>NC_137782.1:129729942-130929942 GCF_963455305.1 Plecotus auritus
ATCCTGCCTGCAGATAGTAATTTATTCTACTGTTTTAATTCCATCTTAAATTTGGTAAGTGCTTTCTCACATTCAGTTCTTTTCTATCCTCAAGTTTAGGTCTATTTAATGTAATTCTACTAAGTAGATCTTATAGAGCATGTTTAATATGTTTTGTCATTTCAGTTGTCTTTTTAAAAAACTTTTTATTGGGGTGGCAGGGATCATTAATAATTAAGAAAAAATAGGTGTCTATATGTAATTGACTATAGACAGTATTGTAACATTTTATAAAATAGAAGAATTATGAGTTATAAAGCAGAATAGTCAAAGAGAGAATTAGCACCAACCAAATTTCCTAAAAAAAAAAAAAAAAAAGATTGAGTTTGATTATATTGATTATAAGAAGACTTTGAGATAGTGGTCTAAGATGGTAGATAGTGGTTTACATATACTTAGGGAGGGAAGGAGATTGGTTCCATTGTTGACATTTTCAAGGACTATAGCCATTTACTTCTTATGAATTTGACTTGCACTATACAAAGTAGGAGAGCTAATGCCTTATCTTTGTCATTCTGTTATAGTGATTACTAAAAAATACCTAGCATCAGTCAATCCTCTTTCTATATAATTTTAGAGAGTGTAAGTCTCATATCCATTCCTAGTCTTTTTATGTAGAGAAACTTTTATAATCCTATATAATAAAAGCCTACTATGCAAATCGACCAAATGGTGGAATGACCAGTGGAACAACTGGTCACTATGATGCGCACTGGACCATTAGGGGGCAGGATGCTCAACACAGGAGTTGCCCCCAGCCTGTAGGCCCCAGGCCAGCCAAGGCAGGTACCAGGTACAGTGGGGGCCCCCCAACCCGGTCCAGTTGCCCCACAGATTGGGCACTCATCGCCGGCCAGGCCTACGGGACCCTACCCATGCATGAATTTCATGCATCGGGCCTCTAGTATCTTAATAATCAAAGAACATAGGTTTGGAATCAAAAAAGCTAGGTTAAAGCATGGCTATCTCAGTTATAATGTGAGTGGACAAAACATTTAATCCAAGCTTCCCTTTCCTGTTTTATTTTGTTAATCCTCGACCCGAAGATATTTCTTTCATTGCTTTTTAGAGAGAGTGCAGAAAGGAGGGGAGGGAGGCATGAAGGGAAGAAGGGGGAGAGACAGAGAGAGAGACACATTGATTGGTTGGTTGTCTCTTGCATGCTCCCTGATCAGGTCTGGGGATCAAACCTGCAACCCAGGTAGGTGGCCCCTTGACTGGGAATTGAAACCGGGGATGCTTTGGTGTTTGGGAGGCAACTTCTCTAACCACTGAACAACACAGGCCAGGGCCTTCCTTTCCTCTTTTATTAATAAGAGTCAAATAAGATTATGTAAGTAAAGTACTTAGCACTGGTGTCTAACACACTGCATATCCCCAAAATATGGCATTTTTGTTTTGAGAGCAATGTGATTTTTTTCAGTGCATTTAAAAATCTTCACTTGGGGGTATCTTGGGTATTAATAGCCTGATACCAACTGTCTTTCCCCCTCTCCATCTCCTTATTAAACAAATGCAACTCTATTTTTCTGTGAGTATGTAAACAAACTGATTTGGAAAAGCATGAGTCATGACTTTTGGAGGGGAACATTTTTTTTAACCTTAAAAGGGTTTTTCATGCTTTGGTGTTAAGAAATGCAGGATTGTTTGTTGTTGTTGTTTATTTTTGTTTTTTCACTATATCTGTAATGATGGGTTTAATGTCAATGATAAACTAATCTCTAGACCTGTTTAAATAAGCAATTCAGACCATAGAAATTAATGAGACTGAAATAGATTTTGCAGAGTAGTGAAACCAAGTGTGAGGCTTGGATCTAGAGCCCTCTCCAATCCCCAAGTGTTCCCTTTGACCTGGGGGATACCTCTTACTGGTCCTGGAGAAATCAGTGGATAATTCCTCTGATTGTTGTGCTCTTAGCAAGTGGTTTATTCTTATTCTCTGTCAGATGTTTTCTTTACTGAGCACAAAAGCTCCATTAAAATAATGCTAAGGGAATTGATATGTGAGGAAATAAAAAGAAAGGGAGAAAAAAATATTTAAACACATTCAGGAGAGCCAGAGATATAGACTTAAGGATGGTCTAAAAGAGAGAACTCTAATTTATTTGTATTTTCTTACATCCTTCTAGATCTTCCTGACAAAGTATTTTAGCAGGTAGCCCTTAAAGTAGATAAAAAAATTTTTTTAAAAATTACATACAATAAAATTCATTATTTTTTGGTATACATGGATTTTTTAAACATGCATAGTAGTTTCATGTAACCAGCACTACAAATATGATACAGAACAATTTCATCACTTCCCCAAATTCCATTGTGCTGCCCCTTTGTAGTCAAACCTTCTCTCTACTCATAACCCATGGCCATTGATCATGAAATGAATAAAAAAATATAGGATGGAGATCTTAGCCAATGTGGCTCAGTTGGTTGGGTAGCATCCTGTGCACTGGAAGGTTGCCAGTTTGATTCCCAGTCTGGGCACATGCCCGGGTTGCAGGCTCAATCCCTGGTAGGGGGTGTGTAGGAGGCAGCTGATGTTATGTTTCTTTCTCTCTCTCCCTCTCTTTTCCCCTCTCTTTGAAAATCAATTGAAAAACCTTAAAAAAGCCCTGACCGGTTTGGCTCAGTGGATGGAGCGTCGGCCTGGGGACTGAAGGGTCCCAGGTTCGATTCCGGTCAAGGGCATGTACCTTGGTTGCGGGCACATCCCCAGTAGGGGTTGTGCAGGAGGCAGCTGATCGATGTTTCTCTCTCATCGATGTTTCTAACTCTCTATCCCTCTCCCTTCCTCTCTGTAAAAAATCAATACAAAATATATTAAAAAAAAAAACAAACCTTAAAAAAAATGGATGGGAAACACATCCAACAAATAATTAGGACTACTAACTAGAACTTTAGTTAATTACTGCTACACTACTCACTGATGGGGAATGTGGCATTTCTCTTATTCTCTCTTGTTTAGGATCTTAACAGAAATGAACCCCAAACCAAAACACAAACTTAAATGTTTGCAATCGAATAGTGACAGATGAACATCTAAATTGTTGCTTTTTCTAGGTCTGTAGAATTCTAAGGTTTAGAGATTTTATCACCTTTGAACCTGACTCTTGGGATGGATTCTTTCTATTTTCATCAGAAGGTGAATGGATAAATGACTGCTCTGAGATGGCTAGGGAATATAACACTTTGGACCAGGAAATATGGGAAATGGTCAGGTCATTAGAGTTGAATTTTTCAATTGTGGACTTCTTTGTGAGAGGCTAAGGGACAGTGTAATGGCAAGAGTGTATACTGTGAGTTGAAAGTTTTCAACCGATTATGTTTTATTTGTTTTGAAAGCTTGTTAAAAAAGCTGTTTTGTTGACAAGTTCAGGCTACTTTACCTTCCTGACATACTTTTCTAATTGCACATCTATAGCAAATTTAGAACAGCTTTCAGTTATTAGTTGTGTGTGTGCATGCGGAGGAGAAAATTCTCGGCAGATTAGAGCATTTGTTTTTGGGAAAAGAAAGGCTTGGTCAGGTTGTGGTGCGTACTTGCATGTGTGTGTGTGTTTGCTTAAACTCTGAAGTCAGCCAACCGTGGAGGCCTGTGAGTGTGTTTAGACATTAGTGCAGAACAGTGATAATGGATTATGTAAATTTTTAAGTATTTGGAAATTTTTAAAAATTGAGAAGATACTATTTTAGAAATGAGTGACCGGTTACGGGAGATGATTATACTCTATACCAGTGAGATGTTAATGAGATTGGGAGGGAAGTAGTGAATTGAAGAGCCTTTATTTTTAAAAAGTCTTACAGTGCCAATGATTAAGATGTATTTTGTCCCGTGGCACACCACCATGAAGAAAGTGGACTTTAAATGACACAGGACCCACTTGGAGAACACTAGGTAATAAAAGGGATCTGGGGCAGGTGTTTGGAAAAGGGGAACTTATAGGTAGGATAGAGTCCAGGAAGGGAACTAAGATGATAATCATTTACTGGAATTTTCTTGAGGGCACGTGTCTGAATTGGTTTCATTTTTTTCTTCTCACAGAACCTAGCACACAGATTTGCATTAACTTAGGCATTCATCAAATTTTTGTTATGTTATACATATATATCCTTTTTTTTTTCCCTCTTGGGCAGAGCACTTATGCATTTAGAAACAGGGAATCTCCATGGATATTGTAAAAGTTTTAATATTTTCCTGCTCTTCTTAGGCTATTAAGTTGCTAATCAAATCTATGACTGTTACATCCAACTTTGATATCTCAAGATGCAATTTAGCTTTGAAAGCCCTGATGAAATTTTTTCACTTAGGGATAATTTTATCTTGACTCTCTCCAGTGAACCTTTCTCACTTCTATATATCAGTGAAGTTTTTTTTATTGTGGTAAGATGTACATAATATAAAATTTACCTTTTTTTAAAAAATATATATCTTTATTGATTTCAGAGGGGAAGGGAGAGGGAGAGAGAGATAGAAACATCAATGATGACAGAGAATCATTGATTGGCTGCCTCCTGCACATCTGCTACTGGAGATCGAGCCCACAACCCAGGCATGTGCCCTTGACCGGAATTGAACCTGGGACCCTTCAGTCTGCAGGCTGACGCTCTATCCACTGAGCCAAACCAGCTAGGGCTAAACTTTACCTTTTTAATAGTATTTAAATGTGCAGTTTTATAGCATTAAGTACGTTCACATTGTAGTGGTACTCATCACCACCAACCATCTCTAAACTTTTTCATCTTCCCAGACTGAAACCTTGAAACCAGTGAGTTTTAAGCTTGTAATGTGTGTTTGATGAACAAATAATCTTTTACATATCTGTTGAAGAACTCGTGCTCTCTTTGCAAGGAAGAAAAAGTGGCAAAGAACAAAACTGGAATTCTTTTAATTTAATAAGAAGCAGATTATAATTATTGAATTTTATAGATTTTTTTTTCCTGCTTTTCTTTTCCCAGAAATTTGTTCAGAAGCAACAGTTGGGAGGAGAGAGAGATTCTGTGGTCTTTGTAAATTGCAAGATATGTATACAGAAAGCAAATTTTTCTTTTAGATATAATCTTATTTGTTGACTTAGGCTGAAGTCTGTTGTTAATTTGTATCTTTCTCTTACTTATAAGTAAACCATATGAGAAAACAAATGCCAAAAAACAGTACAGATTACTTCCCAACAGAACGACTTGAGGTCTTCTCAGTCTTCCCAACACGGATCTGCTAGCTGTCCTGATGAAGAGGCTGTGGCCTAACTGGGCATGTGTTTTGTTTGTCTTTGCTGGTAGGTCTTCAATCAGAGTTGGTCTTTTAACATTGGAGAATAGAAATATGTATAGCAGTGGTTTATAAACATTGTAGAGATATAAACCTTTTGAGTGTCTAAGGAAAGCCATGAACTCTCTCTAGAAAAATTATCAAGTGAATAGAAATTTTTCATAAAATGCCAGGGGATTTAGGCACTCTTAGAAATACATCCAATTATGTATCCCTGGTGGGAACCATCTGGGTATTAAGGTCCACAGTATGTATTAGATTCAGTAGTATATCCTGGGATTCTCCTATTCCAGTTTCATCATGATTGGTGAAGAGTACATAGAAAAGATTGAATGAAGTTGTGCCTCTCTCAGTTTCATTTTATACCATGAACGAAATGGATGCTATCTTTATAAACACATTGACAGATAAGTTCAAGATTTTGGTAAGCTTTTCTGAGTAGCTGAGTTTAAATAGTATGTAGGTGTCAGAGAATAAGTTGACCTATATTGCATTTTGTTATGAAAGTTGGATAAGGTTTTATGTCCAAACTTCTCATATGTTTTTGCCAGTTATTTCTTTCTCTTATATTTGTTGTACAGGTAATACAGAAGAAATAAAGTAGGGCAAAATAATTTTTTAAAAAGTTCTAATTTTGACTTGAAATAGCTGGAGGTAGCATAATATGAGTAAGCTTAAAATTGGTATCCACTTAAATATTTAGTGTGACATAAAAAAGACATTTTACTTTGGGGAAGACTTAACCTCTTTCTTCCCAGAGAAAATCCTCCTTTTTCTTTATGGGTGACCTTACCTCTTAACTAATGTCATAGAGAAACTGAGAACTTTTAGGAAGAAACTCTCTTGGATCTTAGCACTCTTGTTCCTTATCTATTTAGGTCTCCACCATTCGTTAGTGCTTTAATTCCAGTCTCAGAGGAAGAGGCTATTTCTCCTTTTTAAGCTACTTCTTTTACGTGTGCTTAGTCTGATTTTTTATTTTATTTTGTTCTGTCAATTATTCTCTTACTCTCCTCCCTTTTTCTTCAACCTCTCCCTTTCAGTAACTCTTTTCACTTCATAATTGACATGCTTTGGTCTCCCTTTTGTTGGCCACCTTACTATAATCCCTCTTCCTTTTACCAAACCAACCAATGCTTTTCTTTCATAATCCCTGTCTCATCATATGATATCACTATTTATCCAAGATAGAAATCTGATATGCTAAGAAATTTGATAGTTCTGCAGGGATTTAAGAATAGTAAGTAAAATATTGTGGGGTGGGAAAGAGTATACAGAATATTTTAAAATGAAATTGAATCGTATTAGTAAAAGCAGAATATAAGAACTATGGAGACTTTTCTTGGGCTAGTTTGAGACTTGTAATGTTTGGAAGTAGAGGTGGACTTTATAAATAGTCTGATGAGGCGTTTTTCCAACTTTACTTCATTTACTACAGTTACTAGAAATTTTCAAAAAATTTGACATCCTTATTTTCAAAAGAAATTGAACATTTGTGCCTAATATCTGTATATTTGTATTTATAAATTGCATATGTATATTACTCTCATTTTTTATTATGGACTTTCTTCAGTAAAACATTTTTGTGTATATGTACCCCATATATGTATATTTCATTTATTTATAAATTATATATATGTACTACTCTCATTAGCTACTATGTTAGAGCAGGATATACTGTATATTTAGGGGAGGGATCCATTGTTAATAATATACTTAAATCCCTTTTTCAATTAGTCTTGATAATTTCAAATTTGGGGGGTTATTTTCTATCATTTTTATATTTATATTTTTGTATTTACTACATGATATGTTTGGCAAGGGGTTCTTACCAGGTGTATCACTTTTTTATTGCTGTTTAACAAACCACCCCATAACTTAATGGCTTAAAATAATACCAACTTATTATTTCTTATGAGTTCATGGATCATCACTTCAGGCTGTGCATAGCTAGAGAGTTCGTCTGCTGACCTCACCTGGAATCACCCATGAGGCTGGCTGGCAGTTGGTGCCCACTGTAGTTTTGTCCTCTACCTGGCTTCATTCCCGAGTAGGGTTGTCTTAGAGAGAAAGAAAGCTGAAGCTCTAGGCCTCTTAGGATCTCTCTAGAACTTGAAAATGTCCCTCACATTCTGTTATCCAAAGCAAGTCACAAAGGTAGTCCAGATTCAAGGTGGTGGAGAAATGATCTTTACCTCTTGGTAGGAGATGCAGCAGTGTCACATTACTAAGGGGCATATGAACAGGGAGGCATAATTCATTAGGGACCAGTATTATAATGGTTTTGCAACACTAGGATAAAGGCAAGTATTCACCCTGCTGTTTCCTTGTCAGTTGCATGTGCTAGCATCATTAGTATTACTTGCAGTTTCTTTCTAGGAATATGTTAAAGCCATTTGTTCATTTTCTACAAGTTTAACTAAAACTAAATAATATAATCTAATTTTAATTAACTGAGCACAAGTAATCTGTAATATATTGCAATAAGATGAAAGAAGATAAACAAATGAGGTTATTATATCAACCACTTCGCAGTCTTCAATATAGTATATCTTGAGTTCCATATGTGGTACTTACTTGACTCTCTGACATAGAGTGAGGGTGTCAGTGTTATTTCTTAAATCAAATGTTAGTAAAGCTTAGTGTTTTGTTTTTTTAAAAGTGAAAATAAGTATAAATACTAATGGATTGTTTTTACTTAATTGTGGGGGTAGACACATCCACTTTGGAAACCATAGGTCCAACTAATATGAAATAGTTATGTGACACAAGTCTGTACCACTGGTATGCCCATTAGTGTCAACTCTGCAGAAGTCAGTGATTCAGATGGCACTCTTTCTACTGCACTAGCTGAAGCCTGAGAGGCCTTCTGAATGTTGTGATCATAGATGACACATGAAATAAAATGTGTTTGCTATTCTGGTTATAAGAGATTAATTTTAGTTGTGTAAAAGGTAGAGTGTTTATATATTTTTTAGTTGGCATTTTAGGAAAGAGCTCGTGTGTGTGTGTGTGTGTGTGTGTGTGTGTGTGTGTGTGTACGTACATGCATGCAAACGCGCGGCACGCGTATTGGGGTTTGTATGAGGGAGTTGGGGAGATTATGGCCTTCCATTTCTCCTTTAGCAATATATCTTTTATTTTTTCATCAATGGTAACTCTGCTTTGATTTCCATTTGCAAAGAAAAACGTTAAGAATATTTTCATATATTTTTAACTTGTGTTTGGATGGGAGATGAAACAAGTGTTTATTTCAGATGAATGAGGTTGGTTTTAATCCTGTTCTCCACAAAAATCAGTTCACAGTTGCAGTTTCCTGGTGTATATGAGTTGCTGTTATCAGTTCTTAGCTTTCGATACATGATTTCTCTATTGTACTGCTGGAGCTTTACTAACTTGAGAAGCCGTGTTAAAATTCTAGTGTAGTCATAGCTACTTCTTTATAGCTGTGCTTTTCTCTGTCCTGGTGACTTCAAAAATGCTTCTTCCATGCAGCCAGCAGGATTAACAAATAGGCAAGCTGAACCCCATAGTGTTCAGCCTTCTTTCTTGCCTTGACCCCATAACCTCTCCTCTGGTTGGCAGTGTGCGGGTGTTGACAGTTCTCCTGGTTCAGCCAAAGGTGAAAGATAATTACTTGTGGAGTAGCGGCTGGGATGGTATGTGTTTTAGCAGCAAGCACCCACTCTCATCCCCAGGCAAAGTTTTGGATCTGGTGCACATTTCAAAGCATGTGTTAAACTTTATGTGATACTGATTAAAATGGAGGGCTCCAGAGTGAATTGGCAGAGCCCCACAACTGCATCTGCCAGATGACATGCAGAGAAATGTCTTGCTACAAATGGAAGGGCTGAATTCTGTCTATCCTAGCATATGCAAGGCTGCAGAAGGAAAGGTGACTCTGGGAATGTGTATATACAGAGCCTTCTCCTTTAAACAACAACAACAAAACACATGTGGAAATAATAATTTGCATCACCATGCCTTCAGTTTGCCATTCCTCTTGAACATTTATGAAAAGCCTAACTTGGACCAAAGACATGGAGGAGGAAGTGTCTACCTTCCAAAGCTAGACTTATGGGTCACTGGGATGAGATCTATGAAGTTCATTCTTGAAGGAAGCAAGCCCTTATAAAGCAGATGAGTTTGTATCCAAGCTTTTTAGGTTCTAGGTCTCCTTAGGACTTCTTTCTAAAAAGAAGTATGTATTTGTATTATATGTATAGATCATTACTTCCTCAAAGACAACAAACACATTAGTATCTCAGCCACATTTCCATATACATCTTGCCCTGCTTTTATGACAGGGTTAGGCTAGAGAGAACATCAGTTCTTTAAAGGGATTTAGGCATTTTGTTAGGAAAAGGTAAGGAATTTTGAGGAGTAACAAGGGTGAATGGCACACATGCAGGGGAATTAAAAAAAAAAAAGAGAAACAGGTTGAAGACATTGGTGGAAAGAGAAGGGTGAATTTGCAACCATAATAACAATTCATATGAATATGAATAAGACTCTTCAATGGATGCTAAAATTATGGGTGAAAGTTTGAGAGGAACAGAATATTCACAGTCTCAAAGTGTCTCCTGCCAAATAGCTTATTAATTATAAAAGAAAAAAATGGTAACTATAGGAGAGAAACCTGACAGACCCCATCTTAGCCCAGTGGTTAAAATTAACATCACATTGACAGGACAACCCACCTGTGTGGATGTACCAAAGTGGCTATAGCCTGAATTTAATAACAATAAACCAATTAGACCAAAATGTGGGACATTCTACAGAGTAACTGGCCTGACCCTCTAAATATGTACATGTCAAGAAAGAAAAAGAAAGGAACTTAAATTAGACTACAGAGAATAACAACTAAATGCAACATGTGATTCTGAATAGAATTCTGCCCTGGGAAAACTTTGCTATAAAAGGACATTACTGGGAAAGTTGGCAAAATTTGAATGTGAACTATGAACTAGATTATTGTAGATTGTTCAATGTTAAATTTTTTGATTTTAATAGTTATACTATAATTATGTAAGAAAATATCCTTGTTCTTGGGACATATTTAGGGGAAAAGGAGCATTATGTCTTCAACTTACTTTCAAATGATTCAGATATGTGTGTGTATATATATGTGTGTATATATATATTTGAAAGTTAGGAGGGAGAGAGAGAAAGATAATTTTATTTATTTATTTATTTATTTATTTATTTTTCTTAATTTGGTTGGTGGAATTGTTTAGGTTTCAGGTGTATAATTCTATAATCATCTATATATTGTATTGTTTGTTCACTATCCCAAATGAGAAAAATAATTTAAAAATAAATGTGGCAAAATGTTAATAATATGTAATTCTAAGTGATTCTGGGTCAAGGGCATGTGGGAGTTCTTTGTTCTATTCTTGTGACTTTTTCTGTAAATTTGAAACTATTTTAGAACAAAAGTTAAAAGTGTAAAAAAAAAAAAGGGGGAATAATCAGCCAGACTTCTAATTCATGGGTGAACCAGATGGAAACAGATACAAGAATAGGGATTACAAAATGTGGAGTAGGTATAAAATATAATTAAAAAGCCACCCCAATTATATTGTTGTATGGATTTAAATGGCCCCACCAAACATTGATATATTTCATCCCATTTCTTTCCTGCTCCAGAGACTGAAGAATTGTTTGACCCTCTGTAGTATCCTTTTGTTTTTCAGGATGGCTCAAAAGATGGCTTTGGGGACTCACTATGGGATTCTGTTACCATCTCAGTTATAGTTGAGGTGGTGCAGATCCTGGATTACATTTTATTCTTAAGAACTTGCTTTTATACATTCTATATAATAAAAAAGTAAGCTTTATACATATAGATATTCCAGTTTTCCAGGTGAGACCATCAGATCTGTTTTGCTTTTAATTGTTTTCTATGACATATCATATTTCTTTGTTAAATCAGATTTCTCCCTTTTCTCCTTCTCCTATTCCTTCATCTTTACTCTTTTGAAACAACGTTGGAGAATTTGCAGGGAATGGAAAGAAAAAAATGATGGCTGTTTGCCTACCATTTTGGAACTTTTATTGAATTTCATGCAATTTCTTCATTTTCCTCTGGTTGTTAAAGCTCAGTTTTCAGTCATGACGATACTTATTTCTAAAGAGTATTTTTGACTAAACTTTTGTTAAGAGTGTTTTGGGGGTGGGAGGTTGATATCTGTGGGTTTTGTTTTTTTTCTTCCTCTCCTAGAGTCTTGGTTAGGTCAAATAGAATATGCCCCAAGGACATTAGTATTGAATTCATGTAAAAGAATTTTGAAACACAAGATTCCACTTAATTTCCTCTTTTGGGCTTTTGTAGACTATTTTGCACAGATAGAAAAACGCAACTGGAATGTACTGAACCACTGAATCTTAGTCACTGCCCCTTCTTTCCAAGGATAATCCTAGAGTTTCAAATGGGTTGGTTACTAAATGGAAGCTTCCCCTTAGGTAAAGCAGTCTTATCTGATAAAAAATACTATGAAAAAAGAAGAGGAAGATTCTACACACTTTTTTTTTTTTTTTTTTTTTTTTGGTGTGTATAGTGAAAGTTGTAGAAGAGAAGGAGGAATATAGAAAAGGAATTTGCAACTTGTTAGTAATCACCTAGTATTTTCCTTACAATAACACTTTCACCTCATGAATTTATTTTATGTCTGAAACATTATCTTTGTTTAGTAATATCTCATAATTTTAATACAGTTTTTAAAAATATCAAGATTACTATCTTGATGTTTTACACTTTGTTTATTATTTCAAACAACAAATACCTATTGAGTGTGTATTAAATTCAGTTCGTATACAACATGCCAGATGGTCATATTTGCTATGGAGAGAAGTTAAGCAGGGCAGGGGGTAAATTTAGCTGTTTATTTGAAGTTGGATAAAGTGTTCAGTTCTTTAGTGTTCTATAGTTAGACACTTAAAATTAATCTTGGTTATTTCAAGATTTATTGTCTCTTCACATCAGCTGAAACTCATCATTTTGTTAGAGTTTAGGCTGCCTTTGGTTGGCAGCACTTACTACTTCTGCTTCTTCACTAGGCCTGGCTCTGACTATAAACAACTATTTATTAAGTAAATGGGCATAAATATTTGTTTTTTTTCTTATTTTTCATAGTATCCTTGGCTAGTGCAAAGCCAAATACAACAGGAGGTCACCAAATAATTGTATTTGATTTTTAAAAAGTACTTGAACTTCAAGATTAAAGATGTTTTTATCCATTATAAAAATATATATACTAGAGGCCCGGTGCACGAAATTTGTGCATGGGGGGGGGTCCCCTCAGCCCAGCCTGCACCCTCTCCAATCTGGGACCCCTCAGGGGATGTCCAACTGCTGGTTTGGATTGGGCCTAAACCAGCAGTTGGACATCCCTCTCACAATCCTGGACCGCTGGCTCCTAATCGCTTACCGGCCTGCCTGCCTGGTTGTCCCTAACTGCCCCCCCCCCCCCCCACCGCCTGATCGCCCTTCACTGCCTCTGCATGCCGGCCTGATTGTCCCTAACTGCCCCCCCTGCTGGCCTGGTTGCCCCTAACTGCCCCCTGCTGCCAGCCAGATTGCCCCTAACTGCCCCCCCCCCCCCCCCGCTGGCATGGTCGCTCCTATCTGCCCTCCCCGCCAGCCTGGTCACCCCTTACTGACCCCCCCCCCTGCTGGCCTGCCCCCCTCTGCTGGCCTTGTTGCCCCTAACTGCCCACCCTGCTGGCCTGGTCGCCCCCAACTGCCCCCTGCCCCACCAGTGGCCTGGTCACCCTATGCAGCCTGCATGTTCAGTCGTTTGGTTGTCCCTGACTAACCCCCCTGCTGGCCTGGTTATAGGCAGCCATCTTGTGAGGGCATGAGGGTTAATTTGCATATTACCTCTTTATTATATAAGATAGACACATATGTATTTACAATGCATACATATATTTATAATGGACTAGAGGCTGGGACACGGGCTCCCCCGCAGCCCTGGCTTTGTCCGGAAGGATGGAAGGACATCCGGTATGATTAGCATATTACGCTTTTATTATTATAGATATGAGACAAAAACGAATTTGAATGTTTTTACTATTTTTGTTGCTGTCAACATCTTTGATAAATAACTCATTTTTATCCAGTTTGGTAGACACATTTGTGTTCTTCTATTTTATTTCAGGGCAGAAAGTTTCAAACCATTTAGTGTTTTTATTGACACTTGCAATTTTTACTTATTTTATTCTCTAATAGGGTTTTGAAAAAGTTTTGTTGAACCCTTTGAAGTGTTTTCAGAATTTGTCCATTTACTTGGTTCATAATTTTCCTGAAACCTCAGAGCAGTCTGTGTATCATCAATCCAGATTTAGTCAGAGGAGTAGAACCACGAGGAGAGTGTTAAGCCAGTTCCCACAATTGCAAGAGATCAATCCCGAAGCAGGGCTCTTATCTTTGTGTCCAGTCCTGGAGTTTGAAGTCTAAAGGGAAGGTAGCCAAGAAAAGAAGGTAAATTTAAAATAAGGGAGAGCAAGGGCAAGCTGGAACCTACAAGCATGAGTGGGAACCCATGAGAATGGACTGAAACTCATATTAGTTCTTGCTATCTCTGATCTTGATGATGTGGATAAATTACAGGAGAAACTGGTGTCCTTCTTTTTGGAGCTAAACACACAGTTGGCCCAGGAGAAATTGAAGGAGCATCTAGGCATAAGTGGAGTAATTGCAGGTCTGTTTGCTGCTGTGGGCCAACATGCTTAGCTCAGCAGTTAGGTGCAACATGAACTACAAGATGGCTGCTGCTTAATTTCTACTCTAAATCTTGCAGCCCTGTGTCTTGTGCCTTACCTAGAAACATAGGGAAGGGAATTATGGGAAATGTAGTTTGGCCTAACCAAGTTGACACATTACAACTTTGTGTCTATGATCCCAGGACAATTAAGAAGCATTACTCGGTAGCAGGGGTTATAACTACAACTTGTGGGTGGACCACCTGTTTTCGTAAAGTTTAATTAGAACACAGTTTAATTTGTTTACATATTGTCTACTTTTGTGCTGCCAAGGAAAGTTGAATAGTTTGCAATAACCACTGTATTGCTTACAAAGCCTAAAATATTTCTATTTGTCCTTTTAAGGACAAGTTTACTGACCTTTATTCTGTAGAGACTAAGAGATTCTTTAGACCCCAGAGGACTCATATCTAGAAACCCTTCTCAGAAGCTCTAGATCATTATATTTACCCCTAGGAAGCCTTGCTAGTTTATATTTTCTTTTTGCAAGTGTTCCTGTTAAAATTTTGTTTTTCTTTACCCACATATTTTCAAGTTTTCTGAAATATTATCCAGAAAGATAATTAAAAGTTATTTATAAAATATTATTAATTGACCTTTTTAGAGCCCTATAAATACAATTGCATATTCATTGTGGTTTTCCCCATAAATTTTAAACTAAATTGTATTGTGTGTTAATTTTTTTCTTTTTATCCCTGAGTTTATTGTTACATTTCTTAAGGTAGACGTATTAGTTTCATAGGGCTGCTGTAACAAAGTACTACAAATAAGGTGGCCTAAAACAACAACAACAAATTCATTCTTTCACAGTTCTTAGACGCTAGAAGTCTCAACTCAAGCTGTAATAGGGTTGATTCCTTCTTGGAGTCTCAGAGAGAGAATCTGTTTTATGTTTCCTTGTTTCTGGTAGTTTTCAGCAATCCTTAGTGTTCCTTGGTTTATGGCAGTATAACTCCAATTTCTGCCCTGTGTCTGTGTTCTTTTTCCTTTTCTTATGAGGATGCCAGTCATATTGGATTAAGGGTCCACCCTTATGATCTCATCTTTTGTTTTTTAAAAATATATATCTTTATTGATTTCAGAGAGGAAGGGAGAAGGAGAGATAGAAACATCAATGATGAGAGAGAATCATTGAGTGGCTGCCTCCTGCACGCCCCCTACTGGGGATTGAGACCGCAACCCAGGCATGTGCCCTTGGCCAGAATCAAACCAGGGACCCTTCAGTCTGCAGGCTGATGCTCTATCCACTGAGCCAAGCCGGCTAGGGCCTGATGATCTCATCTTAACATGATTGCATCTGCAAAGAATTTCTGAATAAGGTCACATTTTGAGGTGTTGGGAGTTAGAACCTCAGTGTATCTTTTTGGGGGACGCAATTGAACCTGCAACAGTAGAATTTAAATAGACTGAGTTCCTGACAAGCCCTTCTTAGCAGCTTTCTCTGTATTGTCATGCCAAAAGGAAAATGTTGAAACGAGCTCTAAACATCTCAAAAATCTTTAGCATAAGCAAATCTATACTTTATGAAAAACGAATTAAAACTAAATAGGTATAACAGGCTCTGTATTCAAAGACTAATACTGTATACAAAGAGTTGTTGAATTGATTCAAAAGACTGATTCATGATTATTACTAGTGTTTGTCAACAATTTGTGACTAACTTCAGTTAACAAGTCAATAGTGGTTAGACAGTGACACTTTTTATGTGATCGTTAAGTACAAGAACTTATACTGTCAAAGGATTCAGAAGAAAGAATCCTTGAGAATCTTTTCAGGAAAGGTGAGTTGGCATATGATAAACTGATATTATAACTATAGAGGCAGCTTGGGAATTAAAGGGATGATTAGGCTAGTTTTACTAGAAAAATAAGATATTCTGCTTTGTGAGGAAATAAGGTATTCATTTTTTTTTTATTACTTGTCCCATGGTAATGAAATGACTGGACTATGCATAGGGCCATGATGATATGAAAAAGGCCATTAGTCATTTGTTAATTATAATGTTGCTGTCCTTGGTTATCATGTACCCAGATATTGCTCAAATGATGGAAACATCATTGATGATATGAAATATCTTTCTAGAGGTTTATAATTATTGACATTTTTGTGAAGTAGGTGTTTTGTCCTCAGTACCTGGTATGCCCCAAGAAAAAGCAACTTCTTTGGCTATAGAAACATGATGATAAAACCGGTTCGAACTGAAGGTTTAGTTCTGGGCTATAATAAACCATCTCTGCTCTCTTGTTGTGAAGACTTCAAACTTGTATAACAGGCTGTCTTGGCAGAGTCAGAGCTGGAATGAGAAGTTAATTAATATTGCACTGGATATCTTACATATGTTTTGGGCAGATAGTCACTTTAACTGTCTCAGAAATCTCAGGGACATTTAAGAACGTATGTCTTCTATTTGTCTGGTACATTATGGACTACATGTGAAGGTAGGTAAACTGTATGCACAATCATGCATATATTACAAGGAGAGACAGTGGAACCCCTAGTATCATGTAAGTAAGGATCCTGGCCCGGTGAGCCAGACTTGCCACAGGACTCAAATGTCAGAAAGGGGCATTGACCTGACCATTCTGGCCTAGCCTTCTCCCCTAACTTCACTCTGGAGTTAAGCAGTTATATACCTTAAAATACCAAGTTTTAAGAATCCCAATTCTTCTACTACGAGGTACCCATCTTTAAACAAACTAGATATTAAAAAGGAAGGCATTTCTATAAAAACGAGAGGGACTCCAACAAAGTGCACTGTGAGTGAGAATGAGTGGAAATGAGTTCCAGCTATTTTGATAAAGGAAGTTTTTGAGCCAATGGGCTTAGAGATGTAGCATTGTCAGAGTGGCCTAATAGGATATTCAGATTGATAGATTCAGGGGAATTCAGGTTGCATTTACCTTTCATAAATTTAATGTTGTAGCCAGGTATAACTTTTTGGTTACTGCTTTCGGCTAAAATTCTTAGAGCTGGGAATTGGCATTATTAATATGAATATGAAACTTAGCAGGAAGCACGTTTTAAAATGGGAGCCATGAGTTTACCTTTTAATATTACCTCAATTTAACTTTTGGACTTAATGCATCACATTGCTTTGGACTCATTTTCTCACTCGTAAAATTGGGGCGGTTAATGTTGATCTACAATACAGAGTGATGAGGTTAATACCATTAACCAAAATGATGTACAGCTTTGGCTAGATAACTTTTTGTTGTTTTTAATCCTCACCTGGGGTATTTTTTCCATTGATTTTTAGAGAGATTGAAAGGGAGCGGGGAGAGACAGAGAGAGAAACATTGATGTGAAAGAGACACATCGATTGATTGCCTCCCCCATGCATCCTGACCAGGGCCAAGGATCAAGCCTGCAACTGAGGTACGTGCCCTTGACTGGAATTGAACCTGCGACCCTTCATCTGCAGGCTGACGCTCTAACCACTGAGCAAACTAGTAGGGCAGCTAGATAACTTTTTAAACATGCTTGATAATGCTGGGACCCCTATCATTTAGTACTAGATTATTAGCTTTTTAAAAGATTGGAAAGAAAAGGATTCAAGAGTGAACCTACAAGAGACAACTTTTTTTTTTTACATTGGATGTGATAGTGACACAAATTAGCTCAGTAATCATGATGGATATAGTAGATGCTATTGGTGCCCTGTTTATGTCCCTTTAGCTCTTACCCTTCAGTGCGTGCTGACTGAGCCTCCGATCGCTAGCACCTGTATTACTTTGCCTAAGGGCTTTCTTTATGCCAGAAATGGGGAATTTATGCCACTGCTCCCTTACCCCTGTCCCAGTTGTTCTCAGTCAATGGAAGCTGGTATGAAAATACTTCGCCTCCCTTGTCCATCAGGTGGGAAGATGATACACCTTTGAGGCAAGTCTTCTATGCATTACTTCTGAATTCCCATGGAATTCAGTTTCAGTTGACCTAACTTGCTTGGTAATATATCCTTTATTGACTTCTTTATTTTGTACTTCCTCATATCCCTACTCGTTCTTCCTGGTGTCCTCTCCCAAGTAAATTCCTTGGACTCAAGTTCTTGTTTCAGTTTCTCCTTCAGGAACTTTAGATAGTAGGCAATAGCAATGAAAAGTCTGGGCCCTGTATTTATATATACTTAGCAACAAATGTGGGTTTCTAGTAGGTCTAAGACAAAGCATACTTAACCACTTAACTTGAACTCCCATTGGAATCATTCACCCATCCTCTCCTCCTACCTGTAGGGTAATCTGGATGGAAGATTTTCTCTGGGAGAAACTTCCTTTGTCAGTAGGTGATTTTTTTGTTTATTTTGTGTAGGTGATTTTTGGGGGGTTTTGTTTATTTTGTTTGTTTTGGGCTGGTCAAATGACTCCAAATAGGAGATTATAGAAATCCTTCTTTCCTGCCAACATTTTAAGGAGTCTAAGTGGGAGAAAAAGATTGGGGATCTCAACATTCAGTAAGTAAACTCTCATGCTTAATCCTCATGTTTTCAGAAGGATAACTTGTCTCCCCAATTGTGACAGTCCACAGACCTTCTCAAGAGAATAAATCCCTAGCCTTTTACTGTGGCAAGGAAAGGTACTTGATCAGGTGAAGTTAGAAAGGGGAATCTGAGGGTCTAATTGCTCCTTGTGCACACTTTCACCTAAGCCCATTCAAGCTTCATTTTCTACGTTCCCTTCCAGAGATACCTAGTGCTACCAGTGTGCCGCAAGTCATGCTGCCACGTGCTCACTTTGTCTGGTTACCATTTTCCAGCTTTCAACATTTTCTTGCTGTTGGTTCTTAGGTACTATTTGATTTTTGTGGGTTTATGCCTCTTTTTTTTTTTTTTAAAGGCTGTTTAGTTTTGTTTCAGTGGAGTTTTGAAGGAGTTTAGCTCAGCTCACATGCTCAATTGCCATCGTTGAATTAAGTTCATAGAAGTTAGTTTTCACCAAACAAAACATAATAAAAGAGGCTGTACAGCCAGCAGTATTGAATAAAGGGGTAGGTTATATATAGTGCCCAGTAGTTAACAATTTATATATTTCTAAGCATCTGAGGAAAAAATTTTCAAGCAATTACTTTTTTCTAGACTAATCATAAAATACTATCTAGTAAGAAGAACATAGAAGAGAAAGTTGGGGAAGAAACTAAGATCTCATGATTTTAGTGTGTATGGACTGTGTTTCTCTGTGAAGTATATTTGTATTGAATGCCATCATTTGGAGTATATTACTTAAATGTATTGTGCAGGGCCTCTTCCATTATAGTGGGAAGAAAGAAGACTCTAGTAACAGTGCTGATTTACTACTGTTTATATGAGAAGTTCAAAGTCTTTGAACATAAATAATTTAGAAGTGGTTAATTTTATTGATGGGGTAAATGAAGAATTCAGAATCTTGCTTAAGGTTATAGAGAAGTGTTAAAACAAAGCACTAGGCCTTCATTTCTGAAACCTGGACTTTTTCAGATACTACTCTTTGGCAAAAAATGTGTGCCTCATTCATCAATTGTTTTGCTTCAGTAGGATTATCATATCAAAATTGTATATTCTAAGATACCTATTGAAAATAGTATTTTCAGAGGTACTGTCCTCTTTTACTCTATCTTAAAGTTTATTAACTCAGTGAACTTTGTATATGGCCTATTTGTTAAATTTCAGAATTCTGTGGGTAGTTTTTCCATCATGACTCTTTTGCCTGTTAGACTTAAAAGACTGAGCTTTCTTAAAGAAATCCACTTTTCAAAACTCCAGACTTCATGTGTGATGGAACTTAAAAGAAAAACTCCTGGCTGAGCTTGAATGCTGAGACCCAGCTAAGTGGTTTTCTCTGTCTGGAAAAAATTGGAAAAAGGGAATTATTAAGCCCAGCAAATGTTGTTGTTGATGGAAATGCTGACAAGACTGGTCCTGCTTGGTGCCACTGTTCTGAGAAGTCAATCAATATTAGATGTATTGTAAGAGCTGCTGCTTATGTACAAGTTGTGTCTTATAGATCATATCACATATGAATAAACCTGTTCAAAAATGTTAAGTGATTTCCATAAAAAAAACACTTATTCTGTTCTCTTTCTTAAAGCCAAATTCTTGTTGTTTATGGCTTCCTGTACCCAACAGTTCCTGATTGTCTCAAAAAGCAAAACATGTTCTGCGTGGATTAAGCTGCTGAAATGCCTTTCAAGCATTGTTTATGGGTCTGCACTCTTTATTTTTAGAGAGAAAGCGAATACTTTAATGTCTTCCATATTCCATAAATCTGTCCCATGCTACAATTCAAAGCTGTGTGTGTTTTTGTTAGAAGGTACTTCTGGTTGTACTTAGGGAAGAAAAGCTGCCTAAGAATGTTAGTGAATATTTGGGTGGTGGCGGCAGACTCCTCTAAAGTGAATTTGTACTAGTTGAAAGTGCTGTTGGTTTTTAGCTCAAGAAAGTAGTCACCAAAGGTGCTGTTACAGTTAGTAGCAGTGTAATTGCTCTTTGATTGCTTTGCACCAGTAAGTTTCCTGTTTGGTTCATCCTTTGGGACCAGTCTTCCCTCCAGGCAAACTTGCTGATTTACTACTTCTAGCTCCACTGCTAAGTAGCATATTGAGTGTGTCTGCTTAGTGGTCTTAGTATATATAGGGAAGTTAGACATAATGAGGCTGTCTATATCTGCCGACTAAGCAAAAAGTAATTTGAGTTTCAGATTAGATGAGAACGGGCGTGTTCAGGGTGGTATGGCTGTAGATTTGAGTTGCAGATTAGAGTTTACTTTTTCTTCTTAACATTTTATTTTGAAACTTTCAAACATACAGAAAAGTTGGAAGACTTATACAATGAACACTCATATTTACCCACCACCTAGATTTTATAATTAACATTTTACAATATTTGCTTTATTATTTATCTGTCCATTTGTTATCTGTCAACCCATACATCTTTTTAATGCATTTCAAAGTAAGTGTGAGACATCAGTACACTTGAACTCTAAACACTTCAGCATAACATTAGCTAGAGTTCAGTATTTATTTTATTATTTTATTCTTTTGAGGAAATTTTTAAATACCATGATTGCACAAATCTGAAGTGAGTTTTTGATTAATGTATATACCTGTTTTACCTAAACCCCTGTCAAGATGTAGACATTACCATCACCCTAGAAAATTCTTTCATGCTCCTTACTACTCAGTCCTCTACTCTTACCTCCATAAAAACAACTATTCCACCATAGATTAATTTTGTTTATTGTAGAACTTCATATACATGGAATCATGCATTATGTACTCTTAAATACAGGGTGGGAAAAACGTAGGTTTGCATACGAACAAGGCTTCTTTCAGCATAATGATTTTGAGATGCATCCATATTGTTACATGTTTCAGTAGTTCATTCCTTTTCATTGCTGAACTTTGTATGAATTTAACATGTTTATTCATTCTTCTATTGAGGGACACTTGAGATGTTTCAGTTTTTGGCTTTTAAGAATTAAGCTACTCTGGCCTGGCCAGCATGGTTTAGTGGTTGAGCGTGGACCTATGAACTAGGACAGTGGTTGGCAAACGCATTAGTCAACAGAGTGGCAAACCATGGCTCGTGAGCCGCATGTGGCTCGCGAGCCGCGGTTTGCTGACCACTGAACTAGGAGGTCATGGTTTGATTCCTGGTCAGGGCACATGCTTGTGTTGTAGTCTCAATCCTCAGTGCGGGGCATGCAGGAGGCAGCCAATCGATGATTCTTTCTCATCATTGATGTTTCTATCTCTCTCTCTCTCCCTTCCTCTCTGAAATCAATAAAAAAAAATATAAAAAAGAATTAAGTTACTTTGAACACCCTTGTAAAATATATGTATTATTTCTCTGGAGGAAATGTACTTGGGAGTGGAATTCTGTGTCAGAATTTTATGACATACCCGCAAACTTTTTTGCAAAGTGGTTGTATAATTTTGCGTTCTACTATTAATATAGTAAAGTTTCAATTGCTCTGTCTCTTTGCCAACATTTTTGTCATCAATCTTTTTAAATTTAGTCATTCTGTTCGTTATGTACTATTATCTCATGTGGTCAACATACATTTTTTGGTTTAGTGTGGGAAATGAGGAATAAGAGATGGAAGGGACATAAAAAAAGTTGTAATACAAAGGACTTGTATGTATGCATATGAGCATAACCAATGGACACAGACAGGGGTGAGGGGATGTGCTGGGGGGTGGGCGCAGCCGAGGAGAGGTCAATGGGGGAAAAAGGAGACTTATGTAATACTTTAAACAATAAAGAATTAAAAAAACCAAAAACATGAAACAAGTTGTAATAGCCCAGATAGTGAGTTTTCTGCCCTACTGTTGGATGTGGATGAAGTGAAGAGTGAAGAAAACACAAAGAAAAAAGTAAGACAGATGGAGTGATAAAGCAAAAGACAAAAGGAGCCAGAACTGGAGGGATACCAGGATTGAAGTCAGTTCAGGGATTTGGGAAGAAGAAGAATAGCAGTTGGCTTTGAGAGTTAAATTTATTTGACTTTTTTCCAACATAAAAACTTTTTTATTGTTTTGATATCTATAGGAGGGAGGGATTAGTATTCATTATTTAAAAATTTCACACTATATAAAGGTGTATGTAAATACGAATGTGAGAATCATCCCAGAATCCCACTGCCCACACAAATCAATTTATGGTGAAAAGATTTTTTTTAAAATGAATAAATGACAGTCATTTATGTATATATGCATGTCATTATATACATATTTGCAGAAATGGGTTTGAGATATATATATAAATTATAGCCCTTTCATTTACAACTTAGACACAGTTAATGGCTATATGTATAATGTCCAAATAATTTAAAATAGCTTATTATATAAATATTATAATTTAACTATTTCTGTGTTTCTGGACATTGGGTTGTTTCTAATATTTTAAAAGCAGCGTGACTAGTGTGGCTCAGTGGTTGAGCATCGACCTATGAACCAGGAGGTCACGGTTCAGTTCCTGGTTAGGGCACATGCCCTGGTTGCAGGCTCAGTCTTCAGCGGGGGAAGTGTAGGAGGCAGCTGATCAATGATTCTCTCTCATCATTGATGTTTCTATCTTTCTCTCCCTCTCCCTTCCTCTCTGAAATCAATACTAGTAAAAGTATATTTAAAAAAAGATAATATTTTAAAAGCTCCCTATTTTTTATGTGTAAAGAAAGCTTTACACTAGGCAATGGGTGAGCAAGGGTGAAGAAGGTAGAGAATAAAAAATGAAAAGAGCCCTGGCTCTTATTGCTCAGTGGTTAGAGTGTTGGCCTGCACACTGAAGGGTTGCAGGTTTGATCCCAGGCTCGGTTGAGGCTTTTTCAGGAGATAACCAATCTATCTGTCTCTCTCATATCAATGTTTCTTTCTCTTGCTCTCCCTTCCTCCCTTTCACTCTTTCTAAAAATCAATGGAAAAAAATCTTTGGGTGAGGATTAATAAAAATAAAAAATAAAAATTAAAAGGTATAGTTGTCTTTTAGGAACTCATAATCCAATGAAACTGAGTCACATGTTAAAAGCTTTCAAATATATATATTTTTTTCAGTGTTCAGTGGTTTGTGTAAAAACTCTTTTAAGTTAGACTTCATATGACTCTTGCTGGTCAGTTCTTTGTCAGTGTACCTGTGCAGCAAGATTGCCAAATTTTGATAGAGTTTGGTACTCTAAGAAGTATAATAAATGAGTTACATTTGGGAATGTGGATTTCAAAGGTTGTTTGAGAGAACTCCAGAATTGCCTGAGGACTTTGTGGGGGTTCATTGAAAGAAAAAATAATTATAGAGGGTATGTCTGTCTCAATGTTTACATGTAATTCCACAATAGGATTTGAAGATCCAGGTTATGAAACAGTGCCATTGAATAGCTTCCTGACTTTTTACTTTAACTGTATATGTAAACAAGATGGGTTTCTGATTAGTTATGTTTATAAAGTCAGAACCAAATCAGTTCAAATATTAATACTTGGTAACTTTGTCACCAGAAGACTTAAATCTTTTAACTTTATTGAATGAGTGAATAGTTGGTTTTCTCCTGTGCTCTCTCCTTATCTCTCTCTCTCTTTAAAAAAAATATGGAACATTCATGAACCTGTGTGTCATCCTTCTGCAGGGGCCATGCTAATCTTCTCTGTATCATTCCAGTATTTAGTATATGTGCTGCCAAAGTGAGCACTCTATCTCTTATGGTCACCCTTGTTTTTATGAGAGTCCATCATCTCTGCTTTCAGAATTATTCTAAAATATGCTTTCTTCTAGGAAGCTTCTTACTAATTTTTCTTACAGAAGGGATAGCAATTAAAGAGGTAAAGGAAGAGGGGGTATAGAATGTAATATAAAAAACAATAAGATGTCTAGAAGTTTGTGCACTTTTTGTCTTACTACTGTCTGAATTTTATCTGGTTTAAATTGTGATCTTCAACTCTGGGGATCTTGTTTCTTGAATAGAATAAAAAATAAGTCAGTCTATCCATTTGTGAAAAAGGAATCTTAGGAAGAAAGAATAGATGGCCGGAGCCCTTATGTTTCTTCCCCAGCTGGGAAGGATACTGTTTTCAAATGTTATTTCCATTGTGTGTAATACTGCTCAAGGGCCTGTTTCCAGCACCTTTTTTATTTGGCCATGTGTTTTTCCCAACTCATGGTGCGAAAGGGAACTCTGGTCAAAACTTTGATTATAGGAATTAACCAGGCATTGTGACTAGCAAGATTAAAAACCTTCTCAGACAGATTTTATTAGTTTTTTTAAAAAGTTCAGATACTCTGATTTGAAATAACTTTAAGAACTACAGTTAGGCAGTCCTATTTCATGGCTGATGGAAAGAGAGGACTTAGAGGAGTTGTCATTTTATATGATATACTAGAGGCCTGGTGCACGAATTCCTGCATATAGTGGGGTCCCTTCGCCTGGCCTGTGATCAGGGCCGATCGGGGCCGGCGGGGGGGGGGGGGCCGGGGGGGCACGAGGGACTGCGGGAGGTTGGCTGACTGCAGGAGGTTGGCTGTGGGAGCGCACTGACTACCAAGGGGCAGCTCCTGCGTTGAGCATCTGCCCCCTGGTGGTAAGTGCACGTCATAGCAACTGGTCAACTGGTTGTTCAGTCGCTTAGGCTTTTATATATCCTATCTAATAAAGAGAATATGCAAATTGACCGTCACTCTGCCACAAAAGATGGCCACGCCCATAGCTACAAGATGGCGGCACCCATAGCCACAAGATGGCGGCGCCCAGTCCTCTCAGCCCCACTGGAGTCCCCCAGTCCCAGGGGGGCGGCTGCTGAGAGCGGGCAGCGTGAGCGGCCTGGCGGAATGCTTGCTTTGTTGCCACAGCGACGAGGCAAGCGTTCCACCCCAGCCGCGGAGGGCCTCTGGGCAGTGGGCACAGAGTGGGCGGGGGGGGGGGCATGGAACACTTGTGCTGTTGCCCTGGTGACGAGGCAAGCATTCCGCACCGGGCCGCGGATGGGCCCTCTGGCCAGGCCGGGTGTAGAACGCTTACGTCGTCACCCCGGCAATGAGGCAAGCATTCCGTGCCCGGCCACGGATGGGCCTCTGGCCGGGGAGGGCAGTTATGGGCCATGAGGCTGGTCAGGGAGGGCAGTTTTGGGCTATGAGGTCGGCCGGGGAAAGCAGTTGGGGACCATGAGGCCGGCCAGGGAGGGCACTTGGGGGCCATGAGGCCGGCAGGGGAGGGCATTTGGGGGCGATCAGGCCAGCAGGGGGGGGGGCAGTTGGGGGTGAGCAGGCTGGCAAGAGGGGGCAGTTGGGGGTGAGCAGGCCGGCAGGCAGAGTGGTTAGGGGCAATCGGGCAAGCAGGCAGGTAGGCGGTTAGGAGCCACCGGTCCCGGATTGCGAGAGGGATGTCCGATTGCTGGTTTAGGCCTGATCCCACAGGGACATCCTCTGGCAGTCGGATATCCCCTGAGGGGTCCCAGATTGGAGAGGGTGCAGACTGGGCTGAGGGACACCCCCCCCACCCCCCCCCCACCCGTGCACAAATTTCATCCACTGGGGCCATTAGTGTGTGTGTGTGTGTGTGTGTGTGTGTGTGTATGCTCTGATAGCAAAAGCATTTCAGTTATTAATTTTGCTTTTAACAAATTAAGGCCACAGTATTGTTGTGAGTGCTGTCTTCTAGGAAATCCATGAACAGGTGTTCAGAGGAACCCCTTTCTAACCAAACTACATTGCCATCTCCTTTTTCTGAGCACTGAGGCACAGAGCTATGGTTATTTTTTTTGTGTGTGTGTTTTTGTTTTTGTTTTGTTAATCCTCACCTGAGGATACTTTTTCCATTGTTTTTCAGAGAGAATGGAAGGGAGGGAAGGGAAAAGTGTGTGTGTGTGTGTGTGTGTGTGTGTGTGTGTGTGTGTGTGTGTGAGAGAGAGAGAGAGAGAGAGAGAGAGAGAGAGAGAGAGAGAGAGGGAGGGAGAGAGAGGGAGAGAGAGAGAGAGAGAGGAACATCGATGTGAGAGAATCACATCGACTGGTTGCTACTGGCTATCTCTCGCATGTGCCTTGGCCAGGGGTGGGGAGCAAATCCAAAAACCAGGTACATGCCCTTGACCAGGAATTGAACCCGTGACATTTCTGTGCCTGGGCTGATGCTCTAACCACAGAGCAACACAGCCAGGGCATAGAGCTAGTTTTTAATTATCCAAACTTATGTAGCTAACATTTTATATATTTGGTTAAAAGTATAGATTTGCCTTAAGCACCAGCCTTCTGTGTTTGACAGGTACTTTCATTTGCCACTCAATAGATTATTCTATGTGTTTACACATATTAGAATTTCTTGTCAAGAGATTCATTCACTAAACCCCAGTTGAAAGCCTATATTATATCAGTTTTTATGCTTGCAATTCAAAAACTTGTAAGACAAGCTCTCACCTTTAAGAACCTTAGAACCTAAAGAGCACGACAGACTAATCAGTGATTATAGTATGACACTGTGGTGGAGGTGTGCACGTAGGGTTTTGTGTGTGCAAAGAGGCATCTGCGTCACACTGAGATAAATTTTGAGGGTGAATATGGGTTTGGTAAATGAGTAAGGATGAAATCCTCTTCTAGGCAAAGAGGGTACTGTTTCAGGGATTGAAGATTTGTATTGAAAGAAGTACAAGTAGTTCATTGAAGCCTCAGTGAAGGGTATATTTGTGGAAATTCGTTGAGAGATAAGAGCAAAGAGATATGCTGTAACTATATCATGATGGGTTTTATATAATAAGTGAAAGGAATTAGAATGTTACTCTTAAAGCTAATGTTGAAGGTTTTAAGAAAGGCTTAACTCAGTGTTGTGTGTATCAAGAGTCATGGGTGCAACCTTTCCCTGATAGCAATCGGACAATCAGTTGAGGGACAGCCAGCCTGGAGGCAGGGAGCTCACACTGAAGATAACAAACTTGAAGCTAAAAATGAAAAACCATGACTTTTCCTCCCCCCCCCCCCCCCCATAATTGGCATGGTCTAAGAGAGTGGTAAGATGAAAGGGGAAGGGAATAAGGATGATATTTGAAAAGGAATATTAACAACAATAGTTTGAGTGCTTCTTATTTGTCAGATACTGTTCTAATAAATGCTTTACATGAATTATCATTTTATTGTTTACAACAAATTGAGGTAGTAGTATATTGTCCCTATTTTACAAGTGAGGAGATAAGGCAAAGAGAGTTTAAAAAATGTAACGTGCTCAAGGTCACATAGGCAGTGATGGGCAGAACTAGGACTTGAACCTAGGAAGACATACTCCAGAGCACATGATATTTTTACTTATCTTTTTGAAAGAATTTCAGACCTAAAGAAAACTTGCAAAAATAGTACAAACAAGTCCATATATACTTTATCCAGATTGCTCAGCTATTAACATTTTACCATATTTGCTTTATTCTCTCTGTACATATAATTGTACATATTATTTTTTTCCAAATGGTTTTAGAATTATGTAGACATAATACCTACCCCCTTTAAAAAAATGCACTCTCTTATATAATCACACTAGAGGCCTGGTGCACAACATTCATGCACTGGGGAGTGGCGGGGGAGGGGGGGACCCTTCAGCCCGGCCTGCACCCTCTTGCAGTCCAGGACCCCTTGGGGGATCAGTTCATTTACAACTTTAGTACCATCAGTGAAGTCCCATGGATTTACTAGTTCTTTAATGTCAGAAGTGTTATTCTTTCTCCCAAACGTCCTTCTCATTGAAAACAAACTCCCCCAAACAAACAATCTAGACAAGATTACAACTAAATTCTTTGTTTACATAAAAAAAATAATTTTAGAACTATTTAAGTACTTAATCTGGGTCCCATAAATTATAGGTCTTGGAGGTTCAGTAGCTGTCTAAAATTATGTGCAATATTATATTATTTGCATGTACTTCTGGGTAGAGAGTTCATACCTTTTATTAGGTATGAAGGTTTATAATAGTTACAGCCCAGAATAAGTTTGAGAATTACCCTGTTAGTTCTAGAGGAAAGAGATTATATCTTGAGGTATTTCTTTGTGTCTTATGAAATCCTAGTAGGTAGTTAATCAAGTGCAGTTATTTATTATTCACATTGCACACCAATTTGATGTGTGCACTTGTACATGTTAGTATATCTATGTTTCTAATTTAAGTAGACTGCTATTGTGTATGTTTCAACTATTAGTTTGCTCCAGTTTCTTAATAAGCAACATTATCTCCTTCCCATTGCCAACTCTTGCAGGGAGCCAGGGCCTATCCAGCCACCCTGTTTCACTACTGGGCAGTGAAATCAGATTGTTCACTAGTGGCAGCAGCTTTTATAGGCATTGAAACAGAAATTGGTAATTGTGTTACAAATGTTCAGCAAGCCACATTTTATGACTAGCTTTGTAAAAAAAATTGAAAGTGTGAACAGCTGTTGGTGCATTGCATTTGCATTTTTGAAATTTCAAGTGAAAATAAAACATTAGCAGCTGCAGATAGATTCCGGCAGTTGACCTAGTGCCTCAGGGTATGCAATACATTGATGTCTGTGGGCTGTCAGGGTCCTGGTGAGAACTGTGAGGAAAGGGAGACTCTAAGAGAGGAAAATAGATTTGTTATTCTTTTAAATTTTTGTTCTTCTTTTTTTTTAAAATCTAGATAGTTTTACCAGAATCTAGCAATTCCTGTAATCACTGAATGAGCTTTTGACATAGGAATTCTAGTGGTTGATTGTCCTTAGACCATGCATGCCTTAAAAAATATTAAAGTATTTCTCCCGTGTATTGCCCATCTTTTTTTATTTTGTCTATTCTGAATTGTATGTCTTAATGAGATTTTAATTCTGCCTTTGAATGTGTTGGGTTTCTTTCTCTGTCTTCACTTAAAGCACTATTGAGGAACTCTTTTATGAGATCCAAATGCTTGAGGGCAGAATTAAACTTTATTGATAAAATTACTTTAAGCCCAGTTCTCAGAACATGTATTAGTAAAATACGTTTTTCTCTCTTCTAGGAGTTTTGAAGTAAACTGTCAAGGATTATACTACTGGTTGACTTGCTGGCCCATTGAAACTCAATTTCTAATGTTTTGGAGAGGGTCTAAATAAAGTATTAAACAGGATTAAAAATGTGAAGAGTAGACTTGAAGGTATTGAGTGCCTGAAGCTACAGAAGAGAGTAGGGGAGGAGCTGAATATGATTAGTCCTTACTGTTTTGAGCAACTATCCTATATAATAAAAGCCCAATATGCTAAGTCTCCAGTCGTCCAGTCGTCCGTTCAACCAATCAAAGCATAATATGCTAATGGTATGCTAAGGCTGCTCAACTGCTCGCTATGACGTGCACTGACCACCAGGGGGCAGATGCTCCAACTGGTAGGTTAGTTTGCTGCTGGGGTCTGGCCAATCAGGACTGAGTGAGATGGGCGGGACACGTCCTGGAGCCCTCCTGCAGTCTCTCCCCAGCTGGCCAACCTCCCATGTCCCTCTTCAGCCCCAATCGTGCCCCAGTGGGGTCCCTCGGCCTGGCCTGCGCCCTCTCACAATCCAGGAACCCTCGGGGGATGTCGGAGAGTCGGTTTCGGCCTGACTCACAGGCCAGGCTGAGGGACCCACTGGTGCATGAATTTGTGCACTGGGCCTCTAGTTTCTTATAAGTTTGAAGGTACTAAGCTATCTTTTACTGTCCTGCATTTATTCCCACACCTGTTGTACTACAGGAAGGAAGGTTTGGGTTTATGTTCTGCCAGCTGAGAATCAAGTTAGAGATTAGGGCTGAATGGATTCTGAAACACAAATATATCCCAAGAGTTAATAGATTTTTGGTCAGCTCATTTAAAATAAAATAAATCTTTATTGCTGAAAGTATTAATATGTCCCCCCTCCCCCATTGCCCTTTTTCCCCTTTCTCCCCCCAAACCTTCACCATCCACTGTCTGTGTCCTTGTGGTCTACTCATCTTAATAAGGAAGGTAAATTAATGTTTTGTCTGGAATGGCTTTATTTAGGAAGACCTTGAAGACCTTTAGTCCAAGATTCTATGTATTTAGACATTCTGGTACTAAGACTTAGTGGAACGTATAATAAGAATAATGTTATTTCAATTTTTTTTATATCTGGTACATTTGGTTTTCAGAGCATCAGATGTGTCATAAGGTGGGTTAATCCAGAACCACACTTAAAAAAAAAAATCAATTCCTTCCTGTTCTGGAACCAAGATAGTTATGCAGTCAGTGGTAGTATTTTCTTTAGCTGCCTAGGAGGTAGGAAAATCTTGTGATCTGAGTCATTTCTCAAGAATACAGTTGATATCTAAATAGATAGGGATGACTTTTTCTTGCCTTCTCTTAGAGGTATTGCCTCTGTTTTGGAAATAGTACTTGGTGGCTCCCCCTCCACTTTCAACCACTAGACCTGTTAATCTTATTGAAGACTTCAGATTTTATATGCTGTCTGTGCAGGTAGCCAGATGCCATATGCTGTTAATTTCTGATTCTATGAAGGCCAGATCATACAGCTGGAAATGATCGAAAGGAAAAAGCACGTTCTTTTGTTTAACAAGACAAAGCCTATTGTGTACTCTGCTTCTGATGCTTAAAAGATGTATTTTTTTTTTTTTTACTGCATAGTATGTAGGGCTAAAAGTTTTGAACTCTTCACTTCAGAAATTACTTTTCCAGACAAAAGAGCAAAACAATGTTTATTTAAATTGTTCTCTGGAACATGACTGATAGTGTTTACAACATTTCTATGACATTTTGATCCAGTGGGGAGTACTTGGAGAGGTATTTAAAGTGCTTTTCACTAAATCAGATGCTTTGTAGTGTTTGAACCTTTTTAAAAAATCATTTGAGAAGTTGAGTTGAGAGAAAGAAAATGGCCAGGGCATTCTCTAAAGACTCAGAATGACTTGTCATAAGCAAAACAGATTTTTCCCCCTCAAAAATTGAAAACCTACTTAAAAAACACACACAACTAGAATGAGTTGTATACATTTTGGTTCAGAGCTTTGTCTATTCATGTCGGCCTATTTATAAGGGCCGTTTTCCAGGTTCTATCTTCTATTGAGTGAGAATTTCTTTGGAAAAAGCCACTGAGAGTTGTGTGTGTGTGTGTGTGTGTGTGTGTGTGTGTGTATGTATATATGTGTGTGTGTGTGTTTAAATTCTACTACACAGGAAGTTATAGCTTTATTCAGGTACCAGGGACATATTAGTAGAACAGAGGAAAACACCAGATAAGTGTTTGTATTGATCCAAAGATAGAGTATTTATAGAGAAATTTATATTTTGTGCATTGTTTTTTCTAATCCTGATGTTTGACATTTTATTTCAAGGCATTTAACTGCTTGAAACTACCTCAGGGGATCTGATGAACCATAGGCAATAAACTCAGTTTGCAGTCAGTTACTTAAAGAAAATCCTAGTTTTAATGTTGGATTTTAAAAAATTCTTTGGATACATTGCTCTCACTACTACAGAATATAGACAAAGAGAGTGTAAGTGTGAATACAAAGACCAGGTAGTAGGGAATTTTAACAATACAGGCACAAGAAGATTGTGAATTAGACTAGGCATTGAGGTGGAGATGTTGAGAAGGATTATACTCTGGACTTAGTATATTTTGAGTATAGAACCAATAGGTGGATTAATTGGATTGTAGAATAAAGAGAGATCAAGAATAACCTCTAAGGCTTTGGTTTGAATGGTTGAAAGAGTGGAATTACTCTTTACCAAGGTGAAGAATGTGGGTGGAGTGGGTTTTGGTAGAGGAGGAGAGGCTGGGAGAGGCAGTCAGTTCTTTGATTTTGAGATACCTATAAGACATCCAAGTAGAGATGTTTAGTGGAATATTTATGAATTGGGGATTCAGGGAAGAGGCCTAAGCTGGTCATATAATTTTGAGACTCATCATAGAATCAGTCACCCCAGGAGTAGTATAGATAAAGAAGAGGTCCAAGGACTGAGCACAGGAACCTTTCCAACATTTAGAGGATGAAAAAAGGAAGTGTAGTTAGTAAAACAGATTAAGAATATCATCCAGTAAAGAAATAGAAGCCCCTCTGGTGTGGCTGAGTGGTTGAGCGTGACCTATGAACCAGGAGGTCACGGTGCAAGTCCAGGTTGTGGGCTCAATCCCCAGTGGTGGGTATGCAGGAGGCAGCCAATCAATGACTCTCTCTCATCATTGATGTTTCTTTCTCTCTCTCTCCCTCTCCCTTCCTCTCTGAAATCAAGAAAAACATTAAAAAATACAAAACAAAAAGAAACAAGAAAGCTAAAAGAGAGAAGTGTTCCAGGTTCTTCCATAATGCAGGTTTTCAGTGTGAGGGGGAGAGCAAGTTATTGAAAAGAAAGATTGTTGGGCAAATAGTGTCATATTACAAAGGGTCTTAAATGCCATTTTGAAGAATTTTGTTTTTTTTTCCCCTGTCAGCCCTATGAAATATTTAGGAACAGAAGAGGGGCATGACAAGTTTGTGTTTTAGGCAGACTTACCGGTAAGTAGTGTGATGATAGCTAGATTAAACAAAAAGGGATCTAATTGAGAGACTATTGTAGAATTTCATGGGAGATATGGTATGGTTTAATATACTGGTTCAACCTTATCGGACCTAATGCTGCTGTTTTGTAAGGAATATTTTGTAATGCCCCCTTTACAATCCTGAAATAAAATTTGTAGATAATAAAACCTATCTACATACATAATTCAAAAACAAATAAAATACCCTTAACTGTAATATATAGGAGAAATAAATTGAACATTATTTACAAGAAAATATTATTATAAAAGCTGTATTATGAAAAAACTTATTGACTTGGAAAATATTGTGACTACAACCCATTCTGATGTTCGTGAATGAATTGGAAACAGGCTGCAGTTTGTTTTTTAAATTATTTTTAGTAGTGTCTTTTACACAGCAACAGTTTTTAATATCAATGAAGTTCAGTTTTATTAGGATAAAAAAAAGGATTATGATTTTAGTGTCATGTCTAAGAACTCTTTGCCTAATCCTAAGCATGAAGAGTTTCTTCTACAAATCTTTTATAGTTTTAGGTTTTGCAATTAGGACTGTGATCCATTTTCAGTTAATTTTTGTATAAGGTATAAGGTTAAGTTCAAAGTCTATTGTTGTTTGTGTATGGATGTCCAGTGGTTCCAACACTATTCGATGAAATGACTATCTTTTTGCCATTGAATTGTTTTTGCAACTTTAAAGTCAAATGGCCCTAATTGCGTGAGCATATTTCTGTCATTTCTGTTTCATTGATGTGTGTGTCTGTCCCTTCACCAATAGCACACTGTCTTGGTTACTGTCACTTTAAAGTAAGTCTTAAAATCTGGTATTATAATTCCTTCCACTTAATTTTTCTTTTTCAAAATTAAACAAATTCTAGTTCCTTTGCCTTTCCCTATAAATTTAGAACCAGCTTGTTTATACCTACAAAAAATCCTGCTGAGATTTTTATTTGTTTCCCCTGCTGAGATTTTAATTATAATTCACAGAATTTGGTTCATTTTGGGGAGAATTGAATCTTTACTGTGTTGGGTCTTCTAATCCATGAATATGATGTGTCTCCATTTATTTGATTTCTTCCATTAGCATTTTGTGGTTTTTCAGTATATGGATCTTGTATATGTTTTGTCAGATTTATAGCAATTATTTCAAATTTCTTTTAAACTTTATAAATGATATTATATTTTTTGTTTTCCAATTGTTTATTGATAAGAAATGCAGTTGATATTTGTGTGTTGACCTTATATTCTTCAAGCTTGCCAAACTCACTTATTTGTTGTAGAGGTTTTTATTGTTGTTGTTGTATTTTTATATTCTTGGTATGTGCTAGGTAGATAATCATGTCAACATGAATAGTGACAGTGTTAACTTTTTATTTCTGATCTGTATGCTTTTAATTTCTCATTTTTGGCTTATTGTATTGACTAGTTACTTTTCAGCTCCCTGGGGCTTTAAAAATTAAAAATAAATCCTTTGGCTAGAAAGCTGGGGCTTTTGTTACTATACTTTGCTGTGGACTTATACAATTGCTCCTTATCTTGAGCTGGACACGGGAGGACAGAGAGAAAGAAACAAGCACTGGGGTTTGGCCCTACCCTCTTAGAACCATAGCTCCACTGTATGGAAGGAGAGGGTCCTCTCAGAGTTTCAGCTCTTATGGGCTTTCATGAATGAACAGTACCACTATTGCTTGGGGATTGTTTTATAGGCTGTGGTGGGATGGAGAAGAGAGAAAAAAAAAAACGGGGGGATGTTTCCGTAGTCTCTGAGTATTAGATTTTCCCTTTCCTGCTCCTTGAGCCAAAACCGGAGAGAGAGCTGGTTCTGGAGCTTTATTGCCCACCTCCACATTTCTGGTATGTTGTGTTCAGGGTAGGAGATACCAGAAGAGAAAAAAAAAGTAAATTTGCTATCAGTTTGGTGGTACTTCAAATTCTGGTCTTCTCTCCCAGTCAGCCTGCTGTTATTTACTTTTCAAAGCCCTCACATAAGATAATCCATGCCTTCTGTTCAGGGTGTATAGGTATATTCAGTGGAAGAAATAGGTTTGAGTATGCTTACTCCATTTACCTGGAACTGGGCTCCATGAATGGAACTTTATAGAGATTGAGCTAAATCATCTCTCTTCTGTGAATTGGACAGATAAATGCAAAAATATGAAAGTAGACCACCAACTCACACCATACACAAAAATAAACTCAAAATGGATAAAAAAGACTTAAACATAAGATGGGAAACCATAAACATTTGGAAGAATCATAGGCAGCAAAATATCAGACATATCTCATAGCAGTATCTTTACTGACACACCTCCTAGGACAATGGAAACTAAGGACAAAATAAACAAATGGGACTACATCAAAATAAAAAGTTTCTGCACTGCAAAAGAAACCATCAACAAAACAACAAGAGAGCCCTCTGCATGGGAAGACATATTTGCCAATGTTACATCTGTAAGGGTTTAATCTCCAACATTTAAAGGGAACTCATACAATTTAACAGAAGGAAAATTAACAATCCAATAAAAAACATGGGCAAAGGACCTATATAGATACTTCTCGAAAGTGGACATACAGAAGGCCAAGAGACATATGAAAATATGATCAAAGTCACTAATCATCTGAGAGATGCAAATCAACACGACAATGGGGTACCATCTGACATCTGTCAGAATGGCTGTCATCAACAAATCAACAAACAACAAATGCTGGGGAGGATGTAGAGAAAAGGAACCCTTGTGCATTGCTGGTGGGAATGCAGACTGGTGCAGCCACTGTTGTATGGAGTTTCCTCAAAAAACTAAAAATGGAACTCCCATTTGACCCAGTAATCCCACTTCTAGGAATATATCCTAAGAGATTAGAAACACCAATCAGAAAGCATATGTGTACCCCTATATTCATAGCAGCATAATTTACAATAGCTAAGATTTGGAAACAGCCCAAATGCCCATCAGCAGATAAGTGGATTAAAAAACCGTGGTACATCTACACAATGGAATACTATGCTGCTGTAAAAAGAAAGAACTCTTACCATTTGCAACAGCATGGATGGAACTGGAGAGTATTATGCGAAGCAGAATAAGCCAATTGGAGGAAGATAAATAACACATGAGCTCACTCATTTGTGGAATATAATGAACAACATAAACTGATGAACAAAAATAGATATAGATACATAGAAGCATCAAACAGACCAACAAACCTCAGAGGGAAGGCAGGGGAGAGCGGAATGGTGTAAGAGGTCAACCAAAGGACTTGTATGCATGTGTATAAGCTTAACTAATGGACACCGATAGGTGGGTGAGGGCATGTGCTGGGGGACGGGGTTGGGTAAGGAGAGGTCAATGGGGGGAAAAAGGAGATATATGTAACACTTTTTGAACAATAAAGAATTTAAATAAAAAAAAGAATGAGCTTGTGATGTTGCCACAGTTATAACTGAAAAATTCTGTGATAGTACAATTAATAGGCAAATGCATTGATGGAGACACAGTTGTTGTTAGGAGGCATTGAATCATGATAACATTTGTACACTGTTCCTGAAGGGAATTCCAAGAATACTGTAGATAATTCTTTATCTGTGTCATAAGAAAGCTCCATTTCTATAATTTTTAAATTAAAGATAATTAAAAAAAAATCTAGTTTTCCTAAGGCTGAGAAAGGAAAGTGTTTTCTGAATACTGGTATACAAATGTCACAGGAAATATGTGCAATAAGTATTTATTGTTAACTGTACTCAAGGTAATTAAATAATTACAAGCTTTATTTCTTTCAGCTTTTTTATTAGGTAAATCAGAGTTTTTAAGAATTAGGATGGGCCCTGGCTGAGTAGTTCAGATGGTTAGGGTGTTGTTCCTGTACACCAAGGTTTGGGGTTTGATCCTTGGTCAGGCCATATACAATGAATGCATGAATAAGTGGAACAACAAATCAATCTCTCTCTTTCTCTCAAATCAATCAATCAATAAAAAGAATTAGGATGGTATGTACTGCCTATCTGCAGACTGAATTTTAATAATCAGTTTCATTCTTACTCTAAAAAAAGTTTACGAAAAAGAGAGAATAAGATACAGTAGTAAAGGAAACTTATACCAGTTTATGCTGTGATTCCTTATTTTGAATTTTATCCAAACTGATCAACATGGGATAGATCTTTTGCTGTTTTCAAATTGCCTAACCTTTTTGTAAGCTAGGCTTTTTAGAATTTAACATTACAAATACCTTAGGTTCATTGGCATATGCAGAACAAATGTGAATCAAACACAAAAATGATTCTTTCAAGAATTTTATTTATTGATGTGGTAGCAATATCTACACTGTTTACAATAGCGAGCTAAATGGGATTTTGGGTATGCTGAGAAGCTGACAGCTAGTGGGTCTTAAACAAAATAATGTCTTTTGTGGGATAAAAGAAGAAGAGATGTGTTCTTGAAATGATTATTTATAAATTATTTGAAATCTTGTTCTGCTTCCAACTTAGGAGGCATTTGCCAGTACTGTGGTCACTGCGATAGTGAAATTTTGGATTCAAGAAAAACCTCACAGAAGTCTGTTTGCATTTGAATAACAAGATAAAGAATCCAGTGTAGGCTTGGGAAAAGAATATATGGTTTTGCACAATTCTTTCACTTTCTCATGGTAAAGTAATTAGTAATTGGAATAAAAAATTGTGGAAATTCAGTGAAAAGTGTGGAAAGGATTTTGTTTGTTGATATGCAATGTGTAGCAGTTCATTTGACTGAAGGACAGAGATCTCCATGCAGAGATATTTGCTTTTGAGTGATTTTATTTTCTTCAGAGAGAGGATAATATCTCATTTTAGGTTGTTTTTTGGAATTTGGGATATAGTCAAAAGACTGCATTATTTTTATATTGTATATTTTCCAGTTTATTAATTAAAAATATTTTTATTGATTTCAGTGAGGAAGGGAGAGGGAGGGAGAGAGAGAGAGAGAGAAAAAAACATCAGTGATGAGAGAATCATTGATCAGCTGCCTCCTGCATGCACCTACTGGGGACCAAGCCTGCAACCAGGGCATGTTTCTTGACCGGGAATCGAACCTCCAACTGTGACCTCCTGGATCATAGGTGGATGCTCAACCACTGTGCCACACCGGCTGGGCAGTTTGTTTATTAATTTATTGTATGTTTCTGCCTACTTCCAAAAATAATTTGCAATACTCCTGGGAAGAGACATGGAACTACAAATACTGAGGATAAACAAACAGTAACATAGTAATGATAATGATGGTGAATTGCAGACAAAACTAAAAGGAAGAGTAAATAACTGTACCAGGAAATTGATCTACGGAAAGTTATTCTATTTCTATATATAACCTTACTCTGAATTTTCTATCAGCCAAGCTTTAAAAAGACAAACATTGATTGCATAATTTTATCATTATCTGATAAAAAGAATATAACTTTCCCTCTGACAGTTTCTAAGAGAATGCAGAGTACAGAACTTAAAAACAAAAACAAAAAACAATAAAGCTTTCAATTATTGGGGAGAAGGGGGTTGCACAATAACTATTTTCACCAAAGGTTATCAATTTATGTCTATTAAGTTTTATAAGCCAAGATATCAGAAAATAGATAAATTTCAAGTTGGGAGCCTTTGTAAAATATCTTAGACATGGTTAACTAAGTTCAATATTATTAAATTAGAAAAGCACTTTCTACATAAAAATGAAATTTGCAATTTTGGACATCATGCTTTCAACAATTGCTTTAATCTGTTATATATTTTAGCACTCATTTTAGGTTTTAGATACTGAAAATTCTCCATGTTGGGCTCTTATTTTGATTAGTTTTGTGTTTGACTGACTGGAATGCATCTTTGATACCTTTTCAGTAAGTTTGCATGGGATGGAATTTGCATGGATGAAAATCTTATGGAACTATTGTATAGCTGAAGACTTTTTTCCTCCTCTAACAAATAACTTCGTTGAATAGAGAATTCTTGTGTCACATGTCCCTTCCCTCTCCACCCCCCCGAATATATTTATTTTCCTTCTTACATTTATGGTAAAATCTTTTATATCTGCTTAATTTTTCTGTTTAGATTATCTTTTAAAAAATCTATGAAGAATTAAAAAACATTGATAGTTTTGAATAAGTTAGCATATAGTTATTCATAATATGTACTTGTAATTTTTGTTGGCTTTGTTATTTTCAAACTAATGAGCTAAGTGATCATAGTTATAATTATTTCTGCTTGAATGTCTGATCTTAGCAGTGCTTTGTGTAGCGTGGTTACTAAAATCTGTTTGTTTAATTGAATCATTAATCTAATAATTCTGGACACTAGAGTGTGTGTTGCATGTCAATAAGAAAACTAGATGTGTTCTCCTGAGGAAAATTATTAGCTGAAGTATGGGTAATTTGTGAAACCTGTAGCATTAGGATTTATACTTAGACTTGGTTCTACATGTGCTACCAATGTTCAAAAGATAAATTATTTGTAAGAAGAGCAGATTATTATTCAATTTATAGTGTTTGTTTTCAATCAACATCCCTGTCTTTTTCTTGGAAAGTGTTTATGATAGTTCATATAGAGTCAAACCTAAGAAAACAAGTTCAGCCTGTTTCTGCTTAATTAAACTATAAAAATCATACAGCCGCTAACTTGTTGAGAGAATTTTGTGGCTGGAGCATTTGTGGCAGTCTTGATGTGTGGGTGATAACAGCTGTTGGGCATTATATTCAGGGGCTTTGAGTTTAAAATAATCCTGGCATAAAGTTGTGTGGTCAAGAAAAGCAAAAAATGAGGGAAAGAGGAAACAAAATTACCTGCCCTCTGTGTGCAGCATGTAAACATTTAATACATTCAGAAAGGGTAAAAAGACACTTAGCTGTTTAATTTACATCTCTGGAGAAGCCTAAATAACAAGACAAAATCAGACTTAGACTTTCTATGTCAGTTTTAAAATATAGTTTCTCCCTCTTTCCAAACTGTGTGAATTTCCCATGGGTTTTTCTTGGTTAACCTAGTTAAACAGAAACATAAGAGAAATGAGGAAACTTACCTCAGAATTCGATATATACAGCTTTTGTAAGGTAAGACTTGCTGGAAGACAGTTGTTAAAGACTTCTATATATATTGAAAGCTGTAAGAAAATCTAATGTCTAAAAGTGTGTCTTTTAAAATTAAATGCAGGATGTTGTGCAATGGTATGTTATCAAAGATAATGCCTTCCCCCCACCCCCCAAATTTTAAACCACTTTCACTAGCCCCATAGCCCTTTTGATGTTATTAATACTTAAGTTTAATTTAGATCCATTTCTAGCAATTCTTTAATCATTGCTTATGGAAGCTTGGTATATCCCATTGAAGCATATATATGAGAGGATGTATATTTGATAAAATCTGTATTAAATTTTTGTCTCAAATGTTAGATACCAAATCAATAACTTTGCTCAACCAATATTATTTCCTTCTTTGTGTATTCAGGATTAGGGAATAATTAGGGTAGATGATTTTTTAAAGTCTCTTTCAACTCAATGTCTGTTCAAAGATATTGTTCTAGCACACTGCTTTCTAGTAAAATGCAGAATGATTATAAAAGTAATTTTTCCTTTTATGCATAGAATTATATATATGGAATGTTTTATAACTATATATGATATATACATAATATGTGTATATATACACATGTATATATGTAAATAAGCTGTATGTATGCATGTACATATTGTGTGTGTATAAATGTATATATACATAATAGCTTATTTTAATGGATTTTTTTTTCTCAGACAGCTAAGCAATAGCATCTGTAATTAGGTTGTTTAGTAGCAACAAAAAGAAAATTTCCAACATTAGGTCATTGTTGATAGTTGCAAAGTTTTACTTGATTAATCAGGAAAAATAATAGGAAGAGTACTTTTTTTTTTTTTTTTTTTTTTTTTTTTTTAGAAACGGTTGGTCTGTGTTATTGGCTAGAAAAGGCAGAATTATTTTGGTGAATTATTTGAATTTTTATTGAAGCCACCATGACAGACTTTTTGATGTGGTTTGCACTGTGGTAATAAAATCTGTTGAAAAGTTAGGATTTGTGAGTCTTCATCAGCTTTTCCTATCCATAAAGTGGTTAACATTTCCCTTAGTTTTCTAACTTTAATATTTTGCAGAATAAGGGTACCGAGGAGTTGGTAATGGTTCTGCAGTTGTTGGGTAGTTTTGTGACTGACCTGAGTAAATGTCAGTATGAAATTACAGTTAAGAGGCTGGGAGCTCTATCACTGATAATAGAATTTGGATTTAATACAAAAGTCTAGCAAACTAGAAAGATGTAGATGAAAACTCAGTATTGATTAGAGAAAATAATGTGTATAGGCCATAAGAAGATACAAATTCATTGGTTTATTAAAAGATGATTTCATTATAACTAAGTAGGGTTTATTATGGAATACAAATCCTTAATATTATAAAATAACACAATGTACTCTTTATTATTATCACCGTTCAACATTTAATACAAATTCAGTCAGTGGAATAAAAGAAGAATGTGAAATGAGTTGTGGAAAAAATAAAGAGAAGCAGACTTTAAGTTGCAATGTAAGCTGTTTATTGGGGTAAGCCTAAGAAAATCAATTGGAAACTGACTTTAATTAATAAGAGAGATTTAGTGACTAGCTACAGATGTATAAAACAATTATTTACCATGTGCAAGAAATAACAAGTAGAAATATAAAATGGCAAACAAGATCCTATATACAAGAGCACTGACAATGACTTACACATACACTAACACATGTATATTTCCTAGGAATAAATAAAATACAATTTAACAATTAAGTTAAATTAACAAACTCACAAAGAAGATGCAGCATCTATGTGAAGAAAACAAAATATTATTAAGGGACATCAAATAAAACTTTAATAAATGAAGAGACCATGTTGATGGGTGGAAAATCATAAATTTAACATAGTTATACTGAATATCACAGTGAAATGGGATTCTTTTGGATAAAATTGAAAAAATGATCCCAGAATTTACTTGATGTAGTAACTACAACCATATTACCATGAATAATGGTGTGTGGCTTTTGTGGTATGCATTTGTGATTTGTTGTAAACATATGAAAATATATAAAGCTATAACATACAGTAATGACAAACAAAGCAATAGATTAGGATAGAAAATACTTAAACAATACATGATATAGGTGACATTTTAAATCACTTTGAAGACCAGAGTGTTTAGTGTGGCACACAAACACTACAGGTGGGTTAAAGAGGTAAATGTAAAAAACCACCAAAGTGCTAGACAGTATAATTTACTCTATTAATCTTTGACTTCTAAACATGATACCAGAAGAAGTATAACAGTACCTAGGAAAAGTTTGATTCTTAGAAAATATTCTCCACCATTTCATGAGGAAAAAGAATTTGGTTGATTCTACAACAGAATTTAAATTCAATATATGGGGGGAAAATCTAATGACTGCCAATAAATACTGCAAATATTTACTGAGGCAATGGAAAGTGCCAATTTTTGTTTTGTTTTAATTTGTAAAACACCTTGTAGATGGAGAAGTATTGAAAAGAAAATAGGTAAAGTTGATTTCTGATGTTTATTTTGTCAGTCAATAAAATACAGATAATTATAGGGCCTCAGACACTATGGGGATTTAAAACTAAAATTTCTTACCCAGCAATCCAACAACTGGGCATTTATCTGAAGAAACCCAAAACACTAATTTGAAAGATATATGACAGCATTTTATTTACAACTAGAGGCCCGGTGCACAAAATTCGTGCATGGGGGGAAGGGGGTGTGTCCCTCAGCCCAGCCTGCACCCTCTTCAATCTGGGACCCCTTGAGGGATGTCCGACTGCCCGTTTAGGCCCGATCCCAGTAGGATCAGGCCTAAACGGGCTGTCGGACATCCCTCTCACAATCCAGGACTGCTGGCTCCCAACTGCTCACCTGCCTGCCTTCCTGATTTCCCCTAACCGCTTCTGCCTGCCAGCCTGATCACCCCCTAACCACTCCCCTTCCAGCCTAATTGGTGCCTAACTGCTCCCTTGCCAGCCTGTTTGCCCCTAACTGCCCTCCCCGGCAGGCCTGGTCACCCCTAACTGCCCTCCCCTGCAGGCCTGGTCCCCCCCAACTGCTCTCCCCTGCAGGCCTGGGTCCCCCCCAACTACCCTCCCCTGCAGGCTTGATCGCCCCCAACTGCCCTTCCCTGCAGGCCCGGTCACCCCCAACTTCCCTCCTCTGCCAGCCTGGTCACCCCTAACTGCCCTCCCCTGCAGGCTTGATCGCCCCCAACTGCCCTCCCTTGCAGGCCTGGTCCCTCCCAACTGTCCTCCCCTGCTGGCCTGATCACCCACAACTGCCCTCCCTTGCAGACCTGGTCTCTCCCAATTGCCCTCCCCTGCTGGCCATCTTGTGGTGGCCATCTTGTGTCCACATGGGGGGAGCCATCTTTGACCACATGGGGGCAGCCATCTTGTGTGTTGGAGTGATGGTCAATTTGCATATTACTCTTTTATTAGATAGGATAGAGGCCTGGTGCTCGGGTGGGGGCTAGCTGGTTTGCCCTGAAGCGTGTCCTGGATCAGGGTGCGGGTTCCCTTGGGGTGTGGGGCGGCCTGGGTGAGGGGCCTGTGGTGTTTTGCAGGCTGGCCATGCCCCCCGGCGACCCAAGCGGAGGCCCTGGTATCTGGGATTTATTTATCTTCTATAATTGAAACTTTGTAGCCTTGAGTGGAGCCAAGCCTCCTGCTTGCTCCGTGGCTGCAGCCATTTTTGTTGCGATTTATTTATCTTCTATAATTGAAACTTTGTAGCCTTGAGTGGAGGCCAAGGCAGGCCAGGGCTGCGGAAGCTTGACTTCCTCCATCACCGGGGGCAACTCAAGCCTCCTGCTCTCTCCAGCTCCATGGCTGCCGCCATTTTTGTTTGGATTTATTTATTTCCTATAATTGAAACTTTGTAACCTTGAGTGGAGGCCTGGGCTGACCAGGGGGTGTGGAAAGCTTGGCTTCCTCCATTGCCAGGGAAACTGAAGCCTCCTGCTCTCTCTGTGGCTGCAGCCATGTTGGTTGGGTTAATTTGCATAATTGCTCCTGATTGGCTGGTGGGCATGTCTTGTGGGTGTAGTGGAGTGATGGTTAATTTGCATATTACTCTTTATTAGATAGGATAAGATATAGAAACAACCTGTGTCCATTGATAGATGATTGGATAAAGATGTGATATATTATTACAATGGAATATTACTTGGCCTTAAAAAAGAATGAAAACGTACCATTTGCAGCAACATAGATAGACTTAGCAGGGGTCCTCAAACTTTTTAAACAGGGGGCCAGTTCACTGTCCCTCAGACTGTTGGAGGGCTGGACTATAGTTTAAAAAAAAAACTTTGAACAAATTCCTATGCACACTGCGGGCCCGGGACGAGTTGGCTGCTAAGCAGGACAGGCAGCGGCACCCGGCGGGCCGGATAAATGTCCTCGGCGGGCTGCATGTGGCCCACGGGCCGTAGTTTGAGGACCCCTGACTTAGAGGGTATTTGGCTAAGTGAAATAAGTCAGAGAAAGACAAGTAATATATGATTTCACTTATATGTGAAATCCAAAAAACAAAATAAATAACCAAAATAGAAACAAACTCATAGGTACAGAGAACAAACTGATGGTTGCCAGATGGGAAGGGAGTTGGGTGGCTGGTAAAAAAAGGATTAAGAAGTACAAATTGGTAGTTACAAAATAGTCATGGGGATGTAAAGTACAGCATTGATAATATAGTCATTAGTGATGTAATAACTATGCATGGTGTCAGGTAGGTACTAGACTTATCAGGGGATCATTTCATAAACTATATAAATGTCTAACCACAATGCTGTACACCTGAAATGAATATAGCATTGAATATCAGCTGTAATTAAAAAATAAATTAAAAAAATAAATTTTTTTCTCCAAAAGAGCTGTTTAGATTTGAATATTGTTGATGGTAATAATTTTCTGACTAATTTCTAGGTAACCTCACCAATTTCCTCTTAAGATTTAAGAAATTTTAGACCTAATCAATGGAGAAAATACTAATGTCAAAATCTGAGATCTTAATAATCAATATACGAAGAGCTATTTTGGGGTAATATGAGCCTAGCAAGCAATGTTGACTTAAATGAGTGATGTGTATCCTGTATAATCAGTAGAATATAAGGTTTAACTTTCTCTGCAGCTGCAGGAGACATATTTAATTAATACTGAAGCAATTATCTTGACAAGTAAATCAAACTCAATTAGATCTCAATTAGAACACTAACATTTTCTCAAATATTGTATGGTTGCCAGATGGTTACACTTTTTTTTTTTTAACCCCCTTCTTTCTTTTAAAGATTGACTTTTCCCACTACTGTGTTCATTAGTTATAATCACTGGGTTTTGCTTTCTTATTTGGGGGAGGAAAATTGAAATTTAACATATACCAACATTCTCATACCTGGCAATGTATGGTTTTGTTTTATAGAACTTTGGAAAAGTAGTAAGTGTTCTCATTTATAAAATTAATAAATTTCAAACTAGAGATTATGGATATTTAGGAAGAGATTTTTCAGAGGCTTTAATTCATACCCCTGCCAGAGGCAGCACAAATCAGAACTTGATCATTGTGTCATAATTATATTTTGTCTTCAAGTAGAATGGAAACATATATCTTTCAGGATTAATAAGTTCAGGCATTCCAATTACAAACTGTTATGTAATGCCCACTAAATAAGACATTATTGTGTCATCTTCTACTGACCAGTTAGTTATACTTAGAACAATTGTATCTTTAGAGGTTTTCCTTTCAAGTGACTTTTCAAAGGTCAACTAAATTTATATCATTTCAGGTGCAGCTACTTCACCTTAGTCTTAATTTCCTGCATCTTATTTGGTTGTTCACTCATAGATAAAGGTGGAGGATAATACAGTGGAGGCAGTGTTGAATCGTGGATTAGAACTACAGGCTTTGTGATCAGACTACCTGAATTTTAAATGTTGGCTCTATTAGTTCCTCACTGTGAGGCTCTGGCCAAGGAATTTAGCTTCTATGATACACAGTTTCAGGTAGTAGATCTAACTTAAAGGGTAGTTGAATATTTAAAGCAGATAATGCATAGCTAGTGCTTAGTATGTAATTCATGATACATAGTAACATTCACTAAAAATTAGCTGTTGTTTTTGTTATTATTTATTTACTTTATCATTGGTTTTATTCAGTGAATACTTGGGTAATACTAGTCTTTTGAGCCAAACTTAATTCTGAAACTTAAGGATTATGGATTTGATTGCTTAGCATATGTATAAGATTTTCAGGAGAGATGAAATAGACTTCTAAATTATTTTGTTTCCATTTTTAAAGGTAATATATTTTTATTGATTTCAGAGAGGAAGGGAGAGGGAGAGAGAGAAACATCAATGATGAGAGAGAATCATTGATCTGCAGTCTCCTGCACGCCCCCTACTGGGGATCAATCCTGCAACCCGGGCATGTGCCCTGACCGGCAATTGAACCATGACCTCCTGGTTCATAGGTCAACACTCAACCAGGGAGCCATACCAGCTGGGCTTGTTTCCAATTTTTAAACTCTTCTATCCATCCTCCAAATATTCTACATCAGGTGTAAAGGGCAAATGAGTTAATACAGTGTCTGCTACATTTTTCACCCTTAACTGTTTATTTTGAAATAATTATAGATTAACAGAAAGTTGCAAGGATAGTACAGAGAGGTCTCATATACCCTTCACACACTTTCCTCAATGGTTACATTTTAAGTAATTATAGTGCAATATTAAAATCAGGAAATTTACAATGATTAAATGAGTGTGCATAGTTCTGTTATCACATGTGTATATTCCTATTAACTACCACCTCAATCCGCAATCAAGATACAGAACTATTCCATCAACCACAAAGAATTCTCTCATGCTGCCCTTTTATAGTCACATTCACCTCTTCATCTCAACATCCCTAATCCCTGACTGATCCGTTTCTATTCTTGTCATCTTGAGAATGTTATATTAATACAGTAGAATCATGCAATATGTGACTTTTTGTGACTGGCTTTTTTCACTTGTTCTTGAGATATGTTGTTTCATGTTATGGATATACACAGCTATTGCATGCACATTTTTGAGGAGTTGGTCCATTTTATCTAAATTGTCAAATTTATGTTTGTAGAGTTGTTTGTAGTTTTCCCTTATTATTCTTTTCATGCCTGTACTGGTTTATTTCTGATTTATGGCTTCTCTCTCTCTCTCTCTCTCTCTCTCTCTCTCTCTCTCTCTCTCTCTCTCTCTCTCTCTCTTATTGTCAGCTTGTTAGTTTTCAATTTCATTGATATTTTCAAAGAACCACTGTTTTGTTTCATTAATTTCTCTGTATAATTTTCCTGTTTTCAACTTAATTGAATTGTGCTTTTAGTATTTTCTTCCTTCTGCTTGTTTTGGGTTTATTTTACCTTTCTTTTTCTAGTTTCTTGAGGTGGGAGCTTAGAATACTGATTTGAGATTTCCTCCCTCTTTTCTAGTATATACAATCAGTGCTATAAATTTCCACACTGCTTTTGCTGTGTCCCACACATTTTGATGTGATTTATTTACATTTTCATTCAGTTCAATCTATTTTTAAATTTCCTTTGAGAATTTCTATTGAGCTATGTATTGTTTAGAAGTGTTTTGCTTAGATTCCAAGTGTGTGGGAGATTCATTATTTTCCAAGATTACACCCTATGGTTTTAATTCTTTTAAATTTGTTGACATGTGTTTTATGGCCCAGATTATGGTCTATCTTGGTATATGTTTATGGATACTTGAAAAAAAAATGGGTATTCTGCTGTTATTGTGAGTAGTAGTCTATATATGTCAATTAGGTCTTGTTGGTTAATAGTCTTGTTGAGTTCTTCTATATCTTTTTTTGATGTTCTGTGTACTTTTCCTATCAGTTGTTGAATCTCCAGATATAACTGAATTTGGCTATTTCTCCTTTCCATTCTATCACATGGTTTACATTGACACTTTGCAGGGGTTCCTTGTTACTCCTGGCCAGGATTAAAGTCCTGGCTCCTAATTCTGCATTTTCTGACAGCATCCTTACTTAAGGTTGGGGGTGGGAGTTAGAGCACTTCATTATAACTTCCAGTGGGTGTAAATCTCAGTTCCTCACTAAGCCTTTGATGAGGTGGTGGTGGGTGGGGCTTCAGTTTTTTTTTCTGTGGTGTTTAGCTAGAGTAGAGTAGTTACTTTGTAAAGTATTTTTGTCTTGGTAGACAATCCCTTTCCTGGTCTTTTGGCTAGAGACAGGGAATTTATATATATATATATATATATATATATATATATATATATACACACACACACACACATATATATATATATACATATATATACATATACACACACACATATACATACATACACACACACACATATATATATATACATACATATATATATATATATATATATATATACACACACACACACACACACACACACATATATATATATATAGTCTGCTTTCATTGGCTTTTCCAGGTTTCTGGCTGCCTTAGTAGACAGTGTGGTACATGTGAGTCAAAATACAACCCAAGTAACTCACTATCATGTCATTTGTTGGATCCTGAGGTTCCTATATGATATATCACCTTCTCAACTCTTCTCAGATTCTTTATGTAATATTTAGAGCTTTTAGCTATAGTTAGCAGAAAGACTAGGAAAAAAGTACATCTATTCTTTCTGGAAGTGGAGATCTGTTTTTTTGTTTTGTTTCATTAGGTTTTTTTACTAAGGCTTTATTTTTTTAGGGTAGTTTTAGGTTCACAGCAAAATTGAGAGGAAGGTAATGAGATTTCTCTATATAACCTCCTACCACACATGCATAGCTACTGCCATTGTCAGTATTCCCCCACCAAAGTGGTACATTTGTTGCAATTAATGAATATACATTAACATGTCGTAGTCACCCAGAGTCCATAGTTTATCATTATAGTTCACTCATTTGATCCCATAGTTTACATTATGGCTTACTCTTGGTATTTTACATTTAATGGCTTTGGACAAATATATAATGATTTGTATTTGCCATTCTAGTATTACACAGAGTATTTTCACTACCCTGGAACTCCTCTATGGTTTGCTTATTTACTGCCCATGTTCAGCCCTTAGCAACCACTGGTCTTTTTACTTTCTCCATTGTTTTGCTTTTTGCAGAATGTCATATTTTTATAGTCATAAATTAAGTAGGCTTCTCACATTTCTTGTAATACCAGTTTAGTGGCAACAAACTCATTTAGCTTGTTCTTGTCTGAGAAGCTCTATATTTTTCCATTTTAAATGATAGCCTTGCTGGGCAAAGTAGTCTTGGTTGTAAGATCTTTCTTTTCGTTACTTTGAATATTTCATGCAGTTCCTTTTGGCTTGAAATGTTTCTGTTAAGAAATCAGCTGACATCTTCTGGGAGCTCTTTTGTAGGTAACTGTCTTTCTCTTGTAGCTTTTGAGATTCCTTCTTTATCTTTAACTTTTGCCATTTTAATTATGATGTGTTTTGGTGTGGGCCTCTTTGGGTTCACCTGGTTTGGGAATCTGTGCTTTCTGGACTTGTATGTCTTTTCCCTCATCAGGTTAAGGAAAATTAAAAAAAAAATTATTATTGATTTCAGAGAGGAAGGGGGAAGGGTAGAGAGAGATAGAAATATCAATGATAAGAATCATTTATCGGTTGCCTCCTGCACATCCCACACTGGGGATTGAGCCTGCAACCCCGGCATGTGCCCTGACCGGGAATCAAACCATGACATCCTGGTTCATAGGTTGATGCTCAACCACTGAACCATGCTGGCCTGCAGAATAGGAAAATTTTTGGTCATTATTTTTTCATATAGGTTCTTTTTTTAAAAAATAAATCTTTATTGTTCCAGTTATTACAATTGTTCCTCTTTTTTACCCCATAGCTCCCCTCCACCCAGTTCCTACCCACCCTTTGCTCTTACCCCTCCCCCAAAAATCTTCATCCATAGGTGTACGATTTTTGTCCAGTCTCTTCCCACACCCCCCATACCCCTTCCCCCCAAAGAATTGTCAGTCCACTCCCTTTCTATGCCCCTGATTCTATTATATTCACCAGTTTATTCTGTTCATCAGATTTTTTATTCACCTGATTTTTAGATTCACTTGTTGGTAGGTATGTATTTGTTGTTCATAATTTTTATCTTTACCTTTTTCTTCTTCTTCCTCTTCTTAAAGACTACCTTTCAGCATTTCATATAATACTGGTTTGGTGGTGATGAACTCCTTTAGCTTTTTCTTATCTGTGAAGCTCTTTATCTGCCCTTCAATTCTGAATGATAGCTTTGCTGGGTAATCTTGGTTGGAGGTTCTTGCTATTCATCACTTTGAATATTTCTTGCCACTCCCTTCTGGCCTGCATGGTTTCTGTTGAGAAATCAGCTGACAGTCGTATGGGTGCTCCCTTGTAGGTAATTAACTGTTTTTCTCTTGCTGCTTTTAATATTCTCTCTTTGTCTTTTGTTCTTGGCATTTTAATTATGATGTGTCTTGGTGTGGTCCTCTTTGGATTCCTTTTGTTTGGGGTTCTCTGCGCTTCCTTGTAAGTCTGTTTCTTTCACAGGTGGGGGAAGTTTTCTGTCATTATTTCTTCAAATAGGTTTTCAGTATCTTGCTCTCTCTCTTCTTCTGGCACCCCCATAATTTGGATGTTGGTACGCTTGAAGTTGTCCCAGAGGCTCCTTACACTATCTTCATATTTTTGGATTCTTTTTTCTTTCTGCTTTTCCAGTTGGGTGTTTTCTGCTTCTTTGTATTTCAAATCTTTGACTTGATTCTTGCGTTCCTCTAGTCTGCTGTTGGATCTCTGTATATTATTTTTTATTTCAGTCAGTGTATGCTTAATTTCTAGTTGGTCCTTTTTCATATCCTCAAGGGTCTCACTAAGTTTATCGGCCTTTTCTAGAAAGTTCTTGAAAAACCTTGTAACCGTGGTTTTGAACTCTATATCCAGTCGTTTGCTTTCCTCCATTTCTTTCATTTGTGACCTGTTTCTTTGTCTCCGCATTTTGACTGCTTCCCTGAGTTGATAGAGTAGCTTTGTGTGCTAGGTGTCCTATAGGGCCCAGTGGCTCAGCCTTTCCAGTGACCTGAGGTGGACACTCTTGGTGCACCCCTTTGTGGGCTGTGTGCACAGTCTTGTTGTAGTTAAGCCTTGATTGTTGTTGGTATCATTGGGAGGAATTGACTTCCAGGCCAATTGGCTGTGAGGATCAGCTGTGTCTACGAAGGGAGAACTTCTGTGCTGGAGACACCCTTATGAGGCAAGACTTGCTTCATTGGGCTTTGGTGCTCACTGAGTCTGCCCCCTGAGTGTCTCCCTTATGGATCTGAGGAGTTGTAATCTGTATGGTCCTACTCTGACCCCTGAGTACACTGGCATTTGGATCTCCAAGGAGGTGCTAATTTAGTCTCTGCCTGAGGCAACCCAGCAGGAGCTTTGGAGAGATCTGCAGATTCCTCTTCTTTGTTTGGGTTTTGGAGGTGCCCAGGTGAGGCCCATCTGTGAAGCAATACAAGCTGCTGCGGGGCCTTGGGCCTTCTTTTGGATGTTCTGGGTCTCTCTGACTCAGCTGCAGTTTGTTAGGTAAGTTTAGATTTCAAAGGACCCGGCCATTCATATGCAAAAGCATCTGCACACAGTTTGGATGGGGCGGAGTCTCAGGGCATAGCAAACAGCAATGGCTTCCCATTAGCCCTGCCCGGGTCTCAATGTCCCTTGGTAATCACTGCAGCACCTCTGAGAGAAAGTCGCCCTTGAGTTCCACTTGCTGCCAGACAGTCCAGTTTCTCTCTGAATGAGTCTGGGTCCCCAGAGTCTCACCCGGAACTGGAGTTCAGAGCAGTTGGGATCTTTTGTCTCCCTCCCACTTGAAAAAGACAGCCACGTACTCAGTTGCCAGACCTCTCCGCGCGTGCGCACCACTGTACCCCTGCACTTTGCTTCCACAGCTCCTGTGAGTCTCAGTGGCTTTTCTCTTTCCGTCTAGTTGTAGAATTTCCACTTAGCCAGCCTTCCTGTGGTTCTGGATGATATCCGTTTTATCTTTTAGTTGTAGTTTTAAAGTTGTTGTGCGAGGCAGCAAATTCAGGTGATTACCTATGCCTCCATCCTGGTTTCTCTCAAATAGGTTCTTGTTCACTTGTTCTCTTTCTTATCTTTCTGGTACCCCTACAATGTGAATGTTACTATGATTTATGTTGTCCCAAAGGTCCCTTTATCCTTATTTTGAAAACTTCTATTTTGCCCTAGCCAGTTTGGTGCAGTAGATAGAGCCTTGGCTGTGGACTGAAGGATCCCAGGTTTGATTCCAGGTTGTGGGCTCGATCCTCAGTAGGGGGCATGCAGGAGGCAGTTGATCAATGATTCTTTCTCATCATTGATGTTTCTATCTGTCTCTCCTTCACCTTTCCTCTCTGAAATCAACAAACAAACAAACAAACAAACAAATAAAACAAAACAGAATTATTTTTCTTTTTGCTGCTCTGATTGGGTGTGTTCTGCTACCTGGTCTTCTAAATCCTTGATTCAGTCCTCTGCTTTATCCAACCTACTGCTTAATCCTTCTAGTATATTCTTCATTTCAGATATTGTTTTCTTCATTGCTGATTGGTTCTTTTTCTTTCATTTTTATTTTATTTATTTACTTAAAAATATTTTTTATTGTTGATAGTATTACAGATTAATTGGTTCTTTTTTATGGGTTCTGTGTCCTTTATCATTCTGTGAGCGTCCTTATAATCATTACTTTGAACTTTATAATTGATAAATTGCTTACCTCCACTTTATTTAGCCCTTTTTCTGGAGATTTCTCCTGTTCTTTCATTTGGGGTTTCTTTATTTGTCTCTTCATTTTGTCTGCCTCTTTGTGTTTATCTCTATGTTTTAGGTAGTTCTTCTATTCTAGTTTCGTGGGGTGGCCTTATGTGGTAGGTCTCCTGTGGGGTCCAGTGGTGAAGTCTCCTTGATCACTTGAGGTTGGGTGCTCCAAGAGTGTCCCTTGTGTAGGTTATGTGTATGTTATTATCTCATCCTGAGTCTTTCTCTTGGTTGCTGAGTATTCTGCAGACACTGGCTTTTTTTTTTTTTTTTTTTTTTTTTAAACCTGCCAACTCTTTTTCTGTCTTTGGACTTTCACATGTTCTTTCTTTCTTCTGGACCATACTTTCCTCTATTATCGCCTTATATATCTCCATCTAAAATATCATCATAATAAAATGGGCCTTTCTTGACCCTTAACAATCTAAGTTAGATCCCATACACTACTTCATAACACAGTCAACGTTTCTTTTATAGTACTTATGACAGTATCTTATTCGAAATTAATAAGCGTGACTATTTGTTTAACATTTGTTTTTATTCTTACAAAATTGTAATTCTTTAGTGGAGCAGCCCCTCTATGTTTTATTAAACAGCTTACACTGGCCTACAATAATATTTCAATATTTAACGTAATAGTTGATATTTCAGTTTTTGTAAGGGGAAGTTGAAACTTTCATTGGAGTCATCCCCAAGATAATATTCCAAGTGTTTTACCTATGTTTGTTAATTTAGTATTCATAGAAATCTGTAAGGCAAATATTGATATTCCTTTTTATAGGTGAGGATGCTAAAGATGTAAGAGCTGAAGTAATTTGTTTAAGGTTGGAGAGTTAGAAAGGACCAGAGTCAGCAGGTAGCCTGAATCCAAACTAATTTTGTTTTGAATACACTGCCGGTTCTCACTGAAGCTTCAGAATTTTGATGGTGATAGGGGGTGGACAAGTGATATTAAAATAATAACAGTAATAAAAACAAACACTTATGATCCCACTAGTTCCTTTCCCAGTTCAGGGGCAAGAAAACAGGCTGCTAGGAATGTGCTTTTATGTTTAGAATTTCTACACCTCCACCTGCTGGCAGAGAGAGTATTTTTTGTTAAGGGGCGTAATATTTGGTCAGAGGGACAAATTTTGTGTTTTATAATTTGCTATTGAATTAATATAAATATACCGAAGAGGGTACAGTTTATTCCAGCTGGTCAGTTTAAAGAAGTTTGTTCACATCTCATTTCCTTCATTGGGATTGCAGGGTGGAAATTAAGAAGCTGGTGTCTAAGATTTACTTCCTGGGGGACAATTAGTGTGGTCTCTTATCAGGTATAACATTAGGTACAAAGAAGTAGAAGGCAAACTAAATAGAAAATAAAAGACTACCACTGTTAAATTTTTGCTTATTTTTTTCTAGAAAATTTTTCTCTTTGGCTATGCTTTTTAAGATACATTTTTAATTATATTACAATGTATCTTATATGGGAAACCTGTGTTATTTTACACATTTACTTATACAGTATGTATTTTCATGCTATGTATTCCATGTGAATGTCACTTTCAACAAATGTTTTGTATTCATCTAGACTCAGATTCATTATGCTATATATTAATCAATTATTTTTATAAAATGATGGATATTTAAATTATTCCCAATTTTAAAAAATATTAAAACACCAATTATATGCTGATAGCTTTTTCCATATTAAGATATCACTTTAAGATTGATTATGAGAAATGGAATTATTGCATTGAAGAATATAAATATCTTTAAGGCTCTTGCTACACATTAAAATTGTTTTTTTTACCAAATTTAATTTTTACATTTTACTGATACTTTCAGAGAGTTTCTGTTTCATTGTACTTTTGTCAGTGCATGTATTATTATTTTCTTCAGTCTTTGAAAATTTAATAGGCCTAGCTTTACTCTGTCTTTTTCTAATCACTAGTAAGACTAAACATTTTAACATGTGTTTATCCACTATGAATTGTGTTTATTTCCCTTGTTCATTCTTCTATTTTTTAAAATATGTTTTGATTTTTAGAGAGAGAACAATATGGCTGTGAGAGAGACACATCTATGGGTTGCCTCCTGCATGTGCCCCAATGGGGGGTCGAACCCACAACCTGGGCATGTGCCCTGACCTGGAATTGAAACAGTGATTTTTCAGTGCACGATGGCCAGGGCAGTCTTCTTCTCTTTTAAAGCATTGATATGTATCTACTCCCATATATTATCTTCTATTCTTTTTTTTATTTGTTGTTTTTATGTTTGGAAATTTATGTTTGATTGTACTTTAAAATATAGTTTGAGTGTTTTATTCCTTTTTAATTTAACTCTTAGGATATTTGGAATTTTGGGGGGAATGTGTATATACTGTGATGTAAAAATCTAAATTGCTTTTCAAGTTGGCGTCCACATTTATTGGCTAATCCTTGTATTCTGTTATTAATTTGACTCCTGCATATGCCCATGTATTTGTGCTTTATCTTTTACAGGTTTGATGTGAGAGTTAAACATTAGTAGGGGTCTTATTTAATAGTAAAATGGCATTATTTAAGTTACAGTGCTTTTACACTTAGATATACAAATAAGTACATCTGTGAATATACACACATGCCTATTCATGTTGTGATATATTTTTCTTTATAAATAAAGGTTAATTTTTTAGGATGTTCTGATTGGTGATGGTAATGCAAAGTCATGATGAATGTGCTGTTATGTAGAATGCTATGTTAGGACATCACTTTGGGATTATTTAGTTTAGTTTGGTGATTTGATATGATGCCAGTGTTTCTCCTTAAGGATTAACTACTGTAGCATTATTACTGAGATTGCTGCTTCCTCCTGAGATTTGCACCTGAGCATTAGAATTTTTTTCCAGTGAAAAAAGACAATTAATATGCTTTAGGATTGCCATTTCTCCTACTGTAATTGTTTAATTAGCTAGCTTGGGAGTACTTTTCTCTCTTCTTTAGCTTGAGAAGTTATCCTGTATTTCTTAACTTCGGGCAGTTCGATTGCTTTCAAAAAATGTAAACAGTTTTATTTTGTTTTCTGTTAGAAAAATATATACACTTTTATTGTACAATACAGAAGAGTATATGTAGGAGTTTGATAATCCCAGAAAGAGATTTCAGAAGTCACAAGGGGAGGGTTGGGGGAAGAGGTCATGAACATGCATAGGATTAGGTCATATTGGGATAGATGTTGCATGTTTAGTTAACTCCATGAACTAAGCAGATATGTAAGTTAGCATAGTGAGAACTGTGCAGATCTAAGAGGATTAGCTACTATTCAGTTCTAGCTGATTATTTCCATGGGGCTCAGCATTTCTAGACATTAATTCCCCTCTCCCCAATAGATATTGGAAACCTAGATTTTTGTGTGAATTCTAATTTCAAAATATTGGCAGATGACACATTTGTGATTTCTCACTTAGGAGGTCTAAAGAACATGTGGGGATGACAATCTGAAGAATAGTGGTGATTAAAGAAAATTATACTTGCCTGGCTGGTTTGGCTCAGTAGTTGAGCATAGATCCATGAACCAGGAGGTCATGGTTAAATACCTGGTCAGGGCACAAGCCCAGGTTTTGGGCTCGATCCTCAGTAGGGGGCATGTAGGTGGCAGCCGATAAATGATTTTCTCTCATCATTGATGTTTCCATTTCTCTCTCCCTCTCTCTTCTCTCTGAAATCAATAAACTCATATTAAATAAAAAAGAGAGAGAGTTATACTTCAATCACTAAGTTAAATGGATGTGAGGCATGACAGAATTAGTACCTAGGAAATGATGGTGGGTAACCAGATATCTTGCTCTGTTCCTGAATATTTCTTTCTGCATTTGTTGTCTCTTTGAGGCCTGCCCTGATGTAATGCTACCCATAGCTAATGTTGCTTCCAAAGGCTTGCAATCTGGTGAGTATTAAAGACAAGTAAAGAAGAAACTATAATAAAGCGCAGTGAGTGATATAACAGAGGAAGTTTAGCACATTTCTGAATTTCAGAAGAGGGATATCTAATCCAGATTTGGATGATCAAGGAAGGCCTCCCATCATAAGTGGTGTGTTAGCTGGGACAAAGGAGTTTGATGAAGGTGGGATGGTGGGTGGGCATATTGTGGGTAGAGAACAAAGTTTACAAAGGACTGAAGGCTAGAGAAGGTGGTGCATTTAGGAATTGTAAAGTAATTCACTTCTTGTAACTTTTTAACATTTTTGACATTGTTTTATAGCATTGATATCTTAGTTACTGTTTACCAAAGGAAAAGAAATAAGAATTGAGTAAAAAGACCAGTAAATAGATAACTGATTGAATAATAAAGTGCAGTGATAAAGAAATCTTTGAGAATAGAAGATTGTTGCTATTGCTGCTATTGTAGAGGGTCCTTTGTGTTGAGTATTGGCTCTTTTATCAGAATAAAGGTATTAAGGATATGCCTATCATATTACTGATTAGCAGCTAATGAATAGGATGACTGCCAGAATCAAGGTTTTGAAAGCTTGGGTGATGAATCCAGCTTCATCTACTTGAAATTTTATCTTGAATACATTGCATTGCTCTTAAATCTAAAACAACTGATGTTAGTACAGGATGGGAAAAGTTTATAAGCAATGTGTGTGTGTATAGAGGCAATGCAGTGTGATCATTTACAAAAGCAAAGGTTGCATGAATAGTTTAACACGGGATGAGGGTAATGGCAGTCCCATCCTGTTCTGTTTGGAATTCACCTGGAATGTTATATATTGCTTTTGGAGACACACTTTAATAGGCTATAAGTGAAGCAGAACATCTTCAGGAGAAAGGAAATAGAATGGCCATCCAGCAAAACACCATTGCATATGATGAGTGGTTGAAGGGCTAAAATATATTTTAAACCTAGAAAACAGAATTTTGGGGGGCTCTTGCTATAACTTTATATTTTTAAATGACTACATATGGAAAGTTGATATGAATTGTAATTTTTTGGCACCAAGAGAGTAGCATTATAGCAGATGGACAGAAGCTTTGAGGTTGGGCAAAAATTAGGGTGACAGAAGAAAGCAAAGTGATGGGAAGTGTCATTCCATTATATATATGTAACTTTATATGCATTACCTCATATAATTCTTAATACCCAATGCATCACATATTAATTTAAAAATAATTTTCTATAAAAACATTAACTTTTTATAATATAAAATATTTTTTAAAATTTGCTAATTCCATGCTTGCTTAAAACTGCTTTTAAAAGTCAATCCTCCACTAGGGATGGCTTCCACATCTTGTTTTACAAAAAAAAAAACTAAGAACAACAAATGCATCTACAAGAATTCACATATAACAAACATACAACAAAAATGAGAAACAAAGGAACCTCAACCTACATTTTTGTGTTTCTTGTGAATGGATTTGCCAACGTTGGCATTTTCTGAATACCAGCAATTAAAGCACCACATACACACTATATCAAATTTTCTCTAAAAAACAAAGGATTGTAAGGACTTTGCAAGTGCACATGCTTCCAAGGTGCCCAAAATATGCAAGGCAATTGATTACTATTAACAACCAGCACTTTTCATTAACTATTCATGTAAGAGCTTTTGTTAGTAATTTTATTGATTTTAAAAATAATAATATAAAAAATAAAAATAATAATATAATATTTCCTTCTTGAAGCTAACTATATCCAATAGCCTTTCCACTTCAGGAATGATTTCTGCGGAGGGAACACTGGTTGCATGAGAGTGTACAGCATAGTTTGTTAAATTACAAAAGTTCTGCTCCATGAGTGGCAAGTTATTATACAATTGTGCAGGGTTTTCTGATGTGGCACCAGTAAAGTGAGCACTGCTGAAATGGAGAGTGTTTTTAATATGTACATTTGTAGGGTCTTAGACTCAATAAGAGAAGGAATTTGATTTGTAGTTTGCCCAGACTTTCAGTAACCTGAGAAGCAGAGATGAAGAAAGGAACAATTTTGGATACAGAACAGCTAGAGAAAAACAATAAGACACTGATTTTCCATTGTGCTTACTAAAAGCCTGTGCATGAATTACGCCCCCACCTCCTATCTCCATAACAGCTCAGATACAGTCTCTCCTTACTCAACTGCAAAACATGATATTCCTCTGATACTGCCCTCTTCCTTAAATCTTTAACCTTCTGCAGTAGAATACTCAATCATCCCAATTAAATAGCAATTAACATTGTTTCTGAATACTATCTATCCAATAAGACATAGATCAGAATAATCTTAATTAAGATCATTGTCCAGCAGAGGTCAAATTTTAACCCACAGCATAAATTATTACACCTTAGAAAGCTAAAACATATTTAAAAATAATATAAAAGCAATAAGGGGGCTTTCTCACATTTAGGTAGATAATGGGGTACTGGGGAGGGAAAAAGCTCTTCCTTCTCATACTTAGCAATGGTTAATAGTATGTGTAAAGTATGGTACCAGTTAGATGCCAAAAATTATTAAAAGGTCATGATATTGTCTTTAATATCATAACAGTCTACATGAGAAGACAAAACTACAAATATATTAAGAAACCAAAATATTAGTATATAAGTAGCAAACATTATAGGAATGTGTAGTAAAGATTATCAGAACAAGAAGCAATCACTGTTGATGAATTGGCCAAGGAAAGCTAAAAAAGAATCCACAGAATCTCACAATTTGAAGGGACTCTCAAATCATCTTTTAAAAAATTAACCCATTTAAATATTGACTAGTCTACAGTCAGATACCTCTAAAAACTGGGAATTTATATCTTTGGAAGAGGCTAATTCATAAATTATTCCTCAATTTAGATTTGGGAGCTATTATGGTAGCTATTTATTATTTTTAGGTGAACTCTAAATATCATTAGGAGTCCTTGGTATCCTGTGTTTGATAACCATTTAGTGTTTATTCTCTTTTTTTTTCCTATACATTTATTAGGATGACACTGGTTAACAAAATTATACAGGTTTCCCAGGTGCTCAATTCTACAAGATACCATCTGTACACTGTATTGTGTGTTCATCAATATTCCCAAGTCAAGTGTCTGTCCATCAACTTTTATCCCCCATATACCCTCTTCCATCTCCCTCTACTCCTCCACCATACTGTTGTCCATGTCTATGAGTTTTTTCTCTCTCTTTTTCTCTCTTTTTTCTCTTCAATCCCTCCATGTTTGCCCCAGCCAGCTCCCCCTATTCTTTTCTTGATGAATCCATTCCGATGAATGCTGCAAGAGCCATTATTGTTGAATGTGAATTCATCTACAAGAATGATAGATGGTTTTATATTTTGTCATTTTTTATTTTTTTAAGTACAGAAAACACATGTGTTTTGAAATTTTAATTATTTTTTCTAGATTTGTTGAGGTGTTCTGGGAAATGGGGAAAAGCATAGCTTTAAATTACTTAATTTATACAGCAGTCCTGATATTGGAAAGGAAGGGCTACTATTAAATTCTGAGGATGAATTCAGAAGAGAGGGATAAATTAGTAGAAACTTAGAAGGATGGCCAGAACATATAAGTTTAGCTTCTTTGAAACCATGAAACAGTTATAATTTTATAAAAACTACAGTAAATTTATTTGAAAACCATTATTCAGTGTAAATAATGACCAAATGTGAATTGGAGGTGAGGTTATTCCTGAAGTTAGTTTAGTAATGGATCAGCTGTGATGGTCTTGTAGCAATGGAAGGAGAATAGGAATACCTTCTGATGTTTCCACAATTCAGTAGAAGACCAACAATCCCAGGAGAATGCGTGACATTTGGGACTTTGAATAAGAATTTGGAGATAATTGGTATGGCCTGGAGCCTTTCTTGGCATATGCTAGCAAAATTGTGGGGGAAAAGTTCTCTTTCCAGATGTGCTACATGGGAGAGTTTCTCATGAATTGCTGGAAGGAGGACAATAGGGGAAACAAGAAACGGATGTTTTCTTGCCCTTCTTGTGGACAGGAGAGGGGTCATCCCCTCAGAAGAGTCTGACAGTAAATGTTGGGTGAGAGATAACTGAAAGCATTGAGCCTAACAGAACTGTTGTTAGGATACTGTACATGTATCTGACTGTGTAGTCACACACAAATATGAAGAGAGGGGTGCTTCACTAGTACTTTATGGGAGTTGAAGTCTAGGATCCCCATTTAACCTCCACTGACCATGAAGAGCGGCCGTGTTACTGCCTGATAAGGGTAGATATCTAGGCTCCTCATTTGGCCTTTTCTGATGGATTAGGAGTCGGGGTTTACATATTCTTCCCAGTGGTGTTTGGTTGGGGTGGGATAGTTACTGTCTAACAGTTTGCCATCTTGCTAGTCTTGTATTAGAAAGGAGAGGTTTTTATTTGATCATGTCTACTTTTGTTGGCTTTTCCTGGTTAGTTTCTATTCTGGGATACATGAGACCAACCCCTTACTCCCCTGAAAAACAACCCAAACCAAAAACATCAACACTAAAAACCTAGGAGACTCACTATCATGATCCTCAGTTTTTGGGGTCCCTAGGCAGTCTTTCTCCTTCTCTCTACCTTTCAGAATTTTCTTATGTTTGTTTTATACGTAATGGCCAGGATTTTTAGCTCTACTTAGTTGGAGGAATAGGTAGTGTGGTCTACTTCATCTTTCGTTAGTTAATTTTTATACATTACTTAGAGTTGGCAAAATATTTTTATGTGCATCATCTCACTTGATTCTCACAAGAAGTTTATGTGGTGTATCTGTTCATATTATCAACATAGAATAGATTTAGATTTGGGCTCAGAGGATTAAAAAAGAAAATTCAAGAGCAAAGTCAGGATCAGAAACTCAGCAATTCTGATTCTACATTTCTTTTTATCCCTACTCTATTAGTTTGCTTTCCAGTCACTCCAGACTATAGCAATCCTCCTTCATTTGAATTAGTATAGCAAATATTCTCTGATCATTAATTTGGTAATCTTCATGTGATTTTTTTTTATTGAACCATATTTCTTTATATATTTCTCTTGAGTCTGTAATTAGATTTATTTATTTATTTATTTATTATTTTTAGTTTAAAGTGAAAGACAGTTTATTCGTGAAGTAGTGAACAGAGTGGCTACTCCACAGACAGAGCAGCCCCCCGCTTAGTGGGATTTACTTCTTTTACTGAGGCTCATTTAACCAGGGGGTAGGGCATTCAATAAAGGGAGGAATATTCATGATTTTTTCTGGGAAAGAGGTGGAGACTTCTCAAAAGACTCCTGGCAGTTTTAAATTCTTTGAATCATTAGTTTCCTCTACCTCATTTTATCTTTTTTTTTTTTTTTGTACAATGCCTTGATCATAATTAGTATTTAAAAACTTTGCTATTGGTGTCCCCTTCTATTACTGCTTCAGATTGCCTATATCTGTCTCAATGTATTTGGAACATTTTGACTTTTATATGGGAAGAATTAGTAGCAAAGATGGAAGAACTGAAAAGACGTTTTTGGTTAGGGGCTGGGCAGTTGAGTGGAAACAAGAGTTATGGGCAGAAGTAGCTTTTCTTCTTTTTCCTGCTCCATCTTCTCCATCTCTGTCTCATCTGGCCCCCCTACCCCCCCTCCTGGCTGCTATGCTTTCTCTTCCCTCTATTTAGTGCCTTTCCATCTTTTCATAATCATCTCCATGATTTCCTAGTAGTTCAATCTTGTTTAAGATATTTATATCTCCATCTCTCTCTCTCTCTCTCTCTCTCTCTCTCTCTCTCTCTCTCTCTCTCTATATATATATATATATATATATATATATATATATATATGGCATATCTCCATCTCCATCTCCAATCTATAGCACTTATCTTTTCTCCCCCAAAGGACTCTATAACCTGCTTTGATCCACTTGTAATAATGTCCAAGTTTTGTCCATGGCCATTCTTTATTTCTGCTGTAAGTTTTCTAAGAAAACATGAAAATTCTCAGGACTTCAACTGTCATTGACTTCCAAATATCTGTCTGCTCTGAACTCTCACCTGAATTCTACGCCTGTTTTCTGACTATTTGTAGGACAGCTTCAATGGGATAAACTCATAATGACGCCTGACATTCAAAATGTCTAAAATGAAACTCATTCATTCACCCTGGAAGTCTGCACAAAACTTTCTTTTCCCTTTCCTTTCTCAATAGTAGCTTGAGTAACTAGTCTTTCAAATTAGGGACCTAGACACTTATCTCTCTCCCTCCCTCTTTTCCCATCCATCTCATATTGCAACCTGCACCACCATCACTGCTGCCACTGCTGCCACAGCTGCTAACCCACTTTGCAGTGTCCATGCTTTGGCAGGCACTGTTCTGAGCTCTTTACATGTGTTAACTCATTTAATTCTTACAGCACAGCTTTGAGGTGGGTATTGCTAACATCCCTACTTTACAAATGAAGACTTTGAGACACGAAGAAGTTACAGTGCCCAACATCATACAGCTAGAAAGCAGGGAAGCTCGGCAGGTTTTGGCAGTCTGGCTGTAGAGCAGCTGCTCTTGTCACGTCTTGGTAATTTTATTTTAAAGGCAGTTTTTGAATCTTTCACCTCATATCCATCTCTACTAATGACTCAGTTCATACTCTCATCATCTTGGGTATGGGTTAACCAACCTTCCAGCCTTCCATTGTTTTCTCCCTCAGGTCCATTCTCTGCATAGTCACAGGGCTGACAGCACTAAAGGGCAACTCCCCCCTTTTCAAATATCAGTAGCTCATTAACATCCGGAAGTAATGTCTAGGCTTCTTATTCCTGCATCCAAGGCTGTACATTATCTGGTTCCTGCCTATTTCCTGTTCTTCTTGTGCCACCTCTTGTGTCTCTTTTCATTCTAGCAACTATACATTTGATGGTTTCTGAAGTCATTTAGACCAGAAACCTGTTTGTGTGAACATTCTTTTTCTAATTTCATCATGGGTTCCTTCTTCTCTGTCTTCCACTTTTGGTGTCTTTCCTTAGCCAAGAACTTTCTCATTCCATTTTCTTGCCACTATGTCTATTATCATATTTTCTCTTATGTTTTATATATATTTTCTCTTTTTGTTGAACAACCTTATAAGATTCAATTTTTGGTCACCTTGGAAGCCTTCCTCGAATTCTTTCTTCTCCCATCTGCCTTTGGTGGGCAGAGATCCATTCTTTTTGTTTTCTCCAGAACTCTGTTTTTTCTTCTGATGACTGACTCATATCACTGGATTTCTTTAAGGAATCATTTAGCTTTTATATTCTGGTGATTCTTTCTTTTCCTAAATAGGCTAATTCTTGCCCTTACCCTTGTGTGTGAGAGTCAGTTTTCTTCCCGTCATCAACGACACCAGGGCTTTTCATCCCTGTAGTCTAACAACATTCCCACTATATCCTATGAAATTGTGCTTTTCAACTCTTTGAATCCAGTCAAAGAATATGTACTTGTTGTTGTGCCCCTGTATTTTTGGACACTTGGCAAATAAACTCTGAAAAAAAATTCTACACATTTGTTACGCAGCTGTAGTCTACAAGTGTTCAAAGTGCTTTGCATTGACTATTTAATCCCTGTCATATTTGTGACTTATTTTGGATAAGATGAAAAAAATGAGAGGATTAGCCTTGTGCTCACCAAATTTGTCAGTAAGAAGAAGAAATAAAGTGCTGAGCTTTCCATTCTGTGCTTGCTCTGCCTTCTTTGAGAGTGACATTATTATATTATCATATTAATTTTTATTTAATGTTCATACTAGGATACATGTGAGTCAATATATAATAGAGATTATAGGTAAATCCTAATCAGCTTGTTCTAGCACTAGCATGTGAAGAAGAATCTGGTGGATGTATTAGATTCTAGTTTTGGCCTAGACTTGTCTTGTGACTTTAGCAAAGTAATGTAAACTTCTTGAATATATTTTCCCAACCATTACTGAGGTGGTTATCTCCTAGAATAGGTTGAAATGATATGAATTGCCAGCAGAATCAGCAATTCTGGGAACATATGCTAAATACTTTGAGAGTATGAGGAATTAACTGATGTTTTAGATTTCTTGACAATAGATTCTAGTATAAATCTTTTGACTTGGTCTTCACTCACTGTTGATTTTGTATTCTGTTTGCATTTTTGCCTTCTTTTTCTTTACATTTACCTGCTTTTTCTTTACCTACATTTTCTCATCCCCCTTATTGTTCATCTTACAATAATAGATACCAAAATTATTACTTTATGATTTCATCGCCTTCCATAATTGTGAGAGAATAAAATACTTTAGGAAAGGAAGATGGTATGTCAACCTCTGTTTTACCTTGTATCTCTTGAGAATACTTTAGCTGAATAAGTTGCCTATCTGTTTGTTGACTCTTGTTCATCTTGCATGGAAATGATCAGTTCTATGTAACATCTGTAGACAGTTAATTATCAATTCACACAGTATGCTTTTTGGGGTCATATGTTTTTGGTTTTATCATAAACAGAAGTCAGAGTTGAGAACATATTTTTTACATCCAATTTCAGTTGTGGGGATTTGGAATAGTTTGGTACCCACATCTTTCGGTTTTTGATGAGGCTCTTGGCCTGAGAACACTGACCATTTCAGTATTCTACTGTTTTTCTAAAGTGCCCCAAAGGCCACAACTTTGTGACTTTCCTTATGTAAAACATAAAAGCGTTGTTATTGTTTTAAAAATTGCATCCATATATTCTTATTAAAATCAGTTGTAATTCTAATGAACAATAAGGCAAAATTTTTTCCAAACATTTGCCTCAAGTTGTTGTTTCTATTTTTAATTTATGGTATCTAACTTTATTTTTCTAATTTGAAAAGAAATACATATTTATTTTAGAGAACTTGGAAAATGTTAAGAGGTACAATGAAGGAATACATATCATTAAGGATGTATCATCCAGAAAGAGATTGTAGACATTTTAATAAGTTTTAAAAGAAATATAAGTTTATATGTTTATTAAAAGCATTGACATATTTATAAATGCATTATTGTACATACTTCAGTATTTATATTTCTCATTTGTTAAAGTGACATAATTAATGCACTCAAATATATAATATCTGTAGATTATAAAACATAAAAATAAGGTAAACATCTTTCTTCATAAGACTATCCAGTTTAAGGCAGATGGCGTCAACAACTTGGAAGCCATCTGAGTTGCTTAACTTCATTGTATCCCTATTTCCTCCTCCACCAGAGAAAGCTAGTATACTACATTTTACATACATCATTAACTTCTGTTTTTTCTAGTCATGTGGGTAACTATATGTTATATATTATTTAATTTTCCTTGTTTTTGATCTTTGTAAAAAGGGTAACAAAGCTCAGGCTTGCATTTTATACTCAACATAACGTTGCTACAAATCATCCATATCTTTATATAGGTCATTTATTTAAAATATATATATTTTTATTGATTTCAGAGAGGAAGGAAGAGGGAGAGAGAGATAGAAAATCAGTGATGAGAGAGAATTATTGATTGGCTGCCTCCTGCATGCCCCACACTGGGGATTGAGCCCGAAACCTGGGCATGTGCCCTGATTGGGAATTAAACCCATGACTTCCTCGTCCATAGGTTAACATCCATGCTGGCAGGGCTCATTTATTTTCATTGCTCTAGATAAATATAATGATGTACCAAAGATGGGCATTTGAAGATGACAAGTTTGATGACATGAAAGTAATATAGTATGATCCTATCTAATAAAAGAGTAATATGCAAATTGATCGTACATCCGCTACACCCACAAGCCACGCCCACCAGCCACTCAGGAGTGAGTATGCAAATTAACCCAACCAAGATAGCTGCAGCCACGGAGCAAGCAGGAGGCTTGGGTTTCCCCGGCAATGGAGGAAGCCAAGCTTCCTGCACACCCTGGCCGGCCCTGGACTCCACTCAAAGCTACAAAGTTTTAATTATAGAAGATAAATAAATCCCAACAACAATGGCGGCAGCCACGGAGCTGGAGAGAGCAGGGGGCTTGGGTTTCCCCGGTGATGGAGGAAGCCAAGCTTTCTGCCTGCCCTGGCCTGCCCTAACCTCCGCTCAAGGCTACAAAGTTTCAATTATAGAAGATAAATAAATCCCAGATACCAGGGCCTCTGCTTGGGTTGCCGGGGGGCATGGCCGGCCTGCAAACCACCACAGGCCCCTTGCCTAGGCCACCCCACGCCTCAAGGGAACCCCCACCCTGATCCGGGACACCCTTCAGGGCAAACCAGCTGGCCCCCACCCGAGTACCAGGCCTCTATCCTATCTAATAAAAGAGTAATATGCAAATTGACCATCACTCCAACACACAAGATGGCTGCCCCCATGTGGACACAAGATGGCCACCACAAGTTGGCCAGCAGGGGAGGGCAGTTGGGAGGGACCAGGCCTGCAAGGGAGGGCAGTTGTGGGTGATCAGGCCAGCAGGGGAAGGCAGTTGGGAGGGATTAGGCTTGCAAGGGAGGGCAGTTGGGGGCGATCAAGCCTGCAGGGGAGGGCAGTTAGGGGTGACCAGGCCAGAAGAGGAGGGAAGTTGGGGGTGACCAGGCCTGCAGGGAAGGGCAGTTGGGGGAGAGGGGACCCAGGCCTGCAGGGGAGAGCAGTTGGGGGGAACCAGGCCTGCAGGGGAGGGCAGTTAGGGGTGACCAGGCCTGCAGGGGAGGGCAGTTAGGGGCAATCAGGCTGGCAGGGCAGCAGTTAGGCATCAATCAGGCTGGCAGGGGAGTGGTTAGGGCGTGATCAGGCTGGCAGGCAGAAGCGGTTAGGGGCAATCAGGAAGGCAGGCAGGCGAGCAGTTGGGAGCCAGCAGTCCTGGATTGTGAGAGGGATCCCAGATTGGAGAGGATACAGGCTGGGCTGAGGGACACATCCCCCCGTGCACGAATTTCATGCACTGGGCCTCTAGTTTGGTATATAAAATTATATATATAATATATAATGGTTATGTATGTGGATATTATATTGTGCTTACTGTCACTTTTTGTTTTATTTATATTAGAGTTATGTTATTAGGTGTTTGAATCTTATAAGATTATTTTTATTGCTAGTAATGCTTTTGCCTGACATTGTGTAATATTAAAAGAATTATTCTACTTAGCTTTTGTTTACTTATTTATTTGGTTAGTATTTTTATGGCCCTATATTTACTTTCAGTTTCTTTGAAAATAAGTTTTTCAATGTGTCCCTTGTGAGTAATATATGGCTGTACTTTTAAAATAATCCCGTGTGATTTATTATCAGAATTTATTAAGAGGGGCATTCTGTCTAATTACATTTAATCTACTACTGATATATTTGAATTTTTACCTATAATCTTCATTTGAATTTTCTTCTTTGTGGCTCTTCTCTGTCGCTCACCTTTCCTTGTTTCCTTTTGAATTAATTTTAAAAAAATCATTCCTTTCTGTATCCCTCAAAACCCCTCCCTCTTTTGAAAGTTATGCACTTTATTTTTTTTTTAGCGTTTACTCTAGAAATTACAGTTTTCACCCTTAACTTATGAAATTCTGAAGTTAATCAAAATTTATATTCTCCTCCTTAGAACACTTAAATTCTGTTTACACTCTACCTCACTTGCAGTATCTATATTTTACTTTTCTTTCTAATACTAGACATTGTTTTATACAGTCAATGCTGATTTATTTTTGCCTGCATTTTAGCTTTGAATTTCTTCTTTCCCTCCCTCGACCTCAGACCTTCCATTTGAGATCACTTACCTTCTGCTTTAATTATGGCCTTTACAATTACCATTAATGGAAGTCTGTCTGCAACTAGCATTTTCAGTCACGCATCCTCCCTCTCCCTCAACCCTCCCCAAGTTTGGCTTAAAATTTATTTCATCCTTATTCTTAAAAATAAGTATGTAATTCAGAGTCTGCAGTTATTTTCCTTTAGTACATTATGTATATTATTTCACTGTCTTCTACTTTCTTTTTTCAATGGTTTATGTCAGCTGTCAGTCTGAATGCCACTCTGAATGTACTATGTCGTCTTTCTTTCCTATCTGCTTTTAAATTTTCTCCATGTGTTTGGTTTTCAGCATCTTCACTGTGATATGTTTGTGAGTAGATTTCTTTTTATACTATTTGGGTTTTGTTGTATGTCTTGAATCTATGGATTGGTGTATTTCATCAATTCTGGAAAATTCTCAAATTTTCTTTTTAAAAATATTGCCCTTGCCTCAATCTCTCTGCATTCTCTTTCTGGAACTTTAAATAAGTGTATATTAAATTAATTTCACTCTAAACTGTGTTAGTTACTTCCTGGTCTATGTTTTCGTCACTTCTCTCTGGCTTTATTCTATACTAGGAGCCCAGCTTGCGATTCGAAATCGCTGGTCTGGCCCTGCCTCCCTCCCCGGGCCCTGCAGCAGCTGCAGCCGCTGCTGATTCAGGCCCTCCCCCAGTGCAGGCGTGTGGAGGCCCCTGCTGCCCTGCCCCCAGTGCTGCGCGCGCAACCTCCTCCTATCCAGTCAACCCGTTATGGCATCCAGGTTAATTAGTATATTTATCTAAAATATATATATATATATATATATATATATATATATATATATATAAAATTTCTTTTGATCTATTTCCAATTAACAGATTTTTCTGTTGTGCTTCATCTATCAATGATAAACACTGACTTGTAAATTTCAGTGGTTAGTTTTCTTCTTCATTTCTAGAATTTTTATTATTTCCCCAAATTTGGAATGAACCGCTCGTGCGCGTGTTCTCTCTCTCTCTCTCTCTCTCTCTCTCTCTCTCTCTCAACCATCTTCTATTTTTAGAAGATATTTTCAACAATTTTATTTCTTCAAACAGAGTAAGAATAGTTATTTATAATATCTGTGCTTATTATTTCCAAAAGTTGGAATCTTCATGCTTGTTCATACTCAAGGATCTTGATTTTCTTTTTTGCTTGGTTTTCTTTGACTGTGTCCTGCCTGTTATCCTTGAAAAAGTGTGTGTTTGTGTATTCCTTGAGGTCTATGATGAAAGTACCTTCCCCCAGAGATGATTTTTTTTGTTTGTTTTTTTGTTTTTTGTTCTGTCAGGTATCTAGTAGCACTGCCAATAAGGGACTTTCTGAAGCCAAACTCATGTGGTACATCTAGGCCTGGACTCCAGATTCCTGTGAGGCCTTGTCTGTGACAACAGCTTTTTCCGGGTCTTGTTTTTGTTACCACCTCCTCCCCCACCCTCTCTCCCACGCTCCCCCTTAATTGAATATACTGTGTTCTGCTCTGTACCAAGGCAGCTTTCCTTGGACTTCCAGCTGGATGGGAAGGATTTCGTTATAATGTATCCTCATCTCTAGGGTGTAGTCCTTCGAAGCTTTGTATGGAGAGAATCACCTATAACACTTCTCATCTTGGATAGACTCTAGCCTTAACTTCTTTCCTCCTTGCCCTCTCAGGCTTTTAAATTCCAAGTTTTGGGGTTCTAATTGGCATATGCCCACAGTTCAAAATTAGCTTTGGTACTCTAGTATTCTCCTTACTTCTCTAGCTGTAAGTTTTATTCTGGAATTTGTCCTGGTGGGTTAACAGTAGTTTATTAGTATCCCAGTGCTTTTTACTTGATGTTTTTAGTATTTTAAATAACATTTTAGTTATTTTAAGTAGAAACATTGGTTTGAGTAGCCAAGCTCTCCATTAGTAGAAATAGAATTTCTGTTGTGATTTGTTGTTAGTGCAAACTCAGTTTCTTTGGAACTTTATTTATGGATGCTATAGTCCTTGTGAGAAAATTTGTATTGGCTTCAGTCCAGTGTTTGTAAGGTGGGGGACACTGATTACTTGAGTCCAATTTAAATTAAATTCTCAATTGGGTTTTTAAAAACGTATAGTTGACATACAATATTATATTAGTTTCAGGTTTACAACATTGTGATTCCACATTTATATACTTTCCAAAGTGATCCACAATGAGTCTAGTAACATCTGTCACTGTACAAAGTTTTGGTATTATTGACTACATTTCCTATGCTGTACATTATATCCTCGTGACTTATTTTATAACTGGAAATTTGTACTTCTTAATCCCCTTTCCCTTTTCTGCTCATCCCCCCAATCCTTTCCACTCTGACAGCCATCAGTTTTCAACTGGGCATTTTTTGAGCCTCAGACCCATCTGCAGGCTGTTTAGAGGCCACAGATGCTCAGGGGAACTCTTCTTCTTATCCCCAGGTTCCCTACCCTCCTTTCTGAAGAGTCATTGTGGAAGCAGGCATGTGTCTGCAATATGATTTTGTGGGATATACATTTTTTAAGTCCACTTTTGATTAAGTTTCTAGCCGTTCGGTGTTACTGCCTTTTTACCGCATCTCCAATTTGATTCCTTACCCTGCATGAGCCCGAGGCTTTATTTCCTGTCCCCCTTGTGTATTCATTAAAAATGAAGCTCTGGGCCAAGGGTTGGCAAACTTTTGCTGTAAAGGGCCAGATAAAAAATATTTCAGACTTTGCAGGTCATACAGTTTCTGTTGCAACTACCCAGCTCTGCCATTGTGATATGAAAGCAGCTGTAGATAATACTTAAATGAATGAGCATGGCTGTGTTGTAAAAAACTTTATTTATAGACCCTGAAATTTGAGTTTCATACTATTTTCATTTGGTTAGATTTTTTCTTTTTTCTTTTCAACCTTTTAAAAATTTAAAAACTATTCTTAGTTTATGACTATAGGCTGGATTTGGCTTGTGGACCATAGTTTTCCAACCCCTGCTTTAGGCCATTAAGGTATTGTTCCTCCCTGCTGCTCTCATTCCTGGCCCTTTTAGAATTTTTCTCACTTCAGTGCAAACTTAGGAAAGCTTAATATTCATTTAAATACAAAATTAAAAGTATTTTTTAAAATTTTATCCAGCATTTTAGGTGTTTTGCAGTGGGAAGATTTCAGGATATATTTAAATTTCCAGAATCGTATTTATTTAATCATTTCATGCTAAGTAATATATAGTGAAATATGAAAAAAATGACAAAACATTTTCTATATTAGATTTTATGACCCTGTCGGATTCTTATTTTATTTTTTAATATGTTTTTTTATTGATTTCAGAGAAGAAGGGAGAGGGAGAGGGAGAGAGAGATAGAAACATCAACGATGAGAGGGAATCATTGATTGGTTGCGTCCTGCAAGCTCCTTAGTGGGGATCAAGCTGAAAACCAGGCATGTGGCCTGACTGGGAATAGTGACCTCCTGGTTCATAGGTTGACGCTTAACCATTGAACCATACTGGCCAGGCCTTAAGGCTTTTGAAGTTTCTTAAAGCTTTGGCCTTTGTGTTGTAAATATTAATGCTCCATTCTGAGTTCAAGAAGAGAATTTTTAGAATCTTATATATTGTGTTCTATTTTCATTTATTTAGCACTGTGCATTCAGGTCTAAATAACATTATTAAGTTAATTTAAATTTATTTTTTATGATGGCCTTCTTTCATATTTACCAAATTTATATAAAACTATCCTTCCTTCAAATATCCCATTTATTTTGATTCATTTCTGATATTAATGTCTTCTTTTCACTTTGATTTGGAATCTTTTTTTTTTCAAGTTAGCAACACTTTCATATTTACTCTTTTCATTCCATCATCTAAACAGTTTTGGCAATTTCAGTCCTAGGCTTCTGACCACCCACTAGAAAATCTTACTGAAGTTCTATCAGGTGTTTTTGAAACTTGGGTGTTCGGTGTGACCTGTCAGCTAGTAGGCAAGTTGTCTAACAAACAGAATGATACCCGTATTTTCTTAGATTGGCACTTTGAGTATAATCAAATATTTGAGCTATCATGTGTTGGCTCCTCTTTCTTGTTTAAGACATATATCTCTGTCTTCTTCACACGTGGACTTTTTTCCCCCCAGCTATATTGAAGTATAATTGACAAAATTGTGCAATATTTTATATGCATATATTATAAAAGAGTTCCCATGGAGTTAATGAACACATCCATATCACACACATTTACCTATTCTTGTGGACGGGGGTGGTTAGAACATAGGTTTTACTCTCTCAGCAAATTTCAGAAACACAATATGGTGTTACCAATCACAGTCACCATATTATATGTTAGAGTCTCAGAACTTACTCATCTTATAACCAAAAGTCTGTATCCTTTTAACAATCTCTATATTTCCCCTGTTCCCCACCTTCCAGCACCTGACAACCACTTCTGTTTGTTTCTATGAGTTCGACTTTTTTAGTGTTTTTTTTTTTGTTCTACTTATAAGTGATACCAACACATGGGTATTTAATTGACTCAGCATGTTTCACAGAATCTTAGACAAGTTATTTACATTAAATGTTTCTTAATTTAGAATAATTTATCATGTTACCAATTGTCCATTTGCCATGTAAACCTTATTAAAAAGGAGGTCTGATTTTTTTGTCTATGTTCTAGGGCAGTGGTTGGCAAACTGCGGCTCTGTTGACTAATGAGTTTGCTGACCACTGGACTAGGGTATGACCAGATGTCTGAACTCTAGGGTATAACATATTTTTCACATATTCATCTGAGACTTGGATTGAGCATTATACAGTATTTATAAAAGTGTTGTTATTTCTTGAGAGAGTTTCTCAAACTTAGTTTTTAAAAATTGGGAGGATATAGTTATGCCTTTAATAAGTTATGAGACAAGACTATTCTAATTATTTGGGGTAATAACTTAAGATTTAGAGTTAGATTAAGTTAAACCTAACTCTATTTGGGAGATAGGTTTTTATATTGTAATCTGTGTTCATTGTCTTTTCTTAATGCTGTTTTGAGAATAGCAATATATTTAAAATGCTATGAGAAAATCATTTCACTGAAATAAATTTCTTCTTTTGTTGTGTTATATGCACTAACGATAAAGGTAGTTTTGTTAAATTTAACATTGGGAATATTTGCAAGATTAAATCTTGACAACATTAGGTTAAATAAATGTGAATGTACTATATTTATGTTTCTGAGAAGTGATTATCTTCTAAACTTTATAGGATCATCACTAATATCTTTTTTTATGGAAAGCGTGGAAGGTTTTACTAATATGGAATAGATTTTTAAATTGAATTATAGGGGTGACATTGGTTAGTAAAGTTGTATAAGTTTCAGATGTACAATTCTATAATACATCATCTGTATATTGTAGTGTGTGCTCACCACCCCAAGTCCAGTCTCTTTCCATCACCATTTATTTCACTCTATACCCTGTACCTCCCCCAACTTCCTCTACCTTCCTTTTCCTCTGGTAATCTCCATGCTGTTGTCTGTGTCTGATTTTTTTCCTTAATGGAGTAGATTTTTAATGTTTACTCCATAGGCCTTTCCAATAGCGTGTGTGTGTGTGTGTGTGTGTGTGTGTGTGTGTGTGTGTGTGTGTGTTTATAAATTTTTTCATCATAACAGGACATTGAACTTAAATAAGCTTGGTAAATGCTAATAGAACACTTGCAAGAGTTAAAAACAGGTAGAATATTTTGTTTGAAATTTAAATAGGTTAAAAATGAGAGCAATTACTATTGGTCCATCTAGAAAATAAAATTGTTTTAATGAATAGTAACTGAATTTGAGGAATCTTTATGTAGCTTTCTCTTTCTGATTCATTCCACTAGTGGCCTGTAGAGGGCATTACATGTACAGCAAATATAGCTTTGTATTATCAATTTCATCTATACTATTAGTTGAATAGTTTGAGTTATATTCACATATTCTATCCTATGTTACAAGTGTCAAGCTTATTATCTTTAGTGATATTATTGACATAAAAGATAGTTATGAAACTACAAAGTTAATTCAATTACAATTAATGTTTGTTACTGTAAGTTTTAAAAGGCTTTTATATTTTCTGAGGGCTAAATGAAGAAAGTAGGCTGAAAGGGATTTTGAGAACATGTAAATAAAGCTCCCCAAGATTTATTTTCCTGGATTGGATTAATTAATCAGGCTTTAACATATGTGTGCTAATCTAATCTTTCCTGAAATTCCATAGGAGTGATCCTTCCCCCTGAAAAACAAGAGTGAAGGTTTCTTCTTATTACAGGCATTTAGTGAATTTAAAATGCAAAGAAAACAGTGTAATTCTTTTTATCTTTGAGATAAGTTAATATGATATAGTGAGAACTAGTAAAAACTTATAAAATGTTTTTCCTTTGGGTTAAGAGGACAATTATATAATCAAGATAAGAATGGGAAGCCTGGTCTGTGTGGCTCAGTGGTTGAGCATCGACCTGTGAACCAAGAGGTCACGGTTCGATTACTGGTCAGGGCACATGCCGAGGTTTTGGGCTCGTCCCCAATGTGGGGCGTGCAGGAGGCAGCTGATCAATGATTCTCTGTCATCACTGATGTTTGCATCTTTCTCCCTCTCCCGAAATCAATAAAAATATATTAAAAAAATAGATAAGAACCGGAAGAGACTATTAGATGACACTGGAAGTTGTAAAGCCCTCTCTGATTGAGATGACTTCTCCTGCTGGGGTTCTAGTGTTTCTCTCTATAAATTGGAGATTCTTAATTGTAACCTTTATAGGTAGTGTTTTGGTTTCAGGTTTTATGAGATTCTAAGTGCATAAGATATACTTGTATTTTTGTACACACATAATTCAATAATTAAATACGTAATGATCTCACCATTTTTTTAATGGTGTTTAGTTGGGAGTAATGGGAAGAATGAGTGAATGAGTGATTCTGAAGAAATAATTTCTGTAAAAGCTGGTCTTTACTACAGAAATTTTTTTTGTCTAGAAAGATTTTTTTTTGCCAAGACTGTTTTAATGATGTCGCTCACTCTTTGGTTTGGTATGGTCCAGACTCAGGATTAAATAATTTTAATATAAAATAGCCTGATGAGATCAGTAAGAGAAATGCAGTTATTATGCACATGAGAATATAATTGTAATGATTAAAGATATAGTCACTGTTGATAGTTTTACCTTCAAATCTTGGTTCTACAGTGTCTGGGATTTGTACTATGTGGTCACTCAAAGCATGTCTCTTAAACTTTAGATTACTCTTCTCTAAAATGAGAATGGCAAAAAAATCTACTGTGCCGAGTTGTGTGTGATATGAGTAAAACAATGCAGATTATACTATATAGTGTAGTGCCTGGTGTGGAAGAGCACTCACAAACATTATTATTATTATAGGATTTCTTTTTGTAATTATTTTTTTTTTAGATTCAAAAAATTACCTTTTAAGGGTAAAGTGAAAATCTAAAAGTATTTTTGAAGGACCTGAGTTTTTTTTCACAGGTTTTTTTCTAGTGGGTTAAGACTATGAATAATAATAACCCTCAGGGGGAAAATCCCCAGGCATCTATGAAATTTATTTTAATAACACTGCCTTTGGGTTTTGTGTTATACTTCTTAAGGTCATTGGAGTCACTAAGTCATTTGGGGACTCTTAGAAGATCAGTGTGACAGAAACTACCATCAGCATCAAGTGACCAGGGACTAATAAATCTGAGCTGATTGTTTTTTCTGGTACAGTTAATAATTGTTCAGAAACTATCTTGATGGAACACATAAATGGAATAAAAATCCTTACAGATCAAAATTCCACTCTTGATATTAACAAACAAAAATAGTTCAGGACCATAAGAGAAAAAATGTGGGGAAGTCCTTGAAAAGTTGTTAACTTGGGTAAAGGAAATAGCAGTATCTCTGTGGTCTTTCAGGAACAAAAAACATCTTTTGCAGAGGGCCCAGTGTTTGAGCCAAGATATAAAGTGATCTTCATGGCTGGCTGGCTCAATCTCAAGTTTTCCTAGGGAGAATTAGCATTGCTTCAGTGCTTGACAGTGGGCAGCAGATCACTTCCCAGTGGGAAGCAAGGAAATGATGCTTGAAGCAAGGAATGACTGTTATTTCTCAGCAGCAGGTAGGTATACATCACTTGTTGAAATGATTCAGCAGTTTAAAGCTGAGAGCTGTGAGACTTCGTGAGTTCCACGTGGGGAGCACAGGACCCAGGAGGGTCAGCTCTGTTTGGAATACTTCTGGGATTGCTCTGTTCCCTTCTGCTTTGAATCACAGGCTGATGTGCGGTTGTAGTCTTTTTTTTTTTTTTTCTCCTCACTCTTAACCCTGCCCCCAAGGTTCCTTGAATATTTGTAATAGAGTATTCTAGACAGCAGCAGGTAAAAATTTTCAGGTGCTGTGGGGGCAGGGGATGAGAGGGCGGGGAAGGAAGGTGTTTCATCTATCCCATCACTGTTGAAGGTACTTCCATCTTTTAAAACTGACATTATTCTGTTCCACCCTATTCCCTGGAAAAAAACAGGCCTCTTGTCTGGATCTTTTCGTTTTAATGATTTCCATGAAAAGGCTTTTACCCAGGCTCTGACATGACTGTCAGAACACACATTTAAATGCGAGACTGCTTAAAAGGCTATTGATATTCCCTGGTGGAAAGAAAGTGCTTTAAAAAAATCCATCTGTCCATACACAAGTTAACCCTGACTATTTTCTTTCTTTCTCTTCCTTCTCTTCTCCTTTTCCTCTCCCTGCTCCTCCTGTTTCTCCTCCTTTTTTTTTTTTTTTAATCAAAGACTCAAGTTAAAGCCAGATTCTTGTGTGCCACTATCTTCTAGAAGCTGTAATTTTTATACATTGATGACTCTAATTAATTTAATCCAGATCCAAAGACATTGAGTGTGGAGGAAGAATGCTTAGTTAGGTTTGATCTGAGGCTGCTGTTTTAGACTCAGCAGACTGTTCCTTCTGAATCTGGGGCTCATTATGTTTGTAAGTCCTGGATATGTTAACACAAGTCAATAAATGATAAAATGATGCTATCTGTAATAGGAATTGTGTGCAGTATTTATAATCAAAAACACAATTGGCATGAATTGACTAAGTATTAGTGGGAATTAAAGTTGATACCAGATTGTTATACTTCATAAGCAGTCTGTTATAGTAAATGAGTTCTGAAGTAACAACCAGGTATTTGATAAGATTTTAATTAATTGATAAGCATGTGAATATGGAGATGTCAACATGGTTGGTTTGTTCTCATGTTGTTGGATGTTCGGTTTATTAGCTATTAATGACTATGTTCATTGATACTGTCTATTCCTAACATGAAGTAAGATGGTTCTACTGAACGAGCTAGAGGCATAGGCAGTAAAGTATAACAAGAAAAAAGTTGAAAATTCATTCATGGAAAAAGTAATATAATTATCCAGATTTTATCCATTATAGTCATGCTACCTACACTCACCTAGACATTCATGGCTACTTACAAAAACTTATAATTAAATTATCTTATGTCCCCATTACTTTCTCCGGGTTCACTTTTCTAAATTCTCATGTCACTCAGTTCCACAACTATTTCTATCCTACATTTTAGCAGATAATCTTTTACCTAGAAAAGGGAATTCGTTAGGTAGAGGTTTAAAAGACGTCTAGGTTATTTAGAATAACTTTCTCAAATTTCTTTTTTTGTAGTTCAGATTTCTGCTGGGCCATCACCCTTTTTCCTATTTCAAAGAAAGAAACACTTGGCTTCCTTAATGAGGCTAATAGGCAGTAGCTTTTTTTGACCTCGTTTCTTCCTAATTTTTCTAAAATGTTGTTGGAATAGTAATCCCCTCTCTTCCTTACATTTTTAGTTTCTCAGTTGGCACTTTTCCTTATGCCCACTAACTTGGTATTATACTTTATAATGATAATTAAAGAATAAAACAGAAAAAATATTCTTCCACCCATTCTTTCCTCTTGAATGACCTTTAGCTTTACTGTTATTTTTAATGCTTTAGAGTGATGCCTTTAATGTTTTTCAGTTCAATTCAGTATTTACTAAGGCCTACTGTGCACTCAGCACAAGGATAAACCAATTATGGTCTCTGTCTTCTAAGAATTTATCTATATTTCAGTCTGATAAAGAAAATCAGGTCTAGTTATAATATTAAGTGGTAGGTGCTTTGATAGAGACATGTATTCAGTGCTATTGGAGTTTACCCTAGCATCATAGTGTGCCCTCAACCTGCCTTTCAACTTTTATTGTTGATTGGTTGATGAGTCTCCCAATGAAGGAAAAAGAAAGTAATGCTCTTATATCTTTTTTCTTTTCATCTTTTATTGCTATCTTTTTTTTGAAACTCTGCTTATAATTAAATGTTCTTTTTATATAATACCAAGTTTTTAAATATTGTAATTTTATATAATATAAAACTTATAATTATATCAGTTTTTGTTGTCTTATCAATGTGTAATAAGTTATTTAGAGTAATTCACCTTCCCCAGTGACAAGTACTTTATTTTGAATCAAGATTAGTTGCATTTCTACCTTCAAGTAGTATTCATGAAATGTGGTTTTTACCCAGGGATTGTTAAAAATACATGTGAATATTTCTCCCTGATATATGTTATTTTAAAATACCTTCTTGGCTTTAAAAAATCCACTTTTTAAAAATAGACTGTGTCTTTAAAGAAAGTTTTAGGTTTACAGAAAAATTGAGCAGATAGATAGTTTATAGAAAAATTGAGCAGATAGCAAGAGAGTTCCTATGTACCCATTCTCCTCCTATCAGTTTCCACTGTTATTAATATCTTGTATTAGTGCAGTATGATTTGTTAGAATTGATGAACCAATATATATTTTAAAATCTTGATATAGTTGACATGTCTAAGTTTAAGGTGTAAAGGAGTTGATTTTATACATTTATGTATTGTAATATGATTACCTGTCTACCTCTATAATATCACATAATTTTTTCGTGTGTGTGTGTGTGTGGGGGGGGCGTGAGGACATTTAAGATCCAGTCTCTTAATAACTCTGAAGTTTATAATACAGTATTGTTTATTATAAATCACTTCGCTTTCTCCAGGACTTATTTACCTACTAATTGCAAGTTTGTACTCATAAACAACATCTCCCTAATTCCCCTTCTCCTGCAGTCCCTGGTAACCACCATCCTGCTCTCTGTTTTTATGAATTTGGCTTTTATAGATTCCACATTTAAGTGATATCATATAGTATTTATCTTTCTCTGCCTGACTTATCTCATTGAACATAAGCCTTCAAAATCTATCCATGTTGTTGCAAATGGCAGGATTTATCTGAAGAAAATGGAAATGGGACATAAAAAAGATATCTGTGCTCCCATGTTTATTGTTGCATTATTAACAATAGCCAAATATGTGAACAACGTAAGTGTCTATCAATGGATGAGTGGATAAAAAAGACTAGAATATTATTCAGCCATGAGAAAGAAGGAAATCCTGCCATTCCAGACAACATGCTATGTTATTACTATCCAAAGTTTATAATTTACATTAGGGTTTATTCTTTGTGTTGTAAAGTTCTTATAAGTTTCAGTAATGCATGTTATGTACCCATCTTTGTAATATCATACAGAATAATTTCACAATACTAAAAATCCCCTATGCTTCACAACACCCTCACCTAAATACAGGCAAGCAATGATCATTTTTTATTGCCTCTAGAGTCTTGCGTTTTTCAGAATGTCTTACAGTTGGAATTTTATAGTATGTAGCCTTTCAGAGTGGAATTTTTCACTTAGCCATACTCATTTGAACTTCCTTTGTGCCTTTTTATGGCAGGAGAGCTCCATTCTTTTAATTTCAGAATACTCTATTGTATGAATGTACCACAGTTTATGTTTCCTTTCATCCATTGAGGGACATCTTGGTTGCATCTGAATTTTGGCAATCATGGATATAACTGCTACAAATATTTGTGCGCACATAAATTTTAAATTCACTTGGGTAAATGCCTAGGAGTGCATTTGATGGCTCACGTGGCAAGACTATAGTTAGCTTTGTAAGAAACTATCAACCTGTCTTCCAAAGTGTCTATACCACTTTGCATTCCCACCAGTAAAAGATGAGAGTTCCTGTTGCTCCACAGGCTCATCAGCATTTGGGATTGCATTTCTTATTTTATTTTAGTCATAACAGAGCTATAGTGGTATTTTGTTGCTTTTTTAATTAGCAGTTCTCTAAAAACAGATAATGTTGAGCATCTTTTTATATGCTTATTTGCCATCTGTATGTCTTCTCTGATGCAGTGTGAATTCAGAACTTCTGCACTTTTTTCTTTTTGAGGTTAAGAATATTTAATTTTTAAAAAATCTTTATTGTTAAAAATATTACCTATATCCCTTTTCCCCCCCTTTGACTGCTTCTAGCCTGAACCTGCCCACTGTCCCAGGCCTTCACCACCCTATTGTCTGTGTCCATGGATTATGCATATATGCATACAAATTCTTTGGTTAATCTCCCCCAGCCACCCAGACCTTCCCTCTGAGACCCACATTCTGTTCCATGCTTCTATGTCTCTGGATCTATTTTGTTCATCAGTTTATTTTGTTCATTAGATGCCGCATGAGAGTTAGATCATGTATACTTGTCTTTCTTTGGCTTAATTCGCTTAGCGTAATACTCATTTTTTATTTTTTGTTTGTATTTGTTGAGTTTTAAGAATTCTTTATATATTTTGTTCACCAGTCCTTTTATCAGATATGTATTCTGCAAAGAGTTTCTCCCGGTGTGGATTATCTTATTGTTTTAATAGTGTCTTACACAGAGAAAATGTTTTTGATTTTAATGATTTTTTGATTTTACCAGTTTTTCTTTCTTGGAGCATATAATTGGTGTTGTTATCACCAAACTCAAGGTCTCCTAGATTTTCTCTTAATGTTATTTTCTAGTAGTTGTACATTTTATATTTAGGTCTAGGATCCATTTTGAGTTAAATTTTTGTGTGTAAATAGTATTTAAGTTTGTGTTTAGATTTATTTTATTGCTTGTGGATGTCCAGTTGTCCTAGTACCATTTGTTGAAATGGCCATCTGTTTTTCATTGAATTGCCTTTGTTTTATTGTCAAAGATCAGATGACTGAATTTGTGTGTATTTATTTCTGTACTCTGTTCTCATTAGCCTGTTTTTCTATTGTTTTGCTAATACTACACTGTCTTGATTACTGTAGCTTTATACTAAATCTTAAAGTTGGGCTTTATCAGTCCTTTGATGTTCTTCATCTTAAGTGTTATGTTGATTATTCTGAGTCTTTTGCTTTCCCATATAAATCTTAGAGTAATTTGTCGATAACCACAAAATAACTTGCTGGAATTTTTATTGGTACTGCTTTGAATCTATAGATCAAGTTGTGAAGAATTGATACCTTAACAACATTGAGTCTTCCTATCAATGAACATGGAATATTTATTTAGATCTTTGATTTCTTTCATCAGAATTTCATAGGTTTCTTCCTATAGGTTTTGTATATATTTTGTTATATGCCCAAGTATTTATTTTGGTTGCTAATGAGTTTTAAATTTATAATTCCAATTGTTTATTGGAGGGATTTAGGAAAGGAATTGACTTTTGTATATTCACATCTATCCTGCAGTTGTGCTGTAGTCACTTACTAATTCTGGGAGTTTCTTGTTCTTTTTTTTTTTTTTTTTGCATAGACAAATCATGTCATCTTCAAACTGACAGTTTTATTTCTTTTTTCTCAATTTGTGTATGTTTTATTTCATTTTCTTGCCATATTGCATTGACTAGGATTTCCAATATGATGTTGAATAGAAATAGTGGGAGAGAACATTCTTGCCTTGTTCCTGATCTAAGGAGGAAAGCATCTAGTTTTTCACCATTAACTATGATGTGCTATAGGTTTTTTTATAGACCTCCTTCATCAAGTTTAGGAAGTATGCAATTATGTAGTGCTCTCCTTATCCCTGATAATTTTCCTTATTCTGAAGTCTTCTTTGTCTGAAAAAAATATAGTTACTCCATCTTTCTTTGGATCAGTGTTAGCATGCTATATCTTTCTCCATTCCTTTACTATTTTAATCTATCTGTGACTTTATATTTAAAGTGTGTTTTTAATAGGCAACATACAGTTGGACCCTGTTTTTTATCCACTCTTTGAGTCTCTTAATTTACATTTAAAGTGATTATTGGAATAGTTGAGTTATTATTGATCATGTTTATAATTTTTCTATTCCTTGAATTTTTTAAATCTCTTTTTGCCTTCTCTGATTTTAATTGAGTATTTTACAATTTTACTAGAGGCCCAGTGCACAAAATTTGTGCATGGGTAGGGTCCCTAGGCCTGGCTGGTGATCAGGTCCAATCAGGTTCCATGCCTCCCTGCCGCCCCGCCTCCTCCTTCCCTCACTCCCCCAGTGCCCCGCCGCCACTGCTGGTCACCCACTATGTTCTGTGCCACCCCCTGGTGGTCAGTGCATGTCATAGTGAGCAATCGAACTCCCGGTCTCCTGGTCGAACTCCTGAGAAGACACTTTGTATATTAGCCTTTTATATATATACGTTTTCCCTCTTCCGTCAGTAAATAATTGTACTTTCTTTTTAAAAAATTTTCTACTTACTTTAGGAATTGGAACATGTATTTATAATTAATCTACATGTACTTTCAAATTACTATAACATTTCACTGTTATAATTATTTGGGCAGATAGAGTATTTCAGTTCTTCTTTCTGGTCCCTTATTATCATTGCTGTTTTACATTTCCCTTATCTATAAACTGTAATAACCTAGTACATTTAACTCTTATTATTCATTTTTTAAAATCTTATTTTTATTGAGGTGAAATTCAGATAACTGAATTAACCATTTTAAAGTGAATCATTTTAATGGCATTTAATACATTCACAATGTTGTGCAACCTCCACCTCTATGTATTTCCAAAACATTTCCATTATCCCAAAAGGAAACTTTATACTTATTTATGCCATCATCTCTCTAGTAGACATAATGTACCAGATAATAAGAACTGAGCTAAATAGGATTTTAATATGAGTGCTTATGTGTATCTGGGTAGGAGTTAGGCTGTATTTAATGTTTGCTGTAACTATAGTTTGTTCAGGCTTCAATTTGCTCAGGTGTCTGTTTTTGTTTGTCCTATTGTCTTTGGGTTGTCTTCCTAGTGTTCCCTAGTTACTCTGAGGCTCCCTAATCTTTTGACTGTCTTTTGTGTCTGCTATGATGTCCTGCTTTTGAATCTTTAAAGTCTGTATCTAATAATTACACATTTTGGAGCTTGTATGTAAATGTATTTCATCTGTCTTTTCCCCCTCTGTTGTTTCCTGTTGTCTCATCTCCTTTTGTGTATGGTTACTTTTTATTGTGTGCTGGTCATTATACTTTCAAAATTCTTTGTAGAAAAAATTTAAAGTCTAGGTCTAGGATGATAGTATTCTTCCGTGGAGAAGAGTTAAGTTTGCTTTTACCAGACACCAACAGACAGTATTATTCTCGGATGTTTAGTGACAATAGTATTTTGGGATCACTTTAGTACAGTTTAATGCTTAGTATGAGTTTCTACAAGGGCTCCGTGTAATCCTGGTTTAAACTTGTCATAGGGTGCAACTGTTCAAGGTTCTAACCCATAATGAAGGATATACCAAGTCCATTCCTCCTGGATGGCACTTAACTTCCATTTCTGTTTTTAAATCACTCGGCATTGTAAAAAGTGCCATCTAACCCAGTCTGTTATCCTTTTAGTACTGGTAATTGCCCTAAAGGAAGAATGGCTACAAATGTTGGTGTCTCTTCCCCATGCCACTTTCCTTTCCTGGATACTGGCTTAATACACTTTCTCCATTTTATTAGCTCTCTGAATCTTAAAGTAGATGGCCTTTATATTTTGTTCAGTGTTTCTTATCTAAATTCTTTAGTTCACCATTTCCTGAAGTGGATATTCATTTATAGTTATTTATATCCACATCTATTTTATAAAATTTTGATCATATAAAAATATATCTGGATTTTTAAAGCTTGACATATTAAGAGTATTCCTCCATGTTATTGTATTCTTTAAAGACATATTTTAAAAAATTATTGAATAATGTTTTTTCACATTTTTGTATAATTTACCAATCTTTTTTTGATCTTATTTCCCATTAGTAGACATTTACTTTCCCTCTTATTTGCTATATAGTGATATTCCTAGATTCAATATTATTTACAGATTGTCCCTTTACACATTTTACGAATCTAAACTTGGTCATCCTTACTACACTAGATACCTACTGTGATAACAAAATTGAATTTTATTAGCAGGATGCATGGGAACTTTTAATATTTTGAGAAACACCTGGCTTTTAAGTTAAAACTGGAAACAGAAGCTTGTGTGAGTGTATAGTTTTACACCTAGCAATAAGAGAACACATGTCCATCTGATCTTAGGAAGATTTTATAAGTTTCAAATGGGTCTTTGGCCCTGAGCCATTCTTGCTGTCATTTTTTATTAACATTGTTCCCTTTTTCTTCTTGTGAAAAGCCTGCTTTTTGTAATATTGTTTCTAAATATTATGATTCCATTCAAAAGGATATCGTAAAATGGTGTCTTAAAATTGTGTTTCAGTCCATTAAAAAGACTCATAAAATATCATAACACAAAATATGTAGTAACTAGTCAGAACCGCAGATTTAACCATAACTCTCTTTTAACTGTTTCTTAGTAAATCAGCTTGCAGTGATCATCACAAAATAGCAACTTTTTTGAGACAAACATCACTAGTTTCATTTAAAATCACATTTGTAGATAGTCTACATTGGAAATTTTAATAACAGCATTGAGATTAAATCTTACAGTTTACTACTCAGTTTTTGTGTAACATTTGTATCAGCCTTTTTATTTTCATAAACTAGATTATATATATAACTAGAGGCCTGGTGCACGAAATTTGTGCACGGGTAGGGTCCCTAGGCCTGGCCAGCAATCAGGGCCGATCTGTGGGGTGACCTGCAGGGCGATCGGGGGGGACCCCGCTGGCACCCGCCTTGGCCAGCCTGGTGCTGCCCGCTTGCTGGCTCCGCCCCCCCGCAGCTGCCAGTTGCCTCCCTCTGCGGGGTGACCAGAGGGGTGATGGGGGTGGTGCTGGCACCTACCTTGGCTGGCCTAGGTCCTGCGGGCTGGGGGCAGCTCCTGCGTTGCGCATCTGCCCCCTGGTGGTCAGTGCATGTCATAGCAACCAGTCGTTCCAGTTCCACAGTTTGGTCGATTTTCATATTAGGCTTTTATTGTATAGGATGTTTGGTCTTTCATAGATAGGCTGAGTTGTAATAATTGCTATTCTCTTTTCTATGGCATATTTTTTAGGTAGTAGAAATGTGTTCTCTCTATCTCATAGCACTCTTCCTCTTTACTGTGGTTCATCAAAACTCAATTTTGTGGGAAATTGGGTTCAGCTTTTTAATTTATTCTTATGAACTAGATCATGATTGTTATGTTTAGTTTTTCATAGGCTGACTAAATTGCAACTCTGCTGTTCTTTTTTCTGTGGTACTTCTTAAGGGAGTGGGTAGTAGATAGGTTCTTCTTGTTCTGATACTCTTTTTACCTGACTAGTGTGGTTCAGGAAAAACATATCTTCTATGTTGATAGGAAACTATTAATAAAAATAATAGATTATGGAAGGAACAAAGAAACTGTCATTTTTTCATATGTTTACTCTGTCAGTTACAGTGCTTGTCACACTCACGTAAAATTAATAGAATGGTTTGTTTACAACTTTAGACACTTTAATGAAAACTTCTCAAGGTGGTTGAATCTAAGCTTTGGTAACCTTAATTTTTGCACTTTTTTCCTTTGTTATTTTTGCTATTTCCAGAGGGAATAGCAAAACACAGTACAATAACTTAGATAATTTTCCAATAAATACTCCTGTTCTGTATAAATTGCATCTCTTGGTAGGTTTTCTTTAGATACTCTTTGTGTTAGAATGTTATCCATATTATTTTTCCAAATTTGCTTTGTTACAAGTGGTTTATTTGATATATGAATTTTAGTAGGATTATAACCAGGTTTTTTCTTGTATGGAGTTTTCCTCTGTGAGAAGTTGTCTTATATATATTTGGATTCCCCATCCTTGGTCTCTAGCATTCTTCATAGCCAGTGACATATCCAGTAACTTGAGTGCAGTCCTAAGATCATGCCCTGAAATCAAGGTAATTTGCTGGATAGAAGAAGCATACCCTGGTTTTCCTAGTAAACCACACGAAAGTTATGGGTTTCCTTCGCTAAAAATTGGCTTCCTTCATCATTCTCCCCTCTTTAGAGGGCAGTTTGGAGTAGTGCCCTTCACTTTGATGTGGTTTTAAAATTTCTTCTTTTCATTTGACTTCTTATAGAAGCCTTTATTTGAAACAGAATGTTTAAATCCAGTGTGGCTTTCTAACACATCATTTTTTTCTCCCATTCAGTGTATTTTCAGGCAGGTAAATTATATTGGATCTTTTATATCATTTCCATGGTGCAAAAAAATGACAGAGGAGTAAGTAGGTAGACACAGGGAAGTAGTTCTAGTGACTCAGTGCATATACTTGCAGCAACTGGTTTTTAGACTTCTCTTAATTTTGCTAGTGGAAGACTAATTTTTAGGCATCTCTGTGGATCACTTGGGCAGAAAGAAATTATAGCATATACCTTAATATCCTGCTCCTTTCCAAAATTTAAAACTTATTCTATTAATAAAATAATAGTGTTCTTCTCTGGACCATATGCCTAAGTGTTTTGAATATTTAATATATGCTACTGAATATTTTCCATTTTGATAACATTTAAAACTCAAGGTACTTTGTAGCACTTGGTTGAAGTAGATGGAAGGGAGAAAATAAATTTGCTATTTACTTAAAACTATAGTTACTATTTTAATTCAGGTTGTGTGAATGTTATTATAGGAGTTATTAATTTTATATCATGTATCTTTTTATATATATATATATTTTATTGATATTTTATAGAGAGGAAGGGAGAGGGATAGAGAGCTAGAAACATCGATGAGAGAGAAACATCGATCAGCTGCCTCCTGCACACCTCCCACTGGGGATGTGCCCGCAACCAAGGTACATGCCCTTGACCGGAATCGAACCTGGGACCCTTCAGTCCGCAGGCCGACGCTCTATCCACTGAGCCAAACCGGTTTCGGCTATATCATGTATCTTGTCAGAAAAATTATGGTACTTAAAAAAATGATCCATTTATTATTTTCATTTTTAAAGTCCAATAACGATTTATTTTCTATGTATTTTTTTTTTTTACTGAGTTAATGTGTTTCAGGTGTTAAAATAATAAATCTTTATAATTTTAAAGCTAGAACTTCACTTAACAAACTAAAATTATACAAGGACATATGTACAACCAGTTAACAGCAATTGGAACTACAAGTTACACCTCAAGATTCTTTGTCTAGTACTTTTTTTTTCGTCACATTGTTTAGTTGTTTTGTCATAGCAATTTCTTTAATTTTAACTTCCTTGTGAAGAAATCTGTCAGAAAAAATTTTCTTTTCCAAACTGGGGCCTAACTCAATTCCTTTTCTTATGATATTTTACTGCACCTAGAAAACCTAATGGTACATTTGAAAGGAGGTATCATACTTGATTGGAATTGTCAATATAATGTTAGAATAGGAAGCATTTGCCGCCCTTTGGAGTCCATTATTAGTGATATTTGATTTAAAAAATTTACCTACCATTATTTTTCTTCTCCTACTTCCTACCACTCTTGACTCCCCTCCTGCACTCAGCTACATTTAAACAAATATAATAGAGTTTGAAGAAATATAATAACAATATTTGCTTTAGGTGACTAACTTGTACCTGAGACATTTTGGAAAGATGGATATCTCCTCTGCTTCTGAGAGCTCTTGAGACTCTGGCTTTTATTAGGATTGCATTCCCGAATTTAAAGGTGTGGGTAAGGGCAAGACATCTAGTTTCCTAGAAGGAAGACAGTGGATAAATATTGATTTATTAGAATTTAAATTTTTCCAAAAGGGTGAATCAATATAATTATTATTGAATAATTCTTGCTGTTCTAGAATAGATCTAAAAATGCTATTGATTTTATACCACTATAGTTCTTCATTGTATTCTTTCTTAGGTGTTTGTTTTTCTCACTTGGGTTTTGATTGTAAGTTTTATAAATGGGATATTATAGGAAGACTAGAAGCCCGATGCCTACTAGAGTAGGCTTTCCTTCCCCTGGCTGCTGGCACTGGATTCCCTCTGGCACTCACGACCCGGGCTTCCCTCCGGCACCCAGGACCGGGACTTCCCTCACAGCCCCGTCTTCATCCAGAAGGTCATCTGGAAGGACGTCCGGTCTAATTAACATATTATGCTTTTATTATTATAGATATTTCTCCTTAAGCTTGTTTTATATAGCAGAAATGGAAGGGACATGGAGAATAATAGCTTATTATCTAGTTTGGTGATATACAATGACTATGCTACCTAGTAACACATTTATTAGGTATTTGTATTTTAGATTTCATTTAGGTTGAGTTTACTGAGAGGAGTAATTTAAAAGTTATGTAAATTGTTAAGCCTGACCACAGAATATGTGTAGTTGGTGGTGGATATATGCCTACTTTCTCTTCCTCTCAATTTTAGCAGTTGTCTTCTGAAAAAAAAAGGGGGGGGGAGGTTTACATAAAAGTCTTCTTTTTTTGTATAATTTTATCCTTTGCAACAATGAAAGCATAGAAGCAGGATGTTAATTTAGTGTTTTGTTGATACCATAGTTCAGCCGTGGGCAAACTATGGCCCGCAGGCCGGATCCGGCTGTTCTATCCGGTTCTCTTGCTCTCCCCTCCGCTTCTTTACTTTGAATTTATATTAGTTCACACAAATACTCCATCCATGCTTTTGTTCTGGCCCTCCGGTCCAATTTAAGAACCCATTGTGGCCCTCGAGTCAAAAAGTTTGCCCACCCCTGCAATTGAAACTATTGGTTTGGTTGAAATACTGACATAGTTAAAATTATAACTTCTTCTGGTCCTTTTCAGGTGGGATGGGTAATCCTTGCTTTTATAGGCCTTATCTTTCCTGGATGACTATGTTAAAACATGAAATATTAAACACCTAGGAGAGTCCTACTCTGAGGTTAATAGCTATCCTTGACTATTTTTCCTCCCAACTTTACCTATATTTTGGGGTCATTTTTATCACCACACAAATATTGACAATAACAATGAATGTAAAACTCAACATGATATGTGGTAAAAATTTGTGGAGAAGTGTTAATACTTTTCTCAGATATAGTGTTAAGGATTATCTTGACATTGAGTTTAATCATAAACCATCCTGTTTTAGAATCATACATAAATGATTTTAAGTGACCTGTTAATGTTCTAGCCATTCAGCAAAACTTACCACAATCCTTCTATCTTCAGGTAGCTAGTATTCTAAAAAAATGTATTTGAAAATGACTAAGAAATTCTTGAAATATGACTAATGTGGTGGACATTGTTTTTTCAGTTATTAGAGTGTGTTATAATGTTTATACTAGTTTAAAATCTGTGTGACAAATCAGGATTAAAGGATTGACTGCATGTATTTTGTCTCTCTTTTCTTAAGCCCCTACCAATGAAATAAATAGGCACTAAGGTCTGAAACACAAATGCCACTATGAAAGTGACTCTCCTTTATCACTTTGTATTAAAAAAAGCAACCTCTCTTTCCTTCTTTTATATTTGACTAGAGGCCTGGTGCACGAAATTTGTGCAAGCGGGGGCATCCCCTCTGCCCAGCATGCACCCTCTCCAATCTGGGACCCCTCGGGGGATGTCTGACTGCCAGTTTAGGTCCGATCCCCTAACTGCCCCCCCTGCCAGCCTGATCACCTCTAACTGCCTCTGACTGCCGGCCTAATTGCCCCTACCCCCGCTGCTGGCCTGGTCACCTCACACAGCCTGCTGTTCAGTTGTTTGGTCGTTCCTCACTAACCCCCCTGCCGGCCTGGTCGCCCCACACAGCCTGCTGTTCAGTCGTTTGGTCGTTCCTCACTAACCCCCCTGCCGGCCTGGTTGCCCCACGCAGCCTGCTGTTGAGTTGTTTGGTCATCCCTCACTACCCCCACCCCCTGCCGGCCTGGTCGCCCCATGCAGCCTCCTTGTTCAGTCGTTTGGTTGTCCCTCACTAACCCCCATGCCGGCCTTGTTGCCCCAGACAGCCTGCTGGTCGTTACTGTGATGGCATCCCGGACAATTTGCATATTCCTCTATTATTAGATAGATACCATTCATTCGTTCATTCATTCAGACCAATAAGGAGATTGAAATCATAATAAAAAACTTCTCAACAAAAAAAGCCCAGGATTAGATGGTTTTACTAGCAAATTAGTAAATTTACAAGAAGAATTAACATCAGTCCTTCTCAAACTCTTCCAAAAAATTGAAGAGGAGGGAACACTCCTAAACTCTTTTTAGGAGGCCAGCATTACCGTGATACCAAAGCTAGATAAGGACACTACAACAAAAGAAAGCTGCAGGCTAATATCCTTGATAAACAGAAATGCAACAACTTTAACAAAATAGTAGCAAGCAGAATTCAACTGCACATTAAAAGGATCATACACCTGATCAAATGGGTTCTATTAGTCTCACCATTCCTTTTCAACATAGTACTGGAAGTCCTAGCCAGATAAATTAGAGAAGAAAAAGAAATAAAAGGCAGCTAAATAAAAAAGTAGGAGGTAAAATTGTTTCTGATTATAGATGATATGATTTTACATATAGAAAATACTAAAGATTTCACCAAAAAACAGTAAGAAATAATAAATGGGTTCAGCAAAGTTGCAGAATACAAATTCAACATATGAAAATCAGTCATTTTTTTTTTTTACATTGACAATGTATTTCTCGTAAAAGAAATCAACAAAACAGTCCCATTGACAATATCAAACATAAGATACTTAGGAATAAATGTAATCAAGGAAGCACTGTTATAACACACTGATGAAAAAAATGGAAGAAGACACAAATAAATGGAAAGATATATCATGTTCATGGGTAAGAAGAATTAATATTTTTTAAATGTCCATACTATCCAAAGCAATCTATAGATCCAAAGCCATCCCTGTCAAAATTCCAATGGTCTTTTTCACAGTAGAAAAAAAATAATCCTAAAGTTTATATGGAACCACAAAACATCCTGAATAGCCAAAGCAATTCTGATAAAGAAGAACAAAACTGGAGGGATTATTCACAATAGCCCAAACATGGAAACATCCTAAGTGTCCACTGATGGATGGACAGATAAAGAAAATGTGCTATATAAATACTGTAGAATATTATTCAGTCATGAAAAGAAGGAAATCCTGTTTTTGGTGATAACATGGATGGATGGACCCTGAGGTCATTATGCTAAGTGAAGTAAGTCAGGTAGAGAAAGTAAAAAACTATATGGTGTCACTTACATGAGGAATCTAAAAAAGCCAAACTTTTAGAAATAGAGAATAGAATGGTGGTTGTCAGGGCCTGGGAAGTGGGGAAAATGGAGAGATGCTGGTCAAAGGGTACATATCTCCAATTTTAAGATGAATAAATTTTGGGAATCTAATATACAACATGGTCACTATAATTAACAATACTATATATAGTACTTGAAAGTTAAGAGAGTAGGTTATAAATGTCACCATGCACAAAAATGATAATTATGTAATGAAATGGAGATGGTAAGTAACCTATTGTAATCATTTTGCAATATATATGTGTTTCACATTAGCATATTGTCTACCTTAAACTTATATATGTTACATGTCAATAACATCTCAATAAAGCTGGAAGAAAAAAAGCTGAGGGAAGTATGTAATATAGCAGAATGTATGAAGCTACAACTGCAAGTAAAACCAAAGGTACACGAGGAATGGAGAAAACAGTTTAATACAGAGAACTTCATCTTCTGAGACTTTGGAAGTCTGAATTATGATAGATGATAAGGGTACATGGGGGCTTAAAGATGTGATTTGTTGAAAGTTAGAATATAAATTATTAGTTCCTCTACTTTTCTTCTCTTGTCCCATGTATGGAATATTTGTACTTATATTCTTAGGTGGGCGATTAGAAGATTCTTTTTAAAAATAATCAATTAATTTTTATTGAATTTATTGGGGTTAAATTGATTAATAAAATTATATAGGCTTCATGTGTACAATTCTATAAAACACTAGAGGCCCGGTGCACGAAATTTGTGCACGGGGGTGTGTGTCCCTCAGCCCAGCCTGCACCCTCTCCCATCTGGGACCCCTCGAGGGATGTCCGACTGCCTGTTTAGGCCCGATCCCTCTCACAATCCAGGACTGCTGGCTCCCAACTGCTCGCCTGCCTGCCTTCCTGATTGCCCCTAACCGCTTCTGCCTGCCAGCCTGATCACCCCCTAACCACTCCCCTGCCAGCCTGATTGATGCCTAACTGCTCCCCTGCCAGCCTGTTTGCCCATAACTGCCTTCCCCTGCAGGCCTGATCACCCCTAACTACCCTCTCCTGCAGGCCTGGTCACCCCTAACTGCCCTCCCCTGCAGGCCTGGTACCCCCCAACTGCGCTCCCCTGCAGGCCTGAGTCCCCCCCAACTGCCCTTCTCTGCAGACCCAGTCACCCCCAACTTCCTTCCTCTGCTGGCTGGGTCACCCCTAACTGCCCTCCCCTGCAGGCTTGATCACCCACAACTGCCCTCCCTTGCAGGCCTGGTTCCTCCCAACTGCCCTCCCCTGCTGGCCATCTTGTGGTGGCCATCTTGTGTCCACATAGGGGCAGGATCTTTGTCCACATGGGGGCAGCCACCTTGTGTGTTGGAGTGATGGTCAGTTTGCATATTACTCTTTTATTAGATAGGATAGAGGCCTGGTGCATGGGTGGGGGCCAGCTGGTTTGCCCTGAAGGGTGTCCCGGATCAGGGTGGGGGTTCCCTTGGGGCATGGGGCGGCCTGGGTGAGGGGCCTGTGGTGGTTTGCAGGCCGGCCATGACCCTTGGCAACCCAAGCAGAGGCCCTGGTATCTGGGTTTATTTATCTTCTACAATTGAAACTTTGTAGCCTGGAGCGGAGCCAAGCCTTCTGCTTGCTCTGCGGCCATTTTTTTTTTGGATTTATGTATCTTCTATAATTGAAACTTTGTAGCCTTAAGCGAGGCCTGGGCCCGCCAGGGTGTGCAGAAAGCTTGGCTTCCTCCATCGCCGGGGGCAATCCTAGCTTCCTGCTCTTTCCAGCTCTGTGGCTTCCGCCATTTCTGTTTGGGTTTATGTATCTTCTATCATTGAAACTTTGTAGCCTTGAGTGGAGGCCTAGGCCGGCAAGGGCAGGCTGAAAGCTTGGCTTCCTCCATTGCCGGGGAAACCCAAGCCTCTCTCCTGCTCTCTGTGGCTGTAGCCATCTTGGTTGGGTTTATTTGCATATTCGCTCCTGATTGGCTGGTGGGTGTGGCTTGTGGGTGTAGCGGAGTGATGGTTATTTTGCATATTACTCTTTTATTAGATAGGATCATGTGTATGTTGTATTGTGTGTTCACCACCCAAAGCCTCGTCTCCTTCATCACTATTTATCCTCTGTTTACCCTCTTCTACTTGCCCCCACCTCCCTTTCCCTTTGATAATCACCATACTGTCGTGTCCATGAGTTTGTTGTTCTTATTTTTACTTAATCTATTCACCTGTTTTACCCAGCTCCCCAGTCTCCCTCACCTCTGACAGCTAAAAATCAATAAAAGATTGCCACAAAGTTCCATGGATTTCCCCAGCAAAGAGATGATCTCTCTCCTCATCTCCCTAATGTGAAGTTTGCTAGTTGACAAGTCTTCCTGTGACCACAGACCTTTCCAAAGCTCCTAAGTGATTCATTATAAAATACAAATGACCAGCAAGGATCCACAGACATTTGAGGAAAATATTCAAGTTGAGACCAAAATCTATCAATATGAGAAAACCAATATCAACAATAAATAAATACCTGGAGACAACAGATAACACAGAAAACAGAATATGTTGAAAAATGTAATTTGTGTCCTCAAAACTTAAAAATTTGTGTCTTTATATGAAAATGTTATAAAGATCATCAGAAAGAACTATAGAATTCAGTACCAATTAAGAATTCCAGACAAAGGGAGAAAATTATCCAAACAGTAATACAAGAAAATTTTCCTTATCTGAAGGATGCAAATTTTCAGATTCATGGATAGATTACCCATATCTATCTATAGTGAACATAGGCAAATTAAATATGCTATATTATTGTTTCTTCTTTTGCTGTCTTGTTTAGAAACCTTTACATTCTATGATAAAGAGAAGTAATGCCTAGTGGTGCTTAGGGGCTAGGAAATAGGCATTCATACACTTTTATGTGCTACTATGAAGTGGCATAGCTTTTCTGGAGGGAAGTTTATTGATTTTGCAACATTTACTATTTGATCTAGGTTTTCTATTTGTAGGAATTTCTCTAATAAGACAATTAAGGGCATGCACAAAATTTTATCTCTGGAGATAGTCTTTGCATTATTATTAAGTAGCAAAATATTGAATATAAATGTCCTATGGTAGACTATGTTTAAATAAACATTTGTTCTTTGAATTGCAATGCAATGTTATAAATGTTTTTATTTGTTGAGAAAGATATTTATAGAATATTTTTTGTGCAAAAGATTACAAATTTTTAGTGTAATTCTTTTCTGGCATACCAATATAAATGCAGATTGCAGATAAATAGAAAATACAGAGAAGCAAAAGAGAAATCTTTATATATGCACAGAAATCATTCACCAAAATAACTGATTAATACTAAGGGGAGATTTTGTTAGAAACCCTGTTTTGAAATTGCAGCTCTTTTGCGGTTCTTATGATTGAAGGGCAATTGTAGAGTCATCATTTCTTGATCATGCCAGTTATTTTCAGAGCTATTCTTTGGGCTTCAGACACAAAACAAGGGCCATGATCCTGCTTTACTGCTTTGTTATATGGGGTGTTATTTTAGCCTAGATTTCTCTGAGGGAACCTGAGGGGTTGAGATGTGAGTGATCTATGGAATAGGAGTTCAAGGATCAGGAGGAGTGAAAAGAGAAGTTTGTGGAGTAAGTACGATGCTAGGGTAGTTTGGTTCCTTAGTTCTTGGGACCGTCTAAGAATCCATATGGAATGGATGAGGGGAGGGATACAATGCATTTATCTTCGTCAATGGTTGCCTCACTTCTGGGATGACAATCTTGAGTGCTAAGTAGTTCTTGTGGGATTCTACACTGTGGTATTAACAGCAAAGCCCCAGGGAAGGAAGCTGGAGGTGTGGAGTGTTAGAGCTGGTTTCAGGTTACATTATGGGACACTTCCAAGCTTCCCAGAACTACTTACTGATGCTCTAGCTGGAGTAAGAGCTGAGGCTGAGAGGATCAGAAGTGGAGCACAAGAGGTGTCTAATACCTGAAATGTTGTACTAATGCAAAATTGCATGGCAATGTGCAGTAATATTAGATGCCAGCAGTGATTAATATCTAAATATTTTTTAGATCTCAGAGGCTTCCACAGTAGAAAGTAAAACAGATTTCTCTCTCATTTTGGAGGGAAGACAGTAGAGCTTAAAATTTTTAGTGTTTTTTTTCTTATCTATTAATTCAAGATTCTTTACTTACATGATCTCATTTAATTCTTGTGGCAGTTTTAAGATATATTTTGTTAACTTTTTTTTTTAATATATTTTATTGATTTTTTACAGAGAGGAAGGAAGAGGGATAGATAGTCAGAAACATCAATGAGATAGAAACATCAATCAGCTGCCTCTTGCACACCTCCTACTGGGGATGTGCCCGCAACCAAGTTACATGCCCTTGACCGGAATTGAACCTGGGACCTTTCAGTCCGCAGGCTGACGCTCTATCCACTGAGCCAAACCGGTTTTGGCTTAACTTTTTTTTTTTTTTTAATAGATGGGAATGTTGGCTAGAGAAGTGAAGACACTGCCAAACATTATAGGATTAATAAGTTTCAGAGCTTATATTTAAAGACCTGTCTTACTCCAAGAAGGTTTTTGTGTTTTTTTTTTTTTGTGTGTTGGTTTTTTGTTATAGCACCCTGTTATTAAAGTCCATGTAATTATGTCAGGTCTCCAACCATTCTCAATTAGTTTGATTTTAAAGGTCACTTGCATATGTTCCTTAAACCCACTAGAGGTCAGTATTGGGTTGATAAAGACAGGACCCTTCAGTTTTTGATTCACATGATTTTAACTCTGAGTCTTATTGCTAGGCACCCTTGGAAGTTGTAGTTCACAATAAAGCTTTATTTAATTACACACACACACACACACACACACATACACACACACACATATATAGTATTATAGTAATTATATGTGTATATGTGTGTATATATATATATATATAATGCCTCATAGACACTCTTCGAGAGTTGTAAACTATTAATAGCAACATTTTTAGGATAATAGTTCAGATTAGGTAATTCTTATGGGTTTTTGGGTTTTCTTCCTCTTCTAATAGGTAGGAGAACATACAAACCCTGTCTTTTGCAGATAGCCCTCTCTTTTATTGAGCTATATCTTATTTGCTCATAGATTTCCTTTGTTATCTATTACCTTTATATAGTAATCATTTATCCAAATTTAGTGTATATGTGTCACTGAATGTGGGCTTTGTGGATTCTAAGAATGATAAATGGTGTTTCCTAGACTCAAAGAAAGAAGAATCACGTACTGAAGTAAGTGTGTTACTATCATTTGTTTACCTGGCTATCTGGCAGGTTTACTGAACGCTTCTCTATCCTGCTCTCAACTTACTATTCCCATGGTTCCTACTGTTTGGAATGATCCCACCATCTAGTCATCAAGGCCAGAATACTTAGAGTTATTCTTATTTCCTTCCTATTTTTTAGGTACTACAATCAAATTAGTAAGTTCTGGTGCTTCTACCTTTTATATATCTGCTGATGCCTTAATTCAAGTCCTCATCATTGTTATTGGACTATTATAGTGATCTATATTGATTTTCTTGTTTCTAGTCTCTATCTTCTCCCAGTTGAGCACTCCTATGATCCTAGAGGATTTGCCTGAATGGTAATGCTGATCCTCGCTTTAAAGTAATTCCCTTGCCCTGGCTGGTTTGGCTCAGTGGATAGAGCATCCCAGGTTCAATTCTGGTCAAGGGCATGTACCTTGGTTGCGGGCACATCCCCAGTAGGGGGTGTGCAGGAGGCAGCTGATCAATGCTTCTCTCTCATTGATGTTTCTAACTCTCTATCCCTCTCCCTTCCTCTCCGTAAAAAATCAATAAAATATATTTTAAAAAAATAATAAAGTAATTTCCTTGCTTACACTATTTCATTGTTTCTCCATTGCCTACTAGCTAATGTTGAAACTGCTTTGTATGACATCTTTACCTGTGAGTTCTTTATAAACTATGTCCCTATACAAAATTACTTATTCCTTGGGTGGATAATGTTATTATTTCACACATGGTCCTTTCTCATGCTGTTTACTTTCTACTTAACTATCTTTGGAAAAATTATATTTATCTTTTAAGAGCATCCTACCTGTTCCTCTGTGAAGTCTTTCCTGAGACCTTTCCAAACAGCTCTGGTTACGTTATTTATTCACCCACTGTCCTCTGTGTTATTTCTATTATACTTATTGCATAATCTGCTTTCCATAATAGTTTGATGTGAGGTTCATGAGTCAGAGACTCTTTTTCTTTCTATACTCAGTGTGTAGTACAATGCCTGGTACCAAGTAGACCTTCAATATATGTTTGACTGAAAACAGGAATATAGAAAGAAAGCACCATGAATTAGGGCAGTGAGAGGAGGCTTTCTAAAGTCAGAATAATTTAGTTGGGTTTTGAAGGAAAGGTTAGAGTCAGGCAGAAAGAGGTCATTCAATAGAGATACAGAAGTGGAGATATACCTAGTATATTATGAGGTAGAGTCTGATTCAAGTGGAATATCCATGTTGGAGAAATATGTTGGAAAATTAGGTTCAACTTCCATTATGTGGAGTCTAAGTGACGGATGTGGAGTTTGGATTTGTAGTACTTGTTTAAATCTCCTCCCCCCCCACCCGCCCCCTGCCGAATTTCTCCCATGTTTACTTGGCGTGATGAATGATGTGATTTAGGAAGAACCTGGCAGTAGTAGGCAGGGGAATTATAACAAGAAGGTGATGAGTTCCGTTTTAGGTATGTGGGAATGGAGGTGATGGTAGAGCACCTGGTAATAACAGGAAGCTGGAGATGTGCTATTTGATCTTGGGAGAGTGGAAAGAGTGGTAAGAAAAGAGGGATTGAGGAACAAACCTTGCTTAATTTCTATATATTAGGAAACCAAAGAAGAGTTTATATGAGGGGACCTTAAGAAAGAGGTGGTTAAATGTGTAAAAATTATTCAAAAAAATAATGAACAACTAAGAAAAAGAAAACGCTTAAATGCTTTCTAAGGTCTAACTGTTACCTGTATGCTTCGTATCCTCCTGCCTCCACTTCAGCCCACGTGGCAGAAGGCAGCTGCTTCTTTGGCTCATGATCATAAAGGTTGTCTCTGGAGGGACAGAATAAATGGTCCTGGTGATATAGCTTAGAGTGTTAGAAGAGAGCTCTGAAGGGTTCCCCCCCACCAAGGGCTTTTCATTTTAATATATATGTATGTATTTATACGTTGATGTCTATATTTACTCTTCTCCACTCTTGCCAGTCCCATACATACATTCTGAATAGCTGGTAATTTTCATTTGCAGCCATAATGGGTAACATCTGAGAATTTATTTCATTGTTCTACCTGTGATGCAGTGTTTCTAACCTGGACGGTTCCTGCTTAGCAGCTCTGCCCTGACTGCTTTTTTTACACACCAGAGAAGCCTTGATAATGCTAACAGAGACCCCAGGTTTGATGGAGCTTTGGAATAGTACTTGAAATGCTTTCATTTCCAACATAGGGTTTGCTATCTTAATTTGTGTTCTTCCAAATTGATGTGAAAACCAGATACATAGCATTTAAAAAAACAGGTCATAGGAGATTTAAAATTAAGCGTGGTTTCTCTTGATTACTTTTGATACACTGGTACTATTTTATTGATTGTGATAGAAAAATAATTAACTTAGGATTCAATAAAATAACTTATGAAAAAGTTTTTGGTATTGCTTACTGAAGGAGAGAATGGAGTTAGGGGACAAGTGGCCACTCTTAGTTGAGGGCTTGCTTTTCAAAGTATAAAAGCTTTAGGAAGTTCTCCCTTCCTTGTGCCTCCCCAGAGATCCCGATCCCTTTTTGTGTGGTTTGCATTAAAAGTTAAGGGGGAAGAATTTACTTTTGAGAGGAAAAGAAAGAATATTGTATCTAACTATATCTAATTTTAATGCTTGAAAGATATGTATGTTTTATGTACAAACCTAAATTAAGTGTTTTTGAATGCCTTTTCTACTTCAGTTTGTTACCATTTTTATGTAAGTCAAAGCAAAATATCAATGAGTACTATGTAGAGAAACAAGTTTGTCCATTGATTCAAATCTCTGGAATGCAGATTCTTTTCATTTTCTTGGCAGAAACTAGCTCACATAGTTCAAGTTTTTCTCTGTCCTATTAACCACGGCCTGGACTAACATCTTATACTTAATATTTCTCTTGAATTCCTTAATCTCATTCAGAATATTTGGAAACTGATTTTCTCCTGAACTAATATCCATTTGTCACTGAGGAGAAATATCATATATTGATTAAAGTATATATATTCTGTCAAAATTCTTAGGCTTTATATTTTAGGATGATATTAAGTATTATTAAAAAGAGGAAACTTCCATTATGAAATACTTCTGGATTATGCTGGGTTAAATCAAAGAAGTTTTTAAAAATGAAGTTCTCCCTATTTTTACTTTGTTAATAAACATTATATGTCTATAAGCAGGCTACACGATATGCAGTGTTTCCCATTTATTTGATCATAGAACCCCCCTTTTTGGGAAACATGTTGCCGTGCTTTGAGGGACTGTTGGAATGGTGGGAAGATCACTGGTACAGAATTTAGAAGATCACACATTGAGATTCTGATTTATTGCTAAATAGACCCCATCAAATCCTTTGTCTTCCGGCCTCAGTCTCCTGAGTGGGGACTGAGGTCACTTCCAGCTCTAATGCCGTCTGGTTTAATACTTCTGTTGTTGACCCTGGAAAGTGACGCTGCCCACCTCTTTGTATCTATTGAAATCACAACATCATTTGAGTCTATTTTATTAAGTTGAGGGGATTACACTTCCTTTTCTCAAAGAGTTCAGAAGAAATTCTTTAAAACTTTGTTTTCCACGGATTAAGGTCATGAAATCCTGTTGGATTAGTTAGTTCAAATCATGCTATTAAGATATTTTATTTTTAATCAGGAGAATTGTGTTGATCTCTTACATCCACACAACTGCTTTTAAGAGTCCCCTGAGCTCTCCCCCACCACATTGTTCTAGCATGTCATTTACCTTGCACTAATCTCTTGGCTACTTAGAGGAGAATGGGTAGATTTAGTTTTTGTGGTGATTTAGTGGGTATATTTGAAAAGTATGATGATATTACTGTATTGACTGATTATTCTCCCCCCTTCCCCAATGGAAACTGGGAAAATGAATTGAGAGGGGTAACTTCAGGGTTAAAAATGTATACATTAATATGTTTGGGTTTATTTCTGGGACTAAAATTATATGTATTAAGTATTTTGTTATGTTTTCTTTATGATACCAATTTGTTGAAAATGAGTTTTTTGAATGCTTAATTGCTTTTTTTTTCTTTTTTCTTAATAATGTGTGTGTGTGCATGTCTCTGTCCTAGGCCCAGCAACAAAGAAACTTGGATAACATCGTCTTGCAACAACCCAGAATAGGTAGCAAGAGAAAAGCTAAGAAAGATGCATATACAATTTTTGATACGGAGATAGAAAGCACTAGCCCCAAGTCTGAACAGGATTCAGGAATTCTGGATGTTGAAGATGAAGAAGATGAAGAAGAGGTAACAAACATTTGATCTGGGGATGTGAGACTGTTGTTAGGTTTAAATACAGTATGTTTGAGATGTGATGGAGAATCTATTCATTTAATACAGCTTTTGTGATATTCTGGAACTTAATATTATTTTAAATACAAATAAGTTCCAATTTAAGGAAATGAAGATGCACTAAGATATCTTAGATTTTAATTCTTTAGATTTTTAAATGCACTTGTCCATTTTTTATGTTTCAGGGTTTTTTGATTGTACACTGACTGGGTAGGCATTACATTAAGGGAAGAGGAGAGTTTACCTGACCTGGAGAAAGAGATCTAGGTGGCCTCCACTGAAACTAGAAAAAGGTCTCTGGAGACCAATAAAAGATGACATTTTATTATTTATTTATTTATTTATTTATTTTACTGTCTTTTAAAATCAATTTTTATTTTTTTTCTATTTTTTTTATTAAGGTATTATATGTGTACATATCTTACCATTGCCCCCCCTCACCCCACTCCCATACATGCCCTCACCCCCCAATGTTTTGCATCCGTTGGTTACTCTTATATGCATGCATATAAGTCCTTCAGTTGATCTCTTATTTCCCCCACCTCTCCCTAACCTTACTGCTGTAATTTGACAGTCTGTTTGATGCTTTACTGTCTCTGTATCTATCTTTTTGTTCATCAGTTTATAATGTTTTTCATTATCCCCAAATGAGTGAGATCATGTGGTATTTTTCTTTCATTGACTGGCTTATTTCACTTAGCATAATGTTTTCTAATTCCATCCAGGTGCCTACAAATGGTAGTAATTCCTTCTTTTTTTATGGCAGCATAGTATTCCATTGTGTAGATGTACCATAGTTTTCTGATCCAGTCATCTGCTGACGGGCACCTAGGCTGTTTCCAAATCTTAGCTATTGAAAAGATGACATTTTAACAGTGGGGAATGAACAAAGGAATTTCTCTGCCTTGAGTTATAGTTCAGATTGAAATTATAAAATTGAGAATACATTTCTGGAGGAAATAAATGTATGAGCTATTATAGAGAATCTGGGAGTTTTGTAACATATCAATAACCTCTTAGATTAGATCTGTATCACTTTCAGGTAAAGAATAAGATTAAGTGGCTTAGCTAGTACATATTTTTATATCCTTCTTTGTTGTTGGAAGTGTATTTAATGTGTTTTTAAAAATAAAACTCCCATGACGTGAGATTTCCTGTTAAAATGTTTTTTTGTTTTTTTTTGTAAATACTTATTTGTATAATGGGATTAATTTCTCTGTGAGTCTGGTGGTTGTAGCATGATCATTGGAATCAGACAAATCCTGGCTCTATCATTTTATTTTTTAAAATTATCAAAAATTCCCATTCATTTACTTTTAAAATGTTCAGTGACATGTGCGAGGAACCATTTACTCCTATACTCAGTTAACCTGTTTGCCTTTAAGTACTTGTCTCCTTTTAATTGTTTTATTTTTCCACATAAAACTGGGCTCACTGCCTTGTCCCCTTCCTTGTCCTTTGCTATACTCTTACTACTCCCCCTACGCTCCTCTTCTCCCAAAACTTGTTACTGTCTAACTTCATAATCTTAGGTAATTGTTTAATCTGTTGGAACTTTAGTGTCTTCATCTATCAAGTCAAGATAGTATTCTCTGCCCCCATAGGTTTGCACAAGTGCCTCTCATAAAAGCTGGTTTATGTAAATGTTAGTTTCTTCCCTATTTTTCATTACTCTTCCTTCCTCATGTCTATTAAGTATCACTGATGTCAGTATCCCTGTCCTTATTATTATTCCTCTTTCATGTCAAAAATTGAAAAGCCACCATTTAAACTGTTAGGGCTGAAAAGCAAATAACCAAGTTAATTATGTGTCCAAAACATTAGTATGTACATTTGATTGAATGTCTGAGAGACTATGATATGTGTAAAGTACTATATTTTTTTATATAGTTATCATTATTGAGAGGACACAATATAAGTGAATAATTGCATTTAAAATTTATACTTTATCAGGATATGTTTAGTGTATAAATGAGGTACATTAATAGTTAACATTGTGTGAAAATTGTATCATAATCCCTATTGTACTTGGGTAACAAGAACTTTTAATAGTTCTAAGAAATAGAGCTAAGAAAAGAACCAGGAAGTTGCCTAATGCCCATGGAAATAGAAAGGGGCAGAGAAAACTTGATACCCTGAATATTTTCTAGCATTTTCCTTGCCTGGAATGACTGGTACTGTAGGATGTAGATCTACCCTGGAGACCAGACTGTCAGGTATTAGGCTCATCACTGATGACAAGTTCCAGTAGTAGTACAATAAAGAATCAGTCTCAAGAAAGACCAGTTAATGCCTTTTATTTACGTTTTGGGTGCCTATCAAGGAAGTTAAATTCTATCAGGCACTATGCCTTAAGGAAACAGAAGTTAGACATAGTCTATGCTCCGGGGTAATACACACCCTGAAAAGATGCTTAGATGATAAGTTAAAAGATTGAAATACATACACAGTTCTCATATATCACTGAGAACCTTCTGGAAAGGAGCCATTCTTTATCACTAACTCACTGAATATCCTGAGCACATCCCTTTTAATTTTTGTGCCATATTTCTTCTTCATTTTATCTTCTAAGGTCCAGAGAAGATGAAGATGGTGGGACTAGTAAAGTGTGTTGGGGTTCCTCATAAATGAAGTATTAGAAGAATGTGCTTGGAAGTTAACTTCTTAAAATGCTCCCATATCCCAAATCAAACAGAATTCACATTAGAAATTTGCTGATTGAGCTCTTACAACAAGAATTCAGCCCTGCACTGTCATCTAATGGCATCCTATCTCTAAAAAATGTCTACTTTATATTTATTTACTTCTCAGTTTGAATCTTCTTCAAGACACATTCTTAATCTCAAACCTCATGTAGAGAATTATTTATTTAGATGTCTCCAAACTGGTTTCTTGGCATAGTTCTTGCATGGTGTGAATAAATTCTTCAGATAAGGTCTTTCGTGACCCACTGTGACGTTCTGACCTTCATTCTTGTCATTCTTCAACAGACCTCATTGAGAGCAGCGTAAATAGTTTTCGAAATATTTTGACTTTTAAACTGTGGCATAGAATCCTGTAGGGCAGTGGTTCTTAATCTACTTGGGGTAATTTATTACTTTGAGAGTTTGATAAAAATATATGGAGTCTTACCCCAGTAAGACATACATATATTCATTTACAAAAACTTCTGCGTGGAATTTCAGGGGATTCATGAAACTCATATTGCCCCTAAGGCCAAAGTTAAGAACCTATATTATAGGGCAGTACTTCTTGAACTTCGATGTGCATAGGATCACCTTGTAATCATATTAAAATGCAGATTCTGATTCTTCAGGTTGTGGGTTTCAGAATCTGCATTTTTAACAAGCTCCCAGGTGAGGAGGTGCTTCTGGTCTCAGAGCTCACTTTGAGTGGCAGCTGTATAGAGGACCACAAAGAAGCATTTTTAATGCATAAAGAAAACAAACCCATAGTTTGGATTTCCTACTGATTCTTCATTAATATGGCTTAAAGTTTTTCCAACAATGAATGTAATACTTGAAGAGAAAGTTATATTTCAATTTTTAATTAATGAAATATTAGTATTTACATTTTTTAAATCTGTTGCTTATAATAGATTACCATTATTGTTTATGAAATTTTGATTTAGATTTAACCTACTTTAGGTATTTTTTATTTTCTGAAGAACTTTTTACCATTTCTTATGCTCTGAATGGAAGTATACTTAAATCATTCTTTGAGTCAAATGATATTTTTAGGTTATTTACTATGTCTTTAGCTTGATGATACTTAATAGTATTACCAATGTTGTTAGCAGGAGTGGGTTTCTTGTGATATCCCAAGAAAAGAAATTTTCCGAGACTCACATGGAAGGATGTGATATTGTAGAAAGCTTTATTTTGGTGGAGTCAAACCCCTGAGTTTCCAAGCTTTCATTTTCCTGAGTCCCAAGAAAGAAGTTCCATTTTGCCTTTAGTAGGGCTAAAATCAGAGCCAGTGTCCTGAATTTCCATTCCATATTTGCACATTCCAGCCAGCATCAGGCTGGCTTAGCTTGTGTTCCCAACTGCAGTCCATTAGTCCATTGCTTGTAGAGTCCACATGGCTGTGGACCATATAGGAAGCAGGAACAAGAGAGCTACAAGAGCAACAAGAGAGACAGGGAGCAACAAGAGTGCCAAGAGAGCATGAACTCCTTTGTTTAGGGGATTATGTATTCCCAAATTTTCACACACTGGCAGTGGCCATGCCCATTCTGGCCAATGATCTCTGTTCCCAGGTGACTGGCAGGTATTTTCCTTATACCACCGCAATCGCACAGTAAATGCATCTATCTCCCCTTTGTTCAGTCCCCACAGTGTTTTGCAGGGAGTAGGCTAGTGGTTCCCTGGGGAGTGGGAAATTGCAGCTTCCTGGTGAAGCTGCCCAAATGACATGCCTATAATGTCTGGCCTTCTCTTTGCTTCTTTCCTATTATTAATACCTAGCTAATCATTATGGTATCAATAGGAGACCATGAAATGGCAGGAAATCCCAAATATCTAGAATATAACTTTGCACATGGTTAGCATGTAGTTAATATATTGTTTTTATTTTTATTTATTTATTTATTTATTTATTTATTTATTTATTTATTTATTTATTTATTAAAATAAATCTTTATTCAGATTATTACAATTGTTTCTCCTTTTTCCCCCCATAGCTCCCGTCCACCCGGTTCCCACCCCACCTTCTGCCCTTACCTCCCCCCCACTGTCCTCATCCATAGGTGTATGATTTTTGTCCAGTCTCTTCCTGAACCCCCCATACCCCTTTCCCCCTGATAATTATCAGTCCACTCCCTTTCTATGCCCCTGATTCTATTATATTCACCAGATTATTCTGTTCCTCAGGTTTTTAATTCACTTGATTTTTAGGTTCACTTGTTGATAGATATGTATTTGTTGTTCATAATTTTTCTCTTTACTTTTTTCTTCTTCCTCTTCTTTAAGAATACCTTTCGGCATTTCATATAATACTGGTTTGGTGGTGATGAACTCCTTTAGCTTTTTCTTATCTGTGAAGCTCTTTATCTGCCCTTCAATTCTGAATGATAGCTTTGCTGGGTAGAGTAATCTTGGTTGTAGGTTCTTGCTATTCATCACATTGAAAATTTCTTGCCACTCCCTTCTGGCCTGCATAGTTTCTGTTGAGAAATCAGCTGACACTTGTATGGGTGCTTCCTTGTAGGTAATTAACTGTTTTTCTCTTGCTGCTTTTAATATTCTCTCTTTGTCCTTTTCTCTTGGCATTTTAATTATGATGTGTCTTGGTGTGGTCCTCTTTGGGTTCTTTTTGTTTGGGGTTCTGTGGGCTTCCTGGACTTGTAAGTCTATTTCTTTCACCAGGTGGGGGAAGTTTTCTGTCATTATTTCTTCAAATAGGTTTTCAGTATCTTGCTCTCTCTCTTCTTCTGGCACCCCCATAATTCTGATGTTGGTATGCTTGAAGTTGTCCCAGAGTCTTCTTACACTATCTTCAACTTTTTGGATTTTTTTTTTTCTTTTTGCTTTTTCGGTTGAGTGTTTTTTGCTTCTTTGTATTTCAATTCTTTGACTTGATTCTTGTGTTCCTCTAGTCTGTTTTTGGGTCTCTGTATAATATTTTTTATTTCAGTAAGTGTATGTTTAATTTCTAGTTGGTCCTTTTTCATATCTTTGAGGGTCTCTTTATATTTATCGGCCTTTTCTAGGATATTCTTGAAAAGCCTTATAACCGTGGTTTTGAATTCTATATCCAGTCGTTTGTTTTCCTCCATTTCTTTCGTTTGTGATCTGTTTCTTTGACGCCGCATTTTCACTGCTTCCCTGAGTTGGTAGGATAGATTTGTGTGCTAGGTTACCTATATGGCCCAGTGGATCGGCCTCCCCAGTTAACCTGAGGTGGACACTCTTGGTGCACCCCATTTGTGGACTGTGTGTACAGCCTTGTTGTAATTAAGTCTTGATTGTTGTTGGTATCACTGGGAGGAATTGACCTCCAGGCCAGTTGGCTGTAAGGATCAGCTGTGTCTACGCTGGGAGAAGTTCGGTGCTGGAGATAGCCTTATAGGATTAGACTTGCCAAATTGCAATAGCCTCTGTGCTCAGCTTGGATGGGGTGGAGTCTCAGGGCGGAGCAGACAGTCTTGGCTTCCCGTCAGCCTTGCCCTTGCACGCACGCGTGCGACTTCAGACCTCTGCCTTCCCCGGCTCCCGAGTCTCCACCCGAGAGTCCATATTCCCCCCACAAGAGCGTGGGTCCCCAGGGGCTCGCCTGGAACTGGGGTTCAGTGCAGTCAGAACTGGGGCTCAGTGCAGTCAGGAGCTTCTGACTCCCTTCCACTAGGGAAAGCCTGTGGCAACCTCCGCAGCCTTTGTGCGCACTGGCACGCGCGCGCCTTCAGACCTCTGCCTTCCCCGGCTCCCAAGTCTCCGCCTGAGAGTCCAGATTCCCCCCGTAAGAGCGTGGGTCCCCAGGGGCTTGCCTGGAACTGGGGTTCAGTGCACTCAGAACTGGGGTTCAGTGCGGTCAGGGGCTTCCTTCCCCCTTCCGCCAGAGAAAGTCAGCCAGGCTCTCAGCCGCCCTTCCTCTCTGCGTGCACAAAGACCCTTTGCCGTACCTCCAATTCTCTGTGAGCTTTTCTCTTTCCTTCTATTTGTAGAATTTTCACTCAGCCAGCTTTCCTGTGGTTCTGGATGGTGTCCGTTCTGTCTTTTAGTTGTAGTTTTGAAATTGTTGTGCGAGGCAGCAGTTTAGGTGCTTACCTATGCCGCCATCTTGGTTTCTCCTCTAGTTAATATATTGTTAATCTGAAATCAAGTTTGTGTCAGAGATGGGAAAACTAGGAACTGTGGATGAAGTTACAGTAGTAAATTGTCATTTTGGATGAAAAACCATCTCACATGTTGAACCAATTGAAAGAGTCAGCCTCTTGATTGATGATAAGTGTTGCAGAAAAAGTATTCCCCCATAAAATTATCTGTGTTTGATTTTTGTCTAAGCCCGTGGTCAGCAAACTGCAGCTCGCGAGCCACATGCGGCTCTTTGGCCCCTTGAGTGTGGCTCTTCCACAAAATACCACGGCCTGGGCGAGTCTATTTTGAAGAAGTGGCGTTAGAAGAAGTTTAAGTTTAAAAAATTTGGCTCTCAAAAGAAATTTCAATCGTTGTACTGTTGATATTTGGCTCTGGTGACTAATGAGTTTGCCAACCACTGGCTAAGCTAATGAAAGGGTCACCTTAATTAAGGTAAGGGCTTTTTTTATTTTTATTTTTCCATCTCATATAAACTTGAACTATATAAACTGCTGATATTTGACCATTTTTGATTCATGACTTAATTCAATTGATTTTTAATGGAAATATATATGATTTCAGGAATTTGGTTTGAATCTCTATTTTATCTTATGCTATGTGCAGATGTAATTGCTCTTCTATAAATGTCTAGATAGGACTTAAAATATTTTAGAAGTAGCAAATATTTTAGATTGAGAGTGTATTAATGGATCTAGATTCATCAAGAATGTCATTTTTGAGATATTTGAAGGTAAAATAAAAAGAACCCCAAAGGTGATTTGTAAGAAGAAGGACATAATACCTACTGAGGGTAGGGTTATTGTGAGGATTGATTGTAATAATGTGTGTAAAGCTCTTTTCACAGTACTTGGGACACACAATAACTACCATCTATAATAATATCTATAATAATAAAAGCATAATATGCTAATTAGACTGCACGTCCTTCTGGACGACCTTCCAGATGAAGCCAGGGCTGTAAGGGAAGCCCGGGTCCCGGGTGCGAGAGGGAAGCCTGGGTCCTAGATGTCAGAGGGAAGTCGGTGCCAGCAGCCAGGGGAAGGAAGGCCTACTCTTGCATGAATTTCGTGCATCGGGCCTCTAGTTATATAATAGTTACTAGTTAGGCATTATGGCTGTGTGCTGTTTTTGGAGAATAAACTATAAAAAAGTTGATACAGGTTTTGATAATGTATATTTGTATGGACTGATAAATACCATCTTCTGTAAACAAACAAAAAAACAACAAACTGAAATACTAGTAAAGCAGGGCTTATGATTTCTTCTTTGTTTTTAGGTTCCTTCAGAGCTTTGCATTATTAGAACATGGCATTGTAACACACCTAAGGCATATATTTATTCTAATTTGTTGCTCTTTATTTGTTTACACACTTGTAGAGAGCAGTGGTCAGCATGTTATTCACATGACTCTATATAGTAAGGGTCAAAAGCTCAATGTGATCAAATGATCCACCTCAGGTTTAGCTCTCCATATTTTTGTGCCTCTTTTGAAATATGGAATTATCAGATGGAATTGCTAATTTAAACACAAATGGCAGGTAATATAAAGCTTTTTGAGGTGTCTTAATGATTAGTATAGGTATTTATTTTGAGGTAACAGTATGCATTTGTTTGCTAGAGTTGCCATAACAAAATATGCACAGATTGTATGACTTAAATAACAGAAATTTGTTTTCTCACAGTTCTGGAGGCTGGAAGTCCCAGATTAAAGTGCCATCAGCGTTAGTTTCTCCTTGGCTTGCAGATGGCTACCATCTTGCAGTGTCCTCGCATGGCTATTCTCTGTGCCTCCTCCTGATGTGATTTCCTCTTTTTATAAGGACACCAGTCTATTGTATTAGGGCCTCATCTTATGATTTCATTTAAGGCCCTATCTCCAAATGGAGTCACATTGGATGTTAGGGCTGCAACATATGAATTTTGGGGTTGACACAATTCAGTCTATAACACAGGGTGATTGGAAAGAACAAAAGATTTGTACTTAGAAGGTTTAAGTTCTATCAGCTTTGTGCTATTGGAGCACATTATGCCATATCTCTAAGCATCTTTTTTCTCACCTATAAAAGTACTAAAATTAATTTATGTCAACTTGCTTGGGAAGAATTCTAGTTATTAGGATATTTGATCCAAAATTCAAATATTCATTTTTTACAAAACTTTCTATTGACAGGAAGGTAACAGAAAACGAGGATCATTTCTCAGTAAGCTAAAGTGAATAAGGATGCCACTAGAACTTTAGAATTTAAATCAGAGGTTGCTGATTGGCAGCCCATGGACCAGAAACAATTTACAAAATGGTTGTTGGCTTGCATAGTGCTTAACTTTTTTTAAAAACTAGTTGCCAACTTTTAAAAGTCAATTGAATTCACAAAAAAATCTGTGTTTCCAGCCTAGCCTCTTTCTAAGCATGGTAGTAATAGACTCGCCCTGAGTAGCAATGTTGCTACAAGGGATTAAGTTTTTCCACTAAGCCAAAACCCGTGTTGTATCTACATATTGGCAATTGCCATTGATTGTCACATTTATGCTGTTGTTGAAGGAAATATATTATTTATACTGACTCTATTTAAAAATGTTGAAATGTAAGATAGAATAGACCACATGTTTGAAAAACAATGATGATAACATAGTCTTTTGTAAAAATAAATAATAGTATATTTATTCAGAGAATGCAATTTAAAATGCCGGCCTCCTTCACTTATTCCCAACGCCCACTGACCCCTGTGGGCTTTGAGTTTTTCACTTCTATTCTTAATGAAAACTGATCTGTTAAAGCTGATATACAGTGAAATGAAAAGTTTCATTTAATGATACTCATACATTAAATGTCAATAAAGACAGTTTAGATAAGTTGAATGAAATCGTTATGGCATGCTTGAGATATATTTTGGGTTTCTTAATCCATTTTGTTGATCTTTTAGGTCTGTCCATTGGCAAAATTATATTATGGCTCATATTGACTTAAGATCTTTAAATTTTTCATGTTTTACAAACATTGACCTGCCTTTTCAGATCTTCTAGAATTTCTCCTTTGTATATTCATTGCTTACTCAAACACCCCCTTCACTTAGTGCTAAGTTGCTAATAATACCAAGTAGGCACTGTATAATTTTCTAAAATATCTAATTCTGCTTTTCCCTGACTAGTTTATTCTTACCTCTCCTGTATTACCTTCTTTAAAAAATTATTTTTCTTTTAAAGAGTCTTAAATCTTCTGAAAAGTTACAAGAGTGGTAAGATGAAAGAGTAAAAACAAAAACAAAAACATATATCCACTTACCCCATGCAAAGCTAAGCCATTGCAAGTATTACACTTCATCATATTTGATTCTCAATACAGCCATCTGTAGTTTCCTGAGAATGACATTCTCTTTCATAACCACAATACAATGACCACATGCATAAACTTTACCACTTAATATATAACCCATATACTAATTTCTCCAGTTATTCCAATAATGTCTTTTATAGCAGATTTTTTCTTTCATTTTTCCTGCAGCCATATCCAGACAAGTATCATACATTTTATTTAATTTTTATGTCTGTTTATTCTCTTAAGGTACATTTGGCACATCCTCATGATTAGGTTAAGTTTAATTATTTTTGGCAGGAATATTACAGAAGTAATGTTTTGTTTTTTTCAGTGTTTCACATCAGGAGGCACACAGTGGTTAAGGGGTGTCTGTGAGATAGGTACCTTTCACTCTTTGTAATTAATAAGTGATCTGTGGAGTGATACTTTTAGAGTATGTGACTATCCTGTTCCCTAACAGTTTTTTACTCGTTGGTCTTAGAATTCATTGGTGATTCTTTTCTGAATCATGTGTTACTATGGTGATTATGAAGTAGTGATTTTTCTATTTTTATAATTTCTTTGACAATTAGTTGCATTTTTCTGTAAAGAATAAAATTTTTTTTATCTCCCTCCTATATTTTACTGTAGTATTGGCATATGGGTTCTTATTTTATATACAGTGTGTTATATTCCAATCTTGTCTTTCATTTTTATTCTCTAATTATTCCAAATTTGGCGAGTGTGTGTTTCATCCATTGTCCTTTGACATATCTCCACCAATTTTTTAAATTAAAAATTTTTGGGTGATGTTAGTTAATAAAAGTACATAGATTTCAAGTGTACAATTCTATAATACATCATCTGTGTATTGCATTGTGTGTTTACCACTCAAAGTCAAATCTCCTTTGTCACCATATATTTGATCTCCTTTTTCATTTTCTACTGCTCTACCCCTTTTTCCCTCCGGTAACCACCATACTGTTGTTTGTGTCTATGAGTTTTTGTTTTTCTTGTTTGTTCATTTGTTGCTTTCATTTTTTATGTCCCACACATGAGTAAACTCATATGGTTCTTGACTTTTTGTGTCTGACATTTCACTTAGCATTATATTCTCAAGATTCATCCATGTTGTTACAAATGACAGTATTTTCTCTTATGGTTGATTAATATTCTATTGTATATATGTACCATATCCTCTTTATCCAATAATCTACTGAAGGACACTTTGGTTGTTTCCATGTTTTGACTATCATGAATAATGCTACAATGAACATAAGGGTGCATATATCTTTGCACATAAATGTTTTCAAATTGTTTGAGCAGATATGCAAGAAGGGAGGTTGCTGGGTCATATGGTAACTCTATTTTTAATTTTTTTAGGAACCTCCATACTGTTTTCCATAGTAGCTGTACCAGTTTACATTCCCACCAGCAGTGAATGAGGGTTCCTTTTTCTCCACAACCTCTCCAACACTTGTTATTACTTGTCTTGGTGGTAATAACTGTTCTAACAGGTGTGAGGTGGTATCTTATTGTAATTTTGATTTGCATTTCCCTAATAGCTTCCATCAATTTTTGAGCAATTCATTTTTTGCTCAAGATGCTCTTGGTTCACTCCAGGTTTGGCCTCAGCCCCAGAATCAGCTATTTCTTCAAAGAGCTCTTTTCCTTTTACTGGAGAACGATATTTAGAAACTGAGATGTGGGCATTAGGAATGTTCCTTTGTGGACAGAGCTAAGAAATTTGCATGTCACACCAACACATAGGCAGTTTTATAAATCATGAGTTAAAACTGATGCTTCTAATTGCAACCTGATATCATAGGTAGTATTTTTTCCTATTCTAGATTTATATCTCTAAGAATTATGGTTTCGAGAGGATCTATATATTTATTTATTTGCCTAATCACATAGCACAAAATAGTTCTATCCATAATTGCTTTGCAAATGTTACTAAAAGCAGTAAATTTATTAATTTTGAGATTTTTTTTCAATTCTTTTTATCCTACAATATGGCCCAGTGATGTAATATAGTTCAGAGTATTTTGTTCAAATGTTTCTTGGCTATTTTTTTCTTCTGTGTGATTGTTGCTAAATTGATATATAATTAAAGTTCCCTTGTCTTTATTATCTTTGACTATGTAAAATATGAAATGGTTCAAAAGGCAAAAGTATATAAGAAGATATATTCAGTGAAATCCCTTTCTCCTCTTTGCCCCTTCCACCCTGTTCCTACCCATCCTTTGTAAGTAATGAGTATCCTTTGCGTGTGTGTATCACCTTACAGAACATGACTATTAATAGCATAATACATATATGTTTTTTGTATTTTCTTTTTTTTCAAATTTTATTGGGGTGACATTAGTCAACATGAACATATAGGTTTCATGTGTGGATTACTAATTTACAAAATCTGTATATAGGACCAGGTGCCCACCACCAAAGTCAAATCTTCTCCTGTCACCTCATATTAGGAAACCTTTCTTCCCCTATCACCCCCTTCATCCCCCAGCAACCACCACACTACTGTTTGTGTTTGTAAGTCTCAGTGTTATATTCCACACTAGAGGCCTGATGTATGAATATTTGTGCAAAAATGGGCCTTCCTTCCCCTGGCTGCCGGCACCGCTTTCGCTCTGCCAGAGCTGCCTTTCCGCCTTTGCTCCGGCTTGGAGCCGCCTTTTCACCTTCCCATGCTGCTCAGAGGCCCAGAGCCACTGGGGCGGTGCGGAACACCTGCGTCATCGCCATGGCAACAACACAAGCGTCCCGCCCCGGTTGCTTGGTGCCTGTGTATGCAAATTAACCCACCATCTTTGTTGGGTTAATTTGCATACTGACTCCTGATTGGCTGGTGGTCATTGCGAAGGTATGGTCAATTTGCATCTTTAACTTTCATTAGTGTAGATATGAGTTAAATCATATAGTTCTTAGCTTTCTCTGTTTGACTTATTTCACTTTGCATAATGTTCTCAAGGTCCATCCATATTGTTGTAAATGATGCTATTTCATCCTTTCTTATGGCCGTGTAGTACTCCATTGTGTATATGTACCACGTCTTCTTTATCTAGTCCTCTATCGCAGGGCACTTTGGCTGTTTCCAACTCTTGGCCACCGTGAATAATGCTACAATGAACATAGGAATGCATATATCTCTGCATGTTAATGATTTTGAGTTTTTCAGGTATTTTCTTTTATCTTGAAAATATATCCACATCAGTTCATAGAAATTTTTCTCATTTTACTTTTACTGCTACATAGAACTTTATTAATTGAATGTACTTATGGTTCATTCAGCCAATCTCCTATTTGTGGGTGTTTAATGATTTTCAATATTTCTCTATTAAAATATAGTGTTTCAACTACATAACTTCTAGAATTAGCTAAAAATAATACTGACAATACCAAGTATTGGCAGATTGCAAAGCAACAGGAATTCTTATATATTGCATTAAAAATGCAAAATAGTGTGGACACTTTGGAAAACAGTTAGTAGTATATTATAAAGTTGAACATACACACACACACACACATATATATATATATGTAATATATATATATGATCCAGCAATCTCACTCCTAGGTATTTACTCATTATGTTCACACAAAAATCCATACCTGAATGTTTATAGGAACTTTATTCATTCACACATTGCGAAAAAGTAGAAACAACCCAAGTCCTTCAGTGGGCGAGGGAATAAATGAACTGTGGTATATCCATAACTGGAGTATCACTCTGAAATAAAAAGAAAAGAGCTATAGATACATGAAACAACACAGGCTCATCTGTGTTGGACCTCAAATGCAGTAGATAAATGAAAGAAACCAGATTCAAAGGCTGCATACCATCTGAGTCTATTTATATGACACTCCTAAAAGGGGAGAACTCCAGGGGTATAAAATGGGTCAGTGTTTGCCAAGGGCTGGGTGTCAGGGAACAATTTAAGTACAAAGGGGCATGAGGGAGTTTTTGCAGGTGTTGGAATTTTAAAAATCTAGATTGTGATGATGATTATAGGAATATACGGATTTGTCAAAACTAATTCAATTGTTCACTAGAAAGGGTGCATTGTACTGTATGTAAAACACCTAACACTTAAAAATTTTTTTCAAAATAAGCCCATAACCTGAGAATTGTTTTCCATTTTGTCATAGGTGTATGTTCAGGGTAGGTTCCTAAAAGCAGGACTGTTGATTCAAGGGGTAAATGCACGTGTAGTTTTGTTAGATAATGCCAAATTTTGCTGCATAGAGGTTGTACCATTTCCTAAGTCTCCGCTCTGCAGCAATGTAAGAGGTGCCTATTTACTGACACCTCCTTTAAAGAGAGTATTTTGTTAAGTTTTGAATTTTTGCCAGTTGCATAGATGAAAAATGGTATCTTTGTATATTTTTATTTTTTAAAATTTTTATTATTTTTCCTATTACTCTGGGTGAAATTTAGTATCTTTTAAGTTTGAAGGCTATTTTGTATTATTATTTTTTTTTCCTATAAACTTTCTGCTCATGTATTTTGCCTAATTTTCTACTGATTTTATTTTATTCCTTCAATTTTAATGAGTTCTTTATATATTAGGGATATTAGTTCTTTATCTATAATATCATAACATTTTTTAATTATTTGGATAACCTTAATTTTTCCTTCTCTCAGAACTTTTATACTTAATACCATATTTACTGCTAAATTATCTTTTTTACCTAACAGTTTACAATTTCTTAGACTGCTGTTAAATAAAAACCAGTTGAATTCTTCGCACTCCCCTCCCCCAGTGCTTAGCTTCAAGAAAATAATTCTTGATGGATTATCTTTTGATTTTGGTCACAAAATGCTTTGCAGTGTTTCAGTAAAGAGAAATGGTGATTTTTTTTCCCTTATTCTTTTCTGCTTAGCGCAAACACTTGAGTAAATGAAGTGGTAATCGGTGTAGGGATTTCTCAGAAGGAATCCTAATAATTTATGAGAAGCTCTATACCAAAATCTGGTACTTTTGGGCTAGGGCTCTGGTCAGGGTATTAGAATATTCTTTATAATTTTGTTACTTGTAGTCACTTAGAATCACAGGCCTTTGGTTTGTGGGTGTGTTGTTGGTGTTCAGTCCAGATCTATGAAAGCTTATGTCCAAATGAATTCTATCCTTCTTTTCTCTGAAGTTTTGGAAACAAAGTAGGACAGAAAAGTACACTGGTGAAAAATGTTTGCCAGGTATTTCCTGGCTTCCAGACATAATATGGGCAGTCGAAATTGATCCTCTGAATGCAAAGGCAATGCCCCTTCAGCTAATCATTTGTTCTTGTCTCCCTTCAGAAAGATGCCTGGTACATTTTAATGACTTGAGATCCAACTAATGCTCAGAAATGTGCACCCAACTGTTTTGTGTAAAGTGGTAATCAAAAGTATTTTCAAGAAGGAGAATGACTCAAGTAATTAGTGAGAAGCAGTCTAAATTCCTTGCAAACTTCTGTCATACTCTTTTTGGATGATCCACCTACTTTGAATGATTTCATAAGAAAAAAATAAATGGCCTGTGTGTGTCTCCTGGGACAGCTGTGCGAACAACAGGGCAAGAGCGCACTAATGCATTTCTGTTTTCATGCACTATCTTTCTCAGCAGCGGAGGTAAATTTCTCAGTACATTGGCTTCTACTCTTGAGTGGAGGGCGGCAAGCAATCTTTTCTTGTAGTCTGTTCTTTCCTAATGGTATGCTTGACCAGTAATAAAGCAGGTAGATTTATCAGGAGGTAAATTTCTCAGTACATTGGCTTCTACTCTTGAGTGGAGGGTGGCAAGCAATCCTTTCTTGTAGTCTGTTCTTTCCTAATGGTATGCTTGACAGTAATAAAGCAGGTAGATTTATCAGGTTGTTACCTGTGGAGACTTTTTTCCCTATCTCATTCACTAGTGAGTCTTTTAACATAGTAGAAATAGCTCCTTTTTTAGGGGGCAGGGAGGTGTTAAAAATATTAAATGGATTTATCTGTTAACATTTAAGTGCCATTATTTAGTTTAAAATAAAAATATCCTTTTTTTTCTTTAATAAGTTAAATCATTTTCTTTATTCTGTATGAGAGGAACTTACCCATTAACCTTTAAATTTTCAGATCTTGGACCTGAACTGAGATATATTAAAAAAGAAAAACACCATAAAAGTCAGATCCTGATATTTTACTAGAATTTTCATAATTAAACGTTCATGGTTTTTTTCCAATATTCCCATTTCTACTTGGAATTTTTTTTTTCAATCCTCACCCAAGGATATGCTTTTATTGATTTTAGAGAGAGAGGAAGGGGGAGAGAGAGAGAGAGAGAGAGAGAGAGAGACAGAGACAGAGAAATATGGGTTGGTTGCCTCCCATACAGCCCCTTGACCAGGGATTGAACCCACAACCTAGGTATGTGCCCTGACTGGGAATCAAACCCACAACCTTCTTGGTGTATGGGATGACACTCCAAACAACTGAGCCACCAGGCCAGGGCTCTACTTGTAATTTTTATATCTTCCTCAAAATATATTGTCTGAAGAGGCTTATAAGACTATTTTTTCAGTGTGCCTTTCATTAATCCTTTTTATAAATTTACTTTCTTACTTTAGAGCTTCTTTTGTCTACAGACTCTTTTTAGTCATCTGTACTGGTATAGTGGCATCATTTGTTTGCTAGCTGATGTATTGATAGGATACAAGTCTATTTAACAACAAATATTTTGCAGACAGTAATTAAGAATTATTGTTCTGATGGAAGCTATTAATATTTATCATACAAATGTAAAAGTCATTTGTATGATAAATGTTAGTCATATACATTGGTACTTAGTGATACATGATCTCTAAAAGCTATGTGATTGTGTAATTGCAGAATGTAGTAGTTTCCTTCCTTATATCTACCTCTGAATGTTGTAATTCAGTCATCCCTAAAGTCTTTCACTAGGATATTACTTTAATATCTTAGTTTACATAATATTATCATGTGCTCTGAGGCATCAATTTCTTAGTTACAGAGTCTAAAATCTTATTTTTTGCTTCTCTGAAAATAAAGAGGTTTGAGCTGATAGAAGCCACTAATGCTCTCCATTCAGAAACTATATAGGGAATTAGCTGCTGTCCTTGGTATTGAAATTATTTTGTGTGAATTCATAAGGAAAAGAATTAGTTAAAAAAGCAAAATAATCTTGAATATACTATTTGTGGCTGCGGTTGATATCTTCCTAGATCTATTTGAACTAGGAAAATGCAGACTCCAGTATCTTAATGTCTTGAGTTCCTGACTGCCAGGCAGAGGAAATGTTTAACTATTTTAATCATGTTTCTGTATCTCAGAAAGAAAGCCCTTATGAGAGGAAATGACAACGTCCTACCACAAAGTTATCTCTTATCAGTTATAGTCTCAGTCAATAATGATTTGTCAAACTTGGACGTGTGTAAAATGCAAGGGCTGTGTTATTTACTTTGGAAAGGAAAAATTAGATGAAGCTGATAACAACAGAGTCATGGCTTTTGTTAGGAGACAGAAACCATTAGAGACAGTCATTGTTAGCTTAGGAAAGTGTCCTTGGACCCCTCCCTTTGCCCCAGCTGAAACCTAAACCCACTTGAGTCATTCCTGCAACTTGAGGGAAGGGAGGGACACAGGAGGGGAAGAAGAATGAAGACAGCTTTGACAGGGATTTAGCATTTTAAATGGGGAGCAAAAGGTGGCCCTTAAAACAGACCTATTTATGTGAGTCAGAAAAACTGCCTTTTGTTCTCTTCTCCACCCCCATTTATTTAGATTTTTTGAAAGTTCATTTCTTATCCTTCCAAACGTGTAGCATTCCTTCACGTACAGTGCAGGTTGCTCTATTCCTTTCGCCTTCCCCTAGATGTGATTCTTTTTCATTAGTGAAAGTAGAGAAAACACATCTCGCTCAAAGCAACATGAGTCAGTGCATGCTTTACATACCTTTCTCCTGCACTCTGCTTGGTTCCTCACATAAGGAAGTATGGAGGAAAAATGATTTCTAAATAGTAGGCTATTTTGAAGATAGAGGTAAAGTTTGTGAACAGAAACCCCATTTTGCTCCATCTTTTCTTGTCTAAATTTTTGTCTAGATCTTTTCTTGTCTGGATTTCAAAGCATGCAGTCATGTGCATAGGAGGTCTTAATTGGATTATGGTTTCAGAGCTAAGAAATAGCAAAATCAATATTTCCAGGTCTGGACACTTAAGCAATTGAGTGTGATGTCGAGACAGCCTCACAAAAAATGGTTTTGGTTGTAAAAATTTGCTGGAGATGACAGGAAAGGCCTTTGTCTTCTCTGTATATGTGTGTGTCCTAGGTAAACGAGTCTTATTAGCTCAGTAGTAAGGGGCCCCATTAGCTTATTCATCACAGATTTGTAGAGAAACTATCTCCTAATGTGGATATTTATTCTATAAGGATGGGTCCGACATGTGAAAGGGCCAAGGCTCTGTCTGAAGAGTGCTTGAAGCGGTTTCCTTTTGAATAAAACTATAGGTCTGAGGCAAAGCAAAACAAAAGGAATAAATTGCACAAAGAACATATGAACAAAAATGTGATTGAATTTTTTATTCAAAATTAGGTAAGGAAATATCCTTAACTCTTTGTAAATCTATAATAATAAAAGCGTAATATGCTAATTAGACCGGATGTCCTTCTGGACATCCTTCCAGACGACCTTCGGACGTCCTTCCAGACGACCTGCAGCTGGGGCTGCAGCTGAGGGATCGAGGCAGCCACCACGGCTGCAAGGGAGGGATCGAGGCAGCTGCCGCAGCTGTGAAGGCCTACTCTTGCACTAACTTCATCCATTGGGCCTCTAGTATATTTATAATAAATAATTTTGTAATTATTCTAAATCATTTCCTATACAGATCAAGTTTTTTTTAAATGTTTCTTGTCTTTATATTTCACATGCATGTTTAATCTTTATATAGTTTAAATACTATTATAAATCTGATTTTATCAAGTTTTTCTAGTTTATTTTGAGATTGTCTTTTGCTTAGCTGTAGTTTTCACTGGTAGGGTCTGGTTTTCTGGAAAGACAAATTTCCTTCAGATCTCCATTTTTCAATCAAAGATGCTTTAATGTTGTGGTCATTTCTAGTAAAAGTGCCCCAATGGTCACTTGTTGCTTCATTTTGTGTTAAGATGTGCTTTTGAATCTTACTTTTTCTTTAACTACATGTGCCCATGTGTCTGTAAACTTTATACTCAGTAATGCTGTTTGGGCCATGGTGTAGGATCTGGAGCACCTTACTAGCAATCTTTGAATTCATATAGAAATTTGTTTGAGTGCTTTCAAAATACACAGCACTATGAGATTCTTAAACATGGAAATGTAATCTCTGCCTTCATGGATGCAAGCAAATGAATAAAATTGTCAATAAATTTTGAGCCGATAAACATAGAAGTGCTTATATTCTGATGAATCATACAATTACCAGTGTTATAGTAAAAACTTCAGCTAGGTCTTTTAAAAATATTTATGTTATTTTACTTTTATGCTTTATTTTGTTTTGTTTAATATTTACTTTCATAGTCTTTTTTTATTCTTACTAAATTCCTATGGGTCAACTGATAGTTTCTTTTTTAGTTGAGAAAATTAAGGCCAAAGTAAATTGTGATTTACTTTTGTTGGTCACATAACAAATCAGTTGTAGCACTGCGACTATACTCCAGTTCTTACCTGATGTTTTCTGTTTTACTTTCTCTTTTGATGTACTAGTATAGGTTTAATCTCTAGGTGTTGCTCATTTGCTGGTATTACTTGTAGGTTTGGCTTTTCCATTCTTCATTGTATTTTTTATATGATCTCCCCTCTCTTCTTCCTAGCATAGTTCTTTATTTTTTCCTTACAGTGAGTAGTAAAAATGAATGCATTTGCTATTAAAAGCTTTGTTTGAATATTTTGTGACAATCTTGATTGTTTTGCAGGTACCTGGGACCCAAGATTTGGTGGATTTCTCTCCTGTTTATCGATGTCTACACATATATTCTGTCCTGGTGAGTTTTTATCTGGCTTTGCCTAATAAAAATATATATTGAATTCAAACTCTGCTTTCTCATTTTTGGTATTTTTCTGTTTATTAAGAGTAAAGACAGAAAACTAATACTTAAGGAGTATTAATTATAAAAAAATCTTCTTTTTCTTGAACCTTTTATGGTTGCCATGTAGTATGCCTTAGCTAGTAACATTAATTTCTATGTTTGTAGATTATACCTAAAAATAGTTACACGTTCAGATTTCAGTTCTTAATTTAATAATGTAGTTATTTAAATAACAATAGCCTATATTTACATATTACATTCATATATGTAAAAACTTTTTTTATTCCTGATGACAGTTTTTCCTTTTGTCATACAAAGCATATGGAAAGGGGGGAAATTTTATGGGTGTGAATGGTATTTTAATAAATGAATTGGAATTTATCTCCATCTGTACACCTATGTGCAGACACACAGATATATACAAAGTCAGTAAAAAAAATTAAACTATAAAATTAAAGTATCATGAAAGACAAATTGATGAGAGAAGCCCATTATTGATAATTTTTATAGCAAAGTTCAGTGAAGCTTCTATCATTTTAATATCATTCTAAGCAAAATAAATTTGAGAGTATCTTATTGCCCGGTCCAGTCTGTTATTCATTTTCTTTCTTCATGTATTTAACATATTGTCACTAGGCCATTTCTCCAGATAGTTTGGGACCGGTCTGTGGATTTTTAAAAAATATTTATTTTTATTGATTTCAGAGAGGAAGGAGAGGGAGAGAGAGTTAGAAACATCAATGATGACAGAGAATCATTGAACGGCTGCCTCCTGCACACCCCCAACTGGGGATGGAGCCTGCAACCTGGGCATGCGCCCTTGACCCTTCAGTCCGCAGTCCAATGCTCTATCCACTGAGCAAACCAACTAGAGCTGGTCTGTGGATTTTATGGCCTGCAGTATTTGGTGGTGATCTCATTAGTTTGAGAAAAGAGCTGGTAATGTCCTCTCTTCTATTCTCCTTTCTTTTAGTTCTCCTTGCTGTCCAGGTCCCCCTTCCCCTCTCCATCTATTCTCCTTCTCCACTCCTTTTCTCTATCTATCATTCCTTGTTATATAAAGGTGAAGCAGGATATAGATTGAGATGTATCAAGGCTTTTAAAACAAGTAGACAATTTTTTTTTCAATCTCATGTACAGAGAATTACAGAAATCATATATATCTTATTTAGCAACACAATATTATCATCATTTCATACAAAGCTGCCTTTTGTATTTTATTTTATCATGTTTTTTTTTTTTCCATTTGTCTCTTATCCGCAAGCCCACTTGTCTCCCATCCCTAACTAACTCTAATATGTTTAATATATGGTCATGATTGTGTTTGTGTCCTTGGAAAATTGTGATTTTTTTTTATGTATAGGTGTTTTTAACTTACTCAAATGGTGTTGTCTTATGGATTAAGTTTTACTTCTTGTATTTTTTTTTTAACTCAGCACTATTCCTAATATCTATTCTTGTTATTGTTTGTATATCTAACTCATTGCCTCCCACTTCTGCTTGATAGTTAACTGATGGTTTGTATTTGCTGTTGTAATTATCTATTATGTTAATGATCAACACTTAAATTTGCCTCTAACATTTTTCTGTAACAAATAGTATACCCTTATGGACTAGTGTGTAAGTTGCTATGGTTTCTTTACCTAGGAATGAAATTTCTAGGTCATAAGAAATATGTAAAATACTTAATTTCACTAATTTTTGTTAACCTGATGGATATTGAATGACAGCTGTCTGTTAGCATTTCTCTGATTACTAGTAACATTGTGATTCTCATTTTAGACTTACTATTCATTTAAGGTTTGTCTTCTCTAAACTATCTTTAACCTTTGTTCAATTCTATATTGCATTTTTTTCTGGTAAAACACCTAGAAAATAAATATAATTTTTTCCCTCTGAAATGGCTAGCCTGTTATATATAAAGTAGGTGAAAAGGTTTTTTTTGTTTTGTTTTGTTTCTGTATCACAGTGATTTTTTTTAAATTACATTTGAGATGACATTGATTAATAAGATTATATAGGTTTCAAGTGTACAATTCTATGATACATCATCTGTATGTTGCATTGTGTGCCCACCACCCAAAGTCAAATCTTCTTTGGTCACCATATATTTGATACCCTTTACCATTTACTATCTCCCTAACCCCCTTCCCTCTGGTAACCACCATACTGTTATCTGTGTTTATGAGTTTTTGTTTGTTTTTCTTGTTTATTCATTTGTTGCTTTCAGTTTTATATCCCAGATGAGTGAGATCATATGGTTCTTAACTTTTTCTGTCTGACTTATTTCGCTTAGAATGATATTCTCAAGATTTCTTTTTTAGTTTTCTCTTTTTGCTGGGAAGAGAAATTTCAGAAATTTCTTATATATGGTAGATATTAACAGTTTAAGTTACTGTGAATGTTTTTTTTCCAGTTTGCCACCATATGCTAAACTATGTCTATGTTATTTTTCATGAAAAAGAAATTCTTGATTTTGATATAATCATTCCATGAATTGTAACCTTTCATGTAGTTTGTTTTTTGTTTTTTCTTTTTAACTCCCTTTATATTCGGAGGTCATAGAGCATTCCCTTACATTATCTTTAACATTTTATCATTCACATTTCGATTTTGATCTAGCTTGGGTTCATCATTTTATAAAGTATGAAGTATAGATTGAACTTAATTTTTATATGATAAATTCAGTTTTACCAATCTCATCTATTACATAATTTGTACATCTTCAGTGATTCCTGGTAGTACCTCTGCAATACCCTAAGTATGCATATTCATATGAATCTATTTTTCAGCTCTATAGTTTGTTACATTTGGTTTTTTAACATATCTACATAAAAGGTAAAAGAAGTCCCTTCTCATTTCTTCTCTTTTAAATTGCTTTCACTATTATTGACCTCTACTTTTAAATATATATTTTAGAATCAGTTTTAGTCAATAAAAAAGTACTTCTAGAATTTTGATTTGAATTAATTGAATTTATAGATAAATTTTGGGAAGAATTTATACTTTTATAATGCTGAGTTATCTCATTCATGAAAAAATAAGATCTTTTAAATTATTTAATTGAGCTTTTTTCTTTTTTTTTTCTTTTTTTTTAAAATATATTTTATTGATATTTTACAGAGAGGAAGGGAGAGGGATAGAGAGCTAGAAGAAACATCGATGAGAGAGAAACATCGATCAGCTGCCTCCTGCACACCCCCCACTGGGGATGTGCCCGCAACCCAGGTACATGCCCTTGACCGGAATCGAACCCGGGACCCCTCAGTCCGCAGGCCGACGCTCTATCCACTGAGCCAAACCGGTTTTGGCAGCTCAACCTTTTTTTTATTACAGTTTGTTTTTTAGTTTATGATAGCTTTCTATATAGTTGATCATAATGTCTGTAGATATTGATTTTGTTTCTTTTATTTCTGTTTGTATATATCATTGTTCTTTTGATTGTCTTATTGTATTCACCAGGATCATTATTACCTTGTTGTTTAGGAAGGTGATAGTGTGCATCCTTGTCTGATTTCTAATCTCAAAAGAGAATGTATCTGTAGTTTCTCTCTTAACTGATGTTTACAGTAAGTTTTTGGTAAAGATTCATCTAGTTATTCCTAGACTCCTGAATTATTTAAAATAAAAACATAAATGAGTGTCACATTTTACTGAATTTGTATTCTAGATATATTGATATAATTCTGTGGTTTTTATCCTTTAGTTTATAAATGTGATGAATTTCATTGATAGATTTTTCTGATATTAAACTATCCTTGTATTCTTTAGATAAATCCACGTTGATGAGGAGGTATTACTGCTTTTTTAACATCCAGTGGAATTTGTCTTATTTGTTTATTCACTTATTTTTACTCTTTTTTTTTGGTATATACATATGTATGGTTATAAGTAACACAGGCCTATATTTTTCTTTCTTTTTTTGGTATTGTCTTTATATGGTTTGTAAGCCAGTGTTATACTAGTCTCATTAAAATGGTTGAACATTCTTCCCTTTTCTCTATTTTATGAAATTATTTATATAATATAGGAGTTATCTATTCCTTGAAAGTTGAGTAGAAATTCCATGTACAGTCATATGCATTTTTTTTCTTTGCCACACAACTTTCTTCTTCCTCCCTATCATCCTGATTCCATTTTCCATGATTTTGTTTAGTCTCTTCATTAGCATGTATGGTTATAGGAGTTCATAGTTGTTGTATTTAACCCAAATGTCATTAGAATAAGAACCATATTCACTCATATCAAGTTTCAAGGTTTATTTTAGGCCTCATAATAGCAAAATTAATTGTTTTTTCCTCTCAAATAGTGTGAAGTCTATGAAAATGCATAGTTTGTTTAGTTTAATGTTATATTCTTAATATAAACAACAGTCCTTAACATATGGTAGGTACTTAATGAATGAATAAATAGAAAAGAGGTAGCTGAAGAATGCAGTACATTTGTTTGAACATATGCAAACTCTGACCTTATTATTCACTTACTTATTTACTCAATAAACACTGATTTTCTCTTCTGCATGAAATGAGTTTAGAGAAGCAAGGATAAATGAATAAGTCAAGAACTTCTGCTTTAAAAGGAAATTACAATCTATGATGGCAGAAGTTACAATTTTTGAATGACTATAATATGACAGCACTATATCTCATCACTGTGTGCACGCTAGTTTTTGTCAGATTTTATGATATGAAATTTTAACAAATTTTCCTCAAGTGAGAGCTCTAATAGTGATTCATAAGAGTACTGAAGTAATTTATTTGCACACTTATTAGCTGTCTGGTGTTAGGCAAGTCACTTAAACCTTAGCTTTTCACATGGGGAATGTGATAATAATTACCTGCTTAGTGCAGTTATAGGTATTGTATGAACAGTGCCTGGCCCAGTCTGTGGCACATAACTAGCATTTAATAGAGGACAGTTGAGCTAGCAAAAGTTACGTATTTCTGATGCTGATTATTAGACACATAATTAGTATTTTAAAAAGTATTTGACAAAGTATAGACATGTAGATAGCGGTTCTAATCTCTACCATCAACATAAAAAGTTGGTCAATTATTTAAAATCTATACATTCTTAAGTATACAAAGACTATATAGTCCTAAACTGTGAAGACTGAACAGGAAGACCTTAAGTTGCCCATTTAAAAATAAATTCTACACAGTGGTATTTTGTAATGTTGAGATATTTGATATTCATAACTTTATTGTAACAATTTAATGAGCCAGTGTTTATATGGCAGAAACAGACCTTCTCTCCCATGTTTTCTGATTTTTAAAAGATATAACTTTCCAAAGTGGTAAGACCTCAGTTCTATATTTTTCTGGAATGCATGGTTATCGTTTAAACATTGCTGTTCCAGATTTATAGGGACTTTAAGACCTGTATCTGTATTTCTCAGCTTTTCCTTGAGCTTTGCACTTTTTAGTACATAGTGTACGGAACCGTACCTTTTGGATATTCCATAGGCAGCACAAGCTCTGTGTTTCACAATGAACTCACTGTTCCCACCACCACCTAAAAATTCACTTCTGAATTTACAGTGAGCCCAGATAATAACAGCATCATCTACCTAGTTACCATGCAGAAACCTAGTCTTTTCCTTTTTCTCATACCATATTCAGATCTCCAAATCTTACAAATGTTACCTTGATCTCAAAATTTTCACTTCATTTCATCCTCCCCATCTTAAAATGGTTGCCCTCGTTCAGATTCTTATAGGGATTATTGAAACTAACTGTTCTCTCTACCTTGCAGCATAAACCACTAATTCACTTCGCCCTGTTGTGATAGTAATCTGTCATGCAAATTTGACATATATGTTACTGATTTAAATTCTCTAAGTGGTCATCTGTGGAATAAAATATAGAATTATAGAAGATAATGTAGCATGTTGTAGTTTAGAAGGATTTCCATGTCCTGTCTGTCATATTTCTGCTGCTTACTACCAGCTTTAATGATACATTCTCATCCATTCCTCATACGAGTTCTACTGCCTGAATTACTATTCTCATTTCTTTTTAACTTACTGATTCATATTTATTTCATACTTGTGTTCTCCAGCAAATTTTCCTGACATTTCAGGTTGACGACGATGGACTCTCATCCCCTTTGCACTATTATAGGGCCCAGTCCATGTTTCTGTTAGTGTATATAATGTTATGTTATGTTATGTTATGTTATGTTATGTTATGTTATGTTATATATTATATTATTCTAAATATGTACTCTTTTCCCTCAATAGAGTATAAGCTCTTTTAGGGCAGGTACGATGTTTTATTCATCTTTTTTAGCCCTTGCACTTAGCACTCAGTACTCAATACATGCTTGTTTTTGATTTTGAAAGATACCTGCCCTCCTTTGACCTGCAAATGAATCCAGCATTTTAGTCTCAGGCAGTGTTATACAATATCAGGGCTGGGACTCAGATGAGGGAAAACACTTCTATTGGTGTCCAACGGAAGGATCATAACAGAAGTAACAAAAAGTTCTAATATTTTGTCATTTACAATAGTGTTTATCTGAACTTTTGGCCTGGAGGATAACAAGGCACACTTTGAATAAACATGGCAATATTTATTATTTTTAGTGAAACCGACCTTCCATTCACCCCCCTTTTATGGCTGTGCTGCTTATAAATTCCCAAAGGATTATTTGAAAAATCCTACTTATATCTGCCAGCCTTATCAGTAGGGCAGGAGTTCACGTATTGTAACAGGAGGTCAGACTTCGGTCATGGTCTTATAGATGGGGCCAAGCACCTGTAAATTCTTCCTTTGGTGACTAAAGTGAAGTACAATATCAAACAGGCAGTGAGACTTTTCTAGGAAGTGCTGAACTTTGGCAGGAAGGGCAAACTTTGGCAGGAGGAGGGGAGGGAAGAAAGTGAACAAGGGTCAGATAGTGGTTAATTGAGACTTGGTCCTTGATGTAGTAATGCAATGGAAGTGTGCAAGGCAAAGGTAGATATATTTTATAGAATTATTTTAAACAGCTTTTACTGTTTAACTCTTCATATACAGTTTAGAGATGAGCAGGTAAGGGGCAGGATATAAAACATTTTACAGTTATTAAAGAAAATATTTTTAAGAAGGGATAAAATAAGCTAAAATGTTTTCTGGAATGGAAGTGATAAATAATAATAATAATCTAAGATTCTTGTACATGGCGGGTGGACTATCTCTCTAATGAAGATAAGAAGCCAGTCTGTCTGGCAGATTTTTTTTGTAAATTCTATCAACTCAGTGATGTCTGTCATGTTGATGGGCTCCAAGCCTTGAAACCAGCTCATTTTAGGAAAGATTTGTATGTACTTTTAAGCAACATCTTTCTGACTCTTCTCCAAATTTGCTGCTCACTCACCCTTCTATCACTGAAAGGGTATGTGTAGATATATATATGTGGGTATATATGTATATATCTGTATACATATGTATACACACATACACACACACATATATATCCCATAAGAAGAACTTAGGTGTCATTAAGAGACTGGGGATCAAACCTGTAAATATAACCCTACCCCCAGTCTGTGGGTCTTGTTTATGATCTTATTCTAGTCTTGGTTATCTACATCATCTGTGTATTAACAATTTTTAAAAAATTTCATATTAAAAATGTTGATACATGTACACCTTTGATCTCTGTATTTTTCTGCATGTGTGTTATACTATAATAAAAAGTTTACTTTAAAGATTTCTGACATCTTGGGTTTAGGGATAGAAATTATAGCAACACATGAATTTTTTTTACTAAGCAGCAGCCTCTCAGTATTACATGAATTATGAGAATCTCAGTTGTATCTAATTCCCTTCGATCACTAAAGAAGACTGTAAACCAGCCAAAGATATAAGGAAATGCAGAATGTATTGAATTCATTATTACAAAGGTTCTAGTGCAAGTTCAGTATAATTTTAACTTCCTTGGGCAAAAGGCCTCTGAGAGTTTGATGAAAGCTGTGAACCTTTCCCCCAGACAAAATTCACATAGACACATGCATGTGGAATTTGCTTAGAATTTCAGAGGCTTCCCCAATTTCTGAGTCTTATCCATCTTAGACCTAGAAAGAATCCCTCATCTAAAGGGAACTACAAGGTGAGTTATGTTTTAGGTATCTACTGATTATAGACATGTGCCTCAGAAAAGCTTACCCAGTTCCCCTTTTATGTCTCCTAAGGATTCCCTACCACATTGCCTTTTTCTTAGGTTTTGAAGCCTTGCCAAAATCTAAATTTAAAAGCATATTTCAAAGTGACCTTATTTCTGTGTCATAAATCCTTATTCCCTGAGCAGCCATTATCCATGGCAAGCTGGTCACCTGCTTTTCTGTTAAGAATAAATTAGCCTTAGCACCTAAACTAATTGTTTTGTCCCCTGAATTCTTCTACTTAGAAAGAATCAGAGCAGAGATTTAGGAATAATTATGAGAACTCTAGTCAGTAATTTATGTTCTTGAACATAAGTAATTGTGTTGTTTTAGAATATTTTACTTTTAATAATATCTCTTACTTTTACTAATATCTCTTTCTACTTGGCTATATTTAGGAGAGGTGAATCAGCAGCAGAGCTAGAACTTACCCACAAGCTCTTTACAATCCTTCATGATCATTGCTGGAGCAGGGGATGGGGTGAGGTGGCGTGGGCAGGAAGCTTCCTGGAACATATTTCTCCCTTTCTAATCTGAATGTTTCTGCTCACATGGTCTGCACTGACAGCTGCAGGAGACTACAAATTCATGGTCATGTAGCTATAGATAATAGCAAGGAAAGGATGTGGTGAGTGGAAAAAGGGTCAGATATAAGCAGTTCTAAGTGACATGTTTTCTGAGGTGTTCAGGGAATTAGTGAAACTACTTAGAGAACTTTGGTAGCAATTGGCTATTTTAGTAAAACACTGGGGAAATAAATACTTGAAGGCTCTAAGACTACTGGAGTTTTCAATTAAAGGAAAGTGAATAGTTTTGGCATTCTCAAGGCTAGACTAAAAGATCCCATTGTATAATGGTAGTTGAAGGGTTGTTGCTTACATATGTATTTATAATAATATCTTGGATTATATATAATACTTTGTTCAGCAGTCTCATATAATACTTTGTTCACAAATTTGACTACATTAAGTAAGTGACTTATAGGTTAACTATGAAGAAAACACCTTACTTGGTAGAGACTGGCCTCACACTGAATCATGCTATGAAATAATTTTGGTGGCACCAGAGGTAAGAGTTTTAGGGTTCTTATTCCTGAACTTTTATCAAAAGGCACTGTTGTTGTTTAATAGTCTAGTAAATTTAGCAGCAAAAATTGGAACACAGACTTAAAGTAAATCTGAAGGATTAAATGTAGTTTTAATGGTCAGATTTTAATATTATTTGATTTTAAAAAATGAGACTCCCCATTTAAAAAAATAGCAAAACATTTCTGCTACATGTAGGTTGGCAAATGAAAAAAAATTCACACATCAACTTCACATAGTTTTTTGTCAGTGCTTCTCACCGACCATTGATCTGATAGTGAATTCTAATAGGTAAATAGAGCTCTGGTTGTTGTTGTTGTTTTTAGTCTTCATTAAAATTGATTGTACATTACCATAGCCTAGTTTTTTTTTTTTAGAGCTACTTTGATTCTATTATAAATCTTGAGACTGTTGACTTGTATTTATTTTATATAATTATTGTAAAAATCCTTTATTTAAACTCTTTCAATATTTTACAAAGACACTTGAGTGAACATTTAAATATTCCATCTGGGTGTTAAATATAAACAGGGTCATTTACTACTCCTATGGTAGAAATTAAGACAAATGAGAATGAGACCTATGTGCAAGATTCTGGGTGCCTAGTTTGTGAGCAAGGTGTTTTTCTTTGTGTGTGTGTGGTTTTTTTTTTCCTTTGGCATTTTCAAAGATGGTGTTACAGAGAAAGAGAGAGGGAAACATCACCTTATTTTGCCGGTCACACAAAATTGGAAACTATAGATATAGAACTCTAGCATCACCAGAGGCATAGAGCTTAATGATCCAGATTTGCTTAAAGTTGTCTATAAAGATATGTTTCTGGAGAACACCAGTCTCATCAGTTAATCTGTTAAAAAAGAGGCTCCTGTTTCAAATGTCATTGAAACTCTGTACTCTGTTGCTGTTTTGGGTTTTTTATAGTTCATATTGGTATATTCAAGTATATCCTGAGATATGCAAAAAATAACCATTTTAAATTGTAACCATGATAAATTTCATTTACTTACAGTGAAAGATGTAAAGATGGTCAGGAGACTTTCTGCATTAAAAAAGTTTATAATTGCCCAGCCATTGTGGCTCAGTGGTTGAATGTCTACCCATGCACCAAGAGGTGGTTGGTTCAATTGCCCTTCAAGGCACAGGCCCAGGCTTCAGGCTCGATCCCCAGTAGGGGGAGTGTAGGAGGCAGCCTATCAATGTTCTCTCTCATCTGTATTCCTCTCTCTCTCCCTTCCTTTCTTCCTAAAAAATCAATAAAAATATATTTAAAGAAAGTTTATAATTTAATGGATCTAAAGAAAAGCTGCTTTGTAAGGGACTCTGAAAAGGCCTGGTTTCTTAAAAAAAAAAAAAATCCATCATTCTTATTTGAAATATATACATTTTCTTTGGGAAATAAGAAAAGAACATTGAACTTTTAATGGAAAAGCCTTTCTGAGAACAGTAATTTGAAATGAGTATGTAGCATTTTCAAATTATTTGGAATGGCATGTTAGGAAGGAATTCTGATATTCATGTACTTGAAATTTATTTTTTAAGAACTTTATGTGACTAATATTTCAGGTGCTGATATTTAGACACTTCCTCTTGATCATCTTTATAACTGTGTTTTTAAAAAAATTTTCATTTTAAATGGACTTTCCCCCCCTCTCATAATATTCATCTGTTTGGCCCCACTGTCTAAGACAAATGCAAGTTGCACTATAGAGAAGCCAGCTTATACTGTAAGAACAGAGCTGGAAGCTTTCTGGTTTGTTTCCATAGTGATCTTGAGTACTTCTGAGCCATAGAATGTATGTTAAGTATTTTCTTGAGAGGTTTTTTTATTTTTTAATGTGGAAAGTTTTGCCCTGAAATATTTGGTGACTCCTAGTCCATCTCTGACACTTAACAGATTGTTCCATCACTCTCCTGCCATATCTCACGGCCTCTAGTTTCACTGACCCACCAGTGCCTGGTGAGGTTAGATAGGCATAAACACTACATAGATCACAGAGAAAAGCTGAGGGTGAGATACTTTGTGCACTGCATTGATAAGGACACAGGAAAAGCCATTTATAGTGATAACTTTCCTGTAGTATGGGCTAATGGGCCCTGGTTTGTAGTAGCTGTAATCTAACTTTTTATGATTGTCATATTGCTCTTTTAACCTGGTGACCTTATTACCCATGGGCATACATATCAATTGGCTTTGAACAAAACAAGGGGAAAAATGATTAAATTATTTTCCTAGACATGTTTGCATTTGTTTTTCAAAATGCTTACTTTGGAAACATTGAACTTCTCAAGTGTGTTTGCTTTTTTTCCTTTTTTTAACAATAATATCTCACTTAAACAGCTTTAGATACCACAATAATATATCTATTTGTTAAGAAATGAATAAGAAATAATTCATTTTCCATATAACACACAGTAATCCTTCTAAACACAATTTAAATTATATCAAAATTGTGCTCTAACTATTTTAATTTCTCATTGTTCTCAGGATAAAGTAAATTTCTTAACTTGGCTTATACAGTCTTCTATATTCTACCCTTGGCTTAACTCTTACCTCACCTCTTGCTCTTTTCCTCCTGCCTGAGCATGGTCTGTACTCCAGATGGACAGACCCCCATCTCTCATAATGATGTCCTAGACAGGCAGTTTTCTTTCCTGAAACATACTTTATATTTTGTTTCTCCCTTTTAATGTTTCTTTGTATTAATTATGCCAAATTTCTCCCATACTGAGATCTCTGGATTTGGCATTTATAATCTTCTCTCCCTCATCTCATATAGTCAATCAGATCATTTACATCTTTCTCCTCCTTTTCCTTTCTATTTTGGTTGTGACTGCCAGGTTTTTGTTTGTTTTCAGTTTTTAAATTGAAAATAAAATTTTTTTTTTTACTTCCTTAAAATGCCTTCTATACTGAAAACTTAGTTTAATACATTGTCCCAATAGTTTTGGACATTATGAGGAGGAGTATAAATAACTGTAACCAGAGCCTCATGATCTAACTAGAGGACAAGTAGGGGAGGAATTTCCTTTTGTTTTATAGGGGAAATTTGGTCATTCACACAGTTACGTAAGTTGCATCTACCAAAATGATCTAACCAGAAGCAAATGCTATAACTGGAACTCATGTTTATCCATGGTTTTAGCAGGTGTAATGAAGAGTTTGTTTTTAACCTATGACTAGAACTGATTTATTTTAAATTGTGGGGCATGGAAAAGCTGAGCTTGCGACTCTACTGGATTCTGTATTGATTCTATGAAAACCTGTGCCTTTCCTCCCACAACCCATCCCAATTTAATGTTACTATTATAAAAATCTTAATCTAGAGATTAAGAATCATAAAATATTAGGGGGAGCAGGGCTTTTGTATATTCTTTCTTTTAGCAATCTCTTTTCACAGAAAACTGTTCTTGGTCTAGGACAGTTAAATTACTCATTTAAGGCACATAAGTGGTAAATAGTGGAATTAGAATTAAAAACCAGTTATACATTCTGTCTTGTGTTTTTTCCTCTATCCATTGTCATCATGATTAAAGTGGCTAAATTTATTGTGCTAGGTGTGAAGTCCTATTGTAAGCACTTACAAGTATGGTTACTCAGTATATTATATTGCATCCTAATCTATATAATATAAGCCTAAATGACCGTTATGGTGGAACGACCAGAACAACCGGTCGCTATGATGCGCACTGACCACCAGGGGGCAGACGCTCAACATAGGAGCTGCCTCCTGGTGATTAGTGCGCTCCCACAGGGTGAGCGCCACTCAGCCAGAAGCCAGGCTTACGGCTGGCCAGCACAGCTACCACGGCAGGAGCCTCTGCCGACTCCACGGCAGCACCACCGAGCAGCGGCAGCAGGTGCAGCAGGCCATGATGAGTGCGAGTGGTGCGGCACCTGGCCCTGATTCAGGCTCTTCCCTGGCCACCTGCCGCTTGGCACACTGCTACATCCCCTGAGGGATCCCGGACTGTGAAAGGGATGTCCAACTGCCAGCTTAGGCCCAATCCTGGTGTCTTTCTCTGTAGAAGGCAGTCAGTCTGAACAACTCAGTGACTCAGGGAAGTGCAGGGAACTCAGGGTAAGTCTGCCTCTGCGCTTCACTCACCCACTCGATGGTGTTTGCAGGACAGACTGTGGTGGCCCAGCCCATGCACATGCAGCAGCTCCTGAAGCTCAAGCAGCAGGCCATGCAGCAGCAGAAGGCCATCCAGCCATAAGCTGGCAGTCGGACATCCCCTGAGGGTTCCCAGACTACGAGAGGGCACAGGCCGGGCTCAGGGCCTCTCTCCCCCACAACCCTCCCCCCCCCCCCCCAGTACATGAATTTCATGCACTGGGTCTCTACTGTGATATATAATAGATACATAAACTTTATAAACATAATCCATAATATTTTTTCTTCTGCTACTAACAAGGGACTAGACCTAAGGGTTTTCTGTTAATAATGATTGGAAATAGGAATGGAAGTGGGAAGGCCTTCTATGTTTTTTAGTCTACCTTTTCAAAAAGTCTTTCTCCTTCAAAGCTGACTTTGCCACATACTTTAACAATTCTGTATTCTCAGGTTTTATGTGACTATGTTTATCAAAATGGTTGTCCAAAACCATCTTATGGGGAGGCCTGTTGACCATAGGTATAGGGAGAAGTACAGTACTATCAGTTACTTTTATTATATGAAATGATATATCTGCCTACTAGTATTTATTTTCTTATAACATAAAAAGATGCTATTGAAACCAGTATCTATAAGAAAGTGTAAAGTCCGAATGTAACACACCACACTTGCTGCAACTGGTTTTGGGCTTAAGCAATCAACAGGGCTACATATGACTTCTTCAAAAAGCTATTATTCAGGTTTTTAGGAGGGGCTTGAGGATACTTTCCCTAGGTTTTAGTTGCATTTGGCATATTGTCTTTACAGATTTTCCTACATTATTCAGAAATTCAGAAGTATAATCTCTTCCATCAACTAACACAGTAAAAAAGTAGCTGGGTTTTAAAAATCTTAATGTAAAAAACAAAAGGTTATTAGGTATGGGTGTTTTCATTGGGAAAGATAGAAAACTATGAGTCTATACTAATAATAAATAGATATATAAATGGATGAATATATTTATACATAAATACAGGCATACATAAAAGAGGAGAAGACTGTGGTCTTACTTGTAGCAATATACTTGTAGTAGTTAACATTTGGGAGACAGTTATGTGTCTCTTGCATCTCTGTACATCTTGTATACAGAAGCACTGATTGTTGTAAACCATCTTTTCAAGATGTTTGTGTGCCATCAGCTTTGTAAGGCAGGGATAATGTCTCCCACCTGAGAAAAAAAGCAGGTGTGCTTCCAGCTTTGGAAGATCAAGATAGTGTTTTTTTCTGAAACAAGTAATACCTTAATCAATAAAGAAATTAAAAAAAAAGATTTTTGGATTCCCTGTGCTCAAGGTTCTTTTCTGGTAAAGAAAACTGCTGTGTGCAGGTGTCACCTGGACCTCTTCACATTGCCCTATGGAAACTGGGACTCTGAGGCTTGGTGCAAGTATAAATGCTGATTCTCTGACTACCGCTGTTGAAACTATCCATAAAGTCCTTTATCTCTGATCCAGGAATTTGTGCCTTCTGCTAGCATCCATGGGACTGTGGTGTGCTAGTTTGTTGATTTGCAAGTGGTTAATATCTCAAACTCTTCATGGTTCTTCATTTTGTAGTCATTACAATAAAGATTTATTCAGGCAGGAACTATCATTAGATACTAAATCTAGGTGGGAAATTGTGGTAAAAAATAGTATATTTGTGTGGTATTATTAATGACAAGGCAAAAATTGTAATTGGACACTATCTTTACCAGTGATCAAAATTAACATCACAATTGAGGATCAGGTAGATTTGTGTGCCTCTGAGTGAGATGCCCTGAAAGGGATGCAGCATTACTTATGTAGTATTCTGACCCCCCAGTACATAACCTGAATCTGATTTATGAGGAAACATCACAGAAACCCAAAATGAAGAGCATTCTGTTAGGAAGGAAGGAAGGAAGGAGAGAAGGAGAGAAAAAACATTTTTCAAAAATGTCACTCATAAAAGGTAAAGAAAAGGTGAGGAACTATTTTAGATTAAAGGCAAGTAAAGAGGTATGACAACTAAACGTAATGTATTGTCCTATACCAGGGATTGGCAAACATATTCTCTAAAGGGCCTGATAGTAAATTCTTTAGGCTTTGTGGGCCATAGGGTTTCTGTCATAACCACTGAAGTTTACTGTTATAGCTTAAAAGCAGCCAGACACAATATGTAAATGAATGAGTGTGGTTGTATTCCAATAACTTTATTTATATAACAAGTAATGGGATGGATATGACCCCTGGGCCATGGTTTGCTAACCCCTGTCCTAAACTAAATTTGTAGTTGAGGGAAAATATGCTATAAAGGACATTATTGGTTCTATTGACAAAATTGGAACATATTTTCTAAAATTGATAACTATTCTCTTATTATATAAGAAATTGTTCTGATTCTTAGGAAATGCACAATTAATTATTTAGGACTAAAAGGATCATATATATTATAATTTCAAATGGCTTAGGAAAAACATCTATGTAGAAGAGAGAGCAATTGATAAAGGATATGGGGCAAAATATTAAGGGTATGTGAATCTGGGTAAAGAGTACATGGGTGTTTTTTCATACTATTCTTACATTTTTTCTGTAAATTGAAATTATTTCCAAATAAAAAGTTAGCCCGGCCAGTGTGGTCTCAGTGGTGGAGCACTGACCCATGAACGGGGAGGTCATGGTTTGATTCCCTTCAGGGCACATGCCCGAGTTTCAGGCTCGATCCCTAGCGGGGGCATTTAGGAGGCAGCTGATCAATGATTCTCTGTCATCATTGATGTTTCTATCTCTCCCTCTCCTTTCCTCTCTCTGAAGTTAATTAAAAAAACCCATTAAAAACAAGCAAACGGAAATTTATTTTTAAAAAGTTAAAAAGTATGTGTGTTTACATATGTGAATTTACATGTATGCACATAGGCCAGAGGGAGAGAAAAATATTAAAAATTTGGTAGTACCTTTACACTCTCTTGAGAAATACCTATAAAAAAGAGAAATTAACCAAAACATGAATTGAAAAAGAATTATCTGTGACAAGGGAAGCCAGCAGACATCATCCTTGGCCTAATCTGAATGCACTTAGTTACCAAACGGCTGTAGTCTGGGGGCCAGAGGTTTTAGTGCGGTCTAAAAACGACGGTGGGAGCCACATTTTCCAGACTGCGAAACACAGGGTGCCTTGTTTAGTCAGCACAGTTTAGGTCAAATGTGGTTATGAAAAACAGATGAATGCTGGTGATCAAGTTGTACTTTGACAAATATTCCATTGTTTGAACATGCAGTAATTTCTGAAAAATGTGAAGCAGCCTGGACTGCAGAGATTGAGTTTTCTCTTCTCAACTCCCTAGTCTGCTCACGAAGGTCTTGTCATCGTGGGGAGTAGAAATAACAGGGCAGAAGAAGTATGTTAGATGCCCCCCCCTCTTCTTCTTCATCATCTTCTTTTTTTCTCCTTTGCTTTACTGGCAAATCAAGCAGTTTGGGCAGGCTGTTTTGTCAGCTGGAGGTCTTAGGCTTTGGGGACTGCTTTTGTACTTCAGTTTTGTGTTGTGAATTAGATACTTTGAGTTTATCCCATTAAAAGAAAAATGGTACTTGAGGTTTAGTGAGACATTGTTATATTTCACTGGCTCTTCTATGTATAATCTGAGAGTTATTATTTCATCCAGTATCTACTCCTAGCTCAAGAGGCTCATCTATAGAGCTCTTCCTATAAGTTAAGAACCATAGTGATAACAGCAGGCCACAGGTGCTTGATGCAGAGAATTCCACCTAGAGCCAAGTCCTTTTTGATAGCTTAACTGTCCATTTATATGCTTACGTTGTACTTTTTTGTTTGCTTCAGTATTTTGTCTCACTCACTTTGTTCATTCATCCATTCAGTAACTATTTAGTGCATACTTATTGCAGGCAGAGCACATGGTCCATTCTTTTGTGTTTGGGTAAAATTTCTGTTCTGGATGATTGAGACTTGTGTTTTCCAATGTGGTAGCCACTAGCCACATGTGGCTGAGTACTTGAAACATGGGTAGTTTGAATCAAGATGTGCTTTAAAGCATAAACTACATACCAGGTTTCAAAGGCTTGATAGAAAAAAGGAATGTAAAATATTTCATTAATAATTTTTATATTGATTAGATATTAAAAAGACAATAATTTGGATTCATTGAGTTGAATAAAATACATTATTAAATTTTATATCATCTGTATTTTACTTTTTAATTGTGGCTTTTCAAAAATTTTAAAATTGTATATGTACCTAAGGCTTGTATTATATTTCTGTCAAACATTTGCTCATCAAATATGAATACATATATGTGAACCTGAGTATTTACCCCCTTCTCTTATCATGAAGAGATCCTGGTCATTTCAGGTATTAGTATATTTAGTATCTATACACATAAAAGCCTAAGTGACTGTTTGACCTTTCGACCTTCCGACCCTTTTACCGGTAGCCATGATGTGCACTGACCACCAGGGGGCAGATGCTCAACGCACAGGCATGGAAACATGGAACAGAATGATGAATCTCAGATAGAAGCGGGGAGGGTAGGAAGAGATTAACCAAAGATCTTATATGTATACTAGAGGCCTGGTGCACAGATTTGTGCAATGGTGGGGTCCCTCGGCCTGGCCTATGGGGATCGGGCCAAAACCAGCAGTCCGACACCCCCCAAGAGGTCCTGGATTGAGAATATATATATAAATAAAAACATATCCTAGGGGTCAGGATTTAAATAAATACAGTTGATGCTTGAACAACATGGGGGTTAAGGACACCAGTCCCCCTTGGAGTTGAAATTCTGCATATAATAGTGTGTAGCCAAGAACAGTCATACACATCTAGACAAGACTGGCTCCATATTGGAAAGCCAGAATGGGAAATATCTTTTTTTATTTTTCAATTCTTTTTAACTAGTGTTGACACATTTTTGCAATGGAGTTGTTGGAGAAAAGACCAGTCAGTTTAAGAATATTGTTTTTACTGTGCCTTATACAGTGAGCAGAGACAAAGAAGTATGAGACATATTCTTACATTTAAAAAATTGATATAGGTAAGATATGAGATGACTATTAAGATATATAGAAATTTCTTAATTTGGGTAAGGGCTTCTATGAAATATCCATGTCAAAAATCACACTTAATGACTAAACTTTAGAAGGATTCTGAATAAAGTCAGGAAAAAGACAAAGAGAAATACTATGCAAAGATGCCATTTACTACCCATCATGTTCATTATTCCTAAGGTTCTGAGGCCCAGAAAAAGAAATTAAAAAGGAAAGAAGATAGTATTAACATACACAATATCATTTTTCTAAATCAGTTTTTCCATTAAGAAAGTACAATTGAAAATAAATCTTTTAATAGGTTATATAGAAATTAACCTAAAAAATGTACAAGGCCTTTACAGTGAAAATGTCAAAATTCTATTAAAGGACATATAGGAAGCACTGAATAAATGAAGAGAGGGCTATTTTTAAAAATAGGTAGGATGTCTGGACATTGTAAAACATTCCTTTTTTCCCCGATTTAATTTATAAAATCAGTGAAATTCAAATTATAATCTCAATAGGAAGTTTGTGGTAACTTGGCAGCCCTTTTTATCATTCATTCAAGGTTACTGTGCTATATAGGCTAGTGGCTTGCTGTCGAGACCTGCAGCTATATTGTGATGGCCCAGACTCCACAAGAAGCTCTCCTTTATTTCCATAAGGCTACATGTAGGAGGGTGTTTATTTTGGCATTGTTCCTGATAGCAAATAGTGGAGGCAATCTAGGTGTTCATCTGGGGGACTGGATGAGTAAATTGGTATTTACTTATGATTGAATATAATATGCAACATATACAAGCAATTGTAAATTACAAATAATAGTTATATATAACAATATAAATATTTCAGAAATATGATGCTGGGCAATTCAAGTAAGAAACAATTCCATTGATAGCTTAAAATAATTTAAGTAAATGAAAACAAATCCATGAAATAACACTCTACATACTTTTTTCAAAGACACATTTTTTTATATAAATAAATATAAAAGGTTCATTTAAATAATGTTTTCGTGCCTTTGTCGATAAGGGGAATGGGATTAGGAATGGGGTATACAAGAGAAAAAAGCCAAAATGTACTAATATATACGTAACAGTATGTCTTGAACTGGGGTAGTATTATAAAAGCAATTCTTTGCAAATGATAATACAATGCTCTAAACTGTTTCTGCTTGAATGTCACATTATCAGACCAATGCCATTAGCATTTGTGAAAAGTCTGGGAATTACTTGTATCACTACCTCTTCCTTAAAAATCTTTAAAAAATATTTTAATTGATTTTAGAGAGGAAGAGAGAGGGAGAGAGAGATAGAAACATCAATGAAGAGAGAGAATCATTGATCAGCTGCCTCCTGCACACTCCCTATTGTGGACTGAGCCTACAACCTGGGCATGTGCCCTGACCAGGAATTGAACCATGACTTCCTGGTTCATAGGTTGATGCTCTACCACTGACCCACACTGGCTGGGCTTCCTTAAAAATCTTAACAGAATTGCCACAAACATGGGTGGAATATTTTACATATTTCTTCTTTTCCTTGCAACTTGAAAATCAGTAGTTCTTTTCAAGGTCATTGATGTACACATCAGGCCACATAAAGTTGTTTCCTTATCTATTTTGGAGATCTATTTTGATGCTTATAGCCACAAGTATGTACACATCCAGTATGCCTAAGTGAATTTTAGTCATCATACATTCTTTAAAGGTCACTGTTTCACAGGAAAAACAGCTACACTAAAAAAACGAAGTAGCCAAATCTTTAATACAACTATACTTTATTCATTCAATACATTTATTTTGCAGATATATTTTATTTTATATGGGTGGATTTCAGAACAGTTAGCACTCCAGGCTTTGAAGAGGAGCATCAGAGGTTCCTTACTTGAAAAAAAGAGAAAAGTTCCTTGCTGTAAGTTTCAGCACTTTTGTGAACATGAATGACATTGAGAAGGTCCTTGTTCTTAAACAGGGAAAGAGATCCAAATTATATGATTAGCAAGTTTTCGCTTTTCATTTCAGGCTTTTCATCTGCAATCAATATGAAACACATTTCTTCATTAAAACAAACAATTTTGATGTAAGTTTCCTGAAACCACAGTAGGCCTGTCTACCTCCTCTGAAGTTTAGTGTGATTTAGTCTTAAAATTTTGATTTGAGGGAGTGGAGAGTTTCAGAAGAAAACCTTCATCCATTATTGGAGGAAAAAAAGTTACATATGTCAGGTTGCTGGAAGTAGAGTCTATGGAAATAGACAGAAAAAGCTGCATGAGAAAGGGTGGTAGAGTAGAAACAACAAGAGCTGGTATCAGACACATTTGTCTTGCTGTCAGTGAACTTTGTAACTGTGGCTTTCAGTTTTCTTACAGGGATAGAAAAATGTACTTTAAAGAGTGGTTGAGAAGAATAATTGAGATAATAAGGTTGTTTTTATAGAGCACATAGTAGGTATAGTGGTTGCTCAACATATGTTAATTCTTTGTAATATTTCATAAGGCATATATGTAAGCTGTTCTTCTACTTTCATCAAATCTTAAATCAACCACACCTCATCAAGACTCAGGTAAAGTTTATTTTTATGAATTACATACAGGTGACCCTTGGGCAACATGAATTTGAATTGTGTAAGTCTGCTAAAACTGATATTTTTCAATAAAAGTGTACAGTTTGTAAATGTGTTTTCTCTACCTTATGTTTTTCTTAGTAACATTTTTTTATAGCTTACTTTATTATAAAGGTACAGCATATAATATAATACAAAAATGCGTTAATCAACTGTTTATATTATTGGCAAGGCTCTGGTCAATAGTAGGCTATTAGTAGTTAAATTTTGGGGGAGTCAAACGTTTTTTAGACTGAATTTCAACTCCAAGGGGGATTCGTGTCATTAACCCCTATGTTGTTCAAGCAACAACTGTGTTTATTTAAATCCTGACCCCTAGGATATGTTTTTATTGATTTTTTTTTTTTTTTTTTTTTTTTTTTTAGAAAGAGGGGCTGGTTGGGGGAGGAGGGAGGAAGGAAGGGAGAGAGGGAGGGAGGGAGAGAGGAGAGGAGAGGACAGGAGAGGAGAGGGGAGGAGAGACATCGAACATCTATTGGTTGCCTCCTCTACGCACCCTGCCAGGATCAAACCCACAACCTAGGTATGTGCCCTGACTGGGAATCGAACTTGGTGTGTCGGTATGATGCTCTAACCAACTGAGCTACCTGGCCAGGGCCTCAAACAATGTTTGAACACATGAAAATAGAAAGGTATTGAACTGATTTTCATTAGAAGGAAAAATAGTTTTTGTCTTTTTTCTCCATTTGACAGTATTAGCTATAGCTCTGAAATATTCTACATTAACATCCCAAACTGCTGAGTTTTTTTAAGTAAGCTTAGGAGCTTTGTGTTTTTCTACTGCACTTTCACATACACTTTATTTCATTTGAGCTTCACAATACCAGTCTGACATAAGGCAGGTTTTATAGAGAGGATCTTATATTGACTTGGTGGTTGAGGGAATTGAGGCTCAGTGAGATTGATTAATTGATCTGCCCAATGGATCACAGAGCTAGTGACTGGCAAAACTAGGAGCCAAGCCAAGCCTGGGTTTATGAGTTGTATTTGAAGTCTCTTTTTACTTTACTGTATCAGTGTTTCTGTTTCAGGGGCAAATGCTGTACACTAAGTAAAAAGACTTTTTTTGTAATGATACATTCTGAGGGTATTACTACAAAATAAGTCCATTGGCACTATTTGCATCACTATCTGGTCTTTCAAGTGTGAGGAGAAAGAATTATTTATAAATTTTTAATTAAGAACGCAATGCTCTTGGTAGTTTCTGGAAAAAGCTATGTTGAAAATAATAGTCATGCCTTACCTTCTAGTATTGGCAAAGACCTGGAAACCAGATATATGAACCTGGAGAAAGACAGTCACATATAAACCACATTGGTTTTGGCCTAGAAAAATGACTGGAGTAGAGAGAGAGGATGGATAAAATATGTTTAATAGTTTGCTCCTTAGATTGGGAGTGTTGCCTTATGAGGAACTCAATATTGTGTTAGTGTCGTCATGCAAGGTCTCTTTGGGCCTGTCAGGGTTCTGCAAAGCTATGTGAAATGTCAGCCTTGCTGGGATGATTCTCTACAGTTCATCCTAAGGGTTTATTTTTAATTAGAAATGACCCTGTGCTCTCTGACTGCTCTTCACTCTTGGCCTGGCTTGCTTATATTGCTGTTTCAAAAGGATCGCTGCCAGCCCTAATTTAGGCAGAGCCACACTCACGCTGGATTAGTCTTAGAGTAGATTGTCCTTCCCTGAGTTGTCAAATAGCCTTTCATAATGTCTGGCTATTGTGCAGTTTGTTCCAGGACCAGGCTTCATCTGAGCCCTCCCATTCAGAAAAGAGCAATAATTTCCCCCCTTCCCAGGCCTACCTTTATTACTCTGTTAAGGGGAACTTTCAGATGTTTAACTATTTTAAAAAAAACTTTCGTTAAAAGTTTCTCTTGTGTAGGGTTTCTTCTGTTGTCTGAAATAATCTCATACAGTTATTTTTGAATTGTGTATTTGGTATTTACAGGAGAAGTCATCAGGTAGCCAGCCACCTTATCTGTAATCAGAAATGGTAGATGACAGTGTCAACAAAGTATTGGTTTTATGGTCGTCTTATTGCTCCTAGGATGGTGAGTTCCTTTCCAGGGCCAGCACTGCTAACTCTAACCCTGTCTAACTCTAGATATAGTACAGGAACCACTTTTATTCTCATTCTATCAGCTTTGGGGAAAGCACTTCTTTCTTTTCCTTTCTCTTCTTGTGTTCTTTATCTTGGCATCTGGCAGATTCTGTACTAATCTTTCTGCCATTGTGTGCTCTAGGCTCTTTCTGGCCTGACCTGGTGAGATGAGCCAGTGGACTGGAGACATCAGTTAATGATGCCTTTGACAAAAGGGAACTAAGGAAATAGCTTTATTTTTTCCTAAATGTCATTGTTCATTGTTTAAAAAATAAATTTGAAGAAACCGAATTACTTACAATTCTACCCCAATTTTGGTCTGTTTTCTTCCAGACATTATTCTCTGGAATCATATGATATACTATTTATAAAAATTTAATTAGACTATATGCTTTCTTTATAATTTTATTTTCTTCCCTAATATATATCATATAACAAGTATCTGTTCATGTTAGTAAATATAGGCCCACTATTATTGCTTGTTTCCACGATATAGGTTTACTTTATACAATGTTGTTGGAATTGATGATGATGATGATGATGGCTACCATTTATTGAGTACGTATTACATACTAGGCATCAAATTATATGACTTGGCTGCTAGGAATCATAAATAATTTGCATGCTAAGCATCATCTTACATAACTTGCATACATTGTCTTTGTTAATCCTCATAGCAACCCTGACAAGTGTACATATTAATATACTTATTTTGCAGGTGGGACAATTGAGACTTAGAGAGATTAAATTGCTTAAGATCACAAAGTTAGGAATAAACCAGGGTTCTAACCCATACTATTAGAATCTGAACCCAAATTTTTTCAGCTGTGGACATTTAAAAAATTTTTTTGTCACTAATCTGGGTATTGCTTTAAGTAAAATAATTCAAGTGAAATAAAGGGCATACATGTATTAAACTTCCTGATATCTAGCCTTTCAGAACAGTCTTAACAATTTGCATTCCTTAGCAAAAGAAGGTAAGTGTGCAGTTTTACCATATTTTCAGCAATATTGGGTGTTGACTTTTTTCTTTTGCTAATTTGGTAGGCAAAAAAGAAAGTATATTGTGAATTTCATTGACTGTAAAGTCAGTATTGATTGTGGCTTTTTAATAATGTGTAGTGGCCACTCATTTCTTATTTGTGTGCATGAAATGTTTATAATTTATTTATTTAGATAAATACCTTTTTTGTTTGATATACATTTATGATACTTTCTTAGTTCTTATTTGCTTTTTCATTTTATTTTTTAAATTTAAAAATCTTTGTGATCCTATCTATCAACTTTCCCTACTGTGTGTTTTTAAAGGTATAATTTGTAACGATTAAAATGTGCAGATTTAAAATGTGTAGCTTTCTGGGTTTTAACGTATGTGTACACTTGTATCAGTACCAAATCAGGATATAAAACATTTCCAGCTCCCACGGAAGTGCCTTCTTGCCCCTTTCTAGTTATTATTAGCATTCTTCTCCCCCAACAATAGAAACTCTTCTGATTTCTATCCCCATAGATTAGTTTTGCCTGTTCTTGTACTTTATATACTTACAGTCATATAATATGTGTTCTTTTGTGTCTAGCTTCTTTCCCATAACATAATGTCTTTGAGATCCATACTGTAGCATGTATTGGTAGTTTGATCTTTTTTATTGTGGGATGGTTTTTCATTTTAAGAATATTGATAGACATTTGGGTTTTTCTAGTTTGGGGCTAATGATGAATCAAACTTCTGTGACATTCTTATACAAGTATTTTAATTGGACCTAGATGCTCTTTTCTCTTTAGAAAATATCTGGGACCAAAATATTCTAGTTATCTTTTTGTTAGTGATTTCAAGATTTCCAATGGAGTCATTTAATATACCCTATAGATTTTTACACTTTGAAACTAATGGAGATTTTTATTTATGGTCCAGCATATAGTATAATTTTACAAATGTTCAATCTGTACTTGAAAAGAATGCATATTCTTGTTTGATAGAGTAACTACATATGACAGCTTGATTTGCCAATATTTTCTGATTTGGTTCTAACAATATATATAGAAAATATGTAAGATAATTATTTTATAAATAGAGAAGAATTAAGATGTAAAGGGAAATAAGTTTTCTTTACTTCCCTGGAACTGGGAAAATGGCAGTATCAATAGCCAATGATAAGTTACATCATGCATATATAATGTAATGCCTAGGTCATAGGTATACGTGTGTGTGTGTGTGTGTGTGTGTGTGTGTGTATATATATATATATATATATATATATATATATACACATATATATATATATATATGTGTGTGTGTGTGTGTGTGTGTGTATATACACCAATAAAAATGCTGTATAAAGAGATAAACTTCAAAACACTATAATAATAAAAGCATAATATGCTAATTCGACCAGACAGCCAAACGTCCTTCCAGACATCCTTCCGGACAACCTTCCTGACAAAGCCAGGGCTGTGAGGGCTGAGGCAAGCCGCCGTGGCTGCGAGGGCCAAGGCAAGCTGCTGTGGCTGCAAGGGCCGAGCCCCTTTCATGAATTTCATGAATTGGGCCTCTAGTCTATAATAATAAAAGTATAATATGCAGATCCACCGAATGACTGAACAGCAGAATGACTGTCCAGATGACCTTCCGGACAATCACGCTATGACACACATTGGCACCAGGCCAGCCAAGGTGGGTGCGATGCGATTGGTTGGGGGGTCCCACCATCGCCCTGCAGAGGGAGGCCCAGGCCACTGGCTGGCAGGGTGATCGATCAGGGGGTGGGAGGAGAAGAGGTCAGGTGTTCCGCCCGCTTGCTGGCCCTGCCACACACCCCAGTTCCCCATTCACCATTGGGTGATCAGAGCCTGTCAGCCGGTGAAAGGGACCAAGAGGTGGTCAGTGCACTCATAGTGACTGGTCGAGTGGTCGTTCTGGTCGTTCTGCCGTTAGGGTCAATTTGCATATTACCCTTTTATTATATAAGATAGTGCTGGAAGTTCTAGCCAGGGTAATAAGGTAAGGAAAGGAGATAAAAGGCAAACAGATTGGAAAGGAAGACATGTAACTGTCCCTATTTGCAAATAACATGATTGTTTATGTTTAAAACTCCAAAGAATCAAGATAAAACCACCTGTAAGTGAATATAGCAAGGTGGCAGGATACAAGCTATACAAAAACGAGTTGTATTCCTGTATACTAGCAATGAACATATAAATACCAAAATTAAAAATATAATACCATTTATGATCACTCAAAAATATTTGCTTATGTATAAATCTAAAAACACATGTATAGGGTTTGTATGCTGAAGACTACAGAATGCTGATGGATGAAACTGACAAAGATGTAAATACATGGGAAGACAAACTGTTCATGGATTAGAAGACTCAGCACAGTAGAGATATCAATTTTTCCCAAGTTGATACACAAATTTAATGAAATTCCTATCAAAATCCCAGCAAATTTTTATAGGTATGGACAAGATTATTCTAAAAGTTGTATGGAAAGGTAAAGAAATTAGAATAACGAAAACAATTTTGAAAAAGAAGAATAAAGTGGAGACATCAATGTGCACAATTTGCGACCCACAGGTTGAGAACCGCTGCTGTAGAGCCTAAGACCATTGGAAAACACAGATATTTACATTACGATTCATTAACAGTAGCAAAATTACAGTTATGAAGTAGCAACGAAAATAATTTTATGGTTGGGGGTCACCACAACATGAGGAACTGTATTAAAGGGTCGTGGCATTAGAAAGGTTGAGAACCACTGCATTAGAGGGATTAAAATTAAAGCCACAATGAGCTATCACTGCACTCCTATCAGAAGAGTGATGACACTGAAGGCCAGGAAGGGTGCTGGTGGGAATGGAAAATGCTGCAGTCACTCTGGAAAAGAGGGAATTTCTTATAACACTAACGATGCAACTGCCATATGACTCAGCAGTAGCATTCCAGGGCTTTTATCCCAGAGAAATGAAAACTTAGTGCAGGTATTTTCTATACACGAATGTTGATAGCAGCTTTATTCATAATAGCCCCAAACTAGAAACAACCCTGATGTCCTTCAGTAGGCGAATGGTTAAGCAAACTGTAGTACATTTATACCATACCATGGACTAATATTTAATTATAAAGGAGATATATACAACAACCTGTATGACTCTTCAGAGATTTATGCTGAGTAAATGAGCCAACTTCAAAAGGTTACATACTATAAAATTCCATTTATGTAACATTCTTAAAATGACAAAATTATAGTAATGGCGAACAGAGTAATGCTTGCCAAAGATTAAGTAGGGGGTTTGAAATGAGGGAAGTGGGTATGGCTATGAAAAGGAAACGAGGGATTCTTACAATTTTGGAAATGCGCATCTTCACTGTTGATAACCTGCTTGTTGATAACCTGGCTGTACTATACTTTTTGAAAATATTTACTATTGCAGAAGCTGGGTAAGGCACATGGTAGCTGTCTATTATTTCTATTAACTGCATGTGAATCCACAATTCTCTTAAAGTGAAATGTTTAATTTTAAAAACTGGTATTTTATTCAACTTTGAATTTTCTTTTTCCTCTTAACTCGTATTCTTACATACTTTTTTCTTTTATACCAAATGTTGGTCTAATGTTTGTTGTCCACTTTGTTTGTTTTTAGAAAATCTGCCTATTTTTCTATCTGAAGCTCAGTATGACAGATTTTTATTGTTAGATTCTAAATTTTCTGTTTCTGTAAAGCATTTGTAACTGAGGGCAGGGGAGGGGGGACACCATAGCTTTATTTATACAAAATTTCCCCAATCCTCATTTAACTGTATAAAGGGCTGATTTTGGGGGGTATGTATGGCAAATTTGATTTTGAAATGCAGGGAGCAGCCATGTGTCTTTAATAAAACAGCCGTTACATACATTTATATATCATAAAAATGTGTATAGCTCTTTCAGTTTATAAAAGTACTACTTCTACTGAACCTCAGATTTTGTGCTTTTCCTGGCGTTGGTTTCCTTTATATGCTTGGGAAGTCACTTAAAAGCTATATCCCTGATTCTTTTGGTATAAAATCCTGTACTGTACCTTCTGGGAAGCCAGTGCTTTTCACTGTGAGGACTATTAATAACATCATTGCCTTCATCTTCATGAAGAGATCGTGTGGAACAACTGTGAGATGCTGGTTTTATTTGTATTTACATTTTTAGATGCCACATTTTCCTACTAGCTCTTTGATAATTGTTCAGAGGCCATATTTTTTTTTGGCCATGAAGAGATTTTTGGGGAAATTTTAAACTTTCAAATTGTGAAGTGCTTTAACAGTTTAAAAGACGGACAGGTGTGAGTTAGAAGAGACTTCCCTTTAAAAACTGGCAAGTATGAAATTGGGCAGTTGAATAATAATTTTGAAAAACTATCAACATTGCTAATAGTTCTTTGGAGAAAATTAAAAAAGCCTCATTTTTTTCACTAGGTAAAGGAATGATTTTCCTTCTTGTCATGTGTAGACACCCAACTCGCTAAGAATTTTTGGTGCCCCATTGTTGGGCAATTAATTTGGTGTACTGTTTTGCTCACATATTCTTGGATTTTCTGGTATTATAAGGGACAACCCTATAAAATGATGGACGGGGGTGTGTATTATCATTCAAATTATAGTGCCTTTTTCCTTAATAGAAAAATAACATGCATTTTAATTATTTTGTATTAAAAGCTATGTTACATATTAAAATTCTCTTGTGAAGATGGATATTAGCTGAACCTATTTGGGGTAATCATGTCATAACATATGTAAATAAAAGCATCATGTTATACTCCTTAAGCTTATGCAAATATATATATCAATTTTCAATAAATCTGGAAAATATGAAAAATAAAAAATTTTCTTGCTAGATACCCACAAATTGATTAAATCATATCAAAATTGTATTATAATATAATAATGGCACATTAAGGTACACGATTACTTGCAGATTATTCAAGTTAGGGTTTCTCTAACAAAAGGAACATTTATCTTAAAAGTGAAATCCAAATTTTTCTCTGATCAATTATCTTAATCATAGAGGAAGTCTGGGTGTTTGTTCTAACCAGGTATCTAGGTTGTAATTTTAAGCAGTTTGGTTTGCTAAGCATGATTAAGACACTGTTCCCTTTGAGGTTTACCCTTTTGCTTCTAAGGTACAACTGTTTATCATCTTGGGTCAAAGGTTATAAAAAGTAGTCATCAATTAAAGCTTTATTGGTTGTAATTGGAAATGCTATGAAAGGAGCCAGCCAAACTGAATTTGATAATAAAAGACTCTTTGTTAAAATATTTAATAAATTAACACTCTCTCTTGGAAGGGGGAAGCTAATTACAAAGCCCAAGATTGTTAATCATAATGTTTACTCTTTTCAAAAGCAGGGACTCAACTACTCCATAATCATTAGACATCAGATTTCTTTCTTTTTTCTTTTCTTTTAATTCCTTCAGACTCTGTCATTCCCGGAGGGGATGTTCTTTTCTATGGCTCAGGCAGGGGATATGGCAGAAGGAGGAAATGCCAAGACAAACATAAGTTATAAGGGCCATCTTAAAAATAAACAGCACTCTGTTAGAAGGTCAGATTGCCTTTGCTGTTTTCAAAAATGATCAGATATTTACGTAGATTTATTTTGTAGGCTAATTGAATGGTATCAAGAATTGAGCATACCTAGTTTTTGTGTGTGTTTTTTAAGGTGTTTTGGCAGTGTTGTGGTTCTTGAATTTTAGACACTTTTCAAAGCCCTGATATAGGGAAGGGGAGCTGCGACACATACTGCCATCATGGCTTTTGAATGACCTTGCATGGGGACTCTTAGAATGGGCTTTTACATCTGAGAATGACATGTTTCTAGGTTTAAGCAGTAGGGGGCATCTTGGGTTTGTTCTTTACACATGTTTCTGTAGTCTAATATTTAGTCAGTTCTAATGAAAGAAAATCCTGCTTTGGACCTGCTCTGCAAATTAGCCATATGGTGAAGTGTAATATCCCGCTGCATGTCATTATGGGGCCCTATGAAAAGTGTTCCCCTTTTCACATGGAAGCAAATTAAAATGACTCTTTCAGGTTTTTTCCCCTTTAAATAAACCCCCCAAAAACTCTGAATAAACCTGTCTTCACTTGGAAGTCGGGACAGTTAAAAGGGAGTTCCCCAGCTGCAGTCAGGGTGGTGAAATTACAGGCTTTGCCCAAGACCAAATGGAAATATTGCTTCCTGTAGGCAGAGCTGAAAGAACAATGGTATGTGCTTCCCTTCTTTCATTTTCACTCCCTTATTTCTTTGTGTATTTGTCTTTAGCTGCTTCTCAATCCAAGGGTTACTTTTCTGTTATTGTGATTGATTAGATGGAATTGGCCCACTCTCCAGTAGACTCCATATCAATCTTTACCTGGAGAGACCCACTAGATGAAGGACTGTTTAGCCAAATAATTGCACAGTAAATATTTAAGGAAGAGGATAGGTTTGTCCCTCTTTGCCTGTTGTATAGACACATTGCCCATATGAAGTAGCATTGTACCAGCATAAGTTTTTCTTCCTTCTTCAAAACCAGCATGTAGATACCACTAATGTTTGATGGCATATAGGACTTAGGAATCATATGAATGGTTTAGGGTGTCTGTGCATGGTACACATTATTACCTTTTATGAAGACAAATTAATGGAAAGGTCTTTCATTTGGCCTCTCACACCCTCCCTTAAGAGCAAGGTCACATGATCCTGATTTATTTGATTACTAGTGCACATTTGTAATTTGTAGTAGCTAAAATTTGACTTTTGAGCTTTTACAAACAAACAAACAAACAAAACAAGCCTCTTTCATTTGCCCACACTGAGTGGCAATACTGTGTGTGTTTTCTATGTTTATATCCAGAAAGTGTCTAGACACACAAGGAATTAAAGTTGTCACTTATGTTTTTATTTTTAAACATTTATTCTAAACCTTGTTCGTTCTAGATTTGTGTGAGAGCTTATAGCATGTGTTTGAAGAAAGGGAGTTGGAACAGTGTTGTGCAATAAAAGTGGATCATATGAAATTACGTTGTTAGAGAAAAGATTTTTGCATGCAAAGGTCAGTGAGAAGAGTATGTATAACATGATCCGATTTATATGTGTGTTAATATACTGTACATATGTGTGTATGTGAAATATCTGTCTATTTAGAATAGGAAAAGGTCTGTAAAGGGAGTATATCAAAAACAGTAGTTATTTCCAGGTGATGGGGTAATGAATGACTTATTTTCTCTTTTTGTCTGATCTTTATTGTCTGTTTTTTTCTAAGGCACACATTTTAATTTTGTAATCCTAGCTAATAAAAGAGTAATATGCAAATTGACTGTCACTCCAACACACAAGATGGCTGCCCCTATGTGGTCAAAGATCCTGCCCCCATGTGGACACAAGATGGCCACCACAAGATGGTCAGCAGGGGAGGACAGTTGGGAGGGACCAGGCCTGCAAGAGAGGGCAGTTGGGAGCGATCAAGCCTGCAGGGGAGGGCAGTTAGGGGTGACCAGATAGGCAGAGGAGGGAAGTTGGGGGCGACTGGGCCTCCATGGAAGGGCAGTTGGAGGGGGACCCAGGCCTGCAGGGGAGAGCATTTGGGGGGACCAGGCATGCAGGGGAGGGCAGTTAGGGGCAAACAGACTGGCAGGGAGCAGTTAGGCATCAATCAGGCTGACAGGCAGAAGCAGCTAGGGGCAATCAGGAAAGCAGGCAGGTGAGCAGTTGGGAGCCAGCAGTCCTGGATTGTGAGAGGGATCCCAGATTGGAGAGATTGCAGGCTGGGCTAAGGGACATCCATCCCCCTCCCACGAATTTCGTGCACTGGGCCTTTAGTTAATAATAATTTAAAAAGAGATAGACAATATAGAAAACACAGCTAAAAGCAAAATATTTAAAAAATCCCAAACAATTTCTGGCATAGCCTGAGAAGTGGGTCATTTCCTGGTAAAAATCTAGTGCTGGATTTAATGATTAGACTTAGGGAATTGTCAATGGCTTTTGGAGCATTTGACTATTAGCACCCTTCTCCAAGTTTATCACTAAAAATCATATAATATTTAAATCAGATAGGAATTTAGAGGATAAAATACCCAGTAAGTTGAAGAAGAGATTAACACTCCCTGGAGAATATTTCTTTCTCTTGTTTTAGCATTAAGTAAAAATAGGATATATTCTGTGATCATTTAGTTTTTCTTAGTTGTTCTATAAGTGAATGGCAAAAATTTGCTGTAGAGATTTCTTTATAATGTAAACTCTAGTATTTAGGTTAAATTTCAGATGGGATGTACACATTTAACATAGAAAATATTAAAGTCTTGCTTGGCTTCTAAGTTTTTCTTAACATTTACTAAAATACTTTAGGTGCATAAAAGTCAGGAAACTTACAAAAACATTAATAAATGAGGATGATAATTAACATTGCATTGTCTGAATTTGAATAAGATTTGCTCTAACTTTATGGCTGATTGAATGGATTGAAAAGTCCAGTAGTACAGTGATGTATGTTTTGCTGCCCTAAACAGAGCAAACTTTAAAAAGTCAGAAGACACTTTATCTCTTTTCCACTGTATGCCTTTTTGCTTGAATATGCAATCCTGAATTATGAATACATTGGTTGTCCACCCCTGTATGCATGGATTCTCCTTTTGAAGGCTTCTAGACTGTGGGGTGAGGGGGGAAGAGGAACTTTGGTGGCAGCCCAGTTCCTTCTGTGCTGGAGAATCCTATATAATGAAAACCTAATATGCTAAGTGTCTGGTCATCCAGTTGGCCATTCAATCAAAGTGTAATATGCTAATGATACACTAAGGCTGCTCAACTGCGCACTATGACATGCACTAACCACCAGGGGCCAGACAGTAGACCTGTCGAACAGTTGCTGTGACGTGTACTGACCACCAGGGGCAGATGCTCCAACCAGTAGGTTAGCTTGCTGCTGGGGCCCGTCTGATTGGGACTGAACGAGATGGGCTGGACATGCCCTGGAGCCCTCCCGCAGTCCCTCCCTCGCTGACCAACCTCCCACATCCCTCCCCAGCCCCAATCATCGACTGGTGGGGTCCCTCGGCCTGGCCTGAGCCCTGTTGCAACCCGGGACCCCTCTGGGGATGTTGGAGAGCCGGTTTTGGCCCGATCCCGCAGGCCAGGCCGAGGGACCCCACTGGTGCACAAATTTGTGCCCCAGGCCTCTAGTACTTAATAGTGCTTATACAAGAGCACAGATAAGAATACCCTATATAATTGTGATTTTCATTCACTTTAAGAAGTTCACTTTAAGAAGGCCAGTTGCTTGCTAGACACGAGAATCAGTTTGTGGATAGTCTTTGAAACAGCTTTGGACCTGCGCACATCATCCTGCTATAAATTGCCACTCCCATAAGGATATTTGATCTACAGCCAGATGAATGGTGAGTGGGCTAAAGGCAAACCACAAACCAAATCTGTGGTCCAGAAAGTGCTCCTGTTGTTCAAAATAGAGCAATTGGGAAAATGAAACAATACAAAGAAAAATTTGAGATCTGAAAAATCATACAGAATAAAAAGGGACAAGGAACATTATTCTAAAAAGTTCAGAGGAAACATGATTCTAAAAATCATTTTCTATAAGAACCAAAAGAAAATTTTAGAAAATTGTTTGGTATGAAGAAGTCATAATCTCAATGAAACAGGAACAAAATTCTTTAAAAGACTAAAATGGCCCTATGGAGATAGAAAACCAACAAGATGAGATAAGTAGGAATAATTACAAAGAAATGATTTTTGTAATAGCAGATAAAGTATAAATATGAAAATGAAGTCTTAAAAGAAAATATTGATTAATATTTTATTCACGGTTTTATTTATTTAAAGACATGTATATTGAATGCCATTTACGTGCCAGGCATGGCATAGGGGTTGGGAACACAACAACAAATAAGATAAACAAAAAACTTGTTTTCATGGAGCTTGCATCCAAATGAAATGGCACAAACTAGAAAATAGCATTATCAGATGGAGATATGTGCTACGCAATGAATTAAAAGAGGGCTATGTGTTAGGCATCACTTTCCATTTTAAATTGAGTAGTAGAAAAATCTTCAAATAGTTGGCATTTAATGTAATATTTTAATTATAAGAGAGAGGCAGACTTTTTTGGGGGGGGTGTCACTTGGGATTCTTGTGTTAGGTTCTTTTGTACTTTCATTCTACAGATATTCCTTAGATTATCTCTTTTTCTGCTAGGCTTCAGTTACCATCTCTCTGCTAATGATTCTGCAATCCATTATCAGTAGCCTCACTCTTTCCCCTGAGCTGTAGACGCAATTACGCCTCCTCCCAAACACTTAGCACTTGAAACTCACAAACTAAACATGTCCAGTACAGAGGAGGACATTATCCCCAGATACAGTCAATTCTTGTTATTCATGGTAGTTCTGTTCTATAAAGTCACTGTAAACACTGAGTTAATGAATACTGAGCCGGTGTACATAGGGAAATAGAGGGTTATGTTTCTGTGAGCTTCTGATGACAACATTTTTATCAGCCAATCAATTCATAACCTTGTTTTATGTGTATTTCTCTTTAAAGACACATTATTCAATATATATTGTTGATTAATTAATATTGAATTCATAGCCAACAACATTATAACTCATGCCTGAGTGAAGTTTATCTAAAACATGTGTTTTCTCCATAAGGCACATCTTGCCTTATTATTATTATTTTTTTAAATATATTTTATTGATTTTTTACAGAAGGAGAGAGAGAAACATCAATGAGCTGCCTCCTACACACCCCCTGTTGGGGATGTGCCAGCAACCAAGGTACATGCCCTTGACTGGAATCGAACCTGGGACCCTTGAGTCCGCAGGCTGACACTCTATCCACTGAGCCAAACCGGTTAGGGCGCCTTATTATTTTTTTAATTTACCTTTATTGTTGATAGTACTACAGATGTCCTCTGTGTTTCTGTTATTCCCCCCGCCCCCATTGGCCCCCTCCACCCAACACACGCCTCTCCCAGGCCTTCACCAGACTATTGTTTGTGTCTATGGGCTATGCATATTAAGTTCCCAGGCTAATCTCTGCCCTCCCACATCCCAATCCTGCCTTCCCTCTGAAATTCGTCAGTCTGTTTCATGCTTCTATGCCTTTGGATCTATTTTGTTCATCAGTTTATTTTGTTCATTAGATTCCACATATGAGTGAGATCATGTGATACTTACCTTTCTCTGACTGGCTTATTTTGCTTAGCATAATACTCTCCAGGGCCATCTAAACTGTTGCAAATGGTAAGAGTTCCTTCTTTTTTTTTAATAGCCACATAGTATTCAATTGTGTAAATGTACCACAGCTTTTTATCCACTCATCTGCTGATGGGCACTTAGGCTGTTTCCCAATCTTAGCTATTGTAAATTGTGCTGATATGAACATAGGGGTGCATCTATTTTTTTAATGGTGTTTTGGGTTTCTTAGGATATATTACTAGAAGTGGGATCACTGGGTCAAATGGGAGTCCCATTTTTAATTTTTTGAGGAAACTTCATACTGTTTTCCACAGTGGTTGCACCAATCTGCATTCCCACCAGCAGTGTATTAGGGTTCCTTTTTCTCCGTATCCTCACCAACACTTGTGTTTATTGATGGTAGCCATTCTGACAGGTGTGAGGTGGTACCTCATTGTTGTTTTAATTTGTATCTGTCTGATGATTAGTGATGTTGAGAATTTTTTCATATGTTTCTTGGCCATTTGTATGTCCTCTTTGGAGAAGTGTGTGTTTAGCTCCTCTGCCCATTTTTTTTATTGGATTGTTTGTCTTCCTTTTGTTGAGTTGTATGAGTACTTTATATAGTTTGAAAATTAACCCTTTATCAGCTGTATCATTGGCAAATATGTTCTACACCTGAAACTAATATAATGTTATATGGCAATTATATCTCAATTTAAAAAAAAGAAGCACAAATACAAAAAATGTGGCACTAGATAGACTATGAAAAGGATAGTTGTTTATAGTATGTAAATAAAAATAAGAAGGCAGAGCATTGCTTTGTTCAGCCTCACCCAGGAACGTGTGCATCAGGCAATTCAAATTTTTTACTACTCTGCACACATCCCTAAATGACCATGAAAGAGCCACAAGAATGGATTTTGAGGTTACAAATAAATTTTAACAAGTATGCAAATTTACAAATATGGAATCCACTAATAGTATTTAACTGTATATTCCTTCTCTTATGCTTCCTTTCTTATTAAATGACAGCACTGTCGAATTGGTTCCTGGTTAGAAACCTCACATCAGCCTTCTTTCCTTTCTGTCCTTTACCATCCATATCCAATCAATCATTGGCTTGTACCTCCTAAATATATGTCAGATTCTGACTGATCTTTTTGTATCTAATTTCCCCTTTCTTTATTCTATGCATTACATTAAACTTCCAGGTGTCAAAAATTCTTATGTCTTTAGAGTTCAAGTCCAAGTATCTTAATGTCATGCCTCTCCTGTAACCCCGGAGTTCCAGCCATAAAGAACTTTCAGTCCATGGGATATGTGATGCCTCTTTTCTCTGACCCCCTGTGTCTCTATAAGGAACATTCCTTCTCCCCTTTTCTTATTCTTCTGACTTATTCTTTAATTATGAGTATAATTGTCATTTTTTTCTGGCAAGTCTTCTCTGACATTCCTTCCACTCAGTACACACACACACACTCACTATAATCCATGGGGTTTTGTAGTTTATTTTAATATAATTGCTTGCTTAATTGTTAGTCTTCCACCATAGACTATAAATTCTGTGAAGGCAGAGGCTATTTCTCAGTGACTATCACATGGTAATGTGGCACTTTATAGATAAATGACTTGTTTTTCTGTGATATTGTAGGTATTAATTATTACAAAGCCTTTGGAGCACTATAATACTAATGACACAATGATATAAAATGAAAAAAAAATCTTTTTACTTGCCTGCCTGTTGTTTTGTTTCTATTTTGCTTATGCCTTCAATAGCTTTTGAGTTTTTAAAAAAGATTAGTGATTGAAGGAGTTTGAAGCTGAAGTGGAAATCTCTACAGTTCACATCTGACATGTTTGTGAGTAGGCAGGCACTTCATCAGTTACTCAGCTGGACTGCTCAGACATCTGCTTCTCAAATTCCACCTGTAAGCACCGACTTGACACAATTGGCGGAGGAAATAGAATAATCAGAGGTGAATTTTTTTTTTTAGCAGCCATTAGGGAAAATCTAACTCATTTTTGTAAATTAGATAAGTTGGTCTTTTCTTATGTTTTTATTCTATTGAGTGATTATTTGAAAGGCAAAACTATATCTAGTTTAGAATTAAGTAGAGGACCATGATTTGTTTTTTGTATAGAATTTCATCTTATGTGTTTTCTATCATTTATAAAAAATAGTTAAATTAGTATACTATGGTCTAATTAAAGAGAAGGCTTTCCCTAAATTCTCAGCTAAGTGTATCTTGGCTCCAAAGCATGTTGAATATGTAACATCACACCAGAATAATAAAGGGCCATTAGGACTGTTAACCTTAAAATGAAAAGCCCTTCAGTGTGTACAGAATATAATTGACATTTAATAATACCACTATGCCGTGAAATGGTGACAAGTGGGGAATAACTTTAACAAACCAACAGGCAGTTTCCACTTCTTAGTTTTTAAATAGAATCATTTGCTACCTCATTAACTTATGGACTAAGAAAGCCTTAAAATAGCTGTCTTAGTGTTTGATTTGATTTTATAGGCAGAAAAACTCAGGTGTGTACAGTTATTATCACTTCAGCATTTTAAAACCTGTGTTTTTAAGTTACACCAGGGTTCAACAAATCATGACCCATGGGCCAATTCCTGTCTCCTGCCTGTTTCTGTATGACCTGTGAACTAAAATGTTTATATTTTTAAATGGTAAAAAAATCAAAAGAAGAATGGTATTTCATGACAGGTGAAAATTATGTGAAATTCTAATTTCAGTTTCCACAAATATGATTTATTGGAACACAACCACACTGATTTATGTGTTGTCTATGGTTGTGTTTGCTCTGCAAAGGGAGAGTTAAATAGTTGCAACAAAGACTGTATGGTTACCAAGCCTAAACCTACTTACTATCCTGCCCTTTATAGAAATCATTTGGTAACCCCTAAGCTACACTATTGTGTTTGCATGCTTTAGCACCTTAAATCAAATTCAAAGAAGTCATGTTGGGTAAAATTCTTCAGACTTTTGGGGAAGCAAAGGAAACTGAGCTTGGTATTGCAGGATGTTTATACTTTCTCACATGGGCAGGGCTTTCACTTTCTTCACTGATTTATCTTATTTAATTTTTAACAGACACTTGCATAGTGGTTATTATTTATCAGACACTGTTCTAAAAGCTTTGTAACTATTCTAAATCTTCATAACAACTCTGTGTGGTTGGCATCTCTACAAATGAGAAAACCATGGTACATCTGTTTAAGTTAAGTAGTTAAATAGTGGAAGTTACATTACTGAAAGGGAAGTTATATAGCTAGTCATGTGAGTTGTAGAGCAACTAAGGGACAGAGTCACGGTTTGAATGAAATTGTCTGGTTCCAAAATCATCACTTTTAACCAGTGTGCAATGCTGTCTCTCCCTTTCCATTCTTGTTTATTTAGAGAAGTCTTGGATTAAAAGTACTAGTAGAGTTTAGTAATAAGGGGAGCATCATGTTTTAAAAGCTTTGAACTTATATTAGTTTTCTTGGGCTGCTATAGCAAACTACTACAAACTCTGTAGCTTAAAACAACAGACATTTGTTCTGTCATAGTTTGGGAGGCTAGAAATCCAAAATCAAGGTGTCAAAAGACCATCCTCCCTCTTAGACCCTGGATACAATCCTTCCTTGCATCTTCCTAGCTTCTGGCGGTGGCTGCCACTGCTTGGTGTTCCTTGGCTTGTAGCCGCACTCCTCTAGTCTTTGTCTGTGTCACCACATGATGTTCTATTTGTCTCTTTCTCTGTGTTTTTTCTCCTTTCTTTTGAGGACACCAGTTACATTGGATTAAGGGCCACCCTACTCTAGCATGTCCAAGGAAGGACATGCATTTTGAGAGGACACTATTCAATATAATCCAGTTCCAGAGCTCTTGAGGCAGCTTTTGTTCCTCTAGCACCTACAGTTAAGCCTAGAATTATAAATGAAAAGGAGAAACTATGCACCAAGAATTTCCAGGGTTTTTCCCTTCCTTTCCCTTTTATGTCAATTCTGTGCTAGAATATATTCTATCTGGGAAGACTGATTTATTGTTCTCAGTTCCTACCTTTTCCCTGCCTCTCTTTGGCCCTTTGCTCATGATTTCGTTTTATTCTTGACATTTTTTCTTCAGGAATGATCTGTAAGGTTTTTTAAGGAACATTTTCTCAACTCATTGTAACCTATGAGAATGTTGATTCGTCTTTATTCTTGTGAATCTGTGATAGTTGATTCAGAAACCAGCTTTGGTGTTTTTGAGGTTGATTTCTGGTAGTTTCCTCTTAAAAATCTTTTGTATCCATCCCTACAGGATTTGTAAGTAAGGTTCAACAAATGGTAATAGTTATTTTTATTTTTTCTATGATTACTATAATTGTTAAAACAGCATATTTTGAGAAATGTGGGGATGCCTCAGTTCCAGACCTGGGAGATTTTCTTTTCTTATAAAATACTAGAATAATTGGTCCAATTGTGTCAATTCATTTCCTTTCATTTATTTATAGGGTGCCCGGGAAACATTTGAGAACTATTACCGAAAACAGAGGCGAAAACAGGCCCGTTTGGTGCTCCAGCCTCCATCTAACATGGTAGGAACCCCACCTTTATTTTCCTCACCTTTTTACTTTTCTGGTATCTTTTAATTATTTTGCATATGTGCTTAGCAAATTTTTTTTAACTGTTAGTTTGAGACCACTTTTGATGAATGTAAGAAAATAGCAACTCTAACATTTATTGATTACCATGTGTTAGGCATTGTTCTAAATCTCATTTTGTTCTCACTATAACCCTCTAACATAGGTACTGTTATTATATTTACCCTATAGCAGTGGTTGGCAAACCGCAGCTCGCGAGCCGCGGTTTGCTGCTCTGTTGACTAATGAGTTTGCCGACCACTGCCCTATAGTCTTGGGAACTGAGTCTTAAAAAATTTTAAAAAGCTGATATTAACTCTGTCTTAATGTATCAAAGCATAAATAATAACTTTTTTCTTTTTTACTTCGTTGCAGCATGAAACTTTAGATGGCTACAGGAAGTATTTTAATCAAATTGTAGGGTAGGTATATGCATCTGTGTGTGCATATGTGTGCTTGTGTGTGTGAATGTATATTATTTGTGAGACTTGGAAAAATAAATCAAGTTTTCATGATTTTTTAAAAATTCTTAAGACAAGATTTATTTAGTCTTGACTTTCTAATTGTTTTAAAGGAATGTCCTATTGGTTTCAACACTATATTGTTGCAAAGGACTTTTTATGGATAAAGGGAGAAAAACATTATTATATTTGATGTTTTTGTTTCTCCATGCTTGGTAAGAGGGAACCAAATAATCAGCAAAAGTTGGCAAACTTTTTCTAAAGTGGCCAGATAGTAAAATATTTTAGGCTTACCATACTGTAACTTTTTTTGTCACAACTGTTCAGCTCTGTTGCAATGCAAGAGCAACTATAGGCACTATTCAAATGAGTGAGCATGGGCTGTGTTCCAATAAAACAATATTTATGAAAACACACAGTGGGTTATACCCTCATCTAGAGTATCTGTACTAGTGTGGAATTGCAGTCCCCAGATAAACATCCCAAATGTAGGCATCTTATTCTAATTGCAGAATATGACTTTGCAGTTAAAAGAAAAGGAAAAAAATGGAATTGTTCCAGGAAATTTCTTTTTAAGACTAAGATTGTTTCACTGTAATTGATACTTTTGATTAAAATATTTCATAAATATTCTGTATTTAAAGAATTATTTTAATTAGTATGACTATTTAGGCAAGAGAGCTAAAAATACATTTTAAATGCATCCTATCTAATAAAAGAGTAATATGCAAATTGACTGTACTTCCGCTACATCCACCAGCCATGCCCACCAGCCAATCAGGAGCGAATATGCAAATAAACCCAACCAAGATGGCTGCAGCCACAGAGAGCAGGAGGGAGGCTTGGGTTTCCCCGGCAATGGAGGAAGCCAAGCTTTCCACCTGCCCTTGCCAGCCCAGGCCTCCACTCAATGCTACAAAGTTTCAATGATAGAATATAAATAAATTCCAACAAAAATGATGGCAGCCATGGAGCTGGAGAGAGCAGAAGGCTAGGGTTGCCCCCAGTGATGGAGGAAACCAAGCTTTCCTGCACACCCTGGCCTGCCTTGGCCTTCGCTTAAGGTTACAGAGTTTCAATTATAGAAGATAAATAAATCCCAACAGAAATGGCTGCTGCCACGGAGCTGCAGAGAGCAGGGGGCTTGGCTCTACTCCAGGCTACAAAGTTTCAATTGTAGAAGATAAATAAATCCCAGATACCAGGGCCTCTGCTTGGATCGCTGGGGGGCGTGGCTGGCCTGAAAACCACCACAGACCCCTTGCCCAAGCCGCCCCATGCCCCAAGGGAACCCCCACCCTGATCCAGGACACCCTTCAGGGCAAACCAGCTGGCCCCCACCCGTGCACCAGACCTCTATCCTATCTAATAAAAGAGTAATATGCAGATTGACCATCACTCCAACACACAAGATGGCTGCCCCCATGTGGTCAAAGATCCTGCCCCCATGTGGACACAAGATGGCCACCACAAGATGGCCAGCAGGGGAGGGCAGTTGGGAGGGACCAGGCCTGCAAGGGAGGGCATTTGTGGGCGTTCAGGCCAGCAGGGGAGGGCGGTTGGGAGGGACCAAGCCTGCAAGGGAGGGCAGTTGGGGGCGATCAAGCCTGCAGGAGAGGGCAGTTAGGGGTGACCAGGACGGAAGAGGAGGGAAGTTGGGGGTGACTGGGCCTGTAGGGAAGGGCAGTTGTGGGAGACCCAGGCCTGCAGGGGATAGCAGTTGGGGGGTACCAGGCCTGCAGGGGAGGGCAGTTAGGGGTGACCAGGCCTGCAGGGGAGGGCAGTTAGGGGCAATCAGGTTGACAGGGGAGCAGTTAGGCATTAATCAGGCTGGCAGGGGAGTGGGTTAGGGGGTGATCAGGCTGGCAGGCAGAAGTGTTTAGGGGCAATCAGGAAGGCAGGCAGGTGAGCAGTTGGGAGCCAGCAGTCCTGGATTGTGAGAGGGGTCCCAGATTGGAGAGGGTGCAGGCTGGGCTGAGGGACACCCCCCACGCCTGTGCATGAATTTCGTGCACCGGGCCTCTAGTAAAAATATAAAAGCCTCAGCAGAATGTTAAAAAATAAGTATGCATTTTTTTTTACCTTTGTAAGATACCTTTTTAATACTTTGTTGAGAAAGTCTATAGAAGGACAAGGGTAATTATTTTGATATTTTTTGTTGTGTTCTTAAAATATATGTATTTTACCTTTTATTGTCTTTTTAAAATATTGGCTTTTTAAAATATACTTATTGGGCTGGTGTTTTAAATATGGTAAAATTATCCTCTTTTACCTATAAACATTTCCTTCCCTTTTCAATTGCTAGATAATATGGTTAACATTTAACAAAAATGTAACTCCAAGTTTTATAAAAGTGGTTAAGAGGATATCAAGATCAGAAGCATAATACTAAGTCCAAGAAGTCTGATTTCATTTATGATCCCAGACAACTTTCTTTTAGAAAAAATTACTATTAACTTAGAATTTAGTGACAGTTCTTAATGTTTGTCAAACCCTGGAAATAGTATGCAAACTGTAATTTCTGACAACTGTGCTTTCTCTTTTCCCCAATATTAGCTTTTTTGTGGTTGAAGATCATATTTTACATACGACCCAGGGCTTAGTAAATAGAGCCTACATTGATGAACTATGGGAAATGGCGCTTTCCAAAACCATTGCCGCACTCCGTACCCACTCGGTATGTAAGAAGCCCAAAAGTGGTGCTTACTTCGAGCTTATTATCTATATGCTATTCAGTGTTTCACTGTTTTAAAATAATTATATGTGTATCATTTGAAAGCTGAGGTCAGGGTGCCAGCATGGTGGTTTCTGGGTAAGAACTTTCTTTCTGGTTTGCAAATGGCAGCATTTTTATTGTGTCCTCACCTGGTCTTTCCTCAGGTACTGGTATATTTTAGTGTTTCCTTATCCTTTTGTAAGGACACCAATCACATTAGATTAGGGCCTCACCTTATTTCATTTGATCTTAATTATCTAAGGCCCCATCTGTAAAAATAGACATACTGGGGGACATAACATTCAGTCCATAACATCTACTCTTTCCCAACATATTTTGAAGACCACCTTTACCATATAATAATATGTATACTAAGGTCTGTTTTTAGGCTCTATGATTCTCCCTTTCCCTTTCCTTCTTTCTGAATGTCTTGAATCAATACATTGTATTGATTATATGACATCTGATATAGTATAGTTTAATTTTTATAGGACATGTATATTCTCTAAAGATCCCATTTTAAAAATATGCTATCTTATTATTTTTCAAGATTAATTTGAGAATTACTTTGTCACATTTCTTCCACTTCTTCCCTCCCCTCCATCCCCCAACTTGAACTGTAGTCTTATTATAAATTTAGTTGGAAATAATTGATATACTTCAAATTCTGGTATTTTTCACTAAGAATATATGTATTTTTCTTTTACCTGCTTTCATGTTGTTTGGTAAAATATTTTATATGCTCCCCATCTAAGTCCTATTTTTGGTGCTTTATGGTTTTTTCATATTTTATCCTCACCTGAGGATTATGTTTATTGATTTTTTTTTAAAGACAGAGAGACAGAGAGAAAGAGAGAAACATTGACCCATTGATCCATTGCCTCCTGTACGCTCCCCAACCAGGGATTGAACAGCAACCTAGGTATGTGCCCTAACCAGTAATCGAACCCACAACCAGGGTTCAGGTAATATTTTGAGGAAGGTTTTTCCCCCCAATCATTTTTATGAACCAGTATTGCTGTCCTTCTATGGAAATCCTTGATTTTGTTTGTTTTATAGCTGTTCATTTCAGTGATTTACCCATTTTATTTTTTTCCTGGGAAAAGCTGTTTTTCTTTTAGGAAACTTAGATTTCTTCCAAGCAATTTCTTTTATGTAAAGCAGTGGTTCTTAACTTTTTATATGTGACTGATACATTTGATGAATCCATGTGACAAGTTTATAGGACTCTCTAGCAGGACAATGTACTCTCTTCATCATGCAATTGTATTTGATGTCTGTAAGAACAGGACACTTTCCAAGTGTGCTGATTAAAGTATATATGTGTATAGAAAATAATCATAATGGAGTTTCTCATTGTAGATTGACTGTATATTCTTTTGAGTTGAAGAATAAATGACAAAATGCCTCTCCTCCCTAATAGCTCAGCATAAATCTACAGAGGAAGAAAGTAGATTAGTAGTGGTTTAGGGCTGGGCCTGGGTAGGAGGAGTAAGGACGTGATGGCTTAAAGGGCACGGGGTTTTTTGTTCCTTTTTTTGAGGTGAAGAAAATATTCTAAAATTGACTTTATTTATGTTTATACATATCTGTGAACATACAAAAAACTAATAACCAATGAATTATGTACTTTAAATGGGAGACTTATGTGGTATGGGAATTGTATCTCAAGAGAACTATTAAAAAATAAGTTAGGCCCTAACCAGTTTGGCTCAGTGGATAGAGTGTCGACCTGCTGAAGGGTCCCAGGTTCGATTCTGGTCAAGGGCATGTACCTTGGTTGAGGGCACATCCCCAGTAGGGAGTGTGCAGAAGGCAGCTGAATCGGTGTTTCTCTCTCATTGATGTTCCTAACTCTCTATCCCTCTCCCTTCCTCTCTGTAAAAAAAAAAAAAAAAAAAAAAAAAAAAAAATCAGTAAAATATATAAAAAAAAAAAAGTTAGCATTACCCTCATTTACTCACTGAACCATTTTATCCTTTATGAGACAAAGTAGTTGATGCCACACATGCTAATTCTATTTCATGACACTGTTTATAGTTTATATTATTCAGCAAGCCAAGCAAAATAAAAATGACCCAAACATCAAACCAAATCTCAAAACAAACTCTGTATCTGAGTTATTATGTTTTTTGTTTATCAGAAATCATATATATATATATGTAACTTTCTGTGTCACTGTTTAAAACTGCTCTTTTGCTTTTTCAGTTGAATTCTTATTCATTGTATAATTTGGAAACGTTTCAAAAAATATATTTCAGGTACTAATGTGTATAATAGTCTCATGCTGATTTCAAAATAATAAAGGTCTTATACAATCTGTCTCACTTAGAATTCAAATTTAGCAATATATTAAAAGAATAATATGCTTACACAAAGAAGTTCATATCAGGAATGACTTAATATTAGATATGCTAATATAATTGCTAATATGACTGTTAGTATGATAAACAGATCATCTGATAATACTGAAAAGGTATTTTTAAGATTCAACATTATGCAATAGTATAATTCTTTGTGGTTCAAAACACTTATTTTTATAGATATAAAATATTGCTCATTTTTTCTTCTTAGTAGTCAAGATTGTGTACTGTGATAGTCATTTTATACACACCCACACCCACATCCAAACCTATTTGCTGTCATACACATACTTTAAGTTTCTTTTTTTTTTTTTTTTTTTTCTCAGTCAAAGGGTATACTAAACGTGTGTGTCTTCCAGATCTCCTAACCAAGTTCTCATGGACATAAATGGCAGGGGTTGGGGACAACCCAAAAGGAGAAACTCTACAAAGTATCATCTATAGGCTAGAAATTTCAAAAAATTTCTTTGAACGTAGAAAGTAGATGGAATCAGAATAATGACTGAACCCGAGAATAAAAAGTATATTATGCATGGTAGGGTTATTGTCAAAGTAGGAGGCATTCTTTTAAGTGGAATATAGGAACACTTAAAATTCAGAGTCAAACCAATACAATGAGCAGGAATGGGCCTCTAGGATAAATCATAAGGGAAATTATTTAGAGGTTTGCTTTCTAAAACCTTTGGTCAGCCAGCTGCTTATCCAATTCCTTTGGCCAACCTTACCATCTAAATAAAGAGAAAATAGCATGATGGAAGTTCTCTGGTACTACTTTTTGAACATGGTGATTCATCTGCCCCGTTCACTTACAAAAAGCCTGTACTCACTTGACAATTTGAACTTAGAATTTGGACATCCTGTTGGGCCTACCCAAGGTGGAGATGGAAAATATGAATGTTAAAAAACATAGATAATTGAAGTAGAGTTTTGGTTGTATCTACTAGAGATTTTTAAAAAAAGGACAGTCACAATGGAGGGGACTTTAATAATTAAAGAAATAAAAGAAGGAAATTTCCCTGCTGTGAAGAAATACTATATTATTAAAGTTGAAAGAATGCATCTTGTATCAAGCAGGGTAATTGACAGCAGGCAATTTTTTTTTACATCTGAAATTTTATATTTTAATTTGAGGGAAAGAGAAAGGCATTTTCAAACATATCAGGATTCAAAGTATACACGGAACCTATCCTATCTTATTGGTGTTCTACAATAAGGAATGTAAAATGAAAAAGAAATCCAAAATATAAGATGAGATAGGATTAAATATAATATGTTAAAAAGAGTAAAACTCATGGAAAAATCTAAATAACTGATTATTTGTTTGCAAAGTTTAATGCTGTTAAGAATCCATACAAAAGGAGAGCCTTAATGTTTAAAAAGTTCAAGGGAAAACTCCAGATTATTTCAATTAAACTAGTGGGTAGAAAGTATATAACTTATTAATAACCACTATCTATATATATAAAAGCCAAGTGCCTGGAACACTGGAATGACCAGTTGCTATGACATACATTGCAGCTGACCAACCTCCCTCGGCCGCTCCCCACAACTGCCCGGCCCCAATCAGCCCTGATCAGGGCGGGCCAGCTGGATCCCACCCATGCATGAATTCGGGCACTGGACCTCTAGTAAGATAATCCTATCTAATAAAAGAGTAATATGCAAATTAACCATCACTCAGCTACACCAACAAGCCACGCCCAAAGCCACACCCACAAGCCAGTCAGGAGCAAATATGCAAATAAACCCAACCAAGATGGCTATGGCCACAGAGAGCAGGAGGGAGGCTTGGGTTTCCCCGGCGATGGAGGAAGCCAAGCTTTCTGCTTGCCCTTGCTGGCCTAGGCCTCCACTCAAGGCTACAAAGTTTCAACGATAGAAGATACATAAACCCAAACAGAAATAGCGGCAGCCACGGAGCTGGAAAGAGCAGGAGGCTAGGGTTGTCCCTGGTGATGGAGGAAGCCAAGCTTTCCACACACCCTGGCCGGCCCAGGCCTCCGCTTAAGGCTACAAAGTTTCAATTATAGAAGATACATATATCCCAATAGAAATGGCTGCCGTCACGGAGCAAGCAGAAGGCTTGGCTCCGCTCCAGGCTACAAAGTTTCAATTGTAGAAGATAAATAAACCCCAGATACCAGGGCCTCCACTTGGGTCACCAGGGGGCATGGCCAGCCTGCAAACCACCACAGGCCCCTCGCCCAGGCCGCCTCACGCCCCAAGGGAACCTCCACCCTGATCTGGGACACCCTTCAGGGCAAACCAGCTGGCCCCCACCCATGCACCAGGCCTCTATCCTATCTAATAAAATAGTAATATGCAGATTGACCATCACTCCAACACACAAGATGGCTGCCCCCATGTGGTCAAAGATCCTGCCCCCATGTGGACATAAGATGGCCACCACAAGATGGCCAGCAGGGGAGGGCAGTTGGGAGGGAGCAGGCCCGCAAGGAAGGACAGTTGGGGGCGATCAAGCCTGCAGGGGAGGGAAGTTGGGGACAACCAGGCCTGCAGGGAAAGGCAGTTGAGAGGGACCCAGGCCTGCAGGGAGAGCAGTTGTGGGGGACCAGGCCTGCAGGGGAGGGCAGTTAGGGGTGACCAGGCCTGCAGGGGAGGGCATTTAGGGGTGACCAGGCCTGCAGTGGAGGGCAGTTGGGGGGGACCAGGCCTGCAGGGGAGGGCAGTTAGGGGTGACCAGGCCTGCAGGGGAGGGCAGTTTGGGGCAAACAGGCTAGCAGGGGAGCAGTTAGGCATTAATCAGGCTGGCAGGGGAGTCGTTAGGGGGTGATAAGGCTGGCAGGCAGAAGCGGTTAGGGGCCTTCAGGAAGGCAGGCAGGCGAGCAGTTGGGAGCCAGCAGTCCTGGATTGTGAGAGGGATCGGGCCTAAATGGGCAGTCGGACATCCCTCGAGGGGTCCCAGATTGGAGAGGGTGCAGGCTGGGCTGAGGGACACACACCCCCGTGCATGAATTTCGTGCACTGGGCCTCTAGTATAAAAATAATTGATCCAATGAAAAACATGAAGGGAAAAAAACAAACAAACAAAAGAAATAATTATAAATAGCTTAAAATGGCTGGAATAGGTCCTAATATGTCAGTAATCATGGGCAATGTCAAGGTTAGAATGTTTTATAGTTTGGTTAATAAGAGATATTCATACATAATTAAGATTACCTACAAAGTTTGAAAATAAAGAGCAGAAATAGCAATATTCTACAAGGCAAATAAAAATGAAGTTGAAGACTATTAAGTGGGGGAGGAGAGGCATGTTTTGCATTAATATCAGTTTTAACCCACCAAAAAGACAGTAGCTTATTAGCAGTAGACAAGCAAGCATAAATAGGTATAAAAACAAAAATTGTTAGTAATAAGAATTGAAATTGATGAACTGCCCCATTGTGGGAGAATTTAGCACACATCTTTCAGGAACCAAGATATCAAGTACAGAGAAAGTAACCAAACTAGAATTCCCCAAATTTGAATACCCAAGTCACTGAACTTTTATTTACTTATTTATTTTAAATATGTTTTTATTGATTTTTAGAGAGAGAGAAAAAGAGGGGGAGAGAGAGATAGAAACATTGATAAGAAACATCAGCATCAATTACCTACTTCCTGCATGCCCCCTACTGGGGACAGAGCCAGCAACTAGGGCATGTGCTCTGACTGGGAATCAAACCATGACCTCTTGGTTCCTGGTTCAATGCTCAACCATTGAGCAACACCAACCAGGCTGAATTTTTAAAATAGTAATATATACATCTTTGTATCCTGCTTAGCTCTCAAATCTCGTGTTACCATAAATCTGGTGTTGGATCCTTTCTTGGGATCCTTCACCAGGTGAAGCAGTAAACAATTAAATCACAGTTTAGTTTTATTTTTAATGATTAAGATGTTTTCCTAATTGTCTTTTATTTCCTTTAGTCTTACTGCTCTGATCCAAACCTTGTGTTAGATTTGAAGAACCTCATTGTGCTTTTTGCTGATACACTTCAGGTTTGTGACTTCTGTTTATCTAGATTAGTATTTCCACCAGCTCTACCTGGCTACCTAAATTTGAATAAGTACTTTTCTGTTTTTAGTTGTGTTTCTTCTTTTCCTAGAGTTAGATTTTTTTATTTTTCTATTGCATTTCCTGGTCTATCACCTTGACCATTTATGTTTTCATAAATAGTTCCCATCCCTCTCTTTTTCCCCTTGGAGCAAATCAGTTAATTGAACCAGCTACTACCTTAGTTTTCCAAAATTTTCTTAATTCAGATATAGTACCTGAGTGACGTTAGAGTTTTTTAACTACCATCTTGAATAATAATTATTGATTTGAACCACATGTTATATTAATAAAATACCATTAGAAGTGGGTGAGATTTATAGCATTTTTAGTTTCTCTCCCTATTTCTTGTTACAGGCAGAGTTATAGGGAAAGTTTAGCTGATATTATAATCTGTATACATTGATTTAAATATTCATCTTTTTATTTTTTTCTGACAAATATTTTGGTATGTACCTTTTAATTCGTGAGAGATAAATACTAAATATTAGGCGAGAATGAAAGACTCTTTATCATGCTTACATTTAAATTGTTGGCTAAAGGAACAAAGATACCTTTCAATGCCTAATCTCTCTCATGTTACTAAAAAGCATCACCTTATAAAATGAAGTTATTTTCTTATTTTGTTTCAGGTTTATGGTTTTCCTGTAAATCAGCTTTTTGACATGCTATTAGAAATTAGAGATCAATATAGTGAAACTCTGCTAAAGAAGTGGGCAGGTATTTTCAGGTGAGAAATGATCTATAGTCATATAGTGTGTGTGAGTGCATATACATGTGTGTACAATGTGTTTATGGATAAGGTTTTTCAGATATAACTAGAGGCCTGGTGCACGAATTCATGTACCAGTGGGGTCCCTCGGCCTGCCTATGGGATAGGGCTGAAACTGGCTCTCCGACATCCCCCAAGGGGTCCCGGATTGCAAGTGGGTACAGGCCAGGCCAAGGGATCCCACTGGTGCATGATTGGGGCTGGGGAGGGACGAGGGAGGTTGGCCAGCCGGGGAGGGACTGCAGGATGGCTCCAGGGTGTGTCTGGCCTGTCTCGCTCAGTCCGATTGATCGGCTGGACCCCAGCAGCAAGCTAACCTATCAGTTGGAGTGTCTGCCCCCTGGTGGTCAGTGCACATCATAGCGAATGGTCGACCGGTTGACTGTTTGCCCCCTAGTGGTCAGTGCACGTCATAGTGAGTGGTTGAGCGGCCTTAGCATATCATAAGCATATTATGCTTTGATTGGTTGAACAGACGACTGGACGACTGGACACTTAGCATATTAGGCTTTTATTATATAGGATGGGTAACAAGTAGACTTAGATTTTCTGTCCATGATCCAGGTTATGATTGTTAATAAAAGTAAATTGCAGTGATGTCCCAAATAAAGTTCCCAAGTTATCCAAAAATCAGTGATAGGTCTAACAATCTCATTGTGGCTTTTTTTGTTTCTTTGAATAAATGTCAAATATTTTGGTTCATACCATCTATATCATCTTTTGTCTTCTTACTCAATTTTTTGTTTTCTCTTTGGAGAACACGTCTTGTCTATTGCTTATTCATAAGGTAGTGGCTTTTGAGCCCTTTTGAATAATTTAGCTTCTTTGGAATCTTTTTTGAAGACTTACTCATGAGACCCCTCATCTTTTTCCTTCTCCACACTTAGAGAAGAGGTCTATTACAATCCAATATTTGAAGCATATTATTTAAATAGTTGTTATAACACTTTTTACTAGGAAATAGTTTGAATAGAAGATCTAGAATAGGATTAAAGACATTAATAATCAAATATATCTTATTTAAAAACAAATGAAACCCCTTTGCTTTTTCCAGAGCACACATTCTTTTATTGTTAACTTACTTGACTTAAGGCAGGGGTCCTCAAACTTTTTAAACAGGGGGCCAGTTCACTGTCCCTCAGACCGTTGGAGGGCCGGACTATAGTTTAAAAAAAAAACTATGAACAAATTCCTATGCGCACTGTGGGCCCGGGACGAGTCGGCTGCTAAGCAGGACAGGCAGCGGCACCTGGCGGGCCGGATAAATGTCCTCGGCAGGCAGCATGTGGCCCGCGGACCGTAGTTTGAGGACCCCTGACTTAAGGCTTCAATATGTTGCCTTAAATTTTCTGTATCATCTGTAAATCTTAAATACTGTGAGGTCATATTTCTTCTATTTGAGTTCTCTTTGTTTCAGAATATAGTTTCCTTTTTGTCTTCCTTTGAAGGATGTCCTTACCCGAAACCAAATAGTTATGTTGTAGAAGGAATAGAATAGGGACTGGGAAATGTTTATTTTGGGTTGTGGTATATATACATACAACCATTAGAATTTACCTGAAAATTACTTGTGATCCCTACAGTGATTAACCCTTCCTCTTTCCTTTCTTCCATCCATCCATCCTTTATTTTCCTTATAGAAACATACTTGATTCTGACAACTACAGTCCTATACCAGTAACAAGTGAAGAGATGTATAAAAAGGTGGTAGGACAATTCCCATTCCAAGATATAGAGCTGGAAAAGGTAAGTAATACTTTAAAATAAACTTCCCTGTTTGGGTGGCATCCTTTACAAGATTTCATTGTATCAGTCTTATTAAAGGCATTACCTCTAACTCAGTGGGTTAGAACGAGAACGCCTTCAAGGGATACCTTGGGCTTAGAAGAACAGAAGTTTCTGTTTTGGGAGTCAGTAGATGGCTTTGGTGGGGTCCTCTGAAGTATTGGGGGGATTAAAGTATTTGGTTTATACTTTGAAGTACTTGATTTTATTATACCACAGTTTCTTCCCAAAGCATACAGTGAAATTTACCTTGTGTGCTATATAATTCTATTGATTTTAACAATGCATTGAGTCATATATGTACTACCACAATGATGACACAGACCAGTTCCATCATACCCCAAATCCCTCATGCTGCCCCTTTTCAATCAATCCCTCCTCTCACTCCCAGCCTTTGGCAACCACCAATATGGTTGATGTCCATCTACTTTTGGCTTTTCTAGAATGCCAGTATAATTGGAGTCATACAGTATGTAATCTTTTGAGACTGTTTTTTTCCACTCAGTATAATGCTTTTGCGATTCATCCAAGTTGTTGCATGTTATCCATAGTTCATTCCTTTTTACTGCTGAGTACTTATCACAGTTTATTTATCCCTTCATGTTTTGGAGGACATTTAAATTATTTTTATTTATATCTTATTTTTTTTTTTTTTTTTTTTTACTATCAGGAAACTTACAGAAATACTTTCTTAAATTGAGGTTGTTAAGCAGACAGCTGCCAATGTAGTAAAAAATTCCTTTTTCATTTTAACTAATTTACAAGTATCTTCAATGTATGTTCATTTGTGATTCACATTCATGAATTCTTACATTTACAGCAACCATTTCCAAAAAAGTTTCCTTTCTCTGAATTTGTGCCAAAAGTTTACAGCCAAATTAAAGAATTTATTTACGCCTGTCTGAAATTTTCAGAAGATCTTCATCTAAGGTATAGTATGATACAATGGAAATGTAAGAGATACTGAGATTGAGACTATATTCATAAGTATTCTGAAACACTTCTGATATTGCTTTCAGCTTTGATTTAGAAAGTCTTAATATTAGTCCTTCATAGCATAGCACTGCTATATTTATATAGTCATGATGAAAGGGAAGATTGGAAACTTTTGATTAACTTGTTTTTGCTTATATTACTTAGTTTATTCTCTACTATTTACAGATTTGCACTTTAACACTGTCTTAGTGGGAATTTAGAAAAGAGTAGTAAAATGTATTAGTTTTGACTTTACATTTGATGAAATTTTAAGGCCAATAGTAAGTAGTGTAGCAGGTAATATCCCCCCCCCCCTTTTTTTCTTTTTTCAAATATTCTCTGGACTTTTTATAGGTATCCATAATTCCTTTAATTTATTTAATTATTTAACTAGCATTTTTTAAGCCTATTTATATATCAGATGTATCCTGCTTTTTGGGAATGCAGAAATAAAAGATGTAGTTTTTTGTCCTTAGAAATTGTCAGTATCTACTGAGGATAACAGACATGAAAATAGACATGTAAAATATACCACGGTGAGTGCTGTAATATGTGTAATGTACTTTTAAAACACCTGGAAGGACACTTAATTCATCTTAAGGAATTTGAGTGAGAATAGTCGTGATGATTGGCTTTCTAAAGAAACCTTTTCTCAGGAATGATACCACCATTCATTCAAATCAGGAACCTGAGAATTATTTTCAATTCCTATTGTCAAATAATAACTTCTTTCCTTTTTAAAAAGAATTTTTATTTTTCAATTACAGTTGACATACAATATTATATTAGTTTCAGGTGTACAGCTCAGTAATTATACATTGATAAATTTATGAAGTGATCACCCCGATCAATCTATGGTCCATCTGACAATGTACATATTTATTACAATATTATTGACTATATTCCCTATGATGTACTTTATATCCCCATGACTATTCTGAAACTACCAATTTGTGCTTCTTAATCCCTTCACCATTTCATCTCCCCTAACTCCACCTCCCATGTGGCAACTGTCAAAATGTTCTCTGTATCTATGAGTCTGTTTCTAATAATTCTTATTCTTAAAAACAAAATTTCAGGCATTGGTATAAATTCCTGTAAATACTTCACAAATATGTTATTACACCAGTAAAACTCAAAATAGTACTCATCCATGGGGTACTAGGAAGCATACTTCAGTTTTACAGAGGAGGGTTAAGTAACTTCATCCAGATAACACAGGGAGTAAGTGTTCAAGCCAGATTCAAATCTGATTGTATCAGCATCAATAAAACAATCACTGCCATGTTTAGAATTCTTACTCTTTGGTACTCTTTGTTTAGTATTTTACATGCACTACTCAGGTACTTGTAATATTTCTCTGAGATAATCATTTAATTATTCATATTTAACAAATTATAAATGAGTTTCTTTAAGTCTAATTGGTGATAAATTATATGGATTATTTTTTTGCCAGCTCATTTTTTACCTTTTAAGTTTACAGTGTGGCTGCTTTAATTCACATGGTAGTCCTATTGACCTGGACCATTTAAATAGTCTCCTAATTGTTCTTCTATCTCAAATTTTACTTTCCCAATCATCTATCTTTTCTTTTTTCCTGATTCTATTCTGTATGTCTCTTAGAGTCATTTTTCTAAAATCAAATCTCATTTAACTTTTCTTCCTCTCACCTTTTGAGGGATTCCTCATGGCCTATAGGATAAAGTTTACTCTAGTCTGAAATATTTATGTATCTGTCTCTCCCCACACCCCTTTACCTAGTCCACCTTATACCATTTCCAGATTTATATGCAAGGGTAATTTCCCTGTCACCCCATGCTTCAGTCATAACGACCTATATGCTGTTTTCTGATCATAACATACTATTTTATAACTCTCTGACTTTGCTCATGACGCTTTCTCTATTTCAAATCATTGTTCCCTGTTAGTGCTCTTGACTAGCTTCTAACTATCCATCAAGATGCAATTTAAACACCATGTACTGATTGAAGCCTTTTGGACCACTTTTATTCCTAATGGAGCTGATCTAATGACTTCGTGCTACTTCTGTACCCTGTGAATACTCATCTTACATTGTATTGCTTTACTTGTAGCTATGTGTTTCTCTGTGTGTGTTAGACTGTAGGTTCCTTTGCTTATTTATTTACCAGAGTCCTGGTGCATTAAATTCATGCACTAGGGTGGTGGGGTCCCTCAGCCTGGCCTGTGCCCTCTTGCAGTCCAGGAGCCCTCAGGGGATGTTTGACTGACTGCTTAGGCCTGCTCCCCAGAGCCTAAGCAGCCAGTTGGATATCCTTAGTGCTGCTGCAGAGGTGGGAGAGACTCCTGCCACTGCTGCTACGCTCACCAGCCATGAGCCCAGCTTCTGACTGAGTGGCGCTCCCCCTGTGGGAGTGCACTGACCACCAGGGGTAGCTCCTGCATTGAGCGTCTGCCCCCTGGTGGTCAGTGCACATCATAGTGACTGGTCGTTCCGCTGTTTGGTCGATTTTCATTTTAGCCTTTTATTATATAGGATTGGTTTATTCACCATACATTCTAAGTAATCTATTATTTGTCAGATGGTGCACGGTAGGAAGGACATTAAGAAGATGAAAATATGGTCCCTGTTGTCAAGGAGCACCTAATCTAATTGAGGAACTGAATAGTGTGATAAGTACTATATGGAGATATATAAGAACAACATAGTAACCAACTCTGAGACAAATTGGGGATGTTAGTTAAAGGCCTCTTGGAGGATAGAAACATTTCATGTTATGTTCAACACAATATTTCCTGCACCCAGTTTAATAAATTAAAAAATTGATTAAATAGAATGTATAGTATGATTAAATAAAATGTATAGTATTTTCAGGAACTCTGAAAATAAGCATAATTGGAAAATAATTTGAGTGACATGTTTGATAGCCATTCTTACTAAGTAAAATATGAAACATGGGGTTTGTACTATTGGTTTGTTTTCTCTGAAAATGAGATTGATTTCATAGAAATGTTCTCATAGAATGAGATTATCTTTGGAAGTTTTAGATATGTTACTGAATATAAATTATTACAAGGACATTGCATGGTGACTTTATCCTCTTTTGGAGGAACAGTAATATGGTGAAGGGATAATGTGAGTAAATTGTTCAGAAGTCTTTTTCTTACTTGAATATATTAAGTGTTTTCCTGAAAATTCCCTTTGATATGTTTAACATTGACAATTTAAAATATACATATAAATTGGGAGGAGTTTTTGCCTTTTACTATTTGGTTGCCATTTACCTTATTTCCTAGACTACATTTACCTTATAACTGGTAGTGACAGAGATTACTTTGACAAGTATAGCTGTCGTGGGGGGAGGTTATAATAGGGGATGTGAGACACAGTATATATAAAACTATTCTCTTAAACACAAGGCTTTCAAAACAAGGAAAACTGCTGTATTGAGATTTTTACGAAGCTTTAAGGAAAATCTTAAGTCAAGTTTTCATATTTTTTGCTACAAGAATTTTCACTTTCACATTAGCTAAAAAATGCTGAAAGAATTATAAAAATTGAAAAAAATATACAATTATGAATTCTGAGGATATATAACTCTTTTTGAAAGAAAGTTCTTTTTAAAACAGCAAATAAATGGCATTTCTATAGTTAAGTAATGTTCTGTCATTTGTATTTAACTTAAATAAGTAGAATATACACAAATATATGTATTATACACATGTCTTTTTTAAGTTATTAAAATTCAATCTCTGTGAAGAATTTGGGAGATAGAGAATAGAACAAAGAATAAAAATTGAAAAGACCCAAAACTACCACATAGTGATAACCATTCTTTATATATGGGAATTTTTTTTCTCTTAGTTTTTTTTTCCATTTGAACACAGACACACACACATACAGCCCTTTTTTTTAGAGCAAGTTACTATGAGATACTTCCACTTCTGTCTATAATTGAAAACTGGAAAGAGTATTGCTTTCTAACAGTGAAAAAAACAAACAAAAACAAAACCAACTACAAAATGAAAACTTTCTGGAACCCATCAGGAAGCTAAAGTGGCAGGATGACCAAATACCCTGAAATCCAAAATGAGGCTGGCCCCCACCAGGAGAGAGTGATAGGATGCACAGATTCCGTGGCAGAGCCCAGAAGAAAGGCATAGCTATCACATGGGTGAGAAAGTAGAAATTAATTTCATCTTAATGACTCACTAATGGCTGGAGCTAGTATGTTAGTTAGGATAGAACTCCTAGTTGTGTGTCCCAGATCCAGGAGGAGTTTATACTTACATGTTATTTGCAGTGGACTTACCCTGCATGCTCACAAGAAAGATTGGAGCTGGCTATGAGAGCAGAAAGAATCATCCATGATCTTACAGGCACGGAGAAGGAGACCAGCCACTGCTGTGAAAAAGGCATGGAGCCCCACTCCCCTGGTTTGGGCACCTCACTCATACTGATCAAAAACATTATAGCACTGGTAAGATTGGGGCAGGGAAGTGTCTGTCTCTCTGCCAGGCACATTGCTACAGGGAGGCTTGAAGCAAAAAGAAAGCTATTTCACCCCTGGGAGAATGGCAGAAGACAAGATCTTATACCAAATACCGTTAGTCCTTTACCAGTGGGAGAGAGCACAAAACTGCACTATATTAACCATGGAGACAAAGCCAAGTTTGGCTGCCACTGCAAGGAAGGGCAGGGATGTTGAGCGAACTCCACCAGGCACAGAGGACCTACCTAAGACTGAGCCTGGCCAGGAAAGCAGAAAAAGTCATTTGATCTTTACTAATAGCATACAAGAACTATAGGACAAATGGCAGTAATCTGCCATTGGGTGATGGTCAAGAATGGAGGGGCGGGGGGAGAGAGAGAGAGAGCGTGCGCATGAGAGAGAGAGAGAGGGAGAGAGAGAGAGAGAGAGGAAGAGAGAGAGAGAGAGAGAGAGAGAGAGAGAGAGAGAGAGAGAGAGAGAGAGAGAGGAGAGAGGAGAGAGGGATTTTGTATGATAGGCATACAGGTATAGTCGAAAGCTATGGATGATGCAGAAACTTTATGAAAAACCTTCTGGGATCCCAGCATCCACACTAGGCACATGCTAGTATTAGAAAAATTTGAAATCTGCAAGGCACTGAGGGTAACCATAGCAACAACCAAACCCAAACCCAATTCAACTCCTGCATATGCTAATGGCCCAATGGAAGGAGAGAGGAGGTCATTTTCAAGTATAAATACTGTTACCTCAGCCTCTACTGTTTTATTTATGATATTCAACCTTCAATAAAAAAATGTGAGACATGCAAAAAAGCAATGATCAACTTATTGTCAAGGGACAATGAAATCAACAGAACCAGACTCAGAGGTGACCCAAATTATAGAAGTATCAGTTAGGGACTTTAAAATACCACATGCATGAACAGACAGGGACTTTTAGCAGATGGAAATTATTGGAAAAAGTTAAATTGAAATGCTTGACATAAGAAACAGTTTTAGAAATGAAAAATTCCTTTGAGGGACTCATCAGTAGATTTGTCATAGCTGAGAAAAGAATTCAGTGAATTTGAAAATAGGTAAATAGAAGTTACCCAAACTGACACACACCAGAGAAAAAAATAATGAAAGAAATAAAAGATCCAATATCTGTAGGCCATTTCCAGACAGTGTAATTGGGAGTCACAGAAGGAGAGGATAAAACTGGGAAGAAGAAATGTTTTATAAGATAATGGCTGAGAGTATTCTAAAAATAATAAAAGACATCAAACTAGAGATAGTCTCCTATCAATTTAAACAAGAAAATAATAACAGAAAATAAAGAAAAATACTTAAACACATCATATGCAAATTTATGAAAATTAAAGGTAAAGAGCATTCAGGGGAAAAAAGTGATTACATGCAGGTTTAATGATAGGAATTGTATCAGACTATAGATGAGAGGTTATAGATTTCAGAACCACGTCAAGATCCACAGTCAGATCAAGGTCCATGGTCCCACCTCCATGTACAGGAGGGGTGTGTGGTCTGGCAGGTCTTTGGGCAGGTAGGAGTACTCCTGGCCTGTAGTTGAGTGGGCCTGGGGCTGAGTTACAGGGCTGTTTTAGTTTTTGCAATCAGAAAAAGATTGGAGGGCTTGCTTTTGGGTCATGAATGGGCATGTCTTCTGTGCAGTCATGGACAGGCAGGATTGGGAGCTAGTGGGTGCTGGAGTTGGGTCATGGGCCACAGCTGGGACTGAGGTTGGCAGGCAAATGTCACTGTTGGAAAGGTCAAACAGGCTTTAGCTGAGTTCACAGTGAATTGTAGTTTGTTCCTGTGTGTGTACTTGGGATTATTATGGGTAACAACTATGCCACCTGAGCGTGGGCTTGCTTTCTCAAAATAACCCTCTTTGGTTTTGGGTTCCACCAGGTTACAATCTTTTATCTAGATCCCAGAATTCCACAAAGCACCTTTGTCCATGTATGACTGCCAAATTATTTTTGCTAATGGGATATGAGCGTGGGATCTCCTGTTCTGCTATCTTGCTGATGTCACTCATCTATTTTTTATTGCCCTTGAAGAAAACTACTTATCTAGTAACAATGTCTAGTAAAAGTAAATATGTGCCAGGAATAGGACAAAAGACATGAGAGAAAAATTGGATATGTTAAAAGATGTTCAAAATAGGTGAAACTAATCCTATATAATAAAAGGCTGATATGCAAATTGACTAAATGGCAGAATGACCAGTCACTATGACATGCACTGACCACCAGGGGGCAGACGCTCAGTGTAGGAGCTGCCCCCTGGTGGACAGTGCGCTCCCACAGGGGGAGCGCCGCTCAGCCAGAAGCCGGGCTCATAGCTGGTGAGTGCTGCGGCAGTGGCGGGAGCCTCTCCTGCCTCTGCAGCAGTGCTAAGGAGTACGACTGTCGGCTTAGGACTGCTCCCGGTGACTTAGGCCTGCTCCTGGCGGCAGGGAGTGGGCCTAAACCGTCTGTCAGACACCCTCTGAGGGCTCCTGGACTGCAAGAGGGCGCAGGCTGAGCTAAGGCACCCCCCTCAAGTGCATGAATTTTGTGCACCAGGCCTCTAGTAACTAATAAGCCAGTGATGCAGATAAAATGGAATCATTGAAAAAACAAATAAAAGCAGTCCACAAAAAAGCTAAGTAGGATTATAGAACAGATGAAACACACAACTAGCACAAAACAACTAGCACAATGGTAAATTTAAATCGAACTGTAAGTGTTCCATATGCATGTGATTAGAATGTGTATTTACAGTTATTGAGTATAGTCTTCTCTAAATGGCAGATTAAATTTGTTAATAGTATTATAAATATTTTCTGTTTTTCCTGTTTTTGTCTACTTTTTCCTGTGAATCACTGAGGAGTATTAAAAGTATCCTATTATTTTAGATGTGTATCTTTTTCCATTTTATTTATTTTATTTTATTTTATTTTATTTTATTTTATTTTATTTTATTTTAATTTTATTCTATTTTCCTTCACCACTTATTCCCTCTATGCTCTCTTCCATCTCTACCCTCCACCCTTTTTACTTCAGATATATTGAATATGCTTTTAAGTTCAGACACAGTTAATACTGTTATATCTTGTATTCATCCTTTTAAGTTTATGAAATGTCCCTCATCATCTGTTTAAAATGAGAATAGTTTTAATGTCTATTTTGCCCACTATTAATTTAGCTGTAACTGCTTTTCTATGGTATGCATTTGTCTCTCCTATTACTTAGCAATATTTACTTTGAACATATTTTCAAATACTTTCAACATTAAGGAAAAGTGTTTTTTTTAATATATTTTTATTGATTTCAGAGAGGAAGGGAGCAGGAAGAGAGAGAAACATCAATGATGAGAGAGAATCATTGATCCGCTGCCTCCTGCATGCCCCCGATGGGATTGAGCCACAACCTGGGCATGTGCCTTGACTGGGAATTGAACCATGACCTCCTGGTCCAGAGGTCGACACTCAACCACTGAGCCATGCTGGCTGGGCAAGGAAAAGTTTTGAGAGTGTTATGATGAACTGAATACTTCTTACCTAAATTTACTGATATTTGACATTTTTCCATATTTAGTTTATTAATCCTTCCCTCCTCTTTCTCACTGTCTCTCTCTCTCTCTTCTTCTCTGTGCATATATATGAGTGTGAATATCCTATCTAAGAAAGAGGGAATATGCTAATTGACCATCATGCCCTCACAAGATGGCGGTGCCCATAGCCACAAGATGGCGGTGCCCAGTCCCCTCAACCCCGTCTCATCCAGCTGGAGTCCCCCAGTCCCCTCAGCTTGCTTCATCCAGGCTCAGTCCCCCAGTCCCCTCAGCCCCACCTCATCCAGACCCCGCAGCATCCAGCCTCAGTCCCAGTTCCCTCAGCCTGGCTCATCCAGCCGGAGTCTCCCAGTCCCCTCAGCCCCACAGGGGAAGGTAGTTGGAAGTGATTGGGCCAGCAAGGGAGGGCAGTTGGAGACAATCATGCCAGCAGGGGAGCAGTTAAGTGTCAATCAAGCCAGCAGGGGAGCAGTTAGGGGGCTATCAGGCTGGCAGGCAGAGTGGTTAGGAACAATCAGGCAGGCAGGCAGGTGAGTAGTTAGGAGCCAGCAGTCCCGGATTGTGAGAGGGATGTCCCCCAATGGGTCTCAGATTGGAGAGGGTGCAGGCTGGGCTGAGGGGACCCCCCCCCCCCCAGTGTACGAATTTCATGCACTGGGCCTCTAGTAGTATTATAAACCCTTATAGTTTATGTTAATTTTGATTAATTGGTTAAGATTTCTGTCTTCTCTGTATAGTTATCATTCTTCCTTTTGTCATAAGTAATGTATGTGTTGAAATACTTTGAGACTGTATATTTATTCTGTTATCATATGTCCCCCACCTCTCTCTTCCTTATGATATCATTAATGATTTTTTCCTGAATCAATTTTTTCTTTAATAATTACTAATTTATGATTTTTAAATATTTTGTATATGTACTAGCATTCTTTATTAAGGGGTCCTTCTCCCTTTGCTATCTGTCACTCTATCTATCTATATCCGTTATCCATCAGTCATCTATCTATCATTAGATCAGACACATGGTTTCTTACTTCATTTAGTTGGTTCATTTTTTACTGTTTTTTTTCATTTTGATGCTCAAATTGTCGTGTGTGTGTGAGTGTGTGTGTGTGTGTGTGTGTGTGTGTGTGTGTATTTAGTGTGAGCCACTTCATGCTGGCTTCTGTGCCTTGTTGATGCATTCCCATCATGTTTGGGACATTTCCCCTCATCCACGATGTCACTAATTTCTCAAAGGAGTCCAGTTCCTTTTAGTGCTGATTGTATCTTGAAAATAAGATCTGGGCATGTGTCTGTATGTTTAAAACATGTCATTTTCAAGCAACAATAGTTGGATATTGGTTTTTAATTCAATCTGCCTAATTGGAGTGTTTATGCTATTACCTTAATGCATTTAGTGATATGCTAGGATTTAAGCCTGCTGTCTTATTTTTGTTTTTTTATTTGTTCCATTAATTAAATTTTTTAAAAAATTTATTTCAGAGAGGGAGAGAGAGAGAGATAAAAACATCAATGATGAGAGAGAATCATTCATCAGCTGCCTCCTGTATGCCCTCCACTAGGGACGGAATTGGCAACCTGGGCATGTGCCCTGACCTGGAATCTAACAGTGACCTCCTGATTCATAGGTTGATGCTCAACCACAGAGCCACACCAGCCAGGGCCCATTAATTTTTGACCACCTTTTCCTAATTTACTTCCTTCTTGGTTAAGTGTTTTTGGAATTATGATTTATTTCCCCCACTGGCTTATTTGAGTATAACATTTTTTAAAAATTTAATAAATCTTTATTGTTCAGATTAATACAATTGTTCCTCTTTTTTCCCCCCATAGCTCCCCTCCACCTGGTTCCCACCCCACCCTCTGCCCTTACCTCCCCACCACTGTCCTCATCCATAGGTGTATGACTTTTGTCCAGTCTCCTCCCGCACCCCCCCACACCACTTTCCCCCTGAGAATTGTCAGTCCACTCCCTTTCTATGCCCCTGATTCTATTATATTCACCAGTTTATTCTGTTTATCAGATTTTTTATTCACTTGATTTTTAGATTCACTTGTTGATAGATACATATTTGTTGTTCATAATTTTTATCTTTACCTTTTTCTTCTTCTTCCTCTTCTTAAAGAGTACCTTTCAGCATTTCATATAATACTGGTTTGGTGTTGATGAACTCCTTTAGATTTTTCTTATCTGTGAAGCTCTTTATCTTATCTGTGAAGCTCTTTATCTGACCTTCAATTCTGAATGATAGCTTTGCTGGGTAGAGTAATCTTGGTTGTAGGTTCTTGCTATTCATCACTTTGAATATTTCTTGCCTGCATAGTTTCTGTTGAGAAATCAGCTGACAATCGCATGGGTGTTCTCTTGTAGGTAATTAACTGTTTTTTCTCTTGCTGCTTTTAATATTCTCTCTTTGTCTTTTGATCTTGGCATTTTAATTATGATGTATCTTGGTGTGGTCCTCTTTGGATTCCTTTTGTTTGGGGTTCTGTGCACTTCCTGGACTTGTAAGTCTATTACTTTCACCAGGTGGGGGAAGTTTTCAGTCATTATTTCTTCAAATATGTTTTCAGTATCTTGCTCTCTCTCTTCTTCTGGCACCCCCATAATTCTGATGTTGGTACGCTTGAAGTTGTCCCAGAGGCTCCTTATACTATCTTCAAATTTTTGGATTCTTTTTTTCTTTTTGCTTTTCCGGTTGAGTGTTTTATTTATTTATTGTTTATTAGTGTGGTTTCTTGGGATTACAGTGTGCATCCTTAACTTACTACAATTTACCTCAAATAATATATCACTTCACATATAACAATCTTACAACAGTATAATGTAATGTATTTTCTTCCTCTTTTGTTATTGTTGGCATATACTTCACTTATATACCTGTTTTTAAACCCTAAAATGTGCTTTGAACATTTAATATCATTTTAAAATTCAAGGAAAAAGGTAGTTCTTTATACTTACCACATATTTTCCATTGTTAGGCCTTGCAATTCTTTCCTGCAGATTTAGGTTACCTTTGATATTATTTTCTTTCAGTGTGAAGAATTTATTTTAGCATTTTTTTTTAGTGAATACCTTCTGTTATTACATATTTCTTAGCTTTTGTTTGTCTAAAATTTTTTCACCTTTGTTTTTGAAAACATATTTTTTCAAGCTCTAGAATACTAGGTTGACGGTCCCCCTTTCCCTACACTTTAAAGATGTCATTCCACTGTCTACTTTCATTGTTTCTGCAGAGAAACAAGTTGTCACTTTTATTGTTGTTTCTTTCTCTGAATTATTGTCTTTTTTTCTCTGGTTGCCTTTAGGATTTTCTCTTTATCTTTGCAATTTACAGTTTGTGTTGTTTCTATGTGTTGTTTTATTTGCATGAATTCTGTTTGGGGCGTGCTGAATTTCTTAGATCTGTAGGTTGAAATCTTTTAACAGGTTTGGAGATGATTTTGCTATGTCCTTAAGTATGTCTCCTTTCCATATACTTCTTCTGTGATTCCTAGCTGCTTGACAAACCATTCGAATTTCATCATAACTTGAGTGAACTGAATGTGTCTCAGTTTTAATTAGTTTCAATTACTTCTGTTTCTAAATAGCATTGCAGAAATCATTTTTTTCCTAAGACCAACTCTAAAATCCCAAAGCTTCTATCCAGGGCCTTATCTGTGATCTTCACAGGAGTTGAGCTGGGCTGGGTTTCAGCTTTAGTTAGTTTTTGCTCTCCTTTGGATTGGTTTCAGGATAGGCCTGGAACCTAAATCCCTTGCAAAATTTGCAAGATTTCTCTTTGATTTCTAGCACTGCCTCCACCATATCTTATGTAACTGAGTTTTTATAGGAAAGAATTGTTGGGTCAGTATGTTTATTTTTGTTTGGGGGCTTTTCCAAGATTCTAATCTGTAATATTAGTCCACACTGTTAAAGGTTGGGCTGATTTCTCTCCATCCCACCAAAGCCTGTCAGCCTATTACTCTTACTCCCTCCTCTATCTGTACCCAGATTAGGTTTTGGCCTGAGATATGAAAGTGGTGGGTAGTCTTTGCTCACCTTTCAAGGGCTTGTTCCAGTTTGCAGTTGAGTTCATTTACACTTTACACTTTGTTGACATTTAAGGAAAATATAGCTTTTTGCTTGGACCTAGGTTTCTTGTTGATAGTCTTTCTTGATCTACATCATCTAAAAGTCGAACTTCTGCTAGTTCTTGTTAAAGCATAATAGAGATGTAATAAGCACAGGATGCCATGACAGTGATTAATATCATGGTCACCAGATTATTTTGGGCACCTGTGTTCATCATCATTATAGCAGCCTGTATTTATTCATAGCTCATATTACAATCAATATGATGTAATTATGACTTTAATATGTGGAGGCTGAACCACAAGACCATTTTGTTCATTATTGTGACCTGAATATTCTAACACAATGCCTAGTACCTTATATTTGTGGAATGAAGTATTTCAATTCAGTATCATTTATGGAAAGGGTGGCAGTGGGCCAGAAAGTATTGGTCAATTAAATATATCCTTATATGGACCCTGTAAAAATATTTTTGTGTATCTCTTTTCCTAACTGATTATGGCTTTTCATTTTCTAGTCTTATTTGTTTTTAATATATTTCTCTTTTCAACATAGCATAACAATGTAGCTTGCCTATTATGTATTTAGAATTTTAAGATTTTTATTTCAAATGTAATAAGCCTTTGATTTTCTTCTACAGAAAGAGAAATCAATGAGATAAAATTTGTGACCATTGTCCACAAGCAATAAATTATTTACAAAGAAATGTTTACACATCTTCACTTACAGTTAGTTCTTGATGTGTATAAACAAGTATTATTACAATAGTAACCTTGTTATTGAAGAACTGTTTGTCTCAAAAGGATATCTTTTCTAGAAAGCATTCCTGAGTAATGTTTTCAGGGGTTTATGAAGGATGTATAGGTTTCAGATTTAGTCTGTTAGTTGCAAGACTGTTTTCTTTTAAAATTTGCATATAAAAATAGCTTTGGAATAATTTTCTTTGTTTAGTTTTCTTTACTGAATACAAAATGTCTTTATTTATTGCCCTTGAAATAGTAAGTGGGATTTTAAAACATGTATGCAGAATTAAACTACTGGCTTGAAACACTTATTTTGGAACCAGAGCAAAATAGAGATGATAATACAGGAGTAGAGCTATCCTCTTTATCAGCTAATTGTGTAAGAAGTCTACTGAGAGATCAGGTTGGAAAATTATAAATATTAATCTGTGAAGGAACTTGCAAGTATAGGAGAAATAATGGTTTTAGGCTGAGGAATCATCCTGGGGAACTATTTATTCTGAGAGAGAGTATTGCACAGTGTTTAAAGGCTATGGCCTTTAGAGCTAGACTGCCTGTGTGAAATCTACCCACCCCCCCCTTTTTGCTCTGTACTCACTGTGTGACCTTGAGCAAGTTACTTAATTCCCCTGTGCCTTCATTTTCTCATCTGTAGAGATAATAATAAAACTACTTCATGTTTATTGTGAAGATTAAGTAAATTTTAAATCATTAAAGTACTTAGAATAATTTCTGGCACACAGTAAATGTTATTTGCTGCTGCTATCATTTATTTATTATTATTACTATTATTATAAGCACCACCTTATTTATTTGCAATATAATTCTGCTACCTGGTATTACTAACTATTGACACTTCTTTTTCAGCACAACTGAAGTTGATGACATGATTAGAAAATCTACGAACCTGTTGCTGACCAGAACTCTGAGCAACTCTCTGCAGAATGTCATTAAAAGGAAGAATATTGGACTAACTGAGGTAAAGCTGCTCTTAATGGAGGCAGCCAAGGCAATATGTCAACAGATGTCCTAAGCTGTGGGTTTTTTTTTTTTTTTTTTTTTTTAAATTTATGACAACTTTCCATATGGTTCATCATGCTCTTCCAGGTGGACCTGTAATGGTGAAAGTGCAAAATAACTGTCTTGTGTTTTTCTTTGGTCATCCTGGAGAAGTCCATTATTAGTTTTTGAAAGTCACGTTTTTTCTCTCTCTCATTGTTTTCACTAGCTTAATTGATTTTCCTTTCTGAAGATGTTGGGTTAAATTTGTATTATTTGCCATTAATTATATAAACAAAATTGATGGTTGGAGAATATAGTTAATATCAGGATCCTATCCAAATGAGTGGCCGTCCAAGTACAACATAGAAGATGAGATCATATTTTGCCTGCAGAAATCATTGATGCCACAGATATTGGTACTCATAGTCCTTGGTTAGTATTAGACTTAGCTTTAATTTGTGAAATACCTCATGTATATGAATGGTATTTTACTCTTTATCAGCATGTAAGTGCGGATTTGGGTGGGGAAATGTGAGAGAAAGGCATTCATCACACTTCTGTGGAAGCTTATGCAGTCTCACAAAGAGAGGAGGGATATTGTACATATGTTGGGGACAGGATCTTGGCAAAATGAAGATTTGGAGCATTGGCATGAAGTCCTAAAATTTAGAAAAATGTGAAGTTTCCTTTCTCTTGGACCCAGGATTGCATGGGAGCCTCAACCTGCCATTTAATGGAATTTATAGTGCCAAAGTGAGTGCTTGGAGGAATTTTTGTTTTCACAGGGAAAGAAAAAGGCTGTTGACCATCTGTTTTACCTGTAGCGGTAGTGTAGTTAGAAAGGCAGTTGCTCTAGAAAAAATTGACATTTTCATATATGTACTGTCAGGGATTATAGTGAAAGTTAGTAAATGGTTAATGATATTGATCCACAGGTAAAGACAGCTGGAAGCCAGGTGAACATCTACTTCTGTAGATGTGCTAAGATACAAAAATATTATAATGTGGGATATAGGCAGTGATGGAATTCTACTTATAACAAACTTTTTTTTTCTTTTTTACAATTGAATGCCACATATGACATTATTTAGGATAGTTTTTTCATTTTTCAGAGCTTCTTTTTATTGTTGGGTATAGAAATAATTAAATATTGCTTTTGAGTGTCTGATAATAGGCTAACCTCATAATCAGGCATACTATAGAATAGAAAAGTTGGAGTGAATTTTAGAAAGTCCTGCTTTTGTTAGATTGTGCTGTTCTTTTCTGAATCTCAAGTAGGACAAGAAGTTTGTTATTTATTTTGTGAACTATCTCTACATTATAACTTGATATGATTCTTATGCCATTTGATTTAGCAGTCTCTTAAAAAGTCATTTTAAACAAGAAGTATAGCAGGAACATGGTGTGATAGAAACAGCTTTGGCCTCAGAAGACTCTTCAGTTTAGTTGTGGCTGTGAAATTGATTTACTGTGACATCTTAAGAGAAAGACCTAAATTCTTACTTCTTTGGTTTTCTTGATTCCATTGTCAAGGGCACTCTTCAGATCAGATAATGATAGGAAGAAGCACTATGAGTTTATCAAAGAAGTAAATGAAAATTCTTGGCACTATCTAAATGAATGCTAAATGTTATTCCTAAGTCATTAGATTTCTTTAGTCAAATATACTTTCTTTTTTTAAAAAATAATATATTTTTATTGATTTCAGAGAGGGGAAAGAGATAGCAACATCAATGATGAGAGAGAATCATTGATCGGCTGCCTCCTGCATGCCCCCAACTGGGAATCAAGCCCACTACCCAGGCATGTGCCCTCACCAGGAATCGAACTGTGACCTCCTGGTTCATAGGTTGACACTCAACCACAGAGCCACACCAGCTGGGCTAGGCAAATATACTTTCATTATCAGTATCTTTGCATATTAATGAAGGAATGAATATCCACAGGCATTTATTTTGGAAGTTATGGTGGTGTGTACATGTATAGACACACACCTGGTGATTTTTTTCATCACCAACCAATAAATCCTGGAATAGCTATATTACCTTTGGAAAGAGAAGATGTTATGGTCTTGCATTGTTGTTAACTAAAGTGAATTCACACCTGGAATTGTCATTATAATAGGCAACATTTGTGGAATAATTTGTATTCTTCAAAGTCTATTCACAAATACCATCTCATTTAGCACAATAACATCTGAAGCAGTCTGGGTATGTGTTATTTCCCTTTTTATAGAAGACTAAAGGCCTGGTGCACAAAATTTGTGCACAGGTAGGGTCCGTAGGCCTGGCCGGTGATCAGGGCCGATCTATGGGGTAACCGATGGGGTGATCGGGGCCCCCGCTCGTACCCACCTTGGTCTGGTGCTGCCCACTCACCTGCTCCACCATCCCACCGTGGTCCCGCTCTTGTTGGGGCCCATCAAGGCCAGCAGTCCCTTCACTGCCGCCCTTTGCCAATGCTGTGTCGCCGTCGCCCACCATGTTCCATGCCGCCCCCTGGTGGTCAGCTCACGTTTTACTCCCAATCGGGCGAACTCTTGCCAGTGGGGACAATTTGCATATTAGCCTTTAATTATATAGGATGTATCATTAAAGTTCAAGGAGATTGCCTAAGGTCATATGGCTAGCAAAATGATAAAAATGAGGCTTAAGTCCACGTTATTTTTCTTCTAAATGTATTAACTTTTACTATATGTACTACCCTTCACAGTGACTTAATTATTTCATCATAACATGATAGAGATTTTTACATGAGGCCCATAGTAATGTGGAAATATTTCTTATTAGAGATGGTTTTGTGACAGGTGGAGCTTAGCTTCCTATCCCTTGTGTGTAAACTGTGTTTGGTTACTTCCTAAAAATAGACTATGGAAGGAGGGAACAAGTTACTTTACAGTAAAGAAACATGGCAAACTACCTCACTCAGGTGATCAAGGTTACCATCATCAGTGATAAGTTGTGTTGTTATGATGTGATGAGAAGGCACTTCATCTCTGTGGTCTTTCTTCTAAAAACTCAGTCTAACCAAGAGAAAAACATTAAACAAGCCAAAATTGAAGGACATTCTAGTATTCTTCAAAACTGTTAGGGTTATTACAAACAAGAAAGTCTGAGAAACTGTCACAGACCAGAGGAGCTAAGGAGACATTTCAACTAAATGTAATGTGGGCACTTAGGTGGAATCCTGAAAAAGGTAAAGAACGTTAGGGGAAATTAGACAAAATTGGAATAAAGTGTGTTGTTCAGTTAATAGTAAAGTACAAATGTTGGTTCCTTTAGTTGTGGCAAATGTAGCATAGTAAATGTAAGATGTTAACAATAGGGGGAACTGGGTGTGGAGTATTTGGGAACTCTTTGCAACTATTTTGTAAATATAAAACTATCCTAAAATGAAGTGTTTATTTAAATTAAAGAGTGTGAGAGAGATTGAAGATAGCAAGTATAAGACAACTTATTGAGGGAATTTTGTTACATAGATAAGCAAAGAAATAAGGTGGTAGCCAGTAGGGGAAGTGGGTTAAGCAAAAGTGTGTTTTTTTTTTAATAGAAGTAATACCATGTTATTTCTGATGAGAATATGCAATAGAACGCAAAAGTTGATGTAAGGGAAAGGGGGAACTCTCTGGAGTAATGTGAGTAGGAAAGAGTTTAGAATCTAGTGCAATGAAAGGGATTGGCTTTAGGTGGTATAAACTTCACCTCTGGTAACGTATGAGCATCAGAGTATGTGGATGCAGATGGTGGTGGTTGGGGACATATTTTGGTGGTAGGCTCTAAAAACTTCTAAAACTTTCCTGCAATGGCCTACAGGGCCCTGCATAATTTATTCCCCACCTCTCTCCCCTCGGCATCTGTGTCCCTCTCCGTTAGGTTTGCTCTGCCCCATCACCCTGGCCTCCCTTTACTCTACCTGAAAGTAAAGCTTGAAAGTAAGTATTGGGCTTGAAGGAGAGAGAAGAAATCTCTGAGTATATGGAAAAGATAATTGATTTGCTCTTGATTTTGTGATTATTTTGTAGCATTAATTGCCCACTTTGGCTAGTGGATATGAATTAAAGTGAGACTGGCCAGCATGGTTATACACTTTCTTAAGCTTTAGTTAACTGGAGATATAATTAGTAAGTCCATATCAATAATAGCCTTCAGGAATTTGGTGTATATTATGCTCAATACTTTGTTATTTATATCAGTATTTATATTTAATTATAATGTATTTATTACTTCTTTGGTCTCACATTGATGTTATTACTTCAATTTTGAGATGATAAAAGATAATAACTTTGTCTAAGTCTAGACAACCAGTAAGTAGTTTAGAAATAAGGTTTGAGGTAAGTTTTGAAATATATTTTCTTTTCAAAATAAGATTTGAATCCTAGTCTGTTTGGCTCAGTGGATAGAGCATTGGCTTGTGGACTGAAGGGTCCCGAGTTCGATTCTGGTCAAAGGGCACATGCCCAGGTTGCGGGCTCAATCCCCAGTAGGAGACATGCAGGAGGCAGCCGATCGGTAATTCTCTCTTATGATTGATGTTTCTGTCTCTCTCTCCCTCTCCCTTCCTCTCTGAAATCAATAAAAATATATTAAAAATAAATAAATAAGATTTGAAATGAGTTTGAAAATAATACTTTTTCTGGACTTTTGCTCTTTCATGATGTTAATTTAAAACCATCAATATTAGAGAGATAAAGTAAATAACTACTAGTTTATGAAGTGCAGAATATCATAGAATTAGTTAAGTGTGGAAGAAAGTTTTAAGATGAATCAAAGGGCACCCTACTTATTTGTGGAGAATATATTGATAGAAAGGTTTAAGGTAAAAATTGGATTGAAAAGAACTTACTTATTGTAGATAATAGACTTATTTCTCCTTCACGTTAAGTCCCTATTCAAATATTTCCTTAAGGAGGCCTTCCTTGACTACCCTCAAAAAAGGTCAGACCTGCCATCACCATGTAACTTCTTATTCTCACTTCTGTTCCCAGTGCCTGACATTATACTATGAGTTTGTATGTGTGTGTGTGTGTATGTGTGTGTGTGTGTGTGTGTGTGTGTGTGTATATATATGTATATATATGTGTGTGTGTGTGTGTGTGTGTGTGTGTGTGTGTGTGTGTGTGTATTTACTGTAATGCCCATGAGGTCAGGGACTTGGTTTTGTGTATAATTTTGTATGTTCCTTGGCACATAGGAGTTCTTAGTTGATGAAAAAGAGAAGAAAGAAAAGCAAAAGAAAATGGGTAGGTATGTTCTTAGGGTAAAATTAGAGAAATTCAGAGTTTCTACTAGTGATTATTTCATATTATTTATATTTTCATGATTAAAATAGTGCCCCAGGAGATGTGAATAAATGGCTAGTGCTTTGCATTTACCCTTTGTTTTTAATATAATTTAGAATGCTCACATGGCTCTAGCCTTTGTTATTTATCTCCCACACACCATTTGTCTCCAACCCCTGTGGTTAAATAGCAATGATATTGCTAATATTATGTTAAAATATTTTATACTGAAATTTTGTCAAATATAAGCTTTGTACTAGACCACTGAATTTGGAACCAGTAGTTCCAAGTATTTTAGGTATTTTCCTTGGAGATGTTATAAAATCAGCAGTTAACATTCCTTTTTGTACTCTTGCAGGGGTGAAATGGAGATAAAAATTCCTTGAAGTCTTAGGGATCATGTTTTTGTGAGTGAGAATCAAGGCTGCTATTTAGTTCTTTATCTTCTTGCAAATATAACAGTTGAGAAGCACTGGTGGTATGGGGAGCAGTGTGACTTCTATTTACTGGCTTTGAGTTTATCCTTTTGGAGAGAATTTCCCAATTCTCTGCTTTGGGAAATAAGATAATATCAATTCTAATATAGGTAGATACACCCCAGAAGTAGTTTATAATTGGTGACAGAAATTTGTTCTTAGAATTTAGTGCTTAGTTTTGAACTATTGAAGATGATGAAGTCATTTTCTCTTCTGGAGTTTGTCAAGAATATGACCATCTATCTGTCATCGTGGTTCAGGCTTCTGGGGTGTTTTATCAGAGTTGGAGAAGTGACTCCCACAGTCTACTCTGTGCCCTTGCTCACTTGATTCTCTGTGATACTGGGAGAGACAGAAAATTGTTCTGCTTCGTAATGATTTTTAACCAAAGCGACTTTGGTCATTTAATTGTAAGAAGTGGTTGTTTGCAATATAGTGTTTTATTTTTTTGGATAATTCTCATAGAACTTTACTTTATGTAAGACATAGCTAATATCTAATCTGTTGGTAGTTCCACGTCCTTGGAACAATGTTAAGGACAGTTTAGATGGCTGCAGTGATATATTTTTGTAATAGAGTGGGAAGTGGGGGGTTAAAAATACCAAAGGAGCTCAAACTCTGATGGACGTTGATATCTGAAATTGCTTCGTTTCATCCTTACGTTAAAAATTACCCCAAAGCATCTGGCTTCACATTCGTAATAAATGCCCTTGTAAGGATTTTGGTTAGCTGTCATTCAGGAGAAGAGACACTTAGACCTCATTAACAGACAATATTCCCTTTGAAAATGACATGGTATCTACTGTAATCCTAGAGTGTTTTAATAGTCTATTCTATGCTCAGCAATGAAACATTTCAGAAGTGACTGACAGCCAATTGATGTAATTCATGGTGATCTTTTGTGTTGACAGATCTTTAAAAAGTCATGGGAAATTACTACTGTACCCAGTGAAGCCGCCTCCTTTTTTTTTTTTTAACTGACAATATCCTGCAAAACAGGACAATTTTCTCTTTGACTGCCACTGTTTTTTATTTCGATAACATGACACGATTTCTCCTTATTATTAGGATTATTTTTGATAGGTATAATGTGTTCTCGATAGGTAATGCTGACTTTAAAATAGAAATTCTTCAGTTCTCCAAATTAACTCGTACTTTTCTGACTTCCACATCAAGACAACCTTGCCAATAGCCACTTTCCCACTCAGGAAAAAGAATGATTTAATTTAGACTATTAAAATCTTTAAAAATGATTTTAGTCCTCCTCAGAGGGAAAAACATGATGAAAGGAAAAGGATGACAAATTGCTTATTTGGGTGTATGTTTTTTTCTAGAGCACTCCAAAGCTAAAAGGCTGATGTTTGGGGTAATTTTATAGGAGATCATATCTGTGTCTAAAACTAAAAGTCTCCAAATTCAAGCCATGGAATGAGTGGCACGGGCCTAATGATGAATATGAACTTGTCTGATGAGTTGTGGGGAATAATACAGAGATCTAGTTCCAACGTTGCCCTAACTTTTCACCTTTGTTGGAGCTGCATCTCTGAGTCTTTGCTCTTCGTCACTATGTTAAAAAGTAGCTGTTTTTCTCAGATCTTCCAGCTTATCCTTAGGGGGGTGGAAGGTATCTTTTTCCTCAGTCCAACCTATTACTAAAGCATTGTCATTATGAGTTGACATCGATTTTTTTTTTTGAGAAAAAACTATGTGCTGTGTGCTGTTGAAGAGGTAAGGATGCACTACCTGATTATAGTCCTATTCATATTTTTGTTTGATATTTCACAGAAATATCATTTGACTGTAAAATGGTTTAATACCTCTCTTCATCTTTAGTTCCAATTCCCTTTGTGTCATCTACCCACTCTCGCCCCAGCTCACTATCTCACTAGACTAAAAGAAGGACCAAGTTCATCTATTATCTGGTACACCAATACTCCCCCTACTTTCCACAGCCCTGCCACCAGAAAATAGTCTTATGAAAATGAAAAGTTAAAGATGTAGCCCTGGCTGGTTTGGCTCGGTGGTTGGAGTGTTGGCCTATAGACTGAAGGGTCCCGGGTTCTGTTACGGTCAATGGCACATACCTTGGTTGCAGGCTCCATCCCCAGCCCTGGTCAGGGCACATACAAGGGACAACCAACCTATGTATCTCTCTCACATCATTATTGTCTCTCTCTCGTCTCTCCCCTTCTTTCCATTCTGTCTAAAAATCAATGGAAAAAATATCCCTTGGTGAGGATTACAAAAAAAAAAAAAAAAAGAAGTTAAAGATGTAGAAGAGAGAGATACATAAAAAGGTTCCATTCTAATTTTTTTAATATTTTTTAAAATTTCTTTTAGACTGTGGGGACTATGAATAGTTTTTATAGTTGAAATATGTAGTAGGTACTTCTCCTTTTTATTTTATTTTATTTTTTTTGCATAGAGTAGAATCAAACCATGGAGGGTTCTAGTTGGTGGAAGACCCAGAGTTTACTTCAGCCTACTGTACTGACCCTGCAGCACGCCAGGGCTAGGGCTGCCAGCTGTGCGCTGCTCAAAGGCACTGTCAGAAGTCATGTAGATGAGTTAATTTGAGTCATAGTTCCATTTAGTTATATGATCTAGAGAAGATAATTTTATTTTTGTTATAATAAAATGGAACTAATAATTATTCCCGCTTAATTTATTTCTGCAGGTTGCTGTGAAGATAATGTAAGAACATGAATTGCGAAGTGCTTTACAAACTTTAATTCTGTGTAGATAATAATAGTTATTCTTCCTATTCTCTCCTCAAAGTAATGAATAGATTACTTTAGTCTTACCAGCACTGTCTCCTTTAAGATTCTTTTCTATAAGAAAAGAGAAATAGTATTAACTAAAGAATATGAAATTTTCACAATAACTCTGTGAGTTAGAAGTTATTATTAACATTTTACAGGTAAAAACACAGGCTTAGAGAAGTTAAGAAGTGTTCTCAAGATCAAGAATTTGTACGTTATTAATCCCGTGGTTTCTCTGACTTTAGTGCCCATGTTTTTTCTTCCATAGACTAATATAGTTTAATGTACTGCAATCTAGTCCAACATCTCTCTGTTCATCGTGCCTAATTTGGAAACTTTTTCTTGCCATTTCAATTATTCTTGTTCTTTTAGTGGAGTTTATTTAATTTATTTGGCTGTTATTTAAGGCTAAGCATTATGCTAAACACTATTAGTTTTTTTTATCTTAGTCTAGTCCTTTTTAAACAGAAGAAAACATGTGTTTAAAATAGAGTGACAAGAGCTCCTACAGAGAGTAGGAGGAATACAAGATGTTCTGGGTAATCAGAGAAGGCTTCATAGATGAAGTAGTACCCCTGCTTTAAAATGCCTTTTGTAGAATGCAGATGGCCTCTGCTATCATGCCTTTTGCTTTTCTTGTACCAGCAGATTCATATTGAGCCATTCATCCTGGGGTCAAATAGTCAAATGATTCATACATGTGCTTGCTTTGTTTTCCAGCTTGTCCAGATTATTATCAATACAACACACTTGGAGAAATCCTGTAAGTACTTGGAAGAATTCATCACCAGTATCACTAATGTGCTTCCAGAGACAGTCCATACCAGCAAGCTGTATGGCACCACAACTTTTAAGGTGAGAGGCCCTGCAGCAGGCAGGCATAGTCTGGGCTATTCTACCTAGCAACGCTTTGTTTCTTCCAGGTTGCATAGCAGTATGCTATCCTTTTATCCCTTTTCCCTACTTATTGGTACCTTGCCTTGAGAGTAGATTTAAGAGAAGAAATCAGATTTGATTCCCATTGCTTATTACATTTTATGAAAGATAAAAATTGTTGGAATTATCTTCTCTTTTTCTGTTATAAGAAAAAAAATGAGGAAGATCCTGAATTGCCAAAGCAATCTTGAGAAAGGACAAAGCAGGAGACATCATGCTTTCTGATTTCAAATTATATTACAAAGCTGTAGTAATCAAAACAGTATGGTATTGGCATAAAAATAGACACACAGGTCAATGGAACAAAATAGAGAGCCCAGAACTAAACCGATGCATATAAGGTCAATTAATTTTCAACAAAGGAGCCAACATTCTAAGATGGGGAAAGGACAGTATCTTTAAGAAATGGTGTTGGCAAAATGGAACAGTCACATGCAAAAGGATGAAACTGGACCCCTATCTTACACCATACACAAAAATCAGCTTTAAATCAATTAGAGAGACTTGAATGTAAGGTTGAAACTAGGAAAGTTAGAGAAAAAAACATAGGAGTAAGCTCCTTGATATTGGTTGTAGCAGTAATTTTCCATTTGACACCAAAAGCAAAAGAAAGCAACAAAAGCAAAGAGAGACAAGTGGGACTCCATCAAGCTAAAAAGCTTCTGCATAGTCAAGGAAATCATCAATAATATGAAAAAGCAACTGATGGAAAGGAGAGAATATTGGTAATTCATATATCTGATAATGGGTTAATATCCAAAATATATAAAGGACTTTTACCACTCAGTAGTGAAAAAATTCAAACAACCCAATTAAAATATGGGCAGAGGAACTGAATAAACATTTTTCTAAAGAAGACATAGAAATGGCCAACAGGTAATTGAAAAAGCTGTTCAACATCACTAGTCATCAAAAAAATGCAAATGAAAAGCACAATGAGGTAACACCTCACACCTGTTAGAATGGCTGTCATAAAAAAAAGAGATAACAAATGCTGACAAGCATGTGGAGAAAACCCTTGCATACTGTTGGTGGGACTGTTAACTGGTACAGCTACTATGGAAAACAGTATGTAAATTTCTCAAGAAATTAAAAATAGAACTATCATATGATCCCACGCTCTTACTTCTGGGTGTATATTCAAAGAAATCAAAAACATCTTCGAGAGATATCTATACTTCCATTTTCATTGCAGAATTATTTACGATAGCCAAGACATGGTAACAACCTAAGTGTCCATCAACAGATGAGTGGGTAAAGAAAATGTGGTGTATGTATACAAAGAAATATTATTTAGCCATGAAAAATAAGGAAAACCTGCCACTGTGACAACATAGACGGACCTTGAGGCATTATGCTAAGTAAAATAAGCCAGACAGAGACTGAAAAATACTGCATGGTATCACTTATATGTGGAATCTTTTTAAAAAAAGTCAAACTCATAGACACAGAGAGTAGAAAAGTTGTTGTCAGGAACTGAGAGAAGTAGAAGTTGGTAAAAGGGTACAAACTTTCAACTATAAGATGAATGAAGTTTGAGGATCTATTATAAAATGTGGTGAATATAGTTACTAATACTGTATTGTATAATTAAAATTTGATAAGAGAATAAAATATAAATGTTTTCATTAAAAAAAAACTATGTGAGGAGATGAATGTATTGACTAACTAGATGTGAGTATTCTTTCATAATATATAGTATACGTAGAGGTCCAATGCACAGAATTTGTGCTAGGGGCTTGGCCCTCACAGCCCCAGCTGCCTCAAGGCCCCATGGCCTCTCCCACTGGTCATTCCGGAAGGTCGTTGCAGAAGGTCATTCTGCAGTCCAGTCTAATTAGCATATTAGCTCTTTATTATATAGGACTAGGGGCCCAGTGCACAAATTCATGTACCTTGAAAGCAACTGTGGGCCGCGAGGCTGTTGTGGGCACATGGGCGGGTCTTGGCCCATCCTCTGCACCCCCACCAGGCCCCTCCTGCTGTGGCCCTTGGTCCCCTGTCTGCCGTCAGCCCCACTCCCGCCACTGCTGCTTCCACGCGCTGACGGCATTGGCCCCACTCACACCCGCTGATGGTGTGGAGCAATGGGGCCGGTGCCAGCAGCAGGTGTGAGTGGGGCCATCGTCGGCAGCAGGTGTGAGTGCCAGGTGGGACCGTGGTGCATGAGAGCAAAGAATTTTAAGTAACCACCAGAGGCTCGCCCTGATGACAGTGACTGGTACCCCGCCTTGGTCTGGTGCCCCTGCTCACCTGCTCCACCATCCCGCTGTGGCCGACGCCCGCCATGTTACACAGGTGCCCCCTGGTGGTCAGCACACGTCATAGTGACCGGTTGTTCAGTTGTTCAGTTGTTTTGCCATTCAGACTATTTGCATATTAGCCCTTTATTATATAGGATATCAAATCACCGCATGTCCATTTTATTTTAAAGAGCTTATAATTTTATTTCCAGTAGTACCTCAAAAAGACTGAAAAGGGATAAAGGATAAAAATGAGGTGGTCAACCACAAAATATTCTTTAGTAGGTCAGCTACCAGATGAGTTACATGTTCAAGGTGTGACCATGGCTTGTTTCAAATTACCTATAAAATTACTTTAAACAAAGTTTATTATTCATCATATTGTGTGTGTATCATTACTTATAAACTTTTCAATAACTTTTTATTATGTTAATATTGATACTCTTTTAGTGAGGAAAAGGCTTATTTAATACAGAGGCTGGTATGACTCAGTGGTTGAGCGTAGACCAATGCACCAGGAGGTTGATGGTTTGATTCCCAGTCAGAGCACATGCCCATGTTGCAGACTCGATCCCCAGTTAGGGGGTGTGAAGGAAGCAGCCAATCAATGTTCCTCTCTTATTAATGTTTCTATCTCTCCCTCTCCCCTACCCTCTGTCTCAAAAATCAGTAAAAACATAAATAAAGGGGCCCCAAGAATGATTATGGAAATATGACAAGAGCTTTAAGAACGTCATAATGACCCAATTACTCTTAAATATTAGCATTATTATGGAGCATGGGTAATATTGTATCCAAAATATATCCAGTGCTGGCTTGTGTGGCGAAGTGATTAGAATGTCAGCACCCACACACAAGGGTCTTGGGTTTGATTCCCAGTCAAGGGCACATACCTGGGTTGCAGGTTCAATCTCCGGCCCCGGATGGGCATATACAGGAGGCAACCAATTGATGTGTCTCACAGTTTCTCTCTCTCTCTCTCTCTCTCTCTCTCTCTCTCTCTCTCTCTCTCTCTCTCTTTCTCCCCCACCCCACCCTCCCTCCCTTCCTTTCTTCCCTTCGACTGTCTCTAAAAATCAATGGAAAAAATACCCTCAAGTGAAGATTAACAAATATATATGTTTCCCTTGATTTACCGTGGAAGCCAAAATATCTCTAGGAGAGAAAATATATGTGTGTGTGTGTGTGTGTGGCGGGGGGGGGGGGGGGGGGGGCGCTATAGTTAAGTGTTCAGCAGAGAATAAAGCATTAGAGAAAACGTGAGGATCATTTATACTTATGTATCATATGGGTAATATGTAATAGGTTCTTCTACTCTTCCCCTAACCTATCTCAATTTTTTTTTTTATTTCAAGGGCTTTTCAGACTATGGTCAGATGTCCTCTCAGAGAATGGCTTGTATATTTTGTTGTTGCTTTAGCATTAAAATCGCTGAGGGAAAATTAAAGGCAGACGGGAAGCCTAGGGGTTGAGCAGCCAGTTAAGTGCTTAGTAAAGGAGAGCTTCTGGAGACCATGAAAGGTCATGTCGACAGTGCTTATTGGAAACACGGGTTGCGTAAAACACATTGGAAGTTTATTTTTACCAGGATCGTTTTAGACCAGCTAACTCAGAACTCAGTGTCAACATGGCAATTATAACAGCTACATGTTGTGTATTTTCCTAAGCTACTGTTTCCAGAAAACTTTCCTTTGCAGATGGAAATCTTTATGCTGAAAAAGGGGCAAGAAGAATTAGAAGGTCTTCAAGGTATTTTCTTGCAGTGTTCCCTTTTGTTGCCATATGCATCATAATTAAGCTGGCATTCATTGTTTTCCTTATTCATAAGAATGTCTTCATTCCCTTACAAAATAGAATGAAGATATTTATTCATTTACTCCATTGCAAATATTGTTTGTATACTTGCTATGTAATAATGTGTTAGATTCTTAGAGAAAAAAATAATTCTTAGTCCTTAGTGTTTATAATCTACATGGATGACAGAGCCTGTAAGTTCTATACAGAACAACATGAGAAGTACTAGGATAATACAATATATACATTAAATCCCTCATTGGTTCTACAAGTTTCTATAAAGCATCCACTACATACCAGGCAATTTATAGGTATGAACTAAATAAACAAGTCTTATATGCTAGTTGATAAATGGGGACGATAGATCATAAACATACACACAAAAAATCTAATTTAATGTCAGGGAGTAGTAAGAAGTAGGAAGAAAAATAAGTGACCTGAATGAAATGAGAATGGAATCATTTGAATTTCTGATAGCATTTTGGTCAGAAGGAGCAGTACAATAGTAGGCATTGGTGTGTTCAAGGAGTATCAAGGAGGTCAGTCTGGCAGTGATGTGTCTATCATTGGTGGTAGGAGTGGTAAGAGATAAGACAGGAGTCAGATAATTTCTAGCCTTGTAGGTCACAGGAAATACATAAGATTTTATCCTGGAATGAAATTTGAGGCCATTAGAAGATGGAAGTGATGGTGATAAACTGATTTATATATTGATGGGTAACATTGGTTACTGTGTAGAAAGCAAATACATCCTGGATCAGTAAGGCTGAAGAAGAGAGCCCAATTTGGAGATTATTGCAGCAGTCTAGGTAGAGATAGTGTTCACTTGAATTACAGTGGTGGGGATGGAAATGGTCAGAAATATTTTTAAAGGAAGAGATGGCAAGTTTATTGTTGGATTGGATATGGGGTTATAAGAGAAAGAGTAGAGTCTAAGATTTTTGAATGAAGCAAATTTAGTTCCATGATTAAAAAAAACGAAACAGTAACCACAAAAAATTATCTGCATAATTAAAGGTAAAAGTAAAGAGAAGAAAGCAAGGATGATTAGTGTTAGAATGTTGTCTAAAATTATTCACAAATAGTTCAAATGAGAAAAAAAAATATGAGCATTTAAAAATATACTAAAAAGGAAGTTATAAGTCAACATCTCTTCCTCCTAACAGCTCTTAGAAGGCCCCTCTATCAGTAATTGACAAATGTGGGAGGCAGAATATCAGTAAGGAGATAGTTGAACTGAATGGTACAATCAATCAACTGGGTCATGTTGAATACTTTATCTAAAAACAGTGAATGCACATTCTTCTCAAGATATTAAGGACATTCACAAGACAGACCATGTTCTAGGTAATAATACCCACCATAACAAATTTTAATGAATAGAAATCATACAAAGCTTGCTCTCAGACCACATAGAATCAAACTATGGAAATAATTAACAGAAAGGTAGCAGAATATTCCCCAAATATTTGGAGATAACCAACACACTTCAGAATAACACCTGGGTCAAAGAAAAAGTCTCAAGAGAAATTAAAAAGTATTTCCAATTAAATGAAAATAAAATACGGCTTTTCAAAATTTGTGGCATCAGTGAAAACAGTGCTTAGAGAGAAATAAATAGCATTAATTGTATATATTTGAAAAGAATAAATTTCTAATATCAATCATCTAAGCTCCTACCTTAGGAAACTAGAAAAATAGAGCAAATTAAATGCAAACGAATCTTTAAAAATGAAAAAAATTAGAGCAGAAATTAGAATGGAAAATCCAAAGAGAAAATTGGTGAAACCAAACACTGATTCTTAGAAAGATCCATAAAATTAAACCTTGAGCCAGGCTAAGAATAAAATGGAGAAGACACAAGTACTAATATAATAAATGAAAGAGGAGCCATCACTACTGAATCCATGTACATTAAAAGAGTAATAAAGGAATATTGTGAATAACTCTATACCTATAGTTTGATAGTGATGAATAAATGTGGGGTGATGGATGTGCTAATTTATGTGGGGAATCCTGTTCCGATGTATACCTATATCTAATCCTTCCATTGTACATTCTAAGATATCTTACAATTTTGTCAATAATACCCTCCTAAAGCTGAAAAAATTCTACCAGATATTTAAGGAAGAAATTACACCTTTTCTTTACAATATTTTCTAGAAGTAGAGGCAATACTTCCTTACTCACTGTTTGAGGCCAGGATTACTCTCATACCATCCAAACATTTCAAGAAAGGAAATCTACAAACCAACATCTCTTATGAATATAGATGCAAAAACACTCAGCAAAATATTAACAAATCGAATTCAATATGTATCAGAAGCAGACACAGTTGACTCTTGAACAGTTGTGGGGGTTATGGGCGGACCCCCTGCATAGTCGAAAATATGTGTTATAACTTTTGACTCACCAAAAACTTAACAACTAACAGCTTACTGTTGACCAGAAACCTTAAACATAAACACTCAATTAACACATATTATATGTATTATTACAATGAAGTAAGCTAGAGAAAGGAAAATGTTATTAAAATCATAAGGAAAAGAAAACATATTTCTAGTATTTATTGGGAAAAAAATCCACATTTAACTGGACCCAAACAGTTCAAGGGTCAACTGCACAGTACAACCAATTGGGATTTATTTCAGCTGCAAGGCTCATTCAACATTCAGAAATCAATTAATAGAATCCATCACATCAGTGGGCTAAAGAAGAAAAATCAAACAATAATTTCAGTAGATGCAGAAAAAGCATTTGACAGTATCCAACAACTATTCATGATAAAACCTCTCAGCAAACTAAAGTGGAAATTTCCTAAACTTGATAAAAACATCTTCAGAAGTTGTATAGCTAACAACATACTTGATAGTGAGAAACTAGAAGTTTTCCTCCTAAAATCAGGAAGAAGGAAGGGATCCCATCTATTCATCCGATAGGATCGGAAATATAAGCTCTACGGATTGAGGAGGTAGAAATAAAACTGACTTTGTTTGCAGATGACATGGTTGTCTATGTTGAAAATATGAAAGAATTGACAACAACAACAAAGAAAACACTTTTCACAAACTCTACCAGAACTGATAACTGTATATTAATCTTGTATCCTCAACCTTGCTATAGTCTACCAGAACTGATAAGTGAATATAGCAAGGTTGAGGATACAGGGTTAATATACAGATGTCCTTTGCTTTCTTTTTTTACTAGTAACAGCTAGAATTAGTCATTAAAACACAATATCATTTACATTAACATAAAAAAGAGAGAAATATGTATAACTCTAAAAAATAAGGTTTGTGTGAGGAAACCCATAAAATTGATGAAAAGAAATCAAAGAAGAATGATCTAAATAAATGGAGATATGTCCCTTATTTATGGATATGGAACACTTAATACTTTACCAAGGTATCAGTTCTTCCCAATTTGATCTACAGATTTGACACAATTGCAGTCCAAAGTCCAGCAAGTCATTTAGTGTATATTGGAGAAAGGAGTCTTTTTAATAAGTGGTGTTAGAACATCTGGACATCCACATGGAAAAAAGGGAAAAAATGAATCTAGACAAAGATCTTACACTTTTCACAAAAATTAATTCAAAATGGATCACTTACATGCAAACTCAAAACTATAAAATGCCTAGAAAATCTTGGTGACCTTTCATTTGGCTATGACTTTTTAGCTATAACACCAAAAACATAATCCACCAAAGGTAATATTAAGTTGGACTTCATTAAATTGAAAACTTCAGCTCTGGGAAAGACATTCTTAAGAGAATGAGAAGACAAGCCACAGACTGGGAGTAAATATTTGTAAAATGCATATCTAATAAAGGACTTACATCCAAAATATACAGAGAACTGGTAAAACTCAACAACAAGTAAACAACCCAATTTGAAAATGGGCAAACGATCTGAACAGACACCTCATGAAAGAATGGGGAGGGAATTTTAAATTAAAACGAGATACCACTACACAACTTATAATGACTGACAGCACCAAATGCTGGAGCAACAGCAGCTTTCAGTCATGCCATTTTGGAAGATGGTTAGTCAGTTTCTTACAAGGTTAAACATAGTCTTGCCATGCAATCCACCAGTCATGCTCCTTGGTATTAACCAAGTGAGTTGAAAACTTAAGACACACAACTACTTACACATGAATGCTTAGAGTAGTTTTTTTCATAGTTACCAAAACTTGAAGCTACCATGATGTCCTTCCAGAAATGAATGGATAAACAAACTGTGACACATCCAGACCATGGAATGTTGTTCAGTTATGAAAAGGAATGAACTGTCAAGCCATGAAAAGATATGCAGGAAGCCTGAATGCACATTGCTAAATAAAAGAAGCCAATCTGAAAAGCTACGTCTATTCAACATCCTATTCAGTCATACAATATACCATATGATTCCAAGTATATGACACCTTGGAAAAGGCAAAGTTATACAGAAAGTTAAAAGATCAGTGGTTGCCAGGATTCAGGGGATGAGCGAGGGAGGGGTGAGTAGGTAGAGTTCAGTGGATTTTTAGGGCAGGGAAACTATTCTTTATGATACTGTATGGTGAATACATAACATTATGCATTTCTTAGAAGCCATTGAACTGTACAATATAGAGTAATCCCTAATTCAAAACTATGGACTTTAGTTAGTAATAAATTATCAATATTGGTTCATCAATTGTAATAAATGTACCACACTAATGCAAGATGTTTTAATAGTGGGAGGAAGATAGGGAGGCAGTATATGTGAATGCTCTGTACTTTCTGCTCAGTTTTCTTTAAGCCTAAATTTCTAAAATACAATGTTTATTAATGAAAAGAAAATACTTCGTAAAATGGGAATTCCAGGAGAGTTGGATTATCATACAAGTTAATTGTCATGCTTGTAGATTATTATATAAATACTAGAGGCCCGGTGCATGAAATTCATGCACTTGGGAGTGGTACCCAGCCTGGCCTGTACCCTCTCACAGTGTGGGAGCCCTGCGATAGATTGCTCCAAAGAGGTAGGTCGGAGCCGGGGTCCTGCCTTTGTGGTGGGCACAGGGCCACGGGAACCCCGGCGGAAGCCACACGGAGTGGCTGCCGGGCCCCACCTCCGCTGTGCACGCAGCCATCTTGTGACAGCATGCAGGTGTCATGGCGTGACAGTGTGAGGGCATCACGGCGTGATGGCAGGAGGACCACCTAGGATTTTATTAGTAAGTTGTAAAGAACTAAGCACAGAAAGGTCCATGGAAACATTGTTCATATAAGTCAACATAATAAATGCCTATATTATAATATGTAAATGCACTGCGAAATTTGTACCATTAAGAAGGTGAAACTTGCCAAAACCGGTTTGGCTCAGTGGATAGAGCGTCAGCCTGCGGACTGAAGGGTCCCAGGTTCGATTCCGGTCAAGGGCATGTAGCTTGGTTGCGGGCACATCCCCAGTGGGAGGTGTGCAGGAGGCAGCTGATGGATGTTTCTCTCTCATCGATGTTTCTGACTATCTATCACTCTTCCTTCCTCTCTGTAAAAAATCAATAAAATATATTAAAAAAAAAAAAAAAGAAGGTGAAACTGGAGAGAGTGATATTACAGGAAGGGAGGATCTTGGAGTCCTAGAAGAAATGAAAGGGAATAGAATCCTGAGAGTGAGTGTAGTTTTGAACAGAGATATGAAAGTGAAAAAGGATGCACGTAGCTAAGGACAGTGCCAGTTTTTCTCTTTGGTGAAGCAAAACATAGCTTGTCCTGCAGACACAAAATAGAACATATTTCACTGTGTTTTTGAAAACAGAAAAATTCATGGAATATTCCTTAATATTCCCAATTCTATTATGTAGTGGATAGGTGTGCGATGTTTCCAAGCAGAAATTTCTGCTATGCTTATATTAAAAGTCTGAATGATTTTAAAAATTTCGTATTTCACAGGATGCCAGACATGCAGCTGAAGAAGAGATTTATACCAACTTAAATCAGAAGATTGACCAGTTTCTCCAGCTGGCCGACTATGATTGGATGACAGGAGATTTGGGAAACAAAGCTAGTGACTACCTAGTAGACCTCATTGCCTTTCTACGTAGCACCTTTGCTGTATTCACACATCTTCCTGTAAGTGACAGTTGCTTTACTTTGCCCATTATATAGAAAAATGTTCTCTTAAAATTGAGTTTGGTGAGAATGTTTGTCTGTTTCTGGAAGCTCTTTAGGTTATAAAAGCTCACTCTATAATTATCATCCCTTAACAAGATTTAGAGATCTCTTCTATTATTTTTTCCTTTACTTTTACATTTTGTTTATTCTGAAAATAGTCCCTAACATTATGTCTACTTATATTCCTTCCAACTTAAGGGTAATTAGTGCAAACACATAGTGAATGCCTTGTTGGAAATAGAAGAGAAATTTAGGAGTTAGGATATCAGATATGTATTTTTTAGTCCTAGAATGTCCATTTAATTTTTTTATAATTTCAAGTTTTCTGCTAAGACTCTCCATCTTTTTATTTATTTTTTCTCTTTTCCTCGAGCTATGTAATCACAGTCATTTTAAAGTCATTGTTTATAAATGCTAATGTGTACTTTACCTACATATTGGTGGATTTCTTTCTGATCCCCTTTTTTTTTTCTTGGTTATTGGTAACATTGCCCTATCTCTACTAACTACTTTCTGGTTGACATAAAACCCTGTGTTTAAAATATGTAGAGATTTTTGGTGGTATCATCTCCCACCAGGTTTGGTTTACTTTTTTTCTTTATTAAGTAGGTAGAATGGGTGGGTGAGTTGTGGTTTGAGCCTCATCACCTTAATCCAATCATAGGCTGATCTGGATCAAGCTAGGATTGCAGTTGTGTGTATCTTTGGTTTGCTCCTGTTGATAGAATGTGGTTCTTCAGTCCTTTTAACGAGAGCTTGGCAGGTCATTGTCTCTTCAGCACAAAGAAGATCATGGAAATTTCCTCTTTTCAGAGGAATCTTAATTACTTTAGCCTCCTCCTTTCTTCTTTGATTTTAGAATTTGCCAAATGTCTTGAGTCTTACTCAGATCAACAATTGCCAACAGGAAAAAATGTGGTTGGAGACTGACCACGTCAATTCACCACTCTCTCCAAAGCTTTCAGCTGAGATTCCCATGAATCCTCCCACTAGTGAGTCTTTTTCTCTGAAACTCTGTAAGACTGGGAAATCTTACTTTGCTTTTCAGAAGTTGGCTTAGAGACCCTTATTTTTCTCAGCTGTGCAGCTTTAGATTTCAGAAAGTGTCTTATGGAGAGAACTGACTTTCAAATCTCCAATTTTGGCACTTCAGCTTCATAATAAAAGCAACAAAAATTCAGTGATATTTTTTTCACCCCAGTAGCTATTCTCTACTGGACTTAACCAGATTTACAGTCTGTTCCAATGCCTAGGTTTGACAGATGCCTCCAGGGGCAGCCACAGGTCCTCAGCTCACTTTGAAAAGGTTTGCCCTCTTTGTAGTTTTATTTCCTTTAGTCCTTATTACTTCACAGTATTCTAGTGTCTTAAAATATGTGTTTTTCTAGCTTTTTACTGCCTTTTCTAGTGCTTAGTGGGAGCATATGTCTGCAGAAAACTAGATGATTTCATTTAGCTTCATCTTGATACCAAAGCAAGTTAAAAGTAGCACAAAAGAGCAAACTACAAACTAATCTCACAGTTATGGATAAAAAAATAAAATAAATAGAGATTTAGCAAGTTAATTCCAAAGTGTTTAAGAAAGGAATTTAGTACTACTTTGTAGGATTTATTCTAGAAATGCAAGAATGGTTTGATATTTTAAAATAGAAAAATATCAATTAATAAAATGTATAACATTAATAGGTAGAGATAAAGTATATAAATCTTTACATTTCCTAAAAAAGGCATTTATTAACATCCAGCTTACATTCCTGATTAAAAACACAACTTACTAAAATATAAGGTGTGGCTCAGTTGGTTGGAGCATCCTCTCATACACTGAAAGGTGGTGGATTTGATTCCTGGTCAGGGCACATATCCAGATTGTGGGTTCAGCCCTGTCCCTAGTCATAGCATGGGAGGCACCTAATCAATGTCTCTCTCTCTTTCCTCTCTCTAAAATCAATAAACGTATCCTTGGGAGAGGACAAAAAGATACAAGTAATGTAATTTTTCAATAACATGATAAAGAACATCTATATGAATTTCATCAGTCACCATAGATTTACCAATGTAACACTATAAACATTTATTTGCATTTACATCAGAAGTATGGTGAAGATGCTCCTCACAACTTCTGTAGGACATCTATTAAATAAGGTAAAAAAGAAGTAAATTATAATTATTTTAATGAGTCATAATATTGTCACTATATATAGATAATTATTGTATAGTTGGATAGTCCAAGAAAATCAACTGAAAAATAATTAAGCCCAATAAGATCTTCCTTGGTTAGATGGTCCACTTAGAAAACAAATCAACTTCACTTATGTTAGTAATATCTCATAGAAAATTTATTTGCTATTGGGGCATAAGATATAAGATTTCTATGAGTACACTTAACAAGTAATATGTGGGATCAATGTGAAGAACATGTCACAGAGTCATTTAAAAAAGACTTCATTATGCACAGAGTTCTAAGATGGAATATTTCATATTATAGAGAGTTTTTCCAAAATTATTCTAATTGCAGTGAATATCAAGTGAATTTGGTGGTGATCGGTATTGTAACAACATAATTCTAAAACTCACTGGAGACAAACATGGACAATATTTGCCAAAGAAAAATGAAAAAATTAATGGGTGTGGTCTTTTTCTATCAAATATAGAAATATTATTGTAAACAAAAAATAACTTAAGTAATATCCTTCTCATACTGAAATAGACTGATAGATTAAAAATCTACAAGTAGTTCAAAGTATACTAGTATGTAAGAATTTTGTATATGATAAAGATGACATTCAGCAATTGCTGTTGCCACTACATCTTTTTATTTGGATAAAAAGAATGTTGTCACTATCTCATATATAAAAATGTATTCTAGATCAAATACATGTTTAAATTATTAAAAAGAAAGAAATTATTGGGAAACCAATAAAAATATTAGCAAATATCTCTATAATCTGAAAGAGATTCATTATTATAATGATCACACCAAAAAGTGAAGTCATTTAGGAAAAAGTTAATAATTTGCCTGCATAAAATGTTTTTTAAAGTATCTAAAAGGAATTGATAAAGAAAATAGAATATAAGCTTATCCAGAAAAATAATTACAATAAATATTCCTAAAGGTTAATGTCTGTAGTACATAACAATATAGCACATTGTTTCAAATTTAATAAAAAGACACAGAATTTGATGGGGAAATTTGCAAAAGTTATATTTAGACAGTCAGAAAAAATAAAAAATAAAAGACTAATGATAATATGAACAAAATGTATAATTCTAATAATAAAACATACATATTAATGTAGGATATTTTTGCCTATTAATTTGTCTAGTAATAAAACATACATATTAATGTAGGATATTTTTGTCTATTAATTTGCCAGAAGTAAATAAGAAAATGATAACATTAATTATTTGTGAGAACTATTTGTGTGAATTGGTATTGTCTTCTTAGTGGTCAGTTTTTCAATATGCTTTAGAAATCTCTTAAAATTTGTTTACTTTTACCCTGCAATCCCACTTTTAGAAATCTGACTTAATGAAATAATCATGGGTGTATTACAAAATTCAGATATTAGTATGTTCAACACAGTATTGTCTTTTGTGTAGCGAAGAGTTGGAAATAAAAGTTTTGCAACAGACGTATTAGCTAAATTATTAGATTTTCACATAGTGTAATATTAATCATTTGTTAAATTAATGTAGAGGGATATTTATGTTAAAACATTTTAATTATTTATTGTAAAAGCAAATTGCAAATAGTATATACAATATTATCTCACTTTCATTAATATAGAGATAGACACATTAACCATCTATATTATATATAGTAAAAATCTAGAATTATATACTTCCTGGTTTAGTTGTATTTATCTCTGTGTAGCTTTTACTTTTTTTTCTGTGTTTTAAAATATTTTCTCCATCATAAAACAGTTGCTGCTTTTATAATCCTACTAATGGCCTGGTGCATGAAATTTGTGCATGGGGGTAGGGGGGGTATCCCTCAGCCCGGCCTGCACCCTCTCCAATCTGGGACATCTCTCTTGCAATCCGGGACTTCTAGCTCCTAACCACTCACTTGCCTGCCTGCCTGATTGCCCCTAACCACTCTGCCTGCCGGCCTTCTTGTCCCCAACTGCCCCCCTTGCCTGCCTGATTGCCCCCAACTGTCCCCCCTGCCAGCCTGCTCACCCCCAACTGCCCCCCCACAGGCCTGATGGCCCCCAAATGCCCCCTCCTGCCAGCCTGCTTGCCCCCAACTGCCTCCTCTGCTAGCCTGCTCGCCCCCAACTGCCCCCCTGCTGGCCTGATCACCCCCAACTGCCCCCACTGCCCCCCATTGCCAGCCTGCTTGCCCCCAACTGCCCTCTCCTCCTGGCCTGATCGCCCCTAACCACTTCTGCCTCAGCCCCACCACCATGGCTTTGTCCAGAAGGACATCCGGAAGGTCTCCCAGTCTAATTAGCATATTACCCTTTTATTAGTATAGATGGGTGGGAGAAGGTGCTATTAAGATTCATTGATCTCTCTCAAGAATATTGTCTTTGATAGTTAATTTATATTAAAAACACATTTACTGAAGAAAAATTGTTTTAAAATGTATTTATTATTTATTTATTTTTTGGCTATTATGTCTCCTTGAGCATTGTATGGTTATTTGAGTAATATTTTTAAGTATAAGAAAAAAAATGCAATAATTCAAAATCAAAGTCCATCTGGGTAAGTTTTCCCTATAGTCATCTTTGTTTTTTTACTTTTTATTTTTCTGTTCTTACAAAATAAAAACAATACCCTAATAAGTGTCACTGTTTATACATTTCATATAATACAGTGTGGTGCCTTACTTTAATGTCCAGGCCACTTAGAAATAGTACTCTGAATCAAACTCAAGTTTGTCTAACTCAAAGTGCATGTTTTCTCTACTTGTAGAGTAGTGCCTTTGCTTATAGGGCTATACTATAAGTAATTAGTTGAGCATTTATCTTCTTGTAAATGTTTATTTTGAGCTGCTTTTGCTACCTAAATACTGTAAGTTCTCAGTGTGGATTGAGTTGATTTGACCATTCAGAATCACCTCACAACTTACTACTCAGAATCATAGTCAGAGGTAATTCATAGCCCTAAATCCTTAATTTTGTGTCTACAAATGCCACTTTTCTGTCTTACCTAATATAGAGATCTCTTTGTGAAGTAGTTATATTTACCAACCATTATATTCTTCCTCCAAAGTCAAATTTGTATGGCTTCTAAATCCTTCTTCTGGTTTTCCACAGACAGCAAATAGATTGCCCAGCACTTGTGTTTATGTTCCCCAACATGCTAGGTGACTTCTTCATGGAACATCATATTCACAAAATGCATTAGAAAAACAAAGCTGTATCTAAAGTTTGCTATTATTGTGCATTATTAGTGAAAGATGAGAGAGGAATGAGCTATTTCTGAGGAAAAAAAAAAAAACCCAATCATTTGTCTCTGACTCTTTTTATATTTGAAATTCCCTGGCAAGAATGGCTCTCTGTCAAAGAGGGATATTGAATGATAGCAAATAAGTATATGGTATGGAAAGAACTGTAAAGGAAAAGGCAAAGACTCTTGGCTTACATTTTAAAATCCCTAGTTTTTCGTAGTGCTCAGGGATGTTTTGTCACCACAATAGCAACACAGCCAAAGGAATAGGTCACTAGGTGTGTGTGTGTGTGTGTGTGTGTGTGTGTGTGTGTGTGTGTGTGTGTGTGTGTTTGGGTGGGAGAGGATGTCCTAGATTATACTCCATTAGATAGTGAATGAATGGTCAAGGGGAAAATTATTGAAAAATTCCAACTATTTTCACTTTGAAGTTTGGTGACTAAGGTGGTCTACCTACTTTCATGACACAACCAAAAGTGATTGTAATAATATGGTTTGGCACAGTTAAGAGTTCTAAAATGCTGCTGTGTACTTTCAGTTAACAGATGAGGTAAGCTCAAGCATTTTTTCAAGCTCCAATTACATAATTTGCAGTTGTATGCACAGCTTCCCATTTTGCATGCTCAGCATAAGTGCATTATTTTGAGAATTTATTCTGTTATCCTGATAATTATCTTCAGAAATGCTTGAGAGAGAGGAAATGCTGTCTCAAGTAACAGACCCAAAGGAGGGAGTCCCGAATTCCTTTTCTCTGTCTGCTGCTAATGTTAATTTATATGACCTAGGGCAAGTTCTCTCTTACCCACCTTGATTTGCCTTAAATTTCTTTGATTAAAAATACAGTGATACCTGCCTGTCATTGGCTTTCCTTTCTGGGCAGTTGGTTGGTCATCTTTAAGGGAAATTTATTTTTTACATAGCAGTTCTTGAAATTCTTCCTGTCTAAAACCCTCCTAAAACTGACATTTCTCTTACCACTCCACTTAATTTTGTGAACTGCGGCATCTCAGCATTAACCAAATGATTCTGCTGTTTAGACTGTCAGTGCCTCCTATCAAGTACAAAATCTTCTCTTAGACCATCAAGACTTTCCATGCTGTGACTCCCAAACTACCTTTTTGACTTTATCTCCATCTCAATTTTCTATTTGCCCAAGACATTCCTCCCAAAGCGGAAGTAATGCTCTTTGTCACGTACACCCAACTGTTTCTACCCGTTTTTTTTTTTCATGCCTCTTTGTCTACTTTAACTGCTTCTGCCCTTTAACTATATATATTGAAATCTTACCAATATTTCAAGGTTCATTTGAAATCCTACACTTTCCATGAAACCTTCTCCAGTTTCTCCTAACCAGATATGACAGCTTTCTTCTTTATAGCAATTGGTGTTGCCCCAGGTCAGAAAATGAATCAGTAGCATGGGTAGGTCCTAGATCTTTTAACTCTGAGTCATGCTTTCTCCACAATAGAAAATCATCTTTCGTTTTTTAATAGTAGCTACTATCTTTTGAGTACAAACATGTACCAGGTACTATATTAAGCATATGCATATTCTCTGTGTGTGTGTATGCACACACACATATAACAGGGGGTATGTGTGTGTGTGTGTATGTGTGTGTGTGTATATATATATATATACATATATATATATACACACACACATATATATGAATTTATATATACATATATACATGTAAATGAGAATATATGAAAATACATGTATGTATGTGTATAGATATATACATATTCTCCTTATTCCTTGTAATAAATTTACAAACAAGTATTATTATCCCATTTTACAGATGAGAAAAATAAAGCATAGAGAGTAACCTAACCTAGTTTTCTTAGCTGATGCCTCATGTGGGAATTTTCTCATCTACTGGTAATAATGATTCTTTAAATCAGCCCAATCCCTATGGTTTTCTCTGGAACAAATTATTAAGGGAATTTCAGATGTCATCAAGGGACCAGCGGCATCATAGCTTTCAGGATATCAACCAAATTTTTCTTCAAATTAATTATGTAGGTAGAGCTAGTGTCCATGGAATGTATTTTGTTTTTTCTCCTCTGATGGAGTAGAAATTTACAGATCTGCTAATGATTTTTCTGCATACTTAGAAATTGATTGTTTCTTGTTTACATGCTATGAAGACTGGTTATTGGAGCCACACAGAGTACATTGAAATCAGCATATTAACTCCTTATTAGCATGGTATTGGGGTTGTTAGTTTAGTTAGTCGTTTTAGTGACTAAATCCTTTAGTTTTGTATTTCTTCGGAGATATCTTTGTGTATTGAGCTGTTACTTAGCACTTTCCCCCATAAAACTACTGATCCCAATAGCCATGGCCATTCTTTCTGGTTGTATTCAATCAGTCTCTTGCCTCTTTAATGATTCTGATCTTTGGATTGTCTCCTGCTCTTATATCCTATATAATAATAGGGTAATATGCAAATTGACCCTCACGGCAGAACGACCAGATGACCACTCAACTAGTCACTATGAGGCGCACTGACCATCTATCAGTCCCTTTCCTGGGCTGACAGGCTCCGATCGCCTGATGGCGAATAGTGAACCAGGGGTGGGTGGCAGGGTATGTGGGTGGTGCCAGGCCAAGGCCCCCACCCTGCCAGTCGCCCCACGCACAGAGGGCAACCCACAGTGGGGGCAGGGCCGGCAAGCAGGTGGAAACAGCTGACTGCTCGGTCCCTTCCCCTGGCTGTCAAGCTCTGATTGCCCAATGGCAAATGGGGAACTGGAGTGGGTGGTGGCGAGGAGGGGGGTGGCAACAAGTGGGCGGAATGGCCGACCTCTTGGTCCTTTCCCCTGTCCCGCAGGCTCTGATCACCTGATGGTGAACGGGAAACTGAGGGTAGGTGGTGGCGGGGGGCGGGGGTGGCTGCGGGCAGCTGGGGAAGATGGCCCTGATCGCAGGCCAGGCCTAGGGACTGTACCCGTGCATGAATTTCATGCCCCAGGCCTCTAGTTTATTAAATAAAAGATTTAGACTGTTTGATTCCAAATACTGAGAGCTATCTACTTCTAATCATGTTTTTGGAGATGCGAAATAAAGAAGCACCTAGAGCTTAAAGAACTACAAATCCTTCAAATCAAACTCTCCAAACCTAATATGCTATTCATAAGTCAGAAATGCCACTGAGAGAATCTTAGGTACTGCTACATATGGTTACCTTAATATCTCACATGAATATGGCTCATATGCAAAGTGTCCCCTCAGGAGTTTGACCTGGAGACTGGTAATTCAATTGCTTGCTATGACGTGTGCTGACCACCAGGGGGCGGTGCAGAATGAAGGGAGGCCCGATTGGCCCTGATTGCCAGCCAGGCCTAGGGATCCTACCCATGCACAAATTTTGTGCACTAGGCCTCTAGTGCCTTTATAAATGAGAGGAAACTGCTCTCCTTCTTTCTCATTGGTGCTGGGATTATGGGAAGCTAAAGTATGTTCTGAGGAACAAATAATTATTTCAACATTTCTTATAAGAGTAAATCATTAAAAATAATTTTAACTGTATAATAACAGGTAAATGGTTATATAAACTGTAAAACTGTTCAATGAACAATAATGCATTTATTAAAATTACTTTTATGAATATCAAATAATAACATTGCAAAATATTTAAAGGGTTAAATGAAAGAAGCAGATTGAAAATTTTATAAATAAAGCTTATAATTATGTAAAATTTCTAAAAATATATTAATAGCAGGGGAAAAAGTCAGCAGTAAATATGTTAAGTAATTGTTTTGGTGATGTGATTTTGAATTCATTTCAAAATAGTATTTTATAATTTTTTGTTATTGGCATTTTAAAAATATAAGCATTTGCTTTATTAAAATAATTAGATCTTTATAGCTGAAAGGCTATTTATCCAAGTTCCTAAGGAGAAAATACTATTACTTGGCAGCACTGCAGTTAGGTCATTCTGAACTGCATTCTTCCTGCTTTGACAAGATGGCAAGTTTGAGCCTGCTTCATGGTGCCAAGGTGCTCCCAGCACATCCAGTGCACGTTGTGGGTGAGGAGTTCACAGTTAAGTGCACAGCAACCTTGTGTATGCCACTGCTCTGAGATATGTTCATGGTGGTTTACAGCCACAGTTTTCATATGGTATAGGAAGTACTTGAATTTCTCCAAACAAATAACACATATTATTGGGAATCAGACACAGTGTATACTTGCCCCTGGGGACTCCTATTTTGAATTAGGAACTGCAGGCTTTTTGCTCTCTAGCTCCTGGACTATGGATGAGGTCCAGGCTCTTCTTAAAGGAAAAACTAGCTTCTTAAAAAATTATTAGAGCCCTAGCTGATTTGGCCAGTGTCGGCCTGCAGACTGAAGGGGCCCAGGTTCGATTCCGGTCAAGGGCATTTATCTCTGTTGCAGTATTGCAGGCTTGATCCCAGGCCTTGTTCGGGACATGTGTGGGAGGCAACCAATCAATGTGTCTCTCTCACATCGATGTTTCTCATTCTCTCTCTCTCTCTCTCTCTCTCTCTCTCTCTCTCTCTCTCTCCCTTCCCCCCTTTCCCTTCCACTCTCTCTGAAAATCAATGAAAAAGTGTTCTTGGGCGAAGATTAACAACAACAACAGCAAAATCATCAGAGTAACACACACAGCCAAAACATGGATTTTCTACCCTGAAATGCATATACTACCCTTTACCTCTTTGCACACAATATGCCACAGTTGCCTAATCTTCACAGCTTCCAACTACATAGTAACATTTAGTCTAGTCCAGTGGTCAGCAAACTCATTAGTCAACAGAGCGGCAAACCGTGGCTCGCGAGCCGCATGTGGCTCGCGAGCCGCGGTTTGCCGACCACTGCATTAGATTATATTTTTAAAAGAGTTTCTGTTAAAAAAAAATCTACTTGTTATTTTTATTTAATGTAGGATAATTTGATTGCCTTTACAGTACTCATGCAAAGGAATGGTTTACTCTCAACTGTTTCAACATGGAGACTTTTGTCAACTCTTAAGAGTGACTGCCAGCTAACAAAATGAGGAAGTTTGATTCTGTGTGTTGGCATGTGTGGTTTTTTCTGTTTGGGTGAATTGATGTTTTTGTTTTCATTTTAAATTTCCTTTGATCGTTGTATAACTTGGTAACTCCTTTGGAAGACAGTCTTAGGATCAAGAGGTTACAGGGACCTAAAAATGGGAAGCTGTCATTCAAAAGACAAACAAGAAGTCTAACATGAACCCTTAATAAAGGTCGTTTACTTCTATGTCTGTTTTTCCTACATGTGAGTATAGATTCCCACTGGAACTGTATAAAACCTAAGGATTATTCTCTAGAATGATGGTTTTGGGACCATGTTGACCCTATCTACATTGCTGTTGTGAAACAGTGACCACAGTATATCATTTTTTTAGTTAAGAGGTCTGTAAAAAAATGTGTTTTTTAAATAGTCCATTCTTTAGAGAAGGAAACAACTTTGTGTGTTTTTTTAAATTAAAGAATAATAAACATGTAGAAAAGTGAGCAAGTTATAAATACTAAGTAGTTTGATGAATTTTCACGGAGTAACATATCCATGAGATCAGGACCAAGTTCAAGAAACAGAACATTACCAGTTTCCCAGAAGGCCCTTCTAGTCTTTCTCTCATCAAACCTTTACCTGTCTCCTTGAGGGTAATCATTATCTGTATTTCTAATACTGTAGCTTGGTCTTGCCTGTTTGTGGAATGACACAATATATACGCTTTTTTTGGTGTCATGTAGACTCAACATTACATCTGTGAGATTCAACATTGCATGTAGTAGTAGTTTGTTCATTCTTATTTCTAGATCATATTCCACTATATGAATATATCACAATTTGTTATCTCTTCTAATATTGTTGGACATTTGAGTTGTTTCAGCTTTTGGTTATTAGAAATAGTGTTGCTTTTGAAACTTCTGTATGTATTTTGGTGAACATATATTTCTTTTGAGTACATACTTAGTGGTGGAGTTACTGTGTCATAGGGCACAAAAGTGTTCATAGCCTGCCAAACAGTTTTCCAAAGGATTATACAAATCCATATTTTTTACCAGTAGCATATAAGAGTTATAGTTAATTCACATCCTTGCCAAAGTTTGGGTTTATCTGTTTTTATCATTTTAATCCTTCCATTGGCTCTATATCTATATCTATACCTGTATCCATATCTATATATCTATATCTACATATAACATTGATGTTTTCAATCATTTTTTTTTTATCACTGATGAAGTTGGGCAACATTTTTTATGCTTATTGGCCATTTGCATATAGTCTTGTTGTGAAGTATCTGTTCAATTCTAAGATACATTTTTAAAATTGGGTTATCTGCTTTTTTATTAATGATTTTAAGGAGTTCAGTATATATTCATTTCAGCAGTTGTGGTAGACAGAGAAATGGTCTCTAGAGATGTCCACATCCTAATCCCCAGAACCTGTGATATGTTAATAGCAAGAGGAACTTTTGCAGATATGATTAAGTTAAAGGATCTTGAGGTAGGGAGGTTATCTTATATTATCTGGATGTACCCAATGTAAACTTAGAGTCCTTATAAGAGGGAGGTAAGAGTGTCAGAGTCAGAAATGGAGATGTAATGGTTGAAGCAGAGGGCAGAGTAATATAGCCAGGAGCCAAGGAATATGGGTAGTTTCTAGAAACTGAAAAAAGCAAGGAACAGATTTCCCCCTAGAGCAGGGGTGGGCAAACTTTTTGACTCGAGGGCCACAATGGGTTCTTAAACTGGACCGGAGGGCCGGAACAAAAGCATGGATGGAGTGTTTGTGTGAACTAATATAAATTCAAAGTAAAGGAGCGGAGGGGAGAGCAAGAGAACCCTCCGCTCTTTCGGCTCCGCGGGCTGGATAGAAGAGCCGAACGGGCCGGATCCGGCCCGCGGGCCGTAGTTTGCCCACGGCTGCCCTAGAGCTTCTAGAAGGAATGTTGCCTTTAATTTTAGCCCCATCAGACTGATTTTGGACTTCTGACTCCACAAAACTGTAAGATAATAAATTGTATTGTTTGAAGCCATTAAATTTGTGGCAATTTGCTTTAGGAGCAATGGGAGGCTAATATAGCTATGCTTAAGCTTTTTGGCCTTCAGACTCCTTTACATTATTAAAAGTTACTGAGGACTCCAAAGAGCTTTTGTTTATGTTATATATACCTACCAATATTTGTCATATTTGAAATTAATACTGAGAGCTTTGAAATTTTGTAGCCTTGAGCGGAGGCCAGGGCAGGCCAGGAAGTTTGGCTTCCTCCATCACTGGGGAAACCCAAGCCTCCTGCTCGCTCCGTGGCTGGCCGCCATCTTGGTTGGGTTAATTTGCATGCTCACTCCTGATTGGTTGGTGGGGCGTGGCTTGTGGGTATAGCAGAGTGATGGTTAATTTGCATGTTTCTCTTTTATTAGTGTAGATTTTAAAATAACAATATTTACCCATTATTTATTAATATGAATAAGATATTTTTCAAGAAAAATAACTATTTTCCAAAGATATTAGTAACATGAATGACATTGTTTTATATTTTTGTGTATAATTTTAATGTCCGGCTTAAAAGCAGACATTTTGATATATCAAATCTGCTTCTGCATCAGTATATTGTAATATGTTTTTCTGGTTGAAGTATATGAGGAATTCTGGCCTCATGGATATATGTTTGATAGAGGAGTATTTTAACCTTTTCAGATAATTGTTGATATTCGTTGGTCCACTGGTCTATTTTGTACTTGGGGTAGATCTTTACCCCAAGTAGCATCACACATTGATTATTTAGAAAATATTGGTTCACTGAGTTAGGCAAATCTGCCAAATGTTGATATATTTTATTACAGAATATAAAAAATTCACCCTCGGTAATATTACCACCAGTCTAAAAACGTTTTAAGTATTGGGAAGCCATATCATGGTGGCCAATACTAATTTTCTAAAATTCAAAATTTTCTTGTAAGCTTTACTTGTGTCATTGGCAACTAATACTGTCAGTTGTTTCTTTCAAGATGCAGTCAGTCTCATTTCTGTCATTTTCAAGAAAATGCCCATCAAAACCACATTTGAATAACATAATTTGTCTGTCAGCTGTTCTTTCAAGTGAAAAGGGTGTTCCATGAAAAAAAAAGGAGCTAGTTCAGTTTGTAACTCAATCACACAAATGCTTTGCCTGCGACAGTTATTATACTTGAGCACATAAGTGCTTTATACATAGTATCCTTTATACATACTACAGAATATAAAAAAGACATACTCAAGATACATTAGTTATTTTGAGATTATTAAGGGAATAGCATTTATATGCTACCTTGTTGGTGATAAAGGAAATATGTGACATTAGTTCCAAGGGAACATTTTAAAAAGGAATAATTTTTTTAAAAATGAAACTGGAATTTGTTTTATTGTGAGTGCCTGGCATTAAGCTATACAAGGATTACCAGTACTATTTGGTACCACAGCCTTAATTCAAGCTATGGCACTAGTGGTTTTGACCATCATTGCTTTTGCAAATGCCAACACAAGTGAAACATCATTAGTGGAAATGCTGTAGAAATGCCAACACAATGGAAAAGGCAAATAACATCTCAATGTTATGAAAATTGTCCTCCTGGACCCCTGAGAGGGCCAGAAGGACCCGCAGGCATCTGTAGACTACACTTCTGAGAACTACTCTTCTAGCTGTGATTTCTTTATGGGATATTTGTATTGCAAATATTTATTCTTGTTTGTGGCTTGCCTTTTCACTCTCTTAATGGTGTCTTTTGATGATGTTTATTACGCTTTGAGAAATATAAATCTATTTTCTAATATAATTTTCAAAATTAAACTTTTTTTTTCCTTAAGGTATTCAAATATTGGTCACAGCAAGTTAGTCACATTATCATTTCCCTATTCTACTTCTCTGTGCCACACTTTTACCTTCCATTTCCTCTATTTTCCTCCCTAGTGAGTGCAATGTCCATTCTACAGCGTCAGTATGTGTGATCTCTGCTTCTTACAGGTCTGCCTTCTTTAGTTATATATATACAGTATGCTTTGCTTGTGGTTCAAACATTGCAAGTAACTTGAAGCTTTCATGATATGGACTGGTAGTAGGAGAGGATAAAGGGAAGGATTATAAAATTAGATTTCAAATATTTACATGAAATTAGATTCTTCTAGATAACAAATTTTTTAAAAACAATTAACAGTTGTTGCCCTAGCTCAGCCGTGGGCAAACTATCCCGCGGGCCGGATCTGACTGTTCTATCCGGTTCTCTTGCTCTCCCCTCCGCTCCTTTACTTTGAATTTATATTAGTTCACACAAACACTCCATCCATGCTTTTGTTCCGGCCCTCCGGTCCAGTTTAAGAACCCATTGTGGCCCTCGAGTCAAAAAGTTTGCCCACCCCTGCCCTAGCTGGTTTGGTTTAGTGGATAGAGCATCGGCCTTTGGACTGAAGGATCCTGGGTTCGATTCTGGCTAAGGGCACATGCCTGGTTGCAGGCTCGATCCCCAGTTGGGGGTGTGCAGGAGGCAGCCTATCAATGATTGTCTGTCATCATTGATGTTTCAAATATCTCTCTCTCCCTTTCCCTTCCTCTCTGAAATAAAAATATATTTAAAAAAAATAAGTTAATTAACAGTTGTAGGCCTAGAAGAGTTTTATTTCAGGAAATGAGTATTCAAAAACCATGAAGTGAATTAACCTAAAACAATGAAAACTTTATATATCTATATAATAAAAACCTAATATGCAAATCGACCAAATGGCAGAACGACTAGTGGAACAACCAGTTGCTATGACGCACGCTGACCACCAGGGGCCAGATGCTCAGTGCAGAAGCTGCCCCCAGCCTGCAGGCCCCAGGCCAGCCAAGGCCGGTGCCAGCGGGGGCCCCCCCAATTGCCCCACTGGTCACCATGCAGAGGGAGGCAGTGGGGGGCGGGACCGGCAAGTGGGTGGTGCCGGGCCAGCCAAAGTGGGTGTCAGCGGGGACCCCCTGATCTCCCTGCCGGTCGTCCCACAGATTGGCCCTGATCGCTGGTCAGGCCTAGGGACCTTACCCATGCACGAATTTCATGCACCGGGCCTCTAGTAGTAAATAATAACACTGCCTAATATGTATAGCAAGCATTTTAGAAATATTAACTATACTAGTGGCCTGGTGCATGAAATTCGTGCACATTAAAAGGGAATTAATTAGAGGAAATATTTTAATATTGCTATTTGCTCTTTCTCTATAATAGAAGTGTCAGAGATGAAAGAAAATTAGTAAAATTTTTATGAAAATCTCCCTCCTGTCAGAGTCAGGGGTGCGCTGCGGGACCCAGAGTCAAGTCCCCGCCCATCCACGTGCACCTCAAAATCGTGCGAGACCCAGACTGGCTGGCCCCACCCCCATCAAGCCCAGCAGGGTGGGGGGCACAGCCTCAGGTGCCCCGTCAAGCCCTGCCAGGTGGTGGGCACAGCCTCAGGTCCCCAGGTCCGGGTGCCAGGGCGGAGGGTGCGGTCTCAGGTCCCCTGGCCCCAGCGAGAGGGCGTGAGGGTGCGAGGGCGTGACAACCATTTGCATATTAGCTCTTTATTATATATGATTATATATGATAGTTGTAACAGACAATATTAAACCTTATGTAATATATTATCGATATTATTAAAACATTAAATGATTATTAAAAACATCTTTCTATACTATATGTGAGGGACATTGGTTATTTTGAGATTATTAAGGGACTAGTGTTGATATGCTGCCTTGTAGGTTAAAGGAAATATGTCATTTCCCAGGAGGACATTTAATTGTGATCTTTCTTTAGGGTTTCCCTTTCCTTTAACAGTGGTCCATGGGGATCCTTCCAGTGTTTTTTGTTTATCTTTTTACCTTCTTGGTGGAACCTGGCTCCCAAGTGTAGGGCAGGACTGAGTCTAATGAGCATAAGCTTATAGCATGTCAAGATTCAACAGTAATGCTTGAAATTCCAGTCCTAGTTCAGCTCTAATGTTAGTTCCTGGCTCCAGTCTACTGCAAACAATATGGCTGTGATTAGCCTTAATCATCCCTATTCTGTACTATTGAGGGAAGATTGCTAGACCTGGCACAATTGTATTACTGATGCTAACTATAGAAAGTCACCAGGAATGTTGAGTGACTTTCTGTCTGATGTAATGAATTTCTTTAATTATGTTATATAGCATTTGAAACTTCATTATAACTCTATCTTCCAGTAACTGCAATGGAAAATGGCATTTGATCTGCTTTTGATTAAAAACCACCATTGCCCCAAACTACCAGACCACAATGTCTTTATGGATAACTCACAAATGTTTACTTGTCTTATGACTCACCTTGATTCTGTTTTGCCCTGAGTTAACAAGTCACCTCTCTCACTGTTTAATTCCTTTAGTTTTTGAATTTTGGGAAAGTCATGATGACTTTTTAATGTGTCTATACGCTCTACAGTATATGAGCTTTACCTTTCAGGCCCTCTGGTAAACTTGCCAGGCTGTTTCTGATCCCATAGAGGCTGAGCAGATATTTGGCTCAACTGCTACTATTTTAAGAGCCTAGGAAGCACTCTGAGAAAGTGATCTTGTCTACATACCAGTGTTTAGCTTCTTTTTCCTCTTTCCTTTAGCTCTCTTTGCAGTGCATTTTACCCTCTCTGCATTAATAGGATATGTGATTACTGGAGAGCCTGCCACAATTTTCTGGTGTGCTGATTTTGTCTATTTATTATTTTTCCCAAAGGATAGACTTTCAAATTGTTATGGAAAGAAAACAGTTTATGGCTGGCTGCTAGGGATATTGTTCCTAACTCTTACCATTAATTTGCTGCCTTTTATTTAGAGTAAAATTTGAATACCAAATGGACCTCTGTTTCCTCTTCTAGAAATGAGAAAGCCAAATGCTGGAAAATGTGGTCGTATGGAAGATGTATTAGACTTGTTTTGAATGGATCTAACAAGTGGAAGTTAGAAGTAAATTAAATAGAGCATGAACCAGTTAATTCTCGGTCAGTGTTGGAACAGAGGATAGATGATTTTTTATGGGATGTTGTAAAGGCAATCCTTGCATATGACAGTGTTAGGTTAGGACTCTGAGTCTTCTAACCCTGAGCTTTCCGTGTTTCTTCTTCGATGTGCTGGAACCACATATGAGGAATAACTTGGTGTATAATTTGACACCGTGTCTGTGTAATATTTAAAGGTCATCCGACCCAGTAACTGTAAAAGCATATTAGAAATTAAATTAATAGTGAAGATAATTTTAGATCCAGGCCTGAACTTGGAATAATTTTTACCTTATGTTTCTCATATTACTCTTATTCAGTTTTTAAATATGTATTTTTGATCCAGTATACTTATAGAACCTCATTGTGAGGAATCTTTTCTAAAACTTCATTATAACTCTATCCTCCAATAAGTGCAATGGAAAAGAAAAAGATAATGCCATAAGACAAATTAGAAAGTGAAATGGGGAACAGAAACACCAAAGGTAAGGGATTTAGAACATAAATTATATTTATTGATAATAAATATCTTTATTTATTATAAATAATAACAATATTTATATTATAAGTGGAGGTATATTTTCTTTATGGGCTTAAGTATAAGTGAAGTAATAGACTTGCAATTATGTGCTTTTCTTATGTCACTGTCTGGCACTATGGAAATATGACTCTTTAACTTGGGAATATATAAAAGAATGCTGATCACACTCCATCTTTCCTCACAGTCCTTAGCCATCTTCCCAGATGCAACTGTGGCAATTTCTATTGTGAAGTGAGCTGGTCTACAGTTAGTCTCCTGTCCAGATCTCCTAAGACAGCACTGTGCTCAGTATTTATAAAGAACTTATATAGGGTATCCCCCAAAATGTATACACACCCTTTGAATAATTATAAAGGCAGTGTTTATTAAAATACATTTAATTTTCAAATTTGAGCTATCAGCTGTTAAAATGAGGATACAATTTTTGGGATGCCTTGTTTTTTTGAGCAGTTTAGGTTTGAACATGTTACTGATTTAACCTGGTGTTCCAAACCAAGGGAACAATTTTTATAGCACAGCATCTAGTAATTCTTTGTTGTGGGGTCTGTGTACTGCCGGATGTTTAAAAGCATTCCTGGCCTTTACCCAGTAGATGCCAATTGTCCCCACCCTGGCTCCCTCCCCCTGCCAAAACTGTGACAACCAAAAATATTTCTAGACATTGCTAAATGTCGCCTGGAAAGCAAAATCATTCCCAGTTGAGCATGACTGCTCTAATATCTGAATTAAAAAAAAACACAAAAAAACACCTAACCCTTTGTATGCCATAAGCATCTCTAGATAAAAGTGGGGGACCTTTCCCATGCACCATGTATGTGTGTGTCTATAGCCACAAACCTCGCATACCAACTCTAGCCACCTAATTTTAAAATCAGACTTGTTAGTGACCTCTCTTGGTTTGTAAAGAAAGTTATGGTAACTTAAATTCGTAAATATTCCAGCACATATGGGAGAAATGGGGATGGTTTCCGTTTCGGACGCGTGGCAGTTAACTGGATGAGTAATTGCTACCACTGAAAATGATAAGAGCACTGGCCATGAAAGCTGTTCTAAAAGAGGAGTTTCAAGAATACACAAAGAATGATTAGCACTATTGTATAACCTCCTGTGGTTACTTAAGTTCTGAAATGTTTATTAAAATATTAAACCTCTTTATGCTTATATCATATATCATTACTTGTCCTTGATGCTTTAACAAATTTTCTCCTCATATGGTCTGTTTGTTTTTAATCAGACTTGTTTAATCACCTAAATTAAATTTCAACTTTAAAAATATTCCATTATCTTCTAGTATCTTCATTGTTTTATCTGCCTTTTCCAGTTTAGGTAAGGCAGTTCATTGAAAACAATTTGGTGCTTATTTGGCACAGTGTCAGAATATTCCTTGGCATCAAATGCAAATATCAGAGAAGAGATTGAAATATGCAGTGTCATTGCAACCAGGTAAAAGATAAATATAACTTTTTTTTTTTTTTGGTTTGCTTGTTTCTTAAAGGGACTACATTAATGAAATGATCTTTGAACACTCTAAGCTCAAAATAAAATTCAAATATAATTACTACTGATCACAAAGGCCCATTACTTAATATCCTTAAATTTGATTTCATCAACTTTAATGTGAAATCATCTGAAATGTAGGTGAAAATTGAAATTTGAGAGTGCTAGGAAAGATGACTGATTGCCCTACGAGCACTCTGAAGTGGACACAAAAAGCAAAAATAGAGATGTAAGCATCACTCATAAATGAAACTGTGGGAGTGACCTTAGCTCCATTCCTTTTTATTGCAAAGGCTATTTTCTAGATATTAATAAAATTTGAAACAAATCAAAATGGGATGTCAGCGGCTGATACATACACTCTCAATTTCAAGCAGCCTCTAGGTTTTGCAAAGTGAGAAAGTTCAGAAAGACCTTGTCAGTAACTTGGAGATAGGAGCACTAGGGATATGAATGGCAAATAACAAATTACGGCTAATTTTCATACTTTAGAATACAGAATGACAGGAGAGTTGGGGCTGATAGAGGGTCATCTTTGTTTTTCTCAATGTGACTTTCTGTTGTGGAAAATCCTTCCATTTTTGCTGCTGGCCCTGAAGTGAATAATGTCTAAAATCTAAGAGAATTACCCTCATGGAACTTGACAAGACAAAAGAGTCATCCAGAGTGTTTACAAGCAATATATTTGAGTTTAGATCATCTCAGCCAGAGTTACTGTTTTCTACCAATCTCTCCCCTTATTTCACAGCATCCAAAGGAACAAACAGAGGTTATGTCCAATCAATTTCTAGATTTCCTGTTCAGATTATAAAGTATGTTTTAAAAAATGACTGAGAAGCAAAAGAATCCAACCACACTAATCATAATAAATAGCAGATATAACCAAATTGCCCCTCTTCATAGCTAAATGACAAGTACAACTTAGAACCTGTATAATGAGTGGTACCAAAATAAATAAGCAGAAACATAAAAGCCAAATGAGGAATATGTATTGAAAGAAAAGTTACTCCAGGAAACTGAATACCACTTTAAGAAAAATAATTATCAACACTCTAAAGGAGATAAAAGTGACCATGGACTTTATGATAAGAGATCAAAGAAGAAATTCTAGAGATTAAGATATAGATAAAAGGACACCAAAGTAAGGTCTGGCAGAGGGGGATGAGTAAAACTATCAAAATAATTAAAACCACATTAGGTACAGGAGATGAAGTGAATGATGCTACAGATGGACTTAATGACTTAAAGAAAATGCTTGAGAAAAATCACACAAAATGCAGTGAGAAAGATAAATTAAAAACTATTAGTAAAAATTTATTGATACAGGGGAAAAAATCATGCCTGAAATAAATAAGCTCAATCGATAGATTAAAAGAGTTTATGAAATACCTGGAAAAAGTAATAAAGACTTAGACTACTCCTGTCAATTTTTAAGATTTTAAAAAATTCCGTAGTACTAGACTAAGAAAAAGTCACCTACAAAGTTAAAAAAAATTAAGTTGGCCTCATATTTTTTTCAGACCCCAAATTACACTGTAATAATGTCTATAGAATGTTGAAGACAAACCAAACAGGTGACTTAATTTAGTGTATAAAAAATTAGAGCTTTGCCCTGACCAGTTTGGCTCAGTGGGTAGAGCGTCAGCCTGCACACTGGAGGGTCCCGGGTTCGATTCCAGTCAAGGGCATGTACCTTGGTTGCGGGCACATCCCCAGTGGGGGATGTGCAGGAGGCAGCTGATAGATGTTACTCTCTCATCGATGCTTCTAACTCTCTATCCCTCTCTCTTCCTCTCTGTAAAAAATCAATAAAATATATTTAAAAAAATAATTAGAGCTTTTATGAACACTTCCTAAAAATTTACTTGGAAGATGAATCAAAAGAAGAAATCTTTAAATGTTAAAATTACCATATAGAAAGATTGGTGATGAGCATATTAAACATAGAATCAAGCAGACTAAAAATAAAAGGATGTAATGTTCAAATTTTTAAATAAAAGATATATAATTTAGAAATAATTATTTGATGATAGTTAATTTGATAAAAAGTTCAGAAAGAGTCAGCAAAATGGAGTCTTTAGGTGTTGGGATTGGGAAAGAAGATCATATTAATATGCTAATTATTTCAGGGGAGTTTATTTTTGAAGTATATAAATGGAAAATGGCTTCAGTGTATTAGTGCATTTCATCAGTTGTAAAGAACATTTCTTCCCACATTTTAACATCTCTGGATTTGGAATATGTTTTGTGATCAGTAGTAACCCACGGTTATAATTGGTACCATATTTTCTTTCATTGTCATTTTAACTGCAATGCATCTTATAGTTAATGACATTTTAGAGTGCATTGCATATAGATTTTAAACAAAGTCATCACTAATGGAACTAAAACTGACAATTTTATGTATTTTTATAATTAATGAATGAAGGGAAGAAGGAAAGTGAAAAAAATTAATAGAATACAGACCATAAAGCAAAAGATTGCAAAGAAAAAAATGCTGGGAAAGGAGACAAGAGAGGATGATAATAGTTGAGATACTGATCTGGGTTCAAATTGCAATGCCGGAAAATGTGGAGATAGTTAAAGTGTCTGTGTAACAATAACGCTAACAATTAGAAAATTTTCTGTTAAACAATGTTTTAAACATAGAAGAAGTCAAAATGTAACTTCAGAATATTTAGAAAACAATAATAATAAAAGCAAAAACATCTCACATAGCCCATGAGCTACAATTAGAGTCATACTTCAGGGGCATTCATAAACTGAATGATTCCAGTTTTAATCTAGCAAGAATGAAAAACAAGTAAGTTTTTAAAAAGCAACAGTAACTGATGAATGATAAAAATCATTAATTGATGAATTAAATATTGATTGAATGGATAGACTTAAGAGCTTTTTCATTAATAGTGTAAATCACTAGTCTTAAAGATGGGGAAGTGAAAGTGAAAAATACAAAATTAAGGATAAGAATTGGGAGATGACAAGATACAGAGAAAATTCAGTGCTGAAAATTTGCACAAATATATACTACATATTTAAAAATTTGAATGAAATAGATGATTTTCTAAGAACTGGTGAGGGCATGTGCCGGGGGAAGGTCAATGGGGAAAAAAAGGAGACATGTGTACTACTATTTGTAATACTTTATACAATAAAATAAAATTAAAAAAAAAAGAAAGCAGATTGAAAAGGAGATAGAACTCTGGTCGGGTAGCTCAGTTGGTTAGAATGTGGTCCCTATATGCCAAGGTTGCAGGTTCAATCAATAGTCAGGGCACATACAAGGATCAACCAATGAATGCATAAATAAGTGCAGCAAGAAATCCATGTTTCTCTCTCTCTCTCTCTCTCTCTTGCAAGTCAATTAAAAATATTATATTTATAATAACTAAAAGATTGAGACATTTAGAAATAAACATGAAATATGTAAATACTATATTAGTGTATTTTTAAAAAATTAAATATCATAAAATAATGTTTTTATATATGGTAAAAAAAACTTTAAAAATGTTAATTTCCATTAATCCAAAGAAGCTCACTAAAAATTTCAGTGGGATATGCATTGGAACTTAATGTAAGTTTTATCTGGAAAAAGAAAATGTGAGAAAAGGAATGATCGATAAAATTCTAAGGAAGAAAATTTGAGAGAACACACTTTTCTTACTTAATTGGAAGGTTAGACTCATGCAAACATTTGGCACTTACAAGGATATGACTGTATAGTTCCATGGAGTAGAGTAGGTAATCCAGAAAATACAGCAAAGTCTATTTGGGAATTTAACATATGATATATTTCTGATCAATGGAAGCAAGGATGGGTTATGGGATAAGTGCTATAACAGAATTGAGCTGGAGAAAAGTGGATTCCTTCACTGCCCTCACACCAATGATTTAAATATGTTTTTTAAAATTTATAATACTAGAAGAAAATGGAGTGGAGATTTTCTCAGCATGGTATAAAATTCAGGAGCTATACAGGAAAAGTTTGTTAAATTTGACTATGAAAACTCAATTCTTCTCTGTCAAAATTACTACAAACAGAAGTCTAATAGGGACAGGCAGGGCTAAATTCTTAATAAATAAGATGCTCTTATATATTAAATCATTACCAATAAATGTATAAGATCAAAATAGGCTAGCTAGACACACATCTCTAAATATTTAACCTTCCAATCCCATAAATAATAGAGCAGATATATTTTTAAAATGGAATTAAATTAGTAGCAGTGCAAGGAAACAAGAAAAAATGTCATTTGCATACTAGATATTAAAGGATTTCATGCAATAAAAAAAAGAGGAAAATTCATGAGATTATTTGGAAAAGAATCCTGGAGTAAACCATCTTCTAAAGGTCAAGTGGGAAATTGCTGTGGTTCCAGTGTACCAATTAAAGTGGGTACCCAGTGAGTCCTCTCATTTGGATGAAATGGCTCAAGAGGAAAACAAAAAGACTAACAGTGTGGCTTTCCCAGAAAAAACTTGCTCACCTCAAGGAATTTGTACTTAGGTCTAGAATAAGAGGCATATCTCAGAAAGATTTGTGGGTATGGCTATTGGCATAACAAAATGCAGTTAAATAAAATGTCAATTAAAGTTTTTGAGAGAGTTGTACTGCCAAATGTGCTAGTAGGTTCAATTAAAAGAGACTGTGATTATTCCTGACTCGTGTGCCTCCTCCCTTCTATAAACAGAAAGCAGCCTGATAAAGCTGCTCAGCCCCAAGGTGGTGGTGGTGGGGCATTATTTTTTCCCCCAAAATCTCATTTATAGATCCAAGGAGGATCAAGGAAAATGAATGACCTAGAGGGTGGAGCCAGCAAACTCGGAGAACAGTGCACTGGGAAGCTACTCCAAGAGAGCAGAACCAGGACCCAATTAAGGAATGTTCTCCACTCCCAGGGCAAGCAGCCCTCACAACTTCTGCCCAGCCAAGTTTCAAAGTTCACATGGATAAGCAACTGCTGTGTTCCTCCTTCTTCCCCTTTTCAAGTTGGAGATTTATTTCAGTTGTATTATTCCCATTCTATAATTTGTTGGATGTTTGAGGGTCAGCTAACTTGTCTTTTTAGTTGATTGGTCTCCAAAGTAAAAGGTGCCATATCTGTATTTTAAATAGAGTCTATTACAAAATCCTGGACTTTGTAAGCCTATTGTCATGATTGGAAAGGAACAAGGTATGAGTATTTGTTTACAGAGGAAAAAACAAATGTTTGTTACCAGTTGGTAGATTGTCGTATAATTATTTTCCCCAATTATTTCCTGCTTCTCCCTGTGAGTGGATTATAATTTTACTAGAGGCCCAGTGCACGAATTTGTGCATGGGTGGGGTCCCTCGGCCTGGCCAGCAATCAAGGCCTCTTGGGGGGCTGGCCAGCCGGGGGGAGGGAGCCTGGGAAGTTGGCCAGCTGCAAGAGGTTGGCTGTGGGTGTGTACTGACCACCAGGGAGCAGCTCCTGCATTGAGCATCTGCCCCTGGTGGTGAGTGCGTGACATAGTGACTGGTTGACCAGTCGTTTCAGTTGTTCCAGTCACTTAGGCTTTTATATATATAGATACCCACTGATATCACACTTGTCCATGTGACTTCCTATGTCCAGCAAAATGTGAGCAGAAGAGATGGATATCACCTCCAAGCAGAATCCTTATAAAACATTGCATACCAGCAATTCTGCCATGGCCATCTTCCCTCTTCCATGAAAGTAACATGTCCCAGGAAAGGGTTGCTTCTTCAGCATGACCTCTTCTTGACATGTCACATGAGTAAAAAATAAATCTTTGTACTTCTAAGCTGCAAAGATTTGGGAATTATGTTATTGTAGCATAATCTAGTGTAAGTTGTTTGACAACTCAATATTGGTCAATGTTGTGTTTGCTGCTAGAATCCTGAAGATGATAATCAGCCTCCAAAAATTTCCTAGAAATCACTGTTCCTCTAAACTTTACTAATGAAAGATATAGAGTAAAAACTATTATTGCTATTTGGCACTATTCCATATGTATCATATATACTCTTATTATTTCTCAAGTTCTAAGATCTTCATTGCTTTCCCATAAAATAAAAAAGAGCCAATAGTCAGAAATTTCACTTTGTGCTACCTTTTCTTCATTAGTGGAGTGAAGTAGTTTTATTCACTGGGCTTTTGCATTGGCATGGTAATTCTATAAGATACGGTCTAAACTTGTTTATCACACTTTGGACACTTAGAGATAGAAACTTGTAGCATCTGTGGTTGATACAGGAAAAAAAGTACAGAGAAAGGCTTTTATACATTTCAAACTACAGTGTTAGTACATTTGTAAGAGTTTTCAGACATAGGTTTTTGTTATATGTTTTAATATGAGAAGACCTCCCCCCCTTTTTTTCCCCCATAACTACAGTGATTTGGTCTTTTTGGTCAGTGTATTCTTTGGAAGACTCCAGGCTCAGCATCTTTTCCTTTCTGTAAATTTGTTCTTTGATGTGTAAGGTTCCAGAATGCCATAGCTAAGTTTGGGAGACTGGGGCAAAAGCTTCAGTCTGCAGATTTCTGTTTCTTTTTTAATTTAACCCATTATCTTTCCTAAGTTGAAAATTCGAATGCGTACCTGAGTCTTAAGGATACCTTGGCATTGCCATAGTAATTTATTATGTTTCTTAAAAAAAAAAAAAAAGATACAAAAACTCAGCATGTTCATATCCTTTACAGAAACATTTTCACCAATTCAGTGATAGGAGAGTACTTACTACCAGGTTAATTCAGCCAAAGCAGTGGTCATAGAGTCTTAAATAGGCATGTGAAATAAGAATTATCATAAAAGAAACCATCAACAAAACAATAAGAAAGTCCACTGCATGGGAGAACATATTTGCCAATGATATCACCGATAAGGGTTTAATCTCCAACATTTACAGGGAACTCATACAACTTAACAAAAGGAAGATAAACAACCCAATCAAAAATGGGCAACGGACCTAAATAGTTACTTTTTGAAAGAAGACAGAAGGAAGGCAAAGAGACATATGAAAACATGCTCAAAGTCACTAATTATCTGAGACAGTGGTCGGCAAACCGCGGCTCGCGAGCCACATGCCGCTCTTTGGCCCCTTGAGTGTGGCTCTTCCACAAAATACCACGTGCGGGTGCGCATGTACAGTGAGATTGAAGGAGTACCCTAATTAAGTTAATAACAATGTACCTACCTATATAGTTTAAGTTTAAAAAATTTGGCTCTCCAAAGAAATTTCAATCGTTGTACTGTTGATATTTGGCTCTGTTGACTAATGAGTTTGCCGACCACTGATCTGAGAGATGCAAATCAAAATGACAATGTGGTACCATCTCACACCTGTCAGAATGGCTATCATCAACAAATCAACAAACAAGTGCTGGTGAGGATGTGGATGCGGAGAAAAAGGAACCCTTGTGCACTGCTGGTGGGAATGCAGACTGGCCACTGTGGAGAACAGTATGGAGTTTCCTCAAAAAACTAAAAATGTAACTCCCATTTGACCCAGTTATCCCACTTCTAGGAATATATCCCAAGAAACTAGAAACACGAATCAGAAAGGATATATGCACCCCTGTGTTCATAGCGGCACAATTCACCATAGCTAAGATTTGGAAACAGCCTAAGTGCCCATCAGCAGATGAGTGGATTAAAAAACTGTGGTACATTTACACAGTGGAATACTACACTGTGGTAAAAAAAAAAAAAAAGAAGGAATTCTTACATTTGCAACAGCATGGATGGACTGGAGAGCATTATGCTAAGTGAAATAAGCCAGTCAGAGAAAGATAAATATCACATGATCCTCACCCATTTATGGAATATAACGAACAACATAAACTGCTGAACAAAAACAGATCCAGAGACAGAGAAGCATCGATCAGACCGTCAAACCTCAGAGGGAAGGTAGGGGAAGGGAAGGGTCAGAGGGAGAGATCAACCAAGTGACTTGTATGCATGCATATAAGCCGAGCCAATGGACACAGACAAGAGGCGGGTGAGGGCATGGATGCGGGGGGTACAATGGGAGGATAAGGACACATATGCAATACCTTAATCAATAAAGAAATTTTAAAAGAAGTTATACTGTAATCCAGTAATTGTCTGTTGATCTTCTGCTAACTAAAGCATCTTGATTTTAGGTAAGTATGAGCAGAGCTGGACAGTCTCACTCAGCTGGTACATTTTTATAAAACTTCAAGATTGTATTCTTGGGACTTACCTTAAGTCTTTCAAACTGACTTGAATTGAACTTTGGTACCTAAGAAGTTGGCACAAGAAATAACTTAGCAAGTCATTGATTTCTAAAGTTTAACCAATTGACACTGAGTGCATCTGTTCCTTGAAAGGCTGTTCTCCTGGCATAATAATATCCTTGCACAGAAGGCCTCTGTCCATGTAATGTGACAATGGCAGGGTTCTTTGTCTTCTTGTCACATTAGCTAACTGGAGTCATGGACTCAAACTTGAAAGTAACTTTTTTTCAGTTTTGGATAAGTATTTATAAAACTTTTTTTGACATCTAGTTATTGGACAGTTAGATAAACTATTCATATAGTTGAGAAGGAGCCAACAGTTATTTTTTCAAGGGTTTTTGGAAAACATTATGTAGTTGACTCATTGTTTTTTGACGTTCTTAGCAATCGTTGTTATGGGATTTTCGAAAAATAATTTGTACAATCCTCAGTGCAGAGCCTTTGAATTCTCTTAATGTCAGGGAAAGGACACCAAGAGATCTCTGAAACTGGCCCACTTATAAATTAGAGATGACAGGGATCTGGAACTCCTTTTAGCTTGATGAACTAAAGCTAAAATATAAAGAATAATATAAAGAATACTCTGTCATATATGAATATACCATTAATGATCTACCATCTGTGACATGTTTTTTGTTAATTTTTCTCAATTGAGATAACAAGGAGTGGGGTAATTAAGTAGGTTATTCAAATCAATTATGTCTGTGAAACAGATTTGAGAATTTGAGTTGACTACAAGTTCATGTTAAATACATAAGGTGATAGGTCTGCCTAACAGTTTTCCAAGTGTAGCCCCTATAACAGCAGTATCAGTATCACAACAGAAATGGTTCATGCAAAAGCTCAGGCCCCATACCAGGTGTACTGAATCAGAAACTCAGCTCTTGGCTTAGCACAGTGTTTTAATTAGTCCTCCAAGGAATTCTAATGAATGCTAAATTTTAAGAACTGATCTAGAACAAAGTTCTCTTCTATTTAAATGCTCATCAGAGCATGCCTGAATCAATTCTTTTGCTTTTATTTTGTAATCTAAAAAGGATGCTGGCCAGCTGGAGAACTTCTAACAGAGAATGATATGGTATAGAAAGAACTGGAAACTAAATGCTATGGGGATATTTGAAAAAAAAATTTGGTTTATTCAGCCTAGGAAAAAAGATATCTTAGAGGCTTAAAACATATAATTGTTAACTTCATTACCTAACAGGGTTATCTTAGCTCCAGACGATAGGGGCAGACAGAATCTTCTGGAAAGGTGTTCCATGCTGCCTCTGTGATTTAGCCGGCTTCACTTCCCTGGAGGCATTTGTGTAAGTTCTAGACATTATCTTAATGGAATGCTTCAGTAGTCCTTCATGTGGTGGGTTGAGTCAGATGGCCACTAAGGTCTGTTCTAGACTTGGAGAGTATATCTCTGTGACTTGCACTATGTCATCATACTCTCAGTGAGCTTTTGGTTGTTACCTAGAGCAGTGTTCTCAAGTTTAAGTGATGTATCAATCTGTCTTACTTGAAAATATTATTATTTCACCCCTGTTCATGTGGAAATGGCAGAGTTCTTTATCTTCTTGGGTTAGAATTTGAATCAAACCTTATTTTCCTTCTGCCTATTAAAGATATTATTTCATTGTCTTCTAGCTTCTTGTTGCTGTCAGTCTTATTTATTGCTCCTTTGTAGGCAATTTGTCTTTTCTTTCTTGTTACTTAGAAGATTTTAATATTTTTACATCTATGATTTATATTCTGGGTAATTTCTCAGATCTGTCTTCTAGTCCAATCTATTGTTTATATAATCTGTTGAATTTTAAATTTCAGTGACAGTATTTTTCTAGAAATTATTTTTCATATCTGTCTGTTTCATAACGTTCTGTTATTTTGTAATGATTTAAATTCCTTTTATGTTGTTTATCATCTTTTTTTTAAATTTCTTTATTGATTACGGTATTACATATGTGTCCTTATTCCCCCATTACCCCCCCTATCCCTCCCCTCATGCCCTCACCCCCCTGTTGTCTGTGTCCATTGGTTAGGCTTATATGCATGCATACAAGTCCTTTGGTTGATCTCTCACCCTTACCCCTCCCCTCCCCTACCTTCCCTCTGAGGTTTAATGGTCTGATCCATGTTTCTCTGTCTCTGGATCTATTTTTGTTCATCAGTTTATGTTTTTCATTATATTCCATCATCTTAAACATTTATTTTATTTTAACTTTAAAAAAGTTCTTTTTATCTCAGATCTGTCTATGCTTTTTGCTTTTTTGGTTGATCATTAGACTCTACCTCATGAAAAATCAATTTTTCACTTAGTTTTAAATTTTTTAAAAATATTTTTATTGATTTTAGAGAGGAAGGGAGAAGGAGAGAGAGATAGAAACATCAGTGATGAGAGAGAATCAGCAATTGGCTTCCCCCTGCACACCCCAGACTGGGCATCAACCCGCAACCTGGGTGTATGCCATGACCGGAAATCAGTGACTTCCTGGTTCGTAGGTCAACATTCAACCACTGAGCCACGCCAGGCCACTTTCAAATTTTTGATTGTGAGCTTACCTTCAAGAAGAGTTGTTTTTCCATGGGAAATGATGTTTCTTAGATAACAAAAGTATTTTTATTGAGTTCTTTGACATGTGTTTTTCCTGGTTGTCTCAGGGGTTTCACTGATTCCTGACCATTTTTTTTTCTAATCTTTTAGCTTAGGGATTCCTGTGCTACATGGGGTTATAATTCTGACAGCACACCAGCACTGGGATTTTGATTTCTCATGGGAGACCATTTTTTTTCCCAAACACTAAGTGCACAGCTAACACAAAGATTCCATGTCACTTAAATCTGATCCCTTTTTATTGATCCCTTTTCACTTTAATCTAGTTTCTTTTCACTGGACCTTTTGAGGTTTCAGAAGTATGCAGATATGAATGAATATTTGTGCCCCCCTAAAATTCATACTTTGAAATCTAATCTCCAATGTGATGGTATTGGGAGTTTGGGCCTTTGGGAAGTATATAGGTCATGTGGGTGGAGCCTTTATGAATGGGATCAGTGCCCTTATAAGAAGAGGCAAAGAGCTAGCTTGCTTTCTTCCCACCACGTAAGGATATAGTGAGAAGTTGAGGGCCTGGGATTTGACAGAGAGCTATTGCCAAAAGCCAATCATGCTGGCATAAATTTCTGATGTTTATAAGCCACTCATTTTATGGTACTTTCAAGTAGGAGCCAGAGTGGACTAAGACAGCAGGAGACTAGCTTATAGGCCCATTCCTTTTGCAAGACCTGAGACTTATCCCTGTGCTGATATTAATTCAATATGTAGCTGTTTAGTAATTCTGGCCTCATGTCTTTCTGACATCTGAGCAAAATAAGCTCAAGAGCCTACTCTTTTGGCTTTCAGTTTCCTTTTCATTTCTAGCACCTAGAGATTTTTCTTTCCCTCAAGTTCAGTTTAGTAACTAACAAATAGCATGGTATTTAGTCCATAATTTCTGTGATGATGTCAGCTAGGAGCTAAAATTCCTTGGTCTTCTAAATTTCCCCTATTTTTTTTGTAGTGTTTCTATATGTGTGTAAACATAAATACCTTATACATATATTTTTTATACCACTAAATGTAAAATTTTACATTGAATAACATTAAAATGAATAACATGAGATGAATGTTGTTATTTTGCTAAATTGCTACACCAAACATAAATAGTACTAATTACCAATGCAGAATTTCCAAAGTTCATATGTATCGTATGATCTTTCAAATTTTCTACCATTTTTATCTAGTTAACCTATTGTGAAACTGTCTTTTTTCTTTCTCTCTCTCTTTTTTTTTTTACTGTGTGGTAAATTATTTTGACTTTTACTTTGTACAAATGCATAAAGGTTCACATGTAGCCTTTTGCTCATGGCAAAAATGTTCGCTTACTTGATACCAGCCTAATCATGACCACAAGGGCAATTTCAAACACTGAAATCACATAGTGGTTTTCAGTTATAAAAAGTAAGCATTTGGATAAAACAGACCACACTTAATTTTTGTTTTTAATCAATCACAAAAATGAAAGTCCAATTGTTTAAAAGTCCCATAAAAAGCTACGGAACCTGTCTCTGAAGCTAGTTTGGGAAATCCTGATCTGTGACATTGTTTGTGGCATGGCTGCTTGAATCAAGAAGAGTAGTCTCTTGAAAGTGGTGTCAACAAAATGGTGGAGCAGACAGCTCCAGGCTCATCCCTCCACAACACTGACCAAACGAGTGCTGACTCAAGGAAAAGAAAATCTAAAAACAGTACAGAATCTGTGTGGTTGCCCCTGTTCCACTCCACCACCAGCACGCTGGTAGTCCTGAGCCAGCGGTAGCTCGTGTTTCTTGTGTGAGATTCTGTTCACTGACTCCAGAAGGATCAGGGCATATTTCATACAAAAAGTATTGTGTATGTCTTTGTTAACCCGTCTAAGGGCTACTTCATGCCAGGGACTCATCTGTTTAGTCAGATCTAGCACTCGGACTAGAAAAGTGGTGAGCACGTTTCAAAAATGATGTAAGGTAAACTAACTATTGTCAGGTGACTAGAGTAAAAAATAACAGTGACGACATACAATAGGCGATCAAAGGTCCAGAAGGAAAAGATGAGGTAGACTTTTTGGGAAATCAGGACACTTAAAAAGCACCTGTTTAAGGGGGAGGGGAGGCGGTGTAGAAGACCACATGTATAGTCGAGGAAAGATGCTCATAAAGGAAGACACTAAAAAGCTTTCACTTTGGGCTTATGTCCAGGCTCACTGCAAGCCTGGAGGGAAGGGGGGAGAGAGAGAGAGAAAGAGAGAGAGAGAGAGAGAGAGAGAGAGAAAGAGAGAGAGAGAGAGAGAGAGAGAGAGAGAAAGAGATTGATTTATTTGTTGGCATGCACCCTGACCAAGACTGGGGTGTAAGGTCTAACCCAGATACATGCCCTTGACCAGGAATTATACCCGAGACCCTTGGGTGCGCCCACCCCCGCCATCGCTCTAACCTCTGAGCACACCAGCCAGGGTCTATAATAGTGTCTTTAAATAGTTGACCCTTAGTATAATAGTTCCTATGTTTTTGCTGCTTTTGGTTGGTTGGTTGGTTTTGGTAGATATTCTTATCAGATTAAAAAATTGCCCCTGTATCTCCAGATAATGAATAGTTTTTCTCCTGAGTAGTTATTCTTCGCATTCTTTTCTTACATTTATTGAAAAAAATTATTTTTCCCTTTTATTCTGTTAATATGTTGAATTACAATGAATGTCTCTTGCATTACTGGAATAAACCTGATTGTGATGAGTTTTTATATAAAACTGGATTTCATTTGCTAATATCTTGTATAGTGTTTTATTTCTGTATTCATGTGAGAGGTTTGCCTATGTTTCTTTCCTGTCATGTCCTTATCAGATTTTGGTATTACAATGATTCTGCCTCATAGAACAATTTGGGAAATGTTTTATTTTTGGCAGTGTTTGTGTAATATTGTTGTTATTTATTTTCTAAATGTTGGAAGATCCATGGACGCCATCTGGGCCTTTGCTTTCAGGAAAAGTTTGCTTTGTGGGGAAAGTTTTTAATTATAGCATCAGTGTATTTTATACTTTCAGGGTGTAAAGTGATTTACATGTGCTATGAACATAGGGGTGCATATATCCTTTCTGATTGGTGTTTCTAGTTTCTTAGGATATATTCCTAGGAGTGGGATTACTGGGTCAAATGGGAGTTCCATTTTCAGTTTTTTGAGGAAACTCCATACTGTTCTCCACAGTGGCTGCACCAGTCTGCATTCCCACCAGCAGTGCACGAGGGTTCCTTTTTCTCCGCATCCTCGCCAACACTTGTCGTTTGTTGATTTGTTGATGATAGCCATTCTGACAGGTGTGAGATGGTATCGCATTGTCGTTTTGATTTGCATCTCTCGGATAATTAGTGACTTTGAGCATGTTTTCATGTGTCTCTTGGCCTTCCTTCTGTCTTCTTTCGAAAAGATTCTATTTAGGTCTGTTGCCCATTTTTTTATTGGATCATTTATCTTCCTTTTATTAAGTTGTATAAGCTGCCTGTAGATGTTGGAGATTAAACCTTTATCAGTGATAACATTTGCAAATATGTTCTCCCATACAGTGGGGTTTCTTGTTGTTTTGTTGATGGTTTCTTTTGCTGTGCAAAAGCTTTTTATTTTGATGTAGTCCCATTTGTTTTTATTCTCTTTGGCTTCCATTGCCCTAGGGGCAGTATCAGTGAAAAAGTTCTTTTGGCATATGTCTGAGATTTTGCTGCCTGTGGATTCCTCTAGTATTTTTATGGTTTCCTGTCTTATATTTAAGTCCTGTAACCATTCTGAGTTTATTTTTGTGTATGGTGTAAGTTGGTGATCTAGTTTCATTTTTTTGCATGTATCTGTCCAATTTTCCCAACACCATTTATTGAAGAGACTGTCTTGACTCCATTGTATGCTCATGCCTCCTTTATCAAATATTAATTGTGCATATTGGTTTGGGTCGATATCTGGATTCCCTATTCTGTTCCATTGATCTATATGTCTGTTCTTGTGACAGTACCAGGCTGTTTTGAGGACAGTGGCTTTGTAATACAGCTTGAAATCTGGTATTGAGATCCCTCCTACTTTATTCTTCTTTCTCAGGATTGCTGTGGCTATTCGGGGTCTTTTTTTATTCCAGATGAATTTTTGGAGAGTTCTTTCTAGGTCTGTGAAATATGCCGTTGGTATTTTAATGGGGAGTGCATTGAATCTATAGATTGCTTTGGGTAGTATGGACATTTTAATGATGTTGATTCTACCAATCCATGAACATGGTACATTCTTCCATCTGTTTACATCTTCCTCTATCTCTTTTTTCAGTGTCCTGTAGTTTTCCGCGTATAGGTCTTTTACCTCCTTGGTTAGGTTTATTCCTAAGTATCTTAATTTTTTTGGTGCGATGGAAAATGGGATTGCTTTTTTAGTCTCTCTTTCTGTAACTTCACTGTTGGTGTATAGAAATGCCATAGATTTCTTGGCATTAATTTTGTATCCTGCTACATTTCCGAATTCATTTATTAAGTCTGTTAGTTTTTTGATGGAGTCTTTCGGGTTTTTTATGTACAATATCATGTCGTCTGCAAATAAGGACAGCTTTACTTCTTCTTTTCCAATTTGGATGCCTTTTATTTCTTCTTCTTGTCTAATTGCAGTGGCTAATACTTCCAGTACTATGTCAAACAGGAGTGGTGAGAGTGGGCATCCCTGTCTTGTTCCTGTTCTTAGGGGAAATGGTTTTAGTTTTTGCCAATTGAGTATGATGTTAGCTGTGGGTTTATCATATATAGCTTTTATTATGTTGAGGTGTGATCCTTCTATTCCCACCTCGTTGAGAGTTTTTATCAAGAAAGGGTGTTGGATTTTGTCAAATGCTTTTTCTGCATCAATTGATATGACTATGTGATTTTTATCTCTCAGTTTGTTTATGTGACGTATCACATTTATTGATTTGTGGATATTGTACCATCCTTGCATTCCTGAGATAAACCCTACTTGGTCATGGTGTATGATCTTTCTGATGTACTGCTGGATCTGATTTGCTAGAATTTTGTTGAGGATTTTGGCATCTACATTCATGAGGGATATTGGCCTGTAATTCTCCTTCAGTGTGTTGTCTTTATCTGGTTTTGGTATTAGGGTGATGCTGGCTTCATAGAAGGAGCTTGGAAGTGTTCCTTCCTCTTGAATTTTTTGGAATAGTCTGAGGAGGATAGGTTTTAGTTCTTCCTTGAATGTTTGGTAAAACTCTCCTGTGAAGCCGTCTGGCCCTGGGCTTTTGTTTGCCGGAAGCTCTTTGATGACTGCTTTGATTTCTTCCATAGTTACTGGGATGTTGAGCTGTTTAGATTCTTCCTGATTGAGTTTTGGAAGGTTATATTTTTCTAGGAATATGTCCATTTCCTCCAGGTTGTCTAGTTTGTTGGAATAGAGCTGTTCGTAGTATTTTTTAACAATCCTTTGTATTTCGGCGGGATCTGTTGTTATTTCACCTCTTTCATTTCTGATTTTGTTTATTTGGGTCCTCTCTCTTTGCTTTTTGGTGAGCCTGGCTAGAGGTTCATCAATCTTGTTTATCCTTTCAAAGAACCAGCTCTTTGTTTTGTTGATCTTTTGTATTGTTTCTTTGGTCTCTATGTCATTTATCTCCACTCTGATCTTTATTATTTCCTTCCTTCTGCTTACACCGGGCTTTTCTTGTTGCTCTTTTTCTAACTCTTTGAGTTGTTGGGTTAGGTAATTTATTACCGTTGTTTCTTGTTTTTTGCAGTAGGCTTGTAGAGCTATGAAATTCCCTCTCAAGACTGCTTTCGCTGTGTCCCATAGATTTTGGATTGTAGTGTTTTCATTGTCATTTGTTGCCATGATGTTTTTTTATTTCTTCTTTGATCTCTCTGGTAACCCATTCATGGTTTAATAGCATGCTGTTTAGTCTCCATGTGTTTGATTTCTTTTGGTTGTTTTTATTGTAGTTGATTTCTAGTTTTATGCCACTGTGGTCTGAGAAGATGCTTGATATGATTTCTATCTTCTTGAATTTGAAGAGACTTTGCCTATGTCCCAACATATGGTCTATCTTTGAAAATGACCCATGTGCACTTGAGAAGAATCTATATTCTGTGGCTTTGGGGTGAAATGTTCTGAAGATGTCAATTAATTCCATCTGGTCTAGTGAGTCATTTAGGATTGATGTTTCTTTGCTGATTTTTTGTTTAGAGGATTTGTCCAATGGTGATAGTGGGGTATTAAAGTCTTCTACTATGATTGTATTGCTGTCAATCTCTCCCTTGATATCCTCCAGGAGTTTTTTTATGTATTTGGGTGCTCCTGTATTGGGTGCATATATGTTTACCAGAGTTATTTCTTCTTGTTGGATTGCTCCCTTTAGTATTATGAAGTGGCCTTCCTTATCTCTTGTTATGTCCTTCACTTTGAGATCTAATTTGTCAGATATAAGTATTGCTACCCCAGCTTTTTTTTCAGTTCCATTCACCTGAAAAACCTTTTTCCATCCCTTCACCCTCAGTCTGTGTGCGTCTTTTTTTCTGAGGTGGGTTTCTTGTAGACAACAGATATATGGGTCGTGTTTTCTTATCCAATCTGTTACCCTATGTCTTTTGATTGGGGCATTTAATCCATTTACATTTAAAGTTATTATTGATAGGTACTTATTTGTCGCCATTCCTATTCTTTACCCCTGTGTTCCTTCTTCGCTTCCTATTTCGTGTTTTTTTTTGTTTGTTTTTTTTTTACAGCAGACCCTTTAGCATTTCTTGCATTGCTGGTTTGGTGGTAATAAATTCCCTTAGTCCTTTTTTGTCTGTGAAGCTCCTGATTTCACCTTCAATTTTGATTGACAGCCTTGCTGGGTACAGTATTCTTGGATTCAGACCCTTCCTTTGCATGACTTTGTATATTTCATTCCATTCCCTTCTGGCCTGATGAGTTTCTGTTGAGAAATCAGTTGCTAGTCTGATGGGGGTTCCTTTGTATGTAACTTTCTGTCTCTCTCTTGCCACTTTTAAGATTCTTACTTTGTCGTTGGTGTTTGCCAATTTAATTACAATGTGCCTTGGCATCGGTCTTTTGGGGTTCATTTTGCTTGGGACTCTGTGAGCTTCTTGGGTTTGTGTGGGTTTTTTCTTCCCTATATCATGGAAATTTTCTGTCATTATTTCTTCAAAGAGGTTTTCTATTCCTTGCTCAGCTTCCTTTCCTTCTGGAATCCCTATTATGCGGATGTTGTTTTGTTTCATGCTGTCCCAAAGTTCCCTTAGGCTCTCTTCCTGCCTTTTAATTTTTTTTTCTAGAAGTTGCTCTACTTGGGTATTTTTTCCCATCTTGTCTTCTAGCTCACTGATGCGGTCCTCTGCTCTTCTAGTCTACTCTTGATGCTTTTTATTGAGTTCTTTACAGCAGCGATGTCATTTTTCGTTTCTTCTTGGTTCTTCTTCATTTCCTCTTGGTTCTTGCTCATATTGTCGATTTTGTCTTCCATTCTTTTCAGCCACCTTATGACCATTTCTCTGAATTCTTTCTCTGGAAGGTTGCTTGCCTCCATTTTGTTTACTTCCTTTTCTGGTGTTGCCTGCTTTTCTTTCATATGCGGGCTGTTTCTTTGTCTCCCCATGGTCTCTCTTCTCTGGGTGTCTGGTTATGTAGTTCTCTCTCTCCTGCGTTGATTTAAAGGCACAAAATACAGCACTACCAGGTACAACTCACAAGGCACTGAACAGAAATGTATTCACAATATTAATAACCTCCAATAAAGGTGACCACCAGAGAAAGGCAAATTAGGTGATAGGAGAGAAAGAAGAAGAGGAAAAAGAAAAAAGAAAAAAAAAGGAGTGTCAAAATGAAATTGCTAAAGGGAAAGAAAAAAAAAAGTAAGAGAGACAAGAAAGAGACTAAGAGAGAAAGGGGAACAGACTATATATATTGGGTATAAAACTGCAATAGAACAATCACTAATCACAGCAAATGCCAGCAACAAGTGCCTGGGGATTAATACAAACTACAACACCAACTAATATTGAGTGAGGCACGGGAAAGCTGAAGCACAAAACAAACAAAAAGATAAACAAAAGAAGAATAAGCAAAACAATCTCACAAAAAAGCATAAAAACTCGATATAATCTACATTTAAGCGAACAACAACAAAAGGACAGAGAGAAAAACAATTTTTTGGATAGTTAAGACAGCGAAGAGAGGTGTGTATGGACTTGGAGCAGGGGATTGGAGATTAGATATGTAAGTAGGGTGAAATTTTGACAAGGGGTAAACAGAAAGAATAGGGAAAATCTAAAGCAGGAAAGGGGTAAGATAAGCAGGACACCGAAAAGGGGAAGGTTAGGAAGAGAGTGATGGTATAAAGGTAGAGTTGAGATAGAGTAAAACGATGCTAAAGGAAAGATAAAAATAGAATGTAGAACACTAATCCCACAATAAAATGAAGAGAAAATAAAATGACACTTAAAAAAAAAAAGATAAAATAGCAGTAGTAATAATACGGATTGAAAATAAAAATGTAATAATTAAAAAGGTAAAATCAAGTGATGAAAAAAGAAAAAAAAGTTAGTTTCTTGAGTAAAAGATGCAAAAAATGAAAATAAAAAAATAAAAAATAAAAATAAAATGTGGAGTAGTGAAGGTCATTCACTTCCTCTGTTGTTCTGTTTGGCACACCTGTTTCTCAGTCCGGACAGTATTGCAGTTCCCTTCGTTCCACTGCTCTTCAGTGTTGTAAGCCAGTCCTGATTTTAAGCAGGCGGTGTGTCTTAATTTCTCGTATTCCTTTATTTTTGATTACACAAGAGTCAATTTGTGATTCAGCCCCTGGGTGGCAGTGTTTCTGGATTGACTTCCGGGTCTATCTATGGCCTCTCTAGGCAGTGTGAGAGCCTTCTTTCCCTGTGGCACTCACTACCGGTTTGTGGGAGTGGGCTGCCTCAGAGCTGGCTCTCCGATGGTCACTCCCTGCTCCGATCCCCAGGTTCCAGAAAAACAACTTTCCCATGCAGTCTCCCAGGGTGTCCCCAACTGGGTGACCCTATGTATTGGGCTTAGTAATCAGAAGCAGGGATTTGAAGAGGAAAAAGCCCAAGTGTGCGAACTCCGGGGCTGCGTGTTTGTCTAGGCTCCCAGTGAACTCCGGGGCTGCGTGTAAGTCTAGGCAGCCTGAAATTCTTAGGGTGTCCCTGCATTTCAGATCAAAATGGGTTGCTTTTTAGAGAGCCCTTCTGTTAGCAGCTCTGAGGACCCCTTTCCACATTCACAGATCACGCTAGCCCCAACAACCACGGATTTTTCTAGGCACAGACTTCCCTGGTCCTCCAGCTCCTGCAAAACGCGGGTTCCTCTCTCCTGCCGGGACCAGAGACCTCACCTTATCCCAGGCGAAATCCAACCTTTCCGTGGTGGAGTGTAGAGCTCCTCTGAACCCGTGTGTTTGCGCCAATTGGGGAGCGTTGTTCTGGGGCTCACAGCTGTTCCGTGGGTGCCGCAGTTGTGGATTCTCAGGCTTCCGATAAGCTCCACTTTCCGGTTCAAGATGGCGCAGACTCTGCGTCCAAGCCCGCAGCTCAGGGAGGGGACCCAGCCGCAGTTGGTGCTGCTTGGTCAGGGGAACCCGTCTAGCAGTCCCCCACCTTCTTCTGGAGTTCAGCTGTCCCCCAACTTGCCAACAAACACTCCTCGTGCGACCCTCAGCTGTTCTTTCTTTCTGCTCCGGGACAAGGCTCAGAACACGTCTGTCTATTCTGCCGCCATTATTCCCTCTCCTCTACTTGTATACTTTTTACATTTCATTTAGTTTGCTTTTATTTTCATTATTTCCTATATAGAAATTTTTAAATGCAATTTTTTTATTAGCTTTTTTGAGTTGGATACTTGGATAATTGACTTTTAGCCTTTTCACTTTTTAAATATACTATGTTTATGGCTATAAATCTTATATCTTTAGCTATAGTCCAAAATTTTAATGCATTATATTTTTATCCTGGTTCAGCTCAAAGTACTTTTTAGTTTACATTGTGATTTGATTTTTGGTCAATAGTTTATTTAGAAGTACAGTGATTTAAAAAAAGTTTGTTGATGAGGAGGGTTTCCTGTGTCTTTTTAAAAAAATTATTTTTAGCTTAATTCCACTATGGCTAGAGACCAAACTCTGTATTGAATTTTAATATTATCAGTTCTATAGGGACTTTATTCCATGTCCATGACTTACATGAAAACTAAAAACACGTATATTCTGAAGTTGTTAAGTGCTGCATTATTTTATATATGTCAGGTTAAGCTTATTCATTGTGACATTTATAACATATTTGATATTCTGATTTATTTGGATTAGTCTACTTTTACTTGTGTTATTTTTGTTTAATATTTTTGAAGCTTGTTAAGTATATACAGATTTAGATTTATTATGTCTTTCCACTATATTAACCCTGTATCTCTAAGTATATTTTGCACCTTAAAAATCTTTTTCTAATGTTTGCTAAGGCACACAAACTTTCTTTTGATTTTAAAATAGTTTGTCTTTTCCCATCGCTGTGTCCTTATTTGAAGGTGCATCTCTTTAAAGTAGCATATAATTATGTATTTTTAAAAAGTAGCTTGAATTTTTTTCCTTAATTCTGCTATTTATTCTACATACACTTAATGCAATTACTGTAGTGTTTCTATTTAAATCTACTCTCTTACTTTTTATCTTCTATTTTCTTGTCTTTTAAAAAATTCAGTTATTTGCCTTCTTTTGATTTAATTGTTTATTTCATTTTTCTCCTATATTAGCTTGTCACATTAGTTTATTATTTATAGTTGTTTCTTAAGAAATCAGAGCATGCATTTAAAATGATTTACATGTGCTATGAATAAGTAATTTCACTTGTTCCTTAATAGTGCAAAAAAACTTGTAGTACTCTAACTCTATTATCTTCCTTCTGCCTTTTGTACTACTGCTGTCATATATGTTAATTTTACATTTCTTTCAAATCTCTTAAACTTTATTATTACTATGTTTTACAATCTATGGAACATCCTCATTTTCCTTTCTTTTTGTATTATCCTGCTGCCATCTGGGCATTATTTTTGTTCTGCCTAGGGGATTCCCATTATTATTATTATTATTATTATTATTATTATTATTATTATTAAAATCTCTATAAGCCAGCCAGAGAAAGATAAATATCACATGATCTCACTTGTATGTGGAATCTAATGAACAAAATAAAACTGAGGAGTAAAGTAGAGCCAGAGACATGGAAACATGGAACAGACTGATGAATCTCAAAAGGAAGTAGGGTGGGGCGGTGGTGCGGGGGAGGGGGGAGATTAACCAAAGAATTTATATGAATATATGCATTGCCCATGGACACAGACAGTAGGGTGGTGAAGACCTGAGGCAGGGCAGGAACCGGGTGGAGGGGGGCAATGTGGGTCAAAAAAGAGGAACATCTATAATACTTTCAACAATAAAGATAAAGAAAAAAAAAAGAGAAAAGCAATAAAAAAAATAAAGTTGTAATCTAATTATCTTCTTGCACCTGTCATTGCATTGAAAAGTCAGTTGTCAGTATTGGTGTTGCTATAAATTTTTTCTCTAGTTATTTTTGTATTTTTCTTTTAATTTTTCTGTATTTGTACTAAAATGTTCCTAGCAGTAGGATTCTTATTTACTTTAATTGGCATTCACAGAGCTTCTTATATTTTGGACTTCGTTAGCTTTGGAAATTTTCCAGCCAGTATCTCATCAACCATTTCTTTACTTTCTCTGTCTCATCAACCATTTCTTTACTTTCTCTGTTCTTTCATCCTAGGATCTTAGTTATATATATATATATATATATATGTGTGTGTGTGTGTATATGTATATATGTATGTATATGTATATATGTATGTGTATATATATGTATATATATGTATGTATGTGTGTATATATATATGTGTGTATATATATATATATTATATATATATAAAGTATTTCACTGTACTGCATATGTTTCTTATAATATTATTTGGTCTTTTACATTTGGTTTATTTTCTGTGCTTGAGTCTGAATATTTCCTTTGGACCTATTTTTCCAGAGTATTAATTCTCTCTTCTGTTATATCTAGTATATCATTAAAAACATCATTTGTGTTCTTAATTTTAGATATTGTGTTTTTTGTTTTAGAAATTTTATTGATTTTCTATTTTAGATCTCAGGTTTCTAGTAAAAGTCTCTATTTTTAAATCTATTTTTCTAAACACCTGAAATTATTTTGTATGATAATTGCAATAACTGAATCACCCAAAGGTGTTTTTTGTGTGTGCGGGCTTTGTTTTCTACTATTTATCTTGTTTTTTCTCACCCTCCACATGATATATTTCCATCTTTTGTCACTTCTGATAATTTTTTCATTAAATGCAAACATTATCTGTAAAATTTTTATAAGTTCTGAATCATGCCATCTCTCTGCAAAGCAGGCTATCTCTTTAATTTTTTTTCGGGGGTGGGGGGAGAGAGAAACATTGATTTGTTGTTCCACTTATTTATGCATTCATTGGTTGATTCTTGTATGTTCCCCATTGAGTTATTGAACCTGTATCCTTGGTGTATCAAGACAATATTCTAACCAACTGAGCTACCCGGCCAGGGCCAAAGTAGGCTGTATTTAAGACTTTGTAAGAATTGACTTATTTCTGGTTTACACTTAATCAAGGGTATAGTCCTACTGGTATCTCAACTTAAACTGGACAAACTGTTTATCAGGACCCTTCCTCATTGGGGGATTTTGATATCTAGCTTTCTGCTCACTTCCATGAGACTGCTTAGATTCTGCTTAGTTTTCTTACCTCTTAGCAGGTGCTTCCTGATTGCTGTTTCTGTTTCATGCCCTCTATACAGCTTAGGATTCAGTAAAGGCAAACAATGTACGAATGTTAGTCTCGTTTCTCTGCAATATACTTTACCCCCAAATCATCTTATGTCCTAATTTGACTACTGTTTTGGGTGGAATGGGGGCAGGACCTGGGTGTGAGTGCTGAACTTCATTATCCTTTGACTTCACATGATTGCCAACCTCCTATTTTCTTTTCAGCCTCCGTGCCCTATGTTGGGAATAGCAAATTCTTCAGTGGGAAGAAACATTGGAGATATTCCAGGTCTCCTCAATGTTTATCTTCTCTCTCTTTCTTTAAATCTCTGTGTCCTTGATTGCTCTTTAATGCCTTCAAACAGCTGTTTTTGTTTTGTTTCTGTTATTTTATCAAGTTTGATAGTGGTTCTTGGTGGGAAGATTTGTTTTATATAAGCTACATTGCCTTTGGCAGAGGTGGAAGGCTCTTTAAGTCTCTTTTATTTGTATGTACTCTACCTTTTTAAAAAATGCTTTGCCAGCATTTCTTTAAAAAACTCAGTTATTTGTTTTATAGGGTTTCCCATGGTACATCCCTGTGATGTTATTTAATATGTTCCTCTGTACTCTGTGTTTCCTTTAAACAGGTGGTTTGTTAGTAGATGTAATTTTGACCAAAATACTTTATAGATATTTGTGTATATTTCTAATTGCAATGAATTGGGAGGTTATAATGTTTGGTTTTTCTATTTTTATGATGTTAAAATAAAACCATGGGTTCAATTTTATTTTAATTTGCATGTGTGTCTAATGATAAATGTATATGTTTAACTTTTTAAGGAACTCACAAATGGTTTTTGAAAATAGCCATATCATTTAGTATAGTAAAATCAATGCATTAGAGTTTCAGTTGTTCAAAATTCTTGTCAACATTTGGTATTGTCATCTTCTTTGTTAATTTTAGTCACTCTAATGAGTATGTACAGGGATTGGCTTGTGTTTTTTGTTCATCATTTCTTTGACACCTAATGATGCTGAGCACTTTTCACGTGCTCTTTGGCTACTCATGTGTCTTCTTTTGTCAAGTGCCTGTTCAAATCTTTTCCCCATATTGTCACATGGGTTATTTCATTTATTAAGTTTTATATTATTTCATATATTCTGGATACCAGATTTATTTCAGCTGTATAAGGTGAGTCCTTGCCTTTTTACTGTGTCCTAAGAAATTATCAACTCCAAGTTCTAGAAAATTTTCTTTTTTTTCTAGATTTATAACACTTTAACTTTTTTGTTTTCTTTAGCTGTATGATCCATTTAGATATATTCTTTTGTATAACAGAGTGACAAAACAGTTGAGATATATGTTTAGCTATATGGATATTCACTTGTTTAAGCACTAATGTTAAGAAGTCCTTTTAGGATTTCACTGGATATTACTCCATTTACAGATAAGAAGACATATTTCCTGCCAATAATGTACAAAGTTAAATATATATCTTTAAATTCATATTATTGCATTATTATTTAGACCTAAATTATCCTAATTTTTGCTGCTCAATCTGTCAAAGTCTCAATGTATTCTGTTAGGATCTCTTACTGTTATTTTGTTGTCTGTGTTTTTTAGGTATTTTCCCTTTTCTGCAATTTTTCCTTTATGTATTTTGATACAATGTTATATGTTGCATTACAACTTATAGTAGTCAGATCTTTATTTTAGTCATTAGGAAATGACTCTTGTTTAATAACATTTTCCTTGAATTTGAACTTATCTGTCAATTAATATGTTATTACCTCTTCCTTTATGTTTTTCCTTTTATGGTTTTATTTATTACTAGAGGCCCGGTGCATGAAATTTGTGCATGGGCGGGAGGGTATGTCCCTCAGCCCAGCCTGCACCCTCTCCAATCTGGGACCCCTCAAGGGATGTCCGACTGTCCGGGATCAGGCCTAAATGGGCATTTGGACATCCCTCTCACAATCCAGGACTGCTTGCCCCCAACTGCTCACCTGCCTGCCTTCCTGATTGCCCCTAACTGCTTCTGCCTGCCAGCCTGATCACCCCCTAACCACTCTCCTGCCAGCCTGTTTGGCCCTAACTGCCATCACCTGCAGGTCTAGTCACCCCTAACTGCCCTCCCCTGCAGGCTTGATCGCCCCCAACTGCCCTCCCCTGCAGGCCTGGTCCCCCTCAACTGCTCTTCCCTGCAGGCCTGGGTCCCCCCAAACTGCCCTTCCCTGCAAACCCGGTCACCCCCAACTTCCCTCCTCTGCAGGCCTGGTCCCCCCCAACTGCCCTTCCCCTGCAGGCTTGATTGCCCCCAACTGCCCTCCCTTGCAGGTCTGGTCCCTCCCAACTGCCCTCCCCTGCTGGCCTGATCGCCCACAACTGCCCTCCCTTGCAGGCCTGGTCCCTCCCAACTGCCCTCCCCTGCTTGCCATCTTGTGGTGGCGATCTTGTGTCCACATGGGGGCAGGATCTTTGACCACATGGGGGCAGCCATCTTGTGTGTTGGAGTGATGGTCAATTTGCATATTACTCTTTTATTAGATAGGATAGAGGCCTGGTGGATGGGTTGGGGCCAGCTGGTTTGCCCTGAAGGGTGTCCCGGATCAGGGTGGTGGTTCCCTTGGGGCGTGGGGCAGCCTGGGTGAGGGGCCTGTGGTGGTTTGCAGGCTGGCCATGCCCCCTGGTAACCCAAGAGGAAGCCCTGGTATCTGGAATTTATTTATCTTCTATAATTGAAACTTTGTAGCCTTGAGTGGAGGCCTGGGCCGTCCAGGGTGTGCGGAAAGCTTGGCTTCCTCCATCGCCGGGGGCAACTCAAGCCTCCTGCTCTCTCCAGCTCCGTGGCTGCCACGATTTATTTATCTTCTATAATTGAAACTTTGTAGCCTTGAGTGGAGGCCTGGGCCATCCAGGGTGTGCGGAAAGCTTGGCTTCCTCCATTGCCAGGGGAAACCCAAGCCTCCTGCTCGCTCCATGGCCGTAGCCATCTTGGTTGGGTTAATTTGCATACTTGCTCCTGATTGGCTGGTGGGTGTGGCTTGTGGGTATAGTGGAGTGGTGGTTAATTTGCATATTACTCTTTTATTAGATAGGATTTTATTTGTCAGCTTCCTCAGTTTTTAGCCTTCCCTTTGTCTTTTAATAGGGTAATTTACAGTTATTTTGCTGTTGACTTGGTTATGTTATTTTGTTTCATTATATATCTTTTTCATTTCTTTTGTTTTAATGCATCTTATATTTTTAGCTTTGCACATCTTTAGAATTTTGAACATAAGTCCTTCCATTTTTTCAAAATGTTTTTCAACTTATAATTCTCTAAGCTTTGAAATTAAGCATAAAACATTTATTTGTAACATTTAATATGTGGTTTATCACACATTTTTATTTTACCTTTTCCTTTCCTATATTTTAAAATATTTCAGTATTTTAGATCAAGAATATTACTATTATTAAAGCATTATTTTCCATGTTATATGTCTTTTTTTAACAGTAAATACTGATATTTCTATTTAGTTTAAGACAATTATTAACCTGATCTCAATTTTAATTAGTTTCCATGACAGATCATGGCTTTCACTATGCATATCTTCAAGTAAAGAGATTTGTTTCAGATTTTATGAGGCCTTTCTTATGTATTAAATTTTTCTTTTTACCATTTTGCTTGATTTAAAAAAAAAATTGTCACATTTTTTTCCCTTCATTACTCTGTACATGTTCCATTGTCATCTAGTTTTTAGTATTGCAGTAGAGAAATCTGATTTTGTTCTTTGGTTATTGACCTAATTCTTTTGCCTGAATACTTGTACCTTTTTGTAATTTTTTTCTCTGATATATTGATTATTCTTGGTGCTTCATTTATTTTCTTGGCTCCACTTTGCAAACTTCAGTTAAACTTTTGTTAACTTTATCTTCTGTATTAAACTGATTACTTTCTCTATCATAATTTTCAGCTTCAGGCTGGTTTTCTAAGTTCTGGGAGAATGTCTCATGCTTGTTTTCCATACAACTTGGGGAAGTTTTCCATAGCTCAGTCCTGTACTTACTCCCTCTCATGTTGATTAATTTAGTTCATCTATGTTTGGTTTTCTTATAACTCTTTTTATCTTATCCATATCTCTTTATATTTACTGTTGAGTTTTTGATTTATCATGCTATCATTTCACTTCACACTCTTTTCTCCTTATTATGTCTCTCTTTTATTGAGAACAGTTTATTTTATACTCTAGATGGTGATACCAAAGAGTTTATTTAAAATTTCCTTTTGATCTATTAATAAAACATTTCTGAGGCTTGAAAATACTTTGAATCTCTTGAATACTTATTAGTCAGGATTCTCTAGAGGAACAGAACCAACAATGTATATATATGTGTGTCTGTGTGATATATATCCTATCTAATAAAAGAGTAATATGCAAATTAACCATCACTCTGCTGCAAAATGGCGGCACCCATAGCCACAAGATGGCAGTGCCCAGTCCTCTTAGCCCTGCCGGAGTCCCCCAGTCCGCAGAGCAGCGGCAGTCCGGGGTGTCCAGCTGGGAGGCACCAGTGCCACGCGATTTTCTGCCACAGCCTGGGCTGGGGTCTCAGGCCAGCAGGGCCTCGCACCCAAGCCGCATGATTCCCCAGCCGCAATGGCAGCCTGGGCTGGGGTCTCAGGCCGGCAGGGCCGTGCACCCCCGCCACGTGATCTTCTGCCCAGCAGCGGCAGCCTGGGCTGGGGTCTCAGCCTGGCCGTGGTACAGCCCCTGCGGCGTGATCCCTGGCCGGAAGTGGCAGTCAGGTGTGTCCGGCTGTGAGGCGCCCGCCCCCCACGCAGCGATCCCTGCCCAGTGGCGGCAGCCTGGGGTGTCCAGCTGGGAGGCGCCAGCACCCGGCGTGATCCCCGGCCACAGCCTGCGCTGGGGTCTCAGGCCGGCAGAGCCTCGAACCCAAGCCGCGCGATCCCCCGGCCATGGCGGCAGTCTGGGCTGGGGTCTCAGGCTGGCAGGGCCCCGCACCCCCGCCACGCGATCTTCTGCCCAGCAGCGGCAGCCTGGGCTGGGGTCTCAGCCTGGCCGGGGTGCAGCCCCTGCGGCGCGATCCCTGACCAGAAGCGGCAGTCCAGGGTGTCCGGCTCCAAGGTGCCCGCCCCCCACGCAGTGATCCCTGCCCAGCGGCTGCAGCCTGGGGTGTCCAGCTGGGAGGCGCCAGCGCCCGGCGCGATCCCCGGCCATAGCCTGGGCTGGGGTCTCAGCCTGGCCTGGGCGTGCACCCCCTGCAGTGCCATCCCTGGCCAGGCTGAGATGGCAGCCTGGGCTGAGGTCTCAGCCTGGCTGGTCTGAGGAGGCAGCCTGGGCTGGGGTCTCAGCCTGGCCTGGGAGCGCACCCGCTGTGGCGCCATCCCTGGCCAGGGGTGGCAGCCTGGGCTTGGTGGGGCACGCACCCACAATGGTGCCATCTCCGGCCAGGCTCATATGGCAGCCTGGGCTGGGGTCTCAGCCTGGCTGGGTTGAGGCAGCAGCCTGGTCGGGGTGCCATCCCCAGCCAGGCGTGGCAGCCTGGGGTCTCAACCACTGAGTCACACCAGCCAGGCAGATATGGAGGAATCTTAAATGTTTCTTTTTTTAAAATATATATTTTATTGATATTTTACAGAGAGGAAGGGAAAGGGATATAGAGCTAGAAACATCTATGAGAGAGAAACATCGATCAGCTGCCTCCTGCACACTCCCCACTGGGTATGTGCCCCCAACCAAGGTACATGCCCTTGACCGGAACCTTGAGTCTGCAGGCCAATGCTCCATCCACTGAGCCAAACAAGTTAGGGCTGTCCAATATGCTAAAGAAAAAACCCTATCTAATAAAGAGGGAATATGCAGGGGAGGGCATTTGGGGGTGACCGGGTTGTCAGGGGAGGGCAGTTGGGGATGATCAGGCTGGCAGGGGAGCAGTTAGGCATCAGTCAGGCTGGCAGAGGAGTGGTTAGGGGTGATCAGGCTGGCAGGCAGAAGTGGTTAGGGGCAATCAGGCAGGCAGGCGAGCAGTTGGGAGCCAGCAGTCCTAGATTGTGAAAGGGATGTCCGACTGCCTTATTGGGCCTAAACAGGCAGTCAGACATCTCCCGAGGGGTCCCAGATTGGAGAGGGTGCAGGTTGGGCTGAGGGACACCCCCCCGCCCCCCGCAGTGCATGAATTTCGTGCACCGGGCCTCTAGTATATATATTCTCTCTCTCTCTCTCTCTCTCTCTCTCTCTCTCTCTCTCTCTCTCTCTCTCTCTTCTCTCTCTCTGAATTACTCACGGAATTATGGAAGCTGAGGAGTCCCAAGATCTGTAGTCAGCTAGCTGGAGCCCAAGGAAGTTGCTGTAAGTTCTGCTCTGAAATGTCAAGGCCCAATAAGAGCCATATTTCACTTCAGGTCTAAAGGCTGGAAATGACTGGTATCTGCCTTCAGGCAGTTAGGCATGAAGAGTACCTTCTTAAGGAGGGCCCGTCCTTTTGTACTAGTTAGGCCTTCAACTTACTGCATGGGGCCCATCTACGTTAGGGAAAGGAATCTGCTTTACTCAGTTTACTGATTTAAGTGTTAATCTCATCCAAAAATACTCTCAGACACATCCAGTATAAAGTCTGAGTAAATATCTGGGCATCCACTGACTCGGTCAAGTTGACACATGAAATTAGTTATCACAGGTGCTGTAGTCTTCCCTTTATTTTTTATTGTGTCATGTACTAGCATTTTACTTCCCTCCTTACTTGACCTCAGATATGGAGGACCTATGTAGGCTGTGTACTTGTAAAAAAAAAAACCAATATGGGTCCTAAGCTGGTTTGGCTCAGTGGATAGAGCATTGGCCTGTGAACTGAAAGGTCCCAGGTTCGATTCCAGTCAAGGGCACATGGCCGGGTTGTGGGCTCGATCCCCAGTGGGGGACTTGCACGAGGCAGCCAATCCATGATTCTCTCTCATCATGGATGTTTCCATCTCTCTCTCCCTCTTCCTTCCTCTCTGAAATCAATAAAAATATATTAAAAACAACAACAATAACAATATGGGTAGACAGCCTTTCATCTTTTCTCTGCCCCATTTTACGGCAGTCTTATTGTTTATCCAAGCTGTTTAGGTGTGTAATAATGAACACATCTCTCATCTGATTCTGCTGGCTTTAATTCGGTTATCTGTTATCAATAATAGCTAACCAGCCTCAGTAACGTGAATACTTAAGACTGTATTTTCTCACATAATAACTGCAGAAACGATATTAGCTCAGAGGCTCAGGAATGTCAGGGCTGAGATCTTCGTCATTCTCTTGTTCTTTTCCTCAAGATTACACGATAGCGGCTAGAATTCTAGCCATCACATAACTTTGACAGCTACAAGAAGGAAGGACCAGGCAAAAGGGCTTCTGCAGAAATTTCTACTTTCAAATCATTTGCCTTCCTTATATGACAAAATGTAAATATTCTAACTTTTTATCTGGTCAAAGATATTTTATTAAGGTAGAAGGGATCATGGATAATGAATTAGGTAAGTAACATATTCTGTAAATACGTTTTTCAGTGGAGGTGGCATCTTTTTCTATCACCAGTGTCTGAAAATGTTCTGAACTTGTGTAGTCAGTGTAAATGGTCATTTTCTAGCATGCCCTGTTACAGAGATCATTCCATTCTTTTTCTGACTTTGCTCAAGGGGCTACACCTCTAAGATTTTATTATATTCCACCAGTTTCTTTCCAACCATAACTTTATCTCATATTTTTAAGATTTGCAGGTTCTGTTTAGATAAAGAAGAAGTTAGATGGCAGAAATCTAACTTCTTTATCTAAAGTGAGGGAATCACTAGGAAAAAAAGGATAATCTTATTCTAACTTAGAAGTTAGGAGTAGCAAAGTATAGAGAGGAAGAGCTGCCTTCCTCTCTACTACACAGTGCCCAGGGTCTCTGAGAACAGGGCATAAATGGTAGAGGACTTTCTTGTTTGATGTCCCATATTCTGAATTCTAAGATGGTTTTTCTTAATTCAGCTTCTGTCTTCTACTTAGGATAATTTTATCTCTGGCTTCATCAATATTGGTTTTAGTATTAGTGTGGCTTTTCATCTTTTTGGGGGTCTTTACTATTGGGAATGTTTGTAAAAGGCTATATTGAGGAGCTGTTAGCCAGACAACCTTTATTCAGTGGGTATTTCTTTTAATAGCCATTTGGTTTCATTACCTTTTAATGAGTTCTTTGATAACAAGTTCCTTAATTCACAAGGCAGTCTTTCAGGTTTCCTCTTCTCTAATTGTTAACATACTTTGGTGCTTTCACACAAATTCACTATGATGAAAAGTTTCCTCTTTCACGGCCCCTGTAGGACATCAGAAGGGAAAGATGGGGATGGGGAGAATATGCCACGTTTTCTTGAAATCTAAATGGTTTAAGGTTATTTGTCCTCACAAACTGAGACTGACTGAAATATTCATATTTTGTGCTCAATTTCCTGCAACATGATTCATTCAGAGTAGATTTCTAGGTGTATGGAAGTTGAGTTCAGCTCACATTAAAATTTGCATATTGAATGTTTCTATAAGCATTTTTTAAGAAATGTGGAATATTCAATTCTGCCTGGAATGCAAATAAATTTTCATTAAAAAATTTCCTTGAACTATAGGCAGTACTACTCTAAATGACAGGAATATTTTATAATAAAGTATCTACCATTCATTGAGCCCCTACTATTGCCAGATACTGTATAGGGTTCTTTATTGTATTATCTCATTAACTCTACAATTTCTACAGTGTTGATGACATTATCTTCATTTCACTGATAAGAAAGCTGAGACTAACCAATATTAAACAACTTTCATAAAGGTCACATAAGTGATAGGGCCTAGATTTGAACCTAAGTTAATATGAACCAAATCCTTGCTCTTTCTCTATGTGTCTCTTCCACTCTGTCTCATCTTATTTTCACTACTGCTTTCCATAAAATGGACATTAGGGTTCATGAATCTCACCGTTCTTCCATAGCGAGATTAATTAGAGGGCTAATCAGACACTTGTAATGAAGATCTTAAATTATTTCGCTCAGAGAAAACTAAGGTTTTAAATATTCTGAAATGAAGCATTTGTTTTGGCAGCAAATAGTGAACCAAAGCACCTACAGGATACGTTAGCTCAAAAACAACAAAAAAGAAACTCAGGCTAATGAGCTGTTTGGGAGGAGAAATGCTCTTATTTAGGGTATTGACCAGTTAGGAACGGAGTAATATGTTATATGTGGAAGTTAAAAGCGACTGGCTGACAGACAGGCAGGCGTCTGTACCATTGTGTTTTGTAAACTCTCTCCTATGGCTATGATGTGTTTTCTCCAAGCCCGTTTAATTTTTTATGAGGTTTGTAAAGGTCTTGAATAAACAATTGAGATTATAGAGGTTTTCCTGGAAGCTTTGGTTAATATTTTAATATGTTCTGCTTTGTCACATTATTAAATAACTTATTGGAAAGTTTGAAAGAGAGGGTAAGAGAGGGTTTATTTTTATTTTTCCTATTTTCCCCTTTTTAAATAGTAGTTAAATATCAAAATTGGGTATAGATTTTAGCTGATTCCCTCCCTTTTTGTTTTAACTTTATACCTCTACAGGTCACCCTTGGATTGGGATCCAGCATCTGGGAGGCCTCCACTTAAAATGCACTTCAACTGGAATTACAGTTTAGTGGGTATATCTTGAAAGTAAGCCAGTGACTATAATTTATGTAGTAAGAGAGGGCTGGAGAAAGGGAGAGGGAATTGGATAAGGTAAAAAAAAAAAAAAAAAATAGGAAGTAGTAGAACTTGGGAAATTACCTCATCGTGACCTTTTGCTTATTAATATTTGAATCTGATTATTTGGCATCTTGGTTGTAGTCTGGTGAAATGTCCAGCATGGCAAAAACTGAATACCTTCAAAGACATTTCTGTGTTAATGAGATAACTTGATGAAGTCAACCTTTAACCTCAATAGGAGCTGAGGAAAGAGAAAGGAATAGTTTTTATTTCTCATTATGAGGTCTTATTCTATGGCGGTTTGTATAGTTGTGATTGTTATTATTTGTAGAGACTTTATATTACCTCAAATTATAAGCCACTTAAAATTATTTCCATGACGTTGTTGTCAATATGAAATGAAGTTCTACCATTTTTTGTGAAGCCTTCCCTGACTATTTTGGCCTCATAACCTTTTCTTCTAAAATCATATAGTGCTTAGAGTTTATTCTGCTCAATTTAGCACTTAATTGCATACTCTTCTTGATTTGTTTTAGAACAGGAAGTACACTTTCTACTTTTTTGCATGACAATTTTTTGGTGTAAAAGAAGAAAATCATAAGACTAGAAAAGGGATAAATGGTTAGCAAATATTATGCACTCATAAAGTACTTATATTTTAAGCAAATATATGCAATGTTTTTTAATAGTTTTTCATATTCTGGACCATAGGAATATACTAATAAGACATTTACTGAGTACTTAATGTAAACCAGGTAACTGTGGAATTATAAGGTAGGAAATGCTACATAGGAATTATTTCTACTTAGCCATTATAACAATATATTTTACAGATGATGAAACCAAGACAAAGGTTAAAGTGGTCTGGGGAATTATATTTACTATGTATGTTGGTTTTCATTAAACCACATACCTGAATTTCTCTGTATACCTTTATTTATTTATTTTTTTTCCTGACACTGTTTTGGTCTATGGAACTAGAACATACATGTTATGGTATCTGCTGTGGTGGCGTTGTCTTGTAATATACTAATTAGTTGGCTTTATCCTTTATTCTGAATTTTAGTTAGAAAGACACATATATGTATGCATTTTTAAAAATAATGCACAATGTTGGCCAAGCTGATAATGGAAATTAAGACGAGGGCATATAAAATTATTGACCAGGGACAATTTCCTTAAATGGTTATTATAGTTTTTTCTAGTTTGAACACATTCAAGGCAAAACAATAAGAATGATGGCTGATTTCTCATGGAAACAATGGAAGCCAGAGGACAATAGAATGAAACTTTTAAAATCCCAAAGTAAGAGAAAACTGTCAATATACAATTCAGTACCCAGCAAAAAATATCTTTCCAAAATAAAGGTGAGATGCTCTCTGCTGACCATGTTGCAATAATTGGTACCAGACACTCTTGACCACAAATACTTGAAATGCCAGACAAAATAAATAGAATAACTTTTTCAGATAATGGATAGCAGGCAGTGCAGGACAGTGATCTCTGAAAGAAGGGAAACACATAAAACATTGCACCAGCAATTTGCCTACAGGTACTTCGCAAACTGTGGTACGGGGAGGGTACCCAAAGTAACCCAAGGACAGCAGGAGAGTATTGTTGAGTTAAGAAGACAAAGATTGGCCCTAGCTGGTTTGGCTCAGTGGATAGAGCATTGGCCTGTGGATTGAAGGGTCCAAGGTTCGATTCCAATCAAGGGCACATGCCTGGATTGTGGGCTCAATCCCCAGTAGGGGGCATGTAATAAGCAGCCGATCAATGATTCTCTCTCATCATTGATGTTTCTATCTCTGTCTCCCTCTCCCTTCCTCTCTGAAGTCTATAAAAATATATTTTTAAAAAAGGAAGAAGACAAAGATTGAAGTTTAGGGGATAAGTTGCTGATCTTTGTAAGGAAATAGTTTTGAGATGAGGAAGGTAATTTGAAGAATAGCACCAAATATCTGCATTGGGATCCCTTGAGGCTTTGGCTGAATACTAAGTTGTTCATGTGTAGGAAAAATTCATGATATCAGGCAAAAAATAAATGCTAGGGTACAGAAGCTTAGCACATTTGCCAGAAGTCACACAAGGCAGGGAGATGTTAAAAATCTAACCTGTAAGAAGGGAAAGATCCTACTGAATTCCTGAAGCATTTAGTAGAACCACCAGAAGAATAGCTAGTAGTTGGTCTAAAGCTACATTTGTAGTAGGTCTAAAGTAACCATAGATAATAGATTATTCTAATCCCTCCATAAAAGAGTAGACCTGCATAACCAATGGACACAGACAACTGGGGGTGAGGGCATGAGTGGGGGGGTTAGGGGGATAATGGGGGAATAAGGACACATATATAATACCTTAATCAATAAAGAATTTAAAAAAAGAGTAGACCTACAAACTTTAAAATTGCAAAAGAAACTGAGCTGTTTGTTGTAACAAAAATCAACTTTCTTTAAAGAAATTCAACAAAATAGAGACATTCAAGAACCTAGCATTCACAGTATTTAGTGTTAAAAATTTACTAGATGTGACAAGAAACAGGACAATGTGATCCATAACAAGGAATATAATCAGTTCATAAAAAAGTTACCCAAGTGACATAGGTGACAGAATTAGCAGGTAAATGCTTTAAAAATGCTCACATACCCACACATACACAATAGGTTCAAGATTTAAAGGTACATATAAATTTAAGGAAAGAAGTAGAAGTTATAAAAAATTAATCAGCTCTGGCTGATGCAGCCCGGTGGTTGGAGCATAGTCCCACCCACCGAAGGGTCGTGGGTTTGATTCCAGTCAAGGACACGTACCTGGGTTGCAGGTTTGATCCAAGGCCCCAGTTGGGACATGGGCAGGAGGCACCCAATCAATGTGTCTCTTGCATGTTGATGTTTCTTTCTCTATCTCTGTCTCTCTGTCTCTCTCTCTCTCTTTCTGCAGAAAATATCCTCGGGTGAAGATTCAAAGAAATAAATAAAATGGAATTTCTAAAAATAAAAATATCAGAAATTAAAAACATGCTGAATTGGATTAGCAGCAAAAATTAGCCACTTTAGAAAATAAGACTGGAAAATTTAAAAGACTATTCAGTTGAAACTGTACAACCTAAATGCAGAAAGAGAAACCAAGGGGAGAAATTTTGACAGAGCGTCAATTATACGTGGGGCATAGCAAGCAGTGTCCTGTACTTGGTGCTCCTGGTTCTCAGGCTTTCAGACTCAGACTGAAAGCCACACCATCAGCTCTTTGGCTTTCATTCCTTCAAACTACATACACCTCTTGAGGAAGATAAAATTTGACAGCGAAATGTGAGCAGAGGAGTGTTACTTAGGAAGCAAAAGCAAAAGAGAAAGTTGGTGTGAAAGGACAGCTCTCTTTCACAGAATAGTTCCTGGCTCTCCTTCCGTGTTTCTTGAAACCTGCTAGATTATCCAGAGAAGGATAAATTGGGCCTTGGCTATTTGTAGTCAGTTAGATAAAATCCTTGTTCATCTGGGACTCAGGATCTGATCCCTGTAGGTTGACAGAGAGCTGTGGTGGGGGTCCATTTTAAACCCCTACTGTGAACTGAACATTTTTTTGATGCTTCCTTAGATGAGTAAGGAAGAGAAAAAACTCTCGCTCAGTACCCTGGCCTTTCAGATTTGTGTGATTTTTATCTTCTTGTCCTCTCCATTTCCTTACCCCAAGTCTCAGAGCAATAGACACTACCACAAAGCCCTTTATTTACTGGGAGGCAGGATCAAATGATTGTTACGAGTCTTTTTGGAAAGTCTGACAGGGCTGGATTCACATCTTAGCTCCACCACTAAGAAGATATAGTCAAATAATCTCTATTTCTCTGTCCTTATCTGCAAATTGAGTATTAAACACCTCATGGGGTTTTTGTGAGAATTATATGAGAAAATATTTTCAAAACATTTGGCACATACTCAATGCTCAGCAAATGAAAGCAGCCTCTCTGATGGTAGAGAAGATGTGAATGATATTAATGATGCTTTCTCTGAGTTTTCACCTCTATGCCCTTGCATGTAGTACTGTGATATTCATAGTAATTGAAAGTAATGCATATTGAGCTTTCTATAATTCTTTGAAAGAGTTTTTAAGATTTCTACACATTTGTTTTAGTTGTGTTCAGTTGTATCTTTGTATAAGAAATAATGCATGATTATCTCCCTTTTTGTAAAAGAGAATTGGGTACTTACTCCCTGGCCCATTGAAACATATGGAAAAAAACATGTAAAAGGACCCCATAGTGAGAATCTGGAATTTTTATGAATTCTTACTAGATCTACATTACTTTATGACCTACCTAGTTTATAGTAGGAACAAACTAAATCTCCAAAATCAGAAGAATGGACAAATACATTGTGGTATACTGTAAAATAATTAAAGGAATAAACTACAACCACATGCATTACACTGGAAAAAACTTTACATTACAATATTGAACCAAAAAAATCACGTTGCAAAAGGACATGCCATATATGATTATGGAAAGTTTTAAAATATGTAAAATGATACAGTATATTGTTTTTGTTATATGTATACTTATCATAATAGTATTTTTAAAATACAAATGGTATGCCTAACACCAATAATGGTCACCTGTGTGGAGAGGGAGGAAAATGATTAAGGAGGTCACGTAGGGGCTAAACTATATTTGTATGTTTAATGGACACATGAGTGTTCATCTTGTAATTTTATATATCTTTCCATATGGCTGAATTACTCTATAATTTCAGAAAAGAAGGATTCATTAATTTGATAACTCAGACTTTTAAAGATACATATCATCCTGGTTTTCAAAATAGATATTGATGGTAAGTAACAGATAAATAACAGGAAAAAATGGATATATTTTCTATGAGGTATGACCTAGACCTGAGTCTAAGATGTCATTCACTAAATATAAAGTGTGTGAATACTTTAAAGAAGATAGTTAGATATTTTCAATATCATATTTAAAAAATTAGCTTATAATTTATGTTCATAAACCTCAGTGTTCATTTTTTAAGAAAACAAAATTCATCCTTTTAATTATTTCTTTCAATAAACCTTTTTATTAATTGATTTTAGAGAGAAAAAGAAAGGGTAATAAGAAAGAGAGAGAGAGAGATTGAGATCAATTTGTTGTTCCACTTATTTATGCATTTGTTGGTTGTTTTTTGTATGTGCTCTGACTGGAGATTGAACCACAACCTTGTTGTATCAGGATGATGTTTTAACCAACTGAGCTATCTGGCCAAGGCCTACATTTTTTTAATTTAAATTCTTTATTGTTTAAAGTATTACATAAGTCTCCTTTTCCCCCTATTGACCTCTCCCTGGCTGCCCCTCCCCACCCCAGCACATGCCCTCACCCCCCAATCTGTGTCCATTGGTTTTGCTCATATGCATGCATACAAGTCCTTTGGTTGATCTCTTACCCCCTCATCCCCGCCTTCCCTCATAGGTTGGACAGTTTGTTCGATGCTTCTATGACTCTGGTTCTATTTTGGTTTCTCAGTTTATATTGTTCATTGTATTCCACCAATCAGTGAGATCATATGATATTTATCTTTCTTTGACTGGCTTATTTCACTTAGCATAATGCTCTCCAGTTCCATCCATGCTGTTGCTAATGGTAAGAATTCCTTATTTTTTATAGCAGCATAGTATTCCATTGTGTAGATGTACCACAGTTTTCTAATCCACTCATCTGCTGATGGGCACTTAGGCTGTTTCCAAATCTTAGCTATTGTAAATTATGCTGCTATGACTATAGGGGTGCATATATCCTTTCTGATAGGTGTTTCTGTTTTCTTGTGATATATTCCTAGAAGTGGGATTACTGGGTCAAATGGAAGTTCCATTTTTAATTTTTTTGAGGAAACTCCATACTGTTTTCCACAATAGCTGCACCAGTCTTCATTCCAATGACAGGTGTGAGATGAGACCTCATTGTTGTTTTGATTTGTATCTCTAGGATGATTAGTGACTTTGAGCATGTTTTTATAATGTCTCTCAGCCTTCTGTATGTCTTCTTTTGAAAAGTGCCTATTTAGGTCCTTTGCCCATTTTTTGATTGGATTGTTTATCTTCCTTTTGTTAAGTTGTATGAGTTCCCTATAAATTTTGGCATTAAACCCTTATTGGAGATAACATTGGCAAATATGTTTTCCCATGCAGTGGGCTTTCTTGTTGTTTTGTTGATGGTTTCTTTCACCTTGCTTTTTATTTTGTTTTTTAAGAACGGTGATTGATACAGAAGGGACTGTTAGAAATTTTTTTCTGTGTTGAAAAATTTCTTCTTGGTTTAATTAAGATTTTTGAATATTGTTTATCTGTTGTTGATTTAGAAAAAAAAGTGCTTCCTGAATAAATAGCTGGGCTTTCTGAATTTTAACATAGTGTCATAGCTACATGACTGGTCATGATGATGCTAGTATTTAAGATGATTGCCATCAGGTGCTATTAATTCCAGTATTATTTGAATGTTAAGGGTATTGTGATGAAGAAAACAAAGACATTCCTAATGGAAAAATAAATGGTTTTAATTTTGTTATAATTTTACTTTAATTCATTAAAATTATGATTTACATTATTGTATTTCAGGGAAAGGTGGCTCAAACAGCGTGTATGTCAGCTTGCAAGCATTTAGCCACATCCTTGATGCAACTTTTGCTGGAAGCTGAAGTAAGACAGCTCACCTTGGGAGCATTACAGCAGTTCAACTTGGATGTCAGAGAATGTGAACGTAAGACAGTGAACCATCCTTTTGCTTGCTTATTTTGCCTGCATACTCACTTCTATAAAAAGAAATTTAAGTCTGTTGTGTCTTTGTTCCTGATGATGTCAAAGAATACCTAGTTGACAGAAATAACTTATAGGATGTCTAGAAATAGAGTCTACCAGAAAGCTAACTCGAGCACCCAAAAGTGCTTAGTCCCATATGTGGAGCACAAAAGATCCCTGGCTACACAGGAGTTTGCAGTCTAGAGGGGGATATAAGGCAGACATGCATTTAACGGACACCAAAGAAAACCCGATTAGTTCAGACTTCAAGAGAAGGCAGTTCCCAGCCATTTCCTTTTTATGTTTTATTTTAAAGCTATTTTTACATCATATTTGCAAACCCTTAGTTTAAAGGACAAATGCTGTGTGTATTTATCAGTCAGAAATGCTTTCTGGTACAGGTAGAAACAAAACCTTTGACAGAGTGGTTTAAACAAATATGTTTTCTTTTTTCTCAGAGGCAGTGAGCTACTGAATTCATTTAGTCACCAAGGACCCAGGCTCTTTTGTCCCTTCTCCTTTCTCATACTGAGAGTGTGGATTTTTCCTCCTCTGTGTTATATTTAGAAGAGACAGGAAATAGAGGCCTGTCTCACTTATTCCTTTTCCCAAGAAACTAAAAGGAGACACCTAACAAAACTACCTCTGTATCTCATTGGTCAGAATACAGTTGTATGGCCACCTCCATCACTAAGGGAGGCTGAGAGTTTGAGTATCTGTCAAGGTGAAAGGGAAGTGTCATCATTGGCACAGTTGATTCATCATGAATCATTCACTTTATGTTGAACACAAAATAAAGCTTTGGTTAGGAAGGAAGAAGGAAGGAATGAGGAGTGTTGTGATGTTCATTGCTCTGTCAGTGAAAAATGAAAATGAACCGAAATGATATGATTCAAAATGATTTTTCTGATTCTAAGAAAATTAAAATAGTGGAAAATTCTCTGAGTATGCTAATACTTCTGCCACATCCTTTTATTTTTACTACTTATTGTTTTTCCTTGGTTAACTTTGATGACTGAACATTAATGTTTTATTTATTGACTATGTTATTTTAAATTAATTAATTAAGACTTCCAGTTCCAGCCATCACCGAGTAACAGGTACCAAAGTCACCCTTCTTGGATAAACAACTGTAAAACTGGATGAAATGTATGAAGCAACTCTTCATGCATTGGACAGCAGACAGCACAAGGCTGTGATCCTTTAGAGAGGGGAGGTGCACAAGGTAAACTTGTCATTCACTCTCATTTTCTGCCCTGGGTACTATCCAGACAGCAACACATGAAAGTAGGTCCCAAATATAAAGTAGTGTTTTACACAGATGAAATTGGTGGATAGGGCTGGTGATGCAGCTGGGATTTGTGGGGCAAGGGACTAGAGAACAGGGAATTGTTTAGAGAAGTAGCTCCAGAAATCTGCATTAGAGAGCCTGTGAGTCTTTGGTCAAAAACTAAGTTGCTATGTGCAGGGTAAAACTTTCTGAGGTTTGGCAGAGAATAGCTACTGAGGAACTGCTAGCTCAATAGGAATGCCAGAGGTTAGAGAGTGCTAGGAGACGCTAGAATTATGACCCACTGGAGTGGAGAGGCCAGCTGAACATCTTGTATATTCAGTGAGACCCCAGAAGGTTAGACATTAAGAGTATACTACTCAAGCTCTAGAATAAGAGCTAATCTTGATCCACCATAACAAAGCCTAATAACAACACTCAACAAGATAGAGATTATCTGCCAATAAAATAACTGCCTGCCCAAACAAAACTCAACAGTCTTTGAACAGAAACAAACACACACAAAAATTCAGACTGTCAACCACATAGTAGTCACAATTTCACAGCAATAAAAGGCTATAATTTGGCATGCAAAGAAGCAGGAAAGTGTGATCCATAACAGAATAAAAAGCAGGCAATAAAAAGAGACCCATTGAGAATACAAATGTTGAAAATAGCAGACGGGCCCTTTAGGAATCTGAATAGAAATATATTCAATAATTTAAAGAAAAAGATGGACATAATGCATGATTGTAGCTGAAATATTTTTAGGTTTGGTAAAAAGTCTTAATCTACTGACTCAACAAATCTTTAGCAAGAAAAACACAAAGTCACACCCAAGGTACATTACAGTCAGATTTCTAACAAACAAAAAAATAAGAAAAGAAAGAAAAAACATGATAAAAAAGAAAATCTTAAAAGTAGACAAAAAAGAAAAGATATATTACATAATGGAGACCAATAATAAGAATTTCTGCTTACTTCTTATAAAAAACAGTGCAAACTACAAGGCACTAGAATATCTTTAAAGTACTGAAAGAAATAAAAACCTATCAATCTAAAACTCTTTATCTTGAAAAAATATCCTTCAGAAAATTTGTCACCAAAGGTCTGCACCACAGATCTACAGTGCAATTACATTGTTCAAAGATGTCAACAATAGTATCTCCTTTTCCACATCTTTTTCTAGAATCTTGGCACTTCCTTATTAAGAAATTGCATTTGCCTGCCTGGTGCTGCTCAGTGGTTGAGCATCAACCTATGAACTAGGATGTCACAGTTCTGTTCCTGGTCAGGACACATGCCTAGATTGTGGGCTTGAATCACAGTCAGGGGAGGATGCAGGAGGCAGCTTATCAATGATTCTCATCATTGATGTTTCTATTTCTCTCTCCCTCTCCCTTCCTCTCTATGAAATCAATAAAACCATATATATATATATTTTTTTTTTTTAAAAAAAGACATCTAAGTCCCCTTCCTTTGAATCTGGGCAAGCTTGTGATTTTTTTTTATCCAACAGAATGTGGCAGAAGTGGCCTTGTGACTTTTGTTGCTAGGTCATAAAAGAGAATGCTGCCTCCATCTCCTTAATTAGCTGCTGGATAAGAAGTGTAACTACCCTAAGGCCTCCATGCTGTGAGGAAACTCAAACCAGCTCATGTGAAGAGACCACACGTAGAAGGCCTGATGCCTGACATTTTACATTTTATGTTGTTGGTGCTGTATTTTGTTATATTACTTTAAATAGTATTAGATTTTGTTCTGACTTGCATTTACATTACTTGAAATTGGTTGGATCCTTTTGAGACTTGCTTTTAGGTTTATAGCACCCTTTTGTCTTTGTCTTATTTAAACCCAAACCGAAAGTAATGCCCTTTCCAGAATTCTAACCCGGGCCCAGGGACCTAGAGGATTTTCAACTCTGGCTGGTGGGAACACCAAGTGTGCACAGCTCTATAAGAGCTCCACAACTTATTCTGCATATTCATTAACGGTGGCTCTTTCCCCAGCCTAGGGTAGTCTCTTCCCACACACGCACAAATTACTGCTCTTCCAAACCTTCCGTGACACCCTTCTCCAGCTTTCCTGAGTGCTCTTTTTGCGACCTCTTTCACTCTGGTAGTTGGCCCTGCAAATGCTAGTTGCCTTGGCATTTTGGACTACAATCTCTGACTTTTCAGCTCAGACTACTTTGTTTCCTTTAGGTTCTCTCCCTTTGCAGGCTTTGCATAATGGCTTGGAAACTCCCTCTAGTTATGCTCACCTCAAATGTTTTCCTTCTTTCAAGAATCACAGTCCTGCATTGACTGTTGCCTAATATCTAAAACCATTCTTTCAGATACTTTATCCAGTTTTACAGTTTTGTGTTTTGTTTTGTTTTTACAGTGGGAGAGAGTCCTCTATTACTCCATTATGACCCATAACAGAATAAATGAACATCTTTTCAAGTTCTTTTTAATTTTTATTTTTCATAGAAATAATACCTGCTCTTTATAGAAAATTTTGAGGGAAAAAGAAAATAAAAACTACCACAATCTCATTATTCAGAAATAAGTACAATTCCAGGGATTGCATCCTAACATGATAATCCAGCAGCCACCAGATTCCATGCATCTGGTTAGCCAAGATGGTTTTACATGCCTCTGTCTTAACCAATTATTTACTAGGAGAATAAAAACATGATTAGCTGACTAAGAACTATTGATTCTTTAAATATATATATATATATATATATATAAATTATTGATTTTAGAGAGGAAGTGAGAGGGAGAGAGTGATAGAAACATCAGTGCTGGAGGGAATTATTGATCAGCTGCCTCCTACACACCCCTTACTGGGGAATGAGCCCAAAACCTGGGCATGTGCCCTGACTGGGAATCAAACTGTGATTTCCTGGTTCAGAGGTCGATGCTCAACCAGTGAGCCACACCGGCCAGGCAAGATTGATTCTGGATGTTTAGTTTTAAGTCACTATTGTCTGAATTTTGATGAAAAAGTAGAACCTCATTCTGCTGTGAAGAAAAGGAAGAAAAGGACTTTGGAGTAGGCAACCAACAAATACTGTTGGTTAAACAGCAATGCCTGATGAATGATTGGGAATGATTACAATTACTACATTTTTAAAATATATTTTTATTGATTTCAGAGAGTAAGGAGAGGGAGAGAGAGAGATAGAAACATCAATGATGAGAGAGAATCATTGATCAACTGCCTCCTGCACACCCCACACTGGAGATTGAGCCCACAATCTGGGCATGTGCCTTGACGGGGAATCGAACCATGACCTTCTGGTTCATAGGTCAACCACTGAGCCACGCTGGCCGGGCCATGACTGCGTTTTTGATAGAGCTAAAAGATAAAGAGAGATGGAGGATGATAAAGCTAAATTCATGGGCCTTGAGGAGGAGTGATGGTCTGGGAGAAGCATAAATAAGTAAGGAAAATGCCCATTTTATGACTTGATTCTGAATTGCATTTTGTATAGAAGAACGAGCAGCTTCTACTTGAGAAAATTATAGGCGAATTGGTACCATTAACAGAGAGCCAACTCTCATTTAAGACTAAGAGATGGAGAGATCATTAAATGAAAAGGTGGAACATAGTAGTGTTTGTTAACCTTGCAAGTGGGGTTCCAGAGAGCCAGTATCTTTTCTGAAAAGCAATTCAATATTTGTAATAGCCTTTCAGTCTTAGGACCAAATTAAAACTAATATTTGTAAGACATGGAATATCACCACTGAAACTTATTCTCAAATATTGTGGAACCACTAAGTTTCATTGATTTAGAATTTAATGTTTCACTTCTGATTGGCAGTAATTTGCCTGTCAAGAAACTTTCCATGGACATTTATTTTACTTTAAAAGAAAGAATTCTATTTTATGTCTTTTGCTATACCACCCCCCTCATTTTTTCCTTTAGATGCTCAGTGGTCTATAAAAAATCTTAAAGAAATGATACATAAGATTCAAGTAACTATACAGAGGCGTATAAAAGCAGCCCCAAATGACAAGATAATTAACACTTACATCTTCCTACCCAGTGGTGTGTGCATGTGGTATTTTCCCTATTGTCTGTGAGTCCTTGGAAGAACTGTATAGGTCCTGAAAGAAATCAAACTCTGGACAAGGTAGAATGGGAAGTACCTTGAGGGTTTGACTCTGAAGCCTGCGCTGCCACTTTCTTAGATCCCATATACATAGAAGAAGTACGTACATTGCCATGAGCCTGAGGTATTCAGCTGGTATAGTGTGGTATTAAGAACATAGATTCTAGAGTCAGCTTGACAAGACAGATTCAGGTCACACTTACTTTTAGTGTGACCTTGTGTATACTATTTAACCTCTCACAGCTAGCCCCATTTATGATAGGAATAATAGTAGTACCTAATATTGCAGGGCTGAGGTCAGAATTAAATGAAATAATGCACAAAAGGGTTTATTTCATGGGTTGACAAAACACTGAATATGCAGTAAGTAGGAGCTTCTATTGTTAACACCACTATCAGCAGTAGCAACAGCAGTTAATAAATACTTAGCAACTCTCAGAAGGTCTTTTGCAGATCACTCAAACTTTTGTCTATAGTTTGTGAATCAGTTAGTCTTGGGGTTGCCCTTTTATTAGGCATAAGGAAGTTTTTCTTCCTGGCAGTTGTCTGTAGCATGATCCAGAACTGATGATTTGCAAGAAATCAGTTAACCTCTAGTATTTACTAGAGAGGGTAACTACTGCTTAGGGCACCATTACCTAACAGGAGTGTTGTTGTGAGGTAATTCCTATTGACAGGCTACCAAACATTTACAGTGGACATTATTATAAATTTAGACATGAAGAAAATATCTTTCCCTTAAAAGTAGTTAGTGACTTCTGATAATTTCTGCCTTGCAAGAATTTCTATCTTACATCTCCATATGTTTGTGTCTTATATTAGGTTTTGAATATTGGAGCACCGGATTTTGACAGTGAAACTTGATTTTAAATACTAGCAGGTCTTGATAGCCTAACACTTACCTCCTTGATCAGCCTGGACTACTCTATCATTCATGCAGTGGATTTTTCAGTCTGTATCTGGATTTGTCATTTTCTAAGCTTTCTCGTTGTATATTCTAAATAAGGAGGTCTAGGTTCATATTCCAGCTCAACTTCTTGTTAACAGCATTCATTCAGGAATCTATTTATTCAGCAGCAACAACAAAAATATATGTAGAGGCCCTACTCTGTGCAGAGCACCATTGTAGAGGCTGGAGATAAAATAGAAAACCCTGGATTTGAAATAGGAGAATGATTTGAGTAGATTTGTGTTTTTAGAAGGAATTCATCAATTTTATTAAAAGCCTCAGAAAAGGCTGTTGCAGTAATCCATGATAGAAATGATTTGGAGCTTTAGCATATTTCTGCATGGTAAGCTAAGCCATGGGAGTAAATGGCTCAACTCATTTAACCTCCCTGAGTCCATCAATAAACTAGAAATACTAATCCCTGCTATATTTGTCTCACAGCATTATTATAAAGCTAAATAAGATAATATATAAAAATCATTTGTAAACAGCAATGGAAATTTTTGTTTTGTTTTGCTTTGTTAATCCTCACCTGAGGATATTTTTCCCATTGATTTTTAGAGAGCGTGGAAGGGAGGGAAGGAGAGAGAAAGAGAGAAATATCGATGTAAGAGAGATACACATTGATTGGTTGCCTCCTGCACGAGTCCTAATTGGGGCTGCAACCCAGGTATGTACCCTTGACCAGTAATCTAACTGGAGACCCTTTGTTCTATGGGCTGACACTCAAAGCACTGAGCCAAACTGGCCAGGGCTGGTAATCTATAGATATAAAAGGCTAATATGCAAAGTGTCCTCTTGGGAATTCAGCCAGGAGATGGGGAGTTCAATCACTCACTATGATGTGCGCTGACCACCAGGGGGCGGTGCGGAACATGGCGGGCGACCAGTGGTGGCGGTGGGGCGCTGAGGGAATGAGGGAAGGAGGAGGCAGGTAGGCGGGAAACCTGATTGGCCCTGATCACCAGCCAGGCCTAGGGACCCTACCCATGCACAAATTTCATGTACTGGGCCTCTAGTTTTATTATAATTATCATTTCTTTATCCATATGTTTTATGTGTTTTCTTCTTATTTTTACCTACTTCCACTCTTACATGGTTTATAATGTTAAATGTTTTCAGTTTTCAGTTATCTGCTCAGATCCCATAATTATTCAAAAGCCTGTTATATTAAAAATATAACAATTAAGCCAAAACCAGAGCACATTTGCTTGCAATGAAATGAAGCAGCAATTGCTTCTATTTAAATTTAGTGGAACCCATCATTTCCCAGGACCCATTAGTCTTTGCAGAGAATAAACTAGGTCCTTCGACGGGAAGGCAATGGGATGCATCTTGCCAAATTCTCTCAGTTCTTTGGTGGCCGAGTTAATCTGGCATACATTTACTACTTTGGAAAGGAATAAGAGCTCCAAAGCCTTGTGTTTTACCATTATTACCATAATAGCCCTCACTTTACAGGTCAGGAAACCAATGTGGAGAATCTGCCTCAACTCAAGACTTAGTGAAAATCTTCAGAATAAATTCATGGTCTCACTGAGCCTACTGTGATAAAGGGAGTGGCAGAACACTAATCTCCATAAGTCCCTACTCTAACTGAAAGGTCAGATAACTGTCATCATCCTTGAAGAATTTGTTTTAGTTCAAATTCAAGACCCAGTAGTTTGAAAAGTTTGAATATTTCCATCTGTTTGTACATATTCACTAAGATAAATGGCTGCAAATCCCTTTTGGTATAGCAGGCTCCCCTTGACTCAGGTGTGAAGTATTTTAGCCAGTGTTAATCAGGCAAAGCTTTATCAGCTTGCTTATGATTTTGCCACTGGGACTTCTGAACTAAAGAATCTTTATAAAGCGATCTCTCTGAACCTTAAGTGCCAAGGCTCAAACAACTGTCAATTGGGTAACTGTAGTCACTTATTTTGATTTTCTGCATTACTGGAGCTCAGCTATCCTGGACTCTCCAATTCCATATAGTTAATAACCCACCTTTGGTCACTCCCCATGAGAGTCTCTCGTAGGGCTTCAGGCATTCCTTTACCAATCTCTTCCTGATGTGAGGGAAAGAAGAGAGTTCTCGGGACCCTGGTGAGAAACATACGGAAAGCATATGTGACAGACCCATACTATCATCTTCTCCTGCAGCCTTTGAAGTTTATATTACGCAAAAGGTGTTCTGTTCTGGCCCTTAAATAACAACTAAGCCAGCACTACACCCAAATCTGCATCAGCCAACCAAGCAAACTATTAAAGTAACTACTAGCTAGTACATACATTAAATTAAGCTTCTCCAGTAAGGTGCTCTGTAGTAATTAATTTGTCAATCAAGATTATGTTTAGTTGTCCTTGAATAAGTATTACAGTATGCATACCCACACAGTCTTCTCTGTTTTTACTGAGATTCCCTAGAAAACTCTTACATTTCCTCCTAGATATAATTCTTTTCTTCCCTCTTCTTATTTTGCATGTCACCCTCGAGCCCATGTTGTTTGGATCCTCATCACAGTATAGGATTCAATAAGAGAGAGGTCATAGCAGAGCAAAGTGCTACCCTTCCCTGGCAAGTGGGACACAATGGAAAGTATTTGGGGGGAGTCTGAGGGATCAAGGTTAGACAATTGCTCTTAGTACCCTTGCATTTGTCAAGAAAATCAGGTGACATTTTGAAGGCAGCTGGTATATAGGTTCACAACTTGAAAGATCAGTTTATGCACTATATTTTCACTTCACTCAGCTATCTAGCTGTAGATAGAGGAGAATTACTGCAAGAGAGCCTCCCAATGTTCAGTGTTTTCTTAGATTCTTGAGCTGCACATTCTAGCAAGCACCACAGTTTGCCCCATTTTCATTGTAAGTTGCCCAGTGTTGTTAAAAGCTTCCACATGATTCATATTTTTTATTTTTTAAAAAAATTGAATAATGGCAGCACACCTTAGTTCTACAAAGTTTCACCCTCAGTGGGAACGTGTTCACGGGTGACTTAAGATAATGCCTTAAGCCCGGCAGGTGTGGCTCAGTGGTTGAGTGTTGGTTGACCTATGAACCAGGAGGTCGAGATTTGATTCCCGGTCAGGGCACATGCCTGGGTTGCGGGCTCCATCCTCAGTGTGGGGCGTGCAGGAGGCAGCTGATCAATGATTCTCTCTCATCATTTACGTTTCTATCTCTCCCTCTCCCTTCCTCTCTCTAAAAAATCAATAAAAACATGTTTTTTAAAAAAGATAATACCTTAATTATGAGGTTGGTTACTACATTCCACAGACTGTTGACTTCCCATCCTAGGAAGTGTCAATGCCCTTTTCCCTGCCATTACCTGCTAACTAATTTCAAACATTTTCCTTTTACACAAAAGTCTTTTATTTGCCAGCTTGATCCATAATAATCTATTTTAATTAGAGTATGTTTATTTGCAAGGAATAAAAATCTGTTCAAGATTAAAGGAAGGCTTATTTTAAATATCTGGGTTTCATAGATTCCAAGTAAAAGGTAAATGGTAGGTCAGTTAGGTCAGGGATCATGTTTGCCCTCATTCCTGTCTCCTAAGGACCTACCACAGTGCCTGAATATTAATAAACTAGTAGCCCTGTGCACAAATCCATGCACCGGTAGGTCGCTGCCGCCCTCCTGTAGCTTCCCCTGGTCACCCCTCATAGCTTGCTAACCCTGCCCCCTCCTATAACTTTCCGCCCACTGCCCCACCCTCCTGCAGATCTGTGATCTGGTCTACATGGTTGGTCATTACACCTCAGGGCATAATGGATAATTAGCATATTCCTCTCTTATTATATAGGACTAGAGGCCCGATGCACGAAGATTTGTGCAAGAATGGGCCTTCCTTCCCCTGGCTGCCAGCACCGCCTTCGCTCCAGCCCAGAGCCACCTTTCCACCTTCCCATGCTGCCCAGAGGCCCAGAGTGGCTGGGGGTGGTGCCTGTGTATGCAAATTAACCCACCATCTTTGTTGGGTTAATTTGCATACTCATTCCTGATTGGCTGGTGGGCGTCGTGAAGGTATGGTCAATTTGCATCTTACTCTTTTATTAGTGTAGATATTTATTGAGTGAATAAAAATAACGTAATTAGCAACTGCCTCAGTACTGGATCTCTTTGGTCAGCTCTGTGAATAAGAGGGAATAGAAGTAGGAAGTAGCTTGGGATGATGTCATGTGATCTGAGCAGCAAGACAACCTGGGATGTAGTTGGAATCCTAAGGATTAATCTCTTACGAGGATGTACAAGTGATAAGCAAATGATTGGCAGCTTTAGTACACATAGCCTTACCACCAATTTCAATGGATTATAAAGCTATCTTTGCCACCAACACTCAATTCTCAATGTATCAGCTGTGTAATACATAATAATTAATATAATAAGTGATAGAACCTGACAGATGGGCCTTTGAAACCTGGATCTTCATTTTAGTAATTGGGGCATCCTTATCTCCTTTAAACCCCAGTTTCTTCATTTATAAATGAAGAGAGGTACACATGTACCTACCTGATAAACTTGTGTTGATTGAGTAATTACACATAGTAAATATGCAATAGCTGCTAGCTGCATCCTCATTATCCCTGTCATTGTCATCAGCAGCAGCAAGAGTACTGGGCTGGAAGTCAGAAAACTTGTGTTATAACCTGTTTTGCTACCAATTATCTGTATGGTCTTAGGAATACATTAAACTTTTGCAGGCTTTGGGCTCCTCATTTATTAAATGAGAACATCAGGCTAAATGATTTCTGAATTTCATTGAGTGACAAGTGCATGAGAGTTGTCTCTTCTAGCTTCCTGATTCCATTTTAAATGAGGTTATTGTTTATTAATTTTCACAAAGATCAGTATTTTTTTCCCCTCAAATTAACTTTCTATGTAATCCTTGAGGTAGGTTTATCTCACAGTCTGCATAATACTTTTTACTTTTGTATAATATTGGTTTAGGAAGAAAGTCAAGCTGTCTAACCAAGACCTGAAACACTGCAGTATCCTGTAGAGATGTCAGTGTGGTTGTGGGTTTAAATCAGAATTGCCATGATGAAACATTAGTTAAGCAGTCCCTATTTTAAAGAACACTAAAGAGTATAAATACAGCCCAGCTGGTGTGGCTCACTGGTTGAGTATTGACCTGTGAGCCAGGAGGTCTCGGTTTAATTCCCAGTCAGGGCACATGCCCGGGTTGCAGACTCGGTCCCCAGTGTGGGGTGAGCAGGAGGCAGCCGATCCGTGATTCTCTCTCATCATTGATGTTTCTGTCTGTCTCTCTCTCTCTCTTCCTCTCTGAAATCAATAAGACTATATATTTTTTTAAAAGAGTATAAATACATTTCTCTTGGAAACTTGGTTATCAGAACATGAGTACTGATAGAAATAGATTTAAAGAAGAGAAATTGGCTCTCTATAAAATTAATCATGTAAACCTTAAATCATTGGAGCAAATAGCACTGTTTCCTACTAAGGGATTCTTGTGAAAATTTGGGTATTTACTTCCTTTCCAATTAAAGTATATGTTTTATAATTTATCCAAAGGTCACTTTTCAAATTTTATCTTGAGCATTTTCTACCTCTTCAAAAAGAGAGCCATTTTAAGAATTTGAGGTTAGCCCTGGCTGATACGGCTCAGTTAGTTGGAGCGTTGTCCCATACACAAGAAGTTGATGGGTTTGATTCCTAGTCAGGGCACATACCCAGGTTGTGTGTTCAATACCCAGTTGAGGCATGTGAGGAAGAGAGCCGTGATCAATGTTTCTCTCTCACATAGATGTTTCTCTCTCCCTCTTCCTCTCTTAAAGTCATTTTTTTTTTAAAGAATAGAGACAAATGGAGGAAGTTTGAGCTTAGTAAGATTTTAAATCTGATCACCCTAGGTTATCCAAATATATATATAAAAACCCAGGGTCTGTAACGTCCAAAACGACTGAAAGCTCAACAGAACGCCAGGCTGCGCGCACAGCAGGCTCCAGTGGGCGGGGACTGGCGAGCGGGCTGAACTGCTGACCTCTCAGGGAGAGAGAGAGGCAGGGCTAATCAGCAGCTACCGCTGCTGGCGAGGCCCAGAAAGAGAGAGAAGCAGGGTCAGATCTGGGGCCTCAGACCCTGCTTCTCTCTCACTCCAGGCCTCGCCAGCAGCTGCACCCCTCTCTCTCTTGGAGAGATCAGCAGTTCAGCCTGCTTGCCAGCAGCCTGGGGTGGCTGTTGATCAGCCCCACCTCTCTGATCAGACCCGGAGATAGGCCCAGAGATGCTGACTGGCATAGAAACTGACCAATCAGAACCAAATCTGGGTGAAGTGCGAGGAGCCAATGGCTGCCTAGGAGGCAGAGCTTTTGACACTGACTGGCATAGAAACTGACCAATCAGAACCTAGTCTGAGTGAACTACGAAGGCAGAACCTAAGGTGGGGGCTGAGGAGGGATTTTAAGGGCAATAGCTGTTTGGTGTAAGGTGTAAGAAAGCAGTTCAATTTTTTTTAAAAAATATATTTTATTGAATTTTTACAGAGGAAGGAAGAGGGATAGATAGTCAGAAACATCGATGAGAGAGAAACATCGATCAGCTGCCTCCTGCACACCTCCTACTGGGGATGTGTCCGCAACCAAGTTACATGCCCTTGACCGGAATCGAACCCGGGACCTTTCAGTCCGCAGGCTGACGCTCTATCCCCTGAGCCAAACTGGTTTCGGCAGCAGTTCAATTTTTTAATGACCGGTTTGGCAGTATTGTGCATATGGCTGGCTATCAGTCCAGATATAGGGATTATGTATTTTTGTCTGCCAAGAGCATCTCCTGCTGAAAAAGGCTCTCCCTCCCCCTAATTTAAGCAATCCTATCCTATATAATCTATCTATACTAATAAAGGGGTTATATGCTAATTAGACTAGTCGACCGGCCATCTTCTGGATGTCTGACTTCCTTCTGGACAAAGCCATGGTGGTGGGGGCCAAGGCAGAGGCAGTTTGGGGCAATCAGGCCGGCAGGGGAGAGCAGTTGGGGGTGAGATCAGGCTGGCAGAGGGTTAGGGGCAAGAACAGGCCAGCAGGGGAGGGCAGTTGGGGGTGAGATCAGGCCAGCAGGGGAGGGCAGTTAGAGGTGATCAGGCAGGCAGAGGCAGTTAGGGGTGATAAGGCAGGCAGGCAGAGAGGTTAGGGGTGATCAGGCAGGCAGGCAGAGGGGTTAGGGGCAATCAGGCAGGCAGGCAGAGGCAGTTAGGGGTGATCAAGCAGGCAGGCAGGCAGTTGAGCAGTTAGGAGCCAGAAGTCCCAGATTGTGAGAGGGATGTCCAACTGCCAGTTTAGGCCCGATCCCACAGGGCCTAAACCAGCAGTCAGACATCCCCCAAGGGGTCCCAGATTGGAGAGGGTGTAGGCTGGGCTGAGGAACCCCTCCCACCCTGTGCATGATTTCGTGCACCGGGCCACTAGTCTATAATAATAAAGAGCTAATATGCTAATTAGACCAGACAGAGGAACAACCTTCTGTAACAACCAGTGGGCGGGGCTGCGGGGCCACAAGGCAGCCAGGGCTGCGAGGGCTGAGACCCTTGCATGAATTTCGTGCATTGGGCCTCTAGTATGAAAATAACAGAGGCCTTTATTATTAGAGTATATATACTGCTTATAGAGGCAAATTTCCAATGGGTAGACTACTGAAGGACATATAGTGTGTTCCAGTATCATTAATTTAAGATCCCTTAGCATCTATTCTCAGCCTCTTCTTTCTGAATTATAATTTTAAAATAAGCTTTCCTTTTCTGCCTTCTTCCATCTGAGAAACATTAAAGTAAAAAGATTGATGATCAACTTCAAGCTTGTATATGCAGAAAAACAAACTTATATCCTATAATTTGCAGTGCTCTGCACATGTGAAAATCTAAGGATAATTAGTTGTTATTGCTTAAATATGATGAAGACAACTTCCATGAGACAAGCTCCATGGCTAATGCATTTTGTCTTTTGGTTGATTGACTGGTTAATAGAATTGGAAAAATATTTTATGTCTCTTCTTTATAATAATGTTTTCATTCTCTACTAGGAATATATAGGAATTTAGATAGCTGGTCTTTATTAAAGCACACCCTTCTTTATTCATTTTGTCATTTGTTTTCCCCTTTTCTCAGTTTTTTTTTTCTGTATTCTTGTTTCTAATTCTCATTTTGTTTCAGCATTTGCAGTGAAACTTACAGATTTTCAAGGGAGAACGTTAAGTTGGTAATTGTATATATACCCACACAGTAATCGACAGTTCATCATTCTCTGCATTCTTGTTTCTGCTGTAAGACCTGGAACACTGTGGTTGTTCTAGTATACCAGAAATGAGACTTAAAACTCACGTGCACTGGGGATTTGTAGGTTGAAGATTAGTTTGGTATTATATGCTCAGGCACATAGTTCTGAATCAACCTATGCAAAAGCTTCTCTGGAAATGTATGGATGATATGGCTTCTTTCTCCCCCACTTCCTAGGCCCTTACCAGTTCTTTTTAAAAGCACGATTGATCTTGGATTCTCAGATCTAAAATTATGTGGGAAGAGTACAAACTGCAACTATCTTCCTTCCATCAAAAGTAGGCAGCACAAGAGCCCGACTTCGTTTGCTGTTGTCTCCCAACACCTACAAGGTTTTTCATGCTAGGTGCTATGCTTTTATGATGCACCTTTCTTAGCTCTGGATAACCCAAATAGAAGGCTTCCCTGCCATTAAAATAGCCATGTCACTTCTCTTTGACTATGGATGAAGGACCCTGTACCCTCTGGGAGGGCTTTACTCAGACATGGGTCATTGAGTAGTGCCCACTCAGCAGTTATTTCGTTTATGGGCTGAAGTTCCTTGAATTCCAGAAGATAAGGCATCATTGTCTCTTGAGCCTGTTGTCAGACACCCGGTCACTTGATAGGAGATGCTGCCAACCTGAGCAGTGAGGGCAGGCAACCTGCTCTTCCTCACCATGGCCTAAGATGCCATCCTTGTCAAGCAAATGGAGATGGATCGTGCTGCTCTAACCTTGTTATACATCACTGTCAAGCTCTGCTATTGGCTTCCAGAGATTGGCCAACACAAAGTACTTTTTCTGGTAGCAAATGTTACCTTGGATTGTTTGTAGGGCATATTATTGATAAAGGACTGAGTATAAAGGATCATAATTCCCAACTAAGCTTCTTTTTCTGTGGCAAACTCTCTCAGAGCCCTAAATTCTGTCAGGCTATTTGGTAAATGTGGTACTCATTCCATGCCTAAATAAGGACAGTGACTGATTTCTCTTTGAAAATTTTAGATTTTTTTCTTCCTGATTTTATTTCAAGGGATATTTTGGGGAGTAGGGATGGCAGCAGGAGAGTTAACTTAAACAGCAGGTAGTTTCCAAAAGCCATTTTCCTGCTGCACGGTTTTAAAAAGGAGAGGGCCATTTTTAAAAAAAGTGATATTCCAAACTTGATGCTCCTTTCCATTTTTTTTATTTTGGATGTTTCAGGTTTTATTCCTTGTTTTTTTTTTTGTTTTTTTTTTTCTTAACTTTATACACTTTGGAAGTTTTGGGGACCAGAAAGATTAAGAAATGCCATTTCAAAGTAGAAAAAGTCAAGAATATATTGTGATTATCTCTATATGTCAATACCTCTCACTTGACCCTGGTTCCATACTTGGTAAAGCAGATTTTCTACAGTTAAAAGAGTGTATCAGAGCAATTTCTTAGTCTCCAAAGCCTTTTCTTACTGTTTCTTTATAAGAAACTTTTATAAAATAATTATTTGAAAATTTTCTTTAATCCTCATGATTTGCAGAGAGGCATTATTTTCATGGAGAAATGAGCCAGTGGAAACAATAGTTGTTAAAAGTTGGCAGGCTTCTTCAGGTGGAACAGCATTTTATGTATCTCAAAAAAGCTGATGAAAGTCCTACTTTTTATAACATATTAAAAAAAAAAAAAAAGCCATGCCTTTCCATTATTACCTACTCCAGCATTTCAGCATTTAACAGATTCTGATTTGAGTTTTGCTGTTTTAATTAAATTATCTCTCTAGTCTACTTTAATATTACAAATTTTAAAAATGTATTCTCTTTATCTTCCTCTGTTTTCCTTGTTTATGTGTACACGTATGGGTATGCGTGAGAAAGAGAGAGATGCAAAAATCACCTTAGTATTGACAATTTCGTATTTCTAAGATGAACTTTGGGAAATGTGAGGAAAATATCATTGCTGACACTTCCATTTACAAAATCTGTTTCCAGACACTAGTAAATCAATATATAGATTTTTTAAAGTCTTGCCTATAAGGTTCTGTAATGGTGGTTGATCTCTATTTTACTTCTATTACCCACTCCTTTCCTGGGAGAAGATGGCATGTTATATTCATGGGTGAGATAATGTGTACCTGGATAGGTGAATTGAGGCCTGTGGCTTCGTTTTTGTTTGACCACTAAGTAGCTGTGAATGTGGACAACACATTTAATCTCCTTAAAAATCTTTTTACTGATTTATATGATGTGAGTGGGTTGTACTAGGATATCCAATTGGACCACGTAGCTGGGAGTTAGCCACTCAAGTGGCATGAGGTAGGTTGTAAACGGTGTTCTGGTAAAGGCAGGTATTTGTATAAATTCTGGGAGGAAATAAGGAGCATGGCATGTTAGAGAACTGAAACTAGTTCATTATGACTGGAGAATAGGGTGAAATGAAATGGGGGTAACCAAAAGGAAATGATTCAAGACTTACTGCAGGACTTAAGAAATATATACAGTTGACCCTTGAACAATACAAGCTTGAACTGTGCTGGTTCACTTACATGTGGATTTTTTCAATAAGCACCTGTACCGTTTTCGTCCATGGTTGGGAGTTCATGGATATGGAGGGCTCAGTGTATGCATTGATCTATGCTATTTTATATAGGGGACTCGAGCATCCTCGGATTTTGATGTCTGTGGGGTTCCTAGAACCAGACCCCCACAGATACCCAGGAACAACTGAGTTTTGAGGGAGTTAAAAGTTACATGCAGGTTTTCGACTGTGTGGGGTCAATGCTTTGTTCAAGGGTCAACTGTACTTTATTCTAAGTACACAAGAAGCTGTTTATATATTTTAAGTAAGAGTGACATCATCATTTGCTGCCTTATAAAAGTCACTGTGGCAAAACTGTGAAAAATGATATAGAAGGGGAGACTAGATACAGAAACTAATTAAGAGTAGGGATGCCAGATAAAAAACAAGATACCCAGTTAAATATGAATTTCAGAGGGGAAATTGGATTTCAGATAAATGAATAATTTTTTTAGCATAACCATGCCTTAAATACTACATAGTACATGCAAATGTCAGGTAAGATATGGACTGAAAAAGTGTTGCGTTCATAAAAAGGAAGCCAAGCTGATTTTGGAAGTACTTTTAGTGGAAATAGAGTGGTAGAAGCCAGATTCCAGAGTGATGAGGAATGAATGGAAGATAATGTAGTTGAATCAGTGCTTGTAAATAACTCAGAAATTGACTTTGAAAGAGACAAAAGTTCTCTTCTTTGTCTCTTTCTCTGTCCTGTCTTTCTGGATGTTGTGCCTTTCTAGAGAAATTCAAGTCTCCTCAGGTTTTCTCCAAATCCCAGCAGTCATACTGGGATCTCCCTTTCTCTCTGGCTCACTGGAATCTCTTTGTCAACTGCCTGCCTGTCAATGGATGGAGACAAGATGTAGCTTGAGCCCCTGCCCCAGCAATTAACCAGGGAAATTTTTGAGTGAGATTCTCTACTTTCCTTAGAAAATCATTTTTGAGGGCTTTTCAACAAGGACTGTTTTAAAGACAAGGGTCAACTGTATATACTTCTTAATAAGTCCTGAAGTAAGTCTTGCATCATTTCCTTTTGGTTACCCTCATTTCATTTCACCCTATCTTTAAAACAGTCCTTCTAGCACTTAGGGCATTCCTTTTAAAAGCACCAGTTTGTCATGGAAAGACATTGCTTATGTACTTTAAGAAACAATTATTTTCATTTCCTTTTCCTCCAGCTAACCTAACTTCTCTTTAAACACTATCTCTTCCTCTCTTAGCCCTGCTGAGGACTTCAAGTGCCTGACACTCACCCTGGAGCTCTGTTCTGAAGGCAGTTACTGGCCCCTTACCTATAACTACAGCTCAAGGTCTCAGGTTTCACTGATGGAGATTCTCTTCTCCCTCTTTTGTTCTTGTTTGTCTGTTTTAGGGAGAAAAAAAGAAAAGAGAAAACACACTCGAAACTGAGCTCTTAAGTGGCAAAGTTTGTATTTTCTATTAAGATGGATCCTAAGTTTAGATGTTGAACTCAGAAAATAAGTTCATTAGCCTGTGTAACCAGAATGGCAGGCCAGTATTTATGTTGATATTGATTGAATGCAGAGGTTTTTCAACCCTTTTCATCTCATGGCACACATTAACTAGTTACTAAAATTCTGCTGCACACCAAAAATATGTGTTATATTTTTTGCTGTTCTGGCCAAAGAAATAGGTATAGTTTTGATTCATCCATACCGGATGGCTATTGTTATGTTGGCTGTTGTCATTATTATTATTTTTTTTAAATATACTTTATTGATTTGATTTGATTTTTTATAGAGAGGAAGGGAGAGGGACAGAGAGCCAGAAACATCGATGAGAAAGAAACATCGATCAGCTGCCTCCTGCACACCCCCTTCTGGGGATGTGCCCACAACCAAGGCACATGCCCCTGACCGTAATCGAACCTGGGACCCTTCAGTCCGCAGGCCGACGCTCCATCCACTGAGCCAAACTGGTCAGGGCTGTTCTCATTATTTTATTTGACAATCTAAGGGAAAAGAGGTCAGCACCCCTGACTAAATGGTCAGGTATTGCATGTTTTAAATTTCTTGTGGCACAGCAGTTGAAAATCACCAATCTAATGCAATCATTTAACACAGATATTATGTAACAAAACAGAAAGAATTCATCCACCCAGCGCTAGTATAGCCAAACACTAGAGACTGAGAATTGCAGAGGGGAAATATTAGTTATTTTATTATGAATGGCACCATTCCGGAGAACAGGAAGCTAATGCTCAAAAGCCCGAACTCCCCCATGTCATGTAGGTAACAGATTATATAGGGCAGATCACAAGACACTGTGGGTTAGGGGTTCATGATCATGCTGTGAGCTGATTGGTCTGATGTGAGGTAAGGGCAATGAATCATTTCTTCAGGTATTGAAAACAATTCTGAGGTTTTTTCCCCCCAGGATCCTGCTGTCTGATCTCATGGGAAAGTAGCCAAGGGGTGGTTCCACCTTAGGGCTCAGGTACTGAAACATAATTTAGGTCAAGATGTTATCTTTAGCCTGCCAGAGGTCCAGGGAGTCTGACCATTATCAGGCCAGGGCTACTGTCTCCTACTGCCTTGGGGGTTGTTGATTATCTGGGGCAAGGCTAGGTCTTTGAGAGGTATAGACATATTATTTCTAAAGCCAGGAGTTAAAACTAATTATAATCAAAGTTATCAAGACCCTTGGTTTCAGTTGGATCATTGTTTTACTACTTTACATTAAAATTTCAGTAGGTAGGGATTCTCAACTAATACTAAAATAATTCTATGAAGCAAAGAAACAAAGCTAAAAAATATTAGCTTTTTCCAAGCAAGATATGCAGAACTTTGTACTTTGCCATATGGAAAATGATTTCTAATAAATGAAGACTTGTTTTAATTTAATATTTTTAAATTTTTGATTCTTTGAAGAAGTGGTCAGATAGGGAAAATGCGTATTATTATTTTAATGTATTCAATTCCAGTTTTCACATTAATTATGCTGAGACATCTTTGGCTATAACCTAAATATTAAAATGGACTCAATATCAAGTTATATTACACTTCATCTGAATTGGACCTTGTGTTCCTACAGCACGTTTATGACACCATTCAAATCTGATTCTTACACTAACTAACCAGTGATAGTGTATACTGCACTCTCACAAGACTGCCCTTCAGCAGATATCAGCCACAAGTCTCAGATAACCTCAAGCCACTTGCACTTCTTCCTAGCTGACTACAGATTCAGGGTTCCCAACATCCCCTTTGGGTTCAATAATTCACTAGAAAAACACAAAACTCACTAAAAGTGCTGTATTCATGATTAATTTTCTTTTAAAGGATATAACTCAGGAGTGCCAAATGGGAGGTGGATAGGGCAAGGTCCTGGGGAGGAGGAAGGCAGCACAGTTCCCATGGTCCCCTTCTCATGGAATTGGGGCATCTCACTCTCCTAGCATACCAGTGTGTTCCCCAGTCAGGGAGATCCATTGAGCTTCAGTGTGCAGAGTTTTTATATGGGATTTCATTACATAGGTATGATTGAGTAAATAATTGGCTACATGACTGAAATCCATCTCCAACCCCTCTTCCCTCCCTGGAGATTGGGGATGGGCTGAAAATTTCAACCCTCTCATCAAGAGCTTGGTCTTTCTAGCTTGTCCAGCCCCCCCCCCCCCCCCCTTTAAACTATCTAAGGGCCTACCTCCAGTTACCTTGTTAGTATAAATTTATGTATGGTCCAAAGGAGCTCATTATGAATAACAAAAGATATTCCTATTACTCAGGAGCTTCCAAGAGAGTTTGAAATTCTATGCCAGGAGCTGGGGACAAAGACCAGGTATATAGTCTTTATTATATCACAGACTTCAAGAGTATATTTGATTCAGTTACATAGCTTTAAGCAAGTAAAATATTACCTTCGTTTTATAGCTGAGACATCTGGCACTAAGAGCTTATATGATTAGCCCAAAATTACATGAGTAAATTTCAGAAAGGACCACAATCCCAGTTGTCTTAGCTAATGAAATGTCCACTTTCTGTGGACATCAACCTAGACTGTGAGACTAGTTTTCCTAGCAAATTGTGAGACCTTTCATGAAATGTATACCAAAGAAACATTATCTACTATCAGTTTGAAAAGAGTTGTGTTGACTTAAAAAAAAAATCTAGCTCATTTTACTTGGGAAACATCCCATGTGGAGCCTGCCTTACTCATTTCTCTGACTTTGAGCTTTCTTCATAGTGTAGTCAGACATACCTCCCCCTGTGACTCTTGATACCTCTCCTTTTAATGGTTCAGCATTTATTTTATATTGTACACTTATAAAACATTTTGCAGTTAAAGATCAAGATTGTTACTGTCATCATTGGCTGGGTAACGGAGACAGAGAACTTTGTCCTGAAACTTATATGCTAATCAACTATCATCATTTAAAAAAATTATATTCTACTGTTTCTCACAAATGGTCTAAGACTACTTTCAACAGGATACATTGAAAAATAATAAGCTAAATATAAGAAAGGGAAAATGGGCCCTGGCCAGCATGGCTTGGTTGGTTGAGCGTTGGTCCATGCACCAAAAGATTGCCAGATTGATTCCCAGTGGGGGCAGATGCCCAGATTCGGATTCAATCCCCTGTTGGGTGTGTTGCAGGAGACAACTGATCAATGTTTCTCACATCAATGTTTCTCTCTTTCTTTCCCTCTCCCTCTAAAATTTCAATAAAAACATATTTTCTTTTTGAAAAAGGGAAAATGGGATGAAGAGAAGAAAGGTAAGAATACTAGCATAAGGATTAATAGGGAGGTGATATAAAAATTTACTGACAGGCGTGGTGAAGAATTTACAAAGCATACAGCCATCTCAGTGACTGACATTTTAAAAATATGAGCTGAATAAATCCATAATATAGATTGTGGACATGTGCTTTAATCCTTATTTCATAGCCAATGTAAAAATAGATTTCAGATTGTTATGAATTTTGGGAGTGCTCTTTTTTATCACTTCAAAATCTGAAGTCCTTCTCTGCATATTTCATTTTGGTTTACATTCATTACAATTAACATCATCCAAAGCTGTGCTGACCAATATTACAGCTACTAGCTACAAGTGGCTGTGAGCATTTGAAATGCAGCTCACGGAAATGAGATGTGTGGTCAGTGTAAAATACATATTGGATTTTGAAAAAAAATCATTGAATAATATTTAAAATATTAATTCACATTGATATTAAAATATTTTAGATATATTGGGTCAAATAAGATATTATTAATTTTAAAATTAATTTTTCTTTTTTTAATGTATCCATTGGAAATTCTTAAATTTCACATGTGGCTCGCATTTCTATTTGGACAGTGCTTTTCTAGGGGAATTGGTTTTCACTGTTATGTTAAATGCCGTACAGAATTCTTTCTCCATGTAAAATTTCAAATAGCCATAGCTTTGTGTATATATTCATACAACAGAGTAATCAGTGCTTAACAAACACATGGATAAAATTAAGTCCTTAAAAGCATAGTAAAAATATCAAGGGTATAAAGTTACTTCTTCAGAATACCAGTCTTTCTCATTTCTCAGGAAGCCCACCCTCTTACGACAGATCCTCAGTGGTCCTAGAGATTATGCACAGAAGCACTGCTGGTGCCCAACTGGGAGAGGCTTCTTCTCACCATAGTTTTAAAGAACTATTATGAAATTGGCCCTTATTTTGCAAAATCATAAAGCATTTGGAATATCAGAGGAGAGGTGTGACTTTACATAAATCTGTATAACTTCATGATTTTATTGTTTCCTAACTAAGTAGAAAAGAGTGTGTAATCCTATATAATAAAAGTCTAATATGCAAATTGTCCCCTCAGGAGTTTGACCTCTCACAATGATGTGCACTGACCACCAGGGGGCAGCCCGGAATGAAGGAAGGCCCCAGCCAGCAGCTGGCAGCTGGGGGAAGGAAGGCCCTGATAGGCCCTGATCACCGGCCAGGCCTAGGGACCCTACCTGTGCATGAATTTTGTGCACTGGGCCTCTAGTATGTATATAAAGGAACATGTAAAGTTAATATTTGTTTTTAGACATTCCAGGTGGGGGATGCATATTGAAATAGACTGAGAGGGATTTGATTCTAACTGGTTCACTGACTTAACAACCATTTTGGCCTTAATTTTTTCATCTGTGCAAGTTCTTGGTAATTACTAAGGCTCCTTTCAATTATAGAATTCCGGGATGTAGGCTCAAGTCCTAGGACATCCTTTGTAGTTTTCTTTTTTGGCTGTTATGTTTCTGTAGAATATTAAGGGAAAGTCCAGTATGATATGGCATGGCATTTTTCTGCAACTTCTTCCTCTACAAATAATCACACAATGCAAAAGTCACTCTGTTTGATTTAGTGAATGCAGTGAAAGTATTCTTATCTCTCATTTAGAATATTTTTTAAAATTTCTTTTATTTTTAAATTTATTGTGGTGACATTTGTTAATAGAATCATATAGGTTTCAGGTATACATTCTATAATACATAATCTGCATATTGTATTGTGTGTTTTCTACCCCAAGTCAAGTCTCCTTCCATCACCATTTATATCTCCTATACCCTCTTCTACCTTCCCCATTTCCCCTTCCACTCTGGTAATCACCATACTGTTATCCGTGTCTATGAGTTTTGTGGGGGTTTTTTGCTTAATCACTTCACCTTTTTCACCCAGCTCCTTACTTCCTATCCTCTGACAGTTGTCAGTCTGTCCTCTATCTATGAGTTGGGTTGTCTTTTCATTTTGTTGATGGCTTCCTTTGCAGTGCAAAAACTTTTTTGTTTTAATTTATTATTATTATTTATTTATTATTATTATTATTATTGATTTCAGAAAGGAAGGGAGAGGGAGAGAGAGACAGAAACATCAATGATGAGAGAGAATCATTGATCAGCTGCCTCTTGCATGCCCCACACTGGGGACCATGCCGGGAATCTAACTGTGACCTACTGGTTCATAGGTCAACACTCAACTACTGAGTCATGCCAACCAAGCAAAACTTTTTAGTTTTAACCAAGGATGTAAAAGACCTATATTCAGAAAGACACTGAGGAAAGAAATTGAAGAAGATACAAGTAAGTGGAAACATATACTGTGTTCATGGATAGGAAGAATTAACATCATTAAAATATCCATACTACCAAAAGCAATCTATGATTCAACACAATTCCTGTTAAGATACCAATGACATATTTCACAGAACTAGAATAAATGTTCCAAGAATTTATATGGCACCACAAAAGACTCTTAATAGCCACAGTGATCTTGAGAAAGAAAAACAAAATTGGAGGAATCACACTACCTGAGATCAAAATATATGGTACTGGCATAAAAACAAATATATAGACCAGCGCAACAGAGTAGAAAGTCCAGAAACAAAACCCACACCTTTGTGGTCAATTAATATTTGACAAAGGAAGCAAAAACATACAATAATGCTGGGAAAATTAGATACATGTAGAAAAATAAAACTAGAATACCTTCTTACATCATACACAAGAATAAACTCAAAGTGGATTAAAGACTTAAATGTTAGACCCGAAATCATAAAAATCCTAGAAGAAAACAAAGGCAGTTAAATCTTGGACATTTCTTGTAGCAATATTTTTTCTGATATATTTCCTTGGACAAGGGAAACAAAAGAAAAAATAGAATATAATTTCTTTAGATGAAGAGTAGCACTGTGTTTCTTCAAAGGCACCCAGTGTCCCCTAGACTTCATGACACTGTAGGAACTTACATCATCTCTTTCTTTAGACCTTGAATAGAATTGTTTTCTAGTTTGTTTTACTGGATGAAACCAACTAATTTTATTGAACTGTTTTACTAATTATTATTACACTAGTGGCCCAGTGCACAGATTTGTACACATTGAAAGGAAATTAATTAGAAAAGATTTGTGCAGTGATTACATTACTGCAAAAAATTACATGTCAAAATAGTATGTATATTATCCTATCTAATAAAAGAGTAATATGCAAATTGACCATCACTTTAACACACAAGATGGCTGCCCTCATGTGGTCAAAGATGGCTGCCCCCATGTGGACACTAGATGGCCAGCAGGGAAGGGCAGTTGGGAGGGAGCAGGCCTGCAGGGGAGGGCAGTTGTGGGCAATCAGGCCTGCAGGGGAGGGCAGTTGTGGGGGACCCAGGCTTGCAGGGGAGCACAGTTGGGGGCGACCAGGCCCTCAGGGGAGGAGAGTTAGGGGTGACCAGGCCTGCAGGGGAGGGCAGTTAGGGGCAATCAGGCTGGCAGGGGAGTGGTTAGGGCAGGGGTGGGCAAACTTTTTGACTCGAGGGCCACAATAGGTTCTTAAACTGGACCGGAGGGCCAGAACAAAAGCATGGATGGAGTGTTTGTGTGAACTAATATAAATTCAAAGTAAACATCATTACATAAAAGGGTATGGTCTTTTTTTTTTATTTCAATAGTTTTATTCATTTCAAACATTTTAACAAGAAGAATGTAAACACTAATTATTATAACTTGAAACTTCAAAAAATGGAGGAATCATAGCACAATAACATACCTTATATTGAAGATGGCAAAGGCAAAATAAAATTGCCTAACAAAGGAAAGGTACAAAAGCCTTTCAAATTAAACTTAAATATAATAAAATAATTTAAAACTAAAACAAACAGAAAAGAACAAAATGTGTAAACAGTAAATTAAACATTTTCTTTAGTGCAACTTGCAAATTATGCCCGGGACGTAGATGTAGATGGCAATGTAGACTGGGTTGAAAGGTTTTTGGTCTTTAAAACATCAACTTCAGTGGGAACAGTGTTGTTGGTCTCCTTTTTTAGCTAATGCATCGAAGTCTGGAGTTAGTTTTGTTGTGGCTATTCTCAGGATAGATCTGAGGTGTTCATCAGTTAAGCTGGATCTGTGAGGGGCTTTGTTGATGTTCATGATGCTAAATGTCTGCTCACAAACATAGGTTGACCCAAACAGCACCAGTATCTTCTGTGCCATCCTCTGGATGTTTGGAAAAGTGGCTTCATTAAGTGAAGCATAAAAGTCTCTTAGTTCAAGAGAGCTGAATTTCTCCTTTAGGACAAATTCAGACTGAAGATCGATGAGTTCCAGTTGCACCTCTTCTGGTGCTGTTTCAGGGTTTTGTGACAAAGGACAGGCCACCAGTTGAAGTGACTGGTCAATTTTTTCAACATCAGAAAACCAACGACAGAATTCTGCATGCAGGTCATCCAGTGATTTGCTGTATTTCTTCACGTTTTGGATGGTCTCCTTCTGTGTGGCTAGTGTGGCAAAATGAGTGAAGACTTTGTCTGAAATTTGTCTGGAAAAGAAAATCAGCTTCGATTTAAAGGCTTTCACATTAGTGTACATGTCATGTACATACTGATCTTTTCCCTGTAGCTTCACATTTAGCTCATTCAAATGTGAAAATATATCTACAGCAAATGCAAAGTCACACAGCCAATTCTTGTCACTCAGCTCAGTAAATTCGTCAGACTTCCCCTTTAATTTCAAAAATGCACCAATCTCTTCTTTGAGCTCCCACACTCATTGGAAAACTTTGCCCAAACTCAACCAGCGGACACGAGAGTGGTAAAGTAAGTCGTGTTGATCCGCATCAGTTTCCTCCAGAAACTTAATAAACTGACGGTGCTGAAGTCCCTTTGCTCGAATGAAATTAACAAGCTTTACGACTGGATTAACAACATGATTAAGTTGTAATATAGACTTGCACAATGATTCCTGGTGAAGAATACAGTGAAGAAAAATAACATCTTGGTTAGGGTTCTCCTCTTTCACTTTATCCTGAATTCTTTTTAGCAGTCCAACATTTTTTCCAGTTAAATTTGGAGATCCATCTGTCGTGACATTAGCAAGTTTACTCCATGGTAGCTTCATTTTCTCGATGACAGTAGACACCCGGTCATACAAGTCCTCTCCCCGTGTTTTTTCTTTCAGTGGCTCCATGGCTAAAAACTCCTCCGTAATTTCAAAATTGTCACTAATCCCTCAGATAAAAATTAAGAGCTGAGCAGTGTCCTTTACGTCATTACTTTCATCCAATGCTTGTGAATAAAACTTAAAGAACTCTGCCTTACTATTTAACTTGCTGGCCAAGTCTTCATCAATCAGTTCCACTCGACGAGTCACTGTCCTGCGCAATAAGCTGAGTTTTTCAAATTTGCCTTTGCTCTCTGGACACAAGAGACCTGCTGTCTCTATCATACATTCTTTCAAAAACTCGCCTTCAGCCAAAACCGGTTTGGCTCAGTGGATAGAGCGTCGGCCTGCGGACTGAAGAGTCCCAGGTTCGATTCCGGTCAAGGGCACGTACTTTGGTTGCGGGCACATCCCCAGTAGGAGGTGTGCAGGAGGCAGCTGATCGATGTTTCTCTCTCATCGATGTTTCTAACTCTCTATCCCTCTCTCTTCCTCTCTGTAAAAAATCAATAAAATATATTTAAAAAAAAAACTCGCCTTCAGAGAGAGTTTTGCTAGCTTTTGCTAATTTGAATGATAGCATAAAACTTGCTTTGGTAGTTGTCTCTTGAATTGCAGTTTGTCTGTGAAAGACATTTTGCTGAGCCTGTAATTTAGCCATCAACCTCTGTGCAGTAGCCTCCCGTTCTTGAGGTGACTGCTTGCTAGCATAGTTGCCATGCTTTGTGGCAAAGTGATGGCTGAGATTGTACTCTTTGAAGACTGCAAGTGTTTCCTGGCATATCAGACATACTGGCATTGATCGGACTTTGGTGAAAAAATATCTTGTTATCCACTCCCTCTTAAACACTCGGCATTCATTGTCCACTTTCCTTTCCTTTGGTCCACTCATGTTTAATATTGGGCTAAAACCAACAGTACCATTCTCTTATTAAATTCTTTACTAAAATAAGACAGTAAAGTATAAAAACAAGTGATTAAATTTGCTCTACTATAACATTTTGGGTCTTCTAAAAATATATATATATAACAAAATCATCTGAAAACGTTCAGACATGGGACAGAGGCACACCCTGACCATAGAGAACAACCCCTTTCCTCCATAGGAAACCTGTGTATCTTTCTCACAGGCCCTTTGTTTATGGTAACACACATAGCTGCACATTGCTGTGTCTTCCAGACACACTTGTATGGGAGGTGCTAGGGCAGTGCAAAACATGGGTAACCAGTAGTTACCACTAGCACTTCCGTTACTGGCAAAAAACAGCCGCAGTGCACATAGTGTGAAAGAGCCCATTATCAATGTCAGATTGCATCCACTGGACTCTATAAAAACAACCAAGTGCCACTTTTAAATGCCCATTGCAACAGTTTTTCTTATTACAAGCTGGAAATGGCAGGATATTTATATATATACCCTACTGTGACAGCATGGCAGAGCATTACAAAGGAGAAAACCCAGCATCTGGTGATGTCCATAAGTACCAGACTTCAGGCTGTCATTACCAGGAAAGGGTTTTATCCAAGTATTAGATATGAACATTTGATTTTCACTTTTTCATTTGTCCAGTTATTTCTGAAACCCTGAAGTTAAGCGATTTTGTAATAAAATCTTTAGTTCATCACATTTCTATACAATCTTTTTGTTCAACCCACTGAATTAGGGTTTGTTCACACTAGCCGTGCTGCCGTTGCAGTGTGGTGCAGTATTGCAATGCAGCGCAGCTAGGGTTAATGCAGGGTACACAGGTTTCCATCATGTTTGCGTTGATGCTAATGTGCAGTGGTGCATGTTAACACAAATGCCCTGTAGCACGAATTTTTACAGGCACAAGGGGGAGAAGCAAACGCAGCGCAAAATGCATTTGTTTTGCCACTAACACATGCGGTTAGTTGCCACGGTAGCATTACTGATACCGCATCCATATCAGCAAAAAAATGCAGCCGCAGCATGGCTAGTGTGACATGTCCTCTGTGTGTCTTTTTCCCTGCTGCGCGCTTCCGCAGTGGGAAAAAAAAACTGCAGTGGATACAAGCCCTAAAAGCTGAAAGTCTTTGTTGTTTTATTAACAAGTCATTGTGATGTACAGAATGTGGGAACAGGAAAAAATTGTGTTTGAGTAGAGCTCTTAATCTTACCTCAGAAAGGCTCTGATACTGTGCTCTCCAGGGGCGTGTCTCCCTACATCACCACGATAACATGTCTACGCATTCCCAGGGTGATGTTGGGAGACGCGTCCGCGGGCATTACAAGGAGCCTCTGGAAGATTGAGAGGTTGTTCCTTCTACTGAATGGGCAGATATAAATCCTCCCACTTCAGAAGAAGGAGCTGCGGCCGTGTTTCCTGACGTTGCCATGTTAACACTGCTGCTGGTGAAGGAGCGGAGGGGAGAGCAAGAGAACCCTCCGCTCTTTCGGCTCCGCGGGCCGGATAGAACAGCCGAACGGGCCGGATCCGGCCCACGGGCCGTAGTTTGCCCACGGCTGGGTTAGGGGGTGATCAGGCTGGCAGGCAGAAGCAGTTAGGGGCAATTAGGAAGGCAGGCAGGCGAGCAGTTGGGAGCCAGGATCGGGCCTAAATGGGCAGTCGGACATCCCTCGAGGGGTCCCAGATTGGAGAGGGTGCAGGCTCGGCTGAGGGACACCCCCCCATGTACGAATTTCATGCACCGGGCCTCTAGTAGTATTATAAAATTAAAACACACGTACCATTGGTGCCAGTGAGAAATTTATATGTATTGCACACGCGTGAGTCAACATTTATTTTTAAATTGCCAGTGCATGTCATATGTACCAGCTGGTTGGTCAGTCAGACAGTCAGACGGATGGACAGATGGTCACTTAGCCTTTTATATATATAGATGTTAAACAAGGCATAGAAATCAGCTTCTCCCATTTTCTATGTTTATTTCTCATAAGAGAGCTTCCCACTCCAGGTGAATGTGTGCTATCATTGACACCAGTCACTGCAAGTGCCTGGACTCTCATTTCCTCTCAGTGGTATGTTCAAGGGATAGCCAGATGGCGATTGATGGACCTGTTTACTTAGCAGCAGCATGAAAGTTCATTCCTATGGCCATTTCCTAGCTTCTAGGGCAGTGGTCGGCAAACTCATTAGTCAACAGAGCCAAATATCAACAGTACAACGATTGAAATTTCTTTTGAGAGCCAAATTTTTTAAACTTAAACTTCTTCTAATGCCACTGCTTCAAAATAGACTCTCCCAGGCCATGGTATTTTGTGGAAGAGCCACACTCAAGGGGCCAAAGAGCCGCATGTGGCTCACGAGCCAGTTTGCCAACCACTGTTCTAGAGGATTCACTCCCTGATAATTAAAAAGCTATGTCTATCTGTCCTACTTTTTAATTGTCTTTCAAAGCAAAAGGATCTTGGAGAATTAAACTTTAAAAATTATTTATAAATCTGGAGTACTGGTTTGGCATTTGCTATCAGACTTTATTATTATCAGTTTTCTCTCACAGAAACTTTGAGAATTAAGTTCAAGTTGGCCTGTACTGTCCTCTGCCCTTCTCAAGGTACAAGATCTAGTGACTTACATATTTAAAATACAAAAACAAAGAATAATTTACATCACAGAGGCATACCCTGGATAAATAACGGTAGCTGTTTTTATGATCACATGTCCATACAAGCACACTTTATAAATAGAGGGTGGCCCCCAAAAATGTATACACACACTTGAATCATTATAAAGGCAGTGTTTATTAAAATACATTGCATTTTCAAAATTGAGCTACATTTTTGGGGGACATCCTGTGCAGTCAGTTGAAATCTCCAACGAGCTTTTCCCTCCCATACCCCCACCCCTCTGTCTTATTGATATCTCTCACCTTAATTCTTATTTCCTTATGTTCTGGCCCACCTTTCTCTGACCAGCAGGGCCTTGAGTGCATTCCCTGTGGGCACCATCATCTCCTCTCTGTAATTAGCTTAGTGGAGCCAGTGTGAAGTGATGCAAGAAGGCTTTAGCTTCCCTAGAGCCACACTTTGTAGTCTAGCACGCTCCTTATCTATTGCTCCAGAGAGCCAGATACCAGGAAACCATTATGTTAATATAGCAACAGCAGCTCTTATTTTTTCAATCCCACAAAAACCACATGTGACCTGACATGATCTTAAGATATAAACAAGTACTCCACATATTTTGCGCTCCCAGGTACTGAGTTTTCTTTCTCTCCTGGCATTTTGGCCAAATCCCTCAGCCTTTCAGTGAGGGATGGTGACGCTATCACGTCCAGTGTCTGGGCTGGAAATTCATTGGGAGCCATAGTATATGATGTTATTCAGGGACCACTGGTTAAAATGTTGTTTACTGTCTTTTCAACTTTCTTTTATTTGAACAAATGTTTTCTTCTAACAATTTTATTTTTCCTATTTGCCAGGTATTGTAGTAGTTTTATTTTTCTGAAATAAAATTTATCTTCTTGTTCATCTTCCTTTGAAAATTACTCTTGTTCTGTGGACAATTTGCAAAGATTCAGAAGAATTGGTTTTATATTTTGTTTCTCACAACTTGCTTTTGATAAACTCCAAAATGTCCTGTCTAGCTATACAGATTGCAGACATTTTGACTTCTCAAAGCCCCTTGTAACTGATTCAACCTTTTAATATTCTAATTAGAGTTCTATGCTCTTTAGAAATGTATACTTTGTTTTTCTTCAGCTAAATGTGAATGTGCCTGATAATTTTGAATTAAAACATATTTCTCCTCCCCCCCTTTAAGTGACAAATTTAGTAATTTTAAGATCGGCCTTTAGGAAATCTAGAAAGCATTTTGAGATTAGTGGAATCCCTCTTTTTTTTCCTCCTTTACTAATTCCATTTCATTATAATATGAATATTATTAGAAATGTAAGCCTACAGGATATTTTTGAGAAATTAATATTGTTTAAAAAAATGGTTGTCATACTTCATAGGTTTAATTGTATGTATGTGAGAATGTGAGGAAATGTTGGCTATTTGGTAGGTAAAATACTCTTTTCATGTGAACTTCTTTCCCTGGTTAAATCTTCACTTAAATAGTATGCCTTCTTTTCTGTAACTTTTACACCTCCTTTTAATTTATGTTTAATGAAAATAAATCCTTCATTAAACCCAATGAGTTGGCGATTTACTCTTGAAAAGATTTTCACATTTGCAAAGTGATACCAGTTTCAACTCTGGGAATCCATCCCTTGTTGGACCAGGGCAGGGAAGAGCTGCTGAGGAGAGAGGGCTTTCTATAGGATGGTTTGGTGCTGCTCAGGGGTTTTGCCAACTTCAACAAGTTTTCTAAGAGGAAGCTTTCTTGCCAGCCTCATTGGAACTTGTCAGTGCCCAAGTCATATGAGATGGTCAAAGGTGAGGTTTGATTCTGTGCTAAGTAGAACAAACACCCTGTTATTTTTGCAATAGGGAGGCCATTCTGTAGAACTCCAGGTTATGGAAACTTTGGTATTGCCTAACCATTCCTATAGATATTGGAATCCTGAGGCAAGTCCAGAAAGGGACTGGTGCATTGTGCCCTATTTATTCATTGGCTCCTTTTGGCCAGAATTGCTTGCATGTTCCCCTTTCTGTGGTGTCAAAAGAGGAAGGTTTTCATTTGTGACTCTGAAGAGACTTGTGTGTCCATAGAATCAATTTGTGCGTGCATCAGTGTGTTTTTGGCTGGGAGCTTCTTGCCCCCTCCTGTGTGTGGTTTTCCTCCTTTCTATCATTTTAATTCAAAATTATCAGGCACATTCTATCACCTGGGAATTTGGCTGTGTAAATCAATCCCAGGTGATAATGATAAATCTTGAACAACTTATATCTCTTTTCACTAGAAAAAGTACTACTAAATGAGCACACTAAATAATTTGGGGTGTGTGTATGTATTCTTCTATTTCATTTTCTCTGATTATAAAAGTGGCCTATACTCATTTTAAAAATTATAAGATATAAAAAGAATAAAGCCCTCTTATAAACTTCCTCTCAGTAACAGTCTCAGTTAACATTATGAAATGAGTGTCTTCAATGCATATTACATTTTATATAGTTGAAATCAGACTATATACAAATTTTCATTTTATTTTTTTAAATATTCATACTTTCTTATGCAAACAACATTTTTGATATATCTAAAAAAATTGACTCTAGGACAATAATCATGTTTTCAAAGATACATTGAGTCACAAATTAGATATGTATTTTATGCACTTACTGAATTTTTAAAATAATAGCAATGAAAATTGCTGTGGCTAATTATCATATTAACTTCCTTTCAGTGAAGCACTGAGGTACTTGCCTATAAATAAATTTGCAATGCCAACTCTTCGCTGAATGGTAACTGAATTTCTTTTAGTGTTTTGTCCTGGGTTTACAATTATTTCTTAACCTTTGGTCATCAACCCTCTGAGAACTCAGTGAAAGCTATGAATCTTCTTCCCAGAGAAATGCATATTCACACCAAAAACTAATTGTAATGATAATCAATTATGATATGCCAGGCACTCTGCCAACTGCTTTACATGTGTTATTTCATGCAATCAGCAAAGCAGCACTATAAGGAATGCACTGTTATCCTCATTTTGGAGATAAAGACATCGAAGTGTAAGGAGATTAATTTTCCCGTGGCCATAGAGCTAGGGGAACTTGGGCTCAAACTCTGATTTTTATGACCCCAGAGTCTATCCCCTAAATCAGTGGTCAGCAAACTCATTAGTCAACAGAGCCAAATATCAACAGTACAACGATTGAAATTTCTCTTGAGAGCTATATTTTTTAAACTTAAACTTCTTCTAACACCACTTCTTCAAAATAGACTCGCCCAGGCCATGGTATTTTGTGGAAGAGCCACACTCAAGGGGCCAAAGAGCCGCATGTGGCTCTTGAGCCGCAGTTTGCCGACCACTGCCCTAACTCATTGTGCACCTAATTTTAGGGAACTTATAAATTCCTAAAGCCTGTTCATCGATACTCATGTTATAACACCTTCCCTGTTTCGATCAAAAGATTGTTATTGGCAGTGAAGAGTCTGTATGATTACTGAATCTTGCTATTTTTGTAACTTATTTACTTAATATATAAGTATTTGATACACATTTACTGTTTTGAATACTTGTTAGGTTCTGTGATATGTTCTTTATCCTTAAGGAGTTTACTATCGACATGGGATGACAACAATCACACACATAAGACAATGAGAAAAAATACAAATATAAAGTTGACTATATTGTAATTAGACATTTCCATAAGCTCTACATGAAAATTAATCTTTACTTTGTCATATCTTGATGCAGTTGTCATTGTTTGATTTTCTGATTTATAAAAGGAAAGTCAAGTCTAAAAGGCCACCATGTCCTCTGGGAATCTGGAAGATTCAGTATGTCATAAAAATGAAGTCTATAAAGTGAGACTCTGAGAACTAAGTATGTATCACATCCAGAATCCTGAGGGTTTCATCAGCTTAACCTGTGAGCCCCAGGGAGCATGCCCAATAAGGAGATTCAAGAATGTTTAGCCAGCTCTCAAACCATGCATCGCAGGGTAACTCTCCTGTGCTGCTCATGTGTAGGCAGTAGAACATCTTGCTAGAACATTCATTTTGACTCGAATAGGGTTCCTACTTCAAATGATGCAGCATAGCCTTGAGTCATGCAGGCGCAGTAGTAGTAATCTACCAATCTTGGATGAAACCACGTTGCATGGGAGGCCTATTGAAGCTGACCATCTGACAATCAAAGCTGTCAAAGAGAGGGGCTGTGGCCTTAATTCAAAGAACTGCTTTCTACGGGAGCATATAATGGGAACGTTGTACGTGTGACTTCAACAGCTGCTTTATACAAGGTTATCACAGATAATGGCTATTGTAAGATATGAAGGATGGATCATGTCAAGCTTTCTATTAACTAGGCCCTCATCAAGTATTGTACAGTTTTAGAATTTTACTCTTTTAAAACTTTAATCATTTGGGTTATCATATGATAGAATTAATTTATAAATGACATTTGAATTTTCTTTTCAAAGCAAATAGAAACTTAGTTATGTGAATTGTGGTATATAGTTTGTCTTCTTCATTTATGAATAATTTTTATTTGAAATGTCTAAAATAAGAATCTTTTATGTACATTTGTGCTATATTTTAATCACTTTAATAAGTTGTTTAAAATTTCATGGCACACACTGTTTTCATAATCCCTGCAACTTGACTGGGTAGCATTATTTTTTAAAGTTAGGCCAAGATTTTGTGAAAACCTATTATGTCTTAGAAGCCTGTAGGTGGAAAATATTTTTAATGAACATATATTTCTATCATTGTTCACACATTGCCATTTGAATCTATCTAGCTACTAGTTGTTTGAAGTGATTTTCCAGACAAATATGCAAATATCCTGATGGATTTTATTTAATTTCAAAAGGAAAGTATGATATCAACTCTCGATAATTTCTTAAATTCATTCCTGGAGGAAATTATAATTGAAAGCATTCCTTTTCATATTTGCTTTGAGCAGATCCTAGAGTTATTTTTGAGGTGAGTAGTAGATTGATGTTAAATGTCCATCACACTTTGGCTTCACAGAGAGAATTCAAGACATAATAACTGTCCACCTTTTAAATTCCTGTGTGTGTGCACACGCACACACACACACACACACACACACACACACACACACACATGCTCCTGTGAAGGGGGCTTACACAAGACCTTTTGATTTCATAATAAGCAGGCCTAGGGACAATAAAATTTGACATTCTTAACTGTTACTAGTGTTTGTCCCTGTAGCCCTGTGAAGTTATCTTCTTGTTAATGATATAGAAGCCAGAGTCATAAACTGAGCATGTACCCAAGGCACTACTGTAAACTGCAAATTGCATTCATGTTCTTTTTGACCTAAGACTAAATTGGAATAGAGGAAAGAGAAAAAGAATGTTCAAAAGTGGAATAAGAAGTAGAAGTCAAGAAGAAAAACTGTATTAGAAAGAAGGACATGTGCAAATGTTCCCCAAGTTTCTGTAGAAAGATTTATTTTGATGGGCTTTTCTATAACTGCAAATACTCTTTTGCTCAAGAGCCAAACACTGCATTGGGCGCCTCTGCTGCTGGTGTGTGCGTGTGTGCATGGTGTGTTGGCAATAGTGCACTCATGAGATAATGCAAATAATCAGTAAGGGAATAATTAATGATGTGGCAGGGAATATTTTTTTGATAAATGCTTGGGGAATGAGGTGACAGGCGTGAAATTGGAAAATTCCTTTAGCGATCTAAAATATAAATAGCTTTCGGAACTGAAAAGAGTTTCACAGCTGAAGATTTTATTGTGTTGAGAGGAAAAACTTTTTTCTCTCCCCCACTCCCTCCTCCTTTGCAAGTTGTTTGTCCATTCACAAAACAAATACTCTGAAGCCCAGCGCAGCTCATGGGAATAAATTTCAGGTCGAATTAGTACAGTTTCCTTGCTGTCAGGATGCTGGAATTAATGGTGTTTTGATGACACGAATTTTGAAGGGCAAACAAAGAAGCTGAAGGGAGAGAGACATGACTCCTTAGAAGCTTGGTCCTCCTCTCCCCCAGCCTCTCTTGTCTTCCCTGTCATCCGTCTGCCAATCTCCCTGTCCATGGTTAGTTAAAGGCGCTTTTTATCCTCTTTTCTTTCCCACAGAGTTTGCCAGATCCGGCCCGGTGCCTGGGTTCCAGGAGGACACGCTGCAGTTGGCCTTCATCGACTTGAGACAAGTAAGTCTTTGTGTTTTTGTTTTTTGTTTTTCTTTTAAGATGTGTGACTGAAGACCATCAGGTCTTAAGGAAAAAGGGGAGGGACGGGGGATTGGCATTGGCGATTCACACTGGAGACCTAAGGGTTTTTCTCTGTTTGAGGCCACCTCTTTTATTTAGCTATCTGGGATCCTTAGCTATGGTGGAGTTAAAGGTTTTGTGGGTAGAAGGGAAGGCAGGAGGTGGGAGGAGGGACCCAAAGAGTAGAGGGACTCAAGTGACCCTCAAGTGATGCGACCCATTGTGTTATAGTTGGCTTCTGCAGACACAGCAAAAAGATAACTCAGCAAACCAATGCTAAGCAGGTGCACTGATGCAGAGACTGCCTGCCTAGAGAACTTTTGTTTGCAGATAATGAGGGCAGCAGCATTTAAGGAAAATGAAATATTTTACATTCTGGACTGTTGGTTAGGCTTGTTGACTTTTTTTCTGTTGCCTTAAGTCTTCCCATCCCCTCCTTTGTGGGATGTGGTCAGCCATGAGTGACTAAATGGTCATTTTAGAAGATGATTAGCAAAGGCCCTGTCCACTCACGCTAACCTGACAGGCAACCCCATTAAAGTAACATGATGAAAACCTGTCCTTATGCATACCAGAGCTTTGCAAGCCCATCAGATAGAAAGACTTGCTCTATAGAGCTGTGGCCTCCAGGTTGAAATGGTGGGTAGGCCTTGGTGTTTTGGGTACAGAGGAGCAGGATGGGCGGGGGCCTAAAGAGGGAGAAAGTGAACTGGGCTCTGTCATCTCTTCACTCTGAAGATGGATGGGGTTGGATAGAAAGTGTGAATGAAGTAAGAATCAATGACTGATGCTTCTCTCCTATTAAAACAATCTTTTTTTTGGTCTGTTTTAAGAAGGGGGCTGGCTTTGTTTCTCCTGCCATAATGATGCAGTGCCTCTTGTTTTCAGAGCTGACATAGTTTGCATTCTGAAAACTTTTAGATGCCCAGGGTATTTCTTAAAGCTGTATCGGTAGTCTCCTTACCACTGTGACTCGATTCATGCTGGAACAGCTTTTGCCCCATAATGGATGGCTCGAGCTACCCCCGAATCCTTGTGATGGGTGGTGTAATCTGTCATCTGATGACAATTCTGGAAAGCCCTGTTAAGCAGAAAACAGAAAATTGTGTCTCTATAGATCCGCCAAAGTTTGAGGATTCAGGCCGCGTCCCAGAAACGTGTGTCAACTTAATATTTGAGGGCCGAGGCGGGGGTTCGCTTACACATAAAGGCTTTCTCAGCATGGTCACAAATGGAGCTCAGTATCTCTTTCTAAGTTAAGACCTTCCACCTGTGGATTCAGCAACTCAACTGAGACATTCAGGTTTTAACCCATTGGCTGATGTGAGGCTGAAAGATTGGGATTTTGCTTTAGGTTTTGTAGAGTGGATCTGTTGGACTTTTCCCCTTGTTTCTTCTCAGAAACTTCGGAGCCAATTGGCTTTTCTTGGAAAGCAGAAATTGAATTTCATTGGAGAATCGCATCCAAGGAAAAAATGTTTCCCTTCTCACTATTCATGAGAAGGAAGTGTGGTCATTCTCTCTAGTTTGTGGTTTTGGTCCCTATGGAAAGCAACCAGTGTTCACAGAAAATGTTAACGAAGGGAATGAGTTAGAGCACAGCCAAAATAAGGTGAATCTGAGCCGGGGAGCAATGTGCAAGCACTTGTGAGCTCTCAGTGAGCACTGTTTATGCTGAAGTTCCTGTTTCCTGTTACATTTATGTTCTCCACACCCTTTTATGATATTTTAGCAATAGAACCCTAAACCTCAAAATTTTACTAATGAAGAAAGAGTATGTCTTCCTATTGTATCGATCGCCTAATTTCTATTAATTTCTGTCCCTATTAGAGCAGCTTACATTTTTTAACAGGTCCTTTGGAAACCTTTCCTAGCTCTCATGCTGCAGCTCATTATCAGGGTCTCAGGTAGGTTGAATTATTGTGAGAAAAATTATCCTTCCACACCTGATGCTGAAAATATTGATCTTCTTACAGTTATCTTAGTCATTCTAACTTATTGAAAGTGAGCATTTTTTAAAAGGAGACTTCTTATTTTGAACTGTAGAGATGTTCAAACTATAAATAGAAAGCTTGGGAGTACGTTTCCAAAGGAGGTATCTAGACTTCAAATGAGGCATGATTAATGTCTGAATCTGTGTCCTTTGCATGTGCTCTTCGGAATGCTAAAATAGAGTTAAGGAATTTCGGGGGCTGGGGACTAATCTTAAAAATCATGTAGTATAACCTTTGGCTGGACAGCACCCCCGCTGTACTTGATTTCCTCCTTGAAGAGAACTCAACTGCCCCAAAGCAGCAAGGCCCACCTTACAACAGTCTGATTATGAGAAAGATATTTCTTAAGTTGGCTAAAATCTGTCTCACTTAACTTTGACCCTTTGACTCTTTATGATTTATTGAACTTCTTATCTTCTATGTTTTTCTTTTAAACATATTAACAACACAAATTTTGATCATTTTTATTTATTTAGCCTAATTAAACCTTCTGATTCCGTATCCACCTTATTAACTGAATAGCATGCTCTTTATAAGTCAAATATAACAATAAACAGGAATGGCAGATGTTAAAAGGAAGAAGTTAGAGTTAGGGTAAGTTATAGGGAGCACGCCCATGCAAGAGGAGGACATGTTCCCAGTTCAGTGAAGCAGGATGTTCTTTTACTAGTACTGTCCTTAAGTGTATTTATCTCACTGTTCATGAGTGTGTTCATTCTGAGCATGCTTTCATGTTCTCTCAAGTGGATGATAATTTTTAAAATATTCAAAACCTGGAATATGTGAAGAAATCATCTCGTTGTAGATTATAATAGCAGAGTGTCATTTAAAAGCTACAGAATTTCATTAGGAAGCAAATTAGACATGGATAGCAAAACTATTCATCCTTTTTCACCTGTCCTGTCTTCTAATTTTTCTACTTAAGGAAAAGACTGAAATGACATTTTGAATATACAAGCTTTCATGATATTTTACTTTTGTATAGCACTTCGAAGTTATAGTACATTTCCATATATATCTCGTTTGTCAAATCTCTGGGTTTAGAAAACCTGCTGTTAATAATAATGTGAATTAGACAGTGAACATCAAAATCTCCTTCTTTGCCACTTTATACTTTCTATATTTCCAAGTTCATAAAAGTAGTATTGCAGTGCAACTTCACATTCATATACTAAATACAAGTGCATATTTCTATCAAAATCTAAATTTGGGTTAATACTGAATCTTGAGAAGGACAACTTAAGGACTCATTTATGAACTATCTGAAGGAAGGACATGTGCACTCCAAGTACTAATACTTACTGGCCTAAAATAATTGGAAATTAAAATAAAAACCAATAGTAGATTCTCAGTAGTTACTTGATTCTTTAACAGTACTATGATTATATTTTTCTCGTTAAACATTCAGTAGATAATGCTGATGAACACCAGAATTTGAACTTCAGTTGATTTCTATTTCAGTTTATCAAATTCTGAGTAACTACTTTGAACAAAACACAACCTAGGTGCTGTGGGAATACACAAATGAATATGACACAGTCCCTGCTCTCCGGGAGCAAAGAGGTGATCAGCAAATACTAGATTCTAATATAAGATTCATTGTGATAAGTATGACATTGGAAGGAAGAAGTCATTATGTATGTTTCAATTATATTTGCAGCTTTTGCTATGTAACACTTCACTCCAAAATGTATTGGTTTAAAACAAGAACCATTTATTTAGCTCAAGTTTCTACAGATTGGCAGTTTGCAATAGGTTCAGCTGAGCTCACTCAGGCATTGCGGTCAGTTTGCTAGATTGGCTGGGGACTGCCTGGTCTAGTATGTCTTGGCTAGGCCCGCTCTTCTCTGCTCCATGTGATCTCTCACCCAGACGCAGCCTAACCCAGGCTTATTCACATTCATCTTGGCACGTATCCAAGAGAGCAAGAGGAAATGTGCCTTGAGGCCTATACTTGGAACTAGCAAACCATCTATTCTATTGGCTAGAGCTAGTTACAAGGCCAGCCCAAATCAAGGAATGGGGAAACAGATTCAAACTTAACACTTCAGTTGGGATATAAGACTTTCATATAAATGATGCAAAATAAGCAATGCAAGTCAAGAGCAAGATTATATCTATAGGTACCAAAAGAGGCTATAAAATGAAGAGGTTTTATAAAATGTTGCATGGAAAAGGTGGAGAGTTAAACTGAAAAAAAGTTAGGCAGAAGGTATTTCAAGCATAGAAAATAGCTGGTTTTAAGTTTTGTTTAAAAGTGTGTGTGTATGTGTGTGTGTTTGTGCACGTGTTAACACCAGTTTTAACTGAATATACAAATAAGATATGCATATGTTGTTGAAATAAGTTACATAGTGCTTATCTAATTATAAAAATATGCTATCTGAAAGTTTGGAAAATACAGAAAAGTTCAAACAAGAGAAAAAATATTTTCTTCAATTTCTTTACCTGTATATAAGTTTATACAAAATCAGGTTCCTACTGTATGTATAATATTTTAAACCTAATTTTTATTTATGTAGCATTATTAGTCAGTGAGATTTCCAATGATCTTAATTATTTTAGAACATATTTATAATGTAAATATTTTTATAATATTGGGATAGAGCATTCACCTGGTTCATGATCAAAAAATATGACAGGGGTGAAAGACTCATTCACGGTCAATAAGTTTTTCTCCAAAGTTTGACATTGGAAGGATGCTATTGCTGCTGTTAACTTTTTGTGTTATTTAGAAATATTTATACATATAAAAGTAATTACAAATACATACTCTTCTTTTTTTTTTTTTTTTTTTTTTTTTCACTTAGCAATGTATGTTCGAAAGATTTCAGTATCAGAAAGCCAGGCTGCTTCATTCCTTTTCACCAATGCATAATATTCCACTGTGGTTTTTTCCATGATTTTCTTAAGCGATCCCTACTGCCTGACCTGGCTGTTTCCAATGCTTTGCCATTTCAAAGAGAAACCTTGCATGCACACTTTTTTATCTGTAACTGTGCCAGTCTTATAAATTCTTGGAATAGAACTGCTGGGCCAGAGCACGTTCATTTGTCGTTTTTATAACTATTGTTAAATTTTCCAGCCCAAGTCCCTGCTCCAAAAAAATGTGCAAAAATGGGTAGCAGACATTTAAAATAACTGTTTATTACGTTACTGGTCATTTCATGCCTAATTCATGACTTGTACTTTCTACCCTTTTGCACCTGGACTGCTGGCTGGGAGCAGAGAACCATGGCATCCACAGCCGCAGCTTACTATTAAGTCTTCTATGCTTCTCTGGCCTCTTTTTCTCTCTTTTCACACCAATCCCTTTTCCCTTTTGAGTTAGGCCAGTATGATAACATCCTCTGATTTTGTGTCAGTCACCCAGCCTGTGATTGTCTTCCAGCACATTTCACCATTTTCAGTTATAATACCAGCAATATCACCATTTCTCTGCCTCAAGCCCAAGTTTACAGATCTTATCATACACGCAGGGAGGAAGACCTGGTAATTGGATCCTCTAGTAATATCTGCCAGAGGGCCACAAAGGGGCACTCGAGTGCACCGGGCGCCCAGCAGCCTTTCCTCCGTGACTGTGTGTGTGTTTTGACTTAACCAGGATCTAGTCTATCATTCCTCCTTTAAGAGCTAGGCTAATTTCTTTAAACCACCATTTCTGAATTTCTCTTCTTAAATCTTACTTTTACTGTTCAGCTTCCTCATGGGCCTCTTTGTTTTATGTCCTATACTTTTCCTCATCAAATGCTGCTTTTTTGTAGGCCACCCTGAAACATTTCACATTTCTGTTACTCACCTCCATTGTGAGGCACTCTCAACTCCCCCAGATAATTATTTATATAATTTATATATTTATTTAATTTATGGCTTTCATCTTACATGTCTGACCAACAGGAAAAGGTTTGAAAAGGTTCTTTTCTTTAGTAATATCACATTTTCTGTTCCTTGGTCCCAACTGTTATTTACTTCCGGTATACATAAGTTTTTATAAAACTGAATGAACTAGGTTATGACATTGCCTGAAATCTCCTGAATGGAAATTGTTGGCAACAACTCTCATGCAGCAAAGCCATCCCAAGATATCTACAGCTTTTTTTTAGACTGAGCTGGTTGCATTCCCTCGAGGCCAGTTATTCCCCACTTTCTACACCTTCCGTGTAAGTAAACACAGTGCATTTCCATTGCAGGCACTTAACCTGCCTTAGAAACAAGTACAAGACCTAAGAGAAATAATTCTGTATTTCTTTGGAGATGTTGAACAAAATTTGATGTGAAATCAGTACTTCAGTTAGTCAACATCAGGTAGGGAAACCTGAGAATAACTTAAGAGTCTAACTATTCCAAACTGCCCCTCCTATTTCCCATCCTATTCAATAAAATTTTGGTTTATTAATCAAATTGCCTTCCCTTCTTTTTTGCTCTGCCCTAAGTCTAATGAATAGTATTCCCTCTAAGAGGTACATTCCTTCTTTGCTTGTCTGCTATTGGCTCCTTGGCAAAATCTTAACTTTGTTTAATAATTACTTATATTTTAACCTCAGTAGAACATCCATTTATATAAAAAACTTATTTTGTCTGATATACCACATATCAAAATGATAAATAGTCAGTAGAATTTGTCAATATTTAACCCTGGCCAGTCTAAACAGCCCCTAACTCGAGGCTAGTATCAGAGAAGGGCAGGCCCACATCTTAAAAGGCCTCAGGTATCAGTCTTCATCACAACCATTAAGCTGTATTTAACGGGAAGAAAGCCATCTCCCACTTGTACTTCTTAATACTGGCTCTTAATCTACTGGGCTGTAACTTGGGTTTTATTTGTGGGGGTGGGAGTCTGTAGTTTTCCCAGGTATTTACTGAGTTGCTGTCATGGTGGTGAAGACAAGAGGTGTGGGTAAGGAGAGAATTGAGGAAAGTTTTCATGAAAGGATATTCTTGGTGGAGGAAAATAGTTTGGCATGTGAAGTGTATAGATCAGTGATGCTGTCAGAAGAAGTACTCTCCAAATGTTCAACTGAATTATTTTGTTTACTTTCAGATTGTGTATGATCTTGAATAGCCTGTAAAACTGGGAGTCATGTGTACCAAACTGTTTGATAACTCATGGAGTTGGAAGGTGCTATTCCTGTGACTGACGTGGGTGGTGGGGGAGGAAGGAATGGTTTAATTCGTAAGACATGTTATCTTGGAAAAGATTATCTGCATCACCCATATGGTAGCATATGTGGATAGCAGGTATATGTGGGTAGATGTCATTTCATCATATCCCAAAGGCATTTGGTGATTAGAAGAAGATGTAGTAAGTAATGTATTAGACCACCCACATAGATATCTTTGCTACTAAAAGTTTCTAAAGACCATAGTCCATGTCTTAACATAGGCAGAGCCAGCATTTGGAGGTAATTATAGATCTCCCTAACCAGAAAATATTCATTCATCCATTCAACACTATGCCTAGCATTGTTACTGTGGGTAGAGTGATACAGTGGACATAGTGCAATGGATAAAACATGGAACCTGCCATCATGAAGCTTACATTCTTGTGTGGATTGCCCATGCTTATAAAACAGGCCTTTTTAACATTCTGCTCTTCCCAAAATCTTCCTTCAGGTGGCCCTGGAGCTTCAAGGGGCCGCCACTTTATCTAGATTTTGAACTTTTGTATTGATGCTGCAGTGTCCAGTTTTAGGGACAGCTGTGGAGTTTTTTGGGAAGATCCCCAGGAGGATAAGTCTGCTGTATACTGATACCCAGGCTTTCAGAAAAGAACTTGTAGCTATGGTTTGGCAGCCTGGCATAAATAATATGGTAAACTTGAAATAATTCAAAAGGTAGTTTTTTAGTTTTTAAAAGCAGGGTTTTCTAGTTGTATTGACAGAATTGTATTGCCAAAGTTGTTTTGACAGACACCCATATCCTTCAGAGTTGTCCTTCTAACCTCAAAGGAGGTTCTGACAGCAAATAATTCCAGTAAATAATCCCTCATCCCCGACAGGGGCGAGTTAACACCTTTGGGTCTGGTTCTATTAAAAAAAAAAGAGAGAGAGAGAGAAAAGAAAAAAAGAAAAAAAATAGGGACATTTTTGCAAATAGATTCCACCGAGTTAGACCTTTGACCTCATAGAAGCCAAAGCTGGATCAGCATACACAAGGGTGGGCGCAGGTGCATAAAGTCTTTAGCTGCTGGGCTGCTGCTGCTTCTGCAAACCAGATGTATCTCCTTACCTTGCTTGGGACATTAGTATCTAGAGCCATCATGGAAAATTTGCAGATGGAATAAGTAATAAGTAACACATTCTGGGATTACTGAATGTCCTTGGTTGGAGAGAGTCTGTTCTTGAACTGCTGAGACTCTGTCTCACCTCATACCAGCCTCTGAACCAGGAAGGAGGTAAGCTCAGAAATTCTGCCTCAGGGATTTTTTTCCAATTTAACACAGAATCTTTTTTTCCAGACCAACATCTCATGAAATAATATCCAAGCAGAATACAACTCTTTGGTATATAAATTATGTAAGGTGTCATTTAAGTGCTAGGAAAAGACCCAGGTATTTACTGGGCCAAATAGCATCATAGCGTGTTGGGAAGGCTGTTTTCTACTCATTATCCTCTCACTATGGAAATCATTTCACCAACACATAGATCTAATTTCTTAAAGTCCCATAGAGCTGTTGCAGGATGTTGGGAACCAGAGGAAAGAGAACAAGTATTAGTAGTGGATGCTGACCACATGAGCCTATGGTGATCTTATAAGAGGTAGACTTTTCATTGATTTTTTAAAAATCGTGAACAGTTAGGGTCTTTGAAGGGAGGGTTGATGGTCTGATCACCTGCAGTGTGTATTTTCGAGGGGCTTTGCTCTTCCTCAGAGGAAGCACACACACTTAGCAGGAATGTGGTCAACAGACACTTGGCTCAGTTGTGCTTGATAGAGAGAGAGCTCCTGAGCCACTTTAAGGGTCTTCCCCATTAGACAGTGTGTGTGTCTAGAAATGCTGACTCATGGTGACAGGCACTTGGGCCCTGTCAGAGTCCTTAAACTGTATTAATGATGGATATGTGGAGACTAACACTGGTGAAGGAACTTCAATTAGGAACAGTTGTAGACTCTTTTTGGTTATTAGGAGACAAAACATCAGGCTTTTGACATTTTACCATGAATAATACATTGGATTTGGCTTTTGGCCTCCCAGGCTAACATTATCCACTAGAGGCCCGGTGCACGAATTTGTGCACGGGTGGGGTCCCTCGGCCTTGCCAGTGATCAGGCAGATCTGGCCATCTTGATTGGGGCGGGGCCGGCCGGCCGTGGGGAGGGACTGTGGGAGGTTGGCCAGCCGCGGGAGGGGGGCTGTGGGAGTGCACTGACCACCGGGGGCAGCTCCTGCATTAAGCGTCTGTCCCCTGGTGGTCAGTGCATGTCATAGTGACTGGTCGACTGCTCATTCAGTCAACCAGTCGTAATGATCACTTAGGCTGTATATATATATGGATTGTTACTGTCAACCTATATTGCCACAGTGTTGGGTTAGATGGGAAATCTAATCCAATATAAAGCTTGGTCATCAGAGTTATCTAGCACTTCCTTTTATCCCAGAGGCAGAGCTCTGCCACTTACAGGTTCCCCCAGAGTAAGAACAGATTTTCCAGTAGATGCTAGAAGGGCCTTTTCCAGAAGTATGAGTCTAATCTGTGACAACCCTCCTACCCTTTTGCTCCAATAGGACAACTGTAACTTTTATCATAAGCATGGTGCCAGCCTCATTTTAGATAGCCTTATAGTGACATCTGTCAGTTCAAAAGCTAAAGTTTCATTCAATTTTTGCTCTTATGTGAAGAGCTAATAAGCATAGCATAGTAACCACCTGGCAGTTTCTACCTTAGCTCCTTAGCATTGGTAATTCTCTCATGCTACATTCTAAGAGACCTAGGTAATCTGTGAGATCAGCTGTTAGGCTTCCTGAAGCACTGGACTACCCTCTGCTTCTTCCAACAAGCCAAGTCTCAGAAACTCTGGAGGTTTCTCCCTTATCTCCAACACACAGCACGAATATGCATACCCACAAACCTGGAATCTGACAATCACATCTTCAGGAGAAAGGACAGGAGAGTCATCACCAGTGACTTTCCTTGGGAGTACCAGTGGTATCAGAGGTTGGTGTGGCAATTTTGGCTTAATAAAAGCCTAATAGGTTATGATTAAACAAATCTCATCTCTATTAACTACACTTCTAGTGTCCTACTAGAGGACACTTATAGGCCAAGGAAAGGGCAGCAGAGCTAGGCCTTGGAACTAATTTCTAACGAGTACATACTAATGATAGCCGCTGGAGGGCAGCAGAGAGTGCCAACAAGGGGCTAGATTTAGGGAATAGGGGCATATATCAGTTTACCAAGAAAGAAACCCCCTTACCTGTAAGAGAATTAGCCACAGTTACAAGCATAGGCCCCTGGGGAACAAGGACCCAAAAGGGCATCCAAAACCCTGATCTGAAGGTTGGCAAGTTTAGGAACCAGGACTGGGTAAATAATTGAGATAGGATGGACTGTGAAAGGGGAACCAGACAGAATCAATAAAGGTAGAGAACCAAAAGGACATTCTGAAGTGTCAAGTCCCAAGGGTTACAGCAAAGATGGAACAGAAACCAAATGAAAGAAAGAACTACAACCAGAGGTAAGCCAGAGTGAATAAGTTGAGGAGGCAAAGGTACAGTCAGGAAAGATGGATTCTCTGAGGCAGCCATAGCCAGGAAGGCAGCCTACTCCACAGGGAGTTGCAAAGGAACCAATTTCAGACACATCACATAGGGATTCTCGTCTTTTAAAGTACCTTCTCCTTGATTAGTCAGGACCATTTGTTTCTTAGTCTTTCTTGATTTCAGTGGCAAAATACCTGGTTGAGAATGGAGAGAGAGAGAGAAAGAGAGAGAGAGAGAGAGAGAGAGAGAGAGAGAGAGAGAGAGAGAGAGAAGAGAGAGAAGAGAGAGGGAGAGATCTTATGACATTCTAAGATGTGACTAAGGAAATCTTATACATGAAATGAAATTGAACTTGGACATGTAGCCCATCTGGAGATATTAGTGTGAAAGGACAGCTCACTTTCCTAGAATAGCTTCTGATGTTCCCCTTTCATAATTTATACTATAACATTTGCTAAGAAAATCCAGTAGAAAAGAAAAACTGGCCCTGGTGACTAGTTATATAGGCAAGATCCTCAATCAATCCAAGGACTTAAGATCAGTTCCCAATAGTTTAGCAGAGAGCTGTTTGGAGTCTCTTCTAAATGCTGAACACTTTGCATAGAGAAAGGAAACTCTTTCTTGGCCTGTTAAACTCCTAATATACCACTTGATAGTCTCAACCACATAAACATCAGGAAAATGGAACTCCTGTATTGCAAATTCCAGGAGTCCTATACTGGGGGTTAGGACTGCATTGTGGTTAAGTTGGGAATTGGACAGATCTGGGTTATTAGCTGTGACATTTGGCAAGTTATTTGACCTCTCTAAGATTAGTTTCTTACTATCTTTGATTATATGCTTACCAAATATTAAGTAACATAATTACCTTATCTTAGTTAATGCTTACTCCAGAATTATAAAAGCCTTATAAATTATTATAAATTCTTTCTTTCTCTTCCTTCCTTCCTTCCTTCCTTCCTTCCTTCCTTCCTTCCTTCCTTCCTTCCTTCCTTCCTTCCTTCCTTCCTTCTTTCTTTCTTTCTTTCTTTCTTTCTTTCTTTCTTTCTTTCTTTCTTTCTTTCCTTCTTCCTTTCTTTTTGACAGTATTATAGATGTCCCCCACTTCTCTCCTTTTGCCTCTCTTCAGTCTTCATTTTTATACCCTAGGATTTGTTTTCAGTAGGTTACTTCATAAATACAAACAGGTGAATGATTACATAAATTATGATATACCCATATAAAGAAATGTCACTCATAAATAAAAAAGAATAAACTATTGATAACATCCAGTTCTAAAATTTATGTAAAATTCTAGAAAATGCAACTAATCTGGTTGCCTGTGGGCAAGGGAACATGACTGACTACAAAGAAGCACAAGGGAATTTGGGGGGGATGATAGAAATGTTCTTGGTAGTTACATAGATGTGTATATTTGTTAAACCTCATGAAACTCTGCATGTAAAATAGGTTCATTTTATTGTACATGAAATTATATCTGGATACAAAATATAAAATTTTATATGTAAAATTATATAGAATGCTATATAAAATTCTAGAATTATTTTTTATACCCTTTATGCCTGGCTTCTTTCATTCATTATAACATTTTGATATTTATCCATGTTATTTGGATGTAATTCTTTTTTTTTTAATTAATAAGTGATATTTTTTTATATGCTACCAGAGGCCCAGTGCATGAAATTCATGCACAGTTGGGGTCCCTAGGCCTTGCCGGTGATCAGGGCTGATTGGGGCCAGGCTGATCAGGGACAGGCTGGAGAGGAGGCGATGGTCCCCGGGCCAGGCGCAGAAGGAACTGATGCCTCAGGGCTCCACTGTCGTGCGGTTCCCTGCCTCCCCGCCTCCCCCCACCCCCTCCTTCCCTCGCCACCGTGCTGCCACCGCAGCAGGTGGGCCGATTGGGGCCTGCTGGCCAGGGGGAGGGACAGGGCATGGGAGATTGGCTGCCAGCCAGAGGAGGGAGCTGGCCCTTGGCCCTCTGGGAAAGGGGCCTTGTCCACAGCCTCCGACCCCTGGTTCCCCATCCCAGCCCAGGGGCCAGGCCCAATCAGGCAATCAGGGCCTGCCAGCAGGTGGGAGGAATCACAGGAAGTTGGCTGGCCTGGGAAGGTTGATTGTGGGAGTGCACTGACCACCAGGGGGCAGCTCCTGTGTTGAGTGTCTGCCCCCTGGTGGTCAGTGCACATCATAGCGACCAGTCATTCCAGTTGCTTAGGCTTTTATATATATATAGGTATTTATGAGCATTTTGTTGTTTCCAGTTCTGCATTATTATGAAATAAGCTGCTATGAACATTCATATACAATTTCTTGTGTGGATATTGGTTTTTATTTTTCTTGGATAATACTAGGAGTGGAATTGTGTGGTCTATAGTAAGTGCTAACTTTATTTATTTGTTTTCCAAAGTCATTTTTCATACCCACCAGTAGTGAATGAGAGTTTCAATTTGCTTTACCTCCTCTTGAACACTTGTTGTGACAGTCTTTTGTTTGTTCGTTTATTAAGGCATAATTTACATATAGTAGAATTCATTTTTTTAGATATGCAACTCTATAAATTTTTACAGACTTATGCAGTTATGTAACCACCACTAAAATCAAGATACAGACCATTTCTATTATTCAAAAAATTTCTTTATTCCTCTTTGCAGTGAGTCTCCTCTTCCCACTCTCAGTCCCTGGCAATGATTGCTCTGATCTCTGATGCTGCCATTTTGTCATATAAATGGAATCATATGTATAACTAGAATCATACTTTTAATTTTTGTCTTTTTAACTTAGGATGATACTTTTTTTTAGGAATAATTTTTTACTTTATTTTTTATTTTTTTAATTTCTTTATTGATTAATGTATTACATGTGTCCTCATCCCCCCATTACTCCCCTAACCACCCCGACTCATGCCCTCACCCCCCTGTTGTCTGTGTCCATTCGTTAGGCTTATATGCATGCATACAAGTCCTTTGGTTGGTCTCTCCCCCTTACCCCCACCCTCCCATACCTTCCCTCTGAGGTTTGACAGTCTGATTGATGCTTCTCTAGCATGATACTTTTGAGATGCATCCATATTGTTGCATATATTAGTAGTCTGTTCATTTTTCTTGCAGGATAGTATATTATTACAAGGATTATTTGTTTACTTATTGTAAATAGTTGATGAATATTTGGATTGTTCCCAGTTTGGGGATATCAAGAATAAAGCCACAATAAACGTTTGTGTAAAGGCTTTTATGTGGGCATATTTTTTCATTTCTCTAGAATACATACTTAGGAGTGGGATTACCGAGTCATATATTAAGTGTATGTTTAATTTATAAGAAACTTTCAAACTGTTTTTCCAAAGTTGCTTTTCCATTTTGTATTTCCATCACCAACATATGAGAGTTGTATTTGTTCTGCACTCTTGCTAATATTTGATATTGTCAATTTTGTAAAATTTGCATCCTTCTAATAGGTATGCAATAGGATCTTGTGGTAGTTTTAATTTATATTCCTGTAGTGACTCTTGATGCTGACCATTATTTTATGTGCTCTGATTGGGCATCTGTATCTCTTCTTTTGTGAAGTGTTTGTTCAAGCCTTTTGTCCAGTTTTTACAGTAATTTTATTATTGAGTTGTAATAGATTCTTATTTATTCTGGTTAGCAATCCATTATGGGGTATGTGTTTGGCAACTTTTTTCTCTTAGTCTGTGGTTTTTAATTTTCTTAACAATATCTTTCAAAAAGTATGAGTCTTTTGTTATAATAACATATATTTCATAATGACATCACCTTTTTTTTCTTTTATGGCTCATGCTCTTTCTGTCCTATCTTAAAAATTTCTTGCCTCATATGTTTTCTTCTACGAGTTTTATAGTGTTAAGTTGTTCATTTAGATTTCTAGTGATATATTTTGAGTTATTTTTTCAGTATGATATAAAATATGATCAAGGTTTGTATTTTTATATAGAATGTACAGTTGTTCCAGCACCATTTGTTAAAAAGACTGTGCTTTCTCCATTGATCTGTTTTGTCACTCTAATCAAGCAACAATTGACCTATATGTATTAGTATGCTTCTGTTTCTGGACTTTCTATATTCTGTTTCATTTATCTTTGTGTCTATCTTCTTGCTATATGTAGATCTTTTATATGAAGAATTGAAATCAGATAGGATGATATGAATCCTCTTATTTTTCTTTTTCAAACTTTCTAAGCTCACTTGTTAGATCTAGTAGTATTTTATACATGGTTTGGCATTTTCTAGGTATACAATTATGGCATCTGCAAATAAAAACAGTTTTATTTCTTTTACTGCAAGCTAGATGCCTTTTATTCCTTGCACCAGGATCTCCGGCAGATGTAAATGGAAGTGCTGAGAGAGATAGCCTTGCCTTCTTAATGGGGAAGTATTCAGTTTTTCAATATTAAATATTGTGATAAGTGTAAGTTTTTATGCCCTTCATCAGTTGAAGAATTTTTCTTTAATTCTTAATTTGCTTAGAGCTTCTATTATGAATGATACAATAGTTTTATATATCATTACTTAATTACTTATTTTTGAACCTATAAGTAACTTCTAATGTTTTGTTTTATATTTAAATTATTATAATATATGTATTCATATTTAAAGCCTTTTTTAAAACCCAAATTTTTTCTTAAGGTAATTTCTTTATGCAATAATTATAAAAGCATTATTATGGGTTTTTGATGTATTGCTGGTTCCTATAACAAAAGAATAAGACAAATTAAAGTACACATAACAGTGTATTCATGCATTTGTTTTACAGCAGCCTCACAAACATTAAGTCTATAAATAAGAGTTTTGGTTAATTTGACAGGTGTAAGAGTATAACCTTATTTTTTTTATTCTACTTATTTTTTGCTACAAATAAAAATAATTGAGTGGCCCATTAACATCAGCAAGGACATGAATTTACCATGCCCTATAATAGTTTTTTTTACAATCTGATTTGATGCATTTCTAATTTAACATTAGCATATTAAAATCTAATAAGGAAGGCAAGACTGATACTTCTAAAAAGTTAACTAGTAACAAGCAGCATGTCATAAAATGCCAAAGTAAGCAACATGCAAAACATTGTATGAGCTTGAAGGAGGGAGATACTGCTGTGCCATTAGAAGTGATCATTTTTGCCTTTTTGGTTAATGGGTTGGTAGGAGCTAATTTTGTTTCTTAGTTTTATTCTAGTTATTTAGTTTTATAAAATCATTCCATGACCCAAACATTTGAGAGTCACTATTCATGGTGTCTCTGAAAATTGTGGTCATCTGGGGAAATTTAATTTTATGCTAGTAATAAGAAACGTTCAAACCATTGCTTGGCTCCAGTGTTACTACAGGAAAGAGAAAATTAACATGCTATTGGCTAGCAAAGTTATGAGATAGCTTCTCTATTTTCTAGACTGTGCTAAAAAATATCTTCCAAAGGCTTACCCGAAGATTGAAATGTTCATGTAAGATTCTAAGCAAAATGTCAATCAGGGAGAGGCCTCCCAAATTCTTCCCAGATACTTTGGGCCTCATCAAAGCAAGCAGCAGATTCTCTATTGTGATGGTATGGCCTCCTTATAAGCTATTACTAGTATAGTTTGTAGTATTCAGTGACTTGAGACCACAAGAGATTTGGAGAGATAACAGGGAGAAAGAGGTTCTCAGAAGCGACTAGTACACATCAAGGCTGATTAAAAACTATCTTAGGCAACAGTAAACTGGCAGCATCATTGAAAGTGGATGTATGTTATGAAGTAAGAGGAGATGTAGTTATTCTTTTTAGAGTATATACTGCTTATCATTTGTCAATACGGTATTTGGGGGTGCACATGTGCATGCCCATGTTCATACATGCTTCCCTATTCTAGATCCAAGTGCAGTGAGAGTTCCATATGATGCTCTTAATATTTTCCTTCCCTTAAAAACTCTGATGGAAATCATTAAAAGGGAAAAGGTATTTTTCAATGTGTTTTCTCTGGGATACCAACTTCCAACATCTATCTTTCTGTAGGGACAACTTTTCTTTCACTACTTGATGAAATGATAGTGAAAGGAAGCTTCTTTTCGATGGTGGGAGGTAATAGTAGGTTTGGGGGATGGGGAAGGGGAATAGAAGTGGATATGTTCATGGTTCTTTCTGTTAAGCATGAAACACTGTTCTTCTCTTGATCTGTTTTATACTGTTGCCATTGAAGATCTTTTATTTCTGTTCTTCCATTCAGCCACCTGCCTTTTTAAAAAACAATTATGATCATGTCATTTGCCTGCTTCAAAAGCCCAAGAGCTCTCCATTGCCCAGTGAACAAAGGACAAACTCCTAGCAAAGCAAGTCTGGTCCCAGCTTATCTTTCTAATCTCTTCCTCCTGTCACTCTTCCCCATGTTAACTCCACCCAGGCCTGCTCTTGACACCTCCATAATAAAAAACTGGTAGGCTGTAGGCATCCTCTGCAGATCACAGAGTGCTCTCTTTTGGTAGAGTGACAAACTCCTTCCCTTCCCTTCCCTCACAGCTTGGATCAGATGTCATCTCCTTTATAAATCCTTCCCAGCCTCCTCAGGCATATTTAATTGTTCCCCCTTTGGGTCCCTGACATTTTGTGTGTCCCTTCATTACTGATTCTCCTGTAATTACTTTTTTAATCATCTGCCTTCTCCATTAGATTCTGAGTTCACCAAGGGCAGGAACCCTGTTTTATTTATCTTTGAATTCCTTCTCCCCACAGTGGGTAACATATCCTATTAGATATTATGCTTCCATAACTGTTCGCTGAATGCATTTTTAATATTGTTTTATGGTATTTCAGAAGTAAATGGAATTAGATTGAATTTCTGAATAATATTTGTACTCATATTCCCTTAAATAAATAGTCATCATTTTCCTCCCACTCTATGCTCTTAATTTTTACTTTGCTTTAATCTTGTTAAATGAAGTACAGCGGTCACAGCCCTGGGGAAGGCAGGACCAAATATGGGGAAAGGGAGCTTAGCTGGCAGCCCCTGGGACTCAGTACATGAGGACTTTGCCTTCATGAGGGATGGCTACCTAGGAAGAGCACCATGCATCTAGATGGTTCATGCTAGAAAAGAAAATAGCTTCTCACCTGATAATTATTCTTACTGCTTCAACAGGAGATGACTTCTTGAATGAAAACTTGGTCATATTCTTCCAACCCTGGTGAGCATCTGGGTTCAGGTGTCAGATGTTGCCTTTCTCTTTCTGTTCCCAAATGGGGGCCATTTTTATCAATGCAAATGCACCCTTTGAGTTCATCTAGAATTCCAACCTGTTATATACTTCTTACATGTGTGGAGCCCACTAACTGAGCTCCAAAATTAGGCCAATATGTCAATCCAAACTCTGGAACCAATTCAAGATGTGGAAACCTCTCTAGGAATGACTTATAATGTAGTTTACAAATAATTCCTGCTGAGGCAATGAGGAATTTTTAATGAAAGTGATTAATATGTTGAAAATGTAATATGTCCTTATTCTCCATGCCAGAGGTATACATGGAGAATATATACCTTCATCATACCTTCATCACATGTGATAATAAAATACTCTTAATATGTTATTTTGTAGCTTAAAATGCTCTAAAACTACATTCCTGATTTCCCCACTTCCCCCATAATAACTTCTGCAGTCCCCTTCATCTCTAATGGCAGTTCTGGTCTACCTTCTAGGAATGGATACCGTACAGTCATCTTGGACTCTTCTCTTTTTCTTACATCCCACATCTACTCTGCCAGCATTTGTATTGTTGTTTTTTCTCCTTTCAAAATTTAAACTATGTAACCTAAAATTAGAATCTATAAATTTAGTAGCCCATCCTGAGGAGTGGCAGAGAAATTGGAATAAGACATCCAAGGCTAATTAGGCACCTTCTGTTGCTGCCTTTATGTCCTTTTCCTTTATTCCCTTTCTTATATGGTTGTCAGTGTCCTGGTGGACTTCAGGCGAACAGAAACCCAGAGAATGGAGGCCGACCTGTGGAGGCTTTAGCCTGCTGAAATCTGCCACTGCTTTTACAGAGGGCAACTGGCAAGAGCTCACTATCCTTAAGTAGCAAATTGCCTGGACAGGGATCATAGGATTTAATTGCTACGTCTGTGACTGGCTAAGACTAATTGCATAAATGCTAGGGTTGGGTGGCCTAGATAGCCTAACTGACTCCTTGAAATATGGATTTTTTTTTTTTAATTTCCCAGTCTGGAACAGAATAAAATAGCTGTGGTTTTGTGTTAGTTGTGTCCTGTAATGTGCTTGGGATCATAGGTTTCAGAGATTTCTTTATTGTGGCTCCTGCTTTTTATGGGGTAATAGAACTAAAAAAAATCTTGGCTAAAAGTCAGATGTGGCAGAGGTAAAACCATTAACCTTTTTTCCTACTTTCTCTTTCCCATTTTCTTTCCCCACAATCCAGTAATTTTACACACACACACACACACATACACACACACACTCCTCTAAAATACCTTATGTAGAGCTATTGAGTCTTCTAATCATGCTACCCCCTGAGAGAGAACTATAGCTCATGGCTTTTCATAAGTCAGTCCCTATTATTTTTGAAAAGATATTCTTTAGGCTCAGAAATCATAGAACCGAGTTTCTAGTAGAGTTGAGGCTGGAATTGCCTGCAGTGGTAATGATTGGCATTGTTTCACCCACATTTGTGTCCTCCTAATTGAGGCACCAGAATAAAGTGGCTGAGAGATTAGAATCCATTAAACAACTAAGATTAGAGCTACCTCCTATGGACTACCCCCGGATGTAGAACATTGAAGGGGAAGTCAGGATACCTCCAGTATTGCAAGCAGTTAGGTTACTTTGGAAAAGTCCCTTATATTTTAATTTCCCCAAAGTAAAATGAAAAGATGAGGTTAGATATTCTTTATGTTCCCTTTGATCTCTTATGTTCTATGTTTCTGGATCATCCTTGGTAGCTTTAGACCTGTCCTCTTTCAGGATGGCTTCTTCCTTATTTGTACTTTCTCAGAATTCTTACATTTCTGTTTTAGATTATACCATTTAATACGATGCTTTTTAGCTTTCCTGTCACTGATGATCCTCAGCTATAACACAGGATCCACCAAAATGTTTTACCAATCTACATAGAACATGTTTGACTCAGTTGGGAAAGATAGTATTGACACCAGGAGAGTCCCTGCTTGGTTTTCTGCTTTTGAAAACCTGAGGTAAGGCTCTTGCTTGCCAGCAATGGAACCTGCCTCCTAGGTACTGCAGCTTTCCAAAGCTACCTTGCTTTAGGGAGTTTTAGTGATATCTATTGTTTTATTGCCTGGAGCAAAATGTTCCTGGAAAAGAGGTCTCTGAATGTTCAGCCAATTGAGCAGTTCATTGGCTGAGTGCTCTAAGATATTTCAGGATATTATGTGCAAAATTGAAATTTGGGTAGTCACTGCCCAAGAATCAGCACCATTAAAGATGACTGGATTGAAAGGTAAATGACTGGGCAAAAGAGCCTTGAGAAAATTATTTCCAGGTTAAAGGAGGAAATTAGTAAGTTATGATCAGGCAAAATGTCACACAAAAATCTTTAAGATCAGTGTCCCTTTGGATCTTCCTTTCTGATTGCTCTTTCTTATGCTCTCTTGGAGGCTTCTTTTCCTCTGCCCATCTCTTAATATCATACTTCAAGGGTTCTGCTATAAGTCCTCTGTTCTTTTTACTCTGTATATTCTACCTAGCTGAGAAAACGTGTGTGTGTGTGTGTGAGAGAGAGAGAGAGAGAGAATGTGTGAATAATACCCCACTCCCCCAAAGATGTCCACATGTTTAGTCCTGGGTCCTGGGACTGTGCTACCTTTAGGACAAAAGATACTTTAAAGTGTGATATTAAGGACTTTGAGATGGGGACATTATCCTGGATTATGTAGGTGGGCCCAATTTAATTCCACGAATCCTTAAAAAACAAAAGAGGGAAGCAGAAGAATGGGTTAGAAAGATAAGGTGGAAGAAAAAAGAGAGATCCAAAGTGTGAAAGGGGTTTGACCCACCTTATTGGTTTTGAAAATGGAAAAAAAAGAGGCCATGAGTCAAAGAGGCCTTTAGAGGCTAAGAACGGCCCTAAACTGACAACCTGCATGGAAATGGGAATCTTAGTCCTATGACCACAAGGAACTGAATTCTATTAACAATCTAAATGATCAAGGAAAATATCCTGCCCTAGAGCCTCCAGAAAGGAATGCAGCCCTGCCAACTCTTTGATTTGAGCTGGGGAGACCCATGTTGTACTTCTAACCTCTAGAAGGTAAGAAATTTGTGTTGCTTAAGCCACTAAATTTGTGGTAATCTGTTATGGAAGCAGTAGAAAACTAATACAACATACATTCTTTCTTTTGCTGCCAAAATAAAAAACCACAACTTTACATTATGCTATTCAATAATGACTTTGAGGGGTTCAAGACTTCAGTGGAGGAAGTAACTGCAGATGTGAAAATAGCAAGAGAACTAGAATTACAAGTGAATCTGAAGATGCGACTGAATTGTTTCAATCTCATGATTGAAATTTAATGGATGAGAAGTTGCTTCTTATGGATGAGCAAAGAAAATGGTTTCTTGAGAAGGAATCTACTGGTGAAGATGCTGTGAAGACTGTTGAAATGACAACAAAGATTTAGAATAGTACATAAACTTAGTTGATAAAGTTGACAGGGTTTTAGAAGATTGACTCCAATTTTGAAAGTCCTCTGGGTAGAATGTTATCAAACAGTATCGCTTGCTATAGAGAAGTCGTTCATGAAAGGAAGAGTCAATCAATGCAACAAGCTTTGTTGTTGTCTTATTTTAAGAAATTGCCACAGCCACCCCAACCTTCAACCACCACTACCCTGTTCAGTCAGCAGCCAGTAACGTCCAGGAAAGACCCTCCATCAGCAAAGGTATTACAACTCACTGAAGACTCAGATGATAATTAGCATTTTTTTGCATAACATATGTTTTAATTAAGATTAGACATAATGCCCTGGCCAGGTGGCTCAGTTGGTTGGAATATTGTCCCATACACCAAAGGGTTATGTGTTCAATTCCTGGTCAGATCACATACCTAGGTTGTGGGTTTGATCCCCAGTTGGGGTGCATACGGGAGGCAACCGAACAATGTTTCTCTCTCTGTGTTGTGCTCTCTCTCTCTCTCTCTCTCTCTCTCTCTCTCTCTCCTTTTCTCTCTCTCTCTCTCCCCCCTCCCTCCCACTCTCCTTTTCTTTATAAATCAATAAGAACATACCTTAGATGAGGACTTAAGAAAAATTAGACATAATGCTATTGTATACTTAATAGACTACAGTATAGTATAAACATAACTTTTATATGCACTGGGTTACCAAAAAATTCATGTGACTCGCTTTATTGCAGTATTTGCTTTATTGTGGTGGTCTGGAACGGAACACAAACATCTCTAAGGTATTCATGTATTTCTGCTACCTTTACAAAGGGAAATTTATGCCTTGCTCTCAGGAAGAAAGGGGGAGAGCAGAGAGCTCTTCCTGTGTCTGCTGTTTCTCATTTGTCTTTAGCACAAAATAATCTTTATGCCAAAGTGGCATATTTGGGGGTAGCATTTTCTTTATTGAGAATCATTGTCCTAAAATACCCTTGTAATGTTTTGAATACTGTGAATTCTTCCTGAATTCTGACAGATAAGTTTCTTAGTTTCCAATAAGGTTGAAACTTATCATCACCTACTGTATATTCATGAGAATTTTAATGGGAAAGTGGGGAAGAGCAAATTGTTCACTTTCCCATCATTACTTGGAAAGTTCTAACTATTAAAATGCAGGAGTCAGGTGGCCATTTTTGATAATTCTCTGTGAAGAGTTCCTCATGGAATGGAAGATTGCATGGATGACCTTGAGGTAACCTCCCACCCAAACATACTATGATTTAATAGTCCTTTTGTGTGTTTCATCCAGTTTATATACTTCTTCATAACATGGAATCAAGTGAAGATTTATAAAAGCATACATCTTTCAGAGTGCTTAGCTATAAAAACTCTTATACTCTAAGATTGTGGCTTTCTCAGAAAGACTGGTCTCAGTCTTTTTTAAAATCATATAAAATGTTAAATCATTGTTGGTATTTAGTTCATAATTTACACACATTATTTTAATTTATATCCCCATGAGGTTAGGCTTTTGATTCACATTTTATAATTGAATTAAAATATGACCAAAGAGAGTAAACATCTTCTTATATAAAGGAAGTCTAATATGTTAAGTGTCTGATCATCCAGTCATCCATTCAACCAATCAAAGCATAATATGCTAATGATATGCTAAGGCCACTCAACCACTCTCTATGACTTCACTGACCACCAGGGGGCAGACAGTCGATCGTTTGACCAGTTGCTATGACGTGCACTGACCACTAGGGAACAGATGCTCCAACTGGTAGGTTAGCTTGCTGCTGGGGTCTGGCTAATTGGGACTGAGTAAGATGGGCCGGACACGCCATGGAGCCCTCCCACAGTCCCCCTCTGGCTGGCCAACCTCCTGTGTCCCTCCCCGACCCTGATCATGCCCTGGTGGGGTCCCTTGGCCTGGCCTGTGCCCTCTTACAATCCAGGCTGAGGGACTCCCCCCCCTCGCCCGCCTCCGAGTACACAAATTTCGTGCACCGGGCCTCTAGTATTTGATATAATTTAGCTGATAATTGCAGAATCTCAATTTCTTACTGGCTGTGTAACCTTCTCAAGTGACTAATCTCTTTGTGTTGCAGTTTCCTCATTTATAAAAAAGACATTATTATACCTAACTGCAAAAGTTCTTTTGAGGATTGAACATGTCAATGTATGTCAAAGCGTCTGGCATAGTGTCTGGTAAATAGTAAAAGCTCATTGACTGTTTATTTTTCCCCTTTTCCCAGTTGTGGTTTCTCAGGCACACTTTGTGCTTTCCTGATTTTGCCACTATTCTCAATCAACTAAGAAAGCAGCTATTTAATTTAGACAAAGGAAATAATCATACAATTGCATAAATGTGTATATACCAAGAAGTTTGTCAAGTATTCTTTGTAATGACAAAAATTTGGAGTGATTTTATTGAAATTTTAATTTAATTAAAAATTGATTCATTTGATCAAACTTTGGATTAAGTTCTTTAATAGAAATTAAATTGTTTAATCTGATTAGGTAAATTATGGTACATATATACCATATGCTATGGTATAATATAATATGGTATGGTATGGTATAGTATGGTATGGTATGGTATGGTACATACCTCAGATATAATGAGGGTTATGTGAATTGATATTTATAAAACACTTAGAACAGTGCCTACTACATAGTAATTACTGTTTTGTTTTGTTTTATCCTCACCTGAGGATATGTTTATTGATTTTTAGAAAGAGGAAAGGAGACAGAGAAACATCGATCAGTTGTCCCCCCATATGTGCCTGGACGGGGGATCAAACCCACATCCTAGGCATGTGACCTCACTGGGAATCTAAAATGCCACCTTTTGGTGTACAAGACAATGCTCCAACCAACTGAGCCACATCTGTTGGGCCACAGTGCTTTTTATTAATGGCACATTCAAACCACAGAATGATGCACTTGTTCAAAATGATAATACAAATCTGCATTTATTTACATTCAAATAGGTCACAATATTAGACCAAAGATAGTTCACCACACCTTATCTGTTATCTCTAAAAGAGGTCTAGAAGGATATATTAAAAATTTTTTTTATTTAAAGAATTTTAAGACTACAGAGCCAGAAATACAGACTGGTTTTTTAAAACAGCTGACTTCCCTGGCAGTAAGTCAGAATTGAGTTATATATGACCTTGAGAGATTTATTTAATGATGAGGATTTTTAAGGATTTGCCCTCAGCTCCTCTTGGTCCATGTGGCTGTGAAGTCAAAGTAGATTTTTATGGGTCTTGTTTTTATTTTGATTGAGTGATAGTGAGATTCTAGAGCTCAAACTGATTAGGCCTGCTTACTGGACATGAAGAAGCTTTGGAATTAAAAGACAAGTAGCAACTTGTTTAATCAACCTTGGGTGGAGGTGCTTCGATATAACTAACAGAGTTCCTGTAAGAATCTCTTTTCTATGAAAATACTATTTAGGGAGATTAAGTCTAGTTATTCCTCATAGGGTTGTTGAGAGGATTAAATGAGTTGATATATTTAAAACACTTAGAAGAATATCTTGCATATAGTAAGCATTATATGTGTTCCTTATTGTTATTTTTGTGTTCTTGTTTGAGTAGTGCAATGTTTAAATGGAGCAAAAGTTCTAGTGAAGTTCTGTGATCCTCTGATTGCTATCACTCAAACAAAAGAATGAGAAATGACATTTTTTCTTAATGATTTTTGACTAAATATCAAAAACTATTGGAAAGGAGAAAAAAAGCTGTCCTCATTAACAGATTATATCACTGGCATTCCTAAAAATTTCAAGCGAATTGACTGAAAAACAATATACTATTAAAAGATGATCAGTAAGATAGTCAGACATAGAATTAATATTCTAAAACAAATAGCTTTCCTATATAACAGCAAATACCAGTAGAGTGAGAAAACTCCCAATTATGCCCTAACCGGTTTGGCTCAGTGGATAGAGCATCGGCTTGCGGACTGAAAGGTCCCAGGTTCGATTCTGGTCAAGGGCATGTACCTTGGTTGCAGGCACATCCCCAGTGGGGGGTGTGCAGGAGGCAGCTGATCGATGTTTCTAACTCTCTATCCCTCTCCCTCTCTGTAAAAAAAAAAAAAAGAAAACTCCCAATTATAATCAGAAAAGAATCAATAAAACTCCCAGGGAAGAATCTAATTAGAAATGTACAGCATCTATAGGGGAAAAGAATTAAAACTTTGCTGAAGGACATCAAAGAAGAATAAATATAGTGACATGCATGTTCCTGGATTAGAAGATCTAGAAATTTTATCATTAATTTTGTCAATATTTTCATCTTGAACTAATCAATGAATGCAGTGGAATAGTTATGAAAGACCCTGTGGAATTTTAAAAAATGAAACTTAATAGGCTGATTCTCACATTTATCTTAAAGATCTAATGTGTGAGAACAACCAAGAAAATTTTGAACAATACCTAGCATATTTGAGTTCTTACTATGTGCTGAGTACTGGTTTAAGTACTTTACATGCATTTACTTATTTAATCCTCCTAGTAAAACATAGGAACTGTTAGTATCATCATTTTTCAGATCATGTCTGCTAGGAAAGTAGAGAGAAGTTAACTAGACCAATGTCCCCCCACGAGTAGAGAGCAGAGCTGGGATTCTGATACAGTCTTATTCCAGCCCTATTCTGAACAACTACACTACTGCCCATATATTGAGGGAATATTTTCACTTCCTGATATTAAAACACCATATAAAGCTATAAATTAGAAATTATGATTTGGGGGCAAGAATAAATTAGCATAGTATAAATAAATAAACCCTTGGGAATTTAGTTTATCATGATAAAGTGGAAATTTCAAATCAGTCAGAAAAGTGTTAGTAAAAGGTGCTGAGACAATTAATTCACTGTCTCTTCGGGGAGAAACTTCCTCGCTTCATACAATGCCCATAAATAAATTCCAAATGTACTAAAAACCTAAACAATTAAAAGTAGTAATAGAAAAATAGAAGAATATTTTTATACTCTCAGAATGGGAAAAGACTTTCTAACTAAAATACAAAGTCTAAAGCCATAAAATAAAAGACTGACAAGATTTAAGGCTTCAATATGATATAAGACAGCATAAACAAAGTTAAATCACAGTCTAAGAGAATATTGTCAGTATCTATAATGGAACAATGATTAATATCCAGAATATATATAAAAATTCTAACACTCAATAAGCAAAAGGTTAACAACCCAGTAGAAAAACTCACAGAGGATATCAACAAACAGTTCATAAAATAAAAACTAAAAGTGTCCCCCCAAATGAAAAGATACTTACCTTCATTATTAATGGAAATTAAAATGATAATGAAGTATCATTTTCAACTATTAGATTAGTAAAAAAAAAAGTTTAATTTATAATGTCTAGCGTTGGGAAAAGGAGTGAAGAAACTGACACTATTGAAGCTATGAATTAGGGTATGAATTGGTGCAGCATGTTTGAGGACCTCATTTGGCATTAACTTCACTATTTTAAACTACATCTTCCATTTGATCTCTAGTAATTTAGTTCTCACATGTGTACAAGAATACAAGTATAGAATATTCATTATAGTATAATGTGCGAAAGTGAGAACAAATCTAAATATCTATTAGTAGAAGAATGGCTTCTTTTTAACTTGGGACACTATACATCTCTTTAAAAGGTTGAGGCAGCCATATATACTGGATGCAAAAATCTCCAAAGACATACTAAGTTTAAAAAGTTAAGTCACTGAGCAATACTTAAGTAAAATCCCATCCTCACCTAAATATCTATTTTGTGCATATTTATATTTGTTAACAGTTAAATTATCCTCTCATCTTGAGGAAGAAAGAGGGTTTAGAGTGGGGGGGAAGAGGCAGTCAACTTCTACTTGATTGCCTTCTTTAAACTTTTGAAAATGTGTTCATGTATTATACACTTTTTCAAAATACAGTTAATTATATATAATAAATTAGGGGTAGAAAATCCCTGTTAGAAATTCTGTTCATCTCTTGTCTTTCTTCTTTCTGCAGATTTATCCTCTGTAGAATAGTACAAAAAGAACAGTCTTGCCCTAGCTGGTTTGGCTTGGTGGATAAACTGCAGACTGAAGGGTCCTGGGTTTGATTCTGGTCAAGGGCACATGCCCAAGTTGTGGTCTGGATCCCCAGTAAGGGGTGTGCAGAAGGCAGCCAATCAATGATTCTTTCTCATCATTGATGTTTCTATCTCTCTCTCCCTCTTCCTTCCTCTCTGAAATCAATAAAAACATATATCTAAAAAAAAAAAAAAAAGCAGTCTTCACATAACTACAAACAGTCTTCATCAGAGACTTTAGTTTCACAAGTAGAAACTTGGAAAAACATCAGAAAAATATTGTTTATCCTGCATTTCCTTTTGCCGAATTTCATCCCATTACACCTATTTAGTTAAGTCTCTTGAGATGTTTCACTCTTCTCTCCTCTTTAATAGTCACATTCTTTAAATACCTGGGGAATCATCATGTGATTGTGTCTTTTCTATTTCCATTTTAAAAACATTATTGTACATATATCTTTCATCATGAGACACCTATAACACTTTCTGGGAGCAGGTAAAATAGGAAAATAATGATAATAAATCATATCTTCATCTATGTGCTCTACTATTATCTATCATTTAAATGTATGCTATACATAGAAGAGGCTACCAATAAATACTGAATGAATATCTTTATCTAAATATTTAGGGTATTCTTTAACTCCCCTTTTCCCTTCCCATGTGGGCTGTGAAGAGAACAGTGGCATTGTCTTCAGAGAGGCCAAGGGAATTTGACCCTCTGGTTGGGGCAGCCCAGAAAGCTTTATATAAAAATAGGAAAGACCCATGTTTCTTCTCCCCAAGCCAATCAAGGTATCATTTCAGCTAGGACAGACTATATTACATAAAATTTCCTGTATTATGATAGAAACTGCCAGAATAAATATAATCTTATATTTAGCACTTCAGTATGCTTATTTCTTAATTTATTTTAAATAAGTATGCTTATTTCTTATTAATTTATTTTATGTACAATCATCTAATCTATTTGAAATGAGTATCAAAATGTTACCTGGTCTAATAATTAGCCTCAGGCAGGCAGATGCTTCAAGAACTCAGGATATAGTCATTTTTTCTCTGCTTGAAAAAGCTAGGAAGATGCGAACTTCTCATCTCCCTTTTTTCAGTCATTCCGTCTGATATGATATTCAGGAAGTCTTTCCTTAATCCATGTTCCAGTTCTGGCAGGAGTTATTACCTGCAATGATTAATCAGGCAGTGATCAGGTACTTACCATTGAATCACTATTACCATTGTAAAATGTACATATGAAGCAATGCAGGAAGGAATACAGAAAGATCTGTGGGCTTTAATAAGGAAAGGGCTTCCTTGGGTAATAAAGCAAGGGGATTGCTTTCTCCCCAGGTGATACTAAACTTGACCCATCTTAGGAAATTAGGGTGGCAGTTTGTTAGGAGGAAATGGTCTTCACTCTTTTTGAGAGAAGAGGCTCTGCAATCTCCTGATGACTTCATTCCAGTGTTTTCAACCTTTCACTTGAGACCTGTTTGTTAATACTCTGGCCTTCATTGAACTCACAAACCATTCAGGACAATTACTCCATTCCTTTTGGATCGTGATTGGAAATGGACACACATGCCATGTATATATAAACAGGTACATACTCTGCAGGAATTTTTTTTCTCATTCTTTCTCCTCAAGGTTCATCTCCCCAATTCTATTAGCCTCTTTGAGAACCTGTGTTCCATCTCTTAAATTTTGTGGCTGAAGACATTCTTTGAATGTTTGGTGATTTTTTTTCTATCTCCATGGTTCTGATAGCCTTAATTTCAGCTATTACTGTATTATGGATATTTCATATAAAAGCGAGTTTGGGTAATTATGTGCAAGCCTTTTTATCCAGTCTCTTACCCTAATTTTACTTTGGTTTTTATTGTTTATGCTTTCGTTTTTTCTTGTTGTTTGTTTTTCTGGGGGTCTTATTGACAATTGAATCAAGACCATATATATTCTAAATCGTTAGCAAACACTAAATCAAAGAAAAATTCTGTGTAGGGAAGGAAACAAAAAAGAGGAAAACAGCAGAAAGTGTAAAAGTAGGTAATACAAGATCAACCATATTCATTATGATAAGAAATGTAAATAGGTTAAGTAAAACACTCAAATTGGCTTAAAAAAAAAACAACCACCCAGATATTAAAAAGTAACTCTGGGATGTTAAAAGACAAAAAATTCAAGCAAACACAACTTATAGGGAAGTAGAGGCTGTAGTATTAAAATTGGTGACCATGGTTAGGAGTTAGTATATTGATTTTTAATTGAAGAAATTGAAGTGCAACTGCATTTACCAGTACTTTCATTGAACATTATGCTAATGAATTATTGATGAAGCAAGGTCCTTTAAGCCTGTCATTACAGAAAACAAATAAATACTCTGTGGAGGTTATATAGTCTTAGCCTTTGAATTGTGCATACATGTGTGAAAGAAGAAAATCTGCTCAAGAGCAATAGAATATATCCAAGTTTCTGAGGAAAGAAAGGCAGATGGAGGTGATCATTGCCTGTCCTCAGCATGTATCCTGATTATGAATACCTTGAAATTAGAGCCAAATCGGTCAAAATTCTAGAGCTAAGCAGTTGTATCAGATTATTGATGGTCTATCTCTATGTGAAGAATTGAACTGAGGACCGAGTAGTAGAAAGACAGACTATAATAAATGTCAATTTACCACATAGACTAGCAATTACACTCCTGAGCATTAGCCTAGAAAAATTAAGTCATGTTTCCACAAAAACCTCTACATGAATGAATGTTCATAGCAGCTTTATTTGTAATTACTAAAAATTGGAAATGTACTTCCAATGTCCAATCCAAATATATTTCAAAGGATGGATGGATCAACAGTCTGTGATACATCTATACAATAGAATACTTCTTGACAATAAAAAGGATTGAACTAGTGATATATACAAAAAATAGGATGGCTCACAAGGGCACTGTGCTGAAAGAAAAATGGAAGCCAATCTCAAAGGGTTATATACTTACTACATAATTCCATTTATATCGCATTTTCTAAGTCACAAGATGGTAGTGATGAAGAACAAATTAGTGGTTACCAAGGGTTAAGGGTTGGGGTAGGGGCCAGTGTGACCAGTAAGAAGTTAAACAAAAGAGTTCCTTTGTGGTGATGGAACATTTCTGCATTCTGGTTATAGTGATGGTTACACAAATCTACATGAGATAAACTTTTATACAGTTGTATACAACATACACACATACATAAGTGCATATAAAGCACATGTACAAATGTAAAAACTCATGAATTCCAAATAAGCTCTTACACCTGAATTCATAGTATTGTATCAATGTCAGTTGCCTAGTTTTGACAATGTACTCTGATTATGTTTAAAGAAAAGCATCAACTATGCAACAGAAGAATGGCCTGTCTATATCAATCAATTTTTTGATTGGTATAGACAAGTAGTTTTCAAACCTGGGGGATCATCAGATTCACTTAAAGAGCTTTAAAAAATATATATTCCCTTCTGGACACTCCTCTCCATCCCTCCCCTCTTTTCTCCTCGCCCCCCCCCCACCCCGCCCCAAACCTGATTGAATTAGGATCTCTAGAAATGGAGCCAAGGAATCTGTATTTGCAGAACATTGCCCAAGGTTGGAACACACAATTGTAGAGCTTGGTTTCTGAGCCAGGGGTAGGAGAGGAGAAAACTGGTGGGTCTGTTCTGTGTGAGCTGTGGATGGTGATTCTCATTTCTGCTCCAATCTTGTTACAGTGAAAATTCTTCTGTATTCTGGCAATAAGTTAGGCATTTGTTTTAGATTTTTGCATTGTTAAGAGTTTTTGTTTTTTACCTTTTCAGAGTTTTTATAGTAATTTCAGTGGAAGTTTCTTGAGGCTGTGTCATTAGCTACTAATCAGTTGCCAATTTAAACCAGAAGTGGGGCAGTAGTACTTCTATCGATGGACCTTGTCTTTGCCTTTTCCACATGTGAACAGTGACTTGCTTCCAGCTTTCCCCAGCCAACCTGCAGAGTTCTACTTCACTTGATCAGATTTTCACATTGATGTGGCGGCAACATAAATCATGTTTCCCCCAAGATTGGCTAGTGAGTGGAAGACAGCCAAGGGACACCACAGTGAAGACATCAGTTAGGAAAATTACATCCAAAACCTGAAAGCTGCTGTCACTGAAGTTTTTGTTTATGAAAATTGGAAACGCTCTCCCCTCTAAGCCACTGACATCTCTGATTTATTGTTTCTCTGCTGAAAATTATCCAAAGATGTTTTCAGACATTAGCTGGTGAAAGCCAAATTTATTGAAGGTGGAGGGGAATGTAAAGAGCCATTATACTTGTGAATTTCTCAGTCAGACATGGCAGCCGTTTAAAAGCTAGAGTTGACCAGATTCTTTCTGTGCATATAAAAAACTACTTGAGGAGCTAGTATGACCCATAGTGCTAGAAGGAACAGCTATCTTATGCTGTGGTGCAAGAACTCTGGACCAGTAATCAAGCTGCAACTTGAATGTTTACCCTGATTCTGCCACTAACTAAAAGTGTGTCCTTGGTCAAATTGCTTAACTATTGGGTATCTCAGTCTCGTAATCTGTAAAAGTTGGGGTAGACAATAGACTAACACTTTTAAACATTTACGAGTTGTGGAATTTACAGTAAATAAAATCTCATGATTATCCCCCTTCAGAATTTAAAAATAATGTTCCCTCCCCCCAGTGGCATGTGCTAAAGAAGCAATTAAAATTCAGATTTTGCATGTTACTGAAGATTCTAAAGTTAATTTTAATGTAATGTTTATAAATATTAAATACATGTCACTTGTTCCCATATAAAAAGTATACATAATATTTTATTATTTCAGACTAATTATGTAAGAAGAAGCATAATATAATATTTTATTGGTTTGTAGATCAAATGTAAGGAATCCCAGTTATTAAAATATGGATACAAAGAGCCAAATCCCACTTATATGACTTAATGAATTTTTAAATTTTGAATATAAAAAAAATTTGTTTTTAAAATTTCCAAGTTGTGTTTCTAAATAAAATAAGGAAAGGTATTTTGTGGTAGTTAGCGCAAATACTTCTTTAAAAATAAGAGTCAATATGACTAATCTTACAAGACTAAGGACATTTTTTTGTACATTGTAAGGAGTCTGACCAATGAAGTTAATTATAAGATTGTTAGCTTAAGATCATCTTTGAGACTTATTTGCAAAATTAGAATCATCTTTATGGTCTTTAATTTTTCAGTGTTCCTTATGTTTTCTGCCTTTAATAATCTATTATGGTCAAAAAATTAAGCAATACATGAGTGTATTAATCAGAGCTCTCCACACACCCACATATATATTTATTTTTTATTTTTTATTGAATTTGTTGGGGTGACACTAATTAACAAAATTATACAGGTTTCAGGTGCACAGTTCTGCAACACATCATCTGTACACTGTACTGTGAGTTCACCACCCAAGTCAAGTCTCCTTCCATTACCATTTTACACACACACACACATATATATATATTTATTTATTATAAGAGATTATTAGAAGGAATTGGCTCTTTTGATTATGAAGGCTGACACCTTTCCCAAGATCTGCAGTCAGCAAGCCAAAGACACAGGACAACCATGGTGTAGGTTCAGTCTGAATGCCAGCAGGCTGGAGGCAGGAAAAGAGCTGATGTTTTAGTTCCACTCCAAAGGCCAGAAAAGACTAATATCTGGCTGAGGGCACCCAGGAGGAGTTCCCTCTTACTAGTACTTGCAGGAGAGTCAGCCTTTCTGTTTTATTCAGTCCTTCAACTGATTGAATGGGGCCCACTCACATTAGGGAGAACAATTTGGTTTACTTAGTTTATCAATTCAAATGTTAATCTCATCTAGAAACACCCCAGAGACACACCCAGAATGTTTGACCAAATGTCTGGGCACCCTTTGGCCTAGTCAAGGAGTAAGAATGAAAACATTTTCAAATTTTATAATGGTAAATACACACACACCAGCACCTACCTGTGTTCAGCTGAGTGAAAAACCAACCAAGTAACAGGCTCATGAACATATCTTGTGAATTTCTTTGGCTGCTACTCATGACGTACTGTACACCCACTTAGAGGTTCTCAAGCAGTATAGATTTAAACGGGCAAATTAAGCATTCAATTTGTTGACAGTTTAACATAAACATGTTATTGTAGGACAGAAAAATCTATGTCATAATTTTACAGCTTGATACATTTTCACAAAGTGAATATACCCATAAAACCCAGATTAAAAACAATTACCCACATCCCCCGAAATTCCCCTTATACCTACTCCCAGTCCCTAATGCTTCACACCCAAACAATAGTAATTACTATGCTTATTTCTATCAACATTGATTAGTTTGGCCTGTTTTGAACTTTATATGAATGGGATCATATAGTTTGTACTCTTTTTATGTCTACCTTCTTTCATTAAACACTAGAGGCCCAGTGCACAGGATTCGTGCACTGGGGTGGGGGGGGGGAGGGGGCGTGGCCTGCGGGGATCCGCTGGCTATAGGAGCGCTGCTCATCCTGGTTAGCTGAGTGGCTGTGGACCTGCCCTCTGAGCAGTTGCTCCCGCCCAGTGGTGCTCCCACTGTGGGAGCACACAGACCACCAGGGAGCAGCTCCTGCATTGAGCGTCTGCCCCCTGGTAGTCAGTGCACGTAACAGTGACTGGTCGACCAGTTGTTCTCGTCGTTCCACCATTCAGCCGCTGGGCTTTTATTATATAGGGTTATATTTATGGGATTCATTTACATTGTTGCATGAAGCAGTTTATTTTATTTTTTTCATTGCTGTTGTCAATGTAAGAAACATCCAAACCTGTAAGATTTTTTTTATGAGTTTATTTGAACCAAACTGACAATTGCCAGGAAGCAAAATCTTCACAGATTGAGAAAATGCTCTGGAAAATGTCAGTTTTACCACTTATTTTATACATTAGAATCAAAGGGGAAGATGTAAGGTGGTCACCTGAAATCTACTGGTGATAGATTAGGGAGGTGGGAGAAAGCAAAGCAGGGAAATCTCTGGCATAGGATAAAAGGTAAAACCAATAGCCCTAGCCATTTTGGCTCAGTGGATAGAGCATCAGCGTGCAGACTGAAGGGTCCCAGGTTCAATTCCAGTCAAGGGCATATGACTGGGTTGCAGGCTTCATCCCCAGTATGGGGCATGCAGGAGGCAGCCAATCAGTGATTCTTTCTCATCATTGATTTTTCTATCTCTCTCTCCCTCTCCCTTCCTCTCTGAAATATATATATATATATATATATATATATATATATATATATATATATATGTAAAAAGGTAAAACCAATATACAGTATATTTTCTTTATGTAAGTGGGTATAGGATAGTTAACAATTAACATAATAATAGCAACGAGGGGATTTGTGGTGTGGTGGTTATGCTTTGAGGGAGTGAGGGAGGGAAGGAAATTACTTTCATACTCCAAAGGTATGTTATCAGGTATGTTATCATAGATGCTGAAAAAAGATGACAGGCTCATTTAAGGCAAAGATTGACCTTTGTTAGGGGAAAAAAATTACTTTGATATTCCAAAGGTATGTTACAGACAGGCTAAAGATAAGCAAAGATTGTCCTAAAAATACCAGCCTAGAACATGACTACTTGCCACGTACTGCTTTTAGTTAGAAAATTTTAATTTTAGACCATCCTGATCTCTGAGTTTATAAGGCCGCCTTGTAGGCCTCCTCTGAGCTTGTCAGGTTTAGTATGTGGCTCCTTTCTTTGTCCACAGTGTAAAATATTCTATTATATGAATATGCCACAATTTATTCTGTTTGCTTGTTGATGGACATTTGGGATATTTTTTGTTTGGATTTTTACAAATAGTGCTCCCTTGAACAGTCTTGTATACGCCTTTTGATGTACCCATTTCTGTTGGGTGGAATATATGCATGTCAACTTTAATAGATACTACCAGTTTTTCAAAGAGATTGGAATCAGTGTATACCGAGTTATGATAATTCAACTTGCTCCACATCCTCAACAACACATCATATCATATTCATTTTAATTTTAGCCATTCTGGTGGGTGTGTATTGGTATTTCAGTGTGAGTTTATGTTGAATAATATAATAATGTATTGTACAATATAATAATACTAGAGGCCTGATGCATGAAATTTGTGCAAGAATAGGCCTTCCTTCCCCCGGCTGCTGGCACTGGCTTCCCTCTGCCACCCAGGACCTGGGCTTCCCTCGAAGCCCAGCTTCGTCCAGAAGGATGCCCGGTCTAATTAGCATATTATGCTTTTATTATTATAGACAATACAGGCATCTCTCAGAGATATTATGGGTTCGGTTCCAGCCCACCTCAATAAAGCAAGTATTGCCTTAAAGGGAGTTGTAATCTTTTTGCTAGTGCAAGATCTTGCCTTCAATTTGTAAAAAATGCATCATTTATGAAGTGCAATAAAGCAAAGTGCAATAAAACAAGGTATGTCTAGTATTATAGCCTTAATATTAATGATATTGAACAACCTCTTTATATGTTAATTAGCCATTACCATATCTTCCTTGATAGATAGTTCAAGTATTTTGCCCACTCTTCTATTGGATTTCGTTTTTTATAATGGCCTTTTCCAATTTGGGTATCAAGGTTATGCCAGTTTAATAAAAATCAGTTGGAAAGAATTCCCTCCTTTCCTTTCTCAGGAAGAATTTGTGTATGAATCAGTGATATTTCTTCTTTTAATGTGAGGAAGATTTCACCAATGAAATAATTCCTGGGAAACTTATTGTGGATTCAATTTCTTTAAATATAGTGACTAGTCAGATCTTCTATTTATTCTTGTGTTGGTTTTGGTAAATTGTGATTTTTTGTTGTTGTTGATTTTTTTAAGGAATTTATCTGTTTCATCTAAATTTACTAATCTGTTGACATAAAATTGTTCATAAGATTTTTAAATTATATTTTTAATTATCTGTAGGATCTTTAGTTATGTACTTTTTTCATTCCTAATATTGGTAATGTATGTCTTCTTTTTTCTTGATTATTTATAGAGATTTATCATTTGTACTGTTTTTTCAAAGAACCATTTTTAACTTTGTTGATTTCAATTTACATTTGCATATTACTTCTCTGATTCTGCTGTGAAGCAGTAGCAACCAGCAGCAGCAGCAGCAGCAGCAATAGCCGTCTGCTATTCTTGAACTTCTTGAGATGAATACCTAGATCCTACTTTTTTCTTTTTCACTGTTTCTTCTTTACTAATGTATGCATTTAGGGCACTAAAGTTCCCTTGAGGTACAACTATACATTCATCCCAAAGATCTTTACATGTCACATTTTCATTTACATTCAGCTTAAAATATTTTTATTTTTTATTTTTATTCCTTCTTTGATACATGAGTTATTTAGTAGGGCATTATTTTCAATTTTTTTATTTCCTGGCTATCTTTTGTTATTGATTTCTAGCTTGATTTTACTATGGTCAGAGAATGTAATAGAGGGATTTTTATTCCTTTGAAATTTGTTGAGACTTGTCATATGGTTCAGCATATGGTCAATTTTGGTAAACATTCTATATGCCCTTTAAAAATATGTGTTTTCTGCAGTTACTGGTAGCAGTGTTCTATAGTCATCAAATAGACCACGTTTTTTTTTGTCACAATGGGTAAATATTCTGTATTTCTTCTGATGTTTTGGTTCTAATTATTCTGTCAGTTATTGAGACAGGTATGAAACTCTCCAGTTATGATTGTAAATTTGCTTACTTTTCCTTTTAGTCCTATTCATTTTTTTGTTTACATATATCATAGCATACATTTCTAGGTGCATTTAAATTTAGGATTGTTGCATCTTCTTAGTAGATTGATTTTTTTTAACATTCTGGCATGTACCCCTGTATCTCTATAACGCTTTTTGCCTTAAAGTCTACTTTGTCTGATACTAGTATGGCTGCATTAGCTTTCTTTTTAGCTAATAATTACATAGTATATGAAAGGTTAACATGGTGGTACATGGGCAGGCTAAATAGCCATCCCAAATGGGTGGATAAAGAAAAATTGAATTTATTTAAGGAAAGGGGATGGGGGATGGGATATCCAAAGGGAAGGGCTGCACTGCATGGAGCCAAGGGGACATTGGGTCCATGATGGCAGCATCCAGAAGCTGGAGTTTCATCCTTATAAGCAGTCACTGGTGGGGAGCTCTTGTCTCCATGGTTTGGGGGCTAATTGGTGAGCTTGGGATGCGGATGGAATGCAGGAGTGCAATCAGGTGTCTTTAGGACAGTTCAGTTCCTTATATGGTCTGACTGCTGGTGTCAAGCAAGTTTTTCCTGGTCTTTGTTCTACTATGGTGGGAAGCTTACAAGTGGCTATTAAGGATTATATTGCCCTGTAGTCCTAACAGTTTATATTTTCACCAAAGTTTTTTCAACTTTATTTTTAATTTTTATTGATTTCAGAGGGGAAGGGAGAAGGAGAGAAAGATAGAAACATCAATGATGAGAGAGAATCATTGATAGGCTGCCTCCTGCACACCCCTTACTGGGGATCCAGCCCACAACCAGGGCATTTGCCCTTGACCTGAATTGAACCCTGGACCTTTCAGTCTACAGGCTGACGCTCACTGAGCCAAACTGGCTAGGGCTTTTTCAACTTTATAAGCAGCATGTAAAGTGTTTCTTTTTCTAACAGATTCTGATTTTTAATTGTAGTTTTTACTTTGAATTTAAATTGATTACTGGTACATTGGGATTTATATACATCATTATACTTCTTTTCTATTTTTACTCTCTTTTGTTTCTTTTGCTTTTTCCTTCTTTCTTGCCTTTTAAAAATCAATTGTATTTTGTTATTCTACTTTTATTCTCTATTAGCTTGTTTACTATACAGTCTTTTAATGGTTTTCCTAAACACTGCAAAAAGCATCCTTAACTTATTAGAGTCTAATATAACTTAACAAGTCCCACAAAATGCTAAAACTTTAGACTACTTTAAGTCAGTTTATTCCATTCCTACCTTTTTATTATTGGAAGCATAATTTCAAATTCACAAATATTTTAAATCCAAAGTAATATTAGTATTATTACCAATAATATATATTTATATGTATCTACATATTTGTCCCTTTTTTCTTCCTATGTTTAAAATTTATTTTTTTTAGTGTAGGCCTGCTGATAATAAATTATCTCTGTTCTTGTCTTGAAACAACTTTTTTTTCTTCATTACTGATCTTTTTACTTGGTATTGAATTCCAGGTTGACAGTAATTTTCTTTTAGCATATCAATGTGTAGTTTTATTGTTTTCTTATTTCCATTATTTTCTTGAAGTCAGGTGTCAGTCTTGCTATTCCTTTGAAGGTGTATCTTTGGTTTTGGCAGTTTTGTGTTTTTCTTCCATAGAGTTTAAAATTATTTTTTAATCTGTGACTTGATGTCTTTAATCAGTTTTAAAAATTTGCAGCTGCTTTTTCTTTAATTTTTTTCTTTCACCCCTCTAGCTCCTCCTTCTGGGGGCTCCAAATATACGTATTTTTGGCTCACTTTGTTGTGTCATATGTTCTATCTTTTTGTTTCCATCTAGGTATTTGCCTAGATATTTTTATTCACCAATATTCCAAATAATAACCCTCCCTTCAGCTGTGTATAATCTGTTCTTAAACCCATCTCCCATATTCTTAATTTCAGATATTATATTTTCCAATGCTAGAATTTGCTCTTTCTTTAAATATCAATTATGTGGTGAAATTCTGCATTTTTTCCTCCATTTTATTATACATGTTAATCACAGTTATTATTTTAAAGTCCAATTCTGATTTTGTTCACCTGTAGAACTATTTTTGTTGTCTGTTTCTCTCTTATTCTTGTTCTCGGCAAGTCTGTATTTTTATTGACTCTCAGCCATTGTGCATGAAACTTTTGAGGGGCTCTGGATGACATTCTCCACCAGAGATTTATGTTGTCTTTTGGTAAGTACCTAGAGTAAGGAAGGCATCACTGCAATACATTCAGGAACTTTGCAGACTTGTGGCTGGGATACAGTTTTTATAAGGTTCAGTCTACACTTCGTTTATACCCATTACTTTAGGTAGCCCATCAAATCCCAACAGAGAGCCTAGGGCTTTTTAGTAAAGTGCATCCTAGGTGGGATCTGAACTCTAATATTTGTTTTCTCAGCTCCAAGAGTTCTGCAGAAAACTCTTCTGTACTTTTCAGCCATTTTCTGCTTGCACCCTGCCTTCTACAGCTTAGCATGCCACCAAACTCACTTTTCTGTCCCTCTCTTCTCTCTATGATCTTGATTACTTAAATTCTTTCTTTCTTTCTTGGTAGGACCAAACTCCAATTTATGTCTCTCTAGCCCTGTGAGTTTGCCAAAAGTTCTCCTCGAGTCTCTGCCTCTCTTCCTACATCAAGAATCTGGTATGTGGAACTTCGGGTTCATTTCAGAAAACTTTTATTTTATATCTTGCCTTCCTACATCCTGGATTCCTCGCAGCTCTCTGATACTTTCAAGCAGCTTTTTTTAAAAAGTTGTTTCTGTCCTTTCTAATTGTTCTTGGCAGAAGTGTTGGTCTGCTACAAGTTACTCCATCATACCCTAAACCTGTTTCTTGATTAAAATAGGAATTCTTGCCCTAGCCAGTTTGGATCAGTGGATAGAGTGTCTGCCCACAGACTGAAGGGTCCCGGGTTCAATTCCAGTCAGGGTTATATAGCTCAGTTGCAGGCTGGATCCCCAGCCCCAGCTGGGGCATGTGTGGGAGGCAACCAATCAATGTGTCTCTCTCACATCAATGTTTCTCTCTGTGTGTCTCTCCACCTCCCTTCCACTCTCTCTAAAAATCAATGGAAAAATATCCTCATGTGAGAATTAACAAAAATAAATAAGTAAATAAAATAGGGAATTCTTCCTTATGCCATTACTGCCATTAACACTTTGAAGCCTCAGGGGTTCCCAACCATGTCCCTTGAATAAATTATCTCTGATGGTTTGTTTAATTTAAACTTCCAATGATTCGTTCAGGTTAATATCAAGGACTTTTGTACCCTGGATCAAACATGCACCAGGAACAGTGCTAGATATTTTCATAAATAATTATCTTTTTTTTTTACCTTAAAAATAATCTAGTGAGGTAGTGATTATTATTCCACTTTTAGAGATGAGGAAATAGATACTCAAGGCGTTCTTGAGCACTGTCATACTGCTCTTCAGTAGCAATACTAAATTTGGGCTCTAGTGTTGTGCCTTCAAGTTCAATGCTTTGTTTTAGAACCCCCAACGATGCCAATAAATGCATAATTGATTGTTGACTGAAAGGAACAATTCCCCTAAAATGAAAGGCAGACTTCAAATGACTTCCTGTCTTGGTTTAACACTCACCACTTTCTTGTGGATGAAAATGGGCAACTAAACTTGACAAGCTCAGGGAAGGAAGGCCTGTGTGGCAGGCCCTACAAACCCAGAGACCAAAGTAGTCACAGGGTTGTCTGAATGTGAAAATTCCTAACTCAAGTCCTGTGCATCTTAGATAACAGAGTGATCTTCTGTTGTCATCATTGCTGCTGCTGCTGATGTTGTTCCTCAGTCATCTGACTGTTTCTAAATGACTCAGTACAGAGTGAAGAATCTGCTTTTTCAAACGCCCTTGTTGGCACAGCCACCAGCACCAGCATGTGTCCACATTGTTATCTTGTTTCCCACATTCATTCTATGTTCTGTAAATGTTAACTATCCTGTACCCACCAATTAAAAGACTACAAGTATGTGTCTCTCAGTGTTATTTTTAATCCATTCTCAGAGGTTCCTCCCTTTCACTGTTTTGCTTTCTTTCACCAGTCTACTACCAATGAGTTTCATGTAACCCTCCCTATGTCTCCTTCGTTGATTCTAATGTATGAAATGAGGGCTGCAAAACTGCTATTCTGTGGAGCACTTTCTTAATTCATTGAGATTTTGCTTGCCTGCAATTGTCATCAGTTTGACTCAAACGCTTACAAGACTTTTTCTTAGGCTGCACTTGTGGATGTCCTTTTGAATGCCAGAAAATGGAAATTATCAGTTTGTTTCTATTTATAAGTGGGAGGGTTGAGAGCAAATAAGCTTTACTGAAGGCCTCAACTTTCAATTGTCATTCTACATTTCTCTGTAAGGAAAGTTGAGATGCATGGAGGTTGCACTGTGTTTGAAGGTCAGATGGAGTGTTTCTATGATGAAGAGTCTCATGTGAAGACCAGTCTCTCGTGATCCCTGTGATGACTAGGGGTTTCTGGGTGAATGTGGAGTGAGGGAGGAGGGAGATATCATTTCTGCCCCCTGAAAAGGACATGTTCTGCACAGAAAGAATTTTTCCCGAATGAGGCAAGGTAGTATAATGTAACATTTATTGAACATTTAGGATGAGCGAGGTATTGTGGGGAGTATAATATAAATCAGGAAAAGCCCCTACCTTCAGGAGATGACAATGTAATGGAAAATGTGTTTTAACATGATCATTCCTATATCCGGCATTAACTAAGTTTGGGGAAATGATTTGCCACTTACAAATACCTACTTTCTAATTATGACCCATGTCCATAGCTCGGTGGTTTTTAAGCTGCACCGCATGATGGCTAGTGGTTTGACTGTGCTCCCGTAGGTGATTCTATCTAGGCTGTGGCAGTAGAAGCTGCGGGGTGGAGTGGGTGTGAGGGCTGAGCTGACAGTCCCTGGGTGGCTTATCCTACATTTGCCTAAACAGCTTTGATATTCTATGTTTTATACTTTGGGCTTCTTATAAGATTCATTTGGGGGAAAGGAACAGGCTAAATCACTGGGTTACGCAACAATTACAAAACATTCAGGCTTTCTGGTGGGGCACTCGAGTTAATGCTTTGTGGTCCCGCAGCAGCCAGAAATTACCTCCCTCATTTGAAAAGCAGTACTGAGATAATCTGCGGTTAAGTTCTGAGAGTGAAAAAGCTTGTTACACCACCCACTTGTTTGCCAAAAAAGGATCCTCTGAAGCGGGAATGAGCGAACATTATAGAAATTGTCTTTTTATTTTGTCAGAGGACTGACAAGGCACATCAGGCTGTAAGCACGCAGATGCTGCCCAAACCAGGCCATGATCTAAGTGCCAGGGAAGACTTCTCTTAGGCAGCTTGAGGCAAGTCCCAGACAACTAATCATGGTTTCAAGGGGAATAAATGGCCAAGAGTGAAATATGCTGGTGGGGTCTTTACTTATTTTTGGCCTCTTAAATTCAGCTCACAACATGAACAATACTATGAGCAGCTGAATCATTTAGGTAGTTTGGAAAAAAAAAAGAATTAAAACAAAACAAACAACTAAGCTCTGTGAAATGGAAAATGAGCTTTCTGTACAGGATGAGTGATGAGTTATGCAGAAAGCATTCCTGAGCAAAAGCTTTGGGGCCAGTTGTTCTGGTTTGGTTGTTAAGTAGGAAAATGGGTCAGTTGGTCCCACAAAACTTGTACTTCTGATATGTGATACAATATAGGCAGCAGGGGATGAGAAAATCACATCTGAAATGACTCCTCTCATTGATGTTACCTGGGCTCTTTCAGCCTAATTGATAAGAGAAAGGGCCCTTGTCTGCAGAAAACATTTACCCCTCTGAGAACTTCCTTTTCTATTCCTATTCCCTGAGAAGGCAGGAGAATGTAACACAAGGCTGCTTCTGAGCCAGTCTTGCTCTGGCAGGGATGCAGTGATGCAGTGATGCAGTGATCAAGTGAGTACCTGGAAACTCCTGCAAGGCTCCACCCTGAAATTGCCAGGCCTTTCCTCACAAGCCAGAACCCGCGCACCAAGATGGCCACGGGCACTGAACTTCTCAGATCTCCTGAAGTCAGGAGCCATAGCTCTCCTTCCCTTCCCCATCCCCCACTCCCTACTTCCTTCATAGCTACTAAGTGCTCTCTCTGGAATGTTTGAAGGTGAGGATTTAGGTCTGGGCAACCTGTTAAAAATATGAATTGTTACCATGAACTCTGAGTGGCCTTTCAGCTTTGCTGACAGAAATTTACTCCGTGTAGACCACTCCTCCCCCCCACCCCCCAACAAAAAAATTAAGCAGGTAAGGTCATTTGGAGTTGAAACAAGCATGCAGTCGGTATGTTTGAAAATGAAATTATAATTAACCTGCTGATGGCTGTGAGGTGTTACCTTGAACTCTGTGTGGCCTCTTGGCACAGCAGCTGAACTTGCTTTATTGAATACCCAGAGACCTAAACAGGTGAAATCAGGATATGTCCGGGCCAAATGTACTTTTAGGAAGAAGATTATGTCTCCTTTAGTGCCGATTGTAAGAGAGTTGAGGATTAACTGAGCAGCACTAATCAGAAAATAAGAATGGGTTTTGGCCATCCATGTCCATATGAAGCATAAAATTTGTTAAAACTGCTGAGGAAAATGACTTATTTTCCCACTTTGTGAATTGATTCCTGAAGTGATGAGAGGTTGCCAGGCCCAATAGTGGCCTAGGAAGATTATTGCAATTTGGCAATCATATATCATCTATATGTTTAGGAAAACATTGTAATCACCCATCTGAGAGCTATGAAGTGTTGCTTGAACTCCAAGTGGTCTGTTGACACATGGGTTGGACAACTTTATTGAACTATTCAAAATGAGGTAGGTAAAATCATACAGCAATAACTTAGCATTGTTAATGACAAGGAGGGGTGGTGAGGTCATTCATGATGTAGAATGAATGGGTCTAAGATAAACTTTAACTCTCTCTTGTCCGTGAAATATTATTTTAAAGTAAATGTGTGGCTTACTTCCTTACATAACCAACAGAACTGGATAATGGTGCTGCAGTTATCCTGTGTGTGCTAGGTTAAGGGAATACTGGAAATAATTGATTTATTGTCAGAGTCGGTCATGAGCTGCACCTTGTCACGCCTGGTGCTTTAAACTGGCAAGAAATCCATTTCATCCTTGTCATCCTGAATAAAAAAGAACTGCATTATTCTGTTGCTTCCATCTTCACATCCCTTCCCTCAATTACTGATGATTCCATGGTAAAGCCACATGGTATAAAAGCAGAAATTGGGAGATCCTCTTTGTTTTGGTTGAGAGCATCAATTGTTAGAATAAACAAACTGTTTAGTTCACTTTGTGCTTTCGACAAGCTGACTAGAATGAATGCTCTTGTTGGTTTAATAATTAACAAAGAACAATACTCCAAAATGGGGTTTATTACTGGGTGGAATTACTCCACTCAGAGGATTGGAATGATCTAATTATTCACATCTCTGTCTCGTTGAAGCATTAAATGTGTAAGTAACACTCAGGTTTTCCTGTTTCAAAAGTAGTTTCAATTAGGACACAGGTACAAACACTCTTGGCCTTCCCAGCTCCCTTCTTAGCAGCCTGTGTTATATACTCTTGTGTTTCTTGAAGAACGCTTATTAGATGAAGAGGATAGCTTCACAAGGTACTAGCTTGTAAGCCAGGTTCATCTCATGTCACATTACTTGGTTGGTGATTAAGGAAAGAAAATGCTTTGTGTTTGCCCAGCATACTTTATCTCAATCAAATGCACAAACTTAGAAATGGACTAAAGCCTCTACAACAGTTACAGGCATGATCGTGTCAGCTCAGTGTCCACAGAGATTAACGGCCTAGTCCCACTTTGGAGTGCCATTTAGATTGCGGTGGACTGTATACCTTGGAAGTCTGGCCTAAATGTGCAGAGCCTCCAACAATTTTATTTCTGTTTCCCCATCAATCTGATAGGTGTTCTCCAAATCATAAACATATCCTGTTTTTCTCCTGCACTTAGAAGCACCACAGTTCATTCGTGCTATTCCTGCCATCCAGGATGCTCCCCCTCGCCCAGCCTCAGTTGTTTCTCTGTTCCTGCCTGCCTCCTCCAGGAAGCCTTCCCTCACCTGCCATTCCAATCTCTGAATTCAGAGGAGATTGTCTATAGCACTCATCATGGTGTAAGATGCATGAAAAAACTTACACAAGTATCCACATTAATGTCACTTATCATGAACTTTATCATAGTTATTTTGCATGTTGTCTCAATATGTCCCCTCTGCGTTTGCATGGTAGAGTGCCCCCAACTCCCTCCAATTGCTGTCAAAGTGACCTTTCTAAAAATACAAATTTGATTGAGGGTTCTTCTGCTTAAAACTCTGCAGGATCTGCCCATCACCTCCAGGGAAAAGGTGAGGGTGGGAAGGAAGCCCTTGCATATAAGTACCTTCTCTAGCCAGCCCCTCCCTCTCTTTCCAGCTGCAAATTTGACCATTCCCTTGGTATACCCACACAAAATTTGTTGCTGTTCATTGAACATGCCATAGCAAAGTTTCTTCCTTTGGGCTAGGCATTTATTCCCCTGGAAAACTTTTACTCAACTTTTAAGATTCAGGTCAGATGTTTCTGTTGCTGGGAAACTCTCCCTGACTCTCTCAGGCAGGGACTGGCCCTCCTTCTGCACCTCTTCACACCTTACACAAAGCTCTGTCACAGTCTATCATACTAGACTGTGTTTATTTCCCCATATGTATGTCTCCTCTACTGGCTGTGAAATATTTAAGATAAAGACTATTTGTTGCCTTACACATTTTTATATCCTTATCTCAGTTTCCTGGCACACAGCAGTTGTTCAATAAACCTTTGTTGAATGAATGAATAAATGAATAAATGAATGAGTGAACTAATGAGCAAATGAACACATGAACATATTTTTTAATGGAATTAAAAGAAAGCAAAATAATTTCTAATGAGAGAGATGGTCAGAAATTAAAGTATTCTGTGTCTATAAATGTCCTGCTTTTATGTTGATACTAGAGGCCCAGTGCATGAAATTCATGCATGGGGTGAAAGGGTCCCTCAGCCTGACCTGCATTCTCTTCATTCCGGGACCCCTCAGGGGATGTCTGACTGCCTCTCACAATCCGGGACCGCTGGCTTCTAACTGCTCGCCTGACTTCCTGCCTGATCGCCCCTAACTACCTCTGCCTGCCTGCCTGATTGCCCCTAACTGCTCCCCTGCTGGCCTCATCACCCCTAACCGCCTCTGCCTCGCCGCGCACCCGGCACCCAGGCTTCCCTCCCTCTGGCTGGCCACAGGCACCCAGGATCCGGGCCAGCTTCGCCCGGGCCGTCTGCAGCAACAGGGGACTGTGGGTGGGTGGCTTCGCCTGGTCCGCAGTCACAGGCTCTCGGGTCTGCAGGGCGGGCAGCTTCGCTCGGTCCACAGCCACAGACACCCAGGACCACGAGGTAGGCGGCTTGTTCCTCTCCTGGGCCGCAGCCTGGCTGGTCCCCATTCCTCTCTCCCCAGTGTTGAGTGTCTGAGCCATTACAGCGTGAGGGTGTGACAACCATTTGCATGTTAGCTCTTTATTATATAGGATACTAGAGGAAGGGTGCACGAAATTCGTGCACAGGGGAGGGTGGTGTCCCTCAGCCCAGCCTGCACCCTCTCCAATATGGGACCCCTCGAGGGATGTCCGACTGCCTGTTTAGGCCTGATCCCACGGTGGGATCGGGCCTAAACGGGCAGTAGGACATCCCTCTCACAATGCAGGACTGCTGGCTCCCAACTGCTCGCCTGCCTGCTTTCCTGATTGCCCCTAACCACTTCTGCCTGCCAGCCTGATCACCCCCTAACCACTCCCCTGCCATCCTGATTGATGCCTAACTGCTCCCCTGCCAGCCTGTTTGCCCCTAACTGCCCTCCCCTGCAGGCCTGGTCACCCCTAACTGCCCTCCCCTGCAGGCCTGGTCACCCCTAACTGCCCTCCTGCAGGACTGGTCACCCCTAACTGCCCTCCCCTGCAGGCCTGGTCCCCCCCAACTGCTCTCCCCTGCAGGCCTGGGTCCCTCCCAACTGCCTTTCCCTGCAGGCCTGGTTGCCCCCAACTTCCCTCCTCTGCCAGGTTGGTCACCCCTAACTGCCCTCTCCTGCAGGCTCAATCGCCCCCAACTGCCCTCCCTTGCAGGCCTGGTCCCTCCCAACTGCCCTCCTTTGTTGGCCATCTTGTGGTGGCCATCTTGTGTCCACATGGGGGCAGGATCTTTGACCACATGGGGGCAGCCATCTTGTGTGTTGGAGTGATGGTCAATCTGCATATTACTCTTTTATTAGATAGGATAGAGGCCTGGTGCATGGGTGGGGGCCAGCTGGTTAGCCCTGAAGGATTTCCCGGATCAGGGTGGTGGTTCCCTTGGGGCGTGGGGCAGCCTGGGTGAGGGGCCTGTGGTGGTTTGCAGGCCAGCCATGCCCCCTGGTGACCCAAGCGGAGGCCCTGGTATCTGGGGTTTATTTATCTTCTACAATTGAAACTTTGTAGCCTGGAGCGGAGCCAAGCCTTCTGCTTGCTCTGTGGTGGCAGCCATTTTTTTTTTTTTTTGGATTTATGTATCTTCTATAATTGAAACTTTGTAGCCTTAAGTGGAGGCCTGGGCTGGCCAGGGTGTGCAGAAAGCTTGGCTTCCTCCATCGCCGGGGGCAACCCTATCCTTCTCCTCTTTCCAGCTCCGTGGCTGCGGCCATTTCTTTTTGGATTTATGTATCTTCTATCATTGAAACTTTGTAGCCTTGAGTGGAGGCCTAGGCCGGCAAGGGCAGGCGGAAAGCTTGGCTTCCTCCATTGCCCGGGAAACCCAAGCCTCCCTCCTGCTCTCTGTGGCCGTAGCCATCTTGGTTGGGTTTATTTGCATATTCGCTCCTGATTGGGTGGTGGGCGTGGCTTGTGGGCATGGCTTGTGGGTATAGTGGGGTGATGGTTAATTTGCATATTACTCTTTTATTAGATAGGATGAGCTGCTTGCTGAGGGGCCTGGGTGCACCCCCACTGTATATTTAACCAGAGAATACAGCCCCTTGATATGTGTCTTGACTATGGATATTTTGATTTGTGAAACTCCTCTAGTTTGAGTAGAAGTGATGATTGCCATTGTATGTCAGATAGGTGTAAGCACAATTTGACTGTAACTAGAAAAGTAGAGTCTTCCATCTCATCTCTTAACTACTCTTTAATGTAATGTGTATTCAGAAAATGAACACTTCCCTTAGTGTTTTGCAGTATTTTTAGCCAAAACTTAATAGGAGAGAATTAGTCAGTATTCTCACCTGATTTTTAATTATTCTTTAGTAGGACCCAAGCAATGGCCAATTTTATCCAAAATTAACACAGAAGGCCAATGCCATTAACATTCTGTTCAGGACAAGCTAAAGGGCTTCCCCGTCAGCCAACCCTCAGCTCCAAATTCCAAAAGCACAAGCTCTTGACATTTGATTTTGTATTTTTGTTTTTCTCTTCAGAAGTTTAGTGTTTCTACTCACCAGAGCTCACTGGGCAGGTAATAGAAGCAGCTTAGGAATAAGCAGTGAGGACTGCCATTTTATAGGACAGGAAAACAAGGCGCCAGAGTGACGTAGTCTGTGAGCTGATGTAGGATGGTTCAGGTACAGGTCAGTGCAGTGGTGAGGAGAGCACCCAGGTATCCTTGAAAGTTAGTCTCTGGCTAACCACCCAACTCCTCTATCCTGGGCAATTTCACTTGTGCCAGTGATCCCAAGGATTTTCTGAATGAATTACCATAATTGGATTTAATTCAGGAAGGGGGTGTTTTTCTATACACACCAAACAGGCTGCATACTGGATTCTTTTGCCTAGATGACAGGGAGGTAGAAATCCAACAGGAAATACATCTTTGCCAATTAGAAAGGTTGATGAGCTAAGTCCCGCAAACATTGGGCACTTATCCAAAGTAACTCCTAGTAACCCCCTGGCACCTTGGCTCACCTCACCGCACTTCACAGCCAGAAGCATACCAGGTGGATTCACTTTCTTACCTCCCTGATAAGGCAACAGGACTTGGCCACACCTAGACTCACATCCAATCTCCTTTCCTGCTTCCCCTGACCCGAGGTCTGATAAAAATTCAGGGTGAAAATGTTATTGAGGTACAGGCTATAAACCATATCAGTATGTACGTAAGTAGAGGGAGGGGAAGGGGGGGAGGAAAAAGCAAAAAAAAAGTCCAAATGGAGAGTTCAGTGTCACCTCTAGGTGACCTTGGCAGCATGTGGAGTAGAAAGGAAATTGCCAGGAACTTGCAGCCTTTTTTTTTTTTTTTTTTTTTTTTTAGCATTGTTTTGACTTGGCTTTGCTACAGAGCAACTTTAGGGGACTGGGGCAAAAAATAGGTCATTGTGAACTGCAGGTGGAGTTTTGATCTCGAACTATAATCTGTTGTATATGTGCAAACCCAGAAGTATTTATCATGATGAAAAGAAAACTTTTCCTCATAGGTTTATAGACCATTTTATATTATATGAGCACCAACATTATAAGTCCCCCTTCCCCCCCCTAAAAAAAGGTAGGATCGACTGGAGTTATCTTCTCTCTCCTTCCTTCTGCCTCAATCTCTCCATCTCTCTCCTTTTCTCACTCCTACCTTCCTTCACCCCCAGCTTCCATTGACCATGCTTCTCTGTTATGAAAAACCTCATCATACAAACTACCTCTGACTTTTGGGGTACCCTCCTGAGGAGATACTGCTTAGTGCAGGCAGACTCACTCAAAGATTCAGTGATAGGCAGCATATTCAAGAGGCTGGGCTTTTAACTGTTCCTCCCAGGTAGTCGGGGCATTCACCATGATCTTTACCTACTTAGTTTAAACTCTTGAGAGAATGCAGACCAGTATGCAGAAATAATGTATTCCAACAAATGAAAGGGGGAGAGTTTTAAAACTCTTACTCTTGGCCTCAATCATGTCACTTAATCCCTCCCACCATCTGTTTCCTCATTTTCTAAACGTAATAGGAAACATGTCACTGCATCTGGCTGCTAAAATGATAGGCACTGTCTCTGGACTGAGGAAAATCTGGAGAGTATTGCTTAAGCAATTTTATACTTGAGAACTGCTAAAAACATTGCTTGGGTTGCTGATTCCTTCCTTCCAAATTATTCTGTACTCACAAAAAGGATTGAGAGCCCTGTTGGCATGGCTCAGTGGTTGAGCGTCAACCTATGAACCAGGAGGTCATGGTCTGATTCCCAGTCAGGGCACATGCCCAGGTTGCAGAATCAATCAATACAGGAGGCAGCCAATCAATAATTCCCTCTCATCACTGATGTTTCTTTCCTCCTCCCTTCCTCTCTAAAATCAATAAAAATACATTTAAAAGTAAAAAGATTAAGAAAACAGAGGTTTAAATTTCAGAAGAAACATTGAGGATAGCCTATAAATGCCCTGTCACCTATGTGTCTAAGGAGGGAATCATTTAGGTGAGGCTTAATACAAAAGAAGGTCAGTTTTATTCATTTCCTGATCATTGTGATTTTTGAAGATTAATAATCAGAGAGAAAAAATAACAAGAGGAGAAATAGGTGTCTGTTACTGAGACTTTTGGGGTAAAATTGGGATTAATTGACAGAAAAATGTTGTTGAGAACCACAAACAGCTAAGAAAAGCGTTTTATTATGGCTTTTAACTGTGAAATATGATATGTTCTGGACAGTGTGGGTAGAAAGTTGGGAAAGGGAGGATGGTCTCACCTTGAAGTTTCTTAAAAGTTTGTGATATCAAATTTTTTGGTCTTTTGTTCTGAACCCTTATTGATACTTGGAGGAAAGAGACATATAGAGTGTCCCAAAAAATGTATACACACTTTGAAAAATTATTAATTCCAGTGGGTTAAATCTGAAAAGAAAGAAACATCAATTGAGCTATCAGCTGTTAAAATGTGTACACATTTTTTTTTTGAGGGGGGGACACACTATATATATGTCACTGTTTCTTTTCAGGAGGGAAGTGAGACTTGGAGTGGACAGATATCTTAGGATATTCTATTAGCCTTTATTTGGCATTTCTGCCCTCTGATATTGGGTGTGTCACCTGAGACCATTCATACTGCTTCCTGGGGGCTTAGAGTGAGTACCAGCCACCATCACCTTTCTGTGCCTCAGAATTTTGTACACCCAGGGGTTTCAGCTGCTGTCAACAGGAAGTCTCACATTTCTGTGATCTCTGGAACTTAGGTTCCCAAAGAAAGCAGTGATCCAAAGTTGCCACCAGCTTTACCTCTGCAGTTTTAGGAGGCTAAAACACCCAGAATTTGGTGCTGCTGGAGTGGGACAGTAATTCTCAGTAATCATGGGAAGGCATGGGGGTTGGGACACATCTAGAAGGCTTCCTGTCCCTGGTTCCACCTCACATCCTGTATTTGTTTATCCCTTCATTTCCCCCGCTATTATGATGGGAATGCCCCATATTCACCATATGTAGGATTAATAAAAGAATGATTAATTCTGTAAAGCCTGTATATAATAATAAATTCTTCATCGCTTTCTTTTTCCCCAACCATTCTTAGAATATTTTCTATGTGCTAGGCAAAAACTAAGCAGTATATTCATACATTATCTCAGGTAATTTTTCCAAAACTGTGTGAGATAAGAATTATTCCATTTTATAGATAAGAAAGTCACACTAAGTGGCTGAACCAGGAACTGAACCCAGATCTATCTGATGCTGATGCCACCTCATTGTTATGCCGTTCTGCATCTTCTCTCCAATGACTTTGTCTAGGCCCAGTCCAGCTGAATGTCTGGTCCATGTCTGAAGTAGCAACTTCTTATTCAAATAGCTATGAATGCTCTGCCAATAGATGCACCTTCTATACTGCAGTTAAATGATTGGCCCCTTTGCAATTTTTTTTAATTGAAATGCAACAAATAGTATATTCCCACTTGAAAATTAATACTTTTTGTTTTTTTTTATTTTAAAATCTATATAATAAGTAAGAGGAAGCATAAAAAGAAAGGAAAATAGATGAATGAAAATATAAAGGAAGCAAAACATTGTGGTATAGATACATCCTATTTGATCCCCAGGCCTAGACAGACCTGTTCCTGCCATAAATTTGGTAGTTTTTCTTTCAGGTTTTTTTAATTTTTTTAAATTTTTGTTAAGGTATTATATATGTACATATCTTACCATTGCCCCCCCCCACACCACTCCCATTCATGCCCTCACCCCCCAATGTTTTGCATCCGTTGGTTATTCTTATATGCATGCATATAAGTCCTTCGGTTGATCTCTTATTTCCCCCACCTCTCCCTAACCTTCCTGCTCTAATTTGACAGTCTGTTTGATGCTTTACTGCCTCTGTATCTATCTTTTTGTTCATCAGTTTATAATGTTTTTTTATTATCCACAAATAAGTGAGATCATGTGGTATTTTTTCTTTCTTTCAGGTTTTTTAATACTTTTAAGCCATGTATAGGTACCTATGAACAGTATGTTGCTTTCTGTGTTTTCTAAATTTATGTACATAGTTCACACTATGTATCATTTTGCAACATTTTTTCATTCAGTAGTATTTTCAAGATTTCTCCAGGCCAATAATGAGATATAATTTGTCCCTTTTATCTGTGGTATCACATTCCATTATATTAATATGCTACATTTTATTATCCTTTCTCCTCTTGATAAACATTGAAGTTGTTTTCATTTTTGGTGCTGTTGTTCCAAATAGCATTTCATGGAACATTCTTATGCTTGTTTCCCTTGTGCATACATATGTGTGTTTCCTGAGAGTTTTTACCCAGAAGTGTCTTGATGCACCTGAGATTTTTATTTGATGAGATGACCTCAAGGGAAACCATAGGTGAGTGTTTGCAATAAGAGAAGAATAGTGTCAAAATAGAGTATAGAAATGAGAGACCCTGGGTCTCATGACTATCTATAACTTGTTCCCATTCAACAGACAAATGTCAGTCTTCAGCTCTAAAGGCAGGAGAGATCGACATGATTTAGTTGATTTTGTATGGCATCTGCTCTTTATTGGTTCATTGTCTTTTTTTTTTATACACCCAGGGATAGACCCATTCTTAATTCAGAAAAAGGAAATAAAACATTTTGTGCCCAGAATTCAAACATCAGCCAGTTCTGTGGTGTTCCAAACAAACTGCTTTCAGGATCTTCATGACATTTTGACTGCTAGATGCTCTACTGTGGTGTCTGTAAGAAAGAGAGAATTTCCCTTTGCAGGAATAGCTGAGAGCAACAAGACTGCATTGTCTGGGTGTTCTGCTGGACATATGAAGTATTTATTTACTTTATTTAGTGGCTGTGACTTTATCTTCTTGTAGCTCATTTTCCAGACTAACTGGATGAGACCACTCCTGCCATTATGATTTACCATGCAGTAAACTATGAGGGCTTTTGGATTGCATTTTATAGAATTGCTTTATTCAGCCTCTCCTTCCAACCCCTTTGGGAAATAATTGACAATTGATATTTTTCTTTTGGATTTCTCAGTGATTTCAGCATTCCTAGATTTGGTTTCTATTTGTTATTTGGCTTCTAAAATCCATTGCTTTGGGAATAAGAAAGGCTTGTTTCCAACATATTAATTTTTTCCTTACTAGTCTACCCAGTGACAGGAGGGGAAAGACCAACAGGGCTTTCCCCAGCCCTGTCTCAGTTGTTCTTTTCAATACTCTTGTCTACACATAGCAGTACCCACACCAATCAAACAAGGACCAAATTATGGAGCATAGTCTCTTCCTAGCAGCCTACCTTCAGTCATGCCAAGTTCAGGTATGTCAGAGTCTAAGAACTGCACAGCTGACCGTATTGGGATATGTAACCCAGTTTGACACTGGCTGCTGTCCTCCTGTTAACCTGCTTGGGCAGCCTGTTCTACAGATCAGCTCATCCTAGGGCCCAGTTCATTTCACAGGGCAGTGCATCCCACTGACAGAAGAGGGGGAGTTCCTGGGTCTTTTGTGTTATGAGACTTTCATGGAATTTCAATCTGATGTCAAATGCAAATTAATTCCAATTCTAAATCATCCCCCTTGCTTACAGATGAAAAGCTTCAGTCTTGGTATGTTTATATTTTGTGCATCCATTTTTTTTCTCATACTAGCATAGCTTTTTTATTGCATGCATGTTTGTCTTTTTAACATTAGTTGCTGAGTTCATTAAGGCAAGAGAGATCCCATTCAACAGACGGAATTCTCTCTCTCTCTCTCTCTCTCTCTCTTCTCTCTCTCTCTCTCTCTCTCTCTCTCTCTCTCTCTCTCTCTCTCTGTGTGTGTGTGTGTGTGTGTGTGTGTGTGTGTCTGTATGTGTGTGAGAGAGAGAGAATTTCAATCCTCAGTGCCTTTTGTCCTGTTGATTTGCAGTAAGTATATAGTGAATTAATTCCATATGTATTTTGAGGGATGAATGCAGAACTTGAGGGAGGTGGGAAAGATACAAAGAAAGCACGTAAGCCAAGTACCAACCTGTATGCACCAGAATGCTATTCTGCCCAATGCTCTCAAACTTAATTTTAACTACTGCTCCAGAGGTCATAAACATAACTTCAATTTGCACCTTTGCAATATATTTTTATATTCAAAATCCTGATTAAAAGGTGAATATAGTTTATATGCCAGGCCACACAATAACCACCACCACCCAGGCCAGTATTTATTGTTTTGAACTTCTTTATTATTATAAAGCTGCTTTTAATATCAGGAATACTATTACCTGACCAAGTCCGTGTTGGGATTTCAGTTGGGAGGTACAGGGAACCTTTCAGGACTCACTGGACCTCTTAAACAAAGACCGCTGTTACTTGTATGTTTTGATTCTCTGCTACTAGATTTTCTAAGATCTTTACTCAGAGAGGTTACCTAAGAGTACATCTTGTTTCTTTTGTGGACAGGAGTGGAGACCCAAGTAAGGGAATTAAGTTGGCCTAGAAGAAGGAAGTTCTTTACCCTAAGACTCCTTGTTTTTCATTCATTCCTTTTATCATCACAAAAACTCTATTATCCATATTAAAGAACCATTTTTTTTTCTATTCAACAGGTTGTTTTCTGTGTGATGTAGGGAAAGACCTGAGATTCAGGAGGTCTATTTCCTAGTTCTATCTCTGCTACTACCTGCCTGAATAAATGTGAGTGAGTAATCTAGCCTTCCTATCAATTGTATCAGAGGCAGTTAGTGATGATAATAATGCATTGCATTTCATTTGGAGCATCACATTTTAAGCAGGACACTGATAAAGAGCATTTAGAAGAAAAAGTTAACCAGGTTAAGAAAATTTGAAAATTCTCTTTAAAGAATTATGGATTTTTCAGCCTGGGAAAGAGCTTGGTAAGATTCATGATGTCCTCTTTTACATATATGAAGACCTAACTTGTAGAGAACTATGAGTGGACTTCTGTTTTGCTAACTAGGACCAGTGATTGGAAGTTAAAGGGAAGCAGATTGCCTCAATATTATAGAAAAACCTGTCAACAGCTAGAGAGCTCAAAAATTGGAGCAGACTACATTTCCTATAATTTGAGGCATTCAAGCAGAAAACAGATTCACATTTTATAAGGAACGTTTTATATTGGGTAGCAAATTATACTAAATGATTCTCAAGGTCCCTTCCAAAACTAAAAGTCTATGATTTTGTGAGTAGACAAACTCAGGCTCCTTGCAGCCTTCCGTTCCATAACTCTAAATGATCTATATGTTTTAACAAACTTTTCTTAAAATCTTAAGTTTGAGGAGAATAGATAAATCATGTTGTTTTACTACTTTCCAATCCAGCCAAACTTCTTAGCTTCTGATATAATCGCAAGTTCCCCCTGGAGGGGGTGCTCCAAGCATGTCCTTCCTCTCTTGTTCTCCCTCCCTCTAAGCACATCTGCCACTTTTTTTTCCTTCCTCTTCTTAGTGATTTTTGTATTTCTTTGAATCTTTACAGGTGGTAGCAATTTTGGTTCATCTGACTTGATGGTATGAAATTCTAAATAGTTGGGGGTCATTTGGAGTGATTACTTTTTTCTTTGTGTTCTGGGAGCCTGGGGGAGTGTGTTTGGAGCTGCTTAGTTTATAGTCCTTGTCAACATAAACTCTTTATTCATCTTCCCATCTCTCTGAAGAACAGGCGGAGGAGGTTCATGATATCACAGATGCCATGCAGCAGACACAGACAAAGTCACGCTGGATAAATTTAATAACTTACATTTCTAAGTCAGTGGTTTAGGGGAAAAATTCTATAGATTATCGCCAGGTAAAAAATAAGAGCTCAGTTTTAGTGGACAGTGTTCTAGTAGGAAATCTGTTGGAATATGCTCTTGCATGTGGGAATATCTTCACCTCACCATCCCCCCAAGGATAAAGTTACCCAGAATTGCAGCTATTACAAGGAAATTGCCAAGATCTTCTCTGTTCTCTTATCAAATTATCTGGATGGCTGTTTTTTTTGTTTTTTGTTGTTTTTTTGTTTGGGGGTTTTTTTTTTACTTCCCCCACTCCCCTTTCTAAAATCTGCCAAGCCCACATTTTTTTTTATGAGATTCTGTTCTATTACACTTTCAGGGTGTTTGAAATCCTGTCTAGATTATTGGCCCTGGGGCAAGGAAAGGGGATCTTTGAACTTCATCTGTGTTGCAATGTTTTTTAAAACAATCTCTTCCAACTTCGCAGAGGTTATGCTAGTATTCTCAGTTCATAATTGTCGCCTCACATAATCAAAACTGGATATGAGTTCTGTTATCCTGCAGGCTAACACCAAAGCATGAATTTTCAAAAAGTAGATTGCCATTCTTTCTTAATGCCCCAATCAGTCTCACCTCACACTGTGGTACTGATGAAAGCCCAACAGCCTCCATGGGCCACATCATTCCCCTTAGATATGAACACAGTTCCATTTTCCTTCATATATCTACATTTCTATAATGTGTAATTAAAGATACCATTTTATTACCATATACAAATTTTATTATCTATAAACTCTACCGCTGTTCATCTTCCAAGGCAAATGAATTCAGAATGGCATGCTGGGAAGCGAAATTGTTCATTTAAAAAAATGGGCTGATTAGAGCAACTGGAACTCCCACATATTGCTGATGGGAGTACAAAATGGTATATCCACTTTGGAAAATGGCAAGTTCTTATGAAAGTAAACATGTACCTGCCTTACAAGCCAGCAATTATGTCCACAAAAAGACTTAAAGAAGAATGTTCATAGCAACTGCCTTCATAATTGTAAAAAAACGAAGTGTCCATCAATAGGAGAATGACTAAACTATCATATGTTCATGCCATGAAATATTATTCTTCAATAAAAAGGAACCGCTGGCCCTGGCCGGTTTGGCTCAGTGGATAGAGCATCGGCCTGCGGACTGAAGGGTCCCAGGTTCGATTCCTGTCAAGGGCATGTACCTTGGTTGCGGGCACATGCCCAGTAGGGAATGTGCAGGAGGCAGCTGATCGATATTTCTCTCTCATCGATGTTTCTAACTCTCTATCCCTTTCCCTTCCTCTCTGTAAAAAATCAATAAAATATATTTTTTTTAAAAAAAGGAACCACTGATACCTACAACAACATGGATGCCTCTCCAAAACATATGCTGACTGAGAAACCTTATACAAAAGAGAACATATTGTGTGCTGTCATTTTTGTGACATTTTAGAATAGGTGACTATCTACATTATTCATGGATCAAGCAAAACTAATCTAAGATGGAAGAAAATAAAAACCATGGTTGCCTCTAAGGGGTAAGGACTGAGTGATGGAAATATTCCATCTTAATAGGGATTTGGGCTACACAGGTGTATACATTGTCAAAACACTTAAGATTTGTGCATTTCATTATGCATAAACTTTCCTCACAAGAAAAAGTAGATAAGTAAACAAATATCAAACTTTGGTTAATGAGATGCATGATGAAGTTGTCTAGAATTTACTTTGCAATACATCCAAGAGAGAATGATGGCCCAGCTGTTGAACCAAGAGGTCCCTGATTTGATTCCCAGTCTGGACACGTGCCTGGGTTTCGGGCTCGATCCCCAGTAGGGGGTATGCAGGAGGCAGCTGATGTCTCTCTCTCATCAATGTTTCTGTCTCTCTATCCTTCTCCCTTCCTTTCTCTCTAAAATCAATAAAACAATATTTTTAAAAAGAATGATCAATTTATGTATGATAAAACAAATATAATAAGTAAATTATAGAATTTAGGGGGTGGATAGGTATATGGATGTTCACTATTGTTTCAACTTTCCTGTATGTTTGAAATTTTTCATAAAATGTTGGTTATGGCTGCTTGGGAAGCAGTTATAGCCACAATGACAAGAAAAGCCAGGCTTAAAATTTTCAGTGGAGTAATTACTTCTCAGTCTGTATATGTTAAGGCCTTCTATTATTATTATTATTATTATTATTATTATTATTAACTCATTCATTTATTCAGCAAGCATTCCTAGATTACTTACTCTGCATCAACGCTGGTCTAACTACTGTGAACAGAAGGATAAAAGAAACATAAACCTGTCCTTAAGGAATTCACAGTCTAATGGGAGAGATAAGAGGTGCTTCCATACTGTTCATACTTGACTCTTCATAAAGAAAGACTACTGTGTTTCCTTGCTTGTGTTCACTGTCCTGGGAGTCTGAGAATTTAAAAAGAAATTATTAAAAGGATGCTAGGCTATTTAGGTTTAAAGAATGAATAAGAATCTATTCACATGTAGGCATTTAGCTTGAAACTACTTAAAGACTATAACTGTGCGACCTAGTGCATGAGCCAGCCTTCCGAAAATCTCCCAGAGTACATCCGTTTTTCAGGACTTAACACAGAACCGTGGGAAGAGTCCCTACTGCCTGATGGAGATATTTCTTTGCCCATTTAACTTCAACTCTTCAAAGAGTCTTCAAAGAGTCTGGAGCTGTATGAATCAGAATGCTGTCTGGGACCATGTGATCCCTTCCTAAAGTCCAGTGGTTGTATCAGGTGTGGTGACCAGCCCAGCCCAGCCTGGGAAATGGGGTGATTTGGAGTGAACAGATGAAATAACTCCTGCTTTGATCTTCCTCAAGATAAGGAGGTATCAATGTTTCATTGATCTTTCTTGGTCTTCCTAATTCTACAGAATTCACAAATCCTGTCTCCCTAGGATCTTCTGGTAGCTGACAGACATGTAACTCAGGCTCCATGTGTGAACAGGCCTTGTTAACACACTGTATTCAGCTAATGCTGAACAGAATGATATGTTTCCTTCAGTATTGATTTAACGACCAGAGATTGATAGTGACTTTTTATTCTGCTAAGATTGGGTTTACTCAGGATCAACTAATTGTAATGATTAAACATAGGATCTAATACAAATTCGATTTTTACAACCCTAATATGGCAGTTAGAGATTAAATTCAGGAGAAAAAAAAGTTAAACTGGAGAGCCAAAAAAATAATCCAAGCCTGGGTTTAAAAACAAACAAAAAAATTTTATTTAGTCAAACTGGTCTTTTCCTAAGAAGGGAGATGTGTTTTATTTTTTTTAAAGCTTTGTGACTTCTGAAAGATGGAAAAGATTTTGTGAATATTATTCTCAGATGTGACAAATCCATGCTGGCAGGACCAGCTTATATGCAGACACTTTGAACAATACCTGCTTCACTGGCTGGTGCCGTGTCCAATATGTGCTTTCCCTTTGTGGAGAGAAAGCACCCTGCACAGTCATTTTGCTCCCAGAACATGATGAGATGGGACAGGAGGGAGTCAGTCTGGGGACAGTGACTGGTTGTGCAGAACAAAGGATACTAAGAGTTACTTTAGGCCCAAATTCCATGCCCTGGAACCTGGAATAAATGGGTTCCAGATCCTTGCTTTTACATCAGCTTCTTCATGTTCACAGACATACACAGTCCCGGCCATGCAAATACTTAAGGGCTGAATACTAGAATTTAGCACTAGAAGAGATGTGATAACCCTCAAACCCTGTGATTCCCAAACTTGGGTGATTTTGAATTACCACAGAGTTTTTAAAAAATGGATTTCAGGGCTACAGTGATTCTGAGTTGGCAAGCTGGCAGAGTGGTGTGGCGAGAGCTGGGAGTCTATAGTTTTAAGTAAGCTTCTGCGTGATTTCAGTTGATGAGCCATTTTGAACTAGACTCACCAATACTCATCATCCCCACACTCAGTTTTACAGATGAGGTAGCTAATGCCATGAGAGGTTTTGACTTACCAGTCATGCAGCTAAAGCCAGAGCTAGAACTCCGGTCTCCTAATTCTCATTCCTGTGCCTTTCACTCTACCTTGAAGCAACAGCTGCAAAGACCATCTGTTTCATGCTTTTTCTCTGAACTGAAGTCACATAACTTCTTTAAACTTTAGTTACCTTATCTACAAGTGGTTTGATAATATCTTAGTTGCTGTATTAGATTCCTGTGGCTACTGTAGCAAATTACCACAAATTTGGTGGCTTAAAACAACAGAAATTTATTTTGTAACATTTCTGAAGGCCAGACTTCCAAAACCAAAATGTCAGAAGGTCCATGCTTCCTCCTAAAGGAAAGAATCCTTCCTGGCTTTTTCCAGCTTCTGGTAGCTCCGGGGGTCCCTGGGCTTGCGGCTTACTTAGCTCCAATGTTTGCCTCCATATTAACATGGCCTTCTCTTCTCCTCTTCTGTCTCTTACAAGGGTAATCACCATTGGATTTAAGGCTCACCTGTTTAATCCAGGAATGATATTAAAATCCTTAATTTAGTTACTTCTGAAAAGGTCCTTTCTCCATATAAGATCAGATTCACAGATACTAGAGATTAGGACCTGAACAAATCTTTTTGAGGATCATTAGTTAACCCACTATATATCACCTTCTGGCCCTCAAAAATTCACATCAACCTCACATGCCAAACACATTTACCCTATTCCAACATCTCCAAAAATTCAACCCATTTCAGCAGTGACTCTAAGTCTAAAGGCTTATCTAAATATCATCAGCTCAAAAAGCCTAAATACGTCATCTAAATCATTAAGATCAGATGTGGGTGAGACTAGTAGGTATGATTCATTCTGGAGCAAAATTCCTCTCTATTTATGGGTCTGTGGACCTAGAAAATAAGTTATCTGTTTCCAAAATACAGGTATGGGATAGACATTTCCATTCCAAAAAAAGGATAAGTTGACAAAATAAAGGTATCAGCAGTCCTAAGCACCTTTGAAGTCCAGCAAGGCAAATGCCATGAGGTTGCAAGGCCTAGGACTAATCCTGTCTGACTCTCAACTCTAGCCTTTGGGCCTGTGGCTCTGCCTTCTAGATCTCTGGCATCTCTATCAGCCACTGCTTCTGCACTCAAGTCTCTGTCATAGAAGTCATTCTTTCCTTTTCTTGAACAGTAGTGCACATGTTTGAAACTAAGTAACTCTATCAGCACATTCTCTGCTTGTAGAATTGTATAAGTCCAACGGACTTTCTTTACTTCATCCTGTCTTTCCCCTACAGTTCAAGCTGGCAGTGTTGCTGCTGACACAGCATTCCTAACATCTTTGTAGGTCTCCTATATATGTCACAGGGATTCACACCATAAGATAGGAGGGCCCTTTGTAGATCTTTCCTGGATAATCCATGTCTATTTCTGGCTTCTGTTGAAATGGTTGAGTGGATCAATGAGTCATACACAGACTCTTTTCAGCAAGAGGTTGTCCAGGCATACTCTTGGCTTTCTCCCCAAAGCACACTTTCCTAACAGTAAATTTCCTAATTTTGGCATCCTTTGCAATCTGAATAGACCAAGAACCATTATGAAGTACTGGTTCCTTTCTATTTAACAGTTTCATTCTCCTTTTAATTTTTAGTGTTTCTTTATCTCTTTTCTCTTACATTTTAACATAAGCAGCAAAGAGAAACCAGGCTGCACCTTCAACACTGTAAATCTCCTCAGCTAAATATCCAAATTCATTACGTGTTCTACTTTCTAGAACACAATTCAGTCAAGTTTTCTGCCACTGTATATAACAAGGATCACCTTTCCTTCAATGTCAAATATCATGTTCCTCATTTCCTCCTGAGACCAATCCAGAAGCACCTTTGATGTAGACATTTCCCCTTTGTTTATATAAATAAATAAATAAAATCATATAAGTTACAAAAATAGCTATAATCCCTTCTGTGTCTCCTATGTCCTTCTTCCCTTTCCTGTGCCCTAATATTACTCAAGTTATCAGATTGGGAGATAATACAACCAGGGTCATGTGATGATGGATCAAGAAAGAGGGGATGACTGCAGGAACAAAGCCCTTGAATAGAGAAAAAGGAGTGGGATTAGTGTACAAGTGAAAGAACAGAATAGCTACTTCATTATAACAGAAGATATGGGTACAGATGCAAGGGTGCTAATGGATTTGGTGGTGATAAAATGGTGTCAGCAGAAATGTTATCCATTGATATTGATCAGGTGTGAAATTATTTAAGCTCTACATTTGCTAAATGTTAAATGAAAAGTCTCTTAAATCTTATTTCAGTTATAGTTGTGCTATTCATGATTATGCTTAACGGATAAAGTTACAGAAGAGTAGAACTGAGAAAATGCTACATTTATGCATTTCTCTGTAGGAAGTATCACAGTATGGGTAAATGTATATTTACTAGTACCTGAGACCCAGTTGTCTCAAATGCTATTAAAGTTATGGTTTCAAACCTTATCCATGTCATTTGTCCTACTTAGATGCTCTCCTCAAACTCATATATGTATCCCATGAAGCAACCTCTTAACACTTCTAACCATCTTGCAAATGCATGCCTTTAGTTTTAAATGAATAACAGTAAGAATGGACTTGGTTTCTTACTTTTACTATCCCTGGAGAAATAACCCAGTTGACATTTGACAGCAAGCGTGCCTAGTATACCCACTTCTTCCATATAAGGCATTTAAATTAACTACTTCTTTAGATTATTAGACTCTGGTGAGTAAGAGTTGTATTACCTAAACGCAAATTCCCATGTATACTTTGAACTATTCCATGTGTGTAGAAAACCTATTCTAAGAGGTTGGTTTAGGATGAAAGACTTGGAATCCAAGTAGGAAAAGTTCTTCAAATAATAAAATTAGGAACAAGCACACTAAGGAATAAAATAGATGGGATGGGGTAGGGTGGCAACAATGGAGACTGCCAATGTCAAACAGAAAGTAAGCTAGTGAAGACCTGTGTTTCTTTCGTCTTCAGGAAACAAATTGAAATAGTTTTCAATAGTAGTGAGAGGAAAAGAACTATAAATTTTCAAAATATTAAAATATTTCAAACCAAATAAATGCATTAGTTTAGAAAAATATGACTTTTGCAAAGTATGTTTATATCTAGACAGTGTTGTCAGGATCAGAAAGGTACTGATCAGTTTGGCCCAACATAATAGAGACTGCATAGGGGCATCACATTATGACGTTGATTGCCATTTTTATACAAGAATTTGGAAACTGTTTTTGCCTCCAAAATTATAAAAATGATTGAAACTTGATCATGGATCCCTCTATTATGTCATTCAAGCTTTGTGTTACTTTCTGGATAAAAGGTTTCCTTGAAATAACTCCAGTAGAATGTCCATTTAGTTTAAGGAAGCATTATTGACCAATTACTACATGCCAGACAAGATTTAGCAATGAACAAGCTAGGCCAAATCACTATTTTCAGGAAGTTTACATTTTAATGGACAGTTCTAAATAATATCAGTCAAGACTGAGCTCACTCACCCTTGGTATTTAACCTAAATATCTCGATAAAGCCATTCTACTAGCTGGACCATATAAAACTACCAATACTCAACAAAAACAGCAATTCCATGCAGTTCCACGAGCTATTAAGTGCTTACCTACCATACCAAAGAAGAACATATGCATTTTTTCTGTGCTATTGACATAATTTTATTTAAACTTTATTTATTTAAACTTATTTAAGATTTATTTACTTATTTATTTATTGAAATAGCTTTATTTCTATAACCCAGAAATGACTATAAGAAGCATGTAAATCCTCATTGGCTAGTAATTCATCTACATAAATTTATTCATTTATTCAGCAAGCTTTATTGGACACCTTCTCTGTGCTCACATATTTTGTGAGTTGGAGTGTTGAACAAGGCAGGCAAGGTCCCCACTCTTTTACAAGCTGATGGAGACAGAAAATAAATGACCATATAAATAAACAATAAATTATCATTTAGTAATAAGCTTTATGATGTATATAAACTATATACACTTGACTTTCGTAGATGCTAATATAAGATATATCCACTTGGTAAAAATTTTACAAATATTTTATAAATTTAAGCATAAAATCCTGTATACTTTTTTTTATCCACCATCAATCATATAAGGGTTCTTGCAAAAAAAATTCTCTCCTAGAATTCAGTGCCAGGAAAATGTTTGCCTCTTCAGGTGGACTGCATTGAAACAAGAAATCTAGTGTGTTTCTCTTTTTGTTTGGCAACCAGGAAGCCAGTAAACTCTTATAGTGATAAATTTGCCCAGATTCCCAGTTCATCATTCTTTCTTTCCCTCTTATTTTTTTTTGTCTTTTAATCTAATTTTTTCTCTTTATTTTATGTCTATTTTTAAAGTTTTATTATTTATATTATTCTATTTTATTCATTATGTATTTATAAATGTATTAGTATCATTTCTATATATTATTTTATTTCTATTTTTTCTTATTTTCTATTGTTTTTTTAATTTAACTGTTTTTAATCTTATTTTGTATGTGTTTGAATATAGCAGGCAACCTTATGCCCTTTTAGGTAGTAGATAGTGTCTGAATAATAATTTAATTAGCTGTTAATACACAACACTTTGTAATTTATTTTACAAATATTTATTGACCATTTATTGTGCCAGACATAAGAGAACTAGGCAATGAACAAGACAGGCAAGGTCTATTCCAGGAAATTATGGGTGAAAATGGACTTTTGGTGTTCCCAAAGAAATGAACAGTTAGAGCTGGATGTTTTGGGGGGAGTCTGGGCATCACTTCAGGTAACAGTCTTTGAATGAACCTATGCTGCATATGGCATGTGATGAGACGGTGAAACTTGGGCTAAATTTAACCTAAAATGCCTCTGCCTACAAAGAGTTTAAAGTTCAACAATTCCAGATCTAATTATTACTTAAGTGTCTCTAAGTGCTGTTTGCAATAAAATTATGATTTATGAAATCTAGATCCTACTTTCAAGACCACCAACCTGTGTGGTAAGTAACAGAAATCTAAGATTAAAGGAACTGAAATATAGTACCTATACCTGCCATGGGACATGGAATTATAACATTGAAAGCATTCTAACACATTTTCAGTTGTTGTTGTAACTGTTTTTGTGTTATCTATGTAGTTAAAGTTCTGGCAGGGGAGGTGGATAATGTGGAGTCACGCTTCCAAGAGGACTGAGAATAGGCCAATATCCCAGGGCCACTGGCAAGCATTTCCACAACAGAATCATCAAGATTTGGTTGTACTTTATTATAGAATCTTTAGTGAAAGACTCTTCAGGGACAGCTAGTCTATCTCCCATTTGCTAGGCACCCTTCACCTACCAAAATTCTTAATTAAGAAAGATTCTGCCCTGGCCAGCTTAGTTCAGTGGGTAGAACGTCAACCTCTGGACCTAAGGGTCCTGGGTTTAATTTTGGTCAAGGGCATGTACCTCGGTTGCAGGCTTCTCCCTGGCCCAGGGCCTGGTCGGGATGCATGCAGGAGGCAACCAATTGATATGTTTTTCTCACATTGATATTTCTCTGTCTTTCCCTCTCTCTTCCACTCTCTCTCAAAATCAATGGAAAAATATCCTCAGATGAGGATTAAAAAAAAAGAAAGAAAGAAAAGCAAGATCCAAGTTCAGATTCAGAACACCACTTTTTATTTTTTACATTCAATATTATAGAACATCTTAATATGGCTTCCAAACTTTCTCATAAGATGAATCAAAACAAATTATTAAAAGATTGAAAGTATCACTTTTGAAAAAACTACCAACCGCCCTTTCCCTTTCCCCCAAGAAGGAATCTCATCTATGAGCCAATCATCATGTTCTGATAAATTTGCAAATTTCCCATGTTTGCCTTCCAAGGCAGCTGTAGAAAGGAGCTGGGAGTTTACATGAGTAGTTACAGTCACAAACTTTTGCCTGCCAAAAAGTGTCTTAATTTCATAGCAGATCTAAGAGGGGAGGACTCTTGACATCTGGATGGAGCTGGAAAGGTTTGAGGCACACCAGCAGGTCAGCACAGTATATTATCCTTGAGAAACCCTGGAAGAAGAGCTAGAGGAAGAAGAGAAACTTTTAAAAGGCACCAAGTTAACATCAGCATCTCTGTGATAATGAGAGTATCCCCAGCATCCTTTTTCTCTCGGGCAGTAGTCTCTGCTGAAATGTTTCTCCTGCTACTTCAGACATCCTATTGCTGTACCTTCAAAGACTCCAGGCTCCACACAGGAGAGGTTAGGCTTCCTTATCTTGTATAGCAGATACATGGCGGTATCTGTGGAACAACTCCTGTTGTTTCCCATGTCTTGCCTTTTACTTCTTCGTATCTGAGACAGGGATAAGGTTGACCAAATAACTATCCTATAGAATAGAATCTGTGGTTTATTAAATTAAAAAATATATATCAGAAAAATCCTCATCTTCTTAGTGACATCTTCGTAATGTTTGCCTTACCGCACAGAGTCCTACCTTCTGTATTTCTAAGGTAGCAGGTTGTGTTATCCCCTTCTTCATTTCAATCTGATCCCCCACGGTCCAACCACACTGGTTCCCCAAGTGATCCCCATGAGGCTTTTGTCCATCAATGCTGGGCTGAGCATTCCCATTCCACAGGTTTGTTAGGCTCTGGCAAAACCCCATCTAGGTTGCCGAAACCGGTTTGGCTCGGTGGATAGAGCGTCGACCTGTGGACTGAAGGTCCCAGGTTCGATTCCGGTCAAGGGCATGTACCTTGGTTGCGGGCACATCCCCAGTGTGGGGTGTGCAGGAGGCAGCTGATCGATGTTTCTCTCTCATCGATGTTTCTAACTCTCTATCCCTCTCTCTTCCTCTCTGTAAAAAAATCAATAAAATATATTAAAAAACAAACAAACAAACAAAAAAAAACCCATCTAGGTTTTTGTTAAGAACAAGCCTAATGAAGAACATAATGCTCTGGGTGTATTTCAAAATGATTACTGAAAATGGGTATGGGGTTTCTTTTTAGAATGATGAAAATGTTCTAAACATGATTGTGGTGCTAATTATACAATTCTTTGAACATCCTAAAGACCATTGAGTTGTACACTTATTTAAATGGGTGAATTAGCCCAGCCAGTGCTGCTCAGTGGTTTAGCATTAACCTATGAACCAGGAGGTCACGGTTTGATTCTTGGTCAGGGCACATGTCTGGGTTGTGGGTTTGATCCCCAGTAGGGGGCATGCAGGAGGCAGCCTATCAATGATTCTCTCTCATCATTGATGTTTCTATCTCTTTCTCCCTCTCCCTTCCTCTATGAAATCAATAAAAATATATATTAAAAATAAAATAAAATAAACGGGTGAATTATTTGACATGTGAATTGTATCTTAGCTAAACAACTCTTTTACAAAAGCAAATGCTTCCCCAAGTCCAAAAGTGAGAGAAATTTTTGTTTCTTTCTTTGGCCTTGGCTCTCACCTGCCTCTTCTCCACCCACACTTCAAGTCAGTAGCCTCCAAGGAGCACTCAGTTTACAGCCCCTGCTGCCACAATGTCAGACTCCGTCGAAATATGTTATACAGAGCAGAAATCAAAAGCCATAGTATGTGAAGTCCGACAGAAACTGGCAATTACACAGAGATCCAGAGGTCAGGCAGGGGGCGAGGGTAAGGAGGAGGACAAAGTTGACTCTGGAACATGTTTAAATTCTCTTTGCCATTTAGCTTGTTTTATATTGTCAGCCAGAGGCTTTACTTCATTTATAGTCCGTTTTCCAGTTTTCTGTGTGTTTTATTCATAATCTGTGTATTGGGTTCTTTCCATATCTTTTATTATGCATATCTGTTGACTCTTCTACTGTGGTATTTTCCCTCTTTGCCTATTAAACATATTTTATTTGAAATTTGCATATGTACATTTTCAACTTTCTGATTATATCCTTCGAGAGAAAAGTGTATTTCGTTAGCCAACTGATAAAAATCATTGATCAGAAGATAAAGGAGGTGGTGTCCTGATTGCCAGATACCTGCCACACAGCATACATACTTTTCTAGGGTAGACCCATCTTCCTGTTATGTTGAGCTTTAGGAGTTTAACCTTTTGCATTCCTTCTTGACCCCTCCTATGTGCTCCATAAATAACTATGAATAAATGAATCAGTGAATGAGTTATCTGTATGGTGTCCTTCTATCATAGGAGCTTCTCCTTTCTTCTGTTCTCCGTGGGTCATTGTGCCTTTTTCATTTCCAAGACTTTCTTTCTTCCTCAAAGTCTCAGGAAATACTGACTCTACTTAGAGTTTATAACCATGTCATCTGTCTACCCAGCAAGTAGAAGGCCTTTCTAGAAGAAGAGAAAGCATGACTACTACCATGCTGTTAACGATGGCACTAGTAAGTAATCTCTGTTGATGGTGAGGAGAAGCAGCATGGATTGGCTTTGCCACAGAGCTCTGGAATCAACAGAAACTGTAGGAGAAGCCGAGACTGCCAATGGTCCCTGCATTTTGTTGTCCCTTCTTTGCCTGGAATCCCACTATTTATCTATTTGCACAAGATCTGGCTAAATGATAGGTCAAAAGTTGTCAAGAAAATAATCACATCTTTCAAGACTCTTCTGCTGAGTCACAGAAATTCCAGCCACTTTGCCTGTGGAATAGCATTGCTAATTGAGTCATCATGGGCCAAACATGTCAAAACAGTTCAGAGACAGGGACATGCTGGGATGAAGTTTCCAGGGGATTCTGCAGAACCTAAGAATACTTGAATCTGTTGGTAGCTATCTTACAGGAAAGTGTGTTGAAAGTTATACTATATTTGAAAACCAAATATTTCGTGATTTTGAAAACTTGAATTCAAGACAGTATTGACAGCTGGTGCCAGGATGTGATTTACTTCCCCTTGCCCTCAGAAGAGCGTAGCCAGGTTATTTTCCAAGATCAGAGAAAACTAGGATTCGGAATATTTCCAATCATTTAATCTCCTCTTGTGTATGCAGTGGTCTACTATTACAGCCTGTTCTCTAACTGCCATGAGCCTGCGGCATAAATCAACACCAGTTCTGCTGGTAAGCAACCAATATTACTAAAGGGATTAGGTGCTTTGATTTGCCTAGAGGCTGCCTGATCTGGTGAGGACAGGAGCATTCTCAGTCCATTTTGGTTCAGCTCAAGAATCTAAAGGAAGTAAATTAACTCTTCTAGACATCAGTTTTCATTTCCATGAAATGTGAGTAGGAATCCTTTCTTCTCAGAAATGGTCGGAATGATTACAGATTTGTTAGATGCTTTAAGCTCCCTCATCAACTGACATCTAAGTACTTTTGTATGGCTGTGCTAGCCTTGAATGTTTTACAGCCCTCTTGAAGGAGAGGCAAAATATACTATAAACCACAATACAAAATGGTATATGATAATGCCAAATAAGTGGTCCAAGCAGTGGGAAGAAGAGGTTATGATCGAGGCTACAATGACACACGGAAGGCTTCCTGGAGGGACTAAGGGCCTTAGCCATGCAGCAAGGGAAGGACGGGGACTGCACCACAGAAAGGAGCGCAGCCTGTCCAGAGAGCTTGGGTGGGAAAGAGGGCTAGAGCAAGGGAAGTTACAAACTGAAAGCCCCATACACTGTGAAGTAGGATTGCTCTTACGTTTCATTCAGTTTCTAGACAGCACCGTTTACAGGGGTGGGCAAACTTTTTGACTCGAGGGCCACAATGGGTTCTTAAACTGGACCGGAGGGCCGGAACAAAAGCATGGATGGAGTGTTTGTGTGAACTAATATAAATTCAAAGTAAAGGAGCGGAGGGGAGAGCAAGAGAACTGGATAGAACAGCCAGATCCGGCCCGCGGGCCGTAGTTTGCCCACAGCTGGTAGAAGCTATATTTATCAATTCTGCCTGAATCTTCTAGTCCCTTTTGTTTAATAAAGAAAATATGGTTCCAGCCTGGCAGAGTGGCTCAGGTGGTTGAGTGTCATCCTGTGCACTGAAAGCTGTCAGTTTGATTCCCACTCAGGGTACATATCTGGGTGGCGGGTTCGATTCCAGTGAGGGCACATGTTTCTCTCTCTCTCCCTCTCTCTCCTCCTCCCCTCTCCTGCTCCCCTCCTCCTCTTCCTTTTCCTCTCCCTCTCCCTAAGCATTTTCCTTTGGGTGAGGATTTAAAAAAAGAAAATATGGTTCCATGGTCATATGAGCTTTTGAGATTTTTTTAGTCCCATGATAGCTTTCTGAAGTGTGTTATATTTAGTAGGGTTTCTTTCCCTGGTTACAAAAGAAGGACCTGTTTATTATAGAAACTTTGGAAAATATGGAAAATTATAAATTTAAAATAGTACTGAAATATTTATATAGGTTTGTGTTTAGAATTTTTCACTTAATGTTGTCTTACAAGCATGTTCTCATATTATTAAAACTACATAAAATCGTATTTTATATTCTACCTTAGGGAATATAAATTTTAACTATTTTCTTGTGGTTAGACATTTATATTGTTTCTAGTTTTTGCCTAGTATAAATAACACTATGATGAACATCCTATACATATATATTTGTCTAGATTTTCTGATTAGTTCGTTAGGATATATTTCTAGAAGTAGAATTACTAGGTTAAATGTTGTGAACATTTATGGTTCTTTATGTATATTAACAAATTGCTTTCTAGAATAGTTTTACCAATTTACTCCCATGTATATTATATGTAAGGGTTCCTTTTAATCTCACTATGACCAGTATTAAATATTCTCAGCTAAAAATTATTTTTGCTTATTTTATAAGCAAAAGGTATCTCATTGTTTTACTTAGCATTTCTTTGTAATATGCTAATGATATGCTAAGGCTGCTTAACCTCTCGCTATGACGTGCACTGACCACCAGGGGGAAGACAGTCAATCAGTCGACCAGTCGCTATGACGTGCACTGACCACCAGGGGGCAGACGCTCCGACCGGTAGGTTAGCTTGATGCTGGGGTCTGGCTGATTGGGACTGAGCACGATGGGCCGGACACGCCCTGGAGCCCTCCTGCAGTCCCTCCCCGGCTGGCCAACCTCCCGCATCTCTCCCCGGCCCTGATGGTGCACCTGTGGGGTCCCTTGGCATGGCCTGCACCTTCTCGCAATCTGGGACCCCTCAGGGGATGTCGGAGAGCTGGTTTCAGCCTGATCCCACAGGCCAGGCCAAGGGACCCCACTGGTGCACGAATTTGTGCACTGGGCCTTTAGTACTATTATGAGAGAGGGAGAGGGAGGGAAGAAAGGAGGGAGGGAGTGGTCTTTTATGGGAAATAGGAAATTGGGAATGTTGGGAAAATCTTTAATCTCCAGATATTCTCATGGATGGAAAAAGGATTTTAACTATTTCTTTATTGACTCCTTGTTTTTTTGTTAACCAATATTTAGTAATACATTCCTGTAGGGCCTGTTTTTTCATTCTTAGGGATCTGTCATTTCTATTCCTGCTTTCTTTCATACTGTTTTAAGTTTTGTTGTGTGTGTGTTTTTGCCTGAAATGGCCTCTTTCTGGTTATCCCTAGCACTACTTCAATACCCAGATCAAATCCTGATTCTTCCAGCTAGCTTTGTTTGGTCCTCTGAATTCTAGTAGCACTGGTAATCCTAACAATTGAGCCCTTAAGTTTATTTTACCCATCTGTAAATCTTATTTCACCAGATGTTGAAAGCTTCCCCAGAGACTATTTTATCTCTTTCTTAGTTTCTAGCACTAAGAAAATGTTAAATCTCATTTAACTATGTGGTCGGGGGAAGAGGTCAACCAACCAAAGAACTTGTATGCATATATGCATAACACAGACAGTAGTGTGGTGAAGGCCTGGGGTGGGGGCAGGGGTGGTCTAGAAGGGTCAATGGGGAAAAGGGGGGGGGGAATGTGTAATACTTTCAACAATAAAAGTTAAAGTATGAATATATATATTCAGATACATATATATGAATCAGGTCATTAATTAAAATGTTAGAATGCAGAGAATCCATTTTTAAGTATATACCACTCTCTCTGCCAGCATCTCATGCAGCTAGCTAGTATCAAGGACACTGTAAGACATAGGTGAAATTAATAATTATCACCATTTGACACAAGAAGGAATTGTAATGCAAAAAGAAAAAATGATATACCTTCAGTTACTTAAAGACATTATTCAGAAGTCAGACTTCCCAAATTCAGTCTTTTTGTCTTTCTACTAGTTCTTCCCTTTCCAAAGCTACTTTGTTCACAAATAAATTTTTTAAATTTAGTTCATATTTCTCATAGTATGTTTAACAGAACCATAGGTTCATAATATACTAGTAAGTGTCTTACAGTGAAAGAATTCCATAGTAAGTAAATTTGGGACATGCTTATTAGTTAAACAGTGAATTTCTTAACAGCAGAACGTCTCAGAGCCCTTCATATGACCCCTGCCCTAGTAAGACAAACTTGTTGCCTGTAGAACTCTTCATTCCCTCCCCTCCCCTCCCCTCCCCTCCCCTCCCCTTCCCTTGTCTTCACTTCCTTTGCTTTCCTCTCTTTTCCTTTCTTTTTCTTCCACAGAGAATCTTGGAAAATAGTGCTGTTCTATTCTTTAGCTTCTGCACTCACCCCTTTTCTTTCCTGCTGCATATTTTTTTTTGTTTGTTTTCTATCTATGATACATTGTACAGTAAGGTGATCCTGCCTTTATAAAGATGCTTTGAGGGATTCCTAATAGAATCCCTTGTCTTGATGTACTTATGTCCAGTACTACAAAAATAGCCAAAGCCTTCCCAACAATGTAGATTTTAGATAACATGGAATATGTATTTTCCTGTACACAGGCAGCTTTTCTAAAAGAAATATTTTGAGTTAATGTGCCATAATTTACCAATTCCAATTTAGATGGTTTCACATTTTTGCTATTGCAAGTACTATAATACACATTTTCATGCAGTGTTAACTATAGAAGAATGAAAATGGAACGGATATTTGAATTTGTGGACTGTCTATTTTCTCCTTTTTCTTCCTTTTGTGGGATGCTCAGCAGCCACCATTGGGGAACTCCCAACCTTGTCTTCCTCTGCTAAATACCTGATTTCTTCCAGGTCTGAAGATGTCTTGCTTTTTGTTATAGACCATAAATCGTTGGTCTAAAGTTGTCCCAAAGATTGTGGTTTTATAGCAAATGGCAGACTGATTCTGGCTGCCCAGTTTCTGCCAATTTTTGAATTTTTCTAGCCTCTAATCTCCTTGCTTCCCCTTTGCTTCCTAATGCTTCCTCTAAACTCTCCCATGACTGTCTGTTAGATCTTCTTAAGGATGTCCCACCAATACTTCAAATGAAGTATGTCCTGAATTCAATGCTTTATTTTTTCCCTCCTCTCCTACCTGCTTTTCCTTTCTTCCTCATTTCTTTCAATTAATGGCATCACCACCCAATCAATCACTCACACTAAGAAATCTTAGATTTCTCCTTATTTCCTCTTTTTCTCCCACTTACTCGTTCTCCTGGACATGGGTAAGTTATCAAGTGATGTCAGCCCTATGACTTTACCACATCTTAAACCAATTTGTTACTCTGTATCTTCACTGCTTCTATCCCAATGAAGCTCTTTCAGCTTATCACTCCCTCCATTTGGTGTAGTCCATCCTGCACAGTGGAGCAGAATGATCAAACTTATCAACCCCACACTAAAGACACCTTTGATCAGTTCCCTCTGGCTAACTGATAAAATTCAAACTTCCTTCTCCTGGACAAAGTCCTAACTTGCTGACTCCAATCTACCTTAACAGCCTCTTTGCTACTTTTTTCTTTTCATCTGATGCTTTAATCTTACTTTACCCCTGAATTCCTTGCTCTTTTATACCTTTTTATCTCTGCCAAGCTATTCCTCCACCAGCAGGACTCTTCTTCTTGGCCTGGTGAGTGACATTGGTGAGCAGCACTGAATGTGTAGTGCTTAATGAAGCTATCACTTCCTTAGCTTTTTTGCCCCACAAGTTGTTCTTCTAGTCATGTAAAATTATAAGCTTCCTGGTGAAAAGACTTTCTTGTGGTTGCTTTTTAAAGACATGCAGATTTAAGTTTTTATTTATAACTAGAGGCCCAGTGCATGAAATTCGTGCATGAGGGGTGTCCCTCAGTTCAGCCTGCACCCTCTCCAATCTGGGACCCCGGTGGGATTGGGCCTAAACGGGCAGTCGGACATCCCTCTCACAATCCAGGACTGCTGGCTACCAACTGTTCGCCTGCTTGCCTTCCTGATTGCCCCTAACCACTTCTGCCTGCCAGCCTGATCACCCCTAACCACTCCCCTGCCAGTCTGATTGATGCCTAACTGCTCCCTTGCCAGCCTGTTTGCCCCTAACTGCCATCCCCTGCAGGCCTGGTACCACCCAACTGCTCTCCCCTGCAGGCCTGGGTCCCCCCCAACTGCCCTTCCCTGCAGACCCAGTCACCCCCAACTTCCCTCCTCTGCCAGCTGGGTCACCCCTAAGTGCCCTCCCCAGCAGGCTTGATCGCTCCCAACTACCCTCCCTTGCAGGCCTGGTCCCTCCCAACTGTCCTCCCCTGCTGGCCTGATTGCCCACAACTGCCCTCCCTTGCAGGCCTGGTTCCTCCCAACTGCCCTCCCCTGCTGGCCATCTTGTGGTGGCCATCTTGTGTCCACATGGGGGCAGGATCTTTGACCACATGGGGGCAGCCATCTTGTGTGTTGGAGTGATGGTCAATCTGCATATTACTCTTTTATTAGATAGGATAGAGGCCTGGTGCATGGGTGGGGGCCAGCTGGTTTGCCCTGAAGGGTGTCCCGGATCAGAGTGGGGGTTCCCTTGGGGTGTGGGGCGGCCTGGGCGAGGGGCCTGTGGTGGTTTGCAGGCTGGCCACACCCCCCAGCGACCCAAGCAGAGGCCCTGGTATCTGGGATTTATTTATCTTCTTCTACATTTGAAACTTTGTAGCCTTAAGCAGAGGCCAAAGCAGGCCAGGGCTGCAGAAGCTTGGCTTCCTCCATTGCTGGGGGCAACCCTAGCCTCCTGCTCTCTCCAGCTCCGTGGCTGCCACCATTTCTGTTGGAATTTATTTATCTTCTATAATTGAACTTTGTAGCATTGAGTGGAGGCCTGGGCCAGCAAGGGCAGGCGGAAAACTTGGCTTCCTCCATTGCCGGGGAAACCCAAGCCTCCCTCCTGCTCTCTGTGGCTGCAGCCATCTTGGTTGGGTTTATTTGCATATTCCCTCCTGATTGGCTGGTGGCCATGGCTGGTGGGCATGGCTTGTGGGTGTAGCGGAGTGGTGGTTAATTTGCATATTACTCTTTTATTAGATAGGATGTTACTAGAGGCCCGGTGCATGAAAATTCATGCACTGGAGCGGGGGTCCCTCAGCCAGGCCTGCTCCCTCTCATAGTCCAGGAGCCCTCAGGGTCAGGAGGCAACCCAGCGATCAGGGGAAGGTGATGCCCCATCACACCTCTGCTGCTGCCACTGCTGGCAGTGCAAGCCTCAGCCGGCCCTAGTTACCTGAGACTTGGGTGGCCCTGGGTGGCTGGGCAGCCACCATCTGAGGCTTCTGCGCCTCAGGCAGGCCCTGGGCAGCTGGGGGGCTGAGCACAGTTCTAGCCGCACCATGCACCTGCTGCCCCACAAGCTGGGCTGAAAGGACTGTGGGACTCCAGCAGAGCTGAGGGGACTGGGTGCCACCATCCTGTGGCTATGGGCTTCACCATATTTGTGACAGTGTGATGGTCAATTTGCATATTCCCTCTTAATTAAATAGGATTACATTGACTCCAAGAATGTGGTAATTTTTGATGATTGTTTTATAGAATCTTTGTGACCAATTTTTGTAAATGCCCTGCAGGTGCTTGAAAAAAATGTGTTTTCTAGGAAATGAATGCAAGGGTACATATCCAGTGGGTCAAACTTAATAATTGTGCTATTCAGATATTCTGTATCTTCACTAATTTTTTAAAATCTGCCTTATCAAATATCAAAATAAAAGGGTTAAAATCTCCCTGTAACATTGTGGTGTATCCATCTATCCTTATAATAGTGTCAGTTCTTTCTTTGTATAGCTGCATATTTTGGTACTAAGCTATTGGGTATATAAAAATTTAGAAATTTTATGTCTTGGTGAAGTATTATTTTATCAGTGCATAGTGACACTCTTTATTCCTAATATTGCTTTTTTTTTTTTTTGTCTTATAGTTGATACTACACTAGTCTCTCCCTCTTTAGTATTTCCTTAGTAAGTCTTTTTACATTGCTTAACTTGGAACTTTCTGTGTCCTCATAGTTATATTTTAGAACTATCTCTTATAAGCAGCATATACTTGGATTTCCCTATTAATACAATATGAGAACTTCTATCTTTTAACTGATTAATTTAGACCACTGCTATAATATTTTTATTTCTAACATTTTATTTGTGCTATTTACCATGCCTTTTCTTTGCTTCTTTTTGTTCTTGTCATCTCCTGCCTTCTATTTTTAATATTTTGGTATTAAATGTTAGCATTGCGTATATGAATGTATAGAATGCAGATACTTTCTAACACTGTTTTACGCGTGATAGTACTTTCAGTCTTTGACACACTTGTCAAGGATTATATCTTTTGTTGTTTGTTTTATATAATAGTTGTCAATTTCACACTTCCTAGTTACCTAGTAAATATATAGACAATTTGCTTCTGATTAAGAGGACAGAAAATACACTATCCCTAATTTCAAAGCACTTATTTAAATGTCTAACAGAGATGTCATATTTAATATAATCACCATCACTTGGCTGTTCACTTATGTATCAAGTCTACTGATGTAATGAATGAAGTTAGACCCATCATAGTTACTACCAGAATGACAGTGTTTTGATGATGGCATTATGATCTAATCAAAGTGAACATAAACCCTACATTTATGTTTTTTCTTTAAAACCTGACACCCCAAGTAAATCTAGATCATGCTATTCTAAAGGGATGTTGAAGAAAACACAATAATTAAGCAACTCATACATTGAGATGCAACACCAACCTGCTTGTAGTTCCTTGCATGGGTGATCCTGTTTCCACACACCCTCCCCACAATGTCTTGCTGATACTACCCTTCTCACCTGCTGGGAAGACCTTCCCTTTCCCCCCTTTTTAAAAATCAAATTTGGGGCAGAGGGATAATTTTAGATGTACATAAAAGTTGCCAAGATAATACAAGGAGCTCCTGTATGCCCTTCAACCCAGTTCCTAATGGTGGACATCTTTTATATCACCATGGCACATTTGTCACAACTAAGAAATTATGATTGGTACATTTACATTAACTACAGACTTCATTCAAATTTTGCCATTTTTTCCACTAATGTTCTTTTTCTATTTCAGAATCCAATCCAAGATACTGCATTGCATTTAGGCATTATATCTCCTTTGTCTCTCTGCCTTCTATTTGATTGATTTTCTTTTCATCTCCTTTCTCCTTTGGTTTAGTGGTTTTACATTCTACTTCTGTTCTAGAAGTTATCCATGCACTGTGTTTCCAAGGGTAGAGAGATGATCACTTATGTTGATGTGGTAAATTAATACAATGTCTAAGGGAGGAGCATAATATCTTTTGATCCATCAGTTCTCCTCTAAAGACTCAGTCCTACAGATTTGTATACTTGTACACATGTTCTAGGTTATTCACTACTCATTATTTATAATTGTTTAATGGGATATTAATGAAGAAGTTCTTACACTGATATGAAAGTATGCCCAATATAATGTTAAAGGGGGCAGAGGAAAGCAGAATTCAGAATAGTGTATTTGAAATGCTACAGTAAACAGGTTTCCTTTTCCTACTATGCTAAAGGGTGGGTTTGTTTTTAGATCTGCCTATCATTAAGGTTTGACCCTTGGATAGTCTTGGCAATTTCAGGCCCCATAGACAGTCTAAGAAGTCATTGTCCCCAGTCCGCATGTGGGCTTAAAACCCCAAACTCACACACCTTCCCGCCCTCTGGAAAACTAAATTGGTTTGTCATTAACTACCTTTTTCCAATAATGATATTTTTACATAAATCTAAACTGTCTCAACTACTCTATCTCCTAGGGATCTGGAAATTAAATGAAGAATAATGTGCGGAAAGAACTTAGTCCAATAACCTAGCACATAAAGTGCTCAATAAACATTATTGTTGTTGTTGTTGAGTTGCTTTTTCTAATTTTGTTTGTTGTTAGGCTTACTATTGATATATAGATGGCTATTTATCGAACTTTCTTTACTCCTACCTCTTTTTAATGAACATAAAAATATCATATCCTTTCTAGTATTATTTAAAATTATAAAATAAAGTAATTTTGTATCTAAAAGAAAATAAAAGCAATAATAATTCTCAATCTGCTTTTTAAGCTAAACATATGTTTGTTTCTTTCTTCTTTTCCCCTTGGAAGAAACGGATGTGCTCCCCTCTGCCATAAAAGGGTGCTTGCACCCCAGTTGAGATCCATTCATTTATCTTATTTTCAAGTTGGTGTAGTTTTTTCTGAGGATCCTGTAACATACATATTTATACATATAACATTTTTAGTCTAATAAGTTATTTCCCTTCAGGTAAATTTCTAGGAGTGGAAACATTATGCCAGAGGATAGAAATATTTTTGTGATTCTCAAGGTCATTTTTCTTCCTAACTGATTTGCCATATTATAGTGGTATTTGCAATGCATAACTGTACTAATTTTTACCAAAACCTTGCAAACATTGAGTTAATATTTTTAATACATTTGCTAATTTTTAGGTGTAAAATAGCTACTTTCCATTGCTTTAATGTCCATTTCCTTGATGACCAGTAAACGTAAGTTAGATGTGTATGCAACATAATATTTCTGGTATATTTTATTAGTTTATTGCATATTGCTAGGCATTAATTTAAAAAATCCTTATTTGGCTTTTGTACTCTGAAAATATTTAGCGCTTAAACAAACTGAAAAAGGAGAGAAATTAAACTGGAAAGTAGCTGTGTTTATAAACAAGCAGTCTTGAAACACAAGACCATTGTGGTAGTTGGAATGGTCTGTATCCCAGAATGTCCTGCTTCATAGATGCCAAGTTCGCCAAATAGCTGGAAAGGGCAGAACAATGTGTTTACCCCCAAGGTGGTCAGATGAGGCAAATCTGAATTCCTAAGCTCCACAATTACTTCTACCCCAAAATTTATCATGACCCATGCCATCTGAGTGTTTATTTTCCTCAAGTGTTACAGGATTCTTGCTTTTAAAAAAAGAAAAACAGGCATCTACTAGGTCTGAGAACATTTTCTCTCTTTATAAATGTATTTAATAATAAAACAGAAACACATGTTCTCTTTCCAAATACCATGTTAATTCAAAAAAGGCCTTTTCATTAGTTGATATATACACAAGGGCTAAAGATTACAAAGGCCCAAAAAATTAAATTGTAAACTGTACAAGGATGCTTAGGAGGAAACTTTAACAGGGGTCGTAATCAGAGATGCTCTCCCTTGGGCTTGCTCTGTTTGCAGTCTCACATTCATGGAGAATACTGTCTAGCGAGAGCCTGAAATGGTTTCATAATCTGTAACCACAAAGGGATTACTCAGATCTTTATCTTTTATAAACTGCACTCATAACTTGGTGCTGTACTCACCCTTCCAAAGTTTAAATGATTTTGGTCCAATTATTTAAAACAAGTTGAAGGAATCTTTGTGGGCTTTTTTTCCCCAATGCATTTTCTGAATAGTGGTTTTGCAATGGCTATTAACTATTGAAATCAGTTAACTCAGAACTTTATCTGCCTTTGGGGCTCCTTCTACCTTCTAACCAAATTAGAATGGAGCCTGGTGACCAAGGAAAAGACAGCAGTGTTCTTTGGATGGGAATGGGGGGGCAGGGATACCAAACGGAGGGGGTAGACCTCAGACATACTAGACACAGGTGGTGTTGCTGCCACACACTTTCAGTGCCCGTGACTCACATCTAGAGCAGTTAGACCAACTCGGAAGAGAGTGAGTGTGCTGCAAGCCCTCACATGAAAGCGTCTCCTCCACTGAGGGTCTTAGCCATCAGCCTCACATTATTGGTTCAGTCACTGAGGGATGAATGATTAGTGCATGAGGGGACTCATAGCGTGAAAGTTCCCTCTGCCCAGTTAGGGTTCAGAGGAGCTTGTGATGAGTAATTTGAAGTGTTGGGGATATGTTAAGTGATATTCACAGCTCACTGTGCAATAATAGCATTTTCTGGGAGAATTACTCATGTAGCCCAGCCAGCCACATGACCTGTCTCCAAAGAGGAGACAGTATCAGGTAGTTCCTGAGAAAGGTACCAGTGCCCCCATAAGGACCCACTTGTGAAACAGTGTAGCCAGAAGAAAGAAAGGCTGTGTGCTCTCTCCAGCTGATAATCAGCTTAACTTCTAGCCCAGGGTTGTTTGTTTTGAGTTCCATAACTAGGTTACAGTGACACGCAAATATACAATAAAGTTTTTATGTTAAAACAATGATTAAGAAGCTTCTTGAATGAATTGTCCTATGCCCTCAGCTCTGCCTATAAAAATATAATTATTACATACTTGTTTTTACATTTACACAAAAATGCTTCCATACTTTAAGGCCTGTCTTCCCTGCAGAAAGGTTTCTGTGACAAGTTCTGGACACAAAGATGGCCTGTGAGCTCTCCTCACATGTCGTAGTTCCCTACTGCAGTGAGTAGGTGCTGAGCAGCTGGGTGTAGCACTTGCCCTTCTTTTTTTGAGATCTGATTCTGTTTTTCAGTGGCAATCATCATATTCCCTATATCTTAGAGGACTCATTTTGGAAGTGCCTGGGTGCATTAGGTAGTGGGGTCCAGCCAACAAAAGAACAGAAGTTGTGAATGTTTAAGGGAGTTTTTATTTCTATGTTCTGGCTATTCCATTAGTGTGAAGCTCTTAATGACTTTTCATTGTGAGCACACTGGGTATTACTCAGTTTTTCTGGACCTTTGCTCAGTCATCCCTTACCTTTTCCTTTATATTCCTTGTCTTTACCCCATCCCCAGCTTGATCCTCTTACCTGGCTGACTAATTCATAAGGTGTCTTCCCCAAACCAAGGAGAAGGCAGATAAAAGAAGGTAGTTACAGAGTACTTATGGTTTTCAGATGCACATGTCAATCAAATAGAATGTATTTTTAAATATCGTCTGGGCCCAAACCCTGAATTAAGTATAGTGGTAATTCAGAAGAAGTTAACCTCTGCCCTCAAGTAATTTAAAAATAAAGTATTCTTTTGATGTTCATTCATTCCTTTATTCAGTAAATATTTGCTGTGGAAACAGTACTAATCAATATCTTAAAGTTTTTCCCCCATTTTAAAACTAATACATGCTTATTAAATAAATTGAGAAAATATAAAAGGCTAATTCATAAGGAAAAAATTGCCCATTGTCAAACCATCCAGAGATCATCATTGTAAATACTCTGGTGTAGTCTTTCCTCACTAATATGTGTTTTTGCACAGTTGGGCTTATACTATATACTCAGTTTTATGTGCTGATTTTTGTATATTATTTTAAGAACATTTCCTCCTATATTTTTGCAAACATATTAACATTGTCATGGCTGCACAATAAATTATCCTATTGTTGGACGTTGCCAATTTTAAGTTATAAATAAATCTGTTGTGATCATTTTGGTCTCTAGGCTTTCTTTTTTTTTTCAAGTCAGATGATTCAGAATAAACTAGCAGGAATAAAATGACTATGTCAAACAACATTAGTGACAGTATATGAGATGTCTATCTTATTTTAGTTTTCAGCATCCATTTGATTCTCTTTTATGAAAACTGAGACAGCATTTGATCAACTCTAAGCTTCCATCACTCTGCTTATTTTCCCGTAGTCTTTAAGCATTTATATATTCAAAAAATAAAATGAAGGGTGAGGAGGTGTCTCTGCAAAGGAATGGCCTGGCATGAGTGTTAGAGTCTGAGCAGGATGAGGAAGGTGCCTAGGAGTGGAGTGTGGCCTGGCGTGAGGAACAGAGCCCAGCAGGGCATGAAGGCATCTGCACAGAGAGGTGGGTCAGTGTACGGTGTCAGAGCCCACCAGGCAGGTAGGGTGGATGCATGGGGGCAGCTCAGGAGTCACAGCCCACCAGGATAAGGCAGGAAGTTGTGCATGCATGGCGGCGGCTCAGGTGTCACAGCCCACTAGGGTAAGACAGGAAAGCATGCATGCATGGGGCAGCTCAGGAGTCATAGCCCACCAGGATAAGGCAGGAAGGTGTGCATGCATGGGGACGGTGCGGCTCAGGTGTCAGAGCCCATCAGGATAAGGCAGGAAGGTGTGCATGCATTGGGGCAATATGGCTCAGGTGTCACAGCCCACCAGGGTAGGGCAGGAAGATGTGCATGCATGGGGGCGGTGCGGCTCAGGTGTCACAGTCCACCAGGGTAGGGCAGGAAGATGTGCATGCATGGGGGAGGTGCGACTCAGGTGTCAGAGCCCATGCAACTCAAGAAGAGCACACTCAGAGGGTGGTCTGGCCTGGGGAACCGGAGCACAGAGGCTGCATGAGGAGGGCTTGCACGTGGAAAGCTGTCCAGAAAGGGGAATCAGAGCCAAACAGAAAAAGGAGAGGGTGGCAACAGAGATAGGAGACCCGGAAGGTAGACTAAATATTAAGGATAATGGAAGCCAATGTCTAACTCTCAGAGAAGGGGCTACAGCTCTGGAAGGGGAAAGAACTCCATTGAACTCTATAGCGTGAACACATGGTTTTTATTATACATAAATATAGAAGTAAGTATAGAGGTAAATGTGTATGTTAATATGTTGCATATCCTATATAATAAAAGAGTAATATGCAAATTAACCATCACTCTGCTACACCCACGAGCCATGCCCAAAAGCCACGCCCATCAGCCAATCAGGAGCAAATATGCAAATAAACCCAACCAAGATGGCTACCACCACAGAGAGCAGGAGGGAGGCTTGGGTTTCCCTGGCGATGGAGGAAGCCAAGCTTTCCGCCTGCCCTTGCCGGCCTAGGCCTCCACTCAAGGCTACAAAGTTTCAATGATAGAAGATACATAAAACCAAACAGAAATGGCGGCAGCCACAGAGCTGGAGAGAGCAGGAGGCTAGGGTTGCCCCCGGCGATGGAGGAAGCCAAGCTTTCCACACACCCTGGCGGGCCCAGGCCTCTGCTTAAGGCTACAAAGTTTCAATTATAGAAGATACATAAATCTCCCCAAAAATGGCTGCCGGCACAGAGCAAGCAGAAGGCTTGACTCCGCTCCAGGCTACAAAGTTTCAATTGTAGAAGATAAATAAACCCCAGATACCATGGCCTCCGCTTGGGTCGCTGGGGGGTGTGGCCAGCCTGCAAACCACCACAGGCCCCTCACCCAGGCTGCCTCACGCCCCAAGGGAACCCCCACTCTGATCCGGGACACCCTTCAGGGCAAACCAGCTGCCCCCCACCCATGCACCAGGCCTCTATCCTATCTAATAAAAGAGTAATATGCAGATTGACCATCACTCCAACACACAAGATGGCTGCCCCCATGTGGTCAAAGATCCTGCCCCCATGTGGACACAAGATGGCCACCACAAGATGGCCAGCAAGGGAGGGCAGTTGGGAGGGACCAGGCCTGCAAGGGAGGGCAGTTGTGGGCGATCAGGCCAGCAGGGGAAGGCAGTTGGGAGGGACCAGGCCTGCAAGAGAGGGCAGTTGGGGGCGATCAAGCCTGCAGGGGAGGGCAGTTAGGGGTGACCAAGCCAGCAGAGGAGGGAAGTTGGGGGGGACCAGGCCTGCAGGGGAGGGCAGTTAGGGGTGACCACGCCTGCAGGGGAGGGCAGTTGGGGGGGACCCAGGCTTGCAGGGGAGAGCAGTTGGGGGGGACCAGGCCTGCAGGGGAGCAGTTAGTGGGTGATCAGGCTGGCAGGCAGAAGTGGTTAGGGGCAATCAGGAAGGCAGGCAGGCGAGCAGTTGGGAGCCAGAAGTCCTGGATTGTGAGAGGGATATCTGACTGCCCGCTTAAATGGGTTGTCGGACATCCCTCAAGGGGTCCCAGATTGGAGAGGGTGCAGGCTGGGCTGAGGGACACCCCCCTACCCCCATGCATGAATTTCGTGCACCGGGCCTCTAGTACTTATATAAGAACATATATCTCCTGATTTTTTCTGGAAGCAGTAACATCCTGTGGCAAAGAGCAAGCATCTCCAGTGCTATGTCTCAGATTCTCAATATAATTCTCCACTAGAAGAAACCAGAGCATTTCAGACAAATGACTGTTCCCAGGGAAAGTACAAGATGAGCCTAGAACATCTTTTTATACTAGAAACTAAGTACTTAAAGAATAGTGGGGGGTTGTCAGAAGGATCCAGAAGCCAGCTCCAAGGAGCCTCCATTGGCTAAATTGGAGATAATTCAAGCACCAAAGTAAATTATTATAGTAGCAAATTATATTAAAAAAGAAACCACAAGTCCATACAGATATTAAATAATTGACTACTAGGTGTACCGGTTAATAATGCAGATTTTTTTCAATAGATGGAGTTAAACATATGTTGATATATACGCGATTTGATATGTATGCTATTTTGTTGTATTGCTCCTTCAGATTAACACTTGTTCCGATCAATGGCACACGTACTTTCTGAGCGGCACTTCAAAACGTACGAAGAAGTGGAAAATTGGGTCTCTGAATGGTCTGCCTCAAAACAAGAAAAGTTCTATTGGGATGGTATCCACAAATTACCTGAAAGATGGAGGAAATGTGTAGCTAGCGATGGACATTATTTTGAATAAATCAATTTTGATGTTTCTCTTGAAATTATCATGTTTTCTTTGATTACAAAATCTGCATTATTACGGTTAATAATGCGGAATAATGCAGATTAACAATTAACCGGTTAATAGTGCAGATTAACTATTAACCAGTTAATAGTGCAGATTAACTATTGACCGGTTAATAGTGCGGATTTTGTAATCCAAAGAAAACATGATAATTTCTAGAGAAACATCAAAAGTGCTTTATTAAAAACAATGTCCATCGCTAGCTACATATTTCCCCTATCTTTCAGGTAATTTGTGGATACCGTCCCAATAGAACTTTTCTTGTTTTGAGGCAGACCATTCAGAGACCCAATTTTCCACTTCTTTGTACGTTTTGAAGTGCTGCTCAGAAAGTGTGTGTGCCATCGATCAGAATAAGTGGTAATCTGAAGGAGCAAGGTCTGGTGAATACAGCGGGTGGGTTAATACTTCCCAGGCAAGATCTTTTAATGTGTATTCAACTGGTTTTGAAGTATGTGATGGTGCGTTATCATGAAGCAAAATTACTTTGCTGTGTCTTCTGGCCCATTCTGGTCATTTCACGATCAAAGCGTGGTTCAAATTGATTGTTTGTTGTCTGTAGCGATCAGTATTACCAGGTTTTAGAAGCTCATAATACACCACACCTTCCTGATCTCACCAAACGAAGAGCATTGTCCTCTTTCTGAAGCGATTTGGCCTTGCAGTCGATATTGATGGTTGATCTGGATCAACCCATGATTTTGTGCGTTTGGGATTCTCAGAATAAATCCACTTTTCATCACCAGTCACAGTTCGATGCAAAAAAGACGTTCTTTTATGACGTTGAAGCAACATTTTACTGATGACTTTGCGGTTTTCCATTTGTCTTATTCAGTTGATGTGGCACCCATTTCCTTCCTTTAAAATCTTTCCCATTGCTTATAAACAATCGAAAATCTTTCTGCAGGTTGTTTCTGAGTTTGACACGCATCTTTATCCAATAATGCTTTTAATTGTTGGTCTTCAAACTTTTCCGGTTGACCTGGACGTTCTTTGTCTTTCACATCGAAATCATCACTTTTAAAGCATTTAAACCAGCATTCACAAATATCTTGAGATGGAGCATGTTCACCATAAGCTTCCCAAAGTATATGATAACTTTCAGCAGCACTTTTCTTCAAAATAAAGTAATGAATTAAAACTTCCTGCAAATGCTCTTTTTTTTTGGCACGAAATTGGACATTTTTAAGTCTAAAAATATCTATGATGTTAACACCTTCAGCAAATTTGACATATGAAGTTTTAAAGGTTGTTGTCAATACAACAAAATAGCATACATATCAAATTGCATATATATCAACCTATGTGTAACTCCATCTATTGAAAAAAATCTGCATTATTAACTGGTACATCTAGTAATGCCCAGCTGGTGTGGCTCAGTGGTTGAGTGTTGACCTATGAACCAGGAGGTCACGGTTCAATTCCTGGTCAGGGCACATACCCAGGTTGCAGGCTTGATGGTGTGCAGGAGGCAGCCAATGGATGTTTCTCTCTCATCCATGTTTCTATCTCTATCCATCTCCCTTTCTCTTTGAAATTAATAAAAATATATTTTAATAAATAAATGACTAAATACATTGAAAGTTAGATGAGAATGGGGTATTAATATTATTTCAAAGTACCTCCCCATAAAATACTTATTATGTGGGGGAAGTGTACTTTTACAGTGGAGAAGCCTGGAAGCCATCTCCCTAATCAAGTGATCAAAGAGATCATCAGTCATAGGATAATTTGAAATCATGTGCCACTTGATAGGATGCATTGAGGGGAAGAAAGCAGTATCAGTTGTATAATATTCTTGCCAAAAGTGAGTCATCTGAATTTAATCATATAAGAAAATGTGAAGAGTGGACATCCTTGTTTATGTCTTCCCGCTGCTCCCTCTCAGAGTGCCTCTCTTCTGGCTACTCTTCCACCATTGAGAATGATTAGGATAAAACTTCTGGCAGTTTACTGGTGACCTTGTTGATTCGTTGCTTGCTAGCTTAGTGTTGAGGAGTGGAGGTGTTTTCATTTTCTTTCTCAGTGAACCTGTCCCTCTCCCAGCAGTAAGGGATCCCTCATGATCTGGACACGCTCCTTTTTCTGTCTCCCCCATGGACCGGTGGTGGCTGGCTTTTTGTTTGTCTGTTTTGTTTTGTTTTCTGATTTTTCTCTAGCTGCACTAGATCTTCCCCTCTGCCATGAATGCTGCCCTTCCTTTCGTCTGCAGCTTAAGGCTTATGGCTTCGTAGTGGAGACAGGACAGAAGCACCTGGGCAGGGCTTTGTTTCTTCCCCGAAGTGACTACTATACATCTCCCCCAGGCTTCCACCATGAAGGAAGTCTTCTCACATCTCCTGTTCTGCTTCTAATTTCGCTTGAGCATGGAGGTCTGTGGGGAAGAGTTGCCTGACGGGTACAGATTCCTGTTGGGTGTATTATCCCCAGAGGGTCTGTGCTCTCACACTAGTCCACACTCAGCCTTTAGGAATTTGTTAACAATTTTAGCTAACTTCTTCTTACCAGCTTGCTGGGCACCCAGCGTCTGCCCCTGATCAAGTGGTCATATCTCCTGTCTGCATGAGGGTTCCTGTCTTTCTTTAAGTTTCAGGCTAGTAGGTCCTGCAACCTTAGCTGTTTGATAGGTTTAAGAGCTGTTCTTTCCTGTGAAGTTTTTACTCTGCTCTTATTTCCTTGGTCACTTTTGTGTAATATAATGGTATCTTTCTTGGAAGTTAAGTTTCGGCAATAAGCATTGTGTTAGTTGGAGAGTGAGACATGTTGGAGAGACAAAGATGTATCTGCTTCGGCCTTCTTGGTCACTGTGTGATGGTAGGGTGGTGAATGAAAGGGACATGATGGAAATTGTGTCTGGCCCAGGGCAACCCAAAAATGAAACAAGATTTCTCCCCCTCACATCTGACCTCAGAGGAGAGACACTAAACAATAAAACTTACTAATTTGAACGTCCATCCTTCTTTCTGTACTTTCTGTACACCCCAGAGAGGAGGTGTTTAGAAGGCAAGTGGGGAGAAGGTGAGAGTATATGGCCCTCTCTCACTATTCAGCAAGAGGAGAGATGTGGCTGCCTCACAAGCAGCTCCTGCTCCCCATTTGCAGTGCAAGCTAGACTCTGTGATTAATGAGATAGGGCATTCGCCAGTGCTCTTCAAAGATGCATCATTGTGAAAAGGCCCCGCCCAGTTTGCTGCATTACCTCTCTGAGAGCAGTGGGTCTTGACAGAAGCTAGGCGAATCATCCAGTCTCCCATTAACAATGACCTCAACGGTTTGTTTTAAAGAGTTCACAGCCCCAAAACAAAATCTTCACATGTAAAACACAGCATCCACAAAACCTTTTGGGAAAGCCTCTCCTGAGCCCTCATCCTGTGCTTCTGTTCGTTAAATTGGATCAATCCCTTATGGCCAGTGGGAGCCTCCCGTCAATGGCACTGATATGGTCGTGAAGGAAGAAGCCTGCAAGTGGCCCCCTCCATGCGCCAGGTGTCTTCTAACTGCATGTCGGCTGATGAGTGGACGATGGGCTAGTGTGAGGGAAAGAGAAGACGTGGTTACGGGCAAGCTGGGTTGACTGGCTAGGGAATCCCAGCCAGAAGCAGACACGAAGAAGAGGCTTGGGCTACCACAGTGGTGTGGCAACACACAGTCATCAGGGAGGATACTGCAGAGCACAGCCTATGCCCCAGGCACCAGCAGCAATTCTCAATATCCAATAACAGCTTGAATGGAAGTGACTCATTCTTGACTTCAGTTTTCCACAGCAGGAAGGGGCTCTAGGGGGTAGTGGGCAAAAAGCATCATTGGAGCCCCTTCTGGGACGATAATGCAGAGTTTCTTTTTCAAGAGCTACCAGCCGACAGAGAAAAACCAATTTTCCCCGAGTTCCCCCTGGAAGGCTTCCTATCGGGAATTCCCATGCAGAAATCCTAGCAAGACTCACTATGGAGTCTCTAAGAGAATTCCTCCCTTCTCTTTACTCATGTTCAGGGATTGTTGAAACCAGAAAGGTGAGTTTGAAGCCTCAAACTCCCTCTGTCTGAGTTCCCATCACAATGACAAACGTACTCCTAGAATCTTTTTACCTGTTTTAATTATATTTTGCCACATTGAAAAGCTACTCCAAAACTTAGTGACTTGAATCAAAAAGCATTTGGTGTGGGATTTGTTCGTTCACAATTCTGTGGGTCAGGAATGTGGCCAGGGCTCAGCTGGGCAGTTCTGCTTTACAGGGCGTCTTTCATGATGTTGCAATCAGATGGCCGCTGGGGTGGAGAGCCAGGATGGTGTCACTCTCAAGTGGCACCTTGGCAGGGTTGTTAGGAGGCTGGCACCTCTGTCTACCTCTCTACCTGGGTAGCTTAGTCTTCTTTACCTGGCAACTGGATGTCAAGAATCACTATTCAAGTGGTGAAGCAGAAACTCTGACCTCTGGAGGCCCAGCTTTAGAAGGTATACAGTGTCACTCCTTATATTCTTCTGATGAAAACAAGTCCTGGGGCCACCTCGGATTCAAAGGGAGGGGAAATAGACTCCACCTCTTGATGGGTGAGTGGAAAGGTTACTTTGGCAAAAGAGCACATGGGATGGGAGGTATTGTTGCAATCATCTTTTGAAACATAATCTGCTGTACAGCCTAAGGTCTCTCCTTCGAGTGCCTTAAGTTCTACTCTGGTAAGAACTGTTTTATATTTAACCCAAGCATTATGTACTGCAACTGGCATGCATGCCTTTTTTGTTCATTTTTAGTGCAAAAGGAGACTTTGGGAATCATCTCCCTCCATTCACCCCTGAAAGGCTGATTATGCAATAAGCTCGAACTCTGCTTCTCTTAAGTAAGATTAGAGGTTGTGAGGGGAAACCTGGACGGAAACAAGATGCAAATTCTTGGTTCATTTCCCCCGTTATTATCTAAGTCAAATGCATTTTTAGTATTATTAAGTTGAAGGTGTTTTATTATTCACACAGGGATTGTCAGTTCAGTTAATATGCTTGGTACTGACATTTAATTTTTTTTTTATTACTCTGTTCTTTTATCCCTTCTCAGTACCGCAACTCCAAGTCCTCTTTTATAGGGCTATTATTTTCTAGGGTTGTTCTATTCCTGTGTGTGTTAGAAACTTGAGTTTATCTCTATGTTAGTAATTAAAGCAAATCTCTATGAGAAGACATAAAACAGCCTGCTCCAAGAAGCTGGAACTACGGGAAGGACTCAGAGCTGAATCAGACAAAGATAAAAAGCTATGTTGGTAGCTGATGGCCACCATTACACCCTTGAAACACTGTTTTTGGTCCCTACATCTAAATATGCTTCAGATCCCCTGGGGACAAAGATGCCATCTTTCTACAAAGAGGTACCAACCAAGGCCAGACCACCTTTGGAACAGCACTCATTCTGACACAGCATTCTTGGGCCAAAGGGAGAAATGCCCTTAGCATATTCCAAAGCAATGGAGCCTTGGACCTCCCCCCACCTCTCCACACTCCTATCAGTGGTAGACACTCATCAGGGCGGTATAGGGCCCCGTGGTTTGGGGGAAATCCACCATTGAGAATGATCGGGATAAAACTTTAAGCCGCATAAGGTAACACTGGTTGGCAGAGAAAGGTAGACCAAAAGAACAGGTAAACCAAACTGATATACATACAGTCTTCTAAATCCCTCACACAGCCTCTGAGGTTCACAAAACAAAACATACTTTTGTTCATAATCACATTGGTTTCACAGTGACCTCCGGTTATGCTGCCTGGCCACATACTAAATTTGCAGTGAGAAGTGGGGAGTTGTGTGATTGAAAATCATTCCTAAGTCTGCACATCACCTGGAAACCTCGTGATGCATACGCTGCCTCATTTAAATCTCCATAAAGCCTGGCGTATAGTGCATGTGGTAGAATGTTCCATCTTAATCAGGGACAAAGTTTTTGTTTCTGTTATGGCTTTGCACTCTTTGGCACATGATAGGCATTCAGGACAGGTTTTCATTCACAAGTCAGTGAGAAAATGAATGCATCTGACCTTGTACCAGGTTCCTAAAGGCTTTTCTTCCCAGGACAGCACAGCTCTCCCAGAAGGGGAGGGCTCATTTTCCCACCTGAGCCTCTCAGTGGCCAACATGGCAATTTAAAGATTATGTTTCAGAGCTAGAAAAGGGCCCTAAGAAGGCCGCCTGGGGATGAGGGCTGCTCTCAGGGCCTGAGCGTGCCCGCAGACACCGCCCTGCCTGCCCAGTTCCTATCCACTGCTGCCGCTTTGGGACCATAGGCTACTGGTGGAGGAGGAAGCAGGCTGGCTGTCCTCTGTGCGCTGCTCACCACCCTGCTGGCTGCCCTGCGCTGGAGGTGGAGCACGATGTGCTGACCGGCAGGCCTGGGGCCAGCATTACCCTGACCTGTCCAGGCGGGGAACCAGGAGACAATGCCACGGTTCACTGGGTGCTCAGGAATCAGGTGACAGGCTCGAACCACCGCACACGGGCTGGTTGGGGAAGGAGGCTGCTTCTGAGATCCGTGCAGCTCAGCCACGCTGGAAACTACTCATGCCACCAGGGCGGCCGCCCGATTGGAGCTGTGTGCCTGTTGGTGGATGTTCCCCCAGAGCAGCCTCAGCTCTCCTGCTTCTGGAAGAGCCCCATCAGCAACATCCACTGTGAGTGGTGGCCTCAGAGCCCTCCCTCCCCGAGGACCAAGGCTGTGCTGTTGGTGGGGATGTTTCCAATTCCGTATGGTCCTGTGGAAGACTCCCGGGAGCTGTGCCAGTATTCTCAGGAGTCCCAGAAGCTCTCCTGCCAGTTGGCAGTCCCAAAGGGAGACAACTATTTCTACGCTGTGTCCCTGTGCGTTGCCACCAGTGCCAGCAGCAAGTCCAGCAGACCCCAACCATTTGAGGGGTAGGGAATCCTGCAGCCTGACCCACCTGTCAACATCACCGTCACCGCTGTGGACAGAAAACACCGCTGGCTCATTGTCACCTGGCAAGACCTGCCTCCTGGAATTCCTGTTTCTAGAGGTTACAGTTTGAGCTCCGATACTGGGCTGAATGGTCCAAGATACTCACAACATGTGTGTCACGGAGCTCCAGCATCACTGCACCATCCATGATGCCTGGAGAGGCCTGAGGCACGTGGTGCAGCTACGAGCCCAGGAGGAGTTTGGGCATGGAGCGAGTGGAGCTAGTAGGTCATGGACACCCTCTGGATAGAGAGGAAGGGGGAGAAGAGGAAGAGGTAAACATCCATCTGTGTGAGTGCAAAACATCACTTGGCTGCCTCCTGCACACCCCCTACTAGGGACTGAGTCTGCAACCCAGGCATATACCTTCACCAGGACTTGAACAGGCAACCTTTTGGTGCACGGGATAACATCTAACTAACTGAGCCACACTGGCCAGGGTATGAGTCCATGAGGTTTTCAACTGAGACCACAACGTTGTGTCCCCTGCCATGAAGGTGCCTACTGCCAAAGAAGATGATGAAAGTATTCCCTCTAATTATTCTGCAGATACGACAAGTTTCCCAGTGCAAGATTCTCCAACAGCACTGTACACACTCCTGGTGGCTGGAGGAAGCCTTGGCATTGTCCTGAGGTTCCAGAAGACAATGGAAACTGCAGGCCCTGAAAGAAGGCAAGATGAGCATGCACCCACCTTATTCTGTGGGACAGCTGGTCCCTGAGAGGCCCAAGCCCACCCAGTGCTCTTCTCCCCTCTTCCCACCAGTGTCCCCCAGCAGCCTTGGCCAGATAACACCTTGAGGCACAGCCGACCTGATACCAATGGCCCACAGAGCCCTGTGACATCAGCAACAGAGGCTACTTCTTCCCGCAATAGCTGGCTGGCTGGTGCCTGGCCGACCGGGGTGTCGGGCCTGCGGAACTGTGTGGATGACAGCTGGCTTCTCGCTGTCATTTCAGCTCATCTCAGGTGCGTGGGGCCTCTGGCTTCGCTGTTACAGAAGGTTCTATGCTGGGTGAAAACAGGTTTGCTGCTGCACCTGTTCAGAAGGAAGAGGTGGTTGAGTTTTTGAAACACTCTTCCCCAAAGCCCTCCCTGCAGGGGTCACAGTGAACTCTGGGCCTGTGCAGAGAGTGGTGTCAAGAGCCCCCTGGAACTCAGGACAGAGCCAGGCATCTGCAGAGGCCTCAGGCCCTGGGCTTCCTGTGGACAAGCTGCTGGCCACCTGCACACCTGTCACAGCTCACAAGCCACACCCTCAGGAGGTGGGGCGGATTTCCAGCTAAAGACACCCCCACTTGCCTATCTCCTGGCCCACTGCACAGTTTCGTCTTCTATTCAAACTCTTGGAACCCTTTACAGTTCAGTTTTTCTAGGCCTGAGGATGGCGTTTCATCAGTCACCCAGGCTGGGGAAGCTCTGTACTGCCTTTCCTCCCCACAATGGCAAACAGTTTAGGGGGTGAACAGTCTCCCAGGACCAGGTGGTTTGAAGTGGAATTGCAATTAGTTCCTCATTAGGATTTTGGTAAATCTGTATGCTAACCCTAGGCACCTGCTGAATCCAGAAGCAACTGCACCGACTCAGTTTCCCTCTCTGGATCCTAGGACTTCGGGAGGAGGGAAGCTGAGAGGAAGTAGGGGTGTGGGGACAGGGTCTCCACTCATAATAATGGAGCGGGGTGAGACGCAGCCTCTGAAAATCAATGTTCTCCTTCCTCCTTGTCCCTCATCCCCAAAGGAGAACTGGCATTGAGGGAGGGCTTCCGCCATTGATGAGATCAAATGTGTGACTCACATCACTCACCTGAGCCTGAGTATAACGAGGGAAGAAAATATTTATGTGAAAAGACAGAAGAACCCGGCAAGAATGTATTTTAATGTGGCTTTTAAAGAAGTGCTCACTATTTTTTCTTGATAGGGTGGAAGATCCTGTATTAGCGGAGGGAGGATCCATATGTAAATAACTTGGGGAGAAGCACAGTCGCTTTGTTTGGCACAAAACTGAGTCAAGTGGAAAAGAGGAGGAGAAAAAATTATTCTGCCCGATTAGAGAAGAGACTCTGGTTTCATTCTAAATTTTGTTTTTGTCTTAAAAAGTGAAAACAGAAAAATTGCTGCTTCTCTAATTTAGGGGAAAGCAGCTTATGACTGCTCCCCCCGGGGTTGTGAAGGACACGATGTCCAGCTTCTGGGGGTGATGCTGGGAAGCTGGCCCCCCACCACCAAGCGGGGTCAGTTGAAAATCCCCACCCCAACAGCCATGGGCCCTGGTTATGAGAAGGAGGAAGATTCATTAAAAATCTCCCTTGGTGCCCTAACTGGTTTGGCTCAGTGGATAGAGCGTCAGCCTGCGGACTGAAAGGTCCCAAGTTCGATTCCGGTCAAGGGCATGTACCTTGGTTGCGGGCACATTCCCAGTAGGAGGTGTGCAGGAGGCAGCTGATCGATGATTCTCTCTCATCGATGTTTCTAACTCTCTATCCCTCTCTCTTCCTCTCTGTAAAAAATCAATAAAATATATTTTAAAAAAATCTCCCTTGGTGCCTTCCTCTTATTTAGTTCCTTGAATTTGATTCAGTTCAGCTGGTATTGAAGCTCCGGCTAAATGTCTAGCCGTGGCTCTGAGACTAGCCCACTTCAGCTCACTTTTCTGTCCAGGCTTTGACAATTCAGTGATGAGAGTGGTTACCCAGACAAGAACCCTCAAGTATCACGGGGTGTCTCAGAATGAAGCTGTGATTAAAATCAGTTGTGTAACCACAGACCAAAAATTTACCAGACCACAAACTTTTCTCTACCCTTTTAGAAAAACAACCAGACAGGTGGCAAAGGATGAAAATGACCGTGTTTTATTTACTGTTTGCTGGGTTCAGGCTGTTACTATCTTGAGCAAGCAGTGTTGTCATTGCTGGCTTTGTCTGTCAAGTTTCAGACCCTGTCTCAGGTGTGTGTGTGTTTTGTTTTGTTTTCTATAAAGTTTCTTTTGGAACAGCAAAAATGCTATCAAAGGCAAATATAAAAAAATGAGACTCTGCATGAGAAAGGGTGATTCTGCCCGTGGTTCTTTAACTCTTTATGAAGGTTTTAACCATATGTAATATTACCAAAGCCAGGAGGGAGACGTGCCAGTGGAAGATGTGAAATCCAGGTAGCTCATGAATGCTGAGAGCGAGGCAGCTTTGATCTCCAACTTGCTATTGCTTTCATTATTATTGTAACAGGCTACATTATTATTATTATTATTATTATTATTATTATTGAAGAGGCTTTTTTCCCTTTCACATTTTTATAAGCTAGTGTAAATGAAGGAAAAGTATTTGTCTTCTCTGGGTTGTGGGCTTTGCTCGGTGTGCACAGGTATACACACCCTAAGCTTTCTCTGTCCTGGAATCTGTGGTTAGTGCCCATGGTCAGTGGCCATTTTTGTGTTTCTGCAGCTCATGTGCTGCCTTTTATCCTCAACAATGATGTTACTCACCCAATACATGTAGCAGTCTGCCACACAGCCAGATGCGAAATGTTGGGATGGTGACAATTTATATTAAACATGACAGCTTATCCTGCTGGGTTGGAAAAATTAAAAATATGCTGGTTGGTTCAAGGACTAAAACAGTCAACAGAGCCAAATATCAACAGTACAACGATTGAAATTTCTTTTGAGAGCCAAATTTTTTAAACTTAAACTTCTTCTAACGCCACTTCTTCAAAATAGACTCTTCCAGGCCGTGGTATTTTGTGGAAGAGCCACACTCAAGGGGCCAAAGAGCCTCATGTGGCTCGAGAGCCGCAGTTTGCCGACCACTGGTCTAAACTAAAGTGGTCATTAATTCTTGTAGCATTAACTAACTGTTGTTTTTCAAATGTCAAGGGGTGGCATTAGCTGTGTCAACAAAGCCATTGGTGACTCAGCAAGCCCTTTGCTCTGATGGAGCCCATGTCCCCTGTGGTTTCCCACCAGGCTCTGGGCTCACTTTGTCTTGAGGTCCCTGCTCTCCTGGGGGGGTGGGAGGGGCGGGGGGCAGGAAACACCATTACAAGGTGTGGAATCTGCTGCTGGGACTGGGGTGGGAGTCCACCTGGTGGAGAACAGGGCCCAGTGGAGCAGGCAGGGAGTGATGATGGTTTGTGGGTTTCCTACAGAATGTTCAGGAATGTCTTCCCTGCTGCTTGGTGCTGAGCTGTATTGCCTCCTCTTAGGTTGACTCAGCTGGGGAGGAGTCTGGCATCCAGCTCCAGGTGGAGTTGGTGAGAAATTTATCTTAATTTGAAGAAGCAGGGGCAAGTGTTGATCCTTCAGACCATGAGCACAGAACCCAGCTTTCCTGTGTGGACAGCGGGGCTGTGGCTGGAAGGCCAGCTGTCTCGGTTTCTCTTGAGCATCCCCGAAAGGCCCCCTCAGCAGCATATCCGCTGTGAGGTCTGGTGCTAGCCCCGTGTGTTTCTATGGCAACCTTAATGATTTTTTTTAACTTGCTAATTTTTATTTTATTTTTTTCAATTACAGTTGACATTCAATATTATTTTGCAACCTTAATGATTATTAAGGAACATGGTCAGTTTTATGAACATGTGCTCGAACAAAGATCTGCTTTAGAAGGAACGGATTGGGACCACATGTAGCAAGGCTGTTAATTAATAGAGAAACCATTTTTGGATGGAGATCACACATCTGTTATATAAGTACCTCAACTTTTTCTTTTGGAGAGAAATAATAGTTTTAAGTTTGTTTTTATTTTTTACCTAATTACCTGAAAGCAAATTCCGAAGGCTGATGTGTCTATATGGGGCAAAGGGTCAGTATAGTATGTTTTCAATTTTTTTTCTTTTTATCAGCTATTTTGCATTTAAAGTGAAAGTTGTAAGTGAAATAAACCATTTCTAAAATTAAGAAAAATAACTCAATTAGCCCCAAAGTTTCATTTTATAGATGGCGACATTGAGTCCAGGACTAGAATGGCTTTTCCCAGTATCACTTGTTGGCACATCTGTATTTCTCCTCAAGGTGGGCGTGAAGCTGGTCCACTGAGGGATGAGCCTTAGGAGTTGCAGGTGCCCAGGCAGTTGGTGCAGACAGGATGCATTTCAGGGGCAGCGGGAGGAAAGTAAAACGGTACCGCTTTCCGGGTTCAGCTCTGACAAGTGGGAACTGTGGCTGCCTAGAGAGGGCAGAGAGCTGGTGTCTTTCTTCCCTTCTACAGATACCACTTGACCCAGCCTGTGGCTCTTTCCTAATCCTCACCCTCAAATTTGTGCTCAGTGAAAACGCTTGGAGGAAATGCCCTTGTAAACAAGTGCTCTCTGGTAACCCAGCCATAGTATCAGAGATTTCATGGTGGAATGCCCTCTCCTGAACAGAGACAGCTGATAAAGGGGAGAGCCGCGGGGTGTCTATTGGGGGTGTGTGCTTGCTTTGCTGAGGAAACAAGTTCACCCCTGCAGACCTGCATCACCGCCTTGCTGCTTCCCCCCACCCACCAGAAAACCCAGTCTCGTTAGATGTGCACACCAAGCTCCCAGGGACACTGTCCCCGGAGAAGCAGCACACACTGACTTGTTAGCTGAGGCATAGCCCCTCTGGGGCGACTGCCAGAAAACTGCACAACCTGATGGAAACTGTAATGACTTGGGGCCCTTTGGGAAGGCAGATGACCTGGAAAACACCTGGTCCCTTAGCTTTGACACAGATGGCAGGTCAGGAGAGGGAGGGATGTCCTACAGATATGTATTGGGTGTCTGTTACATGTCAGGCACTGTTCTAGGAAATGGGTGTCCAGCATGAACAAGACATTGTCATTTCCACTGCTCTTCCTTCTAAACCTTCTGTGGTGATCCGTGCCTTACCACACACCGATATCTTCATGTTATTTAGCATTAATGCAAAGTTAACAAAATTCCATCCCTAAAAGTGGTACTTTTATTGACTTAAAGATGTTGGTCTGGGTCCCCAACTAAATTCTAGACTCCTTGAGGGCAGAAGCAGTATCTTTTTCCTTTTTAGTCCTCCTAGCATTTCACATACAGGGTAATTGATCAGATGCCTAAAAATACTGTCTGCAAACAAACCAGAGAGAACTAGGGAGGAGGCTGAGGACAAGCAAAGGTTTATGATCCAAAAGAACAACACACATGAAGGTGACCGCTATAGATGCCCATCAAAAGAAAGCCTTACTGTTTATAGTAGGTTTTTAAAAAGTTGTGCCTGCCTAATCTGTACATAGCAGCAGCATTGGGTGCATTATATTTGAATGTAAAGAGGAAGAATATGAAAATTTCATCACTGAAGACCAAAATTAAGTACCATATATTTTAAGAAAAAGGGACTGCCTTGATTGTGGTCATTGGTAAGTACTAGTAAAAGTGTATTCAAATTCCCATAATTGTATTATTACCAGTACACTTGTCTTGATTGAACATCACGACGCAGATTATAGCGCTCATTCTCCCATGTGACAGAAGCCTTTACTTCAGCAGATGCTGTAATGATCAGAAACGTAACTAGAGCCCATTTTTTAAGTAATCCACTTGTTCTTTTCTGCTGTGAACATGTATCTGCATTGGGTCTTTGGCTGAAACATGTATAGCTTCCAATAGAGTGAAATACTCACACTTCCTACTAGCAGGGGACGGTGCTAAGATGGAGAATGCAGGGAGGTCCTGAAGACACCAGGCTGAGCTTTGCTTCTTTAGAAACCTGTACAACTAAGGAAGGAGGGTATTTTTCAGTGTTTTTTAGAACAGGGAGAAGTAGGATAGAAACAGCTAAGGAACTTTCACTATCAAATTCTAGTACCTTTGATGAAGTGAGAGACAACTATTTCAAGCTACTTCAGGTAATAAGATTATATCCTTAATTCCTGCCTGTGTGTTGATTTGATACAAGAGTTACTAGAGAGTGGAGATGGATAGTTGTGGTTGCAAGTAAGATCCAAAGAGAAGAATCTTTTGAATGCTTGGTAGTGACAGTGGAAGATAAGAGAACCTTAGGGAGCTTTTGATCTGGCAGTGGTGAGGTGAATGGTGCAGGCAGCCTGGGTGCAAGGCTGTGTCTTAAGATCTGATCTAGAAACAGGTTAAGATGAGACCTGGCATCCCTTCAGTTATTTTGTAACCTAATCATTCCTAAATTGTCCCAGTTGGAAAGTATAGGTTCTCATAATCAATAAGTTAGATGGTGTTTATGCCATAAAATTGAAAACATTTTCCAAAATACAAAGCACTATCTAAATGCAAGTTAGATAGAGCCTTAGAACATTTTATTCCAAAATGTTCCACGTTTTTCCACATGCTCTCCTGATTTTCAGTCCATGTATATGATTTAGGAATAGGGCAAGGAAGCATGGGACTATGAGGTAGACAGGGATCATAAAGCTTCTGGCTTAGTGAGATAGCCCCTCTAGCATTTCTGAAAGATGTCATGTAGGCTCTGTTCAGGTATTTCCATTAAAAACACTCTGATTCCTGCCAATGGGAGAGTAAATTGAGACACCATTCTGGAGGGCAGTTCATCAATGGGTACCAAAAGCTTTAACCAAGAATCCTGCTTCCAGGAGTTTATCAGTCATCATCATCATCACCATCATATCATCAACATCAATATCAACATCATCATGGCTAACATTTGCCACACATTCACTGTGTGAAAGGAATGATACTAAGTGTTTCACATGAATTAACTTATTCAATCCACACAGCAACCCTATGATATATGTACTACTTATCCCTGTTATATAGATGATAAAACTGGATTGTAGAGAAGTTCGATAACTTGCCCAAGATCACAAAGCAGGTAAGTGGAAGAGCTAGGAACCCAACTTGGGTGTCTAGAGAGAGTCAGCACTTTAAACCACTGTACTATAGTGCAACTTGTGTCATTTCCTAAAGGAGCCATTGAAGCAATGCACCAAGATGTATTTGCAAGTATTTCATCAAGACATTGAGTGGTAAAGGGTTGGAGGGAAAAAACAACAACACAAAATATCTACCAGTAGGGGATTTGTTCATCTTCGTATGGTATACAGCCATTAAAAATAGACACTATAGAGTCTTTAAAAATGTAAAAGATTTTGTATTTTATTACTGAAAAATAGTCAGCTTTTAAGAGCATGCAAGATACCAAATCATCGGCAGTTATTATCCCTGGGAGATGAGATTATGGGTGATAGGTTCCTCACTATCCTCTTTTGAGTTAAAGAGGTTTTTAATTTTTTTTATTTTTGCAAAGAGCATATGTTGTTTTTATAAAGAAATAATGCGGTAAAGCTACATATTTTGGGGGGAGGGTTATACACAAAAGAAGTAGGGCTCAGTCTACTCTAATATCCATATTCCTATACCCTCCACTCTAGAACATTCCACTAATGAACAACTCTCTTCATTAGAAAATGCTTCCTTATTGTGTACATTGAGGGATTTTTTTGGTTTCTGGGAATTTGGTCACAAGTATACTAAGGTCCCACTGTGTGTCCCTTGCTGTACTAGGCATTGCGGACATCAGGCCTCAAAGAATTGACTTTCTATTCTGGGAGATAACAAACAAAACACTTAGGTTTCTTTCTATATCTACATCTAGTTTACTGACATAATCAGTTGTTCAGTTGTGAGGGACAAACAGTTGGAGGAATAGAAAAGTTGTGATACAGTGCTTCCTGTGTCCCATAAACAATAAGTACAAATAGAGTTCAGAGAAAGGATAAATCTCAGAAGCTGATAGTAGTAGTCAAGGTTTCCTATAGGAGATGAGCACTTAAGCAACACTTGAAGGATGGTAGGAAAAGGAAGAGGACATTTCATTCAATCTGACCAGCATGAACTTTTGTAGATTTCTCTTTAGTTTCACGATTGTACTCTCATATTTTAAAATGCATTGAAGCAGATAGGCCTAGGTTCAGATTCTGACTTCCTTATTACAGTGTGGTTTTGAGCAATTGCTTAATTGTTCTGTGCCTCAATTTTCTTATCTTTAACATTGGCATAGTAATAGTATCCTCCTCTTAGATGAACATTAAGTGAGACAATGCCCTATAGCACTTAATTTCATACAGTGCCTGGCCCACTTTCAGCTCTCAACATTGCAACTTTTATTATGCTTTCCCCTCTCCCCAAGTTTCCACCCAACAATCTAATCTTGTGTTTTTTAGCTCTTGGTACATATTTGCCTTTCCTCCTCTTGTGTATGCCTTCCTGGTTCCTGGCTGCCCTATTGAGTCTGTCTCATTGCCCTTGGCTGGTACCTGTGTGTTGAGCATTTGTTGGCCTGATTTCAGGCTGTCCGCTTCAGTACAGCCCCCTGCGTGCTCTCACAGCTCTCCCATGATTCTCATATCCCAGCTTCCATATGTTCACATTCCTGGACCTACCACCAAACACAGAACTCATCTTGAGAGACAAGAACCCATTCTTTTTCTTCTCCAAGTCCAAACTAGGGCTTTGGAGACGGGTTGCCCCTTGGGACCAGAGGGTGACTTCAGAACTCCCATGGCAAACATAAACATTCCCAAGACTGTCCTAGCTCCATGGACATTTCACTTCCCAGCTCAACTCAGTGTATCAGAGGCAACGCCTGAGCATTTCCAAAGGGCAGTTTCTGACTCCTGGCGGGTTTGTACAAGAAATGAGAGACTTGCCGAGAGTAGGAGCTGAGCTAAGCCATTGGCTGCTTCCCTTGCGTGATTGACTCTGGGCTTTGCTACGTTTAAGGACGAGGCCTTGCCAACTGTAGAAACAATGAGCCTCTTTAGCAACCCTGTCACTGCCATAGGGTAACCAGAGACCGAATGACTCCTTTCCAAAGGTGGCTTTGCTGGCCAGAGCCTGTCACCTCAGTCTGGCTTCCTGACCACTTCTTACAATTCGTCTGGATCACATAGAGCACTCCATGGCCTTTTCTGGTTATAGAGGTCTCATTGTTTAATGACCAGCACAGGCGTCTGCAGGCGTATCTTGGCTTTGGAATCCTAGAGGATTTAGCAAACTTTACTTAAGTGGAATATCCATTTCTCTTCCTACTTTAAGTATAAAACAGTGAATCATAGAAATAAATGTTCTGAGGTCATCTGGTCAGTCTCCTGGGTATAGCTTCAGGGTGTTTCCTTTAGAATACGGTCTAGTCTTTGTCCAATCTCCTTTTAAATGTCCCAGATGTTAGGGCGTCCTTCTCGCTCACAGCAGCTCAAAGAACAAAACAAACTGTGTTTTGCAGCCTTCTCTCGCCTGCCTGCTTCCCTGTTCATTTAACCCATACTGTAGGGCAAACCCAAGGATGAGCATCATTCTCTCGGGCAGAAGTCTTGCTGCAGGGACACCCTTCAGACAGGCCAGGGGCATGGCAGAGCAGGTCCGGCTTTCACCTGCGAACTTTCAGGTTGCCTGGAAATGGGAGCAGAGCACCTCGGCTATTTTGTTGAGTTTGGGGCTTTTGAAGTCTTCTAGAACTTTAATTCCTCTCACATGGCCAAATTTCTTTTCCCCTTCTTTCTGGGACACCTATCTGCAATGTTTTCTCTTTTGTTCAGAACTGTGAAAAGGAACTGTTTGTTTGACTACGTTTCCCTTTTTTTAACTCCCCCCACCCTAAACCCATTGCTCTCTTCCTCTCCCAAAGAAGAAAGAGGAAAGCAAGCCACAATAATACTTCTGTAAATTTATGGCCACTCTGTAATGTTTAATCACAGCTACGTGACTGGGGGCTTCAGAGCAGGCGCACAAGTTCAGCGCAAGGTGAATCTTGTCTGAGATAATCTGAAAGTTCATTCAGAGGTGAGGGCAGCAGCCTCTTGCAGACGGGTGAGGTTACCAGGAGGTCACCTGCTTTTTTTTTTTTTCCCTTCTGGTCTTCTCCCCTTTAATGTGTAAACAAAGGGAAAATGTAACTTCCAATGAACTTGGCATATGTTGTGCTCATGCTAATCTTGGCCTGGCCAACTGTAAACAGTCCAATATCCTGTGGCTGAGCCTTCCCACCCATTCCCCGCCTTTTGGAGAGCATGGAGAAACACCAACAGAGAGCAGAGACTATCGCCTTGGAGAGGCAGGTCCTGCTGCCCCAGAGATTAGCAAGGAGTGCGGTGGGAGACCCTGGAGAAGACCTTAGGCAGAGGGGTTTGCTGCGATGCACTCAGAGCCTTCTGGGACACTGGCCTTCTGTGATGCTTCCTCACAACCATCAGTCAGCAGCCCCTTTCTGCCCACCACACCATGCTAAGCACTAAGGAGACCAACGCCACAGGCCTGAAGGTGCTTATCAGCTGAAGGGCCAGAGTGCCTATGCTCCGGCCTGACAGGAAGATGAAGGAAGAGGATTTTGCTGGTACCAGAGAAAGCTGAAGACAGTTCTGGATAGAACCTTGTCAGAAGTTCCCCTCCTTTGTTGGGCTGAACTGTGGTTCCCATCCCATTTTCAAGGGTGCCTGCAGGCCAGAGAATTCCAGAAGCTTATAGAGGAAGCGTGTATGAACAGAATGGGGTCCATATCCTGAGCATCAGTGGCTTATAGAACAGCAGTGGCCATGATAATTTCAACTCTCATCTGCCCTAAACCCAATTCCATGGCAGTCCAGAGCGTCTGGGCCAGTACCGCTATGCTTGAAGAACTCACCTCTGCCGTACCTCTACGGACATTTTGGGAGTGTAGAAATATAATTAGTGCCCTGATATCTAGAGCAGGAATAATTGCTTAGTGAATTATCCATGGCAAGTGGTAAAGCTCAAACCAGCACCTAGAACCCCTTACTAGTTTCCATCCCTTCAGTCAGCATAAGACCATTTTAGTAATATGGGGTGATAAAGTCCAAAGGATTTGATCAGCCAAGAAGGTGCAGCCGTCAGCTGTGGAATTCCCTTTGTACTGTGCTTGGTACCACTCTGTGACCAGGAAATAGAAAACTTCTTGACTGTGCTTGATACCAGATATTTCTTAGCTAACATGAGCCCAGAGTCCAGCCGTGGGCAAACTACGGCCCGCGGGCCGGATCCGGCTGTTCTATCCGGTTCTCTTGCTCTCCCCTCCGCTCCTTTACTTTGAATTTATATTAGTTCACACAAACACTACATCCATGCTTTTGTTCCAGCCCTCCGGTCCAGTTTAAGAACCCATTGTGGCCCTCGAGTCAAAAAGTTTGCCCACCCCTGGCCCAGACCCATGCTAGGTCAAAGCAGATAAAAAGGTCCTGCCCCTAAGTAGCCTACAATATCCTTGGGGAGGCCAGACATAAGACATAATTAAGATGAGATAGACTGTGATACTACCAAATGGGGTATTGTGCCTGGAGCTGATTGAAGAAGGTTTCTTAAGGGTCTCTTTAGAATGGGAAGGACCTAGATAGGTCAAAACAATGAGGGTAGCATTCCAAATCAGAGCGAAGTTGCGAAGGCGGAAATGAGTTGGTCAGCTTCATTGTCACTTTCTTCTTATTCATAATCATAATCATCATCATCATCATCATCACAAATGTTTGCTGAGCATTTATGCTGTGCTAGGCAATACTAAAGTAGGCATTATTATTTCCACTTAGTATCTTGCCTAGGGACACATAAGTAAGAAACGATGGAAATCCTGAACTGACTACATCTCCTATGCAGAATGAGGCGATTTGCCTCAACACCGTAACTCTGAGGATCTCCTAAACCTCCCACTCTCTGCCACCAGCCCCGTGTTGTAAAGTGTTTGAGATCCATAAAAGGGGGAGAGGGGAAGGTGTTGGGAAGATTTATCTGCTAAAGAGGACACCTTCAATTCAGGAATGTCACCAGACAAGAGAACAAGTCAAGGGGACTCATTAAAACAACATGATGGTGATTGACCAATGTGCCATGGTATCTACTTTTGGGTGATTTTCTTGCAGTCATGGGAGAGATCTCAGGTAAAAGAATAGGTTGTTTTCCCACAGTTTGCTCATGTATTTCAACTGTGAATGGTCTCCTCAAAAAAAAAACAACACTGCTTATGATCTGGCCCTTGAAGGAACTCATCTTCCGGGGAACAAGCCACATGGACAAATCTAATCTGGAGAATATCCAGATGGCTAACACAGAATATGGACATGATGGCTCCGAGGTTGGGAGAAGGGAGTTGTAACTTGGATGAGAGTCAAGGGCTCCGGTCTACAAGGAGCAAAAGTCAGACAATTTCTGTTGCTTCAAAGTTCATGAAGGGTAATGTTTAGTTGCTTTTTAAAAAATATTTTTGAATAATAATGATACCCTGTGATAATAGTATTAACTATAAGTGCCCTCACTTTACTATATGTCTCTTCATACCCTTATACAATAAATTGAAGCATGCTTTTAGCCAATTCATATAACTGATTGAGAAACTGAGCCAGAAAACTATAATGAGTTTTTTTTGAGACCTCACAAGCCATACTATAACCCAGAGATAATAAACACAAAGACCTAGTGTTGGATAAAGGCTCCCATGCCATCAAAGACCAAAGTCCTTATTGCTCTGGCCATATAAGAAATTAGAAGGTTGGGCTTACCTGTGCAGAATAAGAGAAATATTTCCATCCCAGGATCTCTAAGAATGGCATCAAACTCTCACACAAGATTTCTTTATTCTCATAATTTCTTCTTCCCACTCAACTCAAATGCTATTGTAATATATGAAATTTACTTGGAAAATTTCAGAGATGGTCTATTCAGATTCAAGGAAATCGAGGAGAATAATATGGAAGCAGAGCTTGCCCTTCTCTGGGCAACCTCAGATAGCTTTGAAAAATCTGTAGAAACTTCCTGATCCATTCTCAAAGGCTCAACAGTGTCAGGATGTAATCTCCTGACATTACTATTCAGAGGAGAAATATTTTGTGTTTTATCTTAATTCTGGTCAGCATTACTGCACTTTTTCCTTTATTCCTGTGGATGTTCTTTTTCAAGAATATTTGGATTTCCTTTCTTTTATCACATTGAGTGGCTTTTCCTGTCCTAGCCATCTAAGTTTTCTCTGTACCACTTGCTGTGGTATAAAATGTAGGGGGTATTTAAGTTGGTCCACTGGGTGACCTGGCATTTTACATAATTTCTGATGTACATGGTGGTAAAGATTGGCTGATTCTCCTTTCTCATTACACTCCTTGAATGGGTACCGACAGGCACTCCATAGATTCCCCTACCAGCCAGAAGCACAATTACACAAATTTCCATCATTGAATTAATTGATAAATACATTGTAGTATATTTAAGTGTGCTTATACAGTAAGAACATTATTGCCCTAACCGGTTTGGCTCAGTGGATAGAGCGTTGGCCCCGTGGACTGAAGAAGGGTTCCGGGTTCGATTCTGGTCAAGGGCATGTACCTTGGTTGTGGACTCGATCCCCAATAGGGGGCATGCAGGAGGCAGCTTATCGATGTTTCTCTCTCATCAATGTTTCTAATTCTCTATCCCTCTCCCTTTCTCTCTGTAAAAATCAATAAAAATATATATATTTTTAAAAGAACATTATTTTGCAGTCAAAATCAATGAACTAGGTTCACATGGATCAACATGGATATATCTTGAAAACAATATTGAAGGAAAAAGCAAATTGCAGAATATTCTATATGAAAACATAAAACATTTCCATATACTGTTTTTCTATTAAAAACATAAAAGCATATAGGGGATACATAAAAAAATCCCTTTCCTTCTTCACCTCGTTAGGCATCAGACCTGTGTTCTGTTCTCATAGATGCTGGTTCTCCACCAGCGGATTAAATTGCTAGAAAGAAAAGTGGACTCGAAGTCTAGGGTTTCTGTTCTAGCTCCAGCCCCATTCATGGTAACTGCATATGGCCATGAATCTTTCCCGACCTTAATTTCCTCCTCCGTAAGATAAAATGAATGGCGCTGTTCTCTGCGATTTCTCGCCATCTGCCATAGATGGAAAAGTCCAGTCTTGAGAGTCCGGCTATCCTGGGTCCAAGCCCTGATGGTATCACTTACTGAGTATATTCCTCTTGGTACATTCTTTTAACCTTTTTAAGCCTTCATTTTTTCATCTGTAAAATGGAGATACCTACCTCTTGGGCTGCTGATTTTCCTGGGGATTAAGTGAAATAGATGAATAAGATGCCTCGCTGATTATCTGTCACATGGTAGGGAGGTGTTTAAGAACTGTCCAGTAGCTTCTTCCCTTGAACACTTCTCAGCTACTCCTATCTCTGCACCTTGGCTCCCACCAGTCTCTTTGTTTGAAATTCCCTCTGTTCTGTTCTCTGTTTAATATAAATTGTGTCCATCTTTTCTATTGACTGGGACTTTAAGTCTTTTGGGCCTCTCTCCTCTTTCCTTGCTCTGAACGCATCATACTCATTGTCTGGGCCCTTCATCGGACTCTCAAGTGCAGGTGCTGTGCTCATTAGCACTTTTTATCAGAGTTGTTTAACCCCACCTATTTCCAAAATGGCCTTGAGGTGGCTCATTGAAATGATACATAAAATGTAATTAGAAAAATAGAATTGAAAGGAAGGAAATAAATTTAATGGAAAGGGAAACAGCAAATACACCAACCCCATGGGGCTGAGACTGTGGCCTTCCTAGGAACTAGCATTACTTAACACAATCGTTGGGAGCCAGAACCCTTTTGAAATTTGGAGTTTATGGAGCGGGGAGAAAAGGATCTTTTTGTGGTTGAGAACCACTTATCACCCAATAGCTCTTTAATTGATTTATTGATTGGTTCCAAATTTGGCACTGGAATACGAGTTACAATTTTATTCACTTTCTAGCCCCTCAAATCCAGAACAAAATAGATTTTAAATGCATATTTGACTAGGCTAAAGGTCTTAAGAAATTAGCTGTCTAGTACTAAGTCTTTAGTTCAAATTCACCTTTCCCAATCCATTGAAATTCTAGCTTATTGTAAACTTACCCAGAATATAAGGATATTTCCTGCTTCACTACCCTTTAATGTTGGATATTTTTCTTATGCCGATCATAAAGTTCCTGGGCTGTGATATGTAATGACTCACATAAGGCAATAAGTAATTTCCTACAAATGATATTTCTTAATTTATAAAAGAGATCCCAAATCATTTTCATTATGAATCCGAGATAAGTTTTTCCTGCAGGTTATCTAACCAGTGCCCCAAACTTTTTTTAATCCTCACCCCAGGATATGTTTTTTATTAATTGATTTTAGAGAGAGAGGAAGGGAGGAAGGGAGAGAGAGAGAGAGAGAGAGAGAGAGAGAGAGAGACATCAATCAGTTGCCTCCCGTACACACCTCAATCAGGGATCGAATCTGCCACCTCGTTATGTGACCTGACCAGGAATTGAACCCGAAACCTTTTGGTACACAGGATAATGCTCGAACCACTGAGCCACCAGGCCAGGGCTCTTCAAACTTTTTTGATTGACCATTACTTTTGGCAAAAAAATCTTAAGAACTCACCCCTAATATATTTGTATATTTGACAATTTATTAAGAAATGGTGATTAGATACTGAATAACTTCCAAAGGATAGTCCCCCCCACACCCTCTTCCTCATTGCATTTTAAGAGAACTTGCCATTACCTTTGAAAGTCTGCTTGTGAGTATGCCCAGAGGAGTGTACACACACGTTACTATCCTATCTAATAAAGAGGGGATATACTAATTGACCCTCATTCCATCGCAAAGATGGCAGCACCAACAGCCAATAAGAAGGGAATATGCTAATTGAATGCCCCACCCTCAAAGATGGTGGTGCCCACCACCACAAGATGGCAGCGCCCAGTCCCCTCAGCCCCACCGGGGTGGCAGGCATGCAGCAAGGCTCCGTGCGCCTGCCTCTGGAGTCCCCCAGTCCCCACAGCCCCACAGCCACCCAGGGCTGGCCCGAGGCACAGGCAAGCCTCGGATGGCAGCTGCTCAGCTGCCCAGAGCTGGCCCGAGGTGCAGGCAAGCCTCGGATGGCGGTTGCCCAGCCTCCCAGGGCCGCCCGAGGCTCAGGTAACCAGGGCCAGCCGAGCTTGCACTGCCGGCAGTGGCAGCAGCAGAGGTGTGATGGGGCATCTCCTTCCCCTGATCACTGGTTCGCCTCCTGCCCCTGAGGGCTCCCAGACTGTGAGAGGGGGCAGGCTGGGCTGAGGGACCCCCCTCCAGAGCATGAATTTTCATGCACCGGGCCTGTAGTCATTAATATTTCATGGCACAATATATACTTGGGCTAAGTAAAGTTCACTATTCACAATAGTGGATACAAATCACATTTTAAATTAGAGTGATAATTTCAAATTTGGACCATGGCTTTATCATATCTGATTAACTCCTTATTTTTATTTTATAATGTGGGCAACAAAGATTTTGCACATGGTACTGAGAGGTGTGAACATTCAAAACATCATTTTCTTGAATTTTGCTTATATTTATATTGTTCAGTCCATGGTATCTTTGCAGGGGTGCTTTTAAACCACTTATTCATTTTGGCCAGAGAGGGAAGGGGGTTTTGTTAAAAATTCAACAATATAGTTTCTAACCCACTTACCTAGGAACCTTTAACAAATCACAATATGCTGAAAGAAAATGAAGACTGCCCCACGACCACATCTGTGGCCACACCTGCCTGCCTTCCCCACCCCTCCAGGAGCAGCTCAGTCAGCCCGTAGCAGAGGCCTCCCTCCACCTTCCCCTTGAACCTGTATGCACAGTAGGGTTGTTACCACCCAGTGTGATAATAGGTTTTCCTCTGGCCCCTGCAGCAGGATAGATGCTGTCATTAGTGTGCACATCCATGTGCAATGGCCTCACAGAAGCCTCTGACACAAAGGAATGTTTGGTGTTGGCGTTTTTATTTGGGAATCTTCACTTCCCCCCTCCCTGCTCCCTCTCCCCGCACCAGCTGATACAAAGGGAGAGCCTTACGCCTCCTGTCCTTCTCTTTAGCAAGGTAGTCTCAGAGGTGAAGAGTTTAGGTAGTAAACCTATAAATCCACATTTATGAGGCAAATAAATATTTCTCAGAGTGACGTTCAGGGGAAGCTGCTGATGTGCCGTTGGTCTCCGATCAAGAGCTTACGGAAGCCTCTGCCCACCGGGCAGCTGAGCTGGAGGGAGAGCCCGCGAACTGCACGGCCACCACTGTCCCTCCCTTGCCCCCACTCAGCCGAGAGCAAAAGAAGAGGTAAGGCCTATCTGGGAGGCTCAAGAGCAAGCCTACTTGTGGTTGTTGAACTTATTTTTCATTTTAACTTATAGAGATCTAAAGGAACTGGGAACCTGTTCCCAGCCCAGCCCCATAGCCTGTGGAAAACCCGAAGGCCTTTCAGTTTGCTGTGAATCCCTAGATACCTCGAGGCTTCTTTTCTCCTGGGCTCCCATTCCTACAGTGTAGTTTTGCAGTTGGCTAGTGTGAAACTCAGTGTCTTTGAGTTCACCAAAAAATAAAACATAAATTCACCCAAGCAATTGAGAGCACAGTAGATTTGTCTAAAAATTGGGTCTAAGGGGGTGGTTTTTAAGGGAGATTTATGTCACATGCTACACAGTTCCTTATCAGACATCCCAGGTGTCGAGAGCTGTTTGGGCCTCTCACACCACTAGGACTTCCCTTCCTCACCCTCTCAGGCATGTCAGTGTCCTCGCCTCTCTTTAGAGTCACTCTCAAGAAACAGACTAACAAACTCCTTCCCCTTCTCTCCTACCCTGGGCGTCTTACAAAGCAAGGTATTTCCCCAAACACATTTCAATTCTGATGCCGATTGTGAATATAATGACTTTTTTGCCACCTCCTTACAATTAGAAGGGTCTCCCCCTAAGCTATTTTCTTACCTTTTTTTTTATTTATTTAGTAGATATTAGATATCTTACATCTAAGAGAGTTTCAAAGCACACCGCCCTCCCTGGCCTGGATGTAGAGGCAGACTTTTTCTGTAAAGAAGTGGATAGTGAATACTTTATGTTTTTTCAGGCCATATGGTCTCCATCTTTACTAAATTCAGCTGTTAGAGCACATAAGCAGTCCTAAATCATGTTCACCAGTGAGTATGGCTGTGTTCCAATAAAACTTTATTTACAAAGACAAGTAGTGGCTGTAGTTTTTCATCCCATAGTCTCAAACAAAGCAGATAGCAACCTTGATGAATACAAGTAAAGAAACTTCCAGGCTGAAATTCAGCCTCCTTAGCTTAATATCTGAGGCCATTGATCATTTGTTCATTGACTTGCTTATTCCTAGAGTAACCCCCACTTACCTGGCTCAGGTTTGGATGTCCTTCTTTTGAACTTCCTTTGCACCCTGTTAGAGTACTCACATCATTCTGTACTGTTATTTACCAGCCTGAGTTCCCCAAGACCAGAGAGTCTCATTCATCCTTTCACATGCCCGGAAGAGCTCAATGCATTGCTGGTACTCAGTTTAAGTTTGTTAAAATAATTCCAGCTTTTTACTTCCTCCTACGTTTGCCTGTGTCAGGAGCACTCCTGAGGATATGTGGAAGGTAGGCAGATGCTCTCCTTTGAATGAATGGCCCAGACAAGGAGTTGGAGGAGATCTTGGTCAATAAGCCCAAATGAGTCATCAGTCAATTCATGTTTTTAGTGAACTTTTCACAACCATGCTCTTATCTGCCCTCAGCTCTTGACAACTATTGTGATTCCATATCTGAGCAAGAAAAATGGATTTGGTTTATCTGCGGCCACCCTGTCAGTCTGGGATCCACCAGCCTCAGGCTCTTTTTTTTGTGGTGCTAAACTGCCTCCTGAAAGGCACCTGGGCCTCAGTTTTCATGAAAAGATGCTTTATAATGATGTGATCTGTTTTATCCTGTCAAAGGCAGGGCATGGACAGAAGAAACGTCTCCTGGTTCAGTGTTCTGTGAATCGCTGTTCTCTTTACCCTGCACTTTGCATAGTAGCCGCGTTCTAAAGAGGCAGCATGTTTAGAACTTTGTCAGTTAGATGATATGCGAAGTGCACCAGAGGAGTGTGTTATTTGAAATCATATTATAGTCTAGCCTGTTTATCATGAAGAATTATCCTGGGATGTATATAAAGTCCAAATTCATATTTTCATAGATCCAGTTTACTTCAAGGACACACCTGCTTTGGGAGCACAGTTCTCTACAGGACTCAGTGTGTCTGTTCAAGAAAAAAACATGCAAAGAAAATAACCTCTAGGGGAAAGAGAGGTAGTTGTCGGTGTGTCTTTGTGTCTTACCTTAGTTCCTACAGCTAAAGATCCCAGGCCTGTGGAATCTTTGCAGGCATGGGGGGACGGTGGGGGTGTCTTTTTTAAAAATTTATCTTTATTGTTGAAAGTATTATAAATGTCCCCCCCACCACCAATTGACTGCCTCCACTCCCACTCCCTCCCCAGGCCTTCACCACACTATTGTATCTGTCCATGGGTTATATATATCTATAATAATAAAAGCATAATATTCTAATTAGACCAGACATCCTTCTGGACGTTCTTCCTTCCGGACAAAGCCGCAGCGGGCAGTGGCTGCAGCGGGGCCCGGGGCCAAGGCCCTTGCACAGATTTCGTGCATTGGGCCTCTGGTATGCACATAAGTTCTTTGGTTAATCTCTTGGGGTGGGGGGGTCTTTTTAGCATGAGATAGGCCCCATGCGGCCCACCAAGAACCAGCCCAGATGTCACCCTGGAGCCAAACACCTGCTGAGTTCCCATTCACCAGTCATAGGTATCTTCCCTGGACCCATGGAATCAAATATCTGGGGCTGGGCTTCTAAAATGTCATAGGTATTATCTCTCCTGTTTGATGTCTTCTTCTTTCTCATACAACTTTCATCCTAGTAGTGGTCAGGAGGACCCTAGGTTTGGTCCATTTGGGAAGTTTATTGTGAGAAACAAATTACAAGTCTGTCCCATCACTAGCCAATATCATTTCTATAAAAGTTAGTTCACCTACTTTAATTCCATTTAACATGTCTTTGGTGACTGCCTGCTGGAAATCTAGCCTAGGAGGAGTCTTCAGAAAGAGGAAGCATGATCCCCATCCTTGGCGAGCTCCCCCTGTATATGGGAGATGAGGCGCATATCGCGGGACTTAGTGATGAAGGCAAGGATATATAAAACAGTTCTCCTCACCAATTGCTTGGGTAACACTAGTCCAGTAGTGGGACCAAGCAGGGCATTCCTCACCAGGCTCTTCATTTTTACTTTCTGAGTTTTGTTTTGGGGGCGGGGGGGATGTAATCCTTTCTGCCTGAGAAAACCAAGGGCAACCTCAGGTTCATTTGATTGACTATTACTCTATAATTCTTACTGAAGAGTTCCTTCTACTCCTTTACCTGCGAACAACTCATCCCTTTGAATGGCTCCTACATTTCTGGGGAGAAGTGTGTCTGTTGGTATGCACTAGCAAGGATCAGGAGGCCTGCCTTATCTTAGCAATATCTCATTCCGAAGGTCTCTCCTGGAATCTGCATTTGTTCTGCTATTATGCTGCTCTCTGTCCTCTGTCCAGTTAACTCACTCTTGAGCTCATTTTTACTTTGACTCATTTGGATTTTTCTAGTCTTTCTCGGCTGTGATAGCAAAAAAGAAAGACAGAAATTTACCTAGCCTCAGGCAAATACCTAATCTAGAGACCAAATCAATGACGATTTTTCAAAAATAAACAGCTATAGCACACTGGGGAGTATAAGCCATTGAGCCATCTCTACCACTTGTCTGCTTTGTGATTTCCAGTAAGTTGTTTATGCTGTCTGAGTCTTGTCCTCCCCATCCCCCCACCTTCATGAAACCAAAATTATAATTTGAGTACTATTAAGCCAAGGGAATGTTCTTCAGTAACAATGAAATATAGTAGAAGTAGAAACAGCTTTAGAACTGCCAAAGCCCTAGTTAAAAGTCTTACTAATAAAAGTTATAGAGGAGGCAAGAAAAGGAAAAAGATTCTATCATAAAAAGTTTGCTTAATATACTAGATTCAAATGTCTTTCCTTGTCCTATCCTTTCCCACTGCAACACATTTTTGTATAATAACCAATAATCACATAATTTACAATTTTTATTAACCTATGTAGCTTATAAGATTTTACACTAATTACTGCATTAGTGTAGTTCTCCTGTTCTGATAAATACTGTAAACAAATGCTTCTGTGTTTGAGGGCAATGCATCATTAGTGACTGGTGGAATCATTGATTAAAGTGACACGTTTATTCATGTGTCCTACTCTCTAAATAGCTAATACTCCCCTGTTCCGCCAGCTTAATGATCAAATGCTCCAAAACATAATGTCTTGTCTGTGCCTTGAAAATGACTTGTATGGTTTATAAAAAGAGCACTTGTATGAATAAATCAAAAATAGCATCACTAATGTGCAATTAGCATCTAGGGAGTGAGTTCTAAGATATACCAGGGAGTGAAAAAAAGCAAAGTGCAAGAGAGTATCTAGAGTGTGCTCCCCTTCAGGTAATAAAGGAGAGGATACAGGAAATGCACACGGACCTTCCCACTGGTACAAAGGAAACAAAAGAGGGTAAACCAGAAACTAGACTGGTTTCCTGCAGAGGTGGAGAGGAAAGAGGTAGAAAGGAGTGGTGAGGATAGAACAGGTTAGTTGGGATGAGGAGGGAGTGATACTTCTGAGTATATTTTTTATACAGCTCTGACTTATTCCCAAAAATAAATAAATAAATAAAATCAGTTAGCATGTGGGGGCAATCCAAAATGGAGCATAAGCAATGAAAAAATAAATCTAACTTAATTATGAAAGAAAACTATACCACACTGAAGGAGGTGAGGAAGAAAGAACTAACTCAAGTAGTTTTAAAACCAGTTCTTTTTACTGGAAAGCCTGAAGACATAAAGAACATTCAAATCCTGTATTCCAGTTAGTCAGTTTGTTTCTCACAGGGGGATAGATTAACAATTCTGAAACTATTTTATTGTAGAATTAAACAAATACAGTTGACCCTTGAACAATGTGGAGATTAGGGATGCCAGCCCCCCATACAGTTGAAAATCCACATATAGCTTTTGATTCCCCCAAAACTTAGTTGTTCCTCAATATCCATGAGAGTTTGGTTCCAGGACCCCAGGTAGGAACCAAAAATCACAGATGCTCAAAATGCCATAGGTCAGGGCATACAGTCAGCCCTCCACATCTGCAGACTCCTAGCTGTGGATTGAAAACAGTACATGTTTTTATTGAAAAACCTGTGTGTAAGTGGACCCATCCAGTTCAAACCTATGTTGTCCAAGGGTCAACTGTAAGTAAAATATATTATAGGTCATGAGTGTCAGGTTTCTCACTGTCACAGAAAGAAGTGATAAATTAGGGAAGATGGAAGGTTAGAATGAACCCCAGGGTGTTAGACTGAAAGCAGAGACATCAAGTATGAACTCATTATTTTAATTTACACATGCAGATAGATATGGAGATAAACATAGATGCTAAAATCCATTCTCCAATTAAAGGAACCTGAGCTCCTTAGAGAAGTGACAGATTCCAGAGCAGGGGCTGGGAAGGTACAAGATGAGCTTGGAACATCTTATAGTACCAGAATGTAAGCAAGTGTCAAAAAAGAATAGGGACAGGTCAAAAATACATAGGCAAGCAATCTGAAGGAGTCCCTAATGGCCAAGGCTGGAACAATTTGAACAACAAAGTAAACAATTAGTGCATGCGGTTATAACCCATGAAATAAAATAAATATCCATGAGATCACACTGATATAAATAAATGGAGAGGAACAGGCAGCACTTTTTCTTACCAAAGAATTCCAATTAATAACTACAGAGAAATGAGAGAAGCTCTCAAACACTACAGTAAATATTGTTGCATGCAGGATCCACCAAAGTTTGAGGAGAAACTGGATATATGCATAGTCTCAAAGTGTATCTTTCACAAGAAAAGTATTAATTACAAAGGTACAAATAGTAACTTTGCAATGGAGAGACTCATCAGCCACCACCTTACCCAAGTGGTCAATGTCAATATCACTAATAATGAGATATAGCGACATCACGTACACCTGAGATGATGCACTAAGAAGGGCCCAATATCACTTCTGTAGTAATTTTACAAAAAAACGCATAACCTCAATGTTGACATTTTGGGTTGGGTAATTGTTCGGTATAGGGCTGTCCTAAGCATCACAGGGCGTTTAACAGCATCCCTGGCTTCTACCCACTAGATGCCAGGAGTGTCACCATCCCAACCTTGTTACAATCAAAAATGCTTCCAAACTTGCCAGATGTCCCCTGGGAGGCAAGATCTCCTCCATTTCAGAACTGCTGCCTCAGTCTAACCATGAGAAAATATTGGGCAGACCCAAGTTGAGGGACTTTCTACAAAGTAAGTGACCAAAAGTAAACTATTCATAAAATCAAAGTCTTGAAAGAGAAAAATGAGGGATTGTAACAGACTGGAAGAGACTAAGGAGACATGCTGACTAACTGCAATGTGGGATGCTGGATTGGGCCAGAAAAAAGGCAGTGGGAAACCTGGCAAAATTGGAATAAAGTCATAATTTAGTTAATAGTATGGTAGCATTGTGAATTTCTTGGTTCTGACCATTGTGCTATGGTAATAAAATAGGCAAACATTAGAGAAGTTGAGCAAAGGGTATAGAGGAACTGTCAAAACTATTTTTGCAACTTTTATGTAAGTCTAAAATTATTTCAAAATAAAATAAAATTTAAATCTGCCACTAATGTTAATAAAATGCCTGGCAAATGTCCATAGTGAACTCTATGACAAAGATATAAACATAACTGGTATTTGATATTGTTGAGATTATTCCCATCACCTTTAAGGCATTATCTGATAACCAGATTAATTTAAAATATACTCTGTGTGTGTGTGTGTGTGTGTGTGTGTGTGTGTGTGTGGTCTGCACTACAATTTATATTTGTATTTAAATTTTGCTCTAAGTTGAAAACTGCAAAATAGTCAGTTCATAGTTCAAAAAAGGAGGAGTAGTCAGTTTGTCACTTAATAACATTTAACTCATTTGGCTTGGATTACAATTATTCATGTTTTTCTTTTATTCTCCTATACGAGGGGAGACCACTTCTTTTAATATCACTAGAAAGGCCCAGCCCTGTTCCTTGCACATATTAGGTGCTTTAAAAATGTTTGCTTAATTCAGTGGATTTCCGTCTTCATTAGGAAAATCTCCTAATGGCACTCCTCTCTACTACTCATAACCGCAATTCCAGAGTCTGCATCCTCAATTATGGACTGGTTTTCAGTCCAGACCTACCATGTCCCTCATTTCCACCTGCTCAGCCAATGCCCACACAGGGGTGACACACGTTGCCTCAATGCTACATGACCCAGTGTTTCTGTGTTGTCTATCTGTCCTGTGTGTATAGGCATGTGTATGTGTCTCTAGCCACTGAGTAACGGGTAAAGTCAATGCAGCAAGTCATGACACTGGTATTTGAATCCAGACCTTTCAACCTAAAGCTGATGCGACTGCATATGTGACACTGGGCTCCATCCACCTTTGTTTGTTGCTGAATTCTGAGCTCCTAGAATCGTGCTTGGCACGTGGAAGACCTTTGATAAGTATTTGTTAAGTGAATAAGTGAGTGCTTATTGTGATAGTCCTGAGCTTTGATTCAGTGCAGTTGTTTCTGTACAGGCCTGCCTCTGAGCCCTGGCTGCCTGCACCCCTACAGGGCTCACAGCAGTGGGCTGACTTCTGATGATTACTCGTTAACTTTCTGTTGCATTATAGTTTGTAACCATTCTTTCTCTTATTACCTTTTTAATTTTCAAATATACTGGTAGCTGGTAGTGAAGGATGCTGAGGATTTCTGAGGGGTTTGTCTTGTCTGTCTGATTAATCCTCGGGGTGGGGATTTGGGTATTTTACAGCTTTTGGATCTCTTCATCCAGTGGGATTGGTCAACCTACCTTGCCGACTATGGTCAGCCCAACTGCAAGTACCTCCGTGTAAACCCAGTGACAGCTCTGACCCTGCTCGAGAAGTGAGTACCTAGGCCAGTGGTCTGTGTGGGGAAGTGGGGAGAGTGGCGTGGGTGTGGCGGTGGTCAGTTCCTGAATAAGACAGCAGAGAGGCCGTGTTCCTGAAGGTGCCATAGGTGCTGTCAGTAGTCTCCATCATTAGATTTGACAGGCCAGTTTTCTTGTAGCCTCTTAATTCATGAAACCCACAAGCTAGGCCAAGTACAAGTCAGTTGGACTCTGACTACTTGGAGTTTCATGGGGTGACATATCTTTAACTAGAGATGACAAGAGAAGAAAGGAAGATGCCTTAGTTTGGGGCTAAGGCCAGCCTGGTAAACGGAGTGTGATGATGAATAGAACAACCCCACAGAACAGTGGTCTCTCCAATTCCTAGCAAAGAAACTCCTGGACCTACTGAAACCTTCACTAGAACTGACTCACTCCCCACTGCTCCCTAACAAATTAAGCTTTATTGTGCTGACTGTCCCAAGGAAGCTACGTTGGAAAAGGTATCTAATTCTTGCCTGAGGTAGTCATTAGTTGACAAAGGTTGCTACCACTGAGATTGAGTTAGCCAGTTTTAGAACATTGCATGGCTAACCATCGTATCACCCACGTGCTGGGATCCCCAATGCATTGCAGCCTGGCTCTGACATTTGTTAACCTCGTTGAGAGCTGGCAGGCCAGAGAGGAAGACCCATGTAGAAGGGAAGCTTTCTCTTGTCTTCAAGCTAGTGAACCCGGCTTCTTAGAAGCCTCTTAGAAGAATATCCTGCATCTCGGCAATGTGGCAAGTCTATGTATATGGCCAGTCAAGCAAGTCTCAAATCCTAGGAAGGAAAGGACCAGAGTCTAGGAGGTCAGAATGGAGCCTTAAGCAAGAGAGGCTATGTGTCTCCTTCCCACTATGCAGTGTGATTGGGATGTCGAAGGGGAGGAGATGGAGGGTGGGCAAGAGCAGGATGCAGAGGTATGTGTTTGGAGCCAAGAAACTAGAAACCCAGAGTGCAACTTTGTCCAGACCAAGACAGAGACTGATATTCCATTTTAACCTTTTTCCCATGGTTCTCTCTTTCAATGACCTTCCTCCCTAGGATATCTAGAGAGTAAGTATATTATTCACTTGGGCCTTTTTCATCACTTTGAGGCAAGTCCTTCTGGTTTCCTCATTGACACTAATGATTACACTAAAATCCCTGCCCTGTGAGTTGTCCCCCTCCTGACATACTAATCTACTAAACCAGCCTGGTGCCAACTGGCTGGCTGCTTCCTCTACCCTTGGTCCTTAGAGTGACCCTTGGCTTACCAATTCCTTTAGGGCTGGGAGTGGAGGCAGGAGTGTTCCCCCATCAGTGCCAGGTAAAGGGCTCTTCCCACTCAGCTTCCTGATACACGCAATACTCCTGCTGGTGCAGGGCCTGAAATTCAGCCCCGCCAGAGGGAACTCCTCCGCAGCCTCCCTGCCTCCTGCTGATGAGGCCCATGGCTTTAAGACCTGGAACCACATCTCCCACAGAAGACTCATTATTAGAGGCAAGACCTGATACCAGAAATCTCAGTGCCCAGCTAAAATGGGGAATGTTTTGGCTCTTGAGTTGGTGCTTAGATGTCATATTTGTTATATGTCCACCTGTGCCCTGGGACTCCCTTCCAGCCAATGACCCAGAAGCACTGGCCCCTCCATTTCCTGTGGACCACCCATGGGGTGAAATAACCTGCCTCTCTGAAGCATCCTGGAGGCCCAGCCAGTAACACAGCCATGTGCTTAGCTCAAGCCATCAGTGGGGTCTAAAGTTTCCTTCCAAAAATAGTTGAGCCAAAGGCCACCCTAAAACCTGTATTTCCCAACCTCATAGGAATCATCCCTTTTCCTGGCCTGTTCCTGCCTTCCCCACCACCAGCTATACCAGAGCTTGACTCTCGCCCTCGTCCTGGCCCTTCTTAATGGGGGCGGGGGACCCTGGGAGGACCCAGAGACATGGGAGGGCATGCAGGAAGGAGAAGATGCTCCTGGGTCACGGAGCAGTGGCTATAGCAAAGCGGATCAGGATCTGGTCTTGCAGAAGGGGAGGGAGAGGCTTCTCCTCTGGTGTCCGAGCATTCTACGGACAAATCAGCAGCTGCCATCAGCCCTCGGGGCCCCTGAGTTTATCTGTCCTGTCATCTCACCTCCAGGCCTAATGACCAAGGAAGCCAACCTCTGAGTCTCAAAGACTCCCCTTTACTCTCCTACCCATTGGGGAGCTTCCCATGGGAGCCGACAGCCAGCTCCAGCTGCTGGTCTCTGGGCGGTGTGAGGAGTCCTAAAGCGAATGATGACATAGGATGTTAGATGATATGTTCTGTAAATCAGGAAGTGGTTTTCTTCCTTTCCTCTTTCTTTTTGTTTTTTGTTGTTTTGTTTAGATTTATAGCATAGTTAAGAAATGAAAAGGATTCCTTCTCTGGGATAAAGAATGTTAAACCAGGCCAGGTCCACAGACATAACAGGCATTATGTGGGAAGGACCAAGGACAGTGGTCCTCATGGCCTTGAGGACTCCTGTGCTTTTTGTTCAACCTAAACCTCTGAACCTGTTACCTCTCCTTCCCCCCTCCACACACAGGCCTCCTCAGGCAGGTGGCTGTGCCATACGTGCAGTGTTCTCAGTGTGCTGATGCGTGATCCCAGCCTGGAGGCCCTTAGGCTTAGATCAGAGAGAGGAGTCTCACTGTCAGCCAGAGCCGTACAGCCGTGGTGCTCACCAGAACCTCTTACACTCAGATATAAATGTCCCGTGGCATCTCTGGCCTCTAATTTTCCCCTCAGCACAGGGCAACCTCACAGAGAATAGTGCGCAGCATTGGCCAAAGGAGTGCCTGGGAGAGTTTACTCCCCCTGCTGGGTTTCTTCCCTCCCCTCCTCTGTCTCCTTGCAGCCCAGGGAGCCGTGAGGTCAGAGAGCAGATGATGGAGAAGCCTGGCCTCCCCTACCCCAGGGAGAAAGTGGTCTGGGCAGTGTTCTCAAGTCTCTGGCACTAGAACTTGCTGAGGGCTAGAAGTCTGGTGTGCAGAAGCTGGGGCCAAAGTTAACAGTTACCAACAGATGCCGGGGGGCATGCATGGGCCCTCTGCAGGGAATAGCAGATTTCTGGCATCTGTTGCAATAGGGTAGTCAGACTTGGAGGATGCTGTGGCTGCCTCAGCCTGCCCTTGACTTTCTATATCCATGCTTCCCAATTGGGTCTCTCCATCTGACAGGACCACTGTTCAGAGCTGTCCATGGTCTGTGCTCGAGGAATATGCTAGGAGTGTGCTCTGGACCATTGGTGTGGCCTAGTGATAGAAAGCTCTCCAGAGAACTCAGGCTTCTCTTGTCAAAAGTCCTGGTTTATCGAGTGCGAGAATGGGGCTCATCTGTTTCCTTAGCACCACGCTCTCTGCCACCTCCCGCCTCTGGGTCCTCGCTCTGAGGCAGAGGAAAAGAGATAGGTCCAGCCCTCAATCTTGTTAGGCCTGGAGTAGAGTAGCCAGCTGTAGTGAGGTTTAGAATTACACGGTGTTATTCTCCTTCTCCTGGAACTGCTGGCTGAGAGCATGCTTCTGCTTTACCTTTCAAATGCCAGCTCTGAGGTCCCAGCAGGCGTGAGACGGCTTCAGAGGTGATAAGCAGATCCTAGATATTCCGTGAGAGCCCTTGGCCTCCATTGCTGTGGCATGTCCCAGGTTCCTCCCTACAACAGCTGGGGATGGAAGGGAGGGTGAGGAGGGACCATAGGGGTTAGCCCCTCCACAACTGGCTCTTGACTGATTCTGAAGGTGGGTGAATTGGGGAGACAGCTTCCTGAGTATCAGACAAGGATAAGCCTGGCAATGGGGATGCTCTGGACTAAAAAGCTGGGTGGCAGTTAGGGAACACTGTGCCGTCCTACCCTTGCCAGCTCCCCTTCCACCACTGTCCCCTCAAACACTTGCTCTCTTTCTCTCCTTCTCTGTTCAGGATGAAGGACACTAGCCGCAAGAACAACATGTTTGCACAGTTTCGTAAAAACGAGCGAGATAAGCAGAAGTTGATTGACACTGTGGCCAAGCAGCTCCGCGGGCTCATCAGCAGCCACCACTCGTAAAGGCGACCTTGCGCTGTGGCCCACAGTCCGGGCTGGGGTCTCGCTGGCCCTGCATTTGTGCATTCTTCTTCAGAGAGAGAAAATGTATTTTTTTAATAACCTATGTACAGTATCCGCATAACCTTTCCCTATAGTAATAGAGGCACAAGAGGAAGCCAGCATGTGAGACGTTGCGGGGCTGGGACTTGGGGAGTCTTTGTTATACTCTGTGTCATCGTAGAGAAGGTGGTGCCATCAGTCCTGGACGATGAACACCTTTCGCCATGGCTCTGGCGCTTAGGTCTGGGCCTCAGCTAACTACACAAACACAGTGGGTACTTGGCAGTGGAGGTGCGGTGAGCAGGCAAAAGGGTGATACAGTACATCCTGTTCACCCCTGGGAATCCCATTCACCCCGCGTGGGACCGATGCAAGGCAAGGGCCTGCAAAACAAGGGCCTGTTGCTGTTTAGTGTGGGGAAGGCCACACAGTCCTGGGGGCGCCTCTCCTCCGTCCACTGACTCTCACTTGCCGGTGACAAGCATGGCAGGTGGCAAGGTGACAGCTTCCCTCCTGTCCCCCATGGAGAGCAGGTTCTTTAGCCTGGATCTGGCCCAGTGCTTCTGCTGCTAGTTCTTCTGTGACAGGATAGAGCAGGGGTCATACCTGGACCCCATGGCTCACTGTAGGGGCCCCAGCCCCTTCCCCATTCATTTCATGTCCTTCTCTCAGGGCGCGGGTCACCAGTTACCCTCCCAGAGTCCCAGACTTGCCTCCCCGCAGTGTCATTGGGGGAGATCAGATTCCAGAAGTCTGAAAATGGCCCTTACTTGACCCTTAGGTAAAACCTGAAGATGACTTGAGATTGTTCCTTTGTGTTTTAAAATCAGCTTTCTGGCCACCATCTTTAAAGGAAATGTCACCAGCTCTGCACTGTGGGGGCAGCCACTAATGATGGAGCCACTGTCGCCATGAAGGAGTGTCTACTGGCTAGTGGTTTGCTGCCTCTGGCCCAGCCAACCCTCCCTCAGTCATATCCTGGGTACGAAGCTCTTGCTCTGGCCCAAGGCTCCCGTCCCCTTCCGAGATCCCCACAGCCATCTGTTGGCCTCATCTGAGAAACACTGTCTATGATCCTATCCCCCAAACTCGGGAGTGAGCTCAGAGAGCTGCCCCCACCGGCTCGGAGACTGTCCACTGTCCCCGATGCTCCCGAGGCTTATGCAGGGGCTGTGCTGTGAGGTCACTCAGAGGAACCTGCACTTTAAGACACTTCAGGAAGTTGCCACTGGAGCTCCTGGCAAGAGTATAATTGTGCATCACAAACAATTACAAGTGAGCCACACAGGTATTTCCAGCCCGGGTTATGGGAGGAGACACTCCCATATTCCATCAAACAGAATCCTCACCTCCTTTGTCAGCTGCTGAGTTGCTTCTGGGGAAGGCAGTGCTTCCTTTGTCATTCCCCACCCCCGACCCCTCCCTCACTCATCACAACTGGAAAAAAACACAGGGAAGAGAATATGCAGGGACATGCAGCCTCCTCCAGCCGGAGGGACCGGGCTGCTCGTGTGCTGGCTCTGCAGGTGCCTCCGGAGGCTCCTCCTGGGCTGGGCGGGTGGGCCAGGGTCTTGGGATGAGGGTTGGGGAGGAGCGCTGCCCCTAGAACTTCAAAGGCCAAGGAAAGGCAGGGGTCTGGGGGAATGACACCCAAGAGGCCATCTCCCAAGCCGTGGGTTTTATTGAAAAAGCCAGGAATGGTGACACTCATCTGAGTCCTGTTGCTTAAAAGGGGCCCTCCTTCCCTATCCTCGGTTTGCAGCAGGATCCCTGAGCTTTGAGCACCGAGACTGTGAGGTGGGAAAGGGGTGAATCTTAAGCACACCAATGTTTGTCTTTTTGTCAGCATTGCTGGTCTGGTCTCAGACCTGCCCCCTGGAAAGACTGTGCTAGAGAGGAAACCTGGGCGGGGAGAGAGGGTTGTCCTGCCCTTTGCTCACAGCCGTTCCTCCAAGGAAAAGCCTGTTCAAGCTCAAGGTGACCCTGTGGTAGCTCTCCTCTCTCCCAGTCGGCCTCAGTCTGAGCTGTCTGTAGACACACTGTTCCTGGGCACAGGAAGGTAAAATCAGGGGCCAGCGATGCCCAAGTTGTTTGCATTGGTGAAGTAGGATTTTCTACTTTAGTCTGGAGGCCTCTCACTGGGCCAGCCCTTGGGAGGACCTATGCCCAAGCCCCTCAGACTCCTGAGCTCTGGCCTCAAATGCCCGGAGGTGTACAAGCGCCTGGAGCCTCAACAAGAGGGCGAGAACATGGGTGGCTGGAGCCTACCCGCCTTCTAGTTGGCACAAACCCTTGGCCAAGTTCTTGGGGGAACCAGGTTCATGTTTCTGAAGGACCATCTGGTTTGGGACCCTGGTGGTTTCAGTAGTAACAGAGGGACCTTGCATAGTTTTAACACTCGGAGGAAAGGCCCTTTGAGTAGATTGTAAATGAGGCTGTTGGTCGTGGGGAAAGCAGGACCTGGAAACTGGAACCAGCAGAACCCCTGTTGGCAAAGGGAAAGCAAAGCTTCCGGAGAGTCTCCTGGCCTCAGCCGCCTCGCTGCCTGGCACACCTGGCATGAGCTTGCTCAGCAAGTCCAGACCCAGGACCCTTTGTCCCTGAGGTTGGCATTGGCCATGCCCTTCCTCTAAGGCCCCTGAGCACACGCCCTGGGCCCGCTGCAGAAACCCCCTTAGCCTCCCTCCTCCCAGGGCTCTGCTCCTGGCGGCTCAGTTGCCTCTTTTCTTTTTTTTCTTGCTCTATATATATATATTTTTTTTTTGCCTAAATTCACAATTCCTTTTCACTCATATGTTGGAAATGGCCTTTTTATTTTGCACAAATAGTTGCACATTTACTGCGGAGATTTAGGAGAGTCCATTTTTAACTCTAAATGGAACTTTTTAAAAACTCACTAGTAAAGCTACTGATGCAGATGGGCCTCCCGGTTATTGGAGAACCTCCTGTGTGTAAAAGAGCATGTCATTCCTCCTGTACATTCTCCTCTTTTACCTGCTATTAAAGGAGAAAGCCTTGTACCTGTTTCAGAAGCCACATGTTGTCTCCTGGTGTTTGTTCTCCGCTGTCTTTGCACAGTGCGCCCTCGGTTGGATGACAGACATTGCACCGGGGACTAGAGCAGGCCAAGCCTGGTGGGGAGGCAGCCTGCCTTCAGACAAGCAAGGAGCCCTGGGAAACACCCCGCGCTACTGGTTGGGTTTTCCTGTCTGTACATTCGCAACGGCGTCATTGTCAAGAGGAATGACCTTTGAAATGCCTGCTGTATGGGGAGCACTGGGCAAGGCAGTGTGGGTCCAATGTGTTTTGGATACCAAGCCCTGCCATGGGAAGGTTCCAAATCAAGACAGTGATGCTGAACAAAGCCGGGCGGGGGGAGCCTGTTCTAGAGTTCAGGAGGGGAGAGGAGCAGGCTGCCTGGCCTGCTGTAGAGACAGTCTGGCCAGGGAAGACAGCTCAGAGAAAGCAGGATGCTAGTTAACTGGGCCTTAAAGGAATGAAATTCAAACTTAGTTAAGCCACGGGAGCATTTTAGGTGCAGACACATTAGAGTGAAAAGTCGGCGTGAGCCAGGTATGTGCTCAGAGAACGGTGAAGAACCTGGTGGGCACATCTGAAGCCGCGGTGAGTACGGATGGAAGTGGCACAGCAGCGCCCAGCCCGCCTGTGCCCTCGACTGGCGTGAAGCCGTGGGAATAGGAGGGGAAGAGGTCTGGATATTACAACTGGGCTTTGATGCCTGAGACGAGCTTCAGTCCCGCTGCACCACTCAGGGGCTGGACAGCCTTCAGCACGTCCCCAAACCCACTAATCCTTGTCAGTGAGAGCAGAACAGTCGTCCCTAATGTACAGGGCTGTTGTGAAGTGTGAATGAGCTTGGATGGTCAAAACACTTAGCCAGTACCTAGACATTCTAGCTCCTGTATTTAAGGCCTTTCCCTCGCTCCCCTCCAATTCCATAACTTACCCTATGGCTGAGCATTGGACAGAAGCGTCCAGAGCTCTGCCTTCCGGCTCTTTCCCCCCTCTGCCACCCCCCTCCCCCTGACCCCCAGCACAGGGCTAATAGGAGTGAGGCCCCTCGAGCTCCTGTAGGTGAAACCAGGTGCAAACCCTTCAGATGAGCCGCCAGCTGCCTGGCTCAGACTCCAGCCCCACCTTCCAGAGGAATCCGCTCCTCGGTTCCACCTGGAACCTCCTTTGTTGCCGTGTTGGTGCCAAAACTTATACCTCCTAGAATTTGAGAGTTCTTAGCCAACATGAACCCTTAGAATGTGTGTGCGTGTACATGTGCACATGTGTGCACAGGTTTACATCCACCCGTTTTTCTGGATAGAAGGTGCATCAATGTCTAAGAAACGTTCAAGTTGAAATACTGAGTATTAACCAAATCTCTTTGGAAATGTGGGTCTCCAGTGCGGGGGCGCCAGGGCTCTGAGCAGCTGCCTCCTCCCTCTGCCTCTAGTGATTGATGGCAGGAGCATCTTCAGGACCTGGAGCTCCGGCACCTGCCTCCTCCAGGAGCCCCCAGGCGAACCCCAGGTCCTACCAGAAGGCCAGTGCAGCCATCGTTCCTAGCTTTCTCTCCCCACACCAGGGGAGGGTACCGAGGGGGGCATGAGGCCCTGCACTTCTGAGGATACAGACACTCCCAGCTGGTTGGGGAGACTGCAAACAGGAGGGTCCAGCACAGGGGCTTGGGGTTGTCAAAACCACAGCGAACCCGACTCGCCTGGTGCAACGTCTGGCCCAAGGCCTTGTCCACAAAGGGCCCTGCCGCCTGGGGGTGCTCTGCGGAGGGGGGGGGGGGACCAAACCAGGGACTGACGGATGTGCAGCAGCCACCGCTCGCCCCTTTTCTCACAGCCAGGCTTATCTGCTCACCAGGCAGATGGGGTGGGGAATAGAGGCAGATAAGAGGAGGGCAGGAGAGAAAGTGCCAGACCCTTTCCCCAAAGGCCTCAGTTTTGAATTTAATGGGCAGTGTTTGCTGGAATGAGAGAGGCTTGGAGACCCCAAGGGATCAGAGGACAAAGACTGGAGGAAGTGGAAGGAGGAGGAGGAGGGAAGTGGGGCCTGGGCATTGTGTGGGAGAGTTCCCCCTCTATCTGTTTCAATCGCTGGTGGGGTTAGGGTTACCCTGCACTTGGGGCCCAGCTGCTCGGTGGGGTCGGTGGCGTCAGCCATTGTGATGGTAATGGGGGCTTCCCACAGGGGCGCCTTCAATGACCAGCCGCACATGGACCCCAGAGAGGACCACAGCGCTGTCCCTTTGGGCGGGCGGGGCAGGATGTGGCCCAGAATGGACCAGGATGTGGCCCAGAATGGACAGCAGGACCAGAGCCCCCTCCAGTCTGAACCCCTGCTAAGTGTACCTTCCAAACCCAAGCTCTGACCTTCCTCTCTCCAAAGCTCAGAAAGGGAATGGAATCTGAACATTGAGACGCCTTTCTGGCCCTAAACAATCCTTCCATTCTCTAGGCTCAATGATGGGTCTATTTCCTCCTGTAAATAGGTCTCGTAATCTTCAACTCTTACCTTTGCTTCTAAGGTAATTAATTGGGTCTCCCTCTTGTTCTCCTCACACACTCCGCTCTCGGTTACAGGCTCAGGTTCGGCGGGATGGATGGCTTTTCTTTCTATTCCATGAAGTGCTTATTTTTAAAGCCGATGGAGTAAGGCCCTCCCCAGTGAACCCCTTCTCCAGAGAAGCCTGCTGGGGAAACCCCACTTCCGCGGGCACAGCAAGGGGCCCCTGACTGCCCAGCGAAAGGCCTCCAGAGCCCCATCTGAGCAGCCATGTCCAAGGTTGTAAGGAAGATTCCAGGAAGGGAATGTTCAGTGACACCCTCAGGAGCCACGTGGAGGGTAACGCGGGGATCTGGACACTGGAGACAGAGGGAGGCAAAGATGGACATCAGAGGAAGGTCAAAGGTTCAAAGGTCCTGCCACCACAACACCAGGGGGAGGAGGAAAAGCAGGGCCTCCGGTGCAAGGGCATGAGGGCCTCTAGGTCGGAGGGTGGAGATGGAGACGGGGCGGCTGGTGAGGAGGCAGCTTCGGGGGCGGGTCTGCAGCAGGCAGCTGCACCCAGAGAGACTGGCGATTTCTGGATTCGTGCGTGCACTTGCCCGATGCTTCCGCTGCATACCATACCGAGAGTCAGCCGCAGGACCGACATCAGACGCCCGGGTCCCCTGCAGCCCCCTGCCCCTCAAGCGGCGCCTGGGACTTAGACCAGATGAATCACACTTGCAGGGGGGACAGTCCCTGTGAGAGCAGCCCTCCGTGCTGGGGGCCGCATTTTGTCACTGACATGTTTAGAAAGCATATGGCGATCATATAAAACAAACCAACTTTAAGTCCGTTTTATTACGGTTTTGAAATTCTCTGCACACGTGGACCACCCACTGCCATATGCCCAGGAGCAGGGAACAGGCTGAGACAGCCCGAGTCCGGTGAGGCCAGCCAGCAGCTCACTTCCCCAGGGCAGGATGTGGTCGGGCGGTGAGTGTGGCTCCATGTCTCCGTGCAGGTAACCGGGCTCCCCACTCCAGCGCCCCCAGCCCCAATCCCATTTCCCACATATAATCTCTGCCGACAGGATGGCGATGTTCTTCCAGATCACTTCAATATGGAGATACTGACTTTTTTTTCACACACGAAGTTATAGTACAAGGTTTTCTCTCTCAATGTATTTAAACGTCTTTCATGGCAACGTATAGGATTTCTTCATCCTTTACGAAGCCCATAAGTATTTCCTTTAATGCATAGGTGTATGCTGAGTTTATTTAACTAATTCTGAATTGATGAATATTTGAGACATGACAGTATCTCACAATTAAAAACAATATCGTTGCCTTCTTGCTTAGGGATTTCTATAGCATAGCATTTCAGGAGTGGAATTGATTGGTTAAAGGCTATAAATATAATAAATGTTGGTAGAAATACCGTGTAGTACTTTTTTGAAAATCACTGATTGACACCCTCTCCAACAGGATATGAGTTTGTTTCTCTGTATCCTCAGCCCTGAGTAATATCAATATTTTTCATTCTTCCCAACCTTATATGTAAAAAATGATGCCATTTTGTTTTATTTACATTTTTAAGGTGAGCACAAGCATCTATTTGTATTGTTTGTCAGCCATTTGTATTTCTTCTTGTTGGAAGTGGCTACCCATATATTCTGCCTCTTTTTAAAAAAATTAGGTTGTTTTCTTTTTCGTATTTATTTGTAGCTCTTTGTTTATTAGGATTTAATTATTTTGCAAATATTTTCCCAGTTTGTCTTTTAACTTTGCTCAGGATCCATTTAGAATTCTGTGTTTTGTTGTTGTTGTTTACAGGGAACACAAAAACCAACTCAGAAAAGTTGATATTTTTGACAGTAGTGAGGCCATCCTGAATCTCACTTCCCTCTGGGTGGCTGAATGGTTCTAGTTTCTCCAGGTCTCACATCTCCACGCCACACTGTGAGGAAGCGGACTCCCAGAGCCCCTCCGAGGAGTGAGGAACCTTGTCCCATGAGCCTCCCGTAGTTAGAGCTCTGAATTGGATTCCAGGTCATTCCTTTCCACCGGGACCATGCCTCGGTGTTACTGCTTAGACCAGGGTTACCTGAATCAAAGACTGTGGCAAGGGCCACAGGATTCCCTGGCAGGTTAAAGCAACCAGTCTCACCCCTGCAATTTGGAGTAAAGAGGTGTTAATACTCGGCCCCCAAACTCACTGCAGGGCAGCTACCCAATGAGGAAATGGTGAGAAGAATACTGAGGAGATACCACAATACTGACCACCTGGTGTTTTTTGCCATATACATGTGTGTGTTTTTTTTTCGGTTTTGCAATGTCAGCTTAGCAGACCTTTCCTTTATGGTGTTTAGATTTTATGTCATACTTAGATTTTCCCCCTTCAAAGTTATAAAAAGCTGACCCACATTTCCTCCTGATAGTTCATGTTTAATATTTTATTTATCAATTTGAAATGTATGTTGAGGTGAAGAATGTGGAAGGTCTCCTCCTCTCCCCACAAAATGGCTAACCAGTTGTCCCACAACATTCCCGACTCATTTTTAAGCATCATCTTTATTATACATTAAATCCTCATTTGTCCTTGGGTCTGTTTCTGGATTTCCTTTCCTGTCCGCGATCATTCTGTTTCTGAGTCATTACCACATTGATTAATTACCATATCTTTGTAATCTGTTTTAATATCTAGTCGTCCCTTCCTACCCACATTGTGCTTTTTTTCAGAATGTTCCTGAATGGGGGTTAGGATGTGGAGACATGGTGGTAGGAAGATAAAGTGACACAACTACGTCAGAAGGCAGTTGGGTGTGGCGATCCCAACCCCAATCTGCAATCGGTCATCCAAAAGCTCGGGAAACAGAAAGTTCTAACTCATTTGGTGGCAAGATCCGACCTGACATGAAGCAACTTATTGTTTTATCTCCCATCACATGGATTTTTATTTATTTTTTTTTACCACAGAAAAAGTAATATATTTGATTATGGAATACTTCCCCAATCCCTGCTGAGAGTGTTATATTTGGCGCATACACTGTATTGCCTTTCTACAATCCAAATATTCTTATTCTGAAACACACCTGGCCCCAGGGGTTTTGAATAATGTATTGTGAGCCGGTATCTGGTAAAGTTAAAGATATGTATATCTTAACACCCAGCAATTCCACACCTAGGAATATTTCCTAGAGAAATCTATCCACAGGTACATAGGAGGCACACATAAGATTTTTTTATTCTAACATTGTTGATAATTACGAAACATTAGAAATAATCTAAATGTCCATCAATGGAATATAACTTGTGATAGCTAATAGAGTACTATATAGCATTTAAAATGAACTATATCTACCTGTGTCAATATGAATAAAATTTTCAAAAAATTGTTGAATTAAAAAAAAACAGTTGAAGAATGGTAACAGTACAATACAATTTGAAGTTAGAAAACATGCATGAAATGAAACACCAATTTCAGGATAGTGTGATCCATCTTTCAGAGGGAGGACAAACATGAGGTCTCCACAAGCTACCAGCCATTTCCTTATTTATTCAGTCCTGGCATACGGTTTCAGAGTTGCTAACCCATACCCTCATGTCCACCTGTATTTTTATGTTCTAATACATTTATTTTTAATTTTATCTGAGTTCAAATAGTTACATTTTACATTCACATTATTTTATTGTTCCTCCAGTAAGATACACATGTCAAGCCCAGGAGGCACATACTAAATGAGTAACTTTTCCTAAATTGAGAATTTATGAGTTTCACCTATTTTTAATTATTATTCATACTAGCCTTTATCATACAAAGTTTTGAAATTTAATGTAGCTTAATTGTCAATTTTTTCTTTAAGCTCCTGAATTTTGTATCTTGATTCAAAAAGCTTCCCAATGCATCACCCACCCCCAGATTATGAAAATATATTAGTTTTGTGTTGTTCAGATATTCGTCCTACCTGGATTTTATTTTGGGGTCATGTAAGATGAAGCTCTAGCCATTTATTTTTTCTCAAATGGCTATCTGAAGGTCCTAAACAGCTATTACTGTCAGTCAGTCCTTTCCTTGCTGTGTTGCAATGCATGGGTCTATTTCTAGGCTTGGTATATGACTGGTCCATTTGTCTATTTCTTTGCCAACATGAGACTATTTTAATTTTTGTTACCTTACAATATGTTTTGACATCTAGTAACGAAAGTCTCCCATCACTGATCTTTTTCAAAAATGTCTTGGCTCTTCTTGTATGTTTATTCTCTCAGATGAGCTTTATGATTAATTTGCAAAGTTTCCTTTTTAAAATCCTGTGGGGGTTTTGATTGGGATTACATTAAGTTTATTTCATTTTAGAGATAGTCAGATCCCAACACAGTAAGTCTGTCTTTGGGTCTTCTTTTATGTCTTTCATAAAGTTTTATGCTTTCTTCCCATAACTCTTGCATTATTCATGAATCTACGCTATTCACATTCCTCACATAAATTCACATGAATATTCACATTCATTATATGTTTTAAATTACATTTTTAGATTTATTAATGCTAATATATAAGAAAGCTATTGATTATGTTTGTCATATGTCTCAATAAGTTAACTGCATGGTTTTATTGATCTGATAGTTTTTCAGCTGATTCCCGGGATATTCTATTGCAGGCAGTGCCAATGTCTGTCAATAATGACAACTTCTTATTCCTTCCTAAATCAAAGAGCTGTTGATTGGGGGGATGGGGGATGAGTAGACAAATCACTAAGCCAATCTAATCAATGAAAAATGATTTTTTAAAATTACAAATACTTTCCTGATTCCTAAGCAAAATTAGAAATAAAAAATAGAAATAACCACATACTTGAGAAAATTTAAGTAATAATTTAAAATAATTAAAATACAAGTAATGTTGACAATACTTTATATAATTTTGTGGAAATAAGTTCATAAACTTAAAGAAAGATAGCAGATGCTTCTAGAAAATATATATACTACCAGAATTAACCCAGGAAAGAAAAGAAGCCCCAAAAGATAAATAATCATAAGAGAAATTAAAAAGTTGTCCAAGAGCTATCTCTAATATTTATATTGTTACTAAAGGCCCGGTGCATAAAAATTCGTGCACTCAGGGGGTAGGGGGGTGGTCCCTCAGCCCATCCTGCACCCTCTCACAATCTGGGACCCCTCGGGTAGGGTCCCTATCGGGGCTTTCCTTCCCCGGGCTGCAGGCAGCTGGCCCAACCCCCACCGCTGCCACCGCTTGCTATCTGTGCAGCGCTGTCCCCCCGCCCCTGCCACCGGTAGCCTCCCTCTGCAGGCTACAGGCTGAGGTGCAATGGCTTGGCTGGCCTGGGCCTCCCTCTTTCTTTGCTGGGGGGCGGGGCCAGCCCTGCGAGGGGCCGTCTGCCTACCTGATCACCCCTAACCACTTGCCTGCCTACCTGATCGCCCCCTAACCACTTGCCTGCCTACCTGATCACCCCTAACTGCTGGTCTGCCTACCTGATCACCCCTAACCGCTGGTCTGCCTACCTGATCACCCCTAACCACTGGTCTGCCTACCTGATCACCCCTAACCGCTTGCCTGCCTACCTGATCACCCCTAACTGCTGGTCTGCCTACCTGATCACCCCTAACCACTGGTCTGCCTACCTGATCACCCCTAACCACTGGTCTGCCTACCTGATCACCCCTAACCACTGGTCTGCCTACCTGATCACCCCTAACCGCTTGCCTGTCTACCTGATCACCCCTAACTGCTGGTCTGCCTACCTGATCACCCCTAACCACTGGTCTGCCTACCTGATCACCCCTAACCACTCTGCCTGCCTGCCTGATTGCCCCATACTGCTTGCTTGGGGGCGGGCCAGCACTGACTTCCAGTTGGTCAGCCTCTGGTCGTTACTGGTCATTACAACCCAGGGTTTTTATATATTAAGATACTTTTGATTTTTCTTGCCTTTCTGTTTTTTTTTTTCTTTTCTTATTTAATTTGCTCAGACAACCAGACAGTGTTGAATAACAGAGATAATAGTAAGAATGTGTGTCTTGCCCTGGCTGTGTGGCTATGCTGGTTGAAGCATCATCTGGTACACCAATTTCCAGTTAGGGCACATTTCTAGGTTGGGGCAAATACGGGAGGCAACTGATTGTTGTTTCTCTCTCACATCTCTCTCTCTCTCTCTCTCTTTCTCTCTCTCTCTCTCTCTCATACACACACACACACACACACACACACACACACACATCAATAAAAACATATCCTCAGATGAGGATCTAAATCTATAATAATAAAAGCATAATATGCTAATTAGAGCAGACATCCTTCCATACGACCTTCTGGATGAACCCGGGGCTGTAAGGGAAGCCCAGGTCCCAGGTGCCAGAGGGAAGCCAGGGGAAGGAAGGCTTACTCTTGCATGAATTTCATGCATCAGGCCTCTAGTAAATAAACAAAAGCATGTATCTCTTTCTTTGCTTTAATAGAAGTGCTTCTAATGTTTAGTTGTTAATTATAAAGTTAAGGGGATTTGCTTCTATTCCTAGCTTATTGTAAGCTTTTATAAGAAATTTATCAGCCCTAACCAGTTTGGCTCAGTGGATAGAGCACCGGCCTGTGGGCTGAAGGGTCCCAGGTTCGATTCCGGTCAAGGGCATGTACCTTGGTTGTGGGCACATCCCCAGTAGTGGGTGTGCAGGAGACAGCTGATCGATGTTTCTCTCTCATGGATGTTTCTAACTCTCTATCCCTCTCCCTTCCTCTCTGTAAAAAAATCAATAAAATATATTTTTAAAAAAAGAAATTTATTAAATGCTTTTCTTCAACATAGATTGGAATGATCAGTCTTTTTCCTTTACCTGTTAATATAGTAAAGTCTGAATGTTGAAACATCTCCCAGCCCATTTATAGGATCAACACCACTTGGTTATAATGTCTTCTTAATGGATTTTATTTAGTAGCATTTGATTTAGGATTTTTGTATAAATATTCATAAGTTAGAGTTGTCTGTACTAGCTGCCTTCAAACGGGTTTGTTTCGGCACACAGGAAGATTTTTGGGAAATGTTGGCTCTCCTTTTGCTTTGGTGGATCAAAGGTTTTATGTTCCTTGAAATAACTTGTCAAAGTGGGGAGAAAACTAGAGTATTGATCATCAATGGCTTGTGATCTAGAAGCCATCAGATGAGTGTAGGTGAGCGGGTGAGACAGCGAGGGAGGGAAATAACCTGAGAAATAAGTTACAACAGCAGACTTAGTCATATATACTGTCTCTAAACAGACTCTTACCTGCGCTGACATTTCCTTTACTCTGAGGGCTGGAAATGGGGATGTAAATGAGGGACAGATTCAAGAGTCCACATGGAAGGGGCGCCCATTGATTTTGGGGTAACTAAACATCCAGGGCAGTGGGAGAGGTCAAGCCAATGTCCCCTTGGTTTATCGGGAAAATGACAGGGTTGCTAGAAGCAGGGTTGCTGGTTCCAGAGGAGGGTAGGTTTGAGAGCAGATAAGGAATTCCGTTTGGACATGTGTAAGGACATCTCTGAGAAGCTTGAGGAAGGAAAAGGACTGGGCCCAGAGTGGCGTCCAATGGTGAATGTAATCCTCACAATTAACCTGCCTGCAAGGTCCAGATCAGTAAAGTGGGAAAGCTGAGTTCTCCATCTTTTAACTGTAATAGTCATGCATCCTTTGTGAGGAATCAGCACAGAGCTCATTGGCATTAAGGGAAAGTCCTCAGGCTACGAGGGAGATCGGCTTGGTTATAGGCAGAAGGCAAGGCACGTTTAGAAAAGGCTAGGATAAAGTTGCTTGAGATGGAAGTGACCGTGTGAGGTCCTGGAGCACCTAAGAGAGGATTTATTCAGGGGAAAAAGCACTTACCAAGCGCCCACCAGCTGTGGGCAAACTACGGCCCGCGGAGCCGAAAGAGCGGAGGGTTCTCTTGCTCTCCCCTCCGCTCCTTTACTTTGAATTTATATTAGTTCACACAAACACTCCATCCATGCTTTTGTTCCGGCCCTCCGGTCCAGTTTAAGAACCCATTGTGGCCCTCAAGTCAAAAAGTTTGCCCACCCCTGGCTAGGCCCTGGGGCTGTGAGAGAAGCACGCCGTGTCTGCGCCTGCTCTCATTTAATCTATCAAGAGAAAGGAGCACAGGACGAATTGCCTGATTCCCCAGTTCCCACCAATGCGGCCCACCTCACTCCATTCTTCTCCATCCGCCTCTCTCCGATGGTTCCAAAGGCAGGAACCATTTCTGTCTTCATCGCCACGGTAGGGTAGGTGGGTGAATGGGAAAGAGAAAGGATTACAGTGACAGGATAAATGCTAAGCTGGAATGTACAGAATGTTCTGGAGCACCAAGGAAAGGGTGACAAGCTAGAAAACTCCATAAAGAATATGATACTTGATTTGGGTTTTGAAAAATAAGAGGGAGTTTACCAGCCAATGAAACCAGGATATTTAAAGCTGAAGAATATCGGAGGGAATATAACAAGGAAGGATGTTCAAAGCAGTGGTAACGGTGTAAAGCCTGATCGCTTTGCACCCACCAGCCTGGCGAAGTTAGAAAGTGGAGTAATGTCAGCGTTGGCAATGAGGGAGAGGCGCCGGGGTGCGCTGGGGGCCAGCGTGGGCTAGCGCAGCCTCTCCGAGTCACACGGGACTCACCTGGAGTGGGTACAGCCCTGGGAGCCCGAGGCCCCCTGGGCAGACACCCAGAGAAAACGCCACTCGCTGCACAGTGCGGGTAGTGACGGGGAGCTGGGGGAAACCGAGGTCTGTTACTAGAATAAACGTGGTAAACACCGTTCACATTTTGGAATAGTTTGCAACAGTTGGAGTAACAAACTGAAAGTACATAAAGCAGCATGAATAGATCTCAAACACAGTGCATTTTTTTAATATTTGAAGCAAGATTTATAGTACAAGGTCATTTATGTCCATTAAAAATACATATGATAGCACTATTTTCAAAGATATACATACGTCGTCAGGGACAACACAGGGGAGTGAGAGTCGGGCATGAAGGTGGGGGATGGGGAGGGGGCTGAGGGTCAAAGGGATAAAGGAAGTAAGAGCGAACGAAGCCTGCACTGATGCAACGTCCAGGAACTGAAGGCCCCGTGACCAGGTCCCTGGCCCGTGGGCCACATGGAGGACCTAGCGGTGTACACGTGTGTGGCCGCCTTCACGGTAGAGGCTGGGTGAGTTGGAGGGAGGCCAGAGCGGAGGCTGGGAGAGAGGCTGGTCAGTGCCTGCCTGGACCCCCAGCCCGAGGGCCCGGGGAGCTGCTAGCCGCTTTAAGCAGGAAAGAACATGTGGTTTTAAAGGTCCGTTCTGGTGGCCTGGAGGATGAGGAAAGACTGGACACAGTGTCGCGTTTAGGAGACGCCTTTAAAATTGCAAGAGGAAGAGCAGAACTCAAGTGGCTGCCGGAGGTCTGGAGTGGGCGCTGTCTGGGGCCAGGGAGGACCCGGCAGCCAGTCCCTTGGTGAGAGGCGCGCTTGGGCTGGGCTGGCTTCAGTCAGCCGCCCGCCGAGGCCACATCTCACCTCTCCTCCATCCTGGTCACCCCGGCAGAGGGAGCAGGAGGCTCCAGTGCTGATTCCTGCACTTCCCTCTGGCTCCAGAAGTGACCTTGGGCAGGTCCCACCTTCTCTCTGGGCCTCACTTCTTCTCTTCCCTTCCCACGTTGCGCTGTCTTTAGCCGCATATATTTCCCTAGGAGTGGCCCCTGCAGGGAAATCCTGCCCCTCCTGAGACCCCCCAGGTGTCCCCAAGCCTGCCGCCCTCCTCAATCTTCCAGTTCCACCGCCCCACCCTGGTGAGGAAGAGCAGCAAATTGGTCTCGTAATGGCCCCGCTGATTGCGTTAGGGGTGTCTAATGCAATATGCCCTCATGAGGACCATCCATCAGCGCAGAGCCCCTCCCCACGTCCCTGCCAGCCCAGTCACATTAGCCAGGCAGCCCATTCATCACCACCACCCACCTCCATGGAGACGGGCCTAGACAGATGAGGGGCCAAATCAGATTTATGGGGAGGAATCGTGGAAAAAATCAGCCCCATCCATCTCTCAGACACTGAGGAGGGAGCCCTGTGTCCCCACGCCCTCCGAGGCTCCTGAGGGAAGCGGGTGCTCATGGAGAAGCCGGCCAAGTTGCTTTTGTTTCCCTCAAGGTCCATTCCTGAGCCCCTGTGTTGCTTAGCACAGCCCTACAACTGGCTTCTCTGCGAGTTCATCATTTGTGGAGCAAAGCCCCTGCCAGGACTGGGACACCGTGCCCAGAGTCAACCACAACTTCTGAGAATCCAGAGAATTCATTTAACAGGGCTCCTGGGTCGGGCGATTGCTGTGAGTGGAGGATTGGGGGAGGGGGGATAGGTGGAGGTGGCGAATCGGCAGCAAGCCTCATTCAGGGATGAGCCAGGGCTCGGGCAGCCTCTCAGGAAGGGATTCACTAAGGCCTCCATCGGGGTGGCGGGGCGGTGGCGGAGAAAGGCCTCCCCCAGGGATCACTATGGCTCTGCCAGGCCAGACCGACCAGACAGTCCTTTTGTGCGTGGAAGTGGCTTGAGAAGATGAGAAAGGCGTGAGATGGGGAGGGGAAAAGCGTCTTTCAGGCCCCAGGATTTGTGAAACCTAAAGCTTGTGTGACTTGGGGGACCCCCTTTAAGAAAATAACACAAAAAGAAGAATTGCTAGGGCCCCTTCCAGGAGCCTGCACATGTGAGGGACCCCAAAACTTCAGTTTCACCTTCAACCCGACCCTGCTGTGAGCCCACCACTGAGTCAAGTGTGGTATAGAGATTCTCTGGTTTTTCAGTCCTCACATCTGCCAACTGTTCAGTGAGGCAAGACTGTTCTTCCCACTTTTATAAGAAAATTAAGCCTCCGAGAGGTGAAGTGACTTGGCCTCTACAGCTGGTGAATGGCGGAACTCAGTTCTGCTGGCTGGGTGTGTGGTGGCTGGGAGGGGCCTCTGGCCTTAACATCTCCTTTCCAGACAACCCTCAACCTGTGCACAGGGTGTCCCCTCTCTCTGCAGTTGCTCTGCACCCGTTGCTGCCGCTGTCCTGGGGGGGCTGGCGGGGCCTGGTAGAACCACGGGGATAGGAGGGTGGGAGGAACTCTTGTAACCCTAGAGCCTGAGGAATCAGCGATGGGTGCTCTGAGCTGGGCTACCCCTGCTCAGTAGTTCATCTGTGTCCCCCAAACTGACCACGTTCCCATCTGAGCTGCGTCCTGGGAGCCCACACCTGCGGCCCAGGCCACCCAGGGGGTCCTTTTCACGTGGGTGTAGCCTTCTCCACCCCAAAAGCCATCCTCATCCCCCAGGCCTTCCTCACTCCACCCAGGCTCTCCTGCGGCGACCCACACACTGCAGGCCATGCCAGTCGTTGCTCGCCTGGGCCCTCGGGCGCTGAGGGTGCTGGGCAGCCCTGTGGCCAGGCAAGAAGCTCCAAGGCCATGAAGCTCAGCCCCTGAACCAGCTCACAGAGAACGAGGAGGGCTGGGCATGTGTAGTGTGAGTCTCCGTGAGCGCATGTGCCGCAGGGGGAGCATCCACGCTGTGTGTCCACCAGTAGAGGAAGCATTGAAAACTCCCTTGCTCCTTCGGTCTCCATGTGGTGGTTGTGCCTGGTGTCGTCCCCACAGCTGCCTCTTGCCCCTGAGGGCAACGCCTTGCCTCCCCTCGGAGGGCGCAGCTGGCCCAGGGCTGTCTGAGCTGGTGCTTTAATAACCAGCTCTATCATGTAGAGACCGGCCTAAGCACCTCCTTCCTCCTCCCCTGCCTTCCCTGTCTCCCATCCTTCACTCCTGCTTCCACCAGGCCCAGGCCCCTCTAGGCCAGCTCTGTACCCCTGCTTGCTCCTCCAGCATGTGGCTCTCCCACAGTGGGTCAGGAGACCGCATGGGAAGGGATGCCAGCCCTCTCTGTTCTTTGCCTGGTCCCCTCCCACCCCACCCCCCATTCCCACAGGGGTCTGTGTGTGACTACTCCATCTGTTGGGCTTTGGTCCTTCTGCTGACCAAAACAGTGTGTAATGAGAACAGGCCCTTCTCACTGGATCCCCCACTGTCCACCCCCACAGAGCTGCCCTTCCTGTCTCAGCCCTGAGCTCAGAGCAGAGGGCTGCAGAGTCAGGGGGTGTTCTCTGGAACCCACAGTCTGAGGGGGACACAGTGCAGGGGGTGCTGGGATCCCACAGTCTGATGGGGACACAGTGCAGGGGGTGCTGGGATCCCACAGTCTGAGGGGGACACAGTGCAGGGCGGGGGGCTCTGCCCAATGACAGACGTGCAGCCTGAGCAGATCTCAGTCGGAGGGCAGAGGGGCCCGTAGCCCTTGGGAGGCGCTCCTGGAAGTGTTTACGTCACCATGTGGATGTGGGGGATGCCTCTGTGAAAGAGATGGATTCATATATGATTCTAAGACGCCCAAATTCACTCCTAAAAAGGCTGCTGGATGAAGACTCCTCCTGCTGTTCATGAGTCTGGAAGCTGTGTCTGTGTGTTCCCAGGGTGGGTAGGGTGAGTGTGTGTGAGTGTGTGTGTTCCCAGGGTGGGTAGGGTGAGTGTGTGTGAGTGTGTGTGTGTTCCTAGGGTGGGTAGGGTGAGTGTGAGTGTGTGTGTGTTCCCAGGGTGGGTAGGGTGAGTGTGTGTGTGTTCCCAGGGTGGGTAGGGTGAGTGTGAGTGTGTGTGTGTTCCCAGGGTGGGTAGGGTGAGTGTGTGAGTGTGTGTGTGTTCCCAGGGTGGGTAGGGTGAGTGTGTGTGAGTGTGTGTGTGTTCCTAGGGTGGGTAGGGTGAGTGTGAGTGTGTGTGTGTTCCCAGGGTGGGTAGGGTGAGTGTGTGTGAGTGTGTGTGTGTTCCTAGGGTGGGTAGGGTGAGTGTGTGTGATTGTGTGTGTGTTCCCAGGGTGGGTAGGGTGAGTGAGTGTGTGTGTTCCCAGGGTGGGTAGGGTGAGTGTGTGTGAGTGTGTGTGTTCCCAGGGTGGGTAGGGTGAGTGTGTGAGTGTGTGTGTGTTCCCAGGGTGGGTAGGGTGAGTGTGTGAGTGTGTGTGTGTTCCCAGGGTGGGTAGGGTGAGTGTGTGTGAGTGTCTGTGTGTTCCCAGGGTGGGTAGGGTGAGTGTGTGTGAGTGTGTGTGTTCCCAGGGTGGGTAGGGTGAGTGTGTGAGTGTGTGTGTGTTCCCAGGGTGGGTAGGGTGAGTGTGTGAGTGTGTGTGTGTTCCCAGGGTGGGTAGGGTGAGTGTGTGAGTGTGTGTGTGTTCCCAGGGTGGGTAGGGTGAGTGTGTGTGAGTGTGTGTGTTCCCAGGGTGGGTAGGGTGAGTGTGTGAGTGTGTGTGTGTTCCCAGGGTGGGTAGGGTGAGTGTGTGTGTGTGTGTGTTCCCAGGGTGGGTAGGGTGAGTGTGTGTGTGTGTGTGTTCCCAGGGTGGGTAGGGTGAGTGTGTGAGTGTCTGTGTGTTCCCAGGGTGGGTAGGGTGAGTGTGTGTGTGTGTGTGTTCCCAGGGTGGGTAGGGTGAGTGTGTGTGAGTGTGTGTGTTCCCAGGGTGGGTAGGGTGAGTGTGTGAGTGTGTGTGTGTTCCCAGGGTGGGTAGGGTGAGTGTGTGTGAGTGTCTGTGTGTTCCCAGGGTGGGTAGGGTGAGTGTGTGTGTGTGTGTGTGTGTTCCCAGGGTGGGTAGGGTGAGTGTGTGAGTGTGTGTGTGTTCCCAGGGTGGGTAGGGTGAGTGTGTGAGTGTGTGTGTGTTCCCAGGGTGGGTAGGGTGAGTGTGTGTGAGTGTGTGTGTGTGTGTGTGTTCCCAGGGTGGGTAGGGTGAGTGTGTGAGTGTGTGTGTTCCCAGGGTGGGTCGGGTGAGTGTGTGTGAGTGTGTATGTGTTCCCAGGGTGGGTAGGGTGAGTGTGTGTGAGTGTGTGTGTGTTCCCAGGGTGGGTAGGGTGAGTGTGTGAGTGTGTGTGTGTTCCCAGGGTGGGTAGGGTGAGTGTGTGAGTGTGTGTGTTCCCAGGGTGGGTAGGGTGAGTGTGTGTGAGTGTGTGTGTGTTCCCAGGGTGGGTAGGGTGAGTGTGTGAGTGTGTGTGTGTTCCCAGGGTGGGTAGGGTGAGTGTGTGAGTGTGTGTGTTCCTATGGTGGGTAGGGTGAGTGTGTGTGAGTGTGTGTGTGTTCCCATTCTGGGTAGGGTGAGACTGTGTGAGTGTGTGTGTGTTCCCAGGGTGGGTAGGGTGAGTGTGTGTGAGTGTGTGTGTTCCCAGGGTGGGTAGGGTGAGTGTGTGAGTGTGTGTGTGTTCCCAGGGTGGGTAGGGTGAGTGTGTGTGAGTGTGTGTGTTCCCAGGGTGGGTAGGGTGAGTGTGTGTGAGTGTGTGTGTGTTCCCAGGGTGGGTAGGGTGAGTGTGTGAGTGTGTGTGTTCCCAGGGTGGGTAGGGTGAGTGTGTGTGTGTGTGTGTGTGTTCCCATTCTGGGTAGGGTGAGACTGTGTGAGTGTGTGTGTGTTCCTAGGGTGGGTAGGGTGAGTGTGTGTGTGTGTGTGTTCCCAGGGTGGGTAGGGTGAGTGTGTGAGTGTGTGTGTTCCCAGGGTGGGTAGGGTGAGTGTGTGTGTGTGTGTGTTCCTAGGGTGGGTAGGGTGAGTGTGTGTGAGTGTGTGTGTGTTCCCATTCTGGGTAGGGTGAGACTGTGTGAGTGTGTGTGTGTTCCCAGGGTGGGTAGGGTGAGTGTGAGTGTGTGTGTGTTCCCAGGGTGGGTAGGGTGAGTGTGTGTGTGTGTGTGTTCCCAGGGTGGGTAGGGTGAGTGTGTGTGTGTGTGTGTTCCTAGGGTGGGTAGGGTGAGTGTGTGTGAGTGTGTGTGTGTTCCCATTCTGGGTAGGGTGAGACTGTGTGAGTGTGTGTGTGTTCCCAGGGTGGGTAGGGTGAGTGTGAGTGTGTGTGTGTTCCCAGGGTGGGTAGGGTGAGTGTGTGAGTGTGTGTGTTCCCAGGGTGGGTAGGGTGAGTGTGTGTGTGTGTGTGTTCCTAGGGTGGGTAGGGTGAGTGTGTGTGAGTGTGTGTGTGTTCCCATTCTGGGTAGGGTGAGACTGTGTGAGTGTGTGTGTGTTCCTAGGGTGGGTAGGGTGAGTGTGTGTGTGTGTGTGTTCCCAGGGTGGGTAGGGTGAGTGTGTGAGTGTGTGTGTTCCCAGGGTGGGTAGGGTGAGTGTGTGTGTGTGTGTGTTCCTAGGGTGGGTAGGGTGAGTGTTTGTGAGTGTGTGTGTGTTCCCATTCTGGGTAGGGTGAGACTGTGTGAGTGTGTGTGTGTTCCCAGGGTGGGTAGGGTGAGTGTGAGTGTGTGTGTGTTCCCAGGGTGGGTAGGGTGAGTGTGTGTGTGTGTGTGTTCCCAGGGTGGGTAGGTGAGTGTGTGAGTGTGTGTGTGTTCCCAGGGTGGGTAGGGTGAGTGTGTGTGTGTGTGTGTTCCCAGGGTGGGTAGGGTGAGTGTGTGTGAGTGTGTGTGTGTTCCCATTCTGGGTAGGGTGAGACTGTGTGAGTGTGTGTGTTCCTAGGGTGGGTACGGTGAGTGTGTGTGAGTGTGTGTGTTCCCAGGGTGGGTAGGGTGAGTGTGTGTGAGTGTGTGTGTGTTCCCATTCTGGGTAGGGTGAGGCTGTGTGAGTGTGTGTGTGTGTGTGTTCCTAGGGTGGGTAGGGTGAGTGTGTGAGTGTGTGTGTGTTCCCAGGGTGGGTAGGGTGAGTGTGTGTGAGTGTGTGTGTTCCCAGGGTGGGTAGGGTGAGTGTGTGTGAGTGTGTGTGTGTTCCCATTCTGGGTAGGGTGAGACTGTGTGAGTGTGTGTGTGTGTGTGTTCCTAGGGTGGGTAGGGTGAGTGTGTGAGTGTGTGTGTGTTCCCAGGGTGGGTAGGTGAGTGTGTGAGTGTGTGTGTGTTCCCAGGGTGGGTAGGGTGAGTGTGTGTGTGTGTGTGTTCCCAGGGTGGGTAGGGTGAGTGTGTGTGAGTGTGTGTGTGTTCCCATTCTGGGTAGGGTGAGACTGTGTGAGTGTGTGTGTTCCTAGGGTGGGTACGGTGAGTGTGTGTGAGTGTGTGTGTTCCCAGGGTGGGTAGGGTGAGTGTGTGTGAGTGTGTGTGTGTTCCCATTCTGGGTAGGGTGAGACTGTGTGAGTGTGTGTGTGTGTGTGTTCCTAGGGTGGGTAGGGTGAGTGTGTGAGTGTGTGTGTGTTCCCAGGGTGGGTAGGGTGAGTGTGTGTGTGTGTGTGTTCCCAGGGTGGGTAGGGTGAGTGTGTGAGTGTGTGTGTTCCCAGGGTGGGTAGGGTGAGTGTGTGTGAGTGTGTGTGTGTTCCCATTCTGGGTAGGGTGAGACTGTTTGAGTGTGTGTGTGTTCCTAGGGTGGGTAGGGTGAGTGTGTGTGTGTGTGTGTGTTCCCAGGGTGGGTAGGGTGAGTGTGTGAGTGTGTGTGTGTTCCTAGGGTGGGTAGGGTGAGTGTGTGTGTGTGTGTTCCTAGGGTGGGTAGGGTGAGTGTGTGTGTGTGTGTGTTCCCAGGGTGGGTAGGGTGAGTGTGTGTGTGTGTGTGTTCCCAGGGTGGGTAGGGTGAGTGTGTGTGAGTGTGTGTGTGTTCCCAGGGTGGGTAGGGTGAGACTGTGTGAGTGTGTGTGTGTGTGTGTGTTCCTAGGGTGGGTAGGGTGAGTGTGTGTGTGTGTGTGTTCCTAGGGTGGGTAGGGTGAGTGTGTGTGAGTGTGTGTGTCTTCCCATTCTGGGTAGGGTGAGACTGTTTGAGTGTGTGTGTGTTCCTAGGGTGGGTAGGGTGAGTGTGTGTGTGTGTGTTCCCAGGGTGGGTAGGGTGAGTGTGTGAGTGTGTGTGTTCCCAGGGTGGGTAGGGTGAGTGTGTGTGTGTGTGTGTGTTCCCAGGGTGGGTAGGGTGAGTGTGTGAGTGTGTGTGTGTTCCTAGGGTGGGTAGGGTGAGTGTGTGAGTGTGTGTGTGTTCCCAGGGTGGGTAGGGTGAGTGTGTGAGTGTGTGTGTGTTCCCAGGGTGGGTAGGGTGAGTGTGTGAGTGTGTGTGTGTTCCCAGGGTGGGTAGGGTGAGTGTGTGAGTGTGTGTGTGTTCCTAGGGTGGGTAGGGTGAGTGTGTGTGAGTGTGTGTGTGTTCCCAGGGTGGGTAGGGTGAGTGTGTGTGAGTGTGTGTGTGTTCCCAGGGTGGGTAGGGTGAGTGTGTGAGTGTCTGTGTGTTCCCAGGGTGGGTAGGGTGAGTGTGTGTGAGTGTGTGTGTTCCTAGGGTGGGTAGGGTGAGTGTGTGTGAGTGTGTGTGTGTTCCCATTCTGGGTAGGGTGAGACTGTGTGAGTGTGTGTGTGTTCCCAGGGTGGGTAGGGTGAGTGTGTGTGTGTGTGTGTTCCCAGGGTGGGTAGGGTGAGTGTGTGTGAGTGTGTGTGTGTTCCCATTCTGGGTAGGGTGAGACTGTGTGAGTGTGTGTGTGTTCCCAGGGTGGGTAGGGTGAGTGTGTGTGTGTGTGTGTTCCCAGGGTGGGTAGGGTGAGTGTGTGTGTGTGTGTGTTCCCAGGGTGGGTAGGGTGAGTGTGTGAGTGTGTGTGTGTTCCCAGGGTGGGTAGGGTGAGTGTGTGAGTGTGTGTGTGTTCCCAGGGTGGGTAGGGTGAGTGTGTGAGTGTGTGTGTGTTCCCAGGGTGGGTAGGGTGAGTGTGTGACTGTGTGTGTTCCCAGGGTGGGTAGGGTGAGTGTGTGTGTGTGTGTGTTCCCAGGGTGGGTAGGGTGAGTGTGTGAGTGTGTGTGTGTTCCCAGGGTGGGTAGGGTGAGTGTGTGACTGTGTGTGTTCCCAGGGTGGGTAGGGTGAGTGTGAGTGTGTGTGTGTTCCTAGGGTGGGTAGGGTGAGTGTGTGAGTGTGTGTGTTCCCAGGGTGAGTGTGTGAGTGTGTGTGTGTTCCCAGGGTGGGCAGGGTGAGTGTGTGAGTGTGTGTGTGTTCCCAGGGTGGGTAGGGTGAGTGTGTGAGTGTGTGTGTGTTCCCAGGGTGGGTAGGGTGAGTGTGTGAGTGTGTGTGTTCTCAGGGTGAGTGTGTGTGTGTGTGTGTTCCCAGGGTGGGTCGGGTGAGTGTGTGTGAGTGTGTGTGTGTTCCCAGGGTGGGTAGGGTGAGTGTGTGAGAGTGTGTGTTCCCAGGGTGGGTAGGGTGAGTGTGTGAGTGTGTGTGTTCTCAGGGTGAGTGTGTGAGTGTGTGTGTTCCCAGGGTGGGTCGGGTGAGTGTGTGTGAGTGTGTGTGTGTTCCCAGGGTGGGTAGGGTGAGTGTGTGAGTGTGTGTGTGTTCCCAGGGTGAGTGTGTGAGTGTGTGTGTGTTCCTAGGGTGGGTAGGGTGAGTGTGTGAGTGTGTGTGTTCCCAGGGTGGGTAGGGTGAGTGTGTGAGTGTGTGTGTGTTCCTAGGGTGGGTAGGGTGAGTGAGTGTGTGTGTGTGTGTTCCCAGGGTGGGTCGGGTGAGTGTGTGAGTGTGTGTGTTCCCAGGGTGGGTAGGGTGAGTGTGTGAGTGTGTGTGTGTTCCCAGGGTGAGTGTGTGAGTGTGTGTGTGTTCCTAGGGTGGGTAGGGTGAGTGTGTGAGTGTGTGTGTGTTCCCAGGGTGGGTAGGGTGAGTGTGTGAGTGTGTGTGTGTTCCCAGGGTGGGTAGGGTGAGTGTGTGAGTGTGTGTGTGTTCCTAGGGTGGGTAGGGTGAGTGTGTGAGTGTGTGTGTGTTCCTAGGGTGGGTAGGGTGAGTGTGTGAGTGTGTGTGTTCCCAGGGTGGGTAGGGTGAGTGTGTGTGTGTGTGTGTGTTCCCAGGGTGGGTAGGGTGTGTGTGTGTGAGTGTGTGTGTTCCCAGTGTGGGTAGGGTGAGTGTGTGTGAGTGTGTGTGTTCCCAGGGTGGGTAGGGTGAGTGTGTGAGTGTGTGTGTGTTCCCAGGGTGGGTAGGGTGAGTGTGTGAGTGTGTGTTTTCAGGGTGGGTAGGGTGAGTGTGTGTGAGTGTGTGTGTTCCCAGGGTGGGTAGGGTGAGTGTGTGAGTGTGTGTGTTCCCAGGGTGGGTAGGGTGAGTGTGTGTGTGTTCCCAGGGTGGGTAGGGTGAGTGTGAGTGTGTGTGTGTTCCCAGGGTGGGTAGGGTGAGTGTGTGAGTGTGTGTGTGTTCCCAGGGTGGGTAGGGTGAGTGTGTGAGTGTGTGTGTGTTCCCAGGGTGGGTAGGGTGAGACTGCTAACTCAGTGTCCTGGATAACCCTGAGATGCTGAGTTGAGGGGACACAAATGAACAGCATTCTCCGTCTCAGGTGAGGCTAATGAGGACCTGTGTTTTGTGCAAAGAAAAGCGCCCCCTCTTTCCCAGACTCCTTTTCCTCTGCCTGAATTAAATGTCCGTGTTGCTGGGGCTCTGTCCTAGGCACGCCTCCCTCTGTGTCGCTTCTCCACACCTGTGGCTCCACCAGCCTCGGAGTGTGGACCGCGGTCAAGCCCTCCCCAGCTCAGCTCCCTCTTCTGTGCGTCTATCTCCACAGCCCACCAGACAGCGCCACATGGACACCTCTTAACCACCTAGAACCTTCCAGGTCAAAACCCAACTTCTCATCCGGTTCCCCCAAGCCTCACACCCTAGGTCCCCTGGCTCATAGGCAGTACCTTCATGCACCCAGTCACCCAACCCCTCATTCCTCCACACCTCAGAATTGCCAAATCTGCCTACGTTTTGGTTGCCAAACCACGGGGTACCCCAGATTCTTCCTTTATAAAGTGAGGTAAAAGTATCTGCCTCCTCGAGTCGCTGTGGGGGTGAAATGAAATAATACACGTGGGAGCGCGTTAAAAAGTGCCAGGCACATAGGACACACCTAGTCAGTGTTGGCCATTCTGATGGTGTGATCACTATGGCTACCACTATTATTATTATCACCTGAGTGAAGACCCATCTCCAAATAGGCGTGCCTGCCTCCGCTCTCCTTCCCTTCTCATCCACTCGCCACGCTGGGAGCAGGAGGCTCAGACAGGGAAGTACAGTGCTCAGCTCATTAGCGGCAGAGCCTCGGTCTCGCGGGCTCAGACCCCTTGTTGGTAGCTATGAAGCCACTCTGCCTATTCGCAAGTGTGAAGAATGAATGGGTGTGGAGTAGCAGGGCCGTGAGGAAGGAATGAAACCCACAGATCGAAGACCAAGAGAGAGTCAGAGGCGCTCCAGATTTTCCATCGAGAAGGGGTGTCAGGGTGGCCATCTGCTCGCAGGGGCTGGGAGACTGGGGACTTGTACTGAAGCTTGACTTGAAAACGCATGGAGTCTTGGTGAGGATGCTGATGGACAGAATGTGTTAGAGGCGCCAAGCCTCTCAGTGCTCCGGAGTGGTCCGGCCCAGGCCGTGGGGACCAGGTGAGATCCGAGAGGCAGGCGTGTGCTAGAATGGCCTTGGCTGGCAGAACAGTCGGGGCCAGGAGGCGTTTTTTGTTCTTGGGAATTGTTCCTCTTATCTTTGGTCACAATATCAGTATCTAGGGAAGAAACTATGAAAGCTACAGCATGGGGACCCAGGTTAGCCTGGAGCTGAAGTGGAGTGGTGGTGGTGTAGGTGTGAGGAGGAAGTGGGGCATGCTCAGGCGGCTACCACACAGCCTCCCTGCGCTGCCTCGCCTTCTTCTGAGTCCGCAGGAGCCATGGCCTCAAGCATGAGGGAGTGATTTGGACCCGAGGGCGGGGACTTCTGCCGACTGGGTTCCCAGGTTAGCTCTGCTCACCGAGCTCCCACAGCCACGGGGAATGGGAAGGCAGGGCAGGGTGGGCTTGTTTCTGGTAAGTCTCCAAGTACTGGGTAAGGGGGTATCTCTCCAGGCTGTTCTTCTGCATTTAAAGACTGATCATTTGGGTTGCTGCCCTCCCTTGGGTCCCCAAAGAATGGAAACCCTTGGGACAAGCAGTCCAATACGTTCATGTCCTCTGCCTCAGGCCCCAAAGTGCCCTGACAGTCCATCCTTCTTCACCTAACAATCCTGGGAGGTCAAGTGCAGGATGGAACTTTGATTGACAGGGAGAAGCCCAACCCTTCCCCGTCCCAACCAGACCCCTAAGAAGAAGCTGGCTGCACAGGCCGAAGTGGGGCCCTGCACCTCCAGGAGCAGCTGTCCTAGAAGACTGCCCCGCAGGGGGCTGGGCGGGGCGCACGGGAGGGAGGAGGCTGTGCTCCAGCTCTCTGAGGCAGCCCACGTGAAAATGAGCAGCCTTCCTTCTAAAAACCAACAACCTCGACATTCTGGGATCCGTGAGGTTTTTGCAGCTAAGGTTGAGGGTGGGGGAAGCAGTTTTTAATACCAGACAACATGAAGGCAAATTCACTTAGAGCCACCCAACCACATCCCCCGCCTCTCATATCGGTGTTTTACCTTCGACAAAAGCTTTGGGTTCTCTGTCATGCCTTTCTTTTTTCTGCTGGATCCTGATTGTCAAGCCTTCAAGAAAATGCACTTCAGTCCTTTGTCACTGAGTGTAATTTGATAAACTGAGCAGAAACACACTGCTCGCCCCGTCCTTTCAAAAACTGTTACTGCCAGAGAAAGGGGATGAGGGAAAGAGATCTGAGGTCTTTGAATGGATGTTTAAGCACGCGGACACGCACACAGACACACACAGCCTCATACACACACACAGACACACACAGTCTCACACACACACAGACACACACAGTCTCACACATACACAGACACACACAGTCTCACACACACACACAGACACACAGTCTCATACGCACACAGACACACACAGTCTCACACATACACAGACACACACAGTCTCACACACACACACAGACACACACAGTCTCATACGCACACACACAGACAGACACAGCCTCATACACACACAGAGACACACACAGTCTCACACACAGACACACACAGCCTCATACACACACAGAGACACACACAGTCTCACACACAGAGACACACACAGCCTCATACACACACACAGACACACACAGTCTCACACACACACAGACACACACAGTCTCATACACACACAGACACACACAGTCTCACACAGTCTCATACGCACACACACAGACAGACACAGCCTCATACACACACAGAGACACACACAGTCTCACACACAGACACACACAGCCTCATATACACACAGAGACACACACAGCCTCATATACATACAGAGACACACACAGTCTCACACACAGACAGACACAGCCTCACACACACACAACACACACAGTCTCACACACACACAGAGACACACACAGCCTCACACACACACACACACACACACACACAGTCTCACACACACACAGACACACACAGTCTCATACGCACACACACAGACAGACACAACCTCATACACACACAGAGACACACACAGTCTCACACACAGACAGACACAGCCTCATACACACACAGAGACACACACAGTCTCACACACAGACAGACACAGCCTCATACACACACAGAGACACACACAGTCTCACACACAGACAGACACAGCCTCATACACACACAGAGACACACACAGCTTCACACACACACAGAGACATACAAAGTCTCTCACACACACACACACAGACACACAAAGTCTCACCCACACAGCCTCATACACACACCGAGACACACACAGTCTCACACACAGACACACACAGCCTCATACACACACAGAAACACACACAGTCTCACACACACCCAGACACACACAGCCTCACACACACACACAGACACACACAGCCTCATATACATACAGAGACACACAAAGTCTCACACACACACACACAGACACACAAAGTCTCACACACACAGCCTCATACACACACAGAGACACACACAGCCTCACACACACAGACACACACAGTCTCATACACACACACAGCCTCATACACACAGAGAGACACACAAAGTCTCACACACACACACACACAGTTTCATACACACTCAGACACACACAGAGACACACTCACAGTCTCATACACACACACAGACACACATAGTCTCATACACACACAGACACACACATAGTCTCATACACACACAGACACACACAGCCTCATACACACACAGAGATACAGTCTCACACACACACAGACACACACAGTCTCATACACACACAGACACACACAGAGACACACTCACAGTCTCATACACACACAGAGACACACACAGTCTCATATATACACACAGATACACATACACACAATCTCATGTACGCACACATACACACATCCACACACAGTCTCATACACACACACACATCCACACACAGTCTCAGAGACACACGCACAGACTCATACACACACAGATACAGACACACATACACAATCTCATATAAACACATGCACACACCGGCACACACACAGAGTCTCATACACATCCCAGGACGTCCAGTTGCCCGGGATGGGAGGAGGTCGAATCCCAGATTCTTGTGCACGGGGGGGGGGCCTGGCCCTGGGGTCCTGGGGTGGATGTCCTCCCAGCTCCTAGCGACTCCCCTCGTTGCAGGCCTGGTTACAACCGCCCAGTGGGCGGTGCCAGGGCAGGTTGCAGGCTATAAAGGGCTCTTGGCTGCCCGGGCCATCGCCGCAGTGTCCCTGCCAGCCACAGCCAGCGTGGGCCCCACCGCCACGGCAGGCGGCCACTCTCCCAGGCAGTGCTGACTTGGACACAGTTGCCAGGTGCGTTCCTCCTACCTACCCTGTTGGCTCTATAAGTCCCTCTGTGGGCTGCTTCTGTCTGGGTGGGTGTGGGGTGGGAGGAAAAGGACTGGGGTGGGGGCTTTGAGTAGGAGGGTGGGGGTGTTTCCATTTCTTTGGAAAAATTCCTTCAGGGGCCAGTCGCTGGAGCTGAGATTTCTGAGATGAGGCCTGGGTGAGGCTCGTTCCATGTTCAGGCAAAGGAGAAAGAAGCAACGTTCTTTCCCGAGGGCCACCCTGCCCAGGGTGACAGCGGGGCAGGTGCAGGGCTCTCTGAGCGGCTGGGACTGGGAGCCAGGCTGTGCTTACATCTGGCACTATGAGGGAGAGATACTTGGATAGGGGTGGTTGTCTATAAAACAAAAGTTAAAAAAAAAAAAATCTAAAGAGCCAGGGACGAGAGGATACCTGTGTGTGCGGGCCGGGAGCGAGTCACACTCAGGGACAAAGAAGGAAACCTTTGAGAAATGAATAAATAGGATCCAAATCCAGCTTTTGCTCCATAGCTTCCCAAACAGCAGGATGGCGGCTCCGAAGAGGTGGGTGGGCTGGTGGGCCTCTGGCAGGCAGTGGCTTTGAGGGTCAGTACGTGTTCTAAGCAAAGGCCTCCGAGCCCGAAGCTGCAAGGAGGGGGCTGTGGTGATTTCCAAGCCAAGCGGGTTAAGTCCCCACCCCCACCAGCCTGGCCGGCAGGGGTTTCTTCCCCTCTCGGAATTGCCAGGGCACAGTCAGGGAGCGCCCTCTAAACTGTCCTTGAGGATTGGGCGCTTGGAGGGGCACTGCCAGCCAGAATGGTGCTCGCTCTGGAGGGAGGGCGCAGAGTGGGAGAAGGCAGGCAAACGCCTCCGGATGCATGTCTGCGGCCACAGATGGGCTCCGTGGCTGAAGGGGCACTGCTGGCCGGCCGGCCGGAGTAGCTGTTTTCTCCAGCTCCGCAGAAGGGGGTGAGGAACATGCCTAAGCAGGAGCTGGCGTCCCAGGGCAGGCCTCTCTCCGTAGCTCCTCCGATGGAAACAGATTGTCCCTTTCACTGGCCTTGGAATTTTTCAGGGGAGGGGCCCTGCCACTGCGCTGAGGTTCCTTAGAATGAAATGAGGGCCAGTCTGAGGCCCTGGGCAGGACGAGGAGGAGCTGAGAGCTGATTCCCAGGGCTCCTTGGTGCCAGCCAGCGGGCAGGACAGGGCCGAGAGAGAAGATTCTGAGCTCTGACTCTCAGGCTGGACCACACGGTCCAGACCGGAGGTCAGGAAGATCCTGCACAAACTCTGCAGACGCCGAGTCCTAGCCCTGTCGGACCAGGGAGCCACCCCCACCATCACCCTGGGCTTCCCACCCCCCCTTTCCATTTGGCTCTGGTTGGAGGAAGCCAAGGTAGTTTTAGGGAAAAGAAAGTAAAAAATTTTCAAATTAAAAAAAGTTCCAGGCCCAAATTGTGCAAACTCGAGGGTAAAACTGACAACTCCCTCTGTTGTCAGCTTTAAACAAAGGGGCAGCCGCTGCGTGGGACAGGGCCTCATGTCTCAGTGGCTGCGCTTGCTTGGTGGGGGTATGACCAGGACAATACAATGGGGGTGGGAGGGGGGGCTTTGGGCCTGCTTTCTCACCAGTACAAAAAGTAGTGTGCAAACCTAATATCTAAAAATAGTGTCACCTCGCGGGGCTGTTGTGAAGATGAAATAAAATAGATTTGTTGCCCTTATAAGACTGCGCACGGGTAAGGAGTTTGGATGGTTAAATGGCTTCACTCCTCTGGGTATAGAAAGTCCAGGACACTCCTGGAGAGCCTTGCACCTAGGGTGAGGAGCGGGACTTTAGGCAGATTTGCCCCCGGGGATGAGTGTTTTCTGAGCCCAGTTAGAGGGTCAGAGGCTGTGCCTTGCCCATTGAATGCATCTTCCCAGAATGCCTGAGGCCTTGTCCTCCATATTCGCCCAGCCCCTTCTGCCAGGCTTTGCAAAGTTCATCCATGTAGAATTCCCTTTGAACCAGCTTCCCCACAACGAATGCCCAGTCTGTTCTGACTGATTTCAAGGTGCCTTAAGGACGACAGGGACCTGAGAGGCAGGCTGTGAACCCAGCTTCAGAGCACTGCAAGCAAGAGCGAAAGCCTAGGGTGGGGTGCTCTGGGCCCCCTGGGAAAGGGCTGTAGGCAGAGAGTGTCCAAGAGTTCCTGGGACATTAGCTACAGCTGTCCTGGAGGGAGAGGGATGCTCAGGGGGGAACAGGCAGATCATTCTCAGGCCAGAGGGAGAAAAATATTCTGTCTTCGAGCCACTCCTGCTCCCAGCACCAGCTTTGGGCCAGTCCACAAGGGGCCAGTCGCACTCTTCTGACCAAAGGTGAAATTGGGTGATGCTTGATGGGACTTGCGGTCAGTCTGGGATCAGGGATAGGGTCAATCTGTGACCAGGATTAAGGGTCAGTGTAGGAGTAGGCTCAGGGTTATAGCTGAGACTAAGGACTAGATCAGGGCTCAGTCTGGGGCCAGGGTCAGACATCCATCTGAGGTCAATGAAGAATGTTCTCTGATGGACTCTGACTGCAAAGATGGCGGCTGACTCTTCTGTGTCCCGGCCCCTCCAAACGAGAACCTGTTCCACAGCCCAGCATTCCTCCTCTCCATGACATGTCTTTCCCTCTCTTGTTTCCTAAGGACTCTTGGGATTTGAGCAGAGAGATGGTTCCAAATAGGAAATCCAGCAACTATTACTGTGGGGCCATGCTGTCCCTCTGGGCATTCCCCAAGACCCCACTTGGCGGTTGGGCAATAGGATTCAGAATGACTTCCCCAGGCCCCCTCCCACGCCCATGGCACCCTGTCCATTGGAGGATGAACGTGCACAAAAGCCATTCCCTGAATGTGGAGGAGGGGAGAAGACAGCACCTTCAGGGAGACTTCTGGCGCTGTGACCCCAAGAGCAGACACCTCTTGTGGACTCTGGAAGTTGGTGGCTGGAAGGCAGCTATTACTTGAATTTGTTGACAATGATTCTCTAAGTATACGTGCCTTCCTCTGTATGTGTGTGCTCAGTATTTGCCTGTGCACCTGTCTGCACCTCTATGAGGCTGTGTGCCCATGCTTTTAGTGGTGCATGTATTCACAGGTGGGTTCTGCAGGGTCATTTTGCCCGTTTCACTACCTCAGGGCCAGGACCATGTCTGGGGGTGGCGATGGGGTGGAGATCAGGTTGGATGCTTAGGGCTCTCCAAAACAACAGGGCCTCAGCAATCTCTCCCAGCCCCATTATCACCAGCGTCATCTCTATACTGGGGATGGGTGGTCTGGCCTTGCCACTCCTGGGTGCCCAGTCCAGAGTTGACTGTCCAATGAAACTTCCTTGTTGTGAGAATGTGCCCCAGCTCTCTATTTCTGTGTCCACAGTGGTCCTGACAGGGACCCTGTGAGTCCCCGGGCTCCAAGTTGCCTGGGGTGGAAGTCTGAGCCCTTTGGGAGTCTAGGAGCAGGCCCTCTAGGGGCAATCTCCCACATGAAAGGAGATGGAGGGAAGGGGAGCAGGAATAGCTTCCCTCTGAATCTGTTGTACTATAACTGTCCACCAGGTGGGGTTCCAGGGCAGAGAGTGAGAGACGAGATGACCCAGCGCTAGAAGCCAGAGAGCAGCTTTAAAATCTGCGCCCATCCGCAGCAGCTTTGGAAGCGCTCACACAGAGAGGGACAGCACATATGCTCGCACCTTAGACGCTCACACACGTTCTCTCCCAGTGAACTCTAAAACCGAACTCGTATTGGGGACATGGGAGGTTTTCAAAGGGGAGTCTAGTTTCATTTACATACACACCATTCTAAACTGAAGGTGGGATAGCAAGTCCTCTGCTCTGGGAGAGCAAAAGTGACAGACAGAGACTAGGGGCTGGGGAAATAGGACGCAAGGGAGAGAGCGAGCCAGGCACACTAGCTAGATGACGGCCGGGTTGGCACGCACAGCTCCATGTGTCATAGACACGCTGGTGGAGAGGCCAGATGACAGACGGATGCAAGGATGCACAGACACACATACCACAGAGAGCACACAGATCCCGAGGCACATCACAGCTCCCCGACTCAGGGACGCGCGCGCGCGCGCGCGCACACATACACACACACACACACACACACACACACACACACACAGGTGCGTCCCGGGGCCACACGCACACCTCGCACAGGCATGCGCGCCGGGCCCTCTGAGACCGGCTAGGAGAAGGTGCCGCGCTCCCCGGCGTGTTTATTTACCCATTTGTATCAATGAACGTTTGTATCCGACTCCTCCCGCCTCCAGAGGCCGGGGCCACCGCATTTGTCCCGGCGTGGGACACTCACCGGGACCAGCAACCGGGTTCCTCCGACTCTGCGGGGGGCGGAGGGGACTTCAAAGTTAGAGGGTGTCGAAGTGTCCCAGAGGGGCTGCAGTGTCGGCGGCCCGGGACGCGGATGGGGAAAGGGGAACGTTGGGGTCTCCTAGGGTAAGAGACATATGGGGTGGGGGAAAACCTTGACATCCGAGGGTTGGGGGTGTACGGACCAGGGATATAGCCGGCGGGGTTCCGCGGGATAGGAACTCGGGACCCTGAGCACAGGTTCAGGGTTTTCTGGGGCCCCTCAGTCGAGGGGTGGTCCGGCCGAGCCCTCAGCTGCTGGGGCGACGGGCCACGCGGGACTGCCCAAGGAGGGAGGAGGGGGCCAGGGACACCGGAGGGAGGGAAAGGGGGAGGGAAGTAGCCTAGCAGCCAAGCAGGCACCGTGCGAGTGCGCACCGTGTGTGTGTGTGTGTGTGTGTGTGTGTGTGTGTGTGTGTGTGTGTATGTCTCATCTCGTCCGTCTGTAGGTGCTGGGATCAGCGAGACGCCAGAGAGAAGGAAGAGGAGGCGAGAGGTGAACTGAGTTTGATCCTGCGGCGGCTACAAGTGGGTCCCGGGCGGGCGGCGGGCGCGGGCGGTGGGCGGCCGGGGCGGGGCGGGCGGCGGCGGGCGCTCACACGCTCGGGCCGCCGGCCTCTCACCACGCCTCCGGCTTTGTGAGCGCGCCGGGGAGGGGGGGGGGGCTGGCGGAGCGCCCACGGCGCAGCCTCCCGCCTCTATATAAACACACGCATCGCCTGGCTTTGGACTCAAATTCACATTGAGAGAAGCTTTTAAAACCACCAGCCCTGAAATCCTGCCTCCTGCTTTCCCCCCTCTTTCATTCTTTTTGCCTTCCTTTTCTTTTTCCCCCTCTTTCTTTCCCCAGCAGCAACTCCAGAGCCGAGAGCCTGCGTCCCGGGACGGACTGCCTTTTCTTAATTGATACAATAGCCCAGCTCGGGTTTTCACCTCCTCCCCCAACCCCACCCCGCCTCACCCCTCCCGTCCGCCACCGCCGCCGCTGCCGCCGCCCCAGCGCTCGCCCCGGGCTCTGTCGCCGGCTGCGTCCCATCCCGGCCGAGGTCCGCCGGCTCCGCACCCGCGCTCCGGCCGCCGCGCCGCCTCGCCCGCCGTGCCCGCTTCGGGGGTGCAGCGGCGGCTCTGGAGCCAAGGCGCGCCGCCTGGGGCAGCCCAGGGACGCTGGGCTCGGGCCTCTCCACTCGCCTCGGCTGGGGAGCCTCTCCCCTTACCCCCAAAGTTTCGGGGTTCGTTGGAATTTTTGGATTCAGGATTCCCCCCCCTTTTTTTTCCACCTAGGAATTTGAGGGGGAAACTTTTGACCAATTGATCGCATTTTCTATCTCTCTTTCCCCCTTCTTCTTCTTCTTCTTTTTTTTTCCCCCTGAGCAGGGGAAGGGGTTTACAAGAGAGGTTCCCGCTGGACAAAGTTTTTCAAAGTTTTCCGAGTGTGATGGTTGCAGGGAGAGCTAGCCCACCAGCTTGATTCACGGCTTCATCTCACCACCCCTCGAGCTGCCCCTAAGTCCGCTATAAGGGAACAAACAAACAAACAAACAAACAAAGTTACACTCCGAGTGGCCTCGTGTCTCCTCTCTCTCTTCTAGGCATTTTTTTCCCCTCCCGCTCTCCCCTCGACGCTTCCACTCCCCTCTCCCCTTCCCTTGGCCCCTTCCTCCTTCTCTGTTTCGGCTGGAGGTGCCAGGACCCTCGGCCGCAGTCACCCCTCCCCCGCCGCTCAAGTCCCTTGTCGTCCGGCCCTCCCCTCCCCCGCCGCGGCCGGCACAGCCAATCCCCCGAGCGGCCGCCAACATGATCTTTGAGGGCTTGGAGCTGGTGTCCGCGCTGGCCACCCTCGCCGCGTGCTTGGTGTCGGTGACGCTGCTGCTGGCCGTGTCGCAGCAGCTGTGGCAGCTGCGCTGGGCTGCCACCCGCGACAAGAGCTGCAAGCTGCCCATCCCCAAGGGCTCCATGGGCTTCCCGCTCATCGGAGAGACCGGCCACTGGCTGCTACAGGTAAGGGCGCACTCGCTCCGTGGCTCTCCGGGGTCCGCTAGCGGCGAGCGCCGGGCCGACGGTGCCGCGGGCCGGCCAGGGGGCGCCGGGAGCCTGAAGGCACTGGTCCCGCCACGCCCCTTCCCTCCTATCTCCCTGCGCCTCCCGGGCTTCCCTTGCCCGCCCGCGGCGCGGTTCGAAGCCCACTGGCGCAGGGGGCGCAGGTTCAGGGAGCTGATCAGAGAGGTCCCCGGAACTGAGAAGGATCCCAAGACAGACTCTTCGCAGTTGCAGGCTATTCAGCAGAGGTGCATGGGGTGTCCGCTTTCGCCTCCCCTTTGCCCTCCAGGCCCCAGTCACCATAGGCTTCCTGGGCTTTGGCGGTGCCACTGGGACCCGAAAATTGAGTCGGGGAGGAGGGGGGGGGGCAAAGGCAGTCAGAACTGCCTATTAAAGACCCGGACTTGCTCCTACCCTCTCGTTGGCTGCTCCAGATACAACTACCCTGGGTCACGGTCCGAGAAAGTGTGTGTTTTGTGGTGGGAGAGGAAGGAAGTAACCCAAGGAAAATGAGAAGCCTGAGACCCGAGGTTTCTCTGCTTTCGGGGAAAAGGGTCTATTTACTTATTGGGTGAGGAAAGTACAGCAGGGGAGTGCAAGTGGGGAGAGGTGTGTGTGAGATCCACAGAGTGCATGTGTGTTTGTTGTTGGATGCCGCACAACCCAACACTGCTGGTGATAATGGGGGTGCGCGTCGGAACCGGACCCAGGTAGGTAATGGGGAGATTAACCTGGAGTTAAACTTCGTCAAGTGCTAGACAATCGTTTTTGCAATTTGATACACACCAGGTCTTTTTCTTGGGGAGGAGGGGGCACGTCTCTAGGTTTACCGCAGGAGGTGTGTTGTGTGCGCTCACGCGCGAGTGTTTGTCAGGCTGTTGCTGGAGAGGGTTAGGAGAAGGATGAATGTCCTGAAACGGACAACCCCGGCTGGGAGAGGTGAGGTGGGAGGTGAACGCAGAGACCTGTGGATTCAGAAGTGAGAAAGCTTGGCTTGAAATTAACAGACGCGTGCAATTCGCTCTCACACACTTCCATCCCGTTGGGCGCCAAGTGTCAGCGGACCCGGGGCAGGGAGAGGGATGCTGTGGTCTTCCCCAAGTCCCAGAATCATCCCTTTTCTTTGGGGTGGGGGGGGGGTTGTTCGTGCAACCAGGTGGGGTTCACTTTAACCAATGAGACTCCCCTCTCCCCCCAATAAAGAAATCCCCGGAGCATATCCCGAGCCACCACACTTTTTAAAGGGTTAACTGCAGCGGTGGTCTAGGCTTTTGGCCGAGAATTTAGGAAATAAAATAACTCACTTGGGCATAAGCTCCTGCCTCGTTAGAGCCAATCTGCGGAATCCGCGGTCTGTCACCACCCCACCCCCGTTTCCTGACCTTTCCCTGCCCCCCCCCATGTCCCCCTGACCTTTTCTCAGAATCCCACAAGGGCCCTAGGGGCTCAGCGTCCAGCCAAGCGCAGAAGATGGGGAGGAGGAAACAGGCCTGCGCCTCCCCATCCATTTGCCCTTGGGGTCCTAGACTCCGCGGTGGGAGGAAGATGGGGGGGTGCGTGCAGAGGAGTGCTGAAGGGGTTAACGGGAGCCTTCTGAATCCCAGCTTTATTTTTTCGGAGTCATTTATCAGATTTTACGGGGGGACCTCCAAGGGCTCTCCGTTTCCACCGTGCGCCATCTAAACAGAGCCCAGGGCTAAAAATACAACATTTTTGTATAAATTGGACTCGCGGCCCGAGCGGCCGCCCCTATGAAAGTCCTCTTTGTGAAGACCGTGGAAACGGCGGACAAATAACTCTTTATTAATGCCACAAAAAACGCACTTTAATTATAGTTAGGCAGATCAGAGGCTGGGGGGGGGGGGGTGGTGGTGGCGGGAGAGAGGCGGCGGCGACCTCGGAAAATTCACAGCCCAACTTTTGTGTCGAAAGAAAAGAAAAACAGAGGAAAAGAAGGAGAGGAGAGACGAGAGTCAGACTGAGTGAGCGAGACGGTATAGCAGACGGAGGGAGGGAACCCCGCTCTTCACCCCCGCTTAGTCGCACCTCCACCCTCTCTTAGATTTCTCTTAAAGGGGTAGACGCCGTCTAAGTCGGCGGCAGGGTGGGGGTTGTTCTCCCCGACCCGCCGACACCGGAGTGGGGCGGCGTCCCGTGGCCCAGCCCCCCTGCGGGAGGCGCGGGAGCTCCAGGCTCGCTCCCTGTCGCGCGCCGGGCCGGAGGCGCATGTGGAAAAGTGATTAGGACTCTGGGTTCTGCAGAGTCACTTTTCGGCAGTGCTGGGGTGTGTACACATCTAGCTGGAGAAGACTTTTCCGTGTAAGAAAGGAGAGTGAGCAGGGGGACCCACCCGGGAACAGGGGAAGCCAAGTTGTCCCTTCGGGCGTGCCTGACCCAGGAGCCTGGAGCCGGCATCTCGCTCTTGTTGGCAGGAAGGCTGGGCAGCGGGACAGGTGGCGCCCCTCCCCTCGTCACCCAGTGCGGCCTTGGCAGGAGAAGGGTTAATGTGGGGTGGGGTAGCAAGTTCCTACGTCAAAGGTGAGCGGGACGCCCCCGCCCCTCGGAGGTCCCCTTGGTTTCCGGTACCCTCCGGGGGCCGGCCCCACCAGCTCCTCCGAGTGCGGCCGGGGCTCGGGCCTGGCTCTCTTCCGCTAGCGCCGCCGCTGCCGCTGCGGGGGATCCAATTACCTGCGAAGGCCGTCCGGCCGGGCCCTGCCCTGCCCTGCCCCGCCCCGCCCCGCCCCGCCCCGCCCCGCCCCGCCCCGCCCCGCGGGACGCGCCTTCCTCCCCACTCCCGTTCTAAGATACAGGGCGGCGACGAAAGTTCTTTTCAGTTATTTCCAGGGCATGTTGCATTAGGAAAATCTCGGCTCTCAGATCAGGTGAACAGACCCTGCAGAGCCGCAAAGGGCCACCGGGTCCCTTCGCGGTCCACACCCGAGAACCGAGGAAATCCCGCCCCCAGCTGTAGAGCCTGCCTCGGGGCACCGACCGCTCACCGCTATAAATAATCTTTGGCCTGCGGCCACTCCGCGGGGTCTCGCCAGCCAGTGGCCGGGAGCCTGGAAATATTTATTCCAAGAGGCGGCGGAGGAGTTGGGGGTGGTAGGAAGGGTGACGGAGGCTCTAGCTTCGGGTGCTGCCGTCCGGGATACCTTTTCCCTCCCGACAGTCGTTACTAAAAAACAGCTTTCGCGGGGTGCCCCTGGGCCTCCCGCCTCCTTGCATTATTTATTATCCTCTGGGCCCTACTTCCCAGTTCTTGTGCTTGCTATGAAAAATAAAACCTACACGCGTGCTTGTGTATTGGAGGGGGGAGGTCAGGGTACTGGTGCCCAGAGTGATGTGTCCCGCCCGCCCCCTCCCTACCCCGCGGGTCCTGGAAGCTGGGCCTCTGGTAAGCCTCATCCGGAGAAGTGCGCCCTCAGAGAAGTCTTCATTGTGGCTCCCGCAGGGTTCTGGCTTCCAGTCCTCGCGGAGGGAGAAGTACGGCAATGTGTTTAAGACGCACTTGCTGGGACGGCCGCTGATTCGCGTGACGGGCGCGGAGAACGTGCGCAAGATCCTTATGGGTGAGCACCACCTCGTGAGCACCGAGTGGCCGCGCAGCACACGCATGCTTCTGGGCCCGAACACGGTGGCCAACTCCATTGGCGACATCCACCGCAACAAGCGCAAGGTAAGAGCCTGCAACCCTGCTTGACCCTCTTCTCCCGTGCACCCCTCTTGGGGAAAGGAGTTCTCGGAGCCCTGGGGACGTCTCCACCTCCTCTGTGCTCCGCTTGCACACCATCCTGGGGGTTCCCTGCTGAGATACGGATGGAGGGCCTGCACAGGCCTCCGCCGGGTCGGCCCTCTTGCTGGCCCAATGTTGGTCCAACGGGTGGCTTTTTGAGGGGTGGTTTGGACAGAGCTTGGACATGGGGGATTGAGGCCTCTAACGCCAGTCCTCACCTTGCTCCCCAAAACTGGAAAAAGAAGGGGGTAGACGATGGCTAGGTCTCTCCTTGTCATGTTTCCCCGTGAATTCGACGGGTCATTCTAAAAAATCAAAGGTAGCCTGCCTGCCACAGGTTGCTTTAATCGCGACGCCAGCAGGCGGGGGGGCTGGGGCACCTTGTGCGCAGCGGTTCCAGGGCTCTGTCTGGGAGGGGCCAGGTGAAATTGGGGCCACAACGCGCGCGGGTCTGGACAGTGGGGGAAGGATGAGGGGATGGGAGAGCAGCGGAGGCGCGGCGGGGCATCGAAGCGCACCTACCCCCTCCGATAAAGAGGAAGAGAAAGTGGGTGTTTATCCTGTGGATTTCCCGAGCGCCTGGAAGAGGCGCGAAGGAGGAGAGCCAGCGCGCCGCGAGCGAGACTCCCCGCCCCCTTCCGAGGCTGAACCGCCGCCGCGGCAGCCGCCGCGGCTCGGAGCGCGGGCGGCACGTGCTGTTTGAACTGCAGTAACCCGAAAGCTGAGCCGCCGGCTGGCGGGGAGCTGGCTTGCGGGCTTAAAGCGTCCAGAAGGGGGTGGGGGAGACTGCACGACCTCTCCTCCTTCCTTTTTCTTCTTCCATTGGGTCAGAGTATTCAGGTTTGAAACCCGAAGGAAACCCAGAGGCAGCCTCTGATCTCTGGGTAGAGTGGTAGAGCCCAGGAGAGGGGAGGGGGCGACTGTGGGCAGCCCCCCTCTGCCGGAAGTCTGCGTGTGAGGTGGTCTCAGGGAACGTAGGAATTCATCTTATAGTATTTGATGTCTTCTGAAAGGCCTGTGAAGAGTCGTTCTCCGTAGCAGACAAAAGGAGGAAAAACCGCATGGAGTGGACTGGTCTGCGCTCACCACCAACGCCCCTCCTCCCATAAAACGTATTTCAGGACAGGAAAGGGACTCGCAAAGTCTTCTCTCTTATGGCCTCACTAGAGCAGGAAGCCGCTAACAGGGCCCTGGTCAGATTGGAGGGAGGGTGTTCTGGGAAGTGGCTGGGAGGGGGCTGTAGGCTTAGGAATGGGGGCTTTTCAAATATCTTGGACACTTTTTTTTCTTAGTGTTTGTGGCTCCACCAAAAGCTCATCCCAAAGAATGTGGAGGGAGGCTGAGACTCAGAAACCCAGCTCCAAAGAATGTGATTGCTCCTCCTTTTATCTTTATAGAGTCTTTGACAAGAAAGTAATTCTTTTCCCCTTCACAGGGGGAACACTGAGACTCAGAGCGTTTGAGAGACTTCAGACCAGGAGACATAGCAAAGGCAGGTGGAGTCCTGAACATTCCTCCATGGGAAGAGGTGTTTCCTTCCCGGCTACCAAGCAGAGCCCTACTCAGTCCTGCCCACTGGGGGCTGGCAGAAGCTGGAGGGTGGGGATGGGAAGGGATCCCGGGAGGAAGAAGGCTTGGTCAAGACCTGAGTGTGAGCCCCTGGGCATTCAGAGAGCTTCTGGGTGAGGCTGTTCCTTGGGGAACCAGCCACCCTCTGCCTGACTTGGCCTTGGGGCTCCAGGTGGGGAGGGCCTGCCTGGAAAGCCCCAAGGTTTTGGGCTACGTTGTTCATTTGGGAGGAGTGGAGGAGAAGCGAGATGGCATAGATGACCAATGTCAGAGGAATACACAGGGAAGGGGAAAGAGGGCTGTGGTGGGACAGGGCTGGGAGCAAAAACTGAGGACCCCTATGGGGCATACACTTGCCTTGCCCTCTAGCTCCCTGGGCATGGGGAGCAGCCATAATGAAGTTCATCCTGACACAGGCTTGGGAACCAATGCAGGGCCCTCCCTTTGTGTGTACTAATTGTGTGCTTGCTATGTGACATGTATACACATGGTCCTATAGTAAGTGCATGGATAATCTCTCTAATTGGTGTTCCATGAACTTAAGCTTCCTGAACTAAATAGAAGACCTTGGGTTAGGTACAAATATAAAGCAGGAAACCTGGTCCTTGCCCTCAAAAAGCGGAGTGTAGCCTGAGGGATGAGAGGAGAATACTCAGGGGCACATGTTGGTCCTGGAGAGAATGGCCAACCTGCTGGACCCAACACCCAGTGGACCCAATGCAGCCAGGGCAGGGGCTGCCGGGTGCCACTCACTGCCTTCTCCAGCTCACTCTGCCATCAGGGACATGCCTGGAGAGGGGGCTGCTGGGCCAGGCCAAGGCCTGGTTAGGATGCATTCGCAGGAAGCGAGGCCCAGGTGTGCTGGGGCCCAGCTGGCGGGGTAACTAGGAGCGTCACTGTTTCCACTGGGGCTGGTGACCCACTCCTTCTCTGGGAGGTCTGACCAGATGTTCTGGGAAGGGACTCCTCACGGCCATCACTGAATCCAGGTGTTTGCCCCAGTTGCTCTGGTTGTCTAGGGCCAAGAGGGGAGGGGTTGCCAGGGAGAAAGTTCGAAAAGTCTTTCCCAGTCTAAAATAGTCCTCTCTGAAAGCCAGGCCTGTGTCCCTATAGCCACCACCAAACTCTGTCCCTCCTCCTTTGTTACACTTCCCCACCTGGAGTGTCCCTGATTGATGGAGGAGCCCACCCCCCCCCCCCCCCCGCTCTTCTTTTTGTGTGCAGAGAGGCTGGGGTGTTGTCCCGGAAGGGTGGACAGAGTCTGGTAGGAATGACTGGGAGAGGGGGTGGAATTGTCAGACATTTCCTCTTTCAGAGATAGGGCTGGGTCTCTGCACCGAGGGGCCAGAAGCTTCAGGGCACCTCAGACAGTGGTCTTCCCAGAACTTAGAGATACACTTGGCCTGGGACCCTTGGACTGGGGAGACCCAGGAGTAGTCTTCTTGCCTCTCCTTCCCAGATCCCTGGCTACAAGGACTTCTGTGACAGAGGCTGAGGTGGGGCAGGGCTCCCCAGGCTTTGGAGGGAGGGATTAAGAGACCCACCCACTGACTCTCACTAACCCTTCAGGCCCCATCCTGGGCGGGGGTGGAGCTTAGGCTCAGGATCACTGTACTCCTCTCAGAAACCCTGTGCACTTATGTGGGGATGGAGCAGCCAGGAGGTGCTTCAGGAGGCAGGCAGAGCCAGGGGGGCCATGGTTGCAGGGTCCTGGGGGAGGCCAGCCAGGCCTATCTGTAGGTGGCATTTAGACCAGTGACTTCAAAGTCATGTCCACGAGGCTCAGCTCAGAGCACAAGTTCCCACCTGCTTCGAATGGGAAGGAGGGAGGCATGCATAGCCAGGTACCTCTATTACTGGGAGGGCCTCCTGGCATAGACCTTTGTCCCACCAGCTGAACTCCTTCACCCAAAAGTCACTGTAACACCAGCTGGTGGGCACAGGGGTCATTGAGAAGGCAGGTGGCAGGAAGGATGTCTCTGAAGGTCAGTGGGGGAGGAGCCCACAGCCGGCCTCCAGGGCGCCTGGGAGCGGTGCCTCCCTCTGCATGCCCTTGTGCCAAACAGAGGGAGGGTGGATTGGCTGGGGGTGGGGGCCACCCCCTCCCTTTTCCCTCTGTTCTGTGTCCTTCTCCCAGGATGGGGAGGGGTCTATGCCTCTGATGCTGATGTGCTTGTTCACTCTTCAGCCTTGGGAGACAAGTGTGGCCTTGGTGGGAGGGGGTGGTTGCTTAGCTGGGGTCTGCTCTGGCCCTGAGCCCCTTCTGCCACTGATGTATCCATTCCAGGTTCCCAGGCAGAAGGGCAGGCATTGGGAGTGTGTCTCCAGGGGCTGAGAAATACTGAGAGCAAAACAGAGTAGCCAGGACAGCTGGCCTTGCCCTTAGAATCAACTTGGGCCAGAGAGGAGGGTCCCCCTCAGGGCTCTGTCAGAGCCTTGGGGTTGAGCAGAGGGCCTGGTGCGGCTAGGAGTGGTGCCAGGCAGGGGGTTCAGGGACCCTGGTGGGTGTGGCCCATCATGCCCTGGACGTGACCTTGGGAGGCCCTTCCCCTTTGGGCCTCAGCTTTCTGGGGGGTTTCACTATAGCTGAAAGAGGAAGGAGTGGACAAACCTTTTCAGTGTGTGTGGCTCTGCCAAGTGCTGTCCTCCTCTCCCCGACTGGGTGCTCTTGTGTGTGGAAGAGTTAGGGGAGGTGATTAGAGCTGGAGGCAAATGGGGGACAGGTATACTGTTTCTATAGATGCTGGGAACCCAGAGGGACACGCACAGGCTCGGAGGTCTGGGCCAGCCCCTCCCATCCAGAGGGGCTGAGTAGGGACTGGCGCAGGAGGCAGTCAGGGTGAAGCCCAGGCCCCATGGAAATGCCAGGCGGCTGGGAAGATGACGTCCTCTCTGGTCCTCCCTCTTACTTGAGTATAAAGTACACACCTTGGCGTCACCCCTGTGCTGTGCGGACAGCTGCCCCGGTGGCTGCGTGCCCTCTGTTATTCTTTCCACTCCTAAGGCCACGGCTCCGGTGGCTTGGCGGGGTGGCCTGCCTAGGCCCCCACCCTCCCGGGCAGCTGCTTCCATTCCTCCCAGTCTGAGTCACTGGCCCATGAAGTGGGTTCCCTCTCTGGCTCTTCCAGCTCTGGAGGTTGCCCATCCATCTCAATCTGTCTGTCCATCGTAGTGGCCAGCAGAGAGGGGAGGTTATGTGGCTGGGCATATCAGTATGCAGGGCCGTGGGGGTTCATTGAGTGACTCCCCTCCCAGGGGCACTGGGTGAGAGGCAGGAAGGCAGATGAGGAAGGATTTGTAAAATCAATTATAGGGAATTTGAGCTTTGACAAGCCCCTTGGTGGTCCCCCCTCCCTCTCCTTCCCACCTCATTGTGGCATCATCTCTCATTCAGGGGAGAAGAACCAGGGAGGTGGCCTCCTGAGCCACAGTGTAGTTGGGGGAACCAGCACGGGCAGGGGGAGGGTTTCCAAGCACATCCTAAAGGCAGGAGCCCAGCACGCCCAGCCTGTGGCTGAGGTTCCCGGATCTCCCCGGCCCTCTGCCCGGCTCCCCTGGCTCTAACCCTGGTGGAGAATCCATACCTGCTGCTCCCTCTGCGGGGCTTTGCCGGGGCCAGGCCTGCTCCCCATGACCTTTGTCCAGCATTCTTGGCTCACTGTTGGGAATTCCGAGGGAAGCCAGAGGGGGACAAAGCCGCCCTGGCCGCTGCTACTGTTGTGGTCAGGGAAGGCAGCTCTGGGGGCCGGGAGCCCTTCCTTTCTTCACACTGAGTGGCTCCACTGGGCACCTTCCCACATGCCCGCGTCCTGACCCCGCCCGCCCCATGGCAGCCTCCCTCTGCCCTGGCCAGCACCTCCGCCTCCTCCTGGCCTGTGTGGTGGGGGCTGCCCCTACTTCGGGAAGTGCCCCGTTGTTAACCCTGGGCACAGACCCAGGGATGAGGCCCTGGAGTTTTCCCGGGGCCTGGGAGGCCCCAGTGCCTACAGAGCAGTCGGGCCAGAGGCAGGAGCATGGCCTTGGTGACTCGCAAGCAAAGCCCCTTGGTCCCGGAGGGCCCGAAACTGCCTTTGCGTGGCTTCTCATTTGGGTAGTTTCTCCACCTCAGGGGGCTCTGAGGAGAGTCCTGGGACATCCGGGTGAAAAGAGACTCCAGAAGTTAGATTTCTTGTTGGGTCAGGATAAGAGCCTTGCTCCTGGCTGCAGTTCTCTTTTTGGAAGCCCAGCCCTGGGGCGGGGGGAGGGGAGGTGCCCTGCAAGTTCAAGGTGTTTGTGGGCTTCCTGAGGTGTGGACCACTGGCCCTTTCAGTCCCTTGGCTCAGTCCCAGGTCTCCTTGAGTCCCCCCTGCCCGCCCCAAGGCTCGAGAAGGCGCTATTCAGTCGGCCATCGCTAGAGGGCGCAGGGAATGTAACCTTTGGGGCAGGGCAGGGCTTGCCAGTGGGTCCAGCCTGGCCACTCCTGAGGAAGCATTGGGGGCCCTGAGAGCTCCCCTTTTGGTAACCCCGAGATGGCCCCTCCTGGGCCACCGTAGCCCTTGTAGGGTATGTGAGTGGGGGCCTGGCAGGCACCGGGGGACTCGTGCAGTGCCAGATTCTGGGCTTCTCTGAGGGGATAGCATCTGCTTAGGGCCATATGGATACTGGCATTTATGTGCTGTGTACATTGAAAGGAAAAGCGGGGTCACCAGACTCAACCTCGCCATTTTACAGATGGGGACGCTGAGCCTGAGGGTGGCTTGGCCATGATCGCACAGCAAGTTGGTGGATGATCTGGGCGCCCAGCCTGCCTTTCCCCACCACCCCCTGCCTCTGAGGGCCCAGCTGGCATTGACTTTGCCGGTCTGGTCAGTGTGGCCTCTGCCCCATTGCCCCTCTACGTGCCCACCTTGGAGCCCAGGTCTCCCTTGCACTGGGGGCTTGGCCATCCCCTGCCTCCATGCTTTCCATGACAGCACCCCTCAGTCTGCCCTGGGCTGGCTGGCTCTGGGCCAGGTGTGGCTTCTTTGTCCTGGCTTGTCCCCACCTCCAGCCTTCCGCCCGAGGCCTGGTGGCCACAGTTATCTTTCTGCTTTCCCAGTGAGCCTGCTCAGCTCCCACGTGCCACTCTCTGCTCACCCTGTGCGCTCCTTGCTGTTCCGTAAGGCCCCTTAGTTGGCCAGTGTTGGGGTCTGGGGACAGGGCCCCCACTCCCACACCATAAGATTTTTTGACCAAGAGCTGAACCTAGAAACCTACGATGCCCCGGTGGAGGGCTGAGACAGAGAGCACTGCCTTTATCCATAACCCCGTGAAGGGAGGTGGCAGCCGAAATCCCCCCTGGAAATTCCTGGGACCCCGAACTGGACAAGGTGTGTGTGACCCGTCCAGGCCTGGGTTGTCCTTGCCCACCTCCCATCGCCCTTCTACCTTTCAGCTGTCCTTTCCCAGCAGGAGCAACCCCAAACAGTGCGGCTTCTCTGCCCCTCACCAGCGGCCTCCTTCCCTCCCTCCCTCCCTCTGCCCACCGGGAATTTCGGAATGAAAGTGCTATTGTGAACGCCTGGCTGGGCCACTGAAGGGCCAGCACTGTTATTTCTGCAAACCAGCCCTCCCATTAGCCATGCAGGGCCGAGGCCAGGAAAATGTTACCTTTTCCTCCTCTAGCTGACTGCAGGGGAAATTCTCACATTTACAGTTTGTGTGGTGGTTGTGTTTGGGGGGCAGGAGGGGAGGGCGGGCGCGTGTGTGTGGTTTGCATGGGGCAGGGTGGGGGGGGGGCTGGAGGAACATTTGCCTCCTTCCCCTGAGCTGCCCCTCCCCCTCCTTTCCCCATGACCTTCCCCTTGGTGCTGGCGGGAGGGCACCCCCCTTCTCCAGACTCTGGGTGGGAGGTGGAAGGAGGGTGTCGGTTACAAGTGAGACCCACAGGCCATCAGTAAATAAACTAACATCCTCCCCTCTCGCATCACCTTGGCAGCAGCAGGGGCATCTGAGTGAGGAGGGGCAGGAGGGGTTGCTGAGGCATCGGGAGGACTGAAAGCAGGGCAACAGGGTCTCACTGGCTACTTAAAATGGACCAGGCAGATGCAAGGAATTAGAAAGGGCTTCTGCTAGCCTTTGTGATCTTTTGGGGTGGAAAGCCTAGCCCCCATCCTCCTGCCTCCAGACCTGGTCACACTGAAACCTTTTTGATGGCACAGCTGTTAACAGACCCCCCAGGATCTCCACCTCGTACATGGTTCCCAGGGAGTGAGAGCAAATCTGGGTTTCAGGAAGTTCTACTCGCAGTCTAGCCTCAGACTCTCTTGTTCTCCGTCAGTGGAGCAGGAGAGCCACCTCGTCCTCGCCCATTCTGCTCACCTTTGTTCCACTCCTCCTGGGCACTTCTGCCCTGTGGCCTGGGGATTCGGGAATGGGCCACTGCCTCCCCCCAGCCCTGCCCAGACCTCTCTGTGTTGCCCCCGTGGCTGGGACGGCTGCATCAGCCACAGACCTGTGGGCAGCTGGACTGCCCAGCCCCCAGAGCTTTGCCATTGTCTGGAGCACCAGCTTTTCTGAGCTCCAGACAGACGATGAGAGCGCAGGTCACCCTGGGAGTGAGGTGGAAGGTCCCCGAGTAACAGTTCTTATGAAGGATGTTTTCATCCCGTCCTGCCCTCCCACCCGCCACCGAGACACAGGCCGGTCAGGATCGGGGAGCTAGGGAGGGCACTGTGTCTGGGAGACAGAAGGTGGGGCGTGGCCAGGGTGAGGACCTGGAGTCTTCCCCAATCACAGCCACGGGACCTGTGCCTCAGCCAGGCCCCCGGGAGCCTTGAAGGCAGCCCGAGCCCATCTGACCAGGTGCCCACCTACCTCTCTCCCTCCAGGTGTTCTCCAAGATCTTCAGCCACGAGGCTCTGGAGAGCTACCTGCCTAAGATCCAGCTGGTGATCCAGGACACGCTGCGTGCCTGGAGCAGCCACCCCGAGGCCATCAACGTGTACCAGGAGGCCCAGAAGCTCACCTTCCGCATGGCCATCCGCGTCCTCCTGGGCTTCAGCATCCCCGAAGAGGACCTGGGCCACCTCTTTGAGGTCTACCAGCAGTTTGTGGAGAATGTCTTCTCCCTGCCTGTCGACTTGCCCTTTAGTGGCTACCGGCGGGTGAGCACCCAGTCACACGGACAGAGGGAGTGTCCGTGGGAGGGCGGGGGGAGCCTTCACTGTGGTCTCTGTGGAGAGGGGACGTTCTCATAGGAACCCCTACCCCGCTCCACCTAGGGAGGAGGCCCTGGGTGGGCCTGCCTTTCCCCTTGGGTGACGGGATGGTCCCCTTCTCCCCGCAGGGCATTCAGGCACGACAGACCCTACAGAAGGGCCTGGAAAAGGCGATCCGGGAGAAGCTGCAGTGCACGCAGGGCAAGGACTATTCGGACGCGCTGGACATCCTCATCGAGAGCAGCAAGGAGCACGGGAAGGAGATGACCATGCAGGAGCTGAAGGTGGGGGCCTCCCCAGCGGGCAGCACCGTGCTCATGCTCCACAAGGGGCTGCCCCGGGGGGTGGGGTGGGGTGGCGCCGGCCCCCTCTACCTCCACAGGGACTGTTTCTGAGCAGCTGCGGTGGTGTCACCGCACTGGGCTGGGGCTGAAGCAGGAGGGAGACCATGTCCCCGCCTGCCCTGCACAGGGTCTGGTGGGAGGACTAGGAGCATCTGCGATGGGCGGGGCGGCCTTCCCTCTGCCCACGAATCGCTGTGCACCCCGTCCTGCTGGTGCATGGTCCCCATGACACTGGCCCCAGGCTCTCCATCCCGCCCAGTCCTACCCACCATTCGGGAAGAGATGTGAGAAGCTGGCCCTTAGCGCCCTCCGCAGGGACTCAGAGTCAGTGGTGCTTGTCCACTTCTTCCCCTCCCCCCAATCTCTATGATTTCAGTGCATTTTAATGGTCCCAAGAACCCTGGAGGTCACCTAGGGAAACTCAGACCCAGCAGGGGAAGCCACCTTCTGGGCAGCCTGGTCCTTAGATTTGGAACTAACTCGGGTCCCCTCCTGTCCCACCAGCCTTTCCCAGTTGGTGGCCTTTGACGCCCTCCCAGCCTGCTTGGCACTGATGAAGCCCAGTTGGGCTGCCAGCACTGACACTGTCTACATAGGGCTCTGAGAAGGGCTTTCTGCCCGCCTTTCTTAGGGGGTGTCCCGCCTGGGAAGGGACCCATTAGTTCACCTCCTGTAGCTTGCCAGGAGCCGGTGGAGACTTGCTGCAGACTCCCACCTCCCACCTTTGCTACCCCTCTTCTAGCTTCAGTTGTCCTCCTGGTGAGCCAGGAAGGAGCCCAGTAACTTGCCAATTTCACAAGATGTTTTGGACTCATAGGTGGAGCCATGGCAAGCCAGGGACCCAGGCCTCTTCCCTCTCCTCTCTGGGCCTGGCGTCCACATTTGTAAAGTGTAGGGCTTGGAATGAGGCCACCTGCTGGGCCCTTTCCAGGGGGCACCCATGGCCCAAGGTCCTGCTCCCCAGGGTACCCTGGAGGAGTCCCCTCAGCCTTCTCACTGCTGTGCCCTCCCAGGGCCTCGTGGGTATGGCCTCAGACTGCCTCCCAGACTCTCATGTCCTCCTGGGGGCAGTGGAAGGAGCTGGGACTGGGAAGATGGGGGTTTTGACCCTGAACCCCCACCTCACTCACCTGCATAGTGCCTGGCTCCTGGGGATTTTTTTCTTTTTTCTGTGAGCTCACTGCACGGACCAGGCTCCTGGGGCTCACGGCCCCGGATCCAGCAGTGAGTGAGAAGTGGCCCCACCCAGGGGACTGTCAGGCCAGTGCCCCTGCCCTGGCGGGAGCAGTTGTATCTCCTGCTGAGTCTGGGGACTGACCCTCTGACCTGTGTCCATCGGGGCCCAAATGCTCCAGCAACATGAGGCTTGGAGGAAGCAGGCAGGGCCCAGCTAGATGACGCTGAGGCTCTGGGGACCTGGCAGAGTGGGGTTACCACAGGCTGGGTCTGCCTGGCTGAACGATCCCTAACGGTGCCTCTCCTCTCTGCGCTGCAGGACGGGACCCTGGAGCTGATCTTCGCCGCCTACGCCACCACGGCCAGCGCCAGCACATCGCTCATCATGCAGCTGCTGAAGCACCCGGCCGTGCTGGAGAAGCTGCGGGAGGAGCTGCGGGCCCACGGCATCCTGCACAGCGGCGGCTGCCCCTGCGAGGGCACGCTGCGCCTGGACACTCTCAGTGGACTGCACTACCTGGACTGCGTCATCAAGGAGGTCATGCGCCTCTTCACGCCCATCTCCGGCGGCTACCGCACCGTGCTGCAGACCTTCGAGCTCGACGTGAGCCTGGGTCCTCGGGGGTGGGCCTCAGGGGGCCGTGGGAGCACTGCCTTGGGCTGATGGGAAAGAACAGGCTCCCCCTCGGGGTACCTCAGTCTGATGGGGAGATGCCCCTTGTTTTCAAGGAGCTTTCGATCTGATGGGAGAGACCTCGTCCCAAAGGCTGGGTCAGATGAAGCCGGCCGGGGTGTCATATATGACGTTGCATGTAGACACTATAAATAAGAGACAACTAACATACTGAGGGTGCTGGCCAGGCCAGGGATCACTGTAGGGTGTCTCTGGGAACATCTGGGTGGGAGGCTGGCAGGCAGGAAGTCCGGGCCCTCTCAGATGATCTCCTCCTGCCCTCACCACCACACCCTTCCCCATCTTGCCTCCAGGGTTTCCAGATCCCCAAAGGATGGAGCGTCATGTACAGCATCCGGGATACTCACGACACAGCGCCTGTGTTCAAAGATGTGAACGTATTTGACCCCGACCGCTTCGGCCAGGCTCGAAGTGAAGACAAGGATGGCCGCTTCCATTACCTCCCCTTTGGCGGTGGCGTCCGGACCTGCCTGGGCAAGCACCTGGCCAAGCTGTTCCTGAAGGTGCTGGCGGTGGAGCTGGCCAGCACCAGCCGCTTTGAGCTGGCCACCCGGACCTTCCCCCGCATCACCCTGGTCCCTGTCCTGCACCCCGTGGACGGCCTCAGTGTCAAGTTCTTTGGCCTGGACTCGAACCAGAACAAGATCCTGCCAGAGACGGAGGCCATGCTAAGTGCCACGGTCTAACGGGGCCGGGCCCACACCCCTGCCTCAGCCCGGCCAGGCCCTGGGGTGGGAGGCGATGGAAGGGTACAAACCTGTGTGTGGGAGCGGCTGCCACCCAGGGAAGGGGAGCGGCCCCCATACCTGGCCCTCCTGTTTTCTCTCCCTGGCAAGCCCTACCCAAAGCCAAAAGAGCCCTGTTCTTTGGGGGGATGGGGCCCCCCTCCTGGCTCCTGCTTCTCCCTGTCTCTCTCCAGTTCCCACCAGCTTAGCTCCTGGGACAGGGCATGGCCGGGGCTCCGCATGCCCGTTACAGTGTTAAATGTCGGTCACCTCACGCTGCAGCATTTGCTTGTCATGTTCCCAACAGATTCCTCCCCTCCCATTTCATTTGGACCCTATTGGTTTGAGGTCATGTGGTCGACATGGGGGGCAGGAGGAAGAGTTGGGCTCTTCAGCACCCCGCCCCCTCCTGCCTCTACTCAGACTCAGGCACCTGCCCCTCCTGGTGTTCGCCTAGAGTCCCCCCCTTTGCCAGTTTGGACATTTGAAATTACCTATTGCTGCTACTTTTTTCTTTCCTCTGAAGTTGGGGCAAAAGAGCTCCAGGCCCCGTCCTCCCAGCATCCTCTCTGGTGGCCCGGGGTGTGCACACAGCAATGACATCCCCACCTCCCTGCCAGGTGGCCTTGAGCCCACCCTGCTCCACTGTTACACCCCGCCAAGGCTCTTGGCTCATATTTATTCACTGATCTAACCGAATCTTGGCGTTACTGGGGACTGGGCTTGCACCTCCTCCACACCCCAGCCTCCGTCCCAGCTGCCCGGGGACCTACTTCTGCGAGTGACTCAGCCCTCTCTGGCTGAGCTTCAGCAGCTCCCCCAGGCTCCGGACGTTCTGTGGGTTCAACCTCAACTGCACTTCTGGGGTGCAATCCAGCACCTCTGCCTTTGTCCCTCAGCGGAAGATGAGGAAATGGCCCACTGCCTCCTCCCCAACTCTGTCAGCAGCATGGGGATTTGGAGGCTGCACCATCTCCCACACAGTCACTGTTCCCCCGGGTGCCCCCCACTAGACTAGTGAGTATGGGGAAGGATACGGGTTCTTTCTCTGACAGGGAGCGAGGGGCTCCATTGTCCCTTCCTTAACCTTACCCCTTCGGCCTTGGAAAGGTGTCCTTGAAGTCCCTTCCCACCTCTATGCCACTGTCTGCTTAGCCCAGCTCAGGGGTGTGGGACGAGATGAAAGCAAGGTGAGGTGAGCTAGAAGGCAGCCCTTCCTCAGTGGTCCTGAGGCGGCTGCGGGGAGGCTGTGGGGAGAGCTGAGGAGAGCATGTGCGATTTGTCAGAAGTGATTTGCTTGGAAATTGGCCAGTCGGGGGATGACTGGGGGAAAAGGAGTAGCTGCTGCCACCAGCATTTTGAGTCGGCAATTTTGGATGCCCCCGGGGCTGGTGTGGGGCCTTGATGAGTCTTCAGCGATTTTGTCTGGTTTTGGGTTTTTCTTCGCTGTCTGTGTTTCTCAATTGGCTTTTGATGCTATAAAAACGAGTGGTCCTCTTTACAAGAAAACCAGCACACAGAGGAAGGTGCGGGACGTCGATGCGTCTGCCTCTCTAACAGGTGACCACTGCGACCACTCAGTGGCCTCCTCTGAGGCTGTTGAGGGGACAGATGGCACTCCCACTCTGGACCCCACTCATAACCACCTGTTTCATTTGGTTTCTCCCTTTTCACTATTAAAAATGAGTGTGGAGCAGGTTTTATTGGCAAAAAATAGACATTCAAAAAAATTAGTAAAATCTCCCAATTTCTCTGCATTCTGAAAAACAGGCAAAAAGGTGTTAAGACTCATCACATCTTGCACGAGAGCTGCATGGTCCACCAGCATTGGTCACCCACAAGAAAGCCTGGTGTCTGGAAGCTCCTGCGCCTTCAAGCTAACCCAGCGTGGCCGGCCCAGTTGTGCTTGGTCGAACAGCTAGGGATGCACAGGGGCGCTTCAGGCGGGAAGTCCACTGGGTGTGGCCCTGGAGGGGGTGGGAGGCTGGAGGGTCCTGGGAGGCCTCAGTGGACCTTCCATTTGGGGTGACCAGCTGGAGGGGGGCAGAGAGAAGGCTGAGGAGGGTCCCTGTGAGGAGGAAAGAAGGATCATTTGCCCTGCTGGGTCTCAAAGATAACCAGAGAAAGGAAGAAAGCTCTTGACTGGCTGAGCGAGGGGTTCCCATGTCGAAGTTCGTCCATCTCTCCTCTGTGCGTCCGTCAGTGTCCGTGTGTCCGTGTGTAGGTTTTCTAGACGTAGCATACTGGGTGATGTTTCCTCACTTAGCATTCCTAACTATTGTAACTTGACGTTAAAAAGACAAAACCCCACAACACGTTTCCCGCCACGGGCTTGCAGATTGAAGCACTTTCGATGTTGGGCGCTGGCGTTTCTGTTCTGGGCACCGTCCTGACCCCGCCCAGAGCGCTATGACATTATTTTATACACAAAACTTTTTTTTTCATAAATGTTATAATTTTGTGTCTGTCTTTATAAACTATTATAAGTACTATTTTTGTTATAATTCAAAATAGATATTTAGTATAAAGTTTTTGCTGTTAAATATTTGTTATTTAGTAAAATATGAATTTTTCTCTATTGTAAACATGGTTCAAAATATTAATATGTTTTTATCACAGTTGTTTTAATATTGAAAAAGCACTTGTGTGTTTTGTTTTGATATGAAACTGGTGCCGTGTGTTTTTGCTGTCACGTGGTCTTCATCTGTATATAATATTCCATGTTGCATATTAAAAAAAAATGAATGTTGTGCATTTTGTGATTTTGAAAGCACTCGATGTGGCTCTTTCATAGGCTTCCATAATAAACCGTGGGGACTCACCTCGTTTGGCTTCCTGGTCTCTGCCTTCTCGGCCTCACTGAAAGGGCACCCCCCCCCCATCCCCTTCAGTAGCACCCAATTCCACCTGCCAGGCAAGGGGTTCTTCTGAAAGCATTTGTCCTGTGAGCCCACCTGCCATTCCTGTGCGCAGGCAGAGAGAGGTGAGGGCAGCGGCCTTTGACAAGGAGGGTCCCATGGGGACGGAAAGATGTAATTAGACCACCCCTGGCCCCGGAGGCCTGTTGGGGGCGGGGGTAGCTGGAGCCAGAGCCCCCGCCAAGTATGGCCATGACCACCTGGGTCAGGGGTCTCAATGCCAGACACGGCAACCCGGAGTGCTCAGGGCCTGCCCTCAGCGTCATCGTGTTATAGGGATGTCCACAGCCACATGGCGGGTTGAGCAGAACTCAGTTCCCCTGACTCACGGCCCATGTCATGCGAGGCACGTTTCAGAGGCTGTTTCGTGGAGCAAATAGATTCCCTGGTCACATAAGTTTGAGGAAGGGGTTAAACAGGTAGTCAGATCCCCTCACTGTGGACTTTTCAGGCCCGTGTGCCTGAGAACTGCACACGAAAGGGCAGGGCGGTGTAGAGTGGGCACCGGTGATGGGCCCCAAGCCCATGCGATGACAAACCAGGTGCTCTCTGCCGATTACCAGCTGTGCAAAGCTGCTCAGCAGCCTGTCTCAGAGGAGGAAGGCGAGACCAGCCCAGGCCACGACGGTCAGCCCGAGACAAGGAACGTCCAGGGCAGCTCCCAGGATCAAGGGGTCGTGGGTGGGGAGGCAGAGCTGAGACCCCAGAACTGCACCAGGAAGCGGGGGGACAGGCCTCTCAGTGCCCAGGCTGGTCCAGCCTCTGCCACGCCCGGTGTCCTCCCCAGGCTGTGCTCAGGGAAGGCCCCGAGCTGGCCTGAGAAGGCCTTCTTGTGGCTGCAACAGGTCTTTTCGGTTCAGGCTGTCAGACCCAATCTCAGCTCAGTGGCCCCAGGCACAGACACAGCCCAGTCGCAGGGCCTCTCTCCCCCTGGGTCACAGAGCCTCGATACCCAAAAGAGAAACACCAGCATATTCCGAAGGATGCCATCAGGGCAGGGCCCTCAGCAGGCCCTGACCCCCCATCCTCTGCCCTGTGCCATCTTCTGCCTCACCTGCCTGCTCCCCACCACACCCAGGCCCTGAATCCTAGACCTACACTACCCCCACCCCTGCCTGCCCTCCCCAGGGGGAGGGGAAGGGAGCAAGGTGAGTCCTTCATTTTCTTTTATTACTATTATTATTTTTAAACTGTTTTTTTTTTAAATATATTTTATTGATATTTTACAGAGAGGAAGGGAGAGGGATAGAGAGCTAGAAACATCGATGAGAGAGAAACATCGATCAGCTGCCTCCTGCACACCTCCCACCAGGGATGTGCCCACAACCAAGGTACATGCCCTTGACCGGAATCGAACCTGGGACCCTTGAGTCCACAGGCCGACGCTCTATCCACTGAGCCAAACCGGTTTCGGCTAAACTGTTTTTTTTAAAAAATATATATTTTTATTATTGATTTCAGAGAGGAAGAGAGAGATAGAAACATCAATGATGAGAGAGAATCATTGATCAGCTGCCTCCTGCATGCCCCCCCAATGGGGATCAAGCCTACAACCTGGGCATGTGCCCTGACCAGGAATTGAACCATGACCTCCTGGTTCATACATCAGTGCTCAACCACTGAGCCATACCAGCCTAGAGAGTCCTCCTTTTTCCACGAGATAGAGTCTCCGAGTGACAGAGACTTCCCCAGGGCCTCACAGAATCGAAGGGGCATCCCTGCACCAGAAGCAGACCACCTGATCCCAGCACATGCCCACTCCGAGGGGCCCCCTCAGGCGGGGTCTCCAGGGTCAGTGAGAGGCAGCGGGAAACACCTGAGCTTTCTGGGGAGGGCGCCGCGGAAGGCAGTCCTTTCTCAGCGTGTGAATTCCTTCTCCTGTGGCATGTCCTGTGTGGCAGCAGAGGGAAAGGAAGCAGGTCCTCCGGCTGCCCTCGGTCTGACCGCCCGCCACAGGGTGGGAGGGCCAGCCGGCGGGTGGCAGGCCTGTCATCACCGGGTGTCTGTCCGTGCCTCTCTCCCGTGGGCCTCGGGCCGGTGACGTCCGCCTGCTGCCTGCCCGCCCCCCACACGCTGGCTGCCCGGGATCTCCTGGCCTGGAAGGAGAACACAGGCCCTTGTGGACGGCAAACAAGGCTGCTGTTTGTCCAGGGATTGGGGCGCCAGTTTGGAGGGAACTCGAAGACCGCACATTCTGCCACCTCCCAGCATTTTTCCAAAACAGCCTGGCCTTGGCTGGGCCTGGCTGCCAGGGGGGGCTGAGGGCTGGGAGCCAGGAACAGGGCAGGGGAAAGAGGGCCGTGGGGCCAGCGGGGTGAGGAGCCCCGGTGAGGGCAGACAGCGTGCGGGCAGAGCGGCCTGCTCAGCTGTGACCTGCCTTGGAGGGGAAGGAGAGAGGACGGGTGACTGTGCGTCTGTGTCGGGGGCTAAGGAAACATGAACTGGACTTGCCTCCTAGCCTTCCGGCCGAGCCAGCCAGCTTCCACTCTGCACAGAGGCTCTGGTGCTGAGTGGCGAGGAGGCACGGGGTGAGACGTGGCTGGGACTTGGGCCAGCTCTGCAGTTCCCGCCTGACCTCCCTGTCACCAGAAAAGCCTGGGCTGGCCCAAGTTTCGGCATCCGCTGACCTTGCCCACCCCAGGGACTTTGGCCTCCTCGCAGTAATAAGAAGCCCTCCTTCATACCCACCAAGCCCTGTACTCCAGGACTCTGGTCTCCTCCAACTGATCCCTCACCCCACACAACAGGCGAGTGACAGGTGGACCCACAAAGACTTCCCTGGGCGTGGGGCACTGTGGTGCCCCCCCTGGAGGGAGCTGGGCGTGCCCTGGAGGCTGGGAGACACATGGAGGGCTCCTTGGCTGGCAGTAGCCCACCTGAGGGTGACATGTAGGTGGTAGGGGAGGAGTTGTGCCTGTTTGACGATGGCCCCCTCCTTCCTGGCTTGTCTGCAGTTACAGAAGCCCTTCTTGCCTTGCCCGGTGTAGACCCGACATTTCGGCAAGTCCTTCCGTCTCACAGTTTCTTCCTCTGGGACTCAAGCTTAGCATCCCTCTGGGTCAACAGGATGTAGAGTGGTGCCCCTTGAAGACGTGCAGCAAGACAGCCTCACCTGCGCCCATCATTGCACAGGTCACGTGACACCCCTGCAAGGACTCTGGCCCACTCTGAGTCACATGCCTGTTCCTTGGGAAGAAGGATGGCTCCCTCTGATTAGTCGCCCTGGGGTGGGGTGGAAAGGTGGCACTTGATTGGCAGCCCAAGATAGAGGTGGAAGGAAGTGTGGGAGGGGACAGAACACAGCCAAGGAGGGAGGGGAAGGAGCTAGCAAGGTGGGGGAAGACCAGGCTGCTGAAGTGATGTGCCAGGAATGCTAAGGGAGGGTGGGTGACGAATGACATGTTAAGAGTGGAGAAGCTTTGAAGTGCAAGCCGTGGCTGCTTCGAGTGAGGTTTTCTGACATTACTGTGATGCCAGCTCTTCCTCCATCAGAACAGTGTCTACTGCCCTGGCCGGGTGGCTTAATTGGTTGGAGCGTCATCCCGTACGCAAAATGGTTCCAGGTTCGAGCCCCCATCTGGTGTGTGTAGAAGGCAGCTGATCAATGTTTCTCTCTTTCTTTTTTCTTCTTTTAAAATTAATTAAAACCAAAAACAAACAAACAAACAACCTTCCCCCCAAAAAAAACACACACAAGAAACCATAGTCTTCTATGCTCCCAAGGGCTTTGTGTGACTCTGTCTATGTGTATGGGTGTTTTACTTTGAAAAAAATATTGATTCACAAGAAGTTGCAATGATGGCACAGTTGACGCTTAAACAACACAGGCTTGGACGGCATGGGTACACTTACACTCAGATTTTTTTCAATAAATATACACTCAGCCCTCTGTATCCCCAGGTTTCACATCCAGGGGTTTAACCAACTTCAGCTAGAAAACTGTATTTTCCATCCACAGTTGGCAATCTTCGGATGAGGGGGGCCGACTGCATGCATTGTTCTCTGCCGTTTTATATAGGGGACCGAGCATCTGAGGACTTGGGTATTGGAGGGGATCCTGGAACCGATCTCACAGATACGGAGGGGCCACTGTAGTTAAGTTTTGGGGGAGCCAAAAGGTATACACAGAGTTTCGTCTGCATGGGGGTCGGTGCCCTAAACCCGGGGTTATTCAAGGGTCAGCTGTATGAGAGAGGTCCCGCTTCACCCAGTTTCCCCTCACCCCGTTTCCGCAATGGCTTCTTACATAATTTGAGTACAGTATCAAAACCAGGAAACTGACATGGGTACAATGAGGATGTGTGGGTTGATGACATTCTGTCACAGCTGAAGATTTGTGTAATCACCACTGCAATCAAGATACATAATTATTTCATCATCACAAAGATCTCACTCATTTTGTATAATCACCAACCTCCCTCATCCCTCTCTCCCCAATCTCTGGCAACCACTAACCTGTTCTTCGTCTCTATCATTTTTTCATTTTAAGGTTATATAAATGGAATCATTCAGTATGTGATCATTTGAGGTTGGCATGTTCACATAGCATAATGCCCTGAAGAGCCACCCCAGATACTACATGTATCAATTGTTTTCTTTTGCTGAGTAGTATTGGCACGCATGCATCCCAGCTTGTTTAACCACCCACTCACAGAAGGACATTTGGGTTGTTTGCAGTTTGGGGTCTTTGGTAGTCCCTCTTTATCCCTTATTTCTTTGCTGACATTTTCTTTTTCATTTGTTTCAAGAGAATTTGTAATCATTTGTTGAAGCATTTTTATGACAAATACTTTAAAATTCTTGCCAGATCATTTCATCTTGTTGTGGGCACCAGCTGATTGTCTTTTCTCACCAAGCTGTGATTTTCCCAATTCTTAGTATGATGAGTGGTTTCTTTATTGTATCTTGTATGTTTTGGCTATTATGTAAGTCCTGAATACATTTTTTATTGTAGTAGTCAGTCACGCTGTTTAGGTTTAATACGAAGGTCTTGGCTTAATTTTATGAACGGCAGTTCCAATGAAAATGTAATTTTCAAGGTGTTTTCTGTTAGTTTGGTCTACTTAGTTTAGTTAGTGCCCCGCGGCTCCCACTGGTGCTGCTTGAGAGGCAGAGGAGCCCCCCGCCCCCCAGATTGGTTGCCGGCTGCTTCTGGGTGGGAGACGGTCTGGCCTGCAGGGATAACAGGCTTTACAAGGGCCGGGCACTGGTGGTGGCAGGATAGCTCTGACCTGAGCAAAGAAGAGAGTCCCCCAGGTTGGGTGCCAGATGTAGCAAGATCACCGTAGCTGGTGCCACGGGCACTCCTGGCATCTCTGCTGGGGTGGGGAGTACCTACAGGAGGAAGGTATTTCCAAGCTTGGGGGCTTGTCCTGATTATTGCAGCATTATTCTTTTTTTCCATCCTTGTCTTAGCTATTCTAGTTCTTTTGCCTTTTGATATAAATGTCATAATAATCTTGTCTATAGCTACAAAAACTCTAGCTTGAGATTCTGATAGAAATTACATTATATTTGTATATCAATTTGGGGATAATTGTTATCTTGACAGCCTAAGGTCAAGATGGGGAGGAGCCCTAGCTGGTTTGGTGAGGTGGAGTCGGGGTCCCAGGTTGGATTCTGGTCAAGGGCACATGCCAGGGTTGTGGGCTCGATCCCCAGTAGGGGGCGTGCAGGAGGCAGCCAATCAATGATTCTCTCTCATCAGCGCACAGACACTCTCATTGCCGCACTCACTTCTGCATTCTCCACTCCAGGATTTAGAGCCCGTTTTCAGTGCTTTTGAGTGGATGAGGAGATTAGAGAATGAAGAACAGACACTTTAATCAATTTGATCCCATCACCACCACCATCCTTAACTAAACTTCCAGACCCCCAGGTCCGGCCCAAAGGCCCCGGCATCCCAATCGCAGCTCCACGAGGCCAAATTCCAGTTCCATAAACAAACAAACAACATTGGGATGTCTTTTGGAGCTGGTGGCAAGAATGAAGTCATCCTCAAGGTCTAACCTACTGATGCCGTTCCCACTCTGCTGGGGTGGGGGCTGCAGGAGGCTCCAGCCCCTCCTGGGAGGGCGGTCACCTGGCAATACCTCCCAAGGTGTTCACACCAACAGATGCCGAACCTGCCGTGGGGACTTGAGACACAGCCCATACACTTCATTCTGCTGTGACCCACATGCCTCTTCTTTATCATTTCATAACTCAAGTTTAGATTCCGTTTCATAACCTGTGAAGAACGAATATCCCACTTTGGGCAGGGATTGATTAGAAAAAGAATAACAATTATTTTTCTTTTCTTTTTTATGCTCTTTGACCAAGAAAGTCTTTACTATTTATTTATTTGTTTGTTTTTGTATATTAGCAAAACTGGAAACCCCGAATTTCTGCCCTAACCCCCTCCCGTAATTTATTTTTTTTTAAATTCCACTCCTCCCCACTTTCCCCCATTCTTCCATGTGAGGACATGGCAAGAAGATGGTCATCTATGAACCAGAAAGTGATCCCTCATCAGCCAACAAACCTGCCAGCCCCTTGATCTTGGACCTCCTCGCCCCCAGAATTGCGAGGAAATTGGAGCTCAGAAAAGTGCTGTGAGGATTGGGGTCGTCTGGGGAGAGGCCCAAACCAGTCTTTGCCCAGCAGAGAAAGTCCCAGAAGCGGAGACATACAGGCAGGGGAACACCGAAGACGGAGCCTCAGGGCAGGTCACCAGCCTGCCTGGTCCTTCCTGGCTTCCTGGGGCATTTGGTGCCAGGACTCTCTCTCCGGCATCCCAGTGGACTGGGCAAATCGATGTCACAGGAGGGCTTGCCACTCTTGGGCTCAGGAGGTGTAAGGGCCAGTTCTCTGAAAGGACCCTCCCACCCCCGTCCATCCTCCTGGCTGCTCTGCAGGGTGACTAACCCTCCTAGTTTGCCCAGACATTCCTGGTTTTGCCACTGGAAGTCCTGTGTCCCTGGCATGTGGGGACAGTTGGTCTCTGAATTTCTGTGAGTGGCCATGAAAGTCAGTTATCCACCTGAGGGGCAGCCCTGAGCACCCCATCTGGTGAAGACAGCTAGAGGATCCCTGAGAATGGAGAGGTATCAACAGTGATGGAAAATGCCCTTCCAGCCCTGGCCAGTGTGGCTCAGTTGGTTGGAGCATGTTCAGTACACAGAAAGGTCATGGGTTCGATTCCCAGTCAGGGCATATACCCAGGTTGTGGGTTCGATCCATGTCCTTGGGTGAGGATTAAAAAAAAAAAAAAAGTTAAATAAAGAAAAGAAAACGCCCTTCCAGTCAGCCACGTTCAGTTGGCTAGAACGTCGTCCCGATACACCAAGGTTGTGGGTTCGATCTCCAGTCAGGGCACACACAAGAATCAACCAATGAGTGCAAAGTAAGTGGAACAACAAATCAATGTTTCCCTCTCTGTCTCTCTCTCTCCCTCTCTCCCTTCCTCTCTCTATCTAAAAATAAATTAAAACAAACAAACAAAGCAGGGCCCAGGGCATCCCCACCTGGAGCCTACCCAATCTGTGCCCATTCTAACCCAACCGTCCATCTTCCACAGCCTCACAGCTCTTACAGGGAAGCAGCTGCTGCTAGTCCACCTCCCAGGCTCTGCACCCCCAGACACAGCTCCTCCTGCTGAGGTCACCCAGGCAGGGGGGTTGGCTAAAACCCAGCAGCTGCGGAGTGGCTCTCTGATGTCCTCACCTAGAAAATGTCAAAGGTTCCAAGAGACCTCACAGACCAGTGACACGTGCCCCCCTCCCCTCCCTTTGCCAGTGGGGAATCCGAGGCCAGTCACCTGCCAGGCAACTTTGGACTTTCCATCCAGGGTGCTTCCTCCCTAGCTCCTCGGGCAACCCTCGCTGTCCCTGGTCTGGGCAGATGCGCAGGTGCCTCCTCAGCATCCAGGAACCAGGGCTAAAAGCCAAGTCCGATTGACCTGCTGGGGGCCATGCCCGAGGGTCTGAACTGCAGGGACCGCAGGGTGCGAGAACCCGTGTGCTCTGCTCTGGGGCGCCTCGCCTGGCCTCTTTGCTCTGTGCTTGAGAACGTGGGCGGTAGTTACAACAGTGTTTGATTTATATGTATTTTCTAGACTCCTATGTATATATTTCTATGTACCGTTTCCGTAGGTCTGTTTTATTTCACACACACAAAACTTAAAAAAGAACATGAGATTTGGCCCTGAGCAAGAAATGTAAGGAATTGAAGAGGGTTGTGTGGGACCATGTCCCTCGAGGACACCCACACTGCCTGGAGGCTCCCGGGCCCCGAGGCTGTGGGGCTGGGGGCAGCCTGTGGGAGGCCTCAGCCTTCAGGGCAGGGAGGGGCTGCCAGGGAAGGTGCTGCCATCTCCAGGCCCTGGTTGGAATGGAGACCAAAGTCCCAGGGAACTCCTTTCTGCCCCCTGAGAGCACTGCTCCTGGACGGGCCAGCGGTGGAGCAGAACAAGCACTTGGTTGCAGGAACGCTAGCCTCCGACTGAGCCCTGAGCCCTGAGCCCTTAACCCTCGGCCCTTAACCCTGGGCCCACACTGCATTGTGGAACAGACGTCTAACTTGGGTCCTTGCGTGGATGCAGGAGTCTTTACACCCTGGCATTGCATTTACCATGTTTTGTGATGTGCCTTCTTGGAGGTGAGAGTTCATGGCTTCCAGAGCTTCTCACAGGCGTCTCTGGATCTTAAAGCGGTTAAGATCAGTGCTTCCCATTTAAGCCAGTTACAGTAAAACAAGAAGAGATGATCTTTATTCATCTTCTATGCCCAGACCCATTGGGGCTCAGAGTGCTACGTAACCGACTTGCCTAGGTTCCCACAGCTCGAAAGTTGGAGTCCTCAAACAGAGGCTATGTTTGGGGGTTTCTCCTGGGGAGGAAAGCAGCGGGAGGCTCCAGTGTACAGCTTGTGGGAAGGCCTGGCCTCTCTCGGCTCAGGGCACAGACAGCAGAGCGTGGGGTGGGATGGCTGCCCTATGGGCCCGGGTGCTACTGCAGAGGCTGTTAGGTGTGGCTTTCTCCCCCGCTCCTGGAAGGTGGCAGAGAAGGGGCTGAACCAGGGACAAGTGGGCCCCGCATGGGGCTCTGGGACAGCCAGTAGAAGAACAACCCCATGCAGCCCCTTCTTTGGCCTGTAAGTGACCCGGGTTCCTTGGCCGTGGCAGGCTGGGATCTGTGTCTGGGAGGCTGGGAAGAGTGATGAGAGCATGGAGAAGAGTCAGGGCATGTGTGGGCTCACACTGCAGGAATGAGCATAAGATGTGTCCTGAGGGGCCAAACGGCAGCGTTCAATTAGGGTGGGGGAAGCCGATGAGGCATACCTGCTTAAGAGAACGGTCTCGGGGTCAGGGCTAACCCCGAGCGGGGAGGGTGGGGCCCCTGACAGGGTGTAGAAAGTTGGAGAGCCAGGAAGTGGTACTTCCTCTGCCCTCAGCATCAACACCACCCTCACTGGAGTGTCTGCCCGGAGTTCAAGGACCACTAGGGCTCCCCACGTGCCTGTGCATGGGTTCCCTTTTCTGCTTCTCTGGCTTTGCTCATACGTCCCACCTCTCCGGCTGAAGAGGGGTGTGAGAAGGGATGCGATGAGGTGGGAGAAGGAATGAGATGAGTGGGTGCGGAGGCCCCGCAGGCCGGGTCGCGGAGGGTGCCTCGTGCAGGTTTCTGGGGGAGCTGGGAGGCTAGTCTGCCCTCAGTGCCGCCCTGTCCTGGCACTTTCACTGCCTGCTGTCTGTGATTCTGTCTGTCAGTCAGCAGGCTGAGTCAGAGATGCCCCGGGGCTGGGGCTCCCTGCCAAAGTCCTGACTCACCGAGAATGGCTGACTGGTTTCCCCAGCCTCTGTGCCTCCTGCCACAACATGCCAGCCGAGGGGGTGAGGACTGGGGACCCGGGCATCCCTCTCTTGGGCGGCTCCTCCCACAGAATGGATGACCCCCTACCACCGGGAACCCCAACTGCCCACAGGATGCTCCCGAGCCTGGCACCTGGCACGGGTCATGTATGTTGCTCAGTACACACGTGGTGAGTGAATGAGGGAATCCCTCCTCACTGCTGGCTGAAAGGACACTCCAGGCCTCCACAGCCCACACCGGACCACGCAGAGCCCTGGCCTCTTCAATCCACAAGATTGGAAATGCTATGCTAACTTCTGTGCCTGGCTCCCGAAAGCAATTTCCTAACACCCCACTCAGTCCCCCTGAAGCATAAACTCTGGTTTCACATTTTATTTGAATGAGAAAAAACTCACAAACTTGAAAGCTAAGGAGACAGAATGGCGAGTAAGGAGAACAGTGCTTGGTAATGACATTGAGGGAAGGATTTGGACACAGAGTGAGCCTTTGAGCCTATGTGTTACGGGGCAACTCTCCTCAGAAGCCTGTGTCCCCGAGGTGGGGAGCTGGGGCTAGGGCTGAGGCCAGGCAGCCGAACTCAAATGACAGGCAGCTCCGGGGACCGGGGACCACAGGCGCTGCAGCGTGGCCCGGCTGGGACCCAGGTCCTTGGATGTTGAAGCTGGAGCGGTGGGGCCGCAGGTGCTGGTGGCGGCGGAGGCGGGGCGGTGGAGGGCCCAGAGGCTACGGTGCACAGCTGTGAGGAGTGAAGGTCCAGGCGGACTCATGTCAGCAGAGACTTCAGGACAAGCAACAGGAAACCAGACCCAGTGGCTCCCCGGCTGCCAAGGTGGGCAGGGGCTGTGGGATCCCCTGGGCACTTGGACTTACTCTCTTGGTCATTGGTCGTCTGTGTCTGGCTCCATTCTAAGTGAGTAGGAGGCAGGTTAGCCAAGGGCTGTCCCAGTCCCCGTAGCCCCATTGGGGAGAGAATTCTCTCCCACCGTTCACACAACAATCCCAGGACAGGCTCTGATTGGTTGTGGGGAGAGATATGAGTACTTGGTTGGCCAGTGGGGGTCATGTGCCTGCCCCTGTGGGGTGATGGTGGGGACACGTGACATCGGTCCCACCGTGAGTACCTGGAATGAGAGAGGCGTTTCCTCCAGGATGCTGAGCCTGCTGCACAGGTGGGCCTTTGTAGCTCTGACCTCTCTGACCCGTTTCGAGGTGAATGGTTCAGAGAGACAACAGACTGAGCGGGACTTAGATGGGGGACCAGGCTAGCAGAACTGGCGTTTCAATAACAGAGAGGATTTCAGTCCAGTCCCTGGCCGACAATTTCCCGCAAGGTGACTTCTTTTCCCTGGTGTTCAGGACACAGAGACCTGGGACTGGGCTGCACACGCATGTTGGGCCCCCGGGGACAGTTGATTGTGGGAAACTTCCCTGGGGCCAGTCGGGGTGTGTGGGTCCTTGTCACCGTCTCCTTTGGAGGCAGTACTCAGGAACCCGGCAGAGCCAGATGTGGCATCTGGGAGAAGGACCAAGGTTTTGGAGCTCCCAGGCCTCAGGTGAGGATAGCACCCATCCCCCCACCCGACGACACAGCTCCCCACCTCTCCACCTTCTAAGGGGCCGGTTGCCCTGAGCACGGGGCTGAGCTAGTTTTGGGGGCCCTGCAGGAGGCAGCATCCTCTCTGGGGGGCCAGGTCACAGGGACTCCTTTTAAAACAAGTTTACTTACCTCCCACCTCCCCACCTGGGACCAGCCACAAACCACCAGATCCTGCACGGCCATCTTCCAAGCACCCTGCCAGCTGCCAGATGGAGGGGGCAGGTGGGTAGGGCCCCCGTGTTCCCTGCCCTGTGCTCTGTCACCACCATGGGGTCATCAGACCGGACATGCAGGCGTGTCCTGGTGGCCTGTACTCCTGCATCCAGCAAGAGGGCCTCAGGCTGGAGGAAGCAGGTGCTTTCACAAGCCACTGCACTGCACGGCTCCACACAGCTCCCTCCCCATTGGACTGAGTCTCCACTCCCCAGCCACCGTCTTCCAGCCTTGAACACGTACGTCTCCCTCTCCTCCGACCCAGCCTTGGTTCTGACTGGGCCTCCCAGGAATGTGCAGAAACAGGCCAGGAGAACCTTCTCGGCTTTCTTTGAACCCACAGGACACTTGGCTCCCAGGGGCATTCCCTGCTCCTGTCCATTCCCGGGTGCCTTCCCTCGGGGCCTGTGTGAGTCTGTGCCCCGAGTCTGCCTTCCCTGGTCCCGCTCCCCGACTGTGTGCTCCAGCTCAGCTCAGCCTTCCTCCTTTCCCTCCCACCACCGTCTTCCAGTCCTGAACACGTGTATCTCCCTCTCCTCCGACCCAGCCTTCCTCCTTTCCCTCCCCACAAATGAAAGAGTTGAACTGAGACCCACGTGCTCTCTGGCAGAAGCAACCTCAAATCCCAATCCTGGGTAAACAGGGAAAGTAACATTTCTTAAAATGGCCAAGGAGTTAGCAAGAAGGAGCCTGCATCAGTTCTCCATGGCTGTCTAACATGTTACCTCCAAACCTAGTTGTCTAAGAGAATAATGAACACTTTTGATCTGCCACACTTTCTGTGGCGGTCAATTGGGAGAGGCACAGCAGGGAGGTTCAGGTGCGGGATCTGAGCAGGGTGGTCCTCCACAGAGCACAAGGAGGGAGCTGCAATGCCTGTTAAGACCTAGCCTCAAATGCCATCCACCATCACGCCTGCACAGAGGCAAGACTCCATGGCTCTCCCAGGTCAGCCCTGGTTCACAGAGGGAGGGGAACACAGGGGGCGGGACTCCAGGAGGTGGGACTTTTGGGGGACATCTGGAGGCTGGCTACAGCAAGGACTACCAAGGAACCTGAATGACTGCTCCCCCGGAGAACAGGGTTACCGCAAGAAACAAGAGAAAACAAAGCAAAATGAAAATAGATAACATTATATCTCTCTTTATAGTTCCTACAATGTTTATTGCCTCTATGAGAAAAGAATAACCTCAATTACAAAAATTCCTTTTCTATGAAAAACCACTATTAGGAATTGAGAGCGTACAAGCCATGAATAGCATAAAACCAAATGATATTAGAAAATCTAGCTTGAAAATTCCTATTAGATATCAGATATAGATATCTCTATTAAAGACACAGAAAACCCAAGTGATACAACATTTGTATAACAAGAGGATGAAGAGAAAAAAGGAGCAAAAAAGATTCATTCATTTGTTCGTTACTCAGTCTACATATATTTATTGATCCTATTATGAGCCAACCTCTAATGGAGATGTTCTATACACATTTCTAGTTAAGCCAGAGAAAGACAAACGCTGTTTGGTCTCACTTAGATGTCGAATCTAAAACAAAATAAAACTTTTAGAAAAAGACGTAAGATTTGTGGTTACCAGGGGGTTGGGGGAATTGGATAAAGGTGGTTAAAAAGGTATAAACTTCCTTTTATAAGATAAATAAGTACTGGGGATGTAATGTATAGTTGAAAGTTTGGAAGGTAGTAGATCTTAAAAGTTCTCATCACAAGGGAAATAACATTTTTCTCTCTCTCTTTTTTCTTTTCTTGCAACCCTACCTATCTATCAGGTGACAAATATTAACCAAAGTTATTGTGGTAATCATTTTGCAATATATGTAAATCATGTCATTATGCTGTATGTCAATTCTATCTGAATAAAACTGAAAAAAAATTTTTAAAAAGATTCCGGTTAAAGATTTTGTTTAATTATTTTCTGTAATCACTACTTCTATAATCAAAGAAATAGAACATTTCTCTGACATCAAGAAAGCTGTGAGCCATCCGATTTAAAGGGCGAAGTGAATATAAAGGGACTGCACATTCTTATATCTTTGTAAAATCTCAAGTTTCAAGGATAAAGGGAAAACATTTCAGTATCTAAATAGGAAGGAAACAGGTTACAAAGAAAAAAGTGACTTTTCACAGACTTTATTTATGTAACTAAATTCTACAATGAAGCAATGCCTGTTGAATTTTGAGGAGCAACAGTTACAAAGAATTCTGTACATAGTTACGATGTCATTCATATATGGGTCAAGAGGAAGACATCCTCAGACATGTAAGAACTCACGCAATCTGCCTGACAAACAATGCCCCCAAAGGCCCATCAATCAACTGAGAAATGAGTCAAAATGAAGAAACCAAAAATGGAAGAAGAGGTACAAAAGGAACAACCATGAGTAATTAAGCCAGTAAAGAATAGTTAATGTCTAAATCATTGTTTGGAACATGATTATGAAACTAAATGCAAGTGTCAAAAGAAATTCTTGAAGGAAAAAAAGTAAACCCTAAATATATAATTATTCTGACAAACATTTAAGATTAGGGAAAGGCAAAGAAGGAAATAAAAGTGTTCTAAATTTCTCATTTAACTTTAATGCACTTATAGATATTTAATTATTGAAATTGGTAGATTTTTTGTTTTATTTTATTTATTTATTTTTTAATTTTTTTTTTGTTTTAAATATTTTGTTTTATTCTACAGGCACATAACCTTGAAATTATTACAGAAAAGGGAACCAAGAAAAATTGATTAATAAAATAAAATTCAGAAAAAGAAATAGCAAAGAAACCTAAAACAAAATACAAAGTAAGTTTACAAAAACAATGCCAAACAAAGTTTCATTCAAATATAAATGTATGGTCCTTGGCCAGTGTAGCTCAGCAGTTGGAGCATCGGCCCATGTACTGGATAACTGGAAGGTTGTGAGTTTGATTCCCAGGTAAGGGCATGCACCTGGGTTGTGGGTTTGCTCCTGGGCCCTGGTCAGGGTGCGTGCCGGAAGCAACCAATTGATGCATCTCTCTGGAATCGATGCTTCTCTCTCTCTCTCTTTCCTCCTCTCTCTCTCTTTTCTTCTCTCATTCTGCTCTCTCCTTCCCTTTCACTCTCTGTAAAAAAAATATAATCAATGGAGAAAATATCCTCTGGTGAGGATTAACAAAAAAGCAAATATAAAGGTATGAAATTGTACTGTGAAAAGATACAAACTTTTAGATTGTGTAAAAGAAATCAAAGCATATTCTGTTTTCCAGAAACTACAGTGTTAATGAAAAAGTGATAAATAAATGGGGTAATATTATGCACGGAAAATGCAAACAAAAAAAAGTAGCAATATTAGATGCATATGAGGTAGAATTCAAAGGAAAATGCAAATAAGAAAGTGTTATTTTATACTGATCAAATAAAGATACTTTATAAACTTTTATAAATCATTTAAAATCTCATTTAGAAACATAAAACAAAACTGCTATAAACAAAAGAAATTTACAAATCCATATATAAGTGGGGATTTAAAACTTCAATCCCAGTATTTGACAGATCAAGGAAACTTTAAAAAGCGATAGAGAAATTGAGTAACACGTATTTAAGGGGAGAAATGGATGCCCTGAGGTTTCATCTGAACAGGACAGGATAACCTGCTGAGGCTGCTCGTCGGCGGGGGGAGGAGGGAGACAGGGGGGGCTTGAAGGAGGGGGGACCTTCAGAGAGTGTTGGGAGAGAAAGGAGCACCCCACTTCATCCTCAGCCCAGCTCCAATTTTTGTTTTGGGATTAAGTCACTCTCACCTCAGGGCCTTTGAATCAGCTTCCCTTAGCTTGGCACATCCTGGCCTCTGCCCTCCCCCACATTTATCTGACTCATCCTCACTTCATTTTGCTGAAAGCTCCAAAGTTACCTCCTGAAAGAGGCCTTCCTTGCCTCTCCGTGATGGGATGCTCCCCGCTGGCCCCGCCCTGCTCCAGGTCATCACTGTTTCCTCATTCTGCTTTGTTTGTTTGTTTGTTTATTTATTTGCACATAATTACCACTACTTGATGTTAACCTTTTGTTTGTCCACCTTTGTATCCCCAGTACTAGAACTCTGGCACACATTTAGTATTGACTCAATATAATTCATAAAAGAGTGGAATTTTAAATATAAAAAATAACTTTACAAAATATGTTTTTATTGATTTTAGAGAGAGAAAAGGGGAAATGAAGAGAGAAACACAAATTGGCTGCCGACTGCGTGCTCCCTACTGGGTATGTGCCCTGACCGGGAATCGAACTGACAACCGTTTGGTGCACGGGACAGTGCTCAACCAACTGAGCCACACCAACCAGAGCTGTGAAAACACAGCTTCTGCAAGTTCTTTGTGCTGCTATGAATCAGTGGTTGTTGCGACTGGGAGTGACTTTCACCTGCTGGGAATGTTTGGTAACGTCTGGAGAGATATTTGGTCGTCACAACTTGATGGCACCCAAATGCACAGGAAGTCACCCCAACAAAAGATCGGCTGGCCCCAAATAATAGTGCTGAGGTTGGGAAACTCTGCTATGAAGCCATTCTTGTCTTCTTTGTGTAGGAAAAGACTTTCTTAGGATTTAAAAAATTATAAATATGTAATGAGAAGTTAAAAATCGAAGTTTCAAGTGGTTGAGAGAGGTTGCAGGTAGGGAGAGATGAATAGCTGAGTGCAGAAGATTTGGGGGGCAGTGAAACTGCCTGTATGATAAGATAGTAGTGGATACATGTCATTATACATTTGTCAAAACCCATAGAACATACAACACCAAGAGTGAACCCTAGTGTCATCTGTGGCCTTTGGGTGATTATGTGTAGGTTCCCTGATTGGGTGGGATGTTGATGAAGGGGCAGGCTGTGCCTCTGTGGGGACAGGGGGTGTAGGGGAAATCTCTGTACCTTCCCCTCAATTTTGCTCCAAACCTAAAACTGGTCTAAAGAATAAAGGCTATAAAGGAGGAGGAGGAGAAGGAGGAGGAGGAGGAGGAGGAGGAGGAGGAGGAGGAGGAGGAGGGGACTTCACCAAGGCACATAGATATTCTAGCTCTTTGATGCTTAGAGTGTGGTCCTTGGATCAGACGTGTCGACATTACCTGGGAGCTTCTTAGACATGCAAACTCTTGACCCCACGCCAGACCTGCTGAACTAGAACCTGCTGTTAATAACCTCCTGGGTGCTTCATAAACACATTGCAGTTTGAGAAGCACTGGATAGGACATGGGCTCTCATTCTTGGCTGCTCATTGGAATCACCTGGAGGTTTTTTTTTTTTTTTTAAACTCCTAATATTCAGGCCACATCCCAGGCCAAATAAATGAGAATCTGGGGGCTGGGCCCAGGTATTAGTATTTTCAAGTCATCTCAGTGATTTCAACGTGTACCCACGTTGTGGACCTCTGAGACTCTGTGGAAGTTACAAAACAGTTAGTGAAAACCCTTGTTTGGTGACTCCTGGGACCTCTGCTCACAGCAAGGGCATAAACCACTGTGAGAGGCCAGGTTAGTGGGATTAGAGAGGACTTGCCAGGGGGGGTCTCTCTGGAGGGTGTGGGAGTGGGCCTCGGTCTCCCCCTTACCGCACGGCCACTGAGCAGGCCCTGCGAGAGCTTGCTCTGTGGCCTGGATTTGGGGACACAGGAAACTGGGCTCCAACATTTGCCTGAATGGCTGCATGGGGACCAAGGTCAGTCACCTTTACAGAGGGCTGCCTGGGGCCCCGGTTTCTCATGAGCAAGAGTGAGCCTGTGAAATGGGAACTCGCGGACTGGCCTGGAGCTGTTGGACATCTTGCCCGAGAAGACCTGGGAAAGCCGAGGCCCTGCCAGTGGCTGTGGACATGGGAAGGGGCCACGGGAGGAAACGCATGTCTGCCTTCACAGCCAGTGCAGCCGGCTGTTCCCTGCATGGCTGGCCTGGGAAGACCCCAGGAAGACGCACCCTCAGAAAGCCATCTCTAAATCAGAGCATAGAGCCATCTCATAGCCGTACCTGTCGCGTGTGAACTCGCCTATCCCTTCTTCTCCCTCTCCCGCACAGGCCCCTCAGCCCTGAAGGGGGCAGACGCCACAGGCACTGAGCTGGGAGGCAGTAAAATGCCCAGCAGTAAAAAAGAGAGAAAGACCACCTGGCCAGTGTGCTCAGCGGTTGAGCATCGATCTATGAACCAGGAGGTCACAGTTCAATTCCTGGTCAGGGCACATGCCGGGGTTGCAGGCTTGGTCCCCGGTGTGGGGTGTGCAGGAGGCAGCCGATCAATGATTCTTTCTCATCATTGATGTTTCTGTCGCTCTCTCCCTCTCCCTTCCTCTCTGAAATCAATAAAAATATATTTTTAAAAAAAAAAAAAAAGAGAGAGAAAAAGATGTATGCCCAATACCCCCACCCATATAGTTGCCTCCTATGGACTCTCATATACAAAAAAACATTTTTTAAATGGTCTCTTATATAAAAAACATTTTAAAAATTGATTTCAGAGATGAAGAGAAAGGGAGAGAGAGATAGAAACATCAATGAGAGAGAATCATTGATTGACTGCCTCCTGCATGCCCCCTACTGGGGGTCGAGCCTGCAATCCTGGCATGGGCCCTGACAGGGAATCCAACCGTGACCTCCTGGTTCATCGGTCAAAACGCAACCACTGAGCCACGCCAGCCCGGCAACAGCATCTCTCATTGAATCAAGTTTAAATGAGCGTTGACGGGAGACAGCGTACAGGAGCAATCTGATGCCATCCCAGGAGCCAGGCTCCATGTGTGGGCTGCAGGAGGAAGGCCCAGGCTCAGTCTGGAGACAGCAGGGGGAGGAGGCTTCATGAGAAAGGGCTCGATGCTTCGGCTTGATTGTAATTGAGTAATGGAGGAAAGGGGAGGGACAGAGAAAATGGGGAGAAGACTCGGAGTGCAGGGCCATGGCAGGAGGCTGGCCCGGCGGCAGCTGGCCCGGGCGGACCTGTGCCGCATGGGCCATGGCTTGGAGCAGGCTGGGAGTGCTGCTCTGAGGTTAACGAGAGAATTCTGTCCGGGCCTCCCCGACACACGTCTTGTTTCTAGAACTGTGTTAACTGCACTTAGTTTTTTTCCTACGAAGACAAAGCACCCAAGCCACCAACATTAGGTTCTCTTTCCACTGCGTTTATGGCAGGCTTAAATGACCCCTTCCCACACTCCAAGGTCACACAGGAGAGAAGGGCCAGCAGCGAGGAGCAGCCGCTCTCAGCCAGTCGGGCTGGTTCAGATGACAGTCCGAGGCCCCTCTTGGCTTCTGTGCCTTTTCTTGCTCAAGAAACAGACCAAATTGGGACTCTAAGCCACCAAGCAATGCTCCTAGAGGGGTCCCTGCACCCAGACCACGGCCTGCCACAAGTGCCAGAGGGACAGCGTCCAGGCCACCCTTGGGTCCTGCCTCAAGACAGGCAGGAGGTTAGGGCGGGGGACCCTTCCATGCCTGTGCCTTTGCCATCCACCCAGCCCCACCCTTAGCCTCTTCGCCTCTCTCTGCGTTAGACTGGGGATGGGGATGGTTGCAGTCATTCGGACTTTCAGCTTGTTCAGGGGTCACCCGAGCGAAATTCACATGCAGAAAAGACACATTCTCTTTAATTGCTGCTGAGAACATTTTCAAAAACGATTCTTATACCCAGTCACAGAGTCGTTGTCCATAACCTCTACTACATACGGACTGTGCAGGCCACACTCTGGCCAGCAGTTAAGGAAGCCGGGACTTAAGGACCAGAGGAGGAGCAAAGAACAAAAACATGAGCCACTTGGGAAATTAAAACTCGCTTTTCGAAGTAAGTCTTGGGTCTAAAAGGGAATACAAATGTCAATAGCAGGCTGTATAGGACATAATGATAATAATGACAACGCAGAAGAATAAATGAGCCAAACAATTATTTCCAGATGCCAGAAAAAGAGAAGAGCAAACAACCACCACCTACACAACCTAAGGAAACAAGAAGGAGAAGCTAATCATGACAACCCCCAGAAATTAATGGATTAGAAAATGGGAAATGTAAATTGATGAATAAAGCCAGAGCCTGGCTCTTTAAAGAGACCATTGACTAGAGAAACCATTGGCAAGCCTAATCAAGAGAGAGAAAATATGAGCACAGAAATGAGAAATGATACTGAGCAAATGAAAAATAGGATTTGGTTTTATAACTTTATGCTAATAAACTTGAAAATCTCAATGAGGTGGATAGTTTTCTGGGAAAATATAAATGACCAAATTTGACTGAAGAAGTGGTAGAAAACCCGAGTAGATTAATAATCCTGACAAAGCTGAGAAAGTTGTCGAAAGGAAGCATCAAACCCAGACCGTTTCCAAGGCAAATTCTTTTGAACCTTCTCACAGATCATCTCTGTGCCGTTTAAATAGGGTTAGTGCGTGGGAAAAGATGGGCAGCTTCCCAAGCCATCTCACGAAGCTAGCATTACCCTGAGACAGAAGCCAACCAGGCAGATGGGCTAAGAGGAACTGCAGCCCAATTTCACAAATACACACACAAAATATTAGGAAATTGAACAAAGTCATATGTGTAAAATAATAATACACTATATACAAGCAGGCAATGATGCCAGCAGAACAAATGTTCAGTACCAGGAAATCTCTTAATGTGATCAATCATGGTAACAGATCAGAATAAAACCCACATTATCACTATCTTAAGAGATTAGGTATTTTTGTGTGTTTTTTTGTGACAATTTTAAATTATTATTATTTTTATTGATTTTAGAGAGAGAGGGAGAGGGAGAGAGAGAAACATCAACATTGATTGGTTGCCTCCCAGACGTGCCCGACTGGGGATTGAACCCAAGACCCTTCCTGCATGGGATGATGCTTAACCAGCTGAGCCATGTTGGCCGGGGCAAGAGCTTAGTTTTGAAGTCCAAAAGCCTGAGTACAAAGCCTTCCAATTCCACTTCCTAACTATAGACTCAGGGACAGTTTCCTTATCTTCAAAGTTGGAAAATTTGTCTAAATTTGGACCACATGCACATTAAATGAAATAATGCATATAAAACTCAACATAGAGCTGAGCACATAATCAGAGCTCAGTAAATAATAGCTTTTTAAAAATTGTAGGACATTGCTATCCATTCCTCAGATGTTTTTGTAAATAAAACAAGAATTGAACACTCCTTTAATACTACAAAGACAATCTCTATCCAAATAAAGCAGCATCATAATGAACTGTGAAAACATTAGTGACATCCCAATTAAGTTCAGGAGCAAGATAAGGATGCCCCTGTGTCTCCACTATTACTTATTAATGTTCTGGAAGTCCTAGCAATGGAATTAAATAGGGAGATAAAATAAGAACCATAAATATTCCCAAGAAGAAATATTACCATTGTCATTTTCAGGGGATATGCTTTTTTTTTGTTTTGTTTTAATAATTACAACATCTTCAAAAAAAACAATTGAAGAAGTCAGAGAACTAACAAATGAGTTTTTAGTAAAGTAGCATCCCAAAATATAGAATTATAGATATAAAAACCAATACCTTTCCTATGATAATAAGTAAGCCGTTAGAACACATCATGGAAAAATATTGCATTTACAGCAGCAACAAAATGTATGGTAATTAACTTAACAAGGAATGGGCAAGATTTATGTAAATAAAGCAAAAAGACTTTACAAAGTCACTCAAAATGAGGCTTGAACACAGGGAGAGACACTCTTTTCTAAGAAGAATCAACAATATGTTGTCCCAATCAAACTATAAGTGAACAAATTTCAGTCAAAATCCCAATAAGGATTTTTCCTGAAGGAAATCTTCACAAAGTTATTGTGAATTTCTCTGTGGAGGGGAAAATGTTGAAGGAGAGCAAGGTGGATGGACTTGCTCGACCAGTATTAAATGTAATTAAATGTTCCAACAATTAAATCAGATTCACAGGTGCATAAAAACAGGCAGATGGGTTCCTGCGACAGCCTAAGGCAGGAAAAGATCCAAATGCATGTGAAAATTTATTATTGATTAGGAAGGTACTTCATAGAGTGGGGAAATGACAACTCAGTAAACAATGGCTAAGTCCCTTCCTCAAAATGCACATAAAAATATATCGCAGCTTTGAATTATGCATATTTTATGTCTGACCTTTTGTGTTGAAAAATATTTAAAATTTTCAGAAAGTGTTAGAATAGGATAACCAAGTCCATCATATCCTTCACAAAGATTCATGAATTACTAACATTTTACGATTGCTTAATCATATATACACTGAGTGGCCAGATTATTATGATCTCTGAACGCATAATAATCTGGCCACTCAGTGTGTGTGTGTGTGTGTGTGTGTGTGTGTGTATATATATATATGTATATATATATATATATATATATATATATATATATATATATATATATATATATATACTAGAGGTCCGGTGCATGAATTTGTGCATGGATGGGGTCCGGCCAGCCTGGCCAGGGGCAGGGGACATGGACGGTTGACCAGCCTGCCTACTGGTTGAACTCCTGGTCGTGGGGGCAATTTGCATATTAGCCTTTTATTATATAGGATATACACTGAGTGGCCAGATTATTATGCATTCAGAGATCATAATAATCTGGCCACTCTGTGTATGTACATACATAAATGAAGTATTTAACCCTGAATACTTGAGTGAGAATCTTCAAAGAAAAAGGTCAAGTTCTTATGCAAGTACATTATAATGACCAAATTCAAAATACTTAACATTGATACAACACTCTTATCTAATGCTTAGTTCATATTCAAATTTTGACAAGTTTCCCAGTAATTATCCTTTACAGCAGCCCCCCTCCTCCATCTAGGACACAATCTAGGATCATTTATATATTTATTTATTTATTAGTGGCCTGGTGCATGAAATTTGTGGCGGGGGGGTTCCCCTCAGCCCAGCCTGCACCCTCTCCAATCGGGGACTCCTTGGGGGTTGTCTGACTGCTGGTTTAGGCCTGATCCCTAAACCGGCAGTCGGGTATCCCTCTCGCAATCTGGGACCGCTGGCTCCTAACCGCTCACCTGCCTGCCTGCCTGATCACCCCTAACTGCCTCTGCCTGCCTGCCTGATTGCCCCTAACCCCTCTGCCAGCCTGCCTGATTGCCCCTAACCCCTATGCCTGCCTGCCTGATTGCCCCCAACTGCCCTCCCCTGCAGGCCTGATTGCTCCTAACTGCCTTTGCCTCAGCCCCCACCACCATAGCTTTGTCTGGAAGGAAGTCAGATGTCCAGAAGATGGCCAGTCAACCCGGTCTAATTAACATATTACTCTTTTATTCATATAGATAGATTATATAGGATAAGATTGCTTAAATGGGGGAGGGGGGAGCCTTTTTTAGCAGGAGGAGATGCTCTTGGCAGACAAAAATACATAATTCCTGATAGCCAGCTATATGCACTATACTGCCAAACCAGTCATTAAAAAATTGAACCGCTTCCTTACACCTTACACCAAATAGCTGTTGCCCTTAAAACCCCTCCCCAGCCCCCCCTTAGGTTCTGCCTTCGCATTTCACCCAGATTAGGTTCTGATTGGTTGGTTTCTATGCCAGTCAGTGTCAGAAGCTCCGCCTCCTAGGCAGCCATTGGCTCTTCACACTTCTCCCAGATTTGGTTCTGATTGTTCGGTTTCTATGCCAGTCAGCATCTCTGGGCCTATCTCTGGGCCTGATCAGAGAAGCATGGCTGATCAGCAGCCCCCGTGGAGGCTGGGAGAAAAAGAGAGAGGCAAGGGCTGATCCACAGCTGCCATGGAGGCTGTGGATCAGACCCTGCCTCTCTCTCTGGGCCTGATCCACAGCCCTCTTGGCAGTCAGTGCTGGGTTGCTGTGCCCTCAGTGGAGGCAGTAAGTGCTGGGCCGCCATGGCAACCCAGCGCTGACTGCAGGACTGACTTCTAGTGTTCGGTTGAGCCTTTGGCCATTACAGACTCTGGGTTTTTATATATTAGGATTTTATTGTAAATTTATTTTTAATCCTCACCTGAGGACATGCTTAGAGATAGGAGAGAGAGAGAGAGAGAGAGAGAGAGAGAGAGAGAGAGAGAGAGAGAGAAGAGCATTGTTTGATCATTTGGTTGCCCTGACCAGGGATTGAACCCACAACCAAGGTATGTGCCCTGACCAGGAATTGAACTGAACTGGCTATCTTTCAGGCACAGGACGACACTTAGCCAGCTGAGCCACTCCGGCCAGGCTAGGATCATTTATTGCATTTAGTTGTCATTCTTTTTTAAAATATATTTTTATTTATTTCAGAGAGGAAGAGAAAGAGAGAGAGAGGTAGAAACATCAATGATGAGAGAGAATCATTGATCGCCTGCCTCCTGCCTGTGCCCACAACCCAGCATGTGCCCTGACCAGGAATGGAACCATGACCTCCTGGTTCATAGGTCAACATTCAACCACTGAGCAACACCACTTGGGCTAGTTGTCATTCTTTAGTTCCCTTTAACCTGGAATCATTCCTCAGCCTTTGTCTTTAATGTAACTGATATATTTTTTTGCAATGTGCAGGCTAATGGTTTTGGAGAATCTCCCTCGTGTATATCTGTTATTTCTTCATAATTAAAATCAAGTTATGCATTTTTGCAGGAATACTGCAGGTGTCCTTCTCAGTGCATCACTTAGGATGTAGGTTTGTTCCATTATTGGTGATGTCAACTTTGATCCATGACTTGGCTAAGTAGTGTTTAATGGATTGAAGTTTTTCTATTTTCTTTTGTGACTAATACCAAAATCTGTGGAGGGATACGTTGAAGCTGTATGAATATCTGTTACCCATTTTTTTTTTTTTTTTGGTTAATCCTCACCTGAGAATATTTTCACATTGTTTTTGAGAGAGAGAGAGAGAGAGAGAGAGAGAGAGAGAGAGAGAGAGAGAGAGAGAGAGAGAGAACATCCACATGAGAGAAACACATCGATTGATTGCCTTCTACACAAGCCCCGACCAGGGCCTGGTCCAGGGAGAATCCTGCAACTGAGATACGTGCCCTTGACCGGAATGGAACCCTGGATGCTTCAGTCCGCAGGCTGACGCTCTATCCACTGAGCCAAACTGGCTAGGGACTGTTATCTATTTTTTGTTTTCATGAATTGTTACTAGAATTGTAAGGTGGTGACTTCTAACTCTATCATTCCTTCTGTATTTATTGGCTGGCGTTTTACTGTAAGGAAGAGCTTTCTCTCCCTCTCTTCTTTCTTTCCTTCTCTCTCCTCTCTCTATTTCTGTCCTGTCATTATGGACTTATGAATTCTTGTATTATTCAATGGGCCATTACCCATTCCTGTCATTATTCATTTTGATACTCAAATTGTTCCAGATTTGGTCAGTGGATCCTGTGCCTTTTTGACCTGTTCCCATAATTTTTGAGCACTTCCTTGCTTTCTGGCACAACAAGATGTTCCAGGCTCATTTTGTACTTTCTCTGCCCCAGACTTGGAATCAGCCATTTCGCTAATGAACTCCGGTTCCTTGCATTTGCAAAATGGTGTTAAGAAACAAAGATTTGGGCATATTAAATAAAAAAGTTAAATCATAAAAGAACTGGAGATAATTACATACTCTTTGGGTAGAGATAGAACTTTTTAATATAGTAAATGCAAAACCCATAGATTTAACTACATGTAAATTTAGGAATTTCTCTAGAATATCATCATAAACAAAATGTTCCTAGGCTCATTCCTTGGATTCCTTCTCTTCTTTGTCCTTACCCGCTCCCTTGGTGATCTCATTCAATACTATAGCTTTTAGGACTAATGCTCTGATGTTTAGCAAATGTACATCTGCAGCATGGACCTCTCTTCTGACCCTAAACTTGTGTATTCTGCTGCCCATTCAACATCTCCACTTAGATGTCCACTGTGCATCCCAAACATCTCTCTCCTTCCCAGCTTACTTGTCTTACTGTCATCTCCATATCGATTAATGGCAACTCCATTCTTCCAGTTGCTCAGGCCATAATTTTTGGATGATTCCTGAATATTTTCTTTTTTCTCACTTCTCACCACTAATCCATAGCAAATTCTCTCAGCTTTAATTCAAAATATATCCAGAATTTGATCACTTTTCATCACTTCCATTGTCATCACTCTAGGCCATTTCACTTGGATCATTCACTGTCCAGCCTTCTAATGGAACTTCCTGCTTCTGCCCCTGCTTTATTATAACCTCTTCTCAACAGAGCAGCCAGTTGATCAGGTCACATTATTCCTCCGCATTATTCTGAAATTCCCCCATGGCTTCCATACTTTTTGGAGAAGTAGCCCAAGTCCTCATAACGACCTCCACAACCCAACACCATTGGTTCTTAACTCTGGCTCAGAAGACAGTGACTCAGCAAGTGGCCTCCCCTCCAACCAGCTGCTGTGGTTGAGAAGGGCCAAGTGTGTGGAGCATTGGTTGTCGCTGGGGCAGAGGGTGACACTGCCCATTGCAGCTGCACCTTTTGCCCGCAGTGGACAGCCACGAACACAAATTGTGCCCAACTCAGGCAATTGGGGTGGGGCAGAGAGAAGTGGGAGTTTTCTCTCTTGTTGCATAAGTAACCTACCTTGAATTTACCTATTGGTCTGAAGTATTTACTGTCTTGTCCTTTCTCAGAAAAAGTTTATGAACTCCCATTTAAGAGTATAAGCTTTGTGAGAACATTTTTTTTTAAAAAAATTAAGGTATAATTGGCATAGAACATTAAATTCATTTCAAGTGTATAACATAAAGATTTGATACTGGTGTATATTGTGAGATAATTACCACAACAAGTTTAGTCAACATCTGTCATCATACTAAGTTATAATTTTTAGAGCATGGTTTTAAAATTTTATTTTGTTCACTGATGATTTTTCTGTACCTAATAGAGTGTCTGGCACATAGTAAGTTTCTCAATAGTTATTTAGTAGAGTACAAGGTGAATTAGGTAAGTATTTGTATCATATATAACAGAAATCCTTAATATATAAAGAGCCAGAATACATCATAATGAAAAATATGAACATGCTGAGAGGAGATCAGGTAAAGACATGAAGATAAAGATTCACAAAGTAGAAATACAATGACCAGTAAACATATGAAAACTTCAATACCAATCAAATCCAAGTTTTAAAAAAATAAAGGACACAACAAACATAAACCATAAAAGAAAAAAACTGATAAACGAACTTCATTAAAATTAAAAAGTTTTGCTTTTTTAAAAGACAACATTAAGAAAAGTGCCCAGGTGGCATGGCTCAGTGGTTGAGCATCAACCTGTGAACCAGAAGGTCACAGTTTGATTCCCAGTCAGGGCACATGCCCGGGTTGCGAGCTTGATCTCCAGTGTGGGGCATGCAGTCGATCAATGATTCTCTCTCATCATTGATGTTTCTATCTCTCTTTCACTCTCCCTTTCTCTCTGAAATCAATAAAAATATATATTTTTAAAAAAGAAAAGTAAAAGGCAAGCTACAGAATGGAAGAATATATTTACTAAACATATGTCTGATCAAGGTCTTATATGCAGAATATTTAAAGAACTCTTATAATTAAAAAATAAGACACATAACCCAATTTAAAAATGAGTAAAATATTTAAAGAGACACTTCATCAAAGAAGACACATGAATGGCCAATAAGCACATAAAAAGGTTCTTGACATCACTAGTATTTAGAGAAATGCAAATTTAACCCACAATGAGATACTGCTACATGCCCACCAGAATTACATTCAAAAGATTGACAATGCAAATCATTGTTAGCAATCAGCTAGAAAGCTGGTACATTTCATGGGAATGTAAGATAGCATATTCACTTTGCAAAGCAGTGTGGTTCACACTTATCATATAACCCAGTGATCCCATTCCTAGCTAGTTACCCAAAAGAAAAAAAAAATGTCCTCTCAAATACTTACATGTGAATGTTCATTGAAGCTCTACTCATAAAAGGCCCAACTTGGAAACAGCCCTAATGTTTATCAACTGGTAAATGAGTAAATAAGTTGTAAAATGTCTATGTTATACTATTTAACAATAAAAAATATCAAAATACTGATACACAAAATGTCATGAATGAATCTCAAAAGCATTAGGCTAAGTGAAAGAAGCAAAACATACAAGACTACATACTAGGGAGGAACCAAGATGACAGCATAGGTAAACACCTAAACTGCTGCCTTGTACAACAATTTCAAAACTAGAACTAAAAGACAAAACATCTATCACCCAGAACCATGGGAAAGCTGGTTGAGTGGAAGTTCTACAACTAGAAGGAAAGAGAAAAGAGCATTGAGATGTGCACAAGCGCTGAAAAGCTGAGGTATGGAGGTGCAAATCGGGCTGGTGGTAGGCGACTGGGTGTACTGCTTTTTTCAACCCAAAGGGAGACAAGCTCCCGATTACTCTGAACTCCAGTCTTTGGGGAGACGCTGGGGACCCAAACTCCTATGGGGAGAAGCTGGACTGTCTGCCATCGGGTCGGAAAGTGAGGGTGGCTTTCTTGCAGAGGTGCGCACAGCAATCATTGGTTACTGCACTGGGGCGTGGGACGTGGGGACTTGGAAACACAGAGACTCAGAGATGGCTGACTGGCAGCCATCGCTGTTTGCCACACCCTAGCCTAGTGACTCCCTGAGACCCTGCCCCACACAATCTACAAACCCACCCAAGCTCCACGCAGCAGCTTTTGCATATAAATGGCCTGCCCTATTGCAGCTTAACCTAACAAACTGCAGCTCTGGTCAGACAGCTCCAAAACCTCCAAACCCCAAGCAAGGAGGAGAAAACTGTAGTTCTCTCTGTAGCTCCTGTTGGGTGGCCTCAGACAGTAATGACCTGTGCCCCATTAGAGATCCAGAAGCTAGTGTATCTAGTGGTCAGTGTGAGAGGACACCAGATTTCAACTACTCACATCCATAAGTGACACATTCAAGAGGCAGACTCAGTGAGCACCAAAGCCCCACTGAAACAAGTCCTGCCCCATAAGCATGTCTCCAGCACAGCAGTTCTTCCATTATAGGCACAGCGGGTCCTCACAGCCAATTGGCCTGGAGGTCAATTCCTCCCAGTGTACCAACAGCAATCAAGGCTCAACTACACCAAGACTTTGCACTCAGCCCACAAAGGGTGCACCAAGAGTGTCCACCTTAGTTGATAGGCTGAACTACTGGTCACCTACCACAGAAAACCACTCCATCAACACAGGGAAGCAGCAAAATGCGGAGACAAAGAAACATGTCACGAATGAAAGAAATGGAGGAAAGCAAACTACTGGACATAGAGTTCAAAACCACATTTATAAGGTTACTCAAGAATCTTCTAAAAACTGCCGAGAAACTTGATGAGACCTTCAAGGACCTTAATGAGAATGCCAAAAAAATGGAAAAGGACCAGTCAGAAATTAAGCATACACTGTCTGAAATAAAGAATATACAGAAATTTAACTGTAGATCAAAGGACCCCAAGAATCAAACCAAAGATCTGAAATATGAGGAAACAAAAAACACCCAACCAGAAAAACAAAAAGAAAAAAGAATCCAAAAATATGAAGATAGTGTAAGGAGCCTCTGGGACAACTTTAAACTTACCAACATCCAAATTATTGTGGTGCCAAAAGAAGAGAGAGAGCAAAATATTGAAAACCTATTAGAAGAAATAATGACAGAAAACTTTCCCTACCTGGTGAAAGAAATAGACTTACAAGTCCAGGAAGTGCAGAGAACCCCAAACAAGAGGAATCCAAAGAGGACCACACCAAGACACATCATAATTAAAGTGCCAAGGGCAAAAGACAAAGAGAGAATCATGAAAGCAGCAAGAGAAAAACAGTTAGTTACCTACAAGGGAGTCCTTACGACTGTCAGCTGATTTCTCAACAGAAACTATGCAGGCCAGAAGGGAGTGGCAAGAAATATTCAAAGTGATGAACAGCAAGAACCTACAACCAAGATTACTCTACCCAGCAAAGCTATCATTCAGAATTGAAGGTCAGATAAAGAGCTTCACAGACAAGAAAAAGCTAAAGGAGTTCATCACCACCAAACCAGGATTATATGAAATGCTGAAGGGTATTCCTTAAGAAGAGGAAGAAGAAGAAAAAGGTAAAAATTATGAACAACAAAATGACAACAAATACATACCTACCAACAAGTGAATCTAAAAATCAAGTGAATAAAAAATCTGATGAACAGAATGGACTGATGAATATAATAGAATCAGGGACATAGAAAGGGAGTGGACTGACAATTCTCAGGGGGAAGGGGGTGTGAGGGGTGCGGGAAGAGACTGGACAAAAATCTTACACCTATGGATGAAGACAGTGGCGGGGGTAAGGGTATGGGGTGGAGTGGGGAATCAGGTGGAGGGGAGCTATGGCGGGGGGGGGGGGAGAAGAAGAACACCTGTAATAATCTGAACAATAAAGATTTATTTAAAAAAAGACTACAGACTATATGATCATGATTCATTTCTATGACATTCTAGAAAAGGCAACATTATAGAGACAGAAAGTAGATTGGTGGCTGCCTTGGGCTATGGGGCTAGAGAAAGAGATTAATACAAAGAGACACAGGGAAACTTTTTAGGGAGATGGAAATGCATCTTGTTTTGATAGTAGTTATAGGTCTGTATACAATTGCTCAAACCCATCAAACTGTACACTTAAAATGAATGTTAATGTGTGTAAATTATATCCCAATAAAGTTGATTTTTAAAATGATGGGGAAAGGTAAAAAATAATAGGAAGGAAATTCAAAGAAGAAGGAACTGCAAAAAAATTTTCTGGCTCATCTTCAAGGTGTGGGAGGGCGTCACCAGAAACTGAGGGATATTGTATCCCTAGAGAGAGAACACAATGTTTTTGGTGAGAAAGTTGTCTTAGATTAATGCCTACATTGAAGCTGTCACCTGCCCCACTCCCCCATAACTCCCCAATATAATTCTTAAGAAAATGCTGGCCTATAGAGAACATCTCCCATTTAACAATGGACAATAAACAGAAAGAAATAATCATGGAAGTGTTACAACAGAGACAGGAGAAAAGATATACAACAAGTGAAAAGCTGATAAAGAATGTATATCAGAAAAAGAATTACTTCAGGAAACAGAAGAACATTGCAGAAAAACACTCTGTCCATGAGCTCAAAGAAATTAATGAGAACATGAACTCTTAATGGGGAAATGGAAGAGCTCAGGGAAGAGAGAAAGGAGATTAAAGAAGCAACATTAAGACAACAGAGAGAGATTAAAAAAGTGAGCCAATAAAGATTAAAAATGAAAATGTAAGATAATAAATGTGCTAGAAAGATAGAAACCTTGTTGGTGATCACCACAATGGAGCAGGTTTTTGAAAGCAGAGTAAGATGTACAGTAGATAAATATGAGAAAAATCTCATAAAATGAAATGGAGAACAGATAGAAAAAATAGGTAGGTATTCATTATAGACCAAAGAACTTCAGCATATAGGCAGTTGTTGTTTGAGTAGAGGTAGACAGAATAAACGGAGTAGAAAAAAAATAGAGAACTGTCCTGTTAAGGAAGACCTGAATGCACAGTTTGAAAGGGCGCATTATGTTCCAGGAAACTATATCCTAGTGAAGTAATTCATTATTAAAACTAAAGAAAAAAATCCCATGGCATCTAGGCAGAAAAAGCCAGTCACTCACAAAGCAGAAAACAATGTCAACTTTCCCGAGACTTATCCCCAGTGACATTCAGTAGCAAAAGGTGGTGGAGTATTGTCTACAGAGTTCTGAGAGAAGTGTGAGCCGTCAGCAAGTGCTCACTGAGCCACATTGTCACTCAAGTCTAAAGACAATAGCCATTCACAAACGGGAAATGACTTAGGGACTGTGGCACCCCTAAGTACCTCTTGAAAAACTGTCTGGTGATGGAATCCAGTTAATCAAGAGATGAATCTAAATAAAGAATGGAGAAACTATTATATTAAAGGGCTAGAGATGAATCTTGAATACATTTACATGTAGAACAATTATGTTTAAATAATTAATAAAATATTAAAACTGTAAAAACTCTTGTTGCAACCCGCTGAGATTTGGGGATGGTTTGTTACTGCAGACTGAACAAGTACAAGCTAATATTAATCTAATAATTGTGAGTCTATTTGAGAGGGACTGCGGGGGCTTCTGGGAAAGAATAGTCTAAGATCAGAAAGATCCTGGTTGGCTTTGGAGAGGCTAAGAGAGTTTAATGTAGGATACTGCTTATTACTTAAATGTCCTTGGCTGTGTCCCATGAGCTCGTATCTTGCTCTTGGGAGAGAGAAAACTCCAATACCAGTAACATCAAAATATCCATTTCATGAAAACTGTGAATGGCATTGAGGCCAGAGCAATGAGCTTTGAGGTCCTCTCCCAGAGAGATATTGTATCTCACTCTGTCTGGGATGCTTTGAGGGCTTTGCATTTTGAGACATTGGTAGCAAGCGCTGCATAGCAGGAGCCATGCTTGGAGTAGAAGCCAGAGACCTGTGGGAAACGACACTGGTAACCAGTGGTCATGCAGGGTCCTGTGCTGGATTGTGGATCTGGATGGAGCAGATGACAGGCAGTGATGGTTTCAGTTGCAAGTAACAAGATTATATGTGATATTAACAAGAAAGGGAATTTACAGGCTTAGGAAATGTCCAGCAATGCAGCAAGGCAGTGAGCTTCGAGCGGTTTGATCTGGAGGTCCGAGAATGCCACTCAGGACTTGATTTCCTTTCATCTCTCTGTTTAATTTCCATGCAATCAGCTTCATCTAACTGGCTCCCCTTGTGTTTGCCGGAGGGCTTCCCTCCATTCCTAGGTTGACCTCAAACAGGTGAGAAAACAACCACTGAACATGGTTCTTGGACTTCATTCCAATTGGACCAATTTAGGTCCTATGTCCAAACCAATAACTATGGAAGGGAATGACATTATAATATTAGTTTAGCCCAGCAGTTCTCAACCAGGGGCAATTTTGCTCCCCAGGGGTCATTTGGCAATGCCTGAAGGACATGTTGTCACAGGTGTGTGTGTGTGTGTGTGTGTGTGTGTGTGTGTGTGTGTGTGTGTGTGTGTGACTGGCATCTAGTGTATCAAGGCCAGAGATGATGCTAAGCATCCTAGAATACCCAGGACAGCCCCGCGTCGCACTCCCAACATAGAATTATCCTGCCCCAAATGTCAATAGTGCTGTGTTTGAGAAACCCTGACTTAAAGCAATCAGGATCCCCTTGAGTTGAGATAAGGTCAGGACCATTCAAACTGCTTGGCTGCTACACATGCAAGAAGGGTGACATGGATGCTGAGAAGGCAAGATGACATCCTCCACAAGTGCCCAGCAGACCACTAGGTGGCAACTGAACTTGTGTTTGGACACTCTTGGGGTCTTCCAGAAGTAGTTAGTGTGGAGGTTGTAAGGAGACAAATTCTTATATGACATGGACCAGAGAAGTTGGGGTGATTATCAATAGGGTGACTTCATTTGTTCCCAGAGGCTAGTAAAGCCTTAGCCAACCCGGATACATGGTTGTAGGATTTTGGAATTAAGACCTGGAGGCTTGGGTTGGGGAGGATGGACTAGGGCCGAGATCTGGTGCAGGGCAGGAGCTGGATAGGTGGGCAGCTTCAGAACGTGAGGGCTGCGGGTCAGCCAGGGATGACCTTCTCCTCCCAAAGGTGATAAGGATCCCTGGAGGATGTCAAAAGGGGAATAACATCATCAGATTTGCATTTTATAAAAATCACTCCTTGGGTGGAGGATGAATTGGAGTAGAAGGTGGAGAGCGGGTGGGCATGGAGTGAGACAGTCAGCAGGAAGACCAGTTAGGAGACCATAGCAGTGTATTGGGTGAGGTGAAATGATACTTGAAACTAAGAAGGACGTGGAGAGGATTAAGTGAATTTGAGAGCTACTAATGAGGAGTTAGTTACAGGATTTGGAGATGGGTGGAAAGGGGGAGATAAGGGAAGGCAAGGAGTCAAAATACCTCTCACATTTCTGATCCAAAACTAGGTGGGGGAACCACCAAAAGAGATGAACTACAGAGGAGAGAGCTAGGGTGGAACTGGTGAGGGAGGAGATATTAGGGTGGGTTTTGAATCTGTCGGGTTTGAGGGGCTTGTGAGATTTGTATCTGGAGTTCAGGAGGTCGTCACCTAATCAGTAGAATTAAATTGGTGGGAGGGCATTTGCAGATAAAAGGAAGAGAAAGGGCACTCAGGAGAGAAAGTTGGGGAATCCAATATGTAAGGACAGGCTAGAAAGAGAGTCTGAAGGAGGGCTCAGAGGAAATGCAGAAAGGAACGGGAGGAGCCTGGAGTTGCCAAGTATCAGACGCTACACGGAGAAATGGTGCATGATAAGGCCTGAACGTGTCTATTGAAATGAGCTCAGGAGGCTGCTCACGACCTTGGGGAGCAGTCTTCCTGCAGCGATAGAGGCAGAAGTCAGATTGCAAAGCACGGGGGAGGGAGAGTGGGGTGAGGAGATGAAGCAGTGGGTCCAGACCCTTTTCTGGAGAAGTTTGACTGGGCAAGGAGCAAAAGGAGATGGTGGCAGGAGGAAGGAAAATCGGACAGACAGAAGGAAGGCTCAGAAAACTCTGCTACTTTTATTAAATTTAAAAACCAAACAACAGAGAGCTACATAATTACATCAATAAAGGACTTTCACTGAACAAGAAACATGTTAATATAGACTAAAAAAAAAAAAATCCCCTCAGTGTTTTTAAACCAATATTTTTAGCTTTTATTTAGTAATCTGATATTTTCTTATTATAAAGCCAGTATACATACTGTGAGGATTCAGCACGGGCCGCCCCGAGATGTGGCTTAGCACAGATTCCTTTGAACTAAAAGTAATTTTAGCTTCAAATTCAAGAGAAACTTTTGCCCCTCCCTTTCTTTACCCAGATGAACTTGAATTAAGGGCCTTGCCCATAATAAGAGATTATCAAAGATAACCTTTTTTAACTTATCTGTAGGGCAGGTCAAACTTCTATTTACTAAATGTCTGTTCTTATCATCCTGCAATAACTCTTTGAATGTCCCCAAGGTGCATAACCTCATCCCTAGCTCAGAATGCCTTATCCACCTCAATCCCCCTTTCTATCTCTGAACCTCTCGTGCATGTGGGGTCTCTGATTCGCTCATGTAGGCGGGGTTCCCATACATATGTGTGAATTAAATTTGGTTATTTTTCTCTTGCTGATCTGCCTCATGTCTATTTGATTATTAGATCAGCCAGAAGAACCCTGAGGGTAGAGGAAAGTTTGTTCCTCCCCCACTATAACTTTAATTTTAATTGCAGATTAAAATGATATTTTACATTCAATATAACGTATGGATATAGTCAATGCATATCATGTAACATACATTAAGTCCTTTTATAATTTATTTAACTGTTTCTCTATTACTGAAGTTATCTTTGTGTATAAGACAGTTGGAATTTTCATGCTGAGAGTTAGTGGAAGGAAGAAGCTCAAGGACCAGGAGAGAATGAGATACCTTGTTCATGGCCCCTAAGGACCTGGAAGTCTCCTGCTTCTAGTCCAGAGACCCCTCTAATTTTTACATATTTTTAAGAAGAGATGAGTAAGGACAAAAGATGAGCAAGTCCTTGCCAGCTGAAGTCACCAGCCTTCTCTAATGCCCAAGGCCTCCCTCTCACCTTTTAAGTGAGATCATTTTCTGGAATATTATCACTACTATTTTACATTCATGTTTCAAAATGTGCAGTAGCAATACATTGAAACACCTCGGACTATCTTAGTCATTTTCTCCTATGAGGCTGAGGAGTTTGGACTTGATCTTCCAAAATGAGAAATTGGCTCCTACGTTAACCACCCCATTAGTGTAAGCAGGCCTCCTCCTGTTGCCTTTGGCCTGTATTTCCTCTTCCCTTAGGTTAATAATCCAGGATAATTCAGATGCTCAGTCTCATCATTGCCCTTTTGAACCTAATTACTCAGACAATGCCAAACATTGCCCCAGGGTAATCAATGGATGTGTTGATATCCTGTTGGTAAACTGTGGGTCATGACCAGCAGGCCAGGAAACGTGCACTTGCACAATTCCAAGTCATCACGAAAACTGGGTGAGGGTCAGGACACCTAGGCAAATGTCATTCTGAACTTAAAAACTGGAGAGAAGATGAATCATGGCAGAAGGTACCATGCCCAAGGAGGCTCCTGACTGGATGGGTAAAAATATGGTGGGTGAATCTAGAAAATAAAGAGGTTACTGTTAGGGTTGCTGAAGGAGGTTGTTAATTTTTGGGGGGGCATCCCTGATTTAGGCCAGACTGATTGACATAAAAACATTAAAAATAAAACTGTTGAAGATAAACTAACTAGATTCTAATATCCACAACTGGATATATGGAATCTATTGAAACACATTCCCCCCTATTTATTGGGTCATCTGGAAAACCAGATGGGCTGAGCCCCCAAATGGAGCCAGCAGCTAGGGATGGGGAGTTAGAGGTTTTTAAAGGACTCTAGGCTGGCTTTTTCCAGCAAAGAACCCTCTGGGCAGATCCGGATCCTTTGATGGTCTTAGCAAGTAGAATGTGGTCTTAGCGAGTGGAATGTGGTCTAAGCAAAAGGGGATGTTGGTTGTGAAGTGGTCTAAAGGTCAGTTCCTCATGACATCATTGGGGACCTCAAGAACTTGAGGAACTCACCCAAGTCTACATGTACTGCAGGAAAACCTGATGGCAACGAGGTGGCTCAGCTTCTTTGCCTTGAGGAGCTAATTAAAGCTCAATCATGAGATTCCAGCAAAGCTGGTTTTTAAAAGCCTATATAATCAATTGCTATTCCTATTGTGTTCATGCAAACAATCAGGCCAAATTGTAGCGAGACCTCATGCAGTGAACAAATTGGTCTTGATTTGGATCTTTAATAAAAATAAGGGTGATTTTGTGGGCGGGGGGAGGATGTGTTTCAATAGATTCCATATACCCAGTTGTGGATGTTAGACTCTAGTCTAGTTCATCTTCAACAGTTTTATTTTTAATGTTGTTTTTATGTCAATCGGTCTGGCCTAATCAGGGATGCCCCCCAAAAATTAACAGGATTAGAGAACGTCACAAAGATTAGAGAACGTCAATCAAATTCATGGAACTACTGGCTAAAGAATATAAATTGGTATACCTGGCTACTTCCCTTCTTAGGACCATTAACATTACTATTCCTCAGCCTTGTTTGGGGCCCAGGTATTCAGCATCATTTTTCATCTTTCCTTCAGGACCACTTTCGAGCCGTCACCAACCAGTCTCTCAGGGAAGTCATGCTGTTGCAACCCCTTGCTCCAACCACAAGGAATCTATAGTGTTCCAGCTGACTACAAGCAAAGTCCATCCTCCTATGATCTCGACATCCCCCCTAAGCAGGAAGTAACTATGGAAGATATGACCTTTGTTCCTATTCCATAAAACAAAAAGGCTGGAATGTGAGATCTGATCAAATAATTAAATTGATGCCCCCTCTCCTGAGAACTGACCTTTAGACCACTTCATAACTGACATTCCCTTTTGCTTATACCACATTCCACTTGCTAAGACCATTTCCCATCCAGACTTTCCCAGGAACCGGACCCACCCAGAGAGTTCCCCACTGAAAAAGCCCATCTAGAATCCTTTAAAAACTTCTGACTCCCTATCCGTGGGTGCTGGCGCCATTTTGAGGCTCAGCCCATCTGGTTTTCCAGATGACCTAATAAATTTACTATCCCTTACCACATTTGGCCTCTTGTGAACCTCCTTCGGTGACCCTAACAGTTACCATCAGGAACCACCCTGGCTCTGCTGGAAAGACCTGTGCAATCACATTCATTTTTTTTATGAGTTATGGATTAGGAAGGCAGGAAGCAGGTGTATCTGTTCACCCAAAGACTCTTAAGTCTCAGCAGTGCAGACCTGAGGGCTGGGATGAACTGGTCCTTCTCTCACTCTGACTTTTCCCTCCCTTACAGCTGAGACTAAGTGGATATCCAGCTACTGGGAGGTTGATTCAGAAATAAATCCCAATCAGGGTTTTGTAGAAACTCAGTCTAGAATTGGATATAGGCAGCATAGTTATTTCTTGTTTTCGGCCTTACTCTGACCTAAAGCCAAGATCCAGAGACTAGGGCTTGCCTTGAAGCCAGTCTAATATAGGGTCTGCCTTGTCCTTGAGGCCTTTCAGAAACACCAGTCCATCCAGCTGTTGTGTCTGTATCTTGTTCTTGCCAATCTGCTGCACACCCTCTTCCCTATGAACCCCATGCTGTACAGCCTGTCCCTCTTTATTCTTCCCTCTTGCTGGGCCTCTTCAAACTGACCCTGCCTGAGCAGTATGGATGAAAATGGGGTGCTGCAATAAATCTAACTGAAAGTAACCTCCTAGGGTGATCTGTTCATAAATTCCTAACTGGGCAGGTCATGGTGGGTAGTCATGGCCCAGGCATATAACTTCTTTAGCAAAAGGTTTATCTTTGCCTTAAACAAGACCTGTCATTGTTTCTGTGAATCTAGGTTAACACCTTTAAAATGTCTCTTTTTCAGACCCTCAGAAGTGAACCACCCTCAAGATGTGGTAGGCAGCGAGACAGACATGAGCAGAGCAAGGATGATGGGCCAGGTACAGAAGTTCACCAGTGCAGAAAGCCCTTCATGCTAGCAAAGGACAATTATAGGGTGGAACCTTGTTCCCAGGCTGACCTTTTCTCCCTTAGTATATAGCTAGTCATGCAGTTTGGACCCCCTGACCTTTCCTCTCTAGAGATAACATCTAGGCCTCAGGTGTATTTCACCTCCAAACCCAGAAAAGCAGCAAAACCAGACAAGTGACCCCACGGCTGACTTCAGGACCACTGCATTGGATAATGACTCCCTGCCCTGGAGTTGACCAATTAATTAGTGGAGACCTAGACCCTGAAAGGACACACCTGGAAAGCTGCTGAATATTCCATTAAGATCTTCTCCTGGGACTTCCCCTAAAATCTCTACCTTTAAAACCCTTAGGGACAGAGGACCCAGGTTGCTCTCCCTCCCCAGAGCAAGCCCAGGTCTTTCCCTTCTCCTCTTCTCCCCTCCCCCCACCCCACCCGCCCCAGGCACCTTAACATTGTCTTTCTCACTCCCAAGCTCCAAGGGCCCTTCCTTTACCTCTATAACTTGTTTCCTAAGCCTATTTCTTTTACAGATTACTTCTTCTACCTCTGTGATTTTCCAAATAAATATTCTCCTATAGTTTGAGTCTTGGCTGTGAATTCTTTCCTAGCCAGAACTCAAGTACCTAGGCTGCTGAACCCAGGTCCTGCCTGACACCAGGGGTCTGACACCTGGTGGCCTTCCACCCCAGACTACAACAAAGAGAGCACTATCTTGTTAACCTGTAATCTGATCCTCACTTGCTTTCTCAGGAACATTTGCGATCTTGTTTTCCTGGCATTGTCATCAGTTTTGGCTCAAATAAACCCATAAAAGTTCTCTAGTTTGAATGTTTCTTACAATTGACAGCAGTATTCTCAGCCAATGTGCTCTCTGTTTACTGGACCAATTGCACTTCCTGCCCCTGAACGGTACGTCCCTAGCAAAGGGCTGCTTAGGTCATGTCTAGTCCCAGACTCCAGCTCCCCCCACAGCTTACAAGCTTTGAACTCCCATTCTCACAGGTTGGGGCCAGAAATGCTGATTTGTACCCGTCACCCCCACTGCACCGTTCTGAGGACAACAGCCTTGGGCAGCTCCTTGCAAATGAATGCTAGCTGTGTGGTCTGAGACCTTGCATCTCTGTGGCCACAACAGGTTGGTCCTGGAATAAGGGCTGATCTAAGGAAGCCATTTATTGGATGCCCAGGAGTCACTCTGGTAGTAAGATTTTGCCCACCAGGGTGTTCCATCTTGGAAAGTGACTAGCTGGACCAATGAGATCTTCTCTAGGTAATTTCAAAAGTGGGATAACTCACAGAAGTCAGGCTGGAAAAAGGAGAAACAAAGGCAAGGAAAAGGGCAAGAAGGATGCCTGCTTCTGAGATAATGGGGGAAGACAGGACACTATAGTCAAGATGAGCCTTCCAGACAAGCCTAATCCCCTCACCTCCTCCAGGCCTGGCTGAGCCCATCAGGGCAGCTTTTTCTCCTTCCCCATCTCCCAGGTTTACCAGCCACACCTTGTTTTCATCCAGCCTCTCCTGGAGTGAATGGCCACACCCAAAGGGTGTTGATTGGGGACTAGATTGAGGTCAGATGCAGGGAAGTTTCAGCAGACTGTCTCAGCTTGTTTAATGACTCTAGTAGCTAAGGAGATGAAGACATAGATGATATGCTTATCAAATGAGGGCATGACCTAGACCTGTGGTTGGCAAACTGAGGCTGGCGAGCCACATGCGGCTCTTCGGCCCCTTGAGTGTGGCTCTTCCACAAAATACCATGGCCTGGGCGAGTCTATTTTGAAGAAGTGGCGTTAGAAGAAGTTTAAGTTTAAAAAATTTGGCTCTCAAAAGAAATTTCAATCTTTGTACTGTTGATATTTGGCTCTGTTGACTAATGAGTTTGCTGACCACTGACCTAGACTGAGCGGGATAGGGAGAAGCTGAAGAGATAGGTCAATCCAATGTGATGACACTCAAGGGACATGGGAAACACTCCCTCCACCCAGAATGAAGCTCTATAGCTCTTCTGAAAAATACTTGGCACATCTAATTGGCTGCAGAAAAACAGCCCCCAGGGTGAGGGATCGCCCCAAAGGGAAAAACACCAAAATGCTTGAATCCTAAGGTAATGAAACTATGATCTCTAGTTCAATCTCCACCAATGGCCTAGAATGAAATGCCATCCATGCCTGGGCTACTGCAGTAGTACATGTTTTCCATGGGAGGGGTAAAGGAACTGATGATACCTAGGTCATCATCTCAATCTTTCCTTCCTCCCTCGCTTCTTTCCTTTGTCCCCCTCCCTTCTTCCCTCTCCCATCCCTCCCTTCCTCCCTTCTTTCCTTTCTCCCCCTCCCTCCTTGCTATCTTCCCCTCTTCCCCTAGGTATTTGGCCTAACCTAATGAGAAGGCCAAAGAAGTTTTACAGGGAAGCTTGTATCTTGAAGAATGAGTAAGAGTTTAGTTTTGTCTGACAGATTTAGAAGGGGGAGGGATGAGGGGAAGGGCATCCCAGTTTGAGAGGATGGTGAGACATTTTGAACCACCTAGAGGTTGGGGAATGGCTGAAAGAAACTGTGATCATACAGTGCAAGACTTTATATGTCATATGAAGGACTGTCGCCTTTATCCTAAGGTCCATTATTAAAAGTTTTAAAGCAGGGGTCAACCAAATCTCAGGTTAGATAGATCACTCTGGTAGCAGGATGGAGGATGGACTAGAGAGGAAAAAGATCAAGGGCAGGTAATCCAGTTGACCAGAACAGTAGCCTCCTGTCTCCTTGCTGGCAGAAATCACCCTCTGGGTAAAGGGCTAAAAATGTCAGACACTGCTTTCCCAGCCTCCTTGGAAGCTAGATATGGTCATGTGACCTGAATTGGCCAATGTTATCCAAGGGAATCCTTCTGGGGAAAGTGGGAAAAAATCCTCCCTGATGAAAAGAGAAAATTGAAGAGGAAAATGTCTTACCTGCATTTAGACTTGCATTGTGAGAGGTGATGTTAGATCCATGGCAGTTGTTTTTCACATTATAGGAGAAAGTCAGGAGAATCAAGCCCTAACATCTGTCCTGGGGTAGATTGCCCCCTGGCTGCCTCCTGTGGATAGAGGTGGCTAACATTTACTGAATGCTGTCCCAACACATTTGCATATATTGATTCTTAAATTTCTCATAATAACCTAATAAGGAAATGAAAGAATCAATACATGTATTATTATCTACACATGTAATACATGTAGGTTATTATCTATACCTTACAGATGAGGAAATGGACGCACAGAGAATTGAAGTGACTTGGGCACAGAATGACCAAGTCCACACAACAACTGGAAAATGAAAGAACCAGTACTCAACATCCTACTTAGTTAAGGTGTCTATTGGGCATTCTGTAACGGACAGCTGGGGGGAATCCAGACTGATTGAGGAGGCTACTGCCATGGCCTAGGAAAGAGGTGATTCACCCTGAGCTGGGCATTGGCCCTGGAATGGGCACAGGAGATGGATTAGAGCAGCCTGGGGCAAACTACGGCCCGCGGGCCGGATCCGGCTATTCTATCCGGTTCTCTTGCTCTCCCCTCCGCTCCTTTACTTTGAATTTATATTAGTTCACACAAACACTCCATCCATGCTTTTGTTCTGGCCCTCCGGTCCAGTTTAAGAACCCATTGTGGCCCTCGAGTCAAAAAGTTTGCCCACCCCTGGATTAGAGGGACACGTGGGAAGTAGAATCTTGGTGCCCTGTTGGATGAGAGCAGTGAGGGAGAGGAGGAAATAGGCGACTGGGAAAGGGTAGGTCTCAGGAAAAGGTGCTTGGTTGGGATGGTTGAGTGCCCCTTTGGAGTTGTCAGGTGGCACTGGGGTCTGGCAGGCCCTTGGAAACTCATATGTGTCAAAAGGGGGTGGGTGGCTCTAGAGCTGGAGTTGTTGACAGGGACAGAGAGCTAATGATGTGCAATTAGATGAGGTGACCCAGGGCCTGATGATGAAGAGGAGGAAAGGGGACTGACAAGGGGACCCTAGGTTACAGACAACATCCAAAAGGACCAGTGGACTGAGGAGTGGCCAAGAATCAAGGCAGAGAGCCAGAGCTGAAAGCTCTGATGGAGGGACAGGAGTCAGGACAGGCAGGCACAGGCAACTATGAGGCCAAGGTTGCTTTCCCATTGTGGGCGGGGCACAGAAGAGAGAGCTGAGGGCTGAGAGTTGGGGGGTGGTTGGGAGGTGAGGACCAGTAGGCACTTAGTGAGGATCATTCTTCCTAGATGTTTGAAAGGAAGCAGAGAGATTTAGGGTAGAAGGAAGGGGCTCAGGAGGGGGGGAAATCTTTCAGAAGGAGTTTTGAGTGTGTTTGCAGGCTGAGGGGTAGAAGTCAGGGGCGAGGTGGAAGGTAGAGAGAGGATAACAGAGGCAGCCACGCTGTGAGAGTGGACCTGAAACACAGGTGGAGGCTGGTGGCCTGCCCACCGCCCCCTTCCTGTGCTGCTCTCCCCAGGAAGGCAGGAAGTCCGGTGTCTGGCCCTACGCCTCATTTCTCTTTGCATTAGCCAAGGGCAGCTGCTGGGTAAAGAGCAGGGTGGGAGTGAGGCTGTAGTCAGGGAGGAGACTGCAGGATTAAAAGGTTAAAGGAGGCACATTCCTGCAGATGACCCGTCTTCTTACCACCTCTCCAGTTGAGCACCTTCTCCTCTCCCTCCCTCTTCCTGTCCCTGTCAGTGTGAGCTGCAGGGGCTTGAGGGAGCTTCTGGGCACAGGAGATAGATTAGCTCCTGATGAGCTCCATGTTGTTGGGAGCTAGAGGCCTCTGGGAACAGAGCCCAGAGCTGCTGGGGACTACCAGCAGCACTCAAACACAGCTTCCTCCAGGCAGCCTTCCTAGGTTGGTGGAAGCTTGTGGGTTCCAGCACAGCTTACAGCTTATCCAGTAGCCTCACTTCCTAGTACTTGGCCTGGCTGCTTCATATTGATCCTCACTCTGACCTTGGCATTTCTGAAGTAGGCAAGTGTCTGTCTATGAACGTGGTCAGAATGGCCCTTCTTTCCTCCCCAAGGCACATTCTGGGTGAGAAGTGGGCTTGGGGACAGCAAGATGGGCAGCCCCTGGGGGTTTGCTGGAGCTCGAGAGCAGAGTCCTCATGAGGAGGTGTCGAGAAGGGACTGTAGGCAGGTGAGGTATCCTTCCAGAGCTGCAGTGGTCCTGAGTCCCACCCTCTATCTTGGGCCTTGGCTGAGCCCCATGCCTCTGCAGCTGTCCTGACTCAGGGGCCAAAGAAGATGCCTCCCTAGAGCCCTGGCTGCTCCCACCTTCATTGGAGACAGCCCCAGGTAAGCCACGTCCTGGGCAGGACACTGCAGGTCACCCAGCTCTGGGGCTGCCAGCCCCTCCTGCCTCTTAGTCCACATCCACTTTTAAAGGGAGACAAGGGGCCCATCCCTCTGTGGGCAGCAGGGCCTTGTGTAGAATGGGTGGTACCCGATGGACTGGGACAGGCCCTGGAGCCAGACTGCTTGGGTTCCTCGGTTCAAATCCTCACTCTGCAAGTGTCAGCAGAGCAACTGTGGGCATGTTTTTAGCCTCCCTGAACTTCTGCTTCCACTGGTAAAATAGGGCCAATAATCATGTCTACTGCATGGCATTGCGGTAGGATTTAGACAGGGATCCATGAGCTGGTGCATCGGCAGTTGCCGTAATGGTTGGCTGTGGGATTTTACAACTTGATGCTCCTGTAGGGGCAGCCCCGTCTGCTGGCAGCTCAGGGCACCCTCCATCCTGGGCTGCGAGGGAGCAGACAGACAGGAGACAGCACAGTCTAGGGGTGGAATGTGCGTGTGTTCAAGTGGAACTGATCCGTGAAGCGGACCCTGGAATTCACTCCACTCATCTGCTGAATCCCAAATGGAAACAAATACAAATGCTCTTTATAAACAAAGACAGCGTCTTGAGAGAGCAAACCAATAAGCCGGTCTGAACTGGAACTGAAGCACTGGGTTTTCTGACAATTTTCCATCTAAACAGAGACTACCCCAGGCCCCATCCCAAGACCTCTCTCTCCTCCAGGCCTGGATTCGGGTGGCCGCCTGCACCTCCCTCTCCTGCAGCCCTGCCACGTTCCGGGGACTCTCCAGCTGTTGGGAAATTCCTTCAGCTGCCAGCGGCTTCCCTTCCAGTGGCAACCTGATGCAAGAGGGATGATGTGGCCCTGGCCCCTTGGGGGCTACTGAGGTCAGCAAACACGTTCCCCCAGACCTGGACACGTGCGTAGCTTCACACTGAGGATGGGGGTTCCCAAGGCCCACCTTCCCCTGACGACACTATCTGGGGGACAGAAGTCATCAGGGAAGAACAAGGTTACCACTTTCTTTTTTTGTTTATTTTTGTCAATCCTCACCTGAGGATATTTTTTCCATTGATTTTATAGCGAGTGTGGAAGGGACGGGGAGACACACACAGAGAAACATAGATGTGAGAGAGACACATCAATAGGTTGCCTCCCGAATGTGCCCTGACCTGCAGACCTGCAACTGAGGTACATGCCCTTGACCTGAATCAAACCCGCAACTCTTCAGTCCTCGGGCCGACACTCCAACCACTGAGCCAAACCGGCCAGGGCCGTTATCACTTTCTTGGGACCCAGTGCAGGCTCCTGAATTCTCCGTCTGGTCTGGCTTCACTTTTCTCTTTGTCCATCCTTCCCCGCTCCACCCCTCCCCACTCCAAGGTTCCCAAGACCTGTCCCCCACCTTCAAACCTGTGCCACCAGTGAGTGCCCTGCCCACCCTGTTCCTGGGCCTCCCTCATTGGGCAGTGATTCACTGGATCCACATACATTCACGGGCCAGTGCTAAGGACCAGGAGTGATAGCCGGCAAGGTCATGGCCCTTTCTTCTTGCCTGTCTCCCAGGCTATCTCCACTCGCCGCCAGCCCTCTCCCCAAACAGCTCTGACTGAATGCCTGTTCCTCTCACTGCTCCCCATTTCCAAAAAGTGAAAATCAGGGTCCTTGGCAGGCGTTCAAGGCTCTTCACAGTCTTTCTAATTTTAACTTATCATTCCTGCCTCCCCATATGCTTCCCATCTTCCAAGTTCCAACCTCCCAGTTCCCAGCACCCCTGAGGCTGCTTCAGACTCTGGCCGCTTATGCCCAGGCCTCAGCGTGCATGCCTGCTAGCGTGGTCTCCCCCACAGGCTGTGGGCTCTCCTGAAAGACTTGGCGGGAAGGCGGATTGCAGGGCTCACCTGGCCTCAGCGCCTCAGACACTCTGGGGATGGAAGGCAGCTCTTAAGCCAGCTGCCCTGGTGGTGGTTCTGGATCTTGCTAACTTTTGAGGAGCCCTGTGGGCCACGGGGGGCCACTGAAAAGTGGCAGGAGAGTGTCTCCACCTCTCTCACAAAGCCCAGTGCAAACAAACTTGAAGGAAAACCGTGTTCCATACGAGGCCTGCCCTGCCCTGGGGTGAACCTGCCTGCAGATGGGGACATACACTTCAGCAGTGACCGTGGAGGGGCCACACTCAGGAGGGGACCTCAAAATACCAGTCTCCTTCATGAAAGGGAGGTGAGAAGGTGGGAAAGGTTTCCGGGTGAGGCTGCCTGCTGGGGACCGCCTTCCCTGTGATGTCGCCAGCCTAATGGGTTGCAAACTGGAGAACATGCAGGGGTGTCATTTTTTTTCTGAGAAGGTGAGAAGTGCGTGGCCTCGGGGGAGAGAAACCAGCTGCACAGTGATCACCGTCGTGGCTGATTCATCCTCAGAGCCAACCCCCATTTCACAGGAGCAGGAAAAATCGCACATCCACATGGCACACGGCACAAAGATGCCGACAGGAGGCTGGACCAACAGGCCCGAGCCCAGGCAGGTGGCAGGTGGCCTGGCCTATGCGTCCCATCTCTGTGCCTTCAGGGTTGACACAAGGGCAAAGCTGGCCTCCGTCCTCTGACTGGTTTCTGACATCCAGTAGCCTGGCCCGAGGGCCACCACTCCCCACAATCTGCTCCCCCGAGGCTTGGCTCGCTCTAATCCTGTTGTCAGCACTGCTCTCAGAGCCAGAACCTCCGTGGTTACAGGCAGCGCTGGGGCGGCAGAAAAAGAACAATGCATGACTCAGGGTTCCATGCTTCTGTTGTGGGTTCTACTTTTGGCCATTGTTCCATTCCTCTATGCCTTTCCCAGAATTCTAAAGGGCGGGGGCAGACCAGCTTGCCAAGAGGGAGACCAAGCAGGGGTGGGGGTGCAGGGCAAAAGGTGAACTTGAGGTGCTGGGTCCAGGAGCAGGGCTGGGAATGGTGGCTTGGTCGGATCTTGGGGCCCTGAAGGGAGATGACCCTTATACCAAGGGTCTCTGCTGCCCTACAGTGTGGCCTGAGGGTTGGGAAACCAGTGGCGCTGACCCGTGCAACCCCTCTGATTACTCAGCGATGCCATTTGAGCTACAGCGGGGGAGATCTGGAAAGCCCAAAGCTCTGAGTCACTTGGGTTCTCAGGCGAGTGATAAGTCCCACACGTCTGCGAGAGACATTGGGCTCGTGAGCTGGCATGTGAGGCAGGCGTGCCTGTGGTTCACACTCGCAGCGGGTGGAGTGAGGGGGGAGAACCGCTCCACGTCCCCTGGCGCACCCTCACCCCATCCACAGAGGGACCCGCAACTGCCCCGCTGCATATGTGGTCCAGGCATGGGGGCACACCCTGGGGCTGAGTCATCCCTTCCAGAAACCCATCAGGCCTTCTTCCTGGGCTCTCAGGCATCAGTGTTCCTCAGGAAGGGTGGGCAGAGGGCTGTGTGGGACCTGACTGCTGTGTCACTGTGCTCCCGTGTTTCTGGAAGGTTCTTTAGATCCCAAGTTTCCCCAGAAACTTGTATGTGATTCATGGCTCTTTGCAGTTTAACACTGTGTGTGTGTGTGTGAGCGTGTGTGTGTGTGAGAGAGCATGTGTGTGTGTGTGTGTGTGTGTGAGCATGTGTGTGTGTGTGTGTGTGTGAGAGAGAGAGAGCGTGTGTGTATGTGTGTGTGAGAGCAGGTGTGTGTGTGTGAGAGAGAGAGCATGTGTGTGCGTGTGTGTGAGTGCATGCCCGCTGGCACAGTCGATTCCCGCCCTGGATTGTGAATACCCGCGGTCCTGCCTGGAAACCGTGAGATGCACCAGCTCACCTCGTCTCACCTTTCCTCCCCTCACTTCCTCTGCGTGGCATTCAGGTGCAGTCTGCTGGAAAGAGCAGGGCTGGGAAGCCAAGCACCCGGCGTCCAGCTCCACCCTCGGACTGGACTGGGTGTCCAGCCCTGGGCAGTTTCTCGTTCACTGTGGGCCTCGGTTTTCCTGGAAGGAGGAGCCTTGCCTGCCTTTCCCTCCTTCCTCAGAGACCCCGGGAGGGCAGAGGGCTCTGAGGGAGCTGCAGGCCCCACTAAGTGTGGCTCTTGGCCCTGGAAGGGTTTCCTGGCAGCACCTCTCCTCCCTGCTGGCTCAGGCAGGGGCCACAGCACGCTGGGTACCCAGCACCCCACGGCTGGCTCAAGGGACTAATTCCTCCTCCTGCCTCCTCCTTGCTCTCCTTCCCATGGTGCTTTCCTCCCCTTAGCATCCCGTCATCCCACAACCCCATTGAGGGATGCTCTATTGGCCACCACACTTTCCACACTCTTCCACCAACTGTGCCCTCCTCATCCCCTTTTTATCATGTTAGGGCTCTTTTTCTTCCCATTCAGCACTCCTTCCTTGCCTACTTTCTTCCCCTCAAGAGCAGAACATTTCCTGTGGCTCCTGCCATGCCAATTCCCCGTGTCACACGAAGTCACACAACCACATCTCCATCTCTCTCATCTATGAAGTCTTTTGGCACCTGTCTTGGCCCTCAGTGGTCTGCCCCCATTATCTACTGCTGTGTAACAAACACCATCCTATCTAATAAAAGAGTAATATGCAAATTGACTGTCACTCCAACACACAAGATGGCCACCCCCATGTGGTCACAAGATGGCCTGCAGGAGAGGGCAGTTGTGGGCAATCAGGCCAGCAGGGGAGGGCAGTTAGGGGTGACCGGGCCAGCAAAGGAGGGCAGTTGGGGGAGACCAGGCCAGCAGGGGAGGGCAGTTGGGAGGGACTAGGCCTGCAAGGGAGGGCAGTTGGGGGTACCAGGCCTGCAGGGGAGGGCAGTTGGGGGTGACTGGGCTGGCAAGGGAGGGCAGTTAGCGTTATCGGGCCAGCAGGGGAGGGCAGTTGGGGGCGACCAGGCCTGCAGGGGAGGATAGTTAGGGGCGACCAGACTGGCAGTGGAGGGCAGTTAGGGGCAATTGGGCCAGCAGGGGAGCAGTTAGGTGTCGATCAGGCTGGCAGGGGCGTGGTTAGGCCAGGGGGTGATCAGGCTGGCAGGCAGAAGTGGTTAGGGGCAATCAGGCAGGCAGGCAGGCAGGCAGGCAGGCAAGCTGTTGGGAGCCAGCAGTCCTGGATTGTGAGAGAGATGTCCGACTGCCTATTTAGGCCCAATCCCGGTCGGACATCCCTCGAGGGGTCCCAGATTGGAGAGGGTGCAGGCTGGGCTGAGGGACACCCCCCCGCACCATGCACAAATTTTGTACACTGGGCCTCTAGTTTTACTATAGTCCACAATTGTGTGGGTCAGGAATTTAGAAATGGCTCGGCTGGACAATCCTGCTCCTCATCGTGATGCTGGCTAGTCACTCAGCGGGCCTCAGCTGGAGAAAGGGCAGGCTGGAGGGTCTAAGACGCCTCACTTATACGTCAGGTATCCCCAGCCTACTCCCCCCCCCCCCCCCCCCCCCCCGCAGAGCGAGTGTTCCCAGAGGCCCAGAGAGAAGCTGTCAGGCTGAGCCCAGCCAGGTCCACCATGAATCTTACAGGTGACCTCTCCAGCATGCGGTCTCAAGGGTAGGCATTCTGGTTGACAGCCCCAGCTGAGCCAGCCACATTTAGGAAGAAGGAATTAGATCCATTCCCAATGGAGAGACTAGCAAAGACTTTCAAGCCATCTTTTATCTACCACACCACCTTTCAGCGGGCTGAGCTGAGGCCCCTCACTTTGCCCTTGCAGATGAGCGGTTACTGTGTAACTCCTTGCTAGGTCCTTGTTGACCTTGGCTTTCCCAGCGAGGCTGTGTGCACTCCCCCAGGGAGGGAGGAGAGAGACATCTCGGCCAGGTGCTGCCAGCAGAGGCTGTACCCCACAGATGTTTAACAAAGACAGCAGGAGAGGCCCCCAGAAGCTGGAACAGGGGTTCCAGCTGATACCCATGAGCTGTCCTCTAAGCACTAGGTACAGCCCTGCGACTATGAAATCCTGGTTCAGATCTTGTTAGGGCGCAGTGATGTGGGACCCCAGACAGATGAAGTAAAACGCACCTGGCCAGAGTGGGCAAGGTGCATGCAGTCTTAATGATGGCAGTTCACTCACGGCTCTTGGTTGCTGCAGGTGTGACGTTACCAGACTGAAATCAGCTGAATACTTGTGATTTGCACCTGCTTCAGCAGTAGAGGGCTGTATGGCATGAAGGTCAGTGCATAGGTCCTGGGGTCTTAACGCTGCTGCGTTCCAACCCTTGATCCACCACTTGCTATTGCGCAACCCCAATGGAGTTGCCGCATGTTCCCCAAACCTCAGGTTCCTTTTCTTTATGGTAGAACAGGAAATAGCACCTATCTCATTGTGGTGTTGCAAGGATTTAATAAGATAACGAAGATTAGCAGCTGTCATTACTGTCAACATTGTCCTCAATCATTAGGCACCAACTAGGAGGAGAGGGAAAGAAGAAAAAAGAGAAAAACTTCAGGAAAACTAATAATTACAGAAAGAAGCACCATTAGTTAAAACATAAATAGAAATAATTTATGACTAAGTTGCACTGCAGTACAAGTTCATTTACAGAATGCCTTCACACACTTCAGCACCTTACTTAAACATGTGCTTTATTTTGACAAAGTTATATACATACATGATTTTAAAAGTTTAGTAGTCTTACCTCCCTGCTTCTCTGGTCCCACTTCCCAGAGGCAGCCACCTTTAACTCTTTCAGGGACATCAGTCTCCATGTTTTTAAGTATCATGCTTATCCAGCCTTTTATTTTTTGTAGATTTAGATATTATCTATTCGTTTCCTACTTCAAGAAATGAAATTTTAGCTACCACTCCCTCCCCAACATACAGATATACTTGCCCTCTGTCCAGCCTTCTAATAGAATTTTATGTTTTTGGCTGGACTAATACTTAGTCTCGACATCATGACCATATAATTCATTCTTCACAACTGAGCCATGTAGGGTATACTATGAGCACATTTCCCTTCTTGTACAACTTTTCATTTTCCCTGGGGTTAACACTAGTAATTAATGTTTGGTTGCTTAGTTGCTTTTTAGGGTTTGAGAACCAGTGGGGTTGAAGGAAGTATAGCAGATTTACATCTTACCTGGGAAGTAAGTGGACAAGTTACCAGAAGACCTCAGGGTGTCCAATATTAGAGCAGACAGGCACAGAGTTGCAGGCTAGTTATGAGACAAATGGGGAAAAGGTGGAACTGGGTGGCAGGAGATCTCTATGAGGAGGCAGGAATTTCAATTCCATGAATGATTTTAGAAGATGTGGCATATGCCACATGTAGAGAGAGATTGGCAAAGACCTGAAGCTCCAGCCGGCATTGAGTAGGAACATCTTTGATGTCACTGTTTTAGGTAGACAAGGAGCAATGACACAGCCAACTTTAAGGTGCTGCAAGCACCATAGGAATAGAAATATTTCTGCAAGTGAATCACTTGGCCCTTAACCACCCCATCTCCTGGGAAACTGGAAACCACTCTCCAACCAAATCTAGCAGAGTAAAATTACGGGAAAGATCTGTTTTATCCAGGACTAAACAGTTTGACTAGACATCAACACATAAACAATTGTTGACAGCTTCTAGTATAAATCCTAGTCCTGGACCAATATATGCACCCTCTGTATGGGCAAGGAAAAGTCATCAGACACATGAACAAATTTAGCAGCTCTAAAGGGATCCACACAGAGAAAAGAGAAGATGAATGCCCCCTTTGAAACAAATTTACTCCATTAAACATGATTTTTAAAAATATATTTTTATTGATTTCAGAGAGGAAGGGAGAGAAAGAGAGAGAGATAGAAACATCAATGATGGGAGAGAATCATGGATTGACTGCCTCCTGCATGTCCCACACTGGGAATTGAGTCTGTAACCTGGCCACATGCCCTGACTGGAAATCGAAGGGTGACTTCCTGGTTCAGAGGTTGACACTCAACCACTGAGCCATGCCAGCCAGGCTAAACATGATTTTAAGAAGGAAATATTTTACATTTATATTCCCAATGAGATGAGGAGGAACCTGAAATCAAGATCCAACAGTAGTTGAATCTCTCTTTTGGATTTTTAATTGTCAATCATTACATTAATTTCTTGGCAGGACCCAGTACTCAAGAATTGGCTTCCTGTCATCCTTTTGCTGTGCAGTTACTGGCTTCTTTCTCATCTACATGGTGGCCCAATTGGCCATTGGCAGCTCTGGGCTTTGCTTTTGTAATAGTGCCAGCAGAATTCACTCCCATTGACCAGGCCTTGGTCAGTATCCATTACTATATCAATCATATGGCCAAGGGATTGCCATGCTTTCATTGTCATATATCTGTTTAACTTGGGGTCTGAGGATGGAATCATCTCCACCCAGACCATCAGAATGGAGAATGAGGAGAGTGGTTCCTAAAAGGAAGAGATGGGTGCTGGGCCAGCAGAAACAACTGTTCACATACCAACCTAATTTGTATTCATGTGGAAGGCAACACAGAGATGTTCTTAGATATGCCAGTATTCAGAAAGTATATCCCTTCTAAAACACTGCTTGAAGAAATATAACTGAGAAGTGGATCAAAATAACTCCAATATAGAAGATGTGCTATGAAATAAATGGTGGCAAGCAATAAAACTGTAAAATTTAGAGTCAGTGTACAAATCGCTAGTAACATAATTAGAAATTTAATAAAAATGGGGAAAATTCTTTAGAGAGCTAACCAAAGTGAAAAGAAATTTATAGAATTAACCTAGACCCAAAACCTCTGGTTATTCCAGTGAAAATCCTCAGATTAGGTTAACCCAGGAAGGGAGATGGCTGTGAAGTAGGAAAGAGTCAGAGCAACCTGGAACCCACCAGGATAAACAGGAAACGTGTCTGTCTCCCACTGCTTTCCTAAGCCAGCACCAATGTACTTGCAACGGGACCAGGATTCTGAAAAGCAGGAGATGAGTGGAGCCGCGGGGCTGGCTGCTGCCCACACCAAGATCAGCTGCAGTTACACAGCATTTGTAAACTGCAGTAGTACCTGTTTCTACACTGACCTTTGATTTAAAAGGATCATTGCTCCTTTGCTTTTGCAACCCAAATAGCACAAACATTTCCCTTGGAGCCTACTCTAACCCATAGCCTCATACAGAAGGGAATTCTGTGAAATGTAGCTCCTTCCGTTTAGCTAAGTGGTCACAGTACAAAGCCATAACAATAATAAAATAAGAGAGAATGAAAGCAAATGCATTTAATAGTTAACTAAAAATTTTACAGAAGAGTAATAAAACAAACCTAATGAAAGGGAAAAAATTAATAAAGACAAAAGTAAAATAATGAACTAGTACATGAAGACTCAATAGACTTATTATAAAAACCAAAGTATTTATTTGTGGAAAAGCCAATAAAGTAAGAAAATCTTGCCTGGCCAGTGTGGCTCAGTAGTTGAGCATTGACCTGAAGGTCATGGTTCGATTTCTGGTCTGGCACATGCCTGTGTTGAGAGCTCAGTCTCTGGTAAGGTGCTTGCAGGAGGCTCTGATCAATGATTCTCTCTCATCATTGATGTTTCTGTCTTTCCCTCTCCCTTCCTCTCTGAAGTCAATTAAAAGAAAAAGGATAGGGCCTGTTTTTTAAAAAATTCTTTATCAGTGCTAATAAATAAGAGAATTCACAAAATGTTATGCATGAGAGAAAGTGCAAAACCTTAGTAAGCACAATTTCTAAGAAAAGAATAGCAATAAGAAACTGGAAATCCAAATTAAAAATACCAGTTGCAAGAACATTAAAACCTTAAAATAAACAAATGCAAGACCTTTACACTGAAAATTACAAAAGCTTGCTGAGAAGTTAAATATAACTAAAATAATAAGAGAGATGTACCATGTTCATGAATTAATTGGTCTTAATATTGTTAAAATTTTAATTGTCATCCAAATTATCTATAGATTCAGAACAACCCAAATCAAAATCCCAGCAGGCCTTTGGTTTGTTTTTGTTTTTTTTTTTTGGTTGAGAGAGTGGAGGGGTAGAAATTGATGAGCTGATTTTAAAATTTATATGGAAATGCAAAAGATCTAGAGTACACAAAACAATGTTGTAAAATAGGACAAAGTTATAGGACTTAAATTATTTGGTTCCATGAATTTAAAACTATAGTAATCAAGACAATGTGATATTGGTGTGAAGATAGACACACAGATCAATGGAACATATATGGTTCATTGACTTTTCTACAAAGGTGCCAATGTAATTAAATAGAGATACTTTTTCAGCACATGGAACAAGAACAATTGCATATTTATATGTAAAAAGAGCTAATACTATAAAACTTGTAAAAGAAAATAGAAAGAAATCCTTGTGATGTTAGGTTAGGTAGGTTTCTTAGGACACAGAAAGCACAAAGTATAAAATAAAAAATACTAAATCACACTTCATAAAAAAATTCTTGCTATTTGAAAGGCACCTAAGAAATGAAATACATGGTATAGATTGGGAGAAAGATTTGCAAACCTATCTGTTGTATAAAAAAGTCTTATACCTTTAATATGAAGGCAAATACTGAGTAAAAGATTTGAGTAAACACTTCATCAAAGAAGATATATGAATAGCAAAATAGCCCATGGAACTTGTATGCATGCATATAAGCATAACAAATGCACACATACGGTGTGTGTGTGTGTGTGTGTGTGTGTGTGTGTGTGTGTGTGTATGTGCTAGGAGGGTGGGGGTGGCCGGGAGTGGTCAATGAGGGAAAAAGGAGACTTATGTAATACTTTAAACAATAAAGAATTTAAATTAAAAAAAAGCCCATGACAAAATGATCATCATCATGAGTCATCAGGGATATATAAATTAAAACCACAATGAGCTATCACTGTACTCATACCTGAATGGCTAAAGTTAAAAAGTTTGATAATACCAAGTTTTGGCAGAAATGTGAAAATGAGAACTCTCATACATTGCTGACGGGAATGCAAAATGGTACAGCCGCTTTAGAAACAGTCAAATTCTTTTTTTTTTCCTAAGAGGAAGGGAGAAGGAGAGAGAGATAGAAACATCAATGATGAGAGAGATTGATTGGCTGTTTTCTGCATGCTCCACACTGGGGATCGAGCCCACAACCAGGGCATATACCCTGACCAGGAATCAAACCGTGACCTCCCAGTTCATAGGTTTATACTCAAGCGCTGAGCCATGCCGGAAGGGGAACAGTCAAATTCTTATAAATTTAAACATATATTCCAGTAATCTCACTTCTATTTATCTAAGAGAAATGAACAATGTGTCCACACATAGACTTGTACACAGTGGTTTATATAGCAGCTTTATTTGTAATAGCCTCTGAATTAGTTTCCTGAGGCTGTTGTAACAAATTCCCACAAACTTGGTGGCTTAAAAAAACATAAAATTATTCTCTCACAGTTCTGGAGGCCAGATGTCCAAACAGTTTCACTGTAATGAAATCAAAGTGTAGGCATGGCTATGCTCTGTCAAGGTTCTAGGGGAGAACCCATTTCTTGCCTCTTCCAGCTTCTTGGAATTCCTCGGCTTTGTGGCTCCATTACTCCAGCATCTTCAAATTTCTCTCTGCCCAGTTTTCATATCTCCTCCACTGTGTCAAATCTGTCTCTGCTTCTATCTTACAAAGACACATGTGACTGCGTTTAAGGCCCACCCTGCAATCATCTTCCCATCTCAACATCTTCAATTAAACCACATCTATAAAGATGCTTTTTCTTATAAAATAACACAGGTCCCAGGGATTAGTATGAGCTTCTCTGTGGGGAAGCCATTTTTTGAGGGTACCATAGCCCCAACAGGAAATAATCCAAATTTTCTCCTACTGAGGAATGAATAAGCAAATTCTGGTATATCTGTATATTAGAATCCTACTCAATAATAAAAAGGGACAAATTATTGATACATTCATGGATAAATCTCAAAAACATTATGCTGAACAAAAGAAGTCAGATACAAAACACAAATTCTGTCTGGTTCAATTGCTGTGAAATTCTAGGAAGTTCTATCATAGTTTTAGTGATAGAAAGCAGACCAGTGGTTGCCTCGGGCGGAGGTGGAAAGAGGGCAAAGAGAACTTTTCGGCACAACAGAAAAAGAACTGTATTTTTTGGTGGGAGTTACAAGAGTACATTAATTGGTTAAAACCTATTGAATTATAAACTTAAAATGGGTGAATTTTGAATGTAAAGTATACTTCAGTAAAGCTTATGTTAAAAAGGAAAAGGCTATCAGCCGAAGAAATTTGAAAATCTAGATGAATTGGTTGAGTTTTAAGAAAAATGTAAAGTCTGAATAGAGCTATAAAGAAGAAGTTTGTGAAGAACTTTGTCCTCTTTCCTCTCCTCCCAACTGCACCATAGAGACAGAAGGTAGATGTTCTTGCTGGTGATTTATTTCAAAACAGAGAAGCACAATGCAACTTAAATCACTCTAGGGAATAGGTAAAGAAGGAAAAGTTTTAAATTTATTTAATGAAATTTATTTCACTCTAATACAAAAACTATATAGAACAGCACAAAACAGAAAGCTACTGAATAATATGCTCATGAATAAAACATTAACAAATCAAGTGCATTCCTATGTGAAAAGAATAAATACACTCTGCTAAAATAGGGCTCATTCCAGAAATGCAGATTTAGTTTGAGAAACTAAAAAGCAAAATAAAACAAAACAAATACACACACACACACACACACACACACACATACACACATACACACACATACACACATACACACACATATACACACACACACACATAGGTAGAGATTAATTAACTTTGGACTTTTGCTTCTCTACACTCTCTCTCCAAGTACTCAGGGCAGGTGCTGGTGGTGGTGGGTTTCTTGTAACAGTGTTGTTGCTTTCTAGGGTGCAAAGGTGAGTGAAGCCCAGTCCCAAAGAGTTATTTGTGTGTGTTTTTAAGTGACTAGTGATTGAGATGGATTTCTGGTGCCCTGCCTCTTCACTCTAGGACTCTTCCACTCTCACCCCCTCAGCCCCTTGGACCCACATAGACAGGGATCTGGCTTTCCCTCAGTTGCCCTGACTAACAGAGAAGACAATATCCCCAGCAAAGATGAGCTCAGGTCAAAATAAGACTGGCTAGAATCATAGCTATTTCAAATAAAAAATAACACACAGAGTATAGATTCCTTCAGAAGGGGAAATATCAGAACAGACAGAACAACAATTTAAAATTAGAGTAATAAACTAAATGATAAAGGAAGATAGTAGCAATATCTAACATCTTATAACAAGAACAAGAAACCATAAGCAATGATCAAGAAGAAATATTAGGTACGAAAATAGTAGTTAAAATAAAGAATAGAATAATGGGGATAAGTAGCAGGCTGGATCTATGTGGGGGATGAATTAGTGGCATGAAAGACCAGACTGAAATATTCTCCTTTAAGGAAGGAGAAAAAGACAAGTAAATAGAAAATATGAAAAGAAAAGCCAAGGCACATGGAAGATCAAGGTAGAATGCTAACATCCGATCTAGTTAATGGGAGTCCCAGAAAGAGAGAAAAGTAGAAAATGGAGAGGAGGACGTACTGAAGAAACAACGATTATAAATTTCCTAGAGTTAAATAGAAGGAAATTAGGAGGAGGAGAAAAAAAATGCTTTAGATCAAAAGAGATGGCAGAGAACAAGTAGGAAACATGAAATGGAAATGTGAAATTTAAAAATAGCAAAGTCTATGAGAAATTCTAGTTGGTTTGGCTCAGTGGATAGAACATCAGCCTGTGGACCAAAGAGTCCCGGGTTCAATTCCAGTCAAGGGCATGTACTTTGGTTGCAGGCTACTCCCCCAGCCCGAGCTCTGGTCGGGTCTAGTGCAGGAGGCAACCAATCAATGTGTTTCTCTCACATTGATGTTTCTCTCTCTCTTCCACTCTCCCTAAAAATCAATGGAAAAATATATCCTCGGGTGAGGATTAACAAACAAACATACAAACAAACAAACAAACAAACAAATAAAAATCCAGATGTATGTTATTTACAAGACTCACTTAAAGCTAAGTACAAGTAAAGTTAATAGTAAAAAGAAGGAAAAATAGATCAGTACATACTAACCTAAACACAATTGGTGTAGCTATATCAATATCAAATAAAATTGACATTAAGGCAAAGGGTATGATTAAGGATGGATAAAGCACTACATAATGTATTGATAAAACATTAATTTTTGCCAAGAAGATATAACAATTTTAAACATATTGAAGAAATAATGATAATAAATTTGCATCCAACAAAAGAACCTCAAAATAGATAAAGTAAATATAAATAACACAGAGGAAGTAAATCTACCACCACAGTAGGAGACCTCAACTTTCTTAATTATTTCAGCAAAGAGATATTAATAATACAAATTATAAGCTTGATGTAATGGGCATTTCTGAAGTCCTGTATACAAAAATTAGAAAGTACATATTTTTTTCTCAAACACACCAGAAATATTTATAGTTTCAAATAATAGGTTTAACACAGAACATGATATTTGACCACAGTACATTTAATTTAGAAGTAACAGAAAGATAAAGAAACCTTACGCATTTGGATACTTGAAAAATACATTGCTAATTAACTCATAGAACAATAAGGAAGTATAATAGAAATTTAAAGATATTTAAATCTTAATGATCATGAAAACTCTAAAAATCAGAGCTTGTGGAACTTTTTAAAAGTATCGTTTTAAATGTGTATGTAGAAAACAAGACAGCCTCAAAGTTAATGAGCTATGTGTCTAGCTTGTAAGAAGGTAGAAAAAGAAAAATAGAATACAACAAAATGAAGAAGAAACAGATAAACATAAGAATGGAATATCATGAAATAGGAAAAAAGATATAATAAAGAATATCAATAAAACTAAAAGTTGGATCTTCAAATTAACTCATAAGATAAACCAATCTCTGGCAAGACTATACCCCCTCCCCAAAGACACATGTAAACACATAATATGAATGTAAAGAGGGGAGCAACTTCACTTAGAGATTTAAGGATAAGAGGACACCATCAGCAACTAGCAAGTATATGCCAATAATTTTGCATACGTAGACAAAACAGGCAGATTCCTAGAAAACTGCAACTAAAAGAATTAAAATAAAGTCTTCCCACAAAGAAAGCATCAGTTCCAGATGGTTTTACAGATGCATTCTATAACCCTTTCAAAGAATCCATCATTACATACTGTGCAATTCTTTCAGGCAGTAGGGAAAAAAGGAATGCAACATATTCTGTGAGGACTGTACTCTCCTGAAACCAAAGCTGAACAAAGACATACTGAGGGAAAAGAAAAGGAAAAAAAGAAGGAAGGAAGGGTGGGAGGGAGGACGGAAAGACTACAAGCCCATTTCACTCAAAGGTATAGATACTAATATCTTAAACAAAATATTTTCTTTTTTAAAAATAAATTGGCACTTGCCATTTGTTGATTTGTTGATAATAGCCATTCTGACAGGTGTGAGATGGTACCGCATTGTTTTGATTTGTATCTCTCTGATGATTAGTGACTTTGAGCAGGTTTTCATATGTCTCTTGGCCTTCCTCTGTCTTCTTTCGAAAAGTGTCTATTTAGATCAGTTGCCCATTTTTTGATTGGGTTGTTTATCTTCTTTTTGTTAAGCTGCATGAGTTCCCTGTAAATGTTGGAGATTAAACCCTTATCGTTGATATCTTTGGCACATATGTTCTCCCATGCAGTGGGCTTTCTTGTTGTTTTATTGATGGTTTCCTTTGCTATGCAAAAGCTTTTTATTTTGACGTAGTCCCATTTGTTTATTTTCTCTTTAGTTTCCATTGCCCTAGGAGCAGTATCAGTGAAGAAATTGCTTTGGCATATGTCAGAGATTTTTCTGCCTATGGATTCCTCTAGTATTTTTATGGTTTCCCGTCGTATGTTTAAGTCCTTGATCCATTTTGAGATTATTTTTGTGTATGGTGTAAGTTGGTGGTCTAGTTTCATTTTTTTGCATGTATCTGTCCAGTTTTCCCAACATCATTTATTGAAGAGACTGTCTTGACTCCATTGTATGTTCATGCCTCCTTTGTCAAATATTAATTGAGCATAGTGATTTGGGTCAATTTCTGGGTTCTCTATTCTATTCCATTGATCTATATGTCTGTTCTGGTGACAATACCAGGCAGTTTTGAGAAGAGTGGCTTTGTAATACAGCTTGATATCTGGTATTGAGATCCCACCTACTTTGTTCTTCATTCTCAAGATTGCTGTAGCACTGGTTGATTCTTGTATGTGCCCTGACTGAGGATTGTACTGGCAATCTTGGCATATTGGGACAACACTCTAAACAACTAAGCTACCTAGCCAGGGCCCTTTCCCCGCTTTTAATGGAACTTAATAAAATGATTCTAAACTTTGTGTGAAAATAAAAGACCAAGAATAGCCAGGATACTTCTGAAATAGAAGAGCAGAGGAGGATAATTGTTCTATCAAATATGAAAACAAATTATGCAGCTCTAGCAATTAGAATAGTGAGATACTGGTGCAGGGAGAGCCTAATTAAGTAATGGAATAGAAGAGGAAGCCAAATCCCAACCCCAGACATGAACTTGAGTACAAGGAAAAGGTGACATATCACACCTGCAAAGAAGAGAACATGGCTAGAAAACAATGGTTATTCATGTGGAAGAAGATTAAATTGGAATTCTGCCTTTCACCATGTACAGAAATCAACTCAAAATAGTTTGAAGACTTATGCACTAATATCCAAAATTTAAAAATCATTTCTTAATCAAGAAACAAAAATGTTAACTATAAGGAAAAGATTGATAGATTTGTCTATGTTAAAATTAAGAACTTGGTGCTGGAACCAATGGACATCCATATGCAAAAATAAATAAATAAATCTAGATACAGACCTATATCCTTCACAAAAATGAACTCAAAATGGATCACAGATCTAAATGTAAATCTATAAATGCAAAGCTATAAAACTTCTAGAAAATAACATAAGAGAAAACCTAGATGATATTGGGTATGACAATGACTTTTTATATACAACACTCAAGGTACAATCCATAAAAGAAATAATTGGCAATCAGGACTTAATTAACTGTATGATTATAATGGTGAATGCATATCATTATACATTTGCCAAAATGCATTAGAATATGCAATATCAAGAGTAAATCCTAATGTATACGATACACTTTGGATTATTATAATGTGTCAATATAGGTTCATCAATTGTAAAAAAAATGTGCCACTCTGGTGAGGGATGTTAATAATGGAGGAGGCTATGCATGTATAGGGGCACAGGTACTGTACATGGGAAATCTCTGTACCTTCCCCTGAATTTTGCTGTGAACTAAAAACTACTGTTAAAGTCTTAAAAACAGAGAGAGAGAGAAATGAAGACAGTATGGCAAAATTAAAAAATTTAGTTCTCTAAAAGACTTTTAAAAGAAAGTAAAAAGTCAAGGTAGAAACAGAGAAAATATTTGCAATATCTACAGATGATGGTGGCTTTGTATCAAGATTACATAAAGAACTTCTACAGATGAATAAGAAAATATATAATAATCCAGTAGAAAATTATCCAAAGGTGTAAGAGACATTTCCTAGAAGAGGAAAGATATCACCCACATATAGATGAAGAGAGGCTCAACATCATTAGTGATAAGAAAACCCCAATTAGGACTATAATGAGATGTCAACCAATTGGCAAAAAAGTCTGACAATATGATTCCTAAGGATCTCTTTCTTATGCATTACTGCTGGGAGCTTACATTTATATAACCACTGTGGAAAACAATTTGGGATTACCTCCTAAGGTTTATCATACCTTTTGAGCCAGCAATTATACCTCTGGAATTCTACTTCTATATATATCCAAGACATTTGCACATGTACAACAGGAAGTATCTACAAGAATGTTCAGAGCAGTATTGCTCACATTAGCAAAAATCTGGCAACCTAAGTGCCCATCAGTGGAAGAGTCAGTGAATAAACTGTGATATATTTACATGATAAAATATTACACAGCAGGCAAAACACATGAACTAACATAATACACAGCTATGTGGATGAATCTTAGTGATATAATATTAAATGAAAAATGTAAGTACCAGAAGACTAAATTCTGCCTAATACCTTTTTTTTAAAAGTTAAATAAAATAAAAGCATATACAATATTAAGAATATATATAGTTAATAAAAAGAAAAGTACAAAAAATAAATGCAGGTTTATGAATGATAATTAACTTGAGTTGGGTAGAGGGAGATCATGTGGTTAGATGCACGTTGTTGTCAAGGTCCAAACTTTTGTTTTGGGTATGGGTTCCTATATGTTTATGCAATTCTAACTATCTGTCTATCCATTTCAATTATTTATTGCCTCATAAAAAGTCATCCTGGGGTTAATGACTTAACATTTGTTGTTATCATACTTCATGATTCACTGGGTCAGAATTTAGACAGGGCACAGAGGGGCTTGTCTTTGTTCCACAATGGCTGGGTCAGTTGGGATGAATCCCATAGCGGAGTTGGGGAGGGGGAGCCTAGAACAGTGAAGGTTGGCCAGGCATTTCTCTATCTCAGTGGAACTAGGCTTTTGCACAGCATGGCAGCCTCAGCGTAGTTGGACTTCTTCCACAGTGGCTCAGGGCTCAAGAGCGACTGCATTGAGAGGACTAGGTGGCAGCTGAAAGGCTTCTTATGATAGCCTCAGATAACAAGGGAAGGAAGGAATAGACTCCACCTCTCAAAGAGGGAAAGGCATGTAATACGAGAAAGAGAAACCGATGGCAACCATCTTGGAGACAAGCTACCACATGACCTACCTAACTACATAAATAAATGAATGCATAAAAATAGGTCATGCGTAAATCAATGAGACTGAGTCATGAACCAATGGTTAGGATTAGTCCAATTCTCTGCACCTGAGTTCAATTGAAAAATGGAAAAGCAAATCTAGAAAACAATGCCCTGTGTACTATTATGTTAAACCATACAAAATTCCAGGTTTTGTACGTCAAAATGGCCAAATATTAGTCATGTGGTAAAAGTAATCAACTAGCAATAATTATAGATCTAGATATTACATTTAATTTCTATATGGGAAGAAATGTATCATATTATCAGATTAATTATCAGTTTAATCTATTAATTTGATGTGATTCTCATCAAAACTCAATGACTTAAAATTTGTGCAAAGACTCAATATGAAGCATGTTCTAAAGTTTATGCAAAGATTCAATATAAAAGAACAGTCAATAAAATTATGAAAAAGAAAAGCCATAAGAAAATATTTTTCCTACCAGATAACAAAATATATTTTAAAACTATAATAAATAAAAGAGTATAATATCAGTATCAGAATAGACAGTTTAGAAGTAAATGAAAAGTCCAAACCCAGACAAGTATTTGTAAGGTAAAGATAAGATTTCATAATAGTAGGAAAAAGATAGGCTACCTGATAAATGGTATATGCATAATTGGCTTCTTTTTTAGAGAAAATATGGTTAGTTTCCCTTCTTTATTATTTACATAAAAATAAATATCATATTGATTACATATTTAAATGAAAAAATTAGCAGAATATTGGATTTTATTTTTACTCTCACAAAGGGAAACCTTTCTACTCTTGAAAGCAAAAACAATGAAATAATACTGATAGGTTTGACTACATAAAATGTATAAATTCATGCTGTAGAAAACTGTTACAAAAAAGTGAAAAGATAAAGCTGTCAAAGTGAGATCTTTTTGCAAAAAATGCAACAAAAATAAAAATAACCTTACTCCTCTTCATTTAATCTTCCTCTGTGTCTTTGTTTAAAAAAAGGACACTTATGTATTTTATTTTGCAAATAAAATACAGTAATATTCTCTATATAAAGAACTCTTAAAAATCAATAAGAAAATGAATAGCCTAATTGTAAAAATTGGCAAATTACTCAGGCAGACAATTCACAAAAGTAAAAGCCGATCAATACTTGAAAAGCATTGATATTCAATAGTGAAAAGAATTCCAAAATGAGATAACTTTTTTCTCCTGAACAGATTGACAGACCTCAGAAGAAATACTGCACAACGCTTGTCAGAGTATAGAGAAACTGGCCCTTCCATACACCACTGGGTTGGGTATAAATTAGTACAACTTTCCTAGAGGGCAATTTTTCCATCTCTACCAAAAGCCTTAAGATGCAAGCAAGCCCTAGACACAGTAATTCTATTTCTGGGAAGGAATTTATCCTCAGCAAATAATTGGAGAGCTTCAGTAAACCATGGTGGGTTGAAGAAATAGATTTATCTCTGCCCCCTGCTGAACCCCACTAGACTGACACAAAGTTAAAAGAGAAGTGTAAAATAACAAGGAGATGACAAGGAATAGAGTTGTCAACATAGCTTTGGAAGTTGAAAATGAATGGATGAGCCGAGAATGGCAAACTGAACACATGCATTTAATTTTGCTCTTTTTTAAAACCCCACTAAAGCTACAGCAAAGGGATTGTTTAAAAAGGCTTGAACCCACAAGGGTGTGGAGAGTGGAAGAGAAGAAAAACACAATTTTGTAAACTGGAAAATCAATGGATGAGTCATAATTTACTTGGTGTACCTGAGAAAGCTGAGAACTCACCTGGTTTATAGCACAGAATCTTAAAAAGGCCCAAGAATTGAAGGCCCCAGTTCGGAAGGAATGTGCGCGGCTAACATAGCAAGGATTTTTTAAAAGCTTAAGAGGCAATTAGATCCTGAGGTTGCCTCTTCAACTCTGTGTCAGCCGTGCCTGCCTCTCCCCCAGCAGGTTACTGGGGGTTTATTCTCAGGAGAGGTTTGTTGGCATTCCTTTGACTTGTGGCCATATTATACCAATCTCTGCCTCTGGTCACATATGATCAAATGGTTTTGACAAAAGATCCAAGACCATTCAATGGTGAAAAACAGTGTTTTCAACTAATGGTGATGGAAAAACTGGATATCCACCTGCAAAAGAATAAGGTTGGACCCTTATCTTACACAATATTTACAAACTAAATCAAAATGGATCAAGACCTTAACATCACAAATAAAACTGTAAAACTCTGAGATGAAAATGTAGAGTAAAATCTACATAACATTAGATTTGTCAATGATTTCTTGAGTATGACACAAAAAGTACATGCAAGTGAAGAAAAAAATAGATAAATTGTACTTTGTAAAAATTAAAACCTTTTTTGCACCAAAGGACACAATCAACAAGGGAAAAGGCAACTCACAGATGGGAGGAAATATTGGCAAATCACACATCTGATAAGGGATTAATATTCAGAGTATATAAAGAACTCCCACACTTCAAAAGAAATCAACCAAAAAAACAAGTAAAGGTTTTGATAGACATTTCTCCATCGAAGATATAAAAATGGTCAATAAGCACATGAAAAGATGCTCAACATAACTAATCATTAGGGAAACACAAATCAAAACCTCAGTGAGACACTGCTTCACAACCATTAGGATGACTACTATAAAACAAAACACACCCAGAAAATAACAGATGTTGGTGATGGTGTGGAGAAATTGGAACTTTGGGCCATTGCTAGTGAGAATGTAAAATTGTACAGCTGCTATGGAAAACAGTATGGTGGTTCCTCCACGCCTGCTTCGAAAGCACCCAGGCTTGTATATATGAAAAGTTATATATACAGTTAGCATAGATGTAGCAATTCCACTTCTGGGTGTATATCCAGGAGAATTTAAAGCAGAATCTGGAAGAGATATTTGCATATCCATGATTATAGCATCCTTATACACAGTAGACAAAAGTGTTCCACAATAGCCATCAACCAATGACATAGTGTATTTATAATAATAAAAAGGTAATATGCTAATTAGACCGGATGTCATTCCGGATGAAGCTGGGGCTGGAGGGAAGCCCGGGTCCCGGGTGCCAGAGGGAAGCCGGTGCCAGCAGCCAGGGAAAGGAAGGCCTACTCTTGCACTAATTTTGTGCATCGGGCCTCTAGTATATGGTACATATAATGGAACATTATTCTGCTTTTAAAAGGAAGGAAATTCTGATACATACTACAACATGGATGGACCTTGAAGACATTATACTAAGTGAAATCAGACAATCACAAAAGGATGGTATGGTTTATAATTCCATTTATCTGAGGTACTAAGTGGAGTATAGAGATAGAAAGTAGAATAGTGGTAGCCAGAGACTTGAGTAAGGGAAGAATGAGGTATTGTTTAATTGGTTCAGCATTTCAGTTTTGAAAAATGAAAAAGTTCTGGAGTTGAGTGGTGGTGATGGTTGCACAACAATGTGAATGCAGTTAATGCTACTGAACTATACAATGATTGATTAAGAATGATTAAATGGTGAATTTTATGTTATGTCTATTTTACCAATAAAACATGCAGCATTTTGCATCTGATCAGGAGAAATTTCTTAGCAAAAAACCTAGGCGAATATGTTCTCCCATTCAGTGGGTTTTAAAATTTTGTTGATGATTTTCTTTGCTGTGCACACGAATTTTTTTTTTTTTACTTTTAAAATTATGCTCAGGGTATCCCTCTGGACGAAGAGATGTTTTTAAAAATGTATTGATTGATTGATTGGAGAGAGAGAGAGAGAGAGAGCGCTTTGTTGTCCCACTTATTTATGAATTCATTGGTTATTTCTTGTGCCCTGACTGGGGATCAAACCCACAACCTTGGTATATTGGGACAATGCTCTAACCAATTGAACTAGCTAGCCAGGGCTGAGAGATATTTTTAAAGTATACAAGTGCATAGAGATGTGTTTAAGGATGTTCATCTCAGCATTGCTTATGATAGTGGGAAAATTACCATCTACTTGGGGAAATAATTTGACTAAATCTTACATGCAGTCATTCTGCCAAGAAGAAGAACAGTCTAAGAAGACAAAAGAAGGAATATTTGTGATTAGTGGCCAGATGGATTATTAAATTTTATTGATGTAGGAGTTCAGAGGAGGGGGATGGCCTGCTGGCTGGGATTAGATGGGGAAGATGAAGACTGTGCTTGACTCGTAAGATGGAACTCAGAGGGCAGGGGTTTTACAAAGGCCCCAAGTGGGACAGGAGCCCAGGGTCAGGGGAGAGTGGGCACACTGCCTGGCAGTTGGGAGAGGGGATGGAGGAGAGGAGGGGATCTAAGAGGGCGTTAGGACTCTGCTCTACAATGAGGGCTTTGAATGGCTGGTGCAGTCATTTCCAACATGCAGCCTGGTGTCATTCCCACCAAGCCCTATAGTTATGTGCTTTGTGGTGTTTCTCCAGAAACATCTATATGCTCTTTTAAAAAAAATTATTTATTTCAGAGAGGAAGTGAGAGGGAGAGAGAGATGGAAACATCAATGATGAGAGAGAATCATTGATCAGCTGCCTCTTGCATGCCCCCCACTGGGGTTCAATCCCACAGTAGATAAAAGTGCCCTGACCAGGAATCGGATCGTGACCTCCTGTTTCAGAGGTTATGCTTAAACACTGAGCCATACCGGCTGGGCTATATGCTCTTTTCTTGTACCTTTGAGATCAAAACACAGTTTTGAGGTGGCCAGTAGCCAAGGTTAAGCTCAGTGAAGCGGGAGGAGTTGGGATTAGAGTAAATCTGAAGACAGGTTTAGTGGAGAGGCTGGGGCCAGGGTGAAAGTTCAGTCTGAGGCCAGATTAGGGATCAGTCTGTGGGTTAGGCTTTGTCTGCAGATGCTTATTTCTGATTGGATCTTGTTTCTGTGTCAATAAATGTTGCTTAAGTGAATGGATGAATGGCAAATATTGTCCAGCTATTCTTCACAAAATTCTTCAGCTTCTGCCTCTCTTAGTCCCTTCTCCCTTGGCGCGCACTCTCTCTCTCTCTCTCTCTCTCTCTCTCTCTCTCTCTCTCTCTCTCTCTCTCTCTCTCCCCATACCACACATGTGAGCTCTCTCCCTCTCTCTCTCTCTCCCCACACCATACATGTGAGTATCTTTCCTAGACCTCCCCAGACCCAAGCCTTCCTCAAGTTTCAACGTACCACCTCCCCCCATTTTCATCAGCTGGGGTCCAAACCCTCAGGCAGTTGCCTAACCTATGCCATAGAAAGGGGCCCCATGGTGGTGGGAGAAGGTGTGTGTGTGGGGGGGTGGGGGGCGGTTCTGGTTCCCTACAGGGGCAGCTGGACTCTCTGTCCCCCTGTCCACCTCACCCTAACCAGCAGCCAGTGCCTCTGCGCCCTCATCCTTGCTAGGATGGCTGTCTTACTCAGTGCCCTGGAATCCTGGCCTGCACAAAGCCTGGGTGCTTTCAAGGCAGGTTACTGAAACTTTAATCCCAGCTTTCCTTTTCATTCCTGACACCCCCGTACCCCCCTCCCCTCAACAACCATGGTCTCAGTTGAGCCACTCCCTTTCCCTGTCCCCAGCAGACACCTGAGTCAAGCCTTGGAGAAGGACACCCATCCAACCTGACTTAGCCTCCAGTTGGGTGTGGCAGCCGTCCCTTGTCTGGGTCGGGGTGGGGTGTGTGATTGTGGGGGCCATGAGACAGGGCAATGTCTCCTTGTCCCACTGCCACCCTCCTGGGTGCATCGCCCCAACATCTGGTCCTCGGCCGCCTTCCAGCTTGGCTGCCTTCCTCCTGGCCTTCATGCTCCAACATGCAGGAGTTTCAGGAGAGGCTCTGAGGATGCCAGGACCCAGCCTGACACTGAGGCCGTGAGGAGGGAGGGGCCCACTCGCCTGCTGCCCTTCACTCTCTCCGGGCTTTGGTTGGCCTCTTTTTCCCTCTCTGTCTCTTTTGTTTGTCCCCACCCCACCCAGCCCCTGGTCTCCTCCTGCCTTCTGCTCCCTGCTCCCCTTTCCTTGACCCTGTTTCTGTCTCTCCCTGTCACCATCTTTCTTGCTGCACCACATCTCTGCCTTCATCCCTACCTGGTCTCCATCCCATGTCTTGCTGCTTCTCCCTTTTTCTGTCTGTATCTCTTGCTTGCACACTTCTTGCTCCATCATCACAGATTAGAGGGGCCAGTCTTGTCCCTAATTAATCAGCAACAGACATATGACAAATACCTGTTCATGATAATAATTTGATGGAGAGATCCTTCCATCAACCTCCCCCCATCCAATTATTCTGCATAGGAACCTTCATCACCGAGTCACCTCCTGGAGCTGAGGCAATTCAAAGCCACAGATGGTTGTCTGAGCTCCTACCAAGCAGGTGCCAGCCCTGTGCTGGGGGCTGGACTGTGTCAGTAAGACAGGTCTCCACTCTCCAAGAGTCTACAATAGAGCGGAGGTGGTGGTGGTAAGGGGGCAAGAATGCAAACACTGAAAGCATGAATAACAATATAAGATAAAGTTAACTGTTCAAGGCAATAGTTGCAGGCTCTAGTTTATCGGAAAGAATGTTCAGCCATCGTGGGCTGAGGGAGCTGTGCAAATCCTATAGGGTTTGTGAGAGTAGAGCCAGCTGCTGGAATTTGTGAGTGCACATGGGAAGCAGGGCAGCTGTTCCAGGCTGGGAAAATGTGAGCAATCGTGCAAAGACGAGAGTATGCATGGAGTCAGGGTCCCCAGAGGTTAGCCTGCTAGGACCTCGGTCTTGGTGTTTGTGAACAAATGGGTAAAGACTGAGAGGCTGCTTGAGGCCAGATAGTGGACCTGGACTTGACTTGCTGGGCAGTAGGGAGACAAGGCAGCTACTTGAGTATGGAGATGATGGGCCTCAAACAACGCTACTGTGAGCATCCTGCTTCCTCCTTTGACACCTAAGCATAAGCGGGCTTAAAGCAGGAATGTGGTCTATATCCATGAAGGCAACTGTGCAGGTCCTCGCCTCCACTGAGAACCAAACTCAAGGCCACAGCTTCTATCTGCAGTGGGAGGCCTGCAGGGATGGGGACTATTGGGCATATGCCCAGGTGGGTCAGGGAACGGACCTGTGAGGGCTGAGTCACCCTGTGCTTAAAGCCCTCAGTGGCTTCTCATGTGCTGAGGTCTGCAGGCCCTGCATGGCCTGGAACCTGTGTCCCATTGTGTCTCCCTACATGAGGGTCTTCTCAGTGTACTTGACTGTCTCCCTACACGCTGCCTCTCAGGATGCTCTTGGGGGCTGTGCTCGGGTCTTCCCCAGGGACACCTGTGCTGACCACTGCAGACGGTGTTTGGTCATGCCTGTGTGTCACACCCAGGATCCCTGGATATTCAGCAGGCACCCTCGGGTGGGGTGCTTGGCTACTAATTGGTGCCTGTAGAGCACTTGAAAGCATGAAGAATGACACCAGTGAGGAATGTAGCTACAACCCCAGTGTTTCTCGAGTCAGAGGAGGAGCTGGGGAGGGGTCAGCCCTGAGAAGCTCTTGGATCTGTCTCCTTCACATCCATAGGAGATCTGCCCTTAAGAGTGTATACCCACTGGGAGGGCCCAGGACACCTGCTTTCCAGGAAGCTCCCTCTGAGCCGTGACCTGGTCCTGGTGGCGTCTGTTCCTCTGGACAAGGTGAAGAGAGGACCCTGTGGAGGGTCAAGAGACCTGGGCTCTGGTTTCTAAACTGGCTGTAAGGTCCGGAAAGGTCACTTCTTATATCTGAACAACACAGCGACAAGGAACTGAAGGCCCACCTCAAAGCAGCTTCAACAAGAGGCTTGTCTTATCACCTAGCAGGGAGTCTCGATGTACAGTGACCCAGGTCTGGCTGATCTAGGAAGCCAGCAGTGCCCTCAACCCTCAAAGATCTGGGGATGTCCCATCCTTCCTCTACCTAACCCAGCAATTGGCACTGTCTCCCTCAGGATGGTGAATGGTAAGATGGGACCTGGTGAACAAGGGGAGCTTCCCTCTCCTTTGAATAGTGAGAAAACTTTCTCTTATGCCCCTAGGTTCCACTGACCCAGATTGGGTGACACGCTCAGGCCAGGGGACTGAAACCCTGTCATCAGCTTTCACCACTGGCTCTCAAAAGAAAACCACGAACCCAGCTGGCATGGCTCTGTGGTTGAGCACTGACTTATAAACCAGGAGGTCAAGGTTTGATTCCCGGTCAGGGCACATGCCTGGGTTGTAGGCTTGATCCCCAGTGTGGGGCGTGCAGGAGGCAGCCAATCAATGATTTTCTCTCATCATTGATGTTTCTATATTTCTCTTTCTCCCTCTCCCTTCCTCTCTGAAATATATATATATAATTTTTTTTTTTAAAGAGGAAAAAAAAGAAAACCCTGGTACACTGTGACTTCTCTGGTAATGGGAGTGCTGTGGCATCTGAAGGTGGGGGCTGGCTGTCCTGCAATGCTAGAGACGGTCATGACCTTCCTTTGAATGTCATACCAGCCATTCATGGAGGTGAAAAACCTGCTTTTTATTATCCAAGCCTAGGACCTAACTCTGTTTTATAGAAATGCTCTTGCCCAAGACTCACCTGGTAAACGAGGGAACATTCTCTGTGGCTTAGAGCCGCCCACCACTTCTGAAGGTCCCACGTCCTGGGCAGTGCTCCGTGGGGCGAGCGGCCAGGGTGCCTCAGGTCCGTGACACTGTGGCAGTGGCTCCTCTGGGTGGGTGGTCTTGCTTAACCAAATGCATCTCAAAACACAGAATCTTGGTAGCAATCGATTTTCTTGTATTCCTCTTTTATGTTACTTATGGAATTCAGTTGATTTTTTTCTTTGAGACTCTAGCACCTATGGATTTCACTTCAGGACAGTAAAGGGGATGACTCGAAATGTTTGCTGTCAAAAGAGGGTATTGGGTTTGAGAGGGTTGTGAATCCTTGGCTTAGGCTAATGGAGTTTATCCTCGGGGCCAGGAGGGGCCATCCTCCTTGATGATCAGGAATGATGAACTTTGAAACAAAATTGGGAGTTCCCAGCAACAGGGTGGGGTGGAATGTCAGCTGGGAAGCCATCAACGCACCCGCTACACTTATCCTATGGGTGCAAGTTGCCCTTCTGTGAAATAGGTTGATAATCTCAGCTCTGCCACCTTCCTCCTTGAGAGACTAAGGCAGGGATCTGTGACAGTGCTGGGACAGGGGGCAATTGCTGATCAAATGTGATGCAGAGGGCACTGCTGTGCCCCTGGGGTCTGCAGTCACCTTTAATAATCCTTGTTCAAGTCCTCAAGAGCCCATGTCCTCACAGTCCTGTAATTTAACCCCAGAGTTATTAAGGCCATTACCATCCAATAGAAATGCAGTTACTGCAACTGCACCAAAATGTGGTGTTCCTTAGCCTCCATTCCCAGGAAGCCAGCACACCAGATTGGGTGACCCCCTCTAGGATAAGCTGCCTGCTGCTAGGCCCTGTGTTCAACAGAAAAGAAACAAATGGAGAGGTGAGATGCCAGGTGCCAAGAAATGTGGAAATGAGGCAAATTCTGCCTGGAATTCCCTCGGCTGCAAAGACCTGCCTTGTTCCCTCTGGACTTCCAGGCCTAGAGATTTAGATGCTGGCCCTCAGCTCCACCGAGGAGGAAGCGGGGTTGTGGGAGTGGGAGAGCTTTGGCAAGGCCATCCCTTGCTTGAGCGATCTTGCTCTTAAATCATAGAGTAGTTGAGAGCAAGGCAGACCCCCTCGGTTTAAAAGCAGAGCCTGGACTTAAGTGCGAGAGCCACATATTTAACCACTCGGTGCCTCCATTTCCTCATCTGTCAATGAGGTAATAACACATCCTTGGATTAAAAGAAACAATGTAAATAGAGCTTTAGAACTGTGCCTGGCACAATATGATCTAGCCACTGGCTGACTCTTCGTTGCTGATGCATGAGGTTCCAGGGCTGGAAGCTGCATGCTGCGTGCTGCTGGGGTACCCCCATCCTTTGCTGGGTCCAATAGCTGTAGTCCTAGGAATCATGACTCACAGATACTCTGGGGGAGCCGCCTCAGAATCTCTGCTTCCCCTCCCAGGCCTGGGGTGGCTGGGCCCATGGAATGACCTCAGCCAGAAGGAATGAGGGGTGAGGAGTCTATAGTCTGGGTGTAGCCCCTGCCTACCCCTGGGGCCCTCTCAGCCCCACCTTGTATCTGCTCCTTAGCTGCTGACCCACAAGCTATAGGATGCCAGGGGTCACCCCGGTGACTCACTGTGGCCTCCTGGTCCAGAACCCCAGTGCACAGGAAACCCCCTAACCCCTCCCTTCTGCAACCCAGCCTTAGATGCATCATTGACCCTGACCTCTAGATGAAACCTTAAGTTCACCTGTGACTGATGTGTGACCTTGACCTTTGACTGACTTCTGATTCTGGTCACAAACTCCTGGGCTCAGATAGAGCTCCAGTTCTTGCCCCTGGCTGAGCTCTGGCCAATACACAGACTGACCAATCTCCAAGTCACAGAAGACACTCGCGATTTCCGGGATGAAGGCCCTGTCTCTGTACCACTCATCCCTCCCTTCTGATCCCTTGGGTACAGGCTGCCATGCTCCATCTGCCTGGCAACCTGGTTCCCTGAAAGTGGGGAGTACCTGCCTGGCCCCCCTTGCTGGGACTGCTCACAAGGAAAAGGGGCCTTGGCTTGGGAGGAGAAGGTGCTGACTTTGTCCCTTCTGTCGACTTCTCAGTGATGCCCACAGAGGAACATACTTCCTCCTGCCCCTTCTGACTGCAGCTCCCAGACTGAAGGGACCAACCCTTCCCCATTAGCTCAGGGGCTCCCTAGCAGCAGCGGCAGAGCTCCCCAAATAGAACAGGTTTCTTTTTAAAAAAATTATTTATTTAGCCCTAGCTGGTTTGGCTTAGTGGGTAGAGCGTCGGACTGAGAACTGAATGGTCCCGGGTTTGATTCTGGTCAAGGGCACATGCCCTGGTTGTGGGCTCCATCCCCAGTAGAGAGCGTGCAGGAGGCAGCTGATCAATGATTCTCCCTCAACATTGATGTTTCTCTCTTTCTCCTTCTCCCTTCCTCTCTGAAATCAATAAAATATATTTTAAAAAATAAAAATAAAATTTATTTATTTATTTATTTATTTATTTATTGAAACATCAATATGAGAGAGGAACATTGTTCAGTCTCCTCCCTCCCCACAACATGCCACTACCAGGGATCAAACCGGCAACCTGGGTATGTGCCCTGACCGGAAATCAAACCCACCACCTTTTAGTGTATGGGAGGACACTCCAACCAACTGAGCCACACTTGCCTGGGCTGGACCAGATTTCTTAAGGACAGAACCATATCTCTTCCATCAGATTGGGGGATCCCTGAGAGTAGGAGTTGTGTCTCAGTCACCCAAGAGGTGGGGGTCCCCAACAAGGGGATAAGAGCAGACTAGGTACTAGAGTTGTACAAACTTGGTTTCATCATTAATTAACTCTTAGGCCTCTTAACCTCTGAGTTCAGTTTTTCTCTGCTGCAAAATGGGGCCAGTGACATTACTTACCTCATAGAGTTGGGAGGATTAAATGGGATGAGCTTCAGGAAGCACTGGGCGTGGTCCCTGGGGCTTGTAAGTGCTTAGCAGACGTCAGAGGTCACAGATATTGTACCATCATCATGATAGAGGCTCCATAATGTTAGGGCAGGGAGTCCGTGACTCTGAGCTCTTCCCACCACCCCCTAAACCAGGGGTTTCTCACTGGAGAGGGACCAGGTAAGGGTGTCTAAACTGGCCTCCCTTGCTGAGACACCCTCATTTCTTATGATTTCTTGGGGGCTCCGGGCCTATAGGGCTCCACAAAGCTCCTCTCTGCCCTTTACCCTATGCAGGCCCCCACCTTTCTACATCATCCCATTCTTCCTGGGTTGCCTGACCCAGCCTACTCACTCCAGGAAGCCTCCTGGGTTGATGTCTGCCAGGACCTGGCTCTCTAATCCTCCACTGCTGATGGCCTTGCCATGATCCCTGGCTGCCTGATTCTCCAGAGACAAAGAGGATCCAGGACCCAGGCTGCCCCTCCCACCATGGACTAAGGGTGAGGCCACGGAACCAGAGCCACAGTACTGGGAACATCCCCATAGCACCCATGACCCAAACAGGTACCCAAACTGCCCTTGGGAGTGTCTGGTTTCTTTTTCTCTCTCTTCAATTAAGCAAATCAATTAAGTCATTTTGAATTACTCCAGTTGGCCACTTGGGGCTTTCTCCTTAGGGAGGCTTGATTATTAAGAAACAGGACAGGTGCCAAGGTCAGCCATGACTTCATGAACTGGGGCACACTTCCGGTGGGTGGGCTGGGGGATCCTGCCCACAGACTATCACTTAGGAGAGAGAGACGAGCAAGGTAGGTGCTCCCATGCATGTGCCCCTGGACTGACCCCCAGGAGAGAGACAGAGAACAAGGCTCTGATGCCCTGCACGGTCATTTGGCCAAAGCAAGATGTGGACTCAGGCTGCCCAGGGGACAGGGGAACCTTTTTTTTTTTTTTTCCAATCAGCTACAAACATTCTTCAGGGTTCTCCTAGATGCTGGGTCCTGGGGAGGATGAAGAGATGGTTCCATGACTCTTGGAGACTCCCTTTTCACGTTGGCGATCGGGGAGCTCAGATTTGAATTTAATCCTTAATCATAGTGATTTATGCCAGCCTCTATGTTTGACATATTTGTGTCTTTCTCTTCTTTTTTATTTGTTATAATTACATTTTGTTAAGAGCGACATTATATGAAATATTTTATTGTAAGTTACTTCATGTCTTCTCTGGAAGTAAGTAGAGTATAATTTAAAAAAATCAAATAGTGGGGTTCAGAAGAAGAGTTCACAAACCATTAAAGGGAACTCACAAGAATATTCTGCATCTTACCCTTTTGTTTGGAGGCAACCTCAAGCAATAGGGGGTGGAAAAGTTAACTTTTTGGGGCCTGAAGACTCAGAATCAAATTCCAGCGGCAGCCTCTGGTTGTAGTGAGCAGGCGGAGCAGGGCTTTGGCCCAGACTGTGGCTCTCTGTGGAGGGAAAGTGGCCTGAGTTTAGGGCTGCAAGCCCTGACTTTTGGCCCAGATCCACCTCTCTCGAGCAGTGGAACCCTGGGCAGATCCTCTTGCTCCAGTGAACCTCTGTTTACCTGGAGTTAAATGGAAACAAACAAGGACCAGACCTTGGTTTTCATGGGCCTCCCCCGAGGCTCCCCTGAGCCAATGGGTGGATTTTTTTAAAAAAATATTTTTATTGATTTCAAAGAGAAAGGGAAAGGGAGAGAGGGATAGAAAAATCAATGATGAAGAGAATCATTGATTGGCTGCTTCTTGCACGTCTCCCACTGGGGATCAAGCCTGAAACCCGCTCATGTGCCCTGACTGGGAATTTAACTGTGACCTGCTGGTTCATAGGTCGACACTCAACTACTGAGCCATGCTGGCTGGGCTAATGGGTGGATTTTAATAATTTATCTGATCAGGGCTGGGTTGCACACTGTTCTTGCTGCTCAAAGAAGAAACTGGGAGGGTTTGCTCAGACTCCAGGCCTGAAAAGGCCTCCTACACCCAACTCCTAGAAGAGGAATCCATGCGTTATAAGAATGGCTTTCCCCTGGCCTCAGAGAGACCCACTCCTAACCTGAGGTCTGGTGCCTTCTGGTCACTACCTTTTCCACTGGCCTAGGTCCTCCCATGTCACACTCCCAGCATCTTGGAGTGATCAAGCATATGTACCTGAGCTAGCCTCCCAGTGTGGGGGAGCCCTCCCTGGGCTCTGGGCAGGAGGAGCTTGCTGAGCAAGCCATGGGGATCTTCTAGGAGTGTCTCCTAACCTGGAAAAGGGCTCAGTGGCCCCTGATACACCTGCCTCTCATGATGCTGTGCTGATGGCACAGTCAACATTTACTGAGCACACATCAGGTGCCACCCACTGAGTTGAACACCCGTTTAATCTACACAACAGCCCCATGAGTCAGGTGTCATTATTACCTTACTTTTACAAATAGGGAAACTGAGTCACAAGAAGTTGTGTCACACAGTTAGGAAATAGTGGATTACGAAAGTTCTCTTAACCATTACAACCTATGGACTCTTTCCTTCATTCATTCCACACGTGTTTATTGAGTGGGTACCATGTGCCAGGTGTTAAGGATCCATTAGTGGATGAAACAGACTAAAAGCTCTGCCCTCCTGGAACTGATATTCCAGAGGGAGAAGAAAGACAATAAACAGAGCACACAGTAGACAAGTAGATTGTATAGTATGCTAGCTAGAAGGTAGTAAGTGGCATGGAGAAACAATAAAGGAGAAAGAGAGAAGAAAAAGAGAAAGAGTGGACTGGGGATGCTGGAGAGAGGGGAGAGCTGTGATTTAAGTGGGACGGCCCTGGAAGGTCTCATTCCACCAAGACTTGAAGGAGACAAAGGAGGGAGCCATGTGGCTACCTGGGAAAAAGACACACGTGTAAAGCCAGCAGGGCAGCGGGTGTAGCCAGAGGAAGGCTGAAGGCATAGGACGATGGAGAAGGTAGGAGGCCATTATAAAGCCTTTCTTTTTCCCCCACCCCAGAACTGAGTTGGTCATATTGTATGAATAGGAGGGTGGCTGCATCATTGGGGCTTTGGCTTCTACTTTGAGACCAATGGGCAATCTTTGCAGATTCTCACACTTCAGGGACTTGATGTTTACAAAGGAACTTCTGACTGCAGTGGGGAGAGCTGATGGGAGGGGGCCGAGAGCAGGGGTCCCCCAGTGATCCAGCACATGTCTGGATCCAGTCAAAATGTCTGGATGGTGAGGGAGAAGATGTGCGGTGAGAAACAGAGGGGTTCTGGATTTATTTTGAAGGTGGAGCCAAAGGATTTGCTGCTGGATTAGATGTGGGGTGGGAGAGAATGAGAAGAGTCAAAATGTGTGGCCTGAACAACTGGAAGGATGAGTTACCATTTACGAAGATACAGGGTGGAGAAGTTCTTTCCTGGTGTTTGGGGGATGATCAGAGGTCAGTCTCGGGTATGTTAAGTCTGAGCTGCTCATCGTGCATCCCAGGCAGAGCTGTTGAGCCGGCAGCTGGAACTGCACGTCTGGGATGCATGATGCCGTCTGTGGACTCGCTTCTGGGTGTCTCTCTGTCAGACAGATGGCTCTTAGGGGTGGCCAAGGAAAAGGCTTTGCAGTATGTGCCTGCAGGGCTGGGACTTGCACCTGCTATTCCCCAGGAAAGGGGCTCTTGTGGCCTCGGCTTCCCGGTGACAGCCAGGACAGGAAGGGGCTGGGGCTGGCTGGGTGCACCAGGCCCTGGGACAGAGATGGGAACTGAGGCCCATGTGACTTGCCTGGGCCAGCGAGGAAAAGCGGCAGAGCTAGAACCCAGGCCTCTGACGTGGGGCTCAGATTTGTGCATGGCAAGACAGCACTCGTGGAAGCGCCCTGACAGGTCTGGAATGTGGGAGTGAATGTGGCGGTTGTTACTGGGCCCCATTGGCTGGTCAGGGGCGTATTTTGGTAGGATTGCCCTCTCACCCAGTGACTGGGACCAGCACATACTCTTCCTGCTGGGAGAGGCCCAGGCCCCTGGGTGGGGGCCCCACACTCAATCCCTGCTCCCTGATTCATTCCAGCTCTCGGGTGTCCTGAGTCACTTTCTTCCCAGAGGAGAGCTGCGTGTTTGGCAAATCCCTGGATCCTGGGGAAAGGAATGAAATTGGAGCCCAGGGTTGGTCCTGTGCATAGGTGAGGCAACCACCCACACCTGCCCCAGATATCTGCCCTGGCTTGGAATTTACTCACTTTGTCTATCTGTCTATCTGACCATCAATTCCTGAGTAATCAACCATCTCCATTCAGGTGCTCAGCATTGTGCCCTTTGCAAATAACCTGCGAATAGTCTTATTTTGAAGATGAGAACACCAAGACTCAGAGAACAGAAAAGGCTGGTTCAGAAGTGCCCGGAGAGTAAAGAGGAGACCAGGGTGCAGACTCCAGGAGCTCTTCCATATATGATCTCCACTGTCCCCAAGCCTGGCTGCTCTTTCCAACTCTTGGTCCCAATTCTCTGGTCTAGAAAAGCAAGCTGTGACATTGGGGAAATCTGTCCATTAGCATTGACCTTTGGGTGATGGGAGAAGGAGGAGACATGGGATATTGATGAACAGCCTCATGGATGACTCTGTAGCAATGGAGGAACAGCAGCTGTGGGAGAAGTCTCTGTTCGGTGGGTGCCTAACAGTTCCATGGAAGCAATAAGAATGTGAAAGAAGCAAGTAGGGCAGAAGGCATTCTGGACAGAAAAACAGCCAGAGGAAAGGAATGAACTTGCATTCAGAGGCCAGACAAGAGGGTGTGGGTTTAGAGTGAGGTAGGGTCAGATTGCAGAAGTTTCTAAATGTCTATGGAATGTTCTGGGTTGTACTGGTGAGGAGTTGAGGTGCCTCTTCCTCCAGGAAGACTTCCAGTGCTAACTCTGCTGGTTCCTCAGCTCCAGCCGGCTCTCCTTCCTTCGCTGGTATAGCCTGAACTTCAGAAGGAAAGCATGAGACTTCCTGGGTCATGCCCTCTCTCCCAGGTATCAGGTCATGCAGCTGCTCACAGGATACCCACACTACTGCAAGGAATTGTGGGATGTCAGGAAGCCCAGAGACTCTCCCAAGAAGGATCAAAGTTCAGAAGGAGGGCCAACCCCATAGACAAGTGGACTGTATTTTACTTAAGGTGTATTCAGAAATTTTCTCTCCAAATAGCCCCAAATGAACATTATGGTGCTTGAAATTCAAGCAGTAAAGATTCACCCTTTGGACTAAGTCACATCCCCTTATTATAGGCAAATATCCTTGGAAGGGGTATCGCTGTTCCCATCACTATGGAAGCCATAACCTAACACTTTCCTCTCTGGGTAAAAGGGGGTGGGATGGGAGAGCAGAAAAGAGAAGGGAGGCCCGAAACCCCAAGGGAAGGCTGAGTGACAGAGGCACCTTTGGGCCACTTTGCACGTGTGTTGTGTGTTTGAAGGCTTCACAGCAATCTGTCCCTAAGTTTCACCGATGCCCCAATAGTCAGGTCAATAGCCCTCTTTCAATAAGACTCTTGGTGGCTCTTGGGTTTCCTTGTAGAGGAAGTGTAGGAGCTGATCTAGGGGAGCTGTGAAAGGGGGTCTTGGAGTCCAGTTCCCCTCAGCAGGAAGAATCTAATTCAGGGAAAGAGGTCTGGGCAGGCAGTCAGTCTGCACAAAAGATCAAGCTGGAAAATAGTGCCATCTAACCCTGGTTTCCACCTGTGACCCCATCCGTAACTCACCAAGTGCAAAGTAGCTCCACTCCCACCGAAACAGACAGTGTCCTTGAGTAGAATCAAGAAAATGTTATGCCAACCTATCTTGACCTTGTATTTCTGCAATAAGCATGTACATGTTGCATGATGCAGGTACATGTCACACCTCAGGGACCCAATCAGAGCTGCAATCAACCAAAATCCCACAACCAAATAATGCAGGGTGCATACAGTATTTTTTATTGGGGAGAAGGGGTTGGTTTTATTATATAAGGCTTAAAGCAGCCTTGGGCAAACTACGGCCCGCGGGCTGGATCCGGCTGTTCTATCCGGTTCTCTTGCTCTCCCCTCCGCTCCTTTACTTTGAATTTATATTAGTTCACACAAACACTCCATCCATGCTTTTGTTCTGGCCCTCCGGTCCAGTTTAAGAACCCATTGTGGCCCTCGAGTCAAAAAGTTTGCCCACCCCTGGCTTAAAGTCTTTGACATGACCCTCAAAAACAGGTCCACTTTAGAAAAAGGAAGACCAAGAACTTAAGGAAGGTAGGCAGTTGATGAGCATAAATCAGAATAAAAAATAATCTTCAAATGTATTGTGAATAAGACCTAGTAATAATACATATATAAGTTAGAGCATGTGACTAACAGTGGCCAGTTGTACTAATGGGAAGATTGTAAAATAAAGACAAATCCAAGTAAAATAAAATACATTACATTTACCACAAACAGTTGATCCCTTATTTTGAACATAAAGCATGTAATTTATATGACTTGAACATTTATTTCTCCATTTCTAATAAATAAAGGTTGGACACAACTAGTTTTTAATAGCTTATTGGGACACTGAATTATTAGCTTCCTTGCATTCTCCCTGATGAGAATGGCTGGCGTCACAGCCGCTGCCTGTGGGAAATTGGTAAGACACAGTTCCAGGTTTGTGATATGATAATATACGTGCTTCTTATTAGTGATTTAAATAACAAGATCCAGCAGCAGGTCTAATAATCATTGCAATTATAGTGTAGTGATGAGCATTTTGATATTTCAAGGTATCTTTGCAATTGTAATGTGATATGAAAATACCTGCTTTCTATTAGAGTCACAGGTACTTTGTGAACAGTTGACCCTTGAGCAACGTGGGAATTAGGAGCACTAACCCCCACCCCCCATGTTCTAGTAAAAAATCCACAAATAATTACAGTTGGCCCTTTGCATCTACAGATTCCTAACCCTGTATAAGAAATACAGTCGACCCTTGAACAACATGAGTTTGAACTGTGAGGGTCCTCAGTACTGGTATCTTGTTTACACCTGTGTCCTGCCTCCCCATGTTCTCCCCGGTGGCTGCTACTCATGGCTCCCCCTCTGCCCATGTCTGCCTGCCCCTATGAGTCGGGGCCTCTGACCTGGCCTGCTGCCAGAGCCCCCGGATCCTCTCTGTTGGTCTCCCATTGGTTCTCCACAGGGAAGACAGGCAAGATGCAAAGTTCCTCACGTCATCCCCTCCTTAAAATCCTTCAGTGGCTTCTGAGTTCACTTATTCTAAGAACAGGAGGCAGGCCTCAGCCCCCCAAGGGCCTGGCCACGCTGCCTTTCCAGGCCCAGCAATCTCATCTCCCACTGGTCCCTCCGTACCCACTGTGGCTTCCTTTAATTCCTGGCTCATGCCATGTGTCCATCCACCCGGCCTTGACACTAGCTGTTCCCTCTACCTGGGGAGCTTCTTGCTCAGCTTAATACCGTGGGAAGCCTTCAGCTGTTGCTCAGGCATGGCTTTCTCCAGAAACCTTTCCTGCTCTTGGCAGTGGTCCTGTCCCACACTGGCTGCTCTGCTGAGTGCTGGTTTATTGTAACATGCACTTTACCTCGCATACTGGGGATGGGTGGAGGTCTTCATGAGGCAAAAAGGAGCACCTTGAGCATCCTGTCACCTGGAGGACCACACAGCACTGGGAGAGCTCTTGCTTGAGGCTTATAGCTGACTTCAGGAGCAAACTCAGGGCTGGGACCCCCGCCCACAGGCCTGCGGCATATGACAGGGGCAGGCTGTTCCCGTGTGGGGCACGCAATGCTGTGCAGGCTCTGGTGGCACCAGAACCTGTGGTCTAAAGTCCCCAGTGCAGTTTTAATTTTACTCTTCTGATCTAGGCTGTAAGTTCCAAGGCAGCACAGATGGTGTTGGTGCCCAGCACCTCACATGCACCCGGCATGCATGCACCTGGCAGGCAGAGTTCAACTGTGGCTTTTGATGGAACATGAGAGTTCTCTAAGGAAGAGCCTACGTCCCCTCCTCTTGTCTCCCCGGGCCTCTTGAGAATCTGCTCATCTCAGGTGGGCTTTAGTGGGCATTTCTTCATTCACTGCTAAATTTTGTAGGAGGGTTGCCAGTGCCTCATACCCAGTCTGGCTGGGCCTGGCTCTGAGGGAGCTCCCGGACACTGAGTAGGAGTTTAACAATCATGTGCCTAGCTGAGTGTCAAGTTTGGAGGGTTGGACATGATGACCTCATCGAAAGAGTGTGGGCCCTTAGAGGAGGGAAAAGAAGGCCAGCTGCCCCAGGTCAGAGTTCGATTTGGGGTCAGGTGGTGGGGCCCAGGCTCAGGGGAAGGTGCTGGGGCGTCTGGGGAGTTCCACACCCCATGATCTGGGCTGGGTGCTCAGATAGGATCCTGGCACACCCCCGGCGCTTGCTCCCACCTGCTCCTGGGGTGGGGGCAGCAGGTGGGGCCCACATGTCACCAACCGGGCCAGCGGGCGGAGCTGGCCTTGCTCTGGGGAGATGGCAATCATACAGACACTCCTCAGTGGAAAATCACTTCATCACATGGCCCCTTCCTGGGAATGAGAACAGAAAAGCCTGGGACACACGGGGCCAGAGGGCTGCCACCAAGTGTCTGGGTCTGTGGAGGGTACCTAGGCTCCTCTCAACCTGGAGGAAGGTGGATGCGCTGCACATGGGCAGTGTTCAGACTGGGTCAGGGTGAGCTGAAGGTCAGTCCTAGACAATGTAGAGTGTGGCCTTTTAGGGCCTTGGAAAGCAATGGCAGCTTCCACCCAGCCCTTGGGGTCTCTCTAATCATCTCTAAGCAGACCTGGCAGGCCTGGACTAGCTCCAGTCATGGTCCCCTGAGGTCTAAGCTACCAACAAATGTGTGCCTAGTTGAGTGTCAAGTTTGGAGGCAGAGGGTTGGACAGAATGATCTTATTGGAAGAGGATGGGCCCTTAGAGGAGGGAAAAGAAGGACAGGTACCTGAGGTCAGAATGCAATATGAGGTCATAACCGTGTCTTTGGTCTGGGCCAGCTTGGGGCTCAGTGCTCTGGATACATTTTTATGGGGGCCTTGGCTACTGGCCTCTTATGGTCAGGGTGCACAGGCTGAGGAATGTCCATATCACTTGCTAATTAGTTTGCTTAAACACAAGGACTTGTACATAAGACATAAGTACACATTCTCAAACACTGGCATGTGCTTCCCCACTTATGTCTACAAATGAAGACATTTTCTTGCATGTCCACAGACATAATCAGGCTCCTGTGGGCAAATGTGCAGAGACCTCCTTGCAAAGGTAGATGCATGTGCTTCAGACACGGAGCAATTTCCCCGTGCTGGCTCAGCTCCCCAGCCCTGCCCAGATGATGGGCAGTCGTACAGAGTCCCTTCCAGTCTCTTTTCTATGCACTTAGAAAACATACTTGCAGTTGAGCTGTTTATACAATTTTTATCTCATGTCATGAAATACTTTTTATTAACATCATTTAAAATCATTGCATAATCTACTGTCATATGGGTGGACCATAATTTATTAAACCAATCCCCTATTATTGAGCGTATAAGTTGTTTTCGGTTTTTCACAAGACTGTGCATAAATCTTTATCCACCTAGCAGATGATTTCCTTGGGCTGAATTCCCAGAAGTCACAATACTGTCAAAAGGTAAGACTTTCCTCCCATTTATATTGAGATAAAATTGACATATAAAAGGGAAAAGAAGGACAGGTACCTGAGGTCAGAATGCAATATGAGGTCAGAATGCAATATGAGGTCATTTTAAAGGCCTTTGCCAAATTTACTGATGATTACTGGTAACTTACATGCCCACCAGTAGTTCCCTTGCCAAGCCTAAATACTCTAAACTTAAAACTATTAATTTGATGTACATTTTTGTCATTTTAGTTTGCATTTGTGGATCATTAATGATTGCAAACATTTTTACATGTTTATTAGCCATTTATATTTCCACTTTTTTTTTTCTATTTAAGTACTTTTACCATTTATCTATTTTGGTCCTAGCTTTTTAAACATATTGATTTGTAAGAACTCTTTATATATTAAGGACATTTACTGACCACATTTGTTTTAAATATTATTTTCACGTTTCCTATTTGGCACTATCCAGTGTAGTTCTACTTGATTTTATATTTTGCTCATGTCAGTTTTTGATATAGAGAAAATATATATGCTAAATGATCAGACTTAAAATGTTTTCTTCAGAACTGCTACATTCACCTTTTCCCCCATTTAGTTTAAGTTAAGAATGCTCACCCTAGCCAGTTTGGTTCAGTGGATAGAGTGGGCCTGCGGACTTAAGGGTACCAAGTTTGATTGCAATCAAGGGCACACGCACAGGTTGCCAGCTCAATCCCCAGTAGGGGGCATGCAGGAAGCAGCCAGTCAATGATTTTCTCTTGTCATTGATGTTTCTATCTCTCTCTCCTTTCCCCTTCCTCTCTGAAATCAATAAAAAAATATTTTTTTTTAAAAAAGAGAGACTGCTCTTTCCTATTCTAGATGTTAAATATTTCTTTACTTCACCTGGGAAACAAAGAAGAAATACATTATCCCTATTTCAAGGGCTTACAAGGAACAGAGCCCATGGAATATAGTGCCTGTGTTATCACTGATCTGACTGGAAGTCAGAGATGTGATACGAAGATAGGGTTTATTCATCAAACATGCACATAGACTCATTATGTGCCACGCATTGGGTTAGTGCTTTATAAATATTGACTGATTCAACCGTCATACTAACCTCCTGAATACATTCCCCATTTTATAGATGAGAAAACTGATGCCCAAAGAATATAAATAACTTATCCAAGATAGTACCTGGAAGGGCCAGGATTTGAACTCAAGAAGTTTGGTTGGGTTGATGGGCAGTAGGGGTGTTTATGGCTAAGGGACTTGAAAGTTCAAAGGAAGAATTTAGATCAGCAATTGGCAAATTTTTCATGCAAAGGGCTAAGTAGTAAATATTTTAGACTTTGCAGACCAAGAGGAAAAATTGAGTTTCATAGGTACTTAATATAACAGAGAGAAAAATTTCTACAAATTTTTATTGATGAAATTGAAAATATAATGACAATTATATATATATATATATATATATGTATATCTATATGTATATTTATATATATAAAACCCTAATATGCAAATAGACCAAACGGCAGAACATCCAAACAACTGAACAACCAAACAATCCATCACTATGACATGTGCTGACCACCAGTGGCCCGTGTGGAACCTGGTGGGTGTCAGAAATAGGTGGGACAGTGGTGCAGGTGAGCGGGGATGCCAGACCAAGGCGGGGCACCAGTTGCTGTCATCAGGCCGAGACTCTGGTGGTTACTGAAAATTATTTGCTCCCGTGTTCCATGGTCCCACTGGGCACTCACACCTGCTGCTGGTGCCAGCCCCACTCGTACCTGCTGCCAGTACCCAGCTCTGGCCCCAATCACTTGGCACCATCAGCGAGTGCAAGCGGTGGCTGCCAGCCCAATCGCCCCTCAGGGCTTCTCCACCTCCCCCTGCTCCTGAGGGGCAATCGGGGCCAGCAGCCACCTCTCACACCTGCTGCTGGTGACAGCCCTGCTCACACCCACTGCTGGTGCTGACTGCACTCACACCTGCAGGCAGCACTGGAGCCGCCGCTCGCACCCGTTGTAGGTGCCCGACACTGGTCCCAATCGTTTGGCGCTATCAATGGGTACAAGTTGCGGCTGCTGGCCCCAATCACCCCTGAGGGCTTCTCCACCTCCTGCTGCTCCTGAGGGGTGATCAGAGCAGCAGCAGCTGCTCACACCTGCTGTTGGCGCAGGCCCCAATCGCTCCGTGTCATCAGCAGGTGCGAGTGGGGCCAGTGCCGTGAGCGTGTGGGAGCAGGGCTGCCAGCAGACAGGGGACCGAGGGCTGTGGCAGGAGGGGCCGGGCAGGGGCCCAGAGGATGGGCTAAGACCCGCCCCTGTGCCCATCTCAGCCTTGTGGCCCACAGTTCCTTTCAAGGTGCACGAATTCATGCACTGGGCCCCTAGTATACATATGTATAAATAATAAAATAGGTCTACTAATGTGAACAATGTAAATTTGGGGGGGATATAACATTTTGCTTAATAGGGGTTTAAAGTTAGTGGTCTCTATCATCTGATTGTGAATGTTCATCTATAAAAAACACTCACAACCCATAGCTAGTGTGCTCGGTGGTTAGAGTGCCGGCCCTCACACTGAAGGGTCTCAGGTTTGTTTCCCAGTGAAGGGCAGCTACCTGGGTTGTAGGTTCAATCCCTAGCCACAGTCGGGGCAGGTGCAGGAGGCAACTAATTGATGTGTCTTGCTTACATCGATGTTTCTCTCCCTCTCTCTCTTTCTCTCCCGCTCCCCCTTTCCACTCTCTCTAAAAAGCAATGGAAAATATATCCCCGGGTGAGGAGGATTAACAACAACAACAAAAAAAAAAAACACAAAAAAACAAACAAATAGGAAAAACAGCAACAACACTCAGCTGTGGGGCCTCAAGGGCACAGCTGGGGGCCTGGATTTGGCCTGTGACCACACATATAGTCTGCCCACCCCCTGTTTAGACCTATTGTTTCAGGGCAGAGCTGCCTGAAGAATAATGCCCCCGAGGAGCTGTGCACTCAATGGGGAAGAGGTAGGAAGCTACTGCCAAGGTCCGGGGAGAGATGAGGCCACCTCAGGGCCTGGGCAGTGTGGGGCAGAGAGGCAGGATGGACTTGCTGGGCTTCTGAGGTAGACTCCCAGGCTGAAGACCAGGTGTGAGGAGAGGGAGAGGGCCCCACAGTCAGTGTGGGTGGTGGGCATGGGCATGAGCTGGCACAGGAAGCACAATCCTGCCCACCCAGTCAGCATTGCCCTAAGCACCTGCCATCTCTCAGCTCCAGGGGTTGGGGGTGGGGCGGTGGGGCACTCAGGAGACTTGGCTAGGGGCCAAACCACCAAAGCAGAAAAAGACATTGCTCCTGCAATCGTTTGGTGAGGCCTTGCTTCTACTGGACACCAGGAAGGCCCTGTGGCCAAAAACTGTCTCCACATTTGCTGGGCACAGGACCAGCGGTCCCACAGCAGACTGTCCTCTCCTGGGCTTAAGCTCTGCCTCCTCAGCCTCCATTCACAAGGAAGCAGGACATCTGGACCTTCCCTTCAGGGTAAATGAAGGGAGAGGAGGCATGGCTGATAGGGACAATATTGTTGAGACGTGGAAGGGAACACAGTCAGGGATGGAGGCAGTCTGAGAAAATGTCACCACCGTGGTCACAGTTTCTACTGAGGCTGATCATGTTATTGGGAAAGGCTCCTTGATTTCTCTTCCTGATACCTCCTTGTGGAGTACAAACCTGCCACCTCCTGTGCCCACGTGGGGGCGGGAGGTGGCCACTTGCTGTGGCTGGCCTCTGTAATTAAGTCTGTAGCAATGGGCGGGGGATGGGACAGATCTTGTCCCAAAGCTGTTTTTGCTGTCAATGGGCTTAAAAGCAGGCAGGTGGCTTGCGAAATGTTCTGAGAAATTGTCCCAGGTGAGCCTGAGGTGTGCCATATGCAAATGGGCCTGAGAGACAAACACAGAGCATCTTTGCTGTGGGTGCAGTCAGCCCTCCTGTCCACAGGTCTAGAGTTAGAAGGCTGTGGGCCAGGCCAAGTAGGGGGTGACCCTACAGCAGTCAGCACTGTGCTGAGGGAGTGTAACCTCTAATCACAGGCCAGTCCCTTAAACCTGACCTCAGAGTGACCCTGTTCTAGCCTTGAGCTAACCCTTGACCTTAGCTTCAGACAGAGCTTTCATCCTCTCCTAGGCTGACCTTTGAATCCTATGCATCATCCTATAAATTAAGCATTTATAAGATGCTTAATTGGGTGTTAAGGGAGATTGGGCGTAGCAGTGTGAGCAGCTCCATGTGGGTACAGTGGGACTCACCTCATAGCCTGCATCTTAATGCCTGGAGGGTGGGCCACGGAAGGGCCAGGGAAGGTCCTGGACCTTCCTTCTCCTATAGCTCCCACTCAGCTGGATGACTCTGGCAACTGTCTTAACCGAGGTGAGGTTTGGATACTCAGAGAGATTTACTCACCTGTCCAATGGGTATAATGACACCCAAGTACCTGCCTTTGCCATCTCTCGAAGTAGGTGTGAGGGTTCAATGGGGAGAAATGAAAGTGATTTGGAAAACGCACATCACTATGATACAAACAGGCAGTATTCCAATGAAGAGGATCGCTTGCTGGGTTTACTCCAAACACGACTGCATAAGGGGATTTGGTTGCACTTTCTTCCTCCCTGGAACTTTCTACTCACTTCATTCTCTTTTTTCTTTTGATATTCATTGAGAAAAAATCCAAACACACTCAAAAGTAGAGAGAACAGTTTAATAGACTGTTAATGTGGTGGCCAAGAGAGCATGCTTTGCAGCTCTTCTACTTCTGGGAACCTAAGGGACCTGGGGCCCAGCTGCCGAGCTCTGACGGTGTTGAGGCAGTACCTCCCAGGGCAGGGCCCTGCAAGCTTGGCAGAGATGCTAAGGCAAGCCTGGCTGGTGACTTTCCCTGAAGGACCACTTTGTGGCTTTAACGCAACTTTCAAAAAATTGACTGCACTTCAATAATGAACATTTTCTTATAGGACCACAGTACGTGGGCACACTGTCCTTAGACTCCAAGACAGCACTGCAGCCCCAGGTGCACTGCCCACACCCTACCTTCTTCCCTCCTTTACTTGCATTTAGAATGACACTCTCCCAACCTTTCTGGCTTCTTCTCTAATTCCTTTCTGATGTCCATGTCCTCTAATACAATAAAACCTTCAATCCTATCTTGGTGTCTGTTTCTTGGAGCACCTGGACAAATAAACCCCATATCCCAAACCCCATCTTCCAGTCAACAGTTATCAATATTTCCCCACATTTGCTTCAGCTATCCTTTCCTCATCTTCCCTGCTGCCCCCCCAAAAAAAAATTTAAAGAAAATCCTAGACATTATACCATTTCATTCTTAAAACATGGATCCTCATTATTCACAGATTTTGTATTTGCCAGTTCGCCTGCTGCTGAAATATATCTATAATGCCCAAATCAACACTTGTGGAGCTTTTGTGGACATTCATGGACACGCACAGAGTGGTGAAAAATTTGAGTCACCCGATATGCAGGTTCTCAGCTGAGGTCAAGCAAGCCAATGTTCTGCCTTTTTGTTTTGTCCCAGCTTTATTGAGGTATAATTGACATATACCATTGTGCAAGTTTAAGGTGTACCAGGTGTTAGTGATACATTTATATATTGCAAAATGATTACCACTGTGATGTGTGCTAACAACTCCATCATGTCACATAGTTATCATTTTTTTTGTGGGAAGAACATTTAAGATCTGCTCTCTTGGTTCTGCCTTTTTGTTTCAGCTCTCATACCATAACAAGCATCCTTTACAAGGTCTACTTAGTGCCACATTTTTGTGTGTGTTTTGTTGCTGAAGGTGTCTTTAAACAGAAACACATAAAACAAGGTTATGTATTGATCAATTGATGAAAATGAGACCAGTAGCTCATAGGAACCTAACCTTGTATTTCCCCTGGGAACATGGTTCAGATAATTCAGTGTTTTGGTGACTTTATATAACGCAACTTTCAAAAAATTGACTGCACTTCAATAATGAACATTTTCTTATAGGACCACAGTGCCATTATCATATTTAAGGAAATTAACACTAATTCCTTGGTGTCATCTAATCCTCAGCCCATTATCAAACTACCTCAACTGTCTCAAAAATATCTTTTTATGGTTATTCAAACTGGATAGGATCCAAACAAGAGCCACAGTTCACATTTTATTGTTATAATTCTTAAGTTTCTGAATCTAAAGCATCTCTCCTCTTCCTTTTAATTATTTTCATGCCATTGATTTGTTGCAGAAACCAGGTTAGTTGCCTATGAAATGTCCCACATTCTGGATTTCATCTCTTTGTCCCCTTCTTTTATCATTTGCTTTGTTTCTTTATCCCTTATATTTTGGGGCAATGGAATTTATCTGTATAGGATTCTATTACTGGTGGGGTCAAGATACAAAGAACTGAAGAGGGTGACATTAGGGTTGGGTTGGGGTTTGAATTCAGGACAGAGCTGCATTTGACAGGATGACCCAGTGGTTAAGAGCAAAGACTCAGGATCAGGATTTCTGGGCCCAACTTGTGACTCTACCACTTATTAGCTATTGAATAAGTTATGTAACCTCTTTGTGGCTTAGTTTCCTCGTTTCTAAAATAAAGACAACAAGAATTCTTAATTCACAGGGTTGTCACGGAGTTTAAATGAGTTAATATATGTAAAGCACTTGGACTGGTGCCAGGCACATGGTGAATGCTATGTAAGTGGGTTAGTCACAAGGTAAAGATGGCTCTAGTTCATGATTCCACCCAGTACTGGGGGTTCCACCTCATGGTTGGCGGTGTTGGGGGTGAGAGTACCAGAATCACCCCTCCCTTGGGTTACCTTTCTTCACTTCCTGTCTGGGGACCAGGTGGGGAGCGAATGGGGGCACGTGGGGTTCTGCCTCACTTTTCCTTGGAAGCTTTCCCATTTTTTAACCAGTTCTGACTCTGCCCCTTCTCCTTCCTCATCCATGTGCCAACAGGGCTGTGGAAGTTCTCTAGAAGGTGGGGATGTGGGGGAAGGCCTTGGCCTCTAACTCACTTCTGAGAAGGGAAATTTGTAGAGTGAGGACACATGTGTGGAGATTTAAATCAATTGCATGGAACTAGAAAGAAGGGTGGGTACAATTCCAACCAAGAACAAGGCAAACATACAATCGCCATTAGAGGTGCTGGTGGATGTGGGAGCAGTATTCATCTAACCATTCATATGTCAACCATCCAACTGTCCATCCATCCATCCATCCATATATCCACACCACCACCACCACCACCACCACCACCACCACCACCACCACCACCCCATCCATCCTTGTGCTTATTTGTCTACTCATTTATCTATCACCACAGCAAATGCTGGGCACCCATTCTGAGTCAGGCACACTATCCCTGCATTCAAGCAGCTCATTGTCTAGTGCAAGGAGGCACATGTTTAATGACTACATGCTGTGTGACTAGAGGAATGTACAGTATATGTAGAGAGTTCTGGAGAGGGTGGAACTGGTTATGGCTGGGGCCAGGGGCTAGAAGTGAAGCCTCCTCCTTCTTTCCTTGAGTCTGACTCTTCTGCCCTAATGGCAACCCCTGTTCTAGGCCTGGATCCAATGGCAGGCTCTCTTCAGTTTCCTGGTTCTAAATCACAGGGTTCAACTTGAGAAGAGACCTGTTCCTTCTGGGAAGGAATTCTGGAGTTACCAAATCACTCCACCACACCTGGCTAGGCACCCTGAGGTCACAGCCTAGTTCTCTGGAGATAGACTCTCTTCCTCATGAAGACTCCATTGAGGAGATGTGGACACAGAGAGTCCAGGTCACCTCCATCCACTGGAGCGGCAAGACCATGGATGCAGTACCTCCACTCTCCTTTCCTTGGGGCAGTGGGCAGTGGGCTAGAAACCCCTCGTATACCCTTCTATTCTATCATCCCCCACCCCAAGCCTACCTCTTGGCTTTTAGTCTCTTAGTAATGGCTGTGAATCTTGGGCATCCAAATGGAGAATATTTTGCTTCTAATTAATTGCAGGCTCTAAGAGTGAGAGTGTGGGAAATGTGAACCCCCAAATAAGACTAGGTTTCACAAGGCTGCTGCATGGTGGGGGTTGTCTTTGCCACTAGCTTAGGGTCAGAAGGCAGGGGTTGTGTCTGCTCCATCTGCCTAAGGCAGGGCCTGGGGCCTCACCCTATGCCTCTCCCCGGCTCCAGAGAAGGAACAAGCCAATCTGGCAGACTGGCCTGTTTACGGGGAGAACCTGGCCAGGGCCTCAGGTGGTTTCAGCCCTCTCCCTCCCTCCATCTGTCTGACTAATGTTCCCATCTGCCAGCCTCAGGTGAGAGATGGCAGCGTCTTCCGCTGTTGCCCCAATGAGCGGCTTGTTTGCGGTATAACTGCCTGATGGTATCTCGCACGGTGCTTTGGGTGAGCTGTCTCTTGGGAGTGTCTGCCTGTTTGCCTCAGCCCCCACCTCAGCCCCTGCCTGAGCTCACCACATTATTCATAGAACCATAGGTCCAGCACCTTTGCCCCCAGCACTGTGAGAGACTCCTGCCTGGCTGACACTGGTGTGTGTGTGTGTGCGTGCGTGCGTGTGTGTGTGTGTGTGTGTGTGTGTGTGTGTGTGTGAAGGGGTCCTCTCTGTACCTCCACTTGAACTAGCTCCATGATTTCTCCTCTGACATGTTCCTAAGTAGAAGCTTTAGGATATCATTGCTGCCAGGGTGTCTCCAGCTGGGAGGCCCCATTTCCATCTCTGGCTCACAAAGAATCCCAGCAGTGAGCCCTGGGGTCTGGGCTCCCCTATTCTGGAATGGCCTCTCAATACCCTCTCCTGTATCAATGTGTTCCCACCTGCTCATTTGAGATTTTCTCTCTGCTCCTTCCAGCTAGAGAGGGCCTCTTCCTGCCTCCAAGTCCCTCCTATGGTAAGAGAAGATGAGGGACAATGTCATCAACAGAACCTGTTGCCCAGCCGGGCTTATCCTCTACCACCAGCTCTGTGAACCACCACCACCACCCCATGCTTTCACCATGCCTCAGTTTCCTAACCTGTAAAATGGGATAATAGTATGAAGAGTCCTGTGACATTAAATGAGATCATGTATGCCGATGTGCTGGGATACAGAGCCCGAAGTCTTCTTCCTCTTCCTGCATCTCTCCCCTCAATCCTATATTCCCCAAGGACTATCTCCTGGGCAGCAACGAGGTACAGCGTAGCAGGAGACAAACAAAGGCATAAGAAACAAAGGATGGAGAAGAGATCTCTGAGCTGATGGGAGAGAGACATTCTCGTGTGTGTGTGCGCGCGCACGCACACATGCTCATGGAGCAGTGGACAGGGAGCATTGCTCAAGCAGGAGAGAGGAGTCCAGATGTGTGTATCCAGGCTAGACCATGACTACTGTAATGTCTTCTTAGCAGGCAGGAGCAACCAACAAATTCATTAATTTCCTGTTTACACATCTATTGTCAGAGCTAATAATTTGATTTAACTAGGCTGATTATCTTCATTAAAAACTATTAGTTCCCATAAGCAATGTTCTTGTGTTTGCATTTTCATAATTATGTTGGCATTTCACAATGTGCTTTTCAAGGGAGACCTGTGCTCAAACTCAGCCTCATCCACCCAGCTCAGGGCTCTCTCTGGGCTGACCTCCTTAGCCCTGGGGTTTTGTTAGGTGCTGTGGGGCAGTGGGAAACACGACAGGCCTGATTGTCCTTTGCCTGCAGACCACGCTTTGCTGCTTCTGATGTCCTGGATGGTCCCGGTCCTTATGCCTGGACAGTACCACGGGCTTTCTGTACATGGCTGAGGCCAGCCTTACAGCCTGCCTCAGACTGGGTGCCTGGTTGCCTAACCGTGCGTTTTCATGTGGGACAGCCCTCAATACAGGCTCTCCAGGGCATCATTGATTGACACACCCACCATTAACTGGGAAAAGGGAGGCTCCCAGGGTCCCCATTCAGGGAAGGGAAGGAACCAGAGTTTCTCAGGTACTCACAGCTGCCAGGTGCTGGCACTGTGGTTCCCTCTTTAACCCCTACAGGAACATATCAGCATCTCCATTTTATAAAGCATGATACGGAGACTTGGAGAAGTTAGGTAACTTACCCAAGTTCACATGGCCAGGAAGAGGGTCTGCACCCTCAGCCCGTGCCATTTCCAACACATCACGCCTTCCTTCCCACGAGACAGGTAAACAGGCCCTGAGCCAGGCTCTCCCTACTCCTGGCTTGCTGGGGTCCACGTGCCACCTTCGCCTGTCTCCATCAGGGAGGAATGCGACTGGACCACCTTGTACCTTGATGAGGATGGGTCTCAAAGACCACAGCCTTCCTCCATGGCTTTGTGATTTTCCCCGGTGATTTTCCAGGTCCTGGCCGGTCCCCCGGAGGAACCCTAGTCCCAAAGAGTCTTGTGATATATGCCTTTTGGGGCCAGTGCAAAAGAGGGTCTACCCTCCTTTCTCCCCTATGGCCTATATTTCCTGACATCCCTAAAGCCTGAGACCCCACAGGCAGGATATGCGTAGGGCAGCAGGAGTTTACCATCTGTCCTTCTACCTCTCTGGCTGGTGCCCAGATGGGTTTTCCTGGGTGCCAATCCCCCTGGAGCAAGAGCTATGGCCGGGCCAGGGCCAGAGCCAGGGAAATGTAGAGATGGCACACTCTAGGAGGGCTCCAAGGAAGACAGAGGAGTTTGGGCTTTGGAACAACAACAAGTGTAGGTGACATTGACTGAGTCCTGGCTATGTGCCCAGGCCCTGTTCTAAGCACTTTGCCACTGACAGGCAGGAAGATGTGCCTCGTGGAACCTCGGTCTCCTCATCTATAGAATGGGTAGAAGAATCTGAGATGGGGAAGAGAGGCTGGTGGGACTAGGGGAGGCACTGCCACAGAGGGCTTGCCCTCAGATTTCTTGGCACTGGAAGCACCCTCCCTTCCTCCTGGGCTGTGAAGGCAGGGGGAGCTGTGTCTGCCAGCACCTCCAGGCTGACCACGGGGAAGCCTAAGCCTGGAAGCAGGTTTCACGAAGGTGGCACGAGGGGCCACAGGAGCCACGGGACCAGCCAGAGAGGGAGTCTTCCCCTGGCCTTTGCTACTGGTCCCTTCTGTGCCCTGGCTTCCTTCTCCTGTGCCCTGGCTTTTTGTGAGGGCTGTCTTCCACCTCTTCTCTCCTCACCCACCGACGGACTTGCTTTGCCCAGGCCACACTCAGGGACACTCCTGCCGTGGGTGCTGTTACCAAGGACAACCCTGGCAGCTGCAGGGTACAGAATACCAGGCCCACCCCTGCCCCTGGCAGAGCACTGTCCCTTCCTGGGATCCTATGGCCCTCCGCATCCACTGTTCTTTCCCTCGCCTCTGCCTTTCCAACCCTCTCTTCCTTCTCCTCCTCCTTCCTGCCTTCCTGTTCCCATAGGTGTCTACCTGGCTGTGACTACCTCCCACCCCTGCTCTGCGCACTTCCTCCCCACCCCCCACCCCCGCCTCATAGTCCTGTCTCTGCTGTCTCCCTCCCCTTCCTCCTCTGGCCCTTAGCCCTGTCCTGAACCCAAACTGAACCTCCACAGCAGCCTCTGCAAAAGAAGCCAGCCCTGCTCGCCCTCCAGAGCTCATGTCCAGGGGGCTGGGAACCTGCGGGATGCACAGAACGCTTCTGGACGTGAGGGAGACTCAGTCCAGAGTCAGTGTCCATGTGGGGAAGGGAGCTGAGATAGGAAAGTCATCCTGAAAGTGTCGTTTTCTGCTGGGACATGAAGAGCTTGGAGGCATAGTGCCAAGGCGCAGGAAGCGGCCTGGGGCCTGCTGCGTTAGAGTGCAGCTCCCCCACTTTCTAGCTGCGTACCTTGATCTCGTGACTCTCTGGGGCTTGTTTTTCTCATCTTTAAAATGGGAGTGATGTTCATCCCCATCTCGGTGCTTGTGTGAGGCTTAATGGCGGAATCCCAAAGAGCGCAATACAATTTGGCTTTTAAAAAGGGAATTCCTATAAAGTGTCCCCTTTCAAAAACATTTTTAAGTGACGCGCACAGCCTCCTGAGCAATTCCACAGGAGTCCGCCCGTCCTTTGTCTCCTCTCACTGGACACACTGGGTCCTGCTTTGTCTCCACCACTCGCCTGCTGTAAGACGAGGAGGCTGCAGGTTTGACATTATTACCTCGAGAAGCCAGTGTCACTGTTTTTTTGTTGCTGGTCCATGGCAGCGGGGACAGTTACGGGGTGCTGGGCGGTGGGATGAAGGCCTCCTTCTCCCAAGAGCTTGGATCCAGAAAAAAGAGACTCTGATAGGAGACCTTGGTCTTGAGTCAACTTCTAGAAGGGACTAGGGCCCAGGCATGCCCTGGAGCCCCAAACCCAAATCTTTGGAGGCTTCTGCACTGGGGTGAGGTAGGGGTGAGGCACCCACTCGGCAGGGGGGGGGGGAGATTGGGAAAACAAACCTGTGTTCTCCTCCTTCCTCATCCCAATGCTCGTGAGCAGCAGCCTGAGCAGCATCAAAGCCACGTTCACTTCCTGAGATGAGACACTGGCATGTTTAGTCACCTGGGCGAGTGGGGGGGGGGGCGGGGGGTGGCTATCGTGGGACGTAACAATGAGAGCACACACGCTGGCTCCCTAGCAGCTTGCAGTGGCTTTAATGAGCCCCTGGCAAAGCCCCGGCCCTTTAAACAGATCACGTCCATCCACGTCAGAAAGAAGGAAGAAAGCATTATTAATAAGTTGCCCTGGGCACCGGTAATGATTGTAAGCGGCTGTGAGCCAGCGTACACTAGGGCACCGCAACTTGAAAGGGAACATTTCCCAGAGGGAGGTGATAGGTCTTGATAATTGTTATAATAACAGCTCAGCGGGCCTGGGTTGGTTCCTTTCATCCTGTGAGGTCATAAATGGCTTTCTCCACCGGAGAAAGGACAGGGCCTCCGCCCACCGCAAACACCCTCTGGCCCCCACTCACCCAGCTGGGGATTTGCCCAGCTGTTATTTCTGAGCTGGGGAAACTTCGGGATTGTTAAAACAAGGTGAGCTAATCGCGGCCAGCCGTGTGCGCCTTGCTCCCAGGACAGGGTGGAAATTCTACTTGTCAAGTAGGTTCTCGAGCCCTCTGCTGGGAAGCCTGTTCCATTATACTGGCCAGTTGCCTTCTGGTCTCTTGCACACACCGCAGCGTGCAATGCGGTTCATGCTTTGTTGCTGCGTGAGTCACCACAGATGCACTTCCTTCTTCTCCTCGAGTCTGTTTGCACTTGAAAAGGTGACAGTGGTGCCCTGAGGATGGAAGAATGAACCCAACTCTGACTTCTCTCTTTGTCAGGCTCAGGTGTCTCTTTAGGACTCAACCAGACACCTGACAGGGCTAGCAACCAGGGGGACTGGTGGTCGGAGCACCAGCAACGGGCTGTGGGTGTGCCATCCCGGTTCTGCAGTTACGTAGGCTCTGTCTTCCGCCTGTCTGCTTTCTTCTCTGTTGGTCTGAGATGGCGAGATCAGACAGCTGTGTGCCAGCCTGAGACCCTGGTCCTGTGGCGCCCCAGGTGTTCTCCTGCAGAAGGAGGTGGCCATATATTTGGGACCACCTGGTTTGGAAGATGATGGGGCTCCTCTCCACTTTGCTCCTGCCCCTGCCCTGGTTCAAAGGCCCCCTTCTCAGCCCTCCACAAAGGCCTTCTGGGGTCTTCAGGCCCAAGGTCACTGGCCTGGCTGAGCAGCGATGGCCTTTGCTAGGAGCTTAGTGGAAAGCTCACGCCCCTGGCTTTCTTGTAAATTGTGTTGGTTCAATGCTGAAGCCTTTGTCACAAGCTGCCCACATTTAGAATTTGGAAAAAAGACCCTTGATTTTATTCATCACACATGTAGATGCCTTGCAGCAACTCAGATGATCGTAAAATCACTGTAGACTTGATTTTTTCATGTTAAGTTCTGTTCTCTGGTTTGACTGCACAGAGCTGGGCACAGAAAGGGCTCCTGGGAAATGCTGCTGAGACCCAAGTGGAGGGCACTCGAAGACAGGCAAGTCTGTAGAGAGCTTCCAACCCTGTTGGGTGTGGTCTGGGGCAATTTGCCTTTGCTGCTTAGTTTCTTCAACTGAAGAATGGGGCTAATAATGTACCCAGAGGATTGTGCAAAGATGAAATGAGTTAATACATGAAGAACATTTAGACAGTGCCTGCAACACAGATTGCCAGCTGCTGTGGTAATACTAATTATTTTTTTATTATTGTGAAAGTGGAGGAGGGGCTGACCTCTGACCTTTCCAAGCCTGTTCCCCAGAACCTGGGATCCATGAATCACAGGTGTGGAGTGGAGTGAGATACCAGCAGCTAACAGACAAAGGTCTCATTAAAAGGCTTCAGGAAAAAGCATTCTAAGACCATCTTTGAGTCTTAAGAGCTTCAAACTTTCTCTGTCAGGAAGTTCTCCCTTAGGCCAGATTTCTAGTCTGCAAGTTGCAGCTAATTCACATCTCTGTGCCTCCCTTCATGCTTAAGCAGAGAAAGAGGATGGCCTGGCTTCTCAGGGTATGAGGAATCCCAGGGACCAGAGCTCAGAAGATGGGATGATGCCAGGGCAGTCCCTGGGCATGCACAGCCTGGTACCTGTGGTCCCAGTTCCTGGGGTCCAGCCCTTAGAACAAAAGCAGCCATTCAAAACCCCAAATGAAATTCCCATAAAGGCTTATACATCCTCACTGTACCCACCCCACCCCAGAACAGCCTTGGACTTCAAGGGCCACGCCGAGGTTCCTCCGCCATGGCTTTCATCCTATCACCTGTGGCTCAAGGAGTGCACATTCTCCCATGTGCCAGGTCACCGCCCACGCAGCTGCCGCTGCAAAGGCTATTCTCTTTGCACTGTGATAATTCCATTCCATCCTTCATGGCTCAGCTCACAAGTCACCTCCACCAGGAAGCCTTCAGACCACACCAACCTCTCCATCTCTGACTTCCTCTGGCCCTTGGCATTAATATAAAGTAGGCCAAAGGTTTATTGGGTCTATCCCACCCCCCCACCCTATTCCCCCTTGATGGCTGAAGTCTGTGGCCAGGGTGAGGTGGCAGAGTCTCTTCAGAGGCCAAGATACAGGCTTGCTTCCCTGCCCTTAGGGAGTTGGGGCCTCCCCTGTGTAAGGCTGCAATGGAGCCCTGGCCACGCTGCTTTTGGACCACGCTGTGAACTTACAGGATTCAACGTGAAAGGCTGGCGCAGGAGACGACAGGCAGGCCTCCGTTAGTGCTGCCTTTGGAGATTTAAGTGCGAGAGAAAGCTGCTGGGGAAACACCAATGTCTCAGTGAAGACTGCTCAGCGGCCGATGCATGACCACCCTGTCTCCCTGATTCTCTCTGGATCTCTCTTTGCTTCACTTCTGTCTCTTCTGTCATGTTTGGTCATGACCTCTGTGCCGCTGTTTGTCTCCCTTCTGTGTAAGGCAGGCTCACAAAGGTGCCCGGATCGGCAGTTTCCCCCACAACAATCAGATGTGTGTGTGCGTAGACCCAGCTTTGGCACAAAGGGTATTCAGCCACCGCATCCCCGCTTAAGACCACGTCGGCACACCTTCAGGGCAAGTGACCAGCCAGCTGACTCCCAGGTATCTGCTTCCAAACTCCTGCCACTGTCAGCCTTAACCTGACCTTGTAATGCCAACCTGCTGCCATCCCCCCACATTCTGGATTATGCTGTAATGAAGCACCCCTGGCTCAGAGGTTAATTTTTTTACTGGGATTATCTACATCATAAATTATAAAAAGAGAAAATAACTGCCTCCAAGAAAAGGAATTCAGGGGGTCCAAGGCAGGACATGACTGGAACCCAGTGTTAACCTCAAAGGTGTCCGAGCCCAGCCAGGGTGTCCTCTGGACCCTGTCCCTCCTGCTAAGGCTCCGACTTGGCAGGCAGCCCCAGGGAGTGAAGGAACCATGTTTGGTCATCGGGCAGGGTGGTGGGTCAGTGGACAGAAAGGAGTGCCCCAACTGTTTCTCCCTCTCCCAGGATCCTCTGGGCCCTCAGCCCCTTGTAACCTGAAGGTCAAAGGTCCGGAGAGGTGTGTCCTGGTCATGACTGCCACAGCTAAGGGAAGACTTGTTCCCAGATCCACGCATCTTTGTTTCCTGGCTGGACACACCTTGCCTCTCTCCCTGGGGATTGTCCTTCTTCTGCCCCAGGAGTTTTCGCACACAATGGTTGGCAGACTTTGGCATTCATTTTCATCACTGTTTTTAGGCTGAATGGCATTTGTCACATTCCTTCCTGTCTGGCTTTGATGTGGGGCGATTTCCCACTCCTTAATGACAGGTGAGGAGCCGGCCAGCTAACACCCAGCACCTCTAGGCGGCTAGCTATCCCCTCCAGATCTAGTTCCCACAGCTGCTGCTTGTTCTCAGGATCTATTTCAGGGACCTTAATTAAGATCCTCTTTAATGATGGAGAGGAACTTCTCCAGAGATTACCTCCTTATTTTTACAACTCTCTCAGGCTCTTTCTCCCTCCTCCTCCAAGGCTCCCACAGTCTCCACTCCTCACCCTGATAGAGATGACTGAGGACGCAGCTTTCCACAGGGCTTTGGGGTGCAAGCAGAGCACCCCCAGACATTCTAGCAGTACTCAAGTGCATCCTAATAAGAATGTGCAAGATTGTTTAAAAGCCTGTGCCCTAAACAAACTGTAAAACCACAGTGTAGCACAATGCCTGGCACACCAAAGACTCAACAAATGATTGCTTGGTGACTGAAATGAATATCAAGATCAGCATGAGGGTGAGTTTAGTATTGAACACAGATATTTGAGCCAGGACAGTCCTGATTTTCAACTGAAAGTGCTCTTAGATTCTGAACCTCTCTCCCTGAACATAGAGTTTTTCATCAGTTCAGAGACACAGGGATCCCAGTCATGAAGTGGAGTGTGTTGGGCCAAAGCCCAACTAGTGGGGAGAGCACTGGTCCAGACTCTGCCCTTCTCATTTCCATAAAAGTTTGGCCTTGACCTCACTTTTCTGGCCTCAGTTTTCTTTTCTTTTCTTTTTTTTAAATTTTAATTTTTTTAATATATTTTTATTGATTTCAGAAAGGAAGGGAGAGGGAGAGAGATAGAAACATCAATGATGAGAGAGAATTATTCAGCTGCCTCCTGCATGCCCCCAGCAGGGATTGAGCCCACAACCTGGGCATGTGCCCTTGACTGGAATCGAACCCAGGATCCTTCAGTCCACAGGCCGATGCTCTATCCACTTAGCCAAACAAGCTAAGGAGAGGCATCAGTTTTCTTGACTACGCATTGGAGATCCTAATCCCAATTGCAGAGGTAGATCGAGTGGCAATGAGACCCTGTAAAAATGTTTAGTGAGAGCCCTTCCAGGTTGATTAAAGATAAAAGTGGGCCTCGGCTTTTGCATCTGGAGGGAGAAGGGGCTGGACATTTTAGGACTACAGGGCCTTGGGCTGGACTGCAGCCTCACAGAGTCCCAAAAGGGCCTTGACCTTCTCTCAGTCTCTTCCTAGGCCCAGGGGTCCTGTTCGGTTTCCTTCTCAGTGCCTGGCCTCCTCCTGCTGTCTCAAGGCAGCTGTCCTGCTCCCACCTCCCACCACAATCCAACACCTATCCCTGTCTGTTCTGACCCTCCATGGTGTCCCACCTCACTTAGCCACATCTTCTCTCTCCAAGGAAGAGTATCTCTCTTACTTTCTTGAAGGAAGTCCTGGAATCCTAGAATGAATATTGAGGCTAGAAAGACCCAGGACTCATTCAGGTCAACTCTTCATGGTGAAGGCTGAGAACAGGTTCTGAAAGGTTAAAGAAAAGGCTCGAGGCCACCTAGATGGTCAGCTATCAACTGGGGCTGGAGGGAGGAGCTGCTCCTGCCCAAATCATACTCTTTCCAGAAGACCTAGTGGCTAGGACTCATAGAGAGTTCCTTAGACTCTCTATGGAGAGAGTATAGGAGATGGAGAGTGAAATATGTGTGTGGCTAAGTGAGAATCTGAACCTTTAACCATTACCGATGAGTGCTCAATCATCCCCAATCCTGACTAAGCCCTGAGATTTGCCCAGCTCTGATCATGGAGTGGGCACTCTACATAGGATCTCTGAGCTTGTATCCCCTCTCTCTCTCTGGGCTTCAATTTCCCCATCTGTGAAGTCAAAGGTTTCAATGGGGAAATTCTTGGGTTGCCTCTGGTTGGGTCATTCCCTGGTGCTAACAAGTGAATGAGAAAATCTGGAGGTAATGGCGTTCCAGAGAATCCACTACCCCTTGCCTCATGCCTCCCTTACACACACTTGTCCACTGTGGGCTCCCATTGTCCTTTGACAAGGCTAACCTGTCCCGATAAGGTGGCTGGTTTTGGAGAAAGGGTTAGTGTGAGGAGTGTCCAGTCAGGGAGCCTAGAGTTTTGAGTTCTGCTTTCCACCAGAACATTTACTTGTGGCCCAGCTGTGGGAAAACATGGGACGAGTCTGCGCCTGATTCATTATTTGTAAAATTGAGATGACAATTATCTTCCAATCTCCTACCTCCTGATTGTGGGGCAGATCTAAGGAGATCTTCTGCCCTGCTAACATGAGGGATTATTATGACTAACCTTAAAGTGCCAGGGAGAGAGTGAGAGATAGAATGAGTGCAGCCAGGTCAAAGCCCAGAGGACCCAGGGAGCTGGAGGGTACAGTGAGGGGCGGCAGGCTGAGTCTCCACAGGGAGTGATTCTGCAGAGCCAGCTGGGAGAAAAGATATGCACAAGGAGTTGGAGAGGGGGATGGTTAGAGATTGAGAGGTGGCTCTGGCATGGCCAGAAAGCTGGTGGCCATGAGTGAGGCCGGGGACTTCTTAGGGCTCTAGATGCACTAGACTTTGATCATTGAATGTGAATTTGACAGGATGGTTTAATCTATGTCGAGAAAAAGTTGGAGATGATATCCAGGACGACCACCACATTTCTTTTATCCAGTCATGTGACTGAGAGCCTAGTTCTCAGCATCTGGGGCCCTGAGGGGTGTGCAGGGTCTGGCAGGTCTGTGCAGGGTCTGGCAGGTCTGGAGCCCATCTTGCAATTCAGGTCTTCCAGGTGCCCTTCACCCAGGCCTTGGTTCTTATTTGCCTAGTGCCTTCCTTCCAAGGAATGCAGAGGAGGGGCACGTTGTTATCTCGGAGCCTTTCAACACCTAGGGGAAGTAGGGAGGGGACTGGGATCCTTATCAGGGGTGCGGCATGGGCTGGGGAGGGGCCACCCCATCTCTGCTCTGCTTCCCATAAGCCCATCAATCGCAGTCTAGATTTTAGGGGGCAGCTTCATTTCAGCATTTGGGCCCAGGAGACAGGTGACCCTGCTATCTAGAAAGAAAGACTTCAGATTTAAATACTCTGTCAGCAAAGTCATTATTTTTGGTAGCTGTCCCTTGGCTTTTAACAGCAGTGAATCATCGTACACCGGTCTCCTCGCAGCTACCTTGGGTTTCATTTCACAAATGGTTTATCTTGGAAGGTATAGCAGGAAGGAGACTGCTCAAAGCTAGGCATCCCAGGAGACTTTACTGACACTTGCAAAAAATAAAAGTGGGTTGATGTTTGCCTGGCTCTGCTTTAAAATTTTCCCAGGCTTGTCATTTGCGGTATATTTCATTGAGTTTCTCATTAGCTTCTGTCAAGGTGCCAGTCACTAGATCCCCCACTGTCTGCCGGAACCTGGCCTGGAGACACTCTATTTCAAAGCATTATTGAGGAATCTGCTGATGACACCCTCCCCCTCCCATTTGCTCTAACTTCTCCTTCTGGACACAATCAGATAATCAGACACTCGAGGAGTTGTATGGAACCTCACGCCCCATCCCCCAACTAACTGCATATCACAGTAGGCAGACGCCTATAAGCCTCCTGTGGAATGAAAGGAACAGAGCTCATGGCTGTGCCTGCTGCAAAGATGCCCCTGAGTGCTTTACTCATTGTCTTGTCCTCTTTGGGTGGGGGGAGTGGGGGGTTAGGCGACATTGCTTTCTGTTCTCTGGGACATCAGGAATGCTGATGTTTCTCTTAGGCAAGAGGACGGCTTTCATCTGGAGGATCCTGGGAACTGTGCAGCTGATCGTGTTTCATCTTGGCACTGGCTGCTAGAAGTTTGAGAGCCAAATCTGTGGCCCACCCCTCGCAAATGGATCAAAGTTTATAGTATGTTTATTTTGTATTAGTCCCATCCTTGGCTCCATTTTATGGCTTTACCCTGCTTTTACATGTGTTTTTTTTTTCTTCTTTCTCACCTGCTTCTAATTTATGTCATCTTGCTAAATTTTATGCATCTTTGTAAGCTGCCTTAAATCTCTTGGTGAAACAAAAAGGTATATACACAGACAAACAAACAAATGCATATTCTGAATCATCACTAGATAACATATCATGATTTTTGGCATGGGAAATCAGGTCTGTATAGCTCCTCTTGTCCCCAGGGCTGCCATTCATCTACAAGATCAGCCAAGCAGATAAACTATGAACAAAGCCAAGCATCTACTCTCCAAGGAGTAGAGAAACAACACACGTAAATAAATAACTGCACAAAAAGTCAGGTAATGTTAAGGGCTGTGCTGAAGGTAAAGTAGGGTAGGGGGAATAAGGCACTGGCAGCCTGGCCAGGGGTGATCTTACTGAGAGGCAACCTTTGAGCAGAGCCCAAGGAAGAGAGGGAGGTAGTCAGGGTGTCCATGGTAGATGAGCATTCCAGGAAGAGGGTCTGGCTGGTGCAAAGTTTGGGGGCAAGCTGAGAATGTTAGAAGAACTCAAGGAGCTGAGCACAGCTGGGGCAGAGTGAGGAGAGTGAAAGGGGATGGGGGAGCAGGGACTTGATCCTGTAGGATCTCCTAGGCCATGACAAAGACTTGATCCTCTTCTGAGAAGAGAAGCCTTTGATGGGTCTGGGCAGAGTGTGACTTGATCTGAATTACGTTTCAGCATAATCACCGTGACCATCGTGGCAGGGACCGAGCAGGGAGATGAGTTAGGAGGATACTACAGCTATTCAAACAAGAGGTGATGGGGGTGTGAATTATAATAGTGGCAATGGAAGGGGGCAGATTCTGGTTCTTTCTCCATACTGTATCACCAAAATCGAAGTCTGTTTGTCTACTTTTATCCACACATCCTTGTCCTTTTCATATCTCAAACAATGGCTGCTGCCTCTATCCCCTCACAGGTTGTCAGTAACTCCTCTGCATAAGAAGGGACTCCTGGGACTCTCACTTCTTTCATCTCCATGACCAACCCACCTCTCCTGCATCTCCTCCACATGGCACAGGGCTCTGTCACAGCCTTACCAGGCACCTCTTGTACCACCTGCCCTTTCAGCTTGAAGCTTCAGAGAGTTCTGTCATTGTCCTTCTTACTCTCAAAAACTGCCACACAATTTTCAGGGCCCAGTGCAAAACAAAAATGTGGGGTGCCTCTTTTAAAAAGTATTGAGAAATTCTAAATGGTGAAGTAGAGCATTAAGCCAAGCATAGGGCTTTTTTTCCTGTGTGGTCACACATCTATGAAGCCAGCCTTGCTCCCTCTACATACTCTGAGGCCAAACTCATCCATGTTGGCATTAACTACCATGTACACTGACTTCCAGATGCATCTTCTTCCTTGAGTCCCAGACCCAATTATTGGCCCAAACTATTGACATCAACACTTTGTCATTATGCAGGCAACATAAAGGTATTCAGTTCAAGACTGAACTCATTATCTTCTCCTGAAACCTGCTTCTCCTCCTATATGCTCTATCTTGATGAGTAGCAAGTTATCTTCTGAGTTGCCCAAACCAGAAACCTCTGAGTCATCCCTGACTCTACCCTCTGCCTTATCCCCCCTGCCTCTTTTCCAATAGTTCTTCAAGTTCAAATTATTATAGTTTCCGATTATCTCTGGTACCAGTCCCTCCTCTCAGTGTCCTGAGCCATGCACGGCCCTTATTCAGGTGCTCAGCAGCTTCTGCATCCTCTGGTATAGTAGTCTCTGTCTCCTCACCTCTTGTTTCTTAGCACCATCTGCCCTCCTCCACCCTGTCACCACAATGATGTTTCTAAAACACATACCCAATTTCCTCACTTCCATTCAACAACTCCCAGAGTCTGCAGAGTAAAGTTCAAACTCTTTGGCATGGGATGCTGGCTCTTCATGGTCTGACCCCTGTCTACCAGCACCTCCTGACCCTGACCCCGGCCACACCCCTCCAACCTGCAAATGATGGCGATGACCCAGCTATCCTTGTCTCTCCCTGACATGCCATACACTTTCATGCTGCTTACCTCTGCACATCCTATTCTTCCAGCCAGTCCCCACTCCCTAGCTCCCTCTGACAGCCACACTCCTTCCGGACCTGCCTGGTGCAGTTCCGGATATTCTACCTCGAAGCAAGTTGCATATTCTACCTCCCAAGAGAACAAGAGTTAGAAAAAATCCATAGCAGCTCTGACAAACAGAGGAGGTTGCCATGAGAAGAGAAGGCTTTTGTAGAAATTTCTGGAAGAAATTAAGCAGATAGGGTCAGGTTGAAAGGACAGCTGATCAGTTCACAGGTGAACACGTACTATAAGAAAAGAGGATTCCCCTGAAAGTGAGGGCAGGGGACTTGCTTACAAAACTTGAAAGGACCCAATACTCACAGCAACAGGGACAGTGAGCAGGGGTGGGTGGTGGGACAGTCTTGGTTGGCAAATTGAAAGGACGTGAGCTGGAAACTGCGTCACTTCCCCACGGTGAGAGTGGTGGGTTCATTTTGTGTGCGTTCCTTAGCAAGTCTCAGTGAGGATGAAGAATAAGATGGGGTAAGTTAGAGCCCCAGCTAAGTCTGAACACCACAGATATGGAGAATTGAAAGAAATCTAAAGGGTGATGAGATCCCCTAAGGCCCTCAACACCCACGGTGGTAACTCCTTTCCTTCTTCCTGTTGACATAATCCTTTTGACATCAACAACTTTGCTGGAGACACATGCATCAAAGGTCTCTGAGTAGGAGGCCAGGGAACCATAAGCAGGGAGCAATCTGATGGCCCTCCAGAGCTCCTCAGCCCAGTTGTTGTCCAGAGTGCTCTCTTTGGGCTCCCACTAGGACCAGGCTGCATACTAGGTAAGGATGAGATGAGGCGGGGAGTCCTTACAGCCACACGCCTTTTACTCTGGCTACTCTGTTCTCAGCCCACTCACCTTAGAAGTAAGTCCTCATCCGTGTGGTCCAACTCAGTTCCCACTCCAGGCAGACCCCACCCCTGGAGCCTAGCAGACATCACTCACCTACCTTTTCTAGGGGAAATGATGGCGATCTGGAAATGTATATCTGCCCAATGGATGTGTATGAGAGAGAGACAGCCACTTCTAGAACACAGAAGTCAAAATACTGTATGCCCTTTCTGAAAGATTAGGGCAGAGGGGTTGAAGAGAAACAAAACAGGAAATGAGTCAGAGAAAAATAAATTCAGGTAAAGGGAAGATACAGGATATAATAGACAGCTTAATCCAAATAATGTGTTAGTAATGGGATTTGGAAATTTAATACAAGTATTATGGAAAGACTATAAAAAGAAGAAAAACATAAATGTAAATATCTGGGAAGTAGACAGGAAGAAAACAATAAAAAAGCAAATTAAATTCTTTATTTTGTTTTTTGAGGTAGTGTTTATTGATATGCATACTTTATTTGTTAAAATTTAGAGATAATAAATAGTAGGATAGAAATAGGACATAGGACTTTGAAACTATTGGAAAATAAAAGGAACCAAAATTTTATACAGTAAAACTTATAAAAGGGAAAATAAGAAATATTAATAAATACAAATCAGAAGGTAAAGTGTCAGGGATGAGATTAAACATAAAAGTGACAACAATAAGTGTGACTAAATTAAATTCTCTACTTAAAGAAAAACACATCTCAGATTGACTAAAAAGGCCAAATCCAGTATTGTGCTGTCTCTAAGAGAAACATGTAAACCAAACTGATACAAAATGTTAAAAAAAGTGATATAAAGTTATGTTGAGAAATGCATGTGCAACAAAGAGAGAGAGAATATTAGAAAAAATAGAAGCAAAAAAAGATGGTAAGATCAATATCAAAGTAAGTAGAATTCAAGGCAAAAAATAGATTGGAAAAAATAAAATAATTTATAGTTATTAAAGTTATAATGAATGAAAATATATAATATTAATGAAATTTTATACATTGAAAGTTAGGTATAGAAAAGTATAAACTGCTAGAGAGTGAGAACTTAATGAAATCACAATTATACCAGGAAGATCTAGCACAGCTCTGTCAGAACTGGACAGACAATCAAAAGGACTTAGATAACACTGTAAGTTTGATATAATGTATGCAATAGATAATACATAAAATATATTTTCAGATACCTGTGACTCATTTATAAAAATTCCCTATCCTATAAAATAAAAACCTAATATGCTAAGTGTCCAGTCATCCAGTCAGCTGTTCAACCAATCAAAGCATAATATGCTAATGATATGCTAAGCTTGCTCAATTGTTCGCTATATTATGCACTGACCACCAGGGCCAGGTGCTCCAACCGGTAGGTTAGCTTGCTGCTGGGGTCCAGCTGATTGGGACTGAGCAAGACAGGCCGGACACACCCTGGAACCCTCCAGCGGTCCCTCCCTGGCTGGCCAAATTCCTGTGTCCTTCCTCAGCCCCACTTGTGCACCAGTGGGGTCCCTCGGCCTAGCCTGCGCCCTCTCACAATCTGGGACCCCTTGGGAGATGTCAGAGACCTGGTTTCGGCCCAACGGTGAAATGACCGGTCTCTATGATGTGCACTGACCACCAGAGGGCAGACACTCAATGAAGGAGCTGCCCCCTGGTGGTCAGTACGCTCCCACAGGGGGAGCGCCACTCAGTCAGAAGTTGGGCTCATGGCTGGCGAGCACAGCAGCTGTGGCAGGAGCCTCTCCCACCTCCATGGCAGTCAGACATCCCCTGAGGGCTCCCAGACTGCAAGAGGGCATAGGCTGGGCTGAGGGACCCCACCCCCCTCTGAGTGCACAAATTTTGTGCATCAGGCCTCTAGTGCATATATAATAAATACATAAACAAATTTTCAATAAATTCCCCAAACCTACTACAGTGCACTAAAACTAGGAATAATAAACAAAAACAAAAAGTTTTATGAAAATGGACTTACTTAAAAGCAATTAAAGCCCTGGTCAGTGTCTCAGTGGTTAGAGAGAGCAACGAAAGGTTGCGGATTTGATTCCTAGTCAAGGGCACAAACCTGAGTTGCAGGCTTGATCCCTGGCCCCTGAGGCTAATGTGAGAGGCAACCAATCGATTTGTTGCTCTCCCATTGATTTCTCTCTTTCTCTCTGCCCCTCCCTCCCTTCCACTCTCTCTAACAATCAATGGAAAAAATATCCTTGGGTGAGGATTAACAAAAAAGACAAAAACAATTAAAAATGTTTTTCTATATAAAAATTAATAACAAAAAACAATATATAAAAACTTATGAGGTGAAGCCAAAGCTGCACTCAGAGGTCATTGTTTTAGTTATTTTATTAAAAATAAAAGATTTCAAGAGTCTGGCTGGGAGTTTTGTTTCAGAAACTAGAAAAACAACAACAAAACATCTAAAGAAATGTATGCATAAGAAAGAAAAAATTGATGTAGAAAGTCAAAACAAAGCTCTATTGATTTACCCTGTCAATAAATGTTGACTGCATGGTTAATATGTGTCACATACTGCAGAAAGCCGCTGCGGATGCTCAGAACACAGTACTTGTGATAGCTGATCTTGTGGAATTTCTTTGAAAGGATTTAAATAAATAGACAAATCTCTTTCAAGACTGGCAAGAAAAAAAAAGGAAGGATCAAAAAAGAATACAAATACACACTTTTATAAATAAGAAAGTGGGTATAATTACATATACTGGGGGAAATTTTTTAAAAAATTAGTATTATGTATAGATTTATGTCTGTGAATACTAAATTCTAGAAGAAACTGGCACTTTTCATAACAAATATAAACAGCAAAATTGGTTCAAGAGAAGGCAGAAGACCTAAAAATACCAATAACTACAGAAGAAAGTATAAATGTGATAAGATATTTAATACTCAGAAGACCTCAGGCCAGATTTCCAAAGGGCAAATATTTCCTATCTATACTTAGAGATAAAGCCCTTCCAGAATAATTTCATGGGACTCATTTAGCCCTGACTAAAAGCTGACAAAGAGAGCACCACAATATGAACCAGTTTATGAAAGTGTAAAAATCCTAAAGAAATCATAGGAAATGTCAATATAATAATATAACTTTTAAAAGATAAAAATACCATGATTAAGCATTTTGGAAATCAAAGGCGGGTTCAGTATTAGACAATTCATTAACTTATATTAATAGATCAATGAAAAAATTATGATCATTTTAATAGATGCCAGAATATCATTGGAGAATAAACAAATTCTGGCCTTGATAGGAACTCATAGTAAGCCAGGAAAAATAAAGAAATTGATTAAATTCATAAACATTATTTAGCATACTAGTAAAATGACCATAACAATTATCCAAACTAGAGGAATATCATTAAAATCCATAACAAGACAAAGATACTCATCATTACTGCTATTTATTATTTATCACTGTTTTGAAAGTTCTAATCAACACAATGAGATAAGAAAACCAAATAAAGAACTACATGTAGTAAATAGAAAGGGACAACTTGTCATTATTGTGGATGATATGAGTAACTGAAATACCCAAGAGAATCAACCATCAAATATGTAGATAGTAAGTCAGTTCTGTGAGACTATTGGATTAAATCTATGTTAAAAAAAAAAAAAAAAAAAAAAAGCTATAGGACTCCTAAACACCAACAACAGCCTGTTAGAAAATAAAATGTAAAAGAAAAAGTCATTCAAAGAGCATGCTTAACTACAAAATAACTAGTGACAAATTTGACCAGAAATGTATAAGATGTAGTACATGAAAAAAATCACATCATTCTTTTAAAGGATATAGATGAATATTTGGATTAATAAATGAAGAGACACAGCCAAGTTCTTGAATGGGTAGATTTAATTGTGTAAAAATGTCAATTCTTTACAAATTGCTCTGTTAATTTAACTTAATACCAATAAAAATCCCAATGAGATTTTTTAACATTTGAACGTGGCAAATCAATTATAATTTTATAAAAGAAGACTAATAAAGGGAATTTGTTTTATGAACTATTAAAAAGTACTAAAGATACAGTAATGAAAATTATATGAGATACAGAAAAAAACAATTAATAGAAGAGAACAGAGAGTGTAAAAATAGATAAATGATCATACACATAGAAAGAAGAATAAAGTATGTAAAATATGCAAAAGGTTGTAATCATATTAACAGGGGAAGGGTGTTTTTTTTTTTTTTAATAAATTGAGTCAGAATATGTGGATATCCATTTGAAAAAAATATTGTGTTTATTGTTCCTTGATACCATATACAGAAATAAATTTCAGACTAATAATAATTAAATATAAAACATCTTACCATAAAATTATTGCAGAATCTTTTATGATTTCATAATCTTTCCATTTGAAACATCTTTCTAAGCATTACTTAAAACCTAAAAGTTACCAAAAAAAATGTCAGATTTTATCAAATCTGACTATATTACTAATTCTGTCCAGTAAAAGACTTAAATAGATTTAAGAATATAAATGCTAACAGAAAAAATCATCAATATCCACAATATATAAAGAACTTTTATAAAGTATTAATAAGTCATTAAAATGGGCAAAGATTAGGAAGAGCAATTCAGAGAAATCAATATAAGATGCTCAACCTTACTAATAAAGAAATTCATATTAAAATACAAATTATCAGTTTGACAGAAATAATTAAGAGTGTAATTATCCAGTATTAGTATGGGTGCAAGTGTAAACTAATGCAAATTATTAAGGGGAATACGTTTGCAATGTCTGTCCCTTTCCCTCAGCAATTCCATTCCCGGGTACTTAATCTCTAGAAACATTTACATAAGTGCCCCCTAATTATATATACGGGTGTTTATTGCTGTATGTTTTGTAATAATGAAAAATTGGAAACAACCTGAAAGTTCATCAGTTGGGACTAATTAAATTGATTATGATACATTTAAGCACCAAATTGTGTAAATGTGTACAAGGAGAGTGAGGAATTGAAAGGGAAAACTGGCAGCACCATACCGGTAGTTAGTTCTGTTTGAGCATCACACCCCTAATACTGTGCCCCAGAGGACATACTCTTCCTGGATACTAACAAGGAACTTGGGGACCTAGATTTAACTCTTTCCTTTGAGAGATGAGGAATCTGATCCTGACAAATGTTTGTCCATCTTCTATTTGAAGCCCTTGAGTGGAAACCCTGATAAAACCTTCCTTATAAAGCAAGTCTAACTCTCTGAAACGTACTTGATATCAGATAGCAGCTGAGGAGGCTAGGAATGATGGATGCGAGTCAAAGGACACCGTGTGCGATGTAATGAAAAAAAAAACAACACAAACCTTTAGGAGTGACTAACGGTGCCCTGGTAGGACGTAGATGTGATTGTGGGTGTTGATTAATTGACGATCAAGGTCACTTCCAGCCCTGAGATCTCATGATTCTATGGTTTCACTCACTGGGCTCTAATTTCATCCTCTGGGGAAACAGATTCAGCCTGATCTCTTCCCAGCTAACCCCCATCAGATATTTGCAGAGAGCACTCTAGTTCACTTCTAGTGTTTCCTTCTTCATGCTCATATCTCTAGCTCCTTTTTAAAAAAAACACTCTCATATATTATGACTTCTTGAGTCTTTCTCCTTCTGTCCAACTTCCTGTAGTCACTTTTTAACCGTAAACTATGGAACCAAGAATTTAACCAAGAATTCCAGCTGTGGTCTATCTATTATAGAATATGGCAAAATTTTTTACTTTCTTTACTTGGGACATATAGTTCTGACTTGGAAAGTCCTAAGCTACTTCTTTGACTGCCATTTTACATTGCTGGATCATATTGGACTCAACAGAATGGATGTTCTAAACCAGAGGTGGGGAACATCTGGCCTTAGCGCCATATAAGGCCCTAGAAATCATTTGGTCTGGCCCTGCCAAGGCATTAGGGGTGTGGTGATTAAATGTTTGACCAAATACAGCAGGCTAATTTTTAAGTTGATAATTTTGTGTGGCCCACGAATAATGTTATAAATATCCAAATGGCCCTTGGCAGAGAAAAGGCTCCCACCACTGTTCTAAACTATTGTAAGGTTACATACTGCACAACTCTAGGGGGCTCTATTTATGACAAAGTATAATTTATATACTTCTTATTATAATTTTCCAGCAGATGGCAGTAAAGAGTCTGAGGAAGGGGGTGCCTTTTCTAATGCAGACAAAGACCTTCTATGGGATAGCAATGACCTTGGCACATAGCCAACCAAAGCAATAGATATTTTTAATGTCTTTATGGTAGATTATCCAATATTCATCTCTTCCCTTCTTGCTGCCTAACAAATTCTAGTTTTGTTCAAATATCCACTCCTCTTATGTGATTTGGGGAAGGCATTCTCTTAATCCGAAGTCCCCTGCCCCTCCCAGGAGTAGATCTGAATTACTCTCAATGTCTTCAGACATTGTCAAATATCTCCTGGGAGGAAATTACCCTCCCATGGTTGAGAACTACTAGCCAGAGCATCTCAGAGAAGTAAAGCTTTCACACCTGTGGCTACTTTTCCTCTGTTTCTTTGTTATTGGAGATAATAAATTGCCTTATCTATCTTGAATCAGGTTAGTTTTGTTACTTGCAGCCAAAAGCATCCCCATCAAATACAAGAAATTACTGCTAACACATATCTATTCTTTCTGTGCTTATATTATTGTTTTTCGGTACCTAAATTGAAAAACTTTTTACTACCTCCATTCACTTTGTTATTGCTAGCATTAGCACAAGTTCCAGTCTATCCAGAGGCTTTGGAATCCCAATTCTGTCATCCAAATGATTAGTTACCCTCCTAGTTTGGCATTGTTTGCAGATCTGATAAGCATGTCATAAATACTCTTGTCTGGGTTGCTGATTAAAAATGTTTTATCAACATTCTTTAGGTATAGTTGTTTAGCCAGTTACAAATTCACCTAACTTATTAGCTGCCAACTCACATTTCTTTTTTAAAAAAATATTTTTATTGATTTTTAAAGGGAGAGGAAGGGAGAGGGAGAGAGAGAAACACCGATCAGCTGCCTCATGCATGCCCGCTACCTAGGATGAAGCTGGAAACTAAGGTATATGCCCACCCTCTCCCTTGGGAATCAAACCAGCAACCCCCCAGTGCATGGAATGATGCTCAACCAAGCCATATGGGCTAAGGCCCAACTCTCATTTACTAAGCTTTCCAGAGAGGCTTTGTCAAATGGCTTACTAAAGCCAGGAGGAGCCAGGCCCATAGTGATCCTTGACCCAAGTGGAGATAGAGTATTGGGAGTGAGCTAGTCATTTCTTGAGAACCTGTGTGTATGCATAGTCATTTAGAAATTGTCTTCTTATTTGTCCATTCTAGTGTTTTGCTGGTAAGAGGTGTCATATTCATCAGTCTGCAATTTCCACATGCCATACATCTTGCCTACATGAAAAATATCCAGCACCTGTCAGCCTCCTGTTTTGTGGTCCCTCTCTAGTTCTCCACAATCTCTCAAACATTATCAATAATGGTTTGCAATGATAAATGGTACTCTGAGATTTAACTCAACCAAAACATGAATTCATTTAAATTTCTCTCTGAGTCAAGGAAATTACATAAAGGTGCCTACAAACTTACTCAACCAAATACCACAGATGCAAAGGAGTGTCTACTAAACACAGTGCTGATGGGCCTGATTAAGAAACACTATTAAGCGTTGTCAGATTCCACCTCTTCATCCAAAACAAATAGCCAGGATGTTTGGTAAACTAAAGGGAAAAGAAAACCTGTGGGCATGAGCAGAACTCTGCTGAGAAAGGGAAATAGAGAGAAATGTGTTAGGCTGGCAATGTCCACTGCGTTGGATTGAGTTCCTTTCTCCTTTCCCCTGACCAATCCCTTCCCCCAACTCACTCCTGCAGCCTCCACTCAGAGTGACACTGTTGATAGGGAACTGCAGTGACCACAGGGCTCACTTAGCTGTCAGGAGAGAATATTGTAGCGGATGCCAGCCCTAGGGGATGAGCCAGCCCCGGCAGAAATAATAATGTCAACAAGAGGAGCAAAGAAAACACACACAGTGTTCTCCATGACAATAGAGAATCGGAGGTCACGTCGCAGATCTGGATATATGCAACAGGGAAGGACACTGACTTCTTAGCCTGCACCAGGAAGATGTCACGGTACCCAGAGTCTGTTGTGGAGGAGGAACCAATCTGCAGGGGCTCTGGACCCCAGGCTGGGCTCTCATTTTCCATCTGTAGATCCCACATGAGAGGGCTGGAATCAGACTGGGTTCAAATAATGGGTCTCCCAATTATTAGCTGTGGGACCTTGAGCAAACCACTTAACCTCTCTGAGTTTCATTCTCTTTGGAAAACAGGAGAGGTTGCTTGTTGCGGTGCCTGGAAAACAGCACAGCTTACACCATCTGCTTTGGAAACTTTCTCCTTGCAGAGGCTGTTGAAAGAGAAGGCTAAGACACTCTCAGCTTGATCCTCAAACCAAGAATTGGTACGGGGTTTATGTAGTCCTGAGATGCAGGGTTGAAGCTGGAACAGATGTTCAAGTGATTTTCTTTGTTATTAGAGGTGGGTTCGTGGATTCATTCTTGGGCAATAGCCCTTCTGATTAAGCAAAGAAAAGGCAATGGACTTCCAAAGACCTAACTAAGTCTTTGCAAAACAATGTTAACAGGTAGTCTTGAATGAGAGTTATGAAGGTGGGGAGGAGTGAATAGAGTTGCACCTCTGCAGAAACACGTATTTCCTTTAGAAAAAAAATGCCTCTTTTATGACTACTGGAGTAGGCTGTCTTTCTTGGTATAAGACTGCTTGTTCTCTGAGATGTTTTTCTATGTAACTCTTCAAGCATTTGTTCACAGACCTTGGAGGAGACCGGAAGATGACAGACAGCCTGTGAAGGTCTGGTCAACACTGTTGCTGGAGGAAAGAGGAAAAAGGAATGGTGTTGGCTTGGCTTGGACTATTGATAGCTCACAGATGGTATTTTCAAGACCAAACAAGTCAGAGTTTGGGAAATATTTTGATTTGCAACTTTGGGTTCAAATATATTTTAAGGACCAAAGGGCATGACCGTGTTCCTGTGGGTGGGGTTGTTTTCTTAAGGAAAGCTGATTTCTCATTGTCACTCAAGCTTGCAAAAGGTTAATCATAGGACTGGAAAATAAGAACTTGAAAGGTGGGCCCTAGAATTAAGTGAGGAAAAACAGCCTGCCGTCTCTAGGTCTTGGGATATGACTCAATGGGATCCTCGGCTGTCATGCTCAGGGACACTTCCTTTGGGGTAGACCTAGTGATAGGTAGCATATTAGGACAAGGAAGGGAGGCCCTAGTGAAGTGGACCAGAATCAAGAGAAAGAGGAGAGCAGTTGTGGGTCCCTGTGAAGGGGCCTGGACCTGTGGATTCAAGGCAACCATCGATGATATTCAGTGTCACCTTTGCGTGTTAATCTCACCTGTCACTGCCTACCCTTCAGCCAGTATGTGATAGGTTTTACACCAGCAGAGGAATAGCAGGAGATGTTATTGGGGAAGCATTGGTCCAAAGAGAGCAGGCTCATCTCAAGGAAAGCTGATCTTGAGTCTACAGGAGGCCACATTCAGAAGAGCTAGCCAGAGCCAGATGGTGCCCTGGGGTAGGAAGACACAGGACACATTTGGTGAACATGCCAGATTGCCCAGGAAGTCCAGACAGAGCTGGGAGAGGTAGACACTCCGATTTCTATGAATCAGGGGTTAAGGGGAAATGTGGTTTCCTAAACTGGTAAAGCTTGGGATGTCAGGGTACGCAACTGTGTCACCTTCTGGCTGCATGGCTTTGTCTAAGTTACTTTTCCTTCCAAGTCTCAGTTTCTCCTTCTGGGAAATGGGGATAATAATAGTGATTACCTCATAGGGCTCTTGTGAAGATTAAATGAGCCATGGTAGTAATCCAAGTCCTAGACACTGTTGATATTATCATTACTAACCCCAGGAGTGCTGGGAAAGGGGAATGCATACAGTAAGCAAATAAACAACAACATTACAATTAATGGCCAGGAGAATTCACACAAGGTGTATAGATAGAACTGCTGCATGAAAAAGAGGCATTCTTAGCTCATCACTGACTCAGAGATGAAAAAACAATCCTGACCTGGGAAGCTGCTGTATCAATGGGCCTCTGGAAACTCTCAGGCTAACAGAATTGGGTCCAGCATCTTAAAGCCTTGAACATCACCTTCCCCAAGTAGAGTCCACTTGCAGAGGCCCCGAGATGATTCAAAGGAGAGTGCTACCCAGCAGTCCCCACCAGAAATGGACGTTGAGGATTTAGTACCAATCTGCCTGGACTCATTCTCCTCAAGCTCACCTTTAGCAGAGGCAACAGCACAAGAAATGTACTCTAATTCTACTTGGAACCCGTATTAGAGGGTCATGTTCATACCTGGGCGGCTTGATACTGAGCCTCGGGAGCCCTTCTCAGCCCTCCTTGCCTGCCCCCTCCAGCTGTTCCAGTCAGGCGTCCTGTGGTGTTCCCTTGGGCACACTGGCTCCTGCCATGGGCCCTCCTCGCTGACCCCAGAACTGTTCTCTCCCCAGCCTCAGTATCTTCCTTCTTGGGGTTACCATTTTATGGAAACTTCCCACATCTGTACCCCAAATAGGCTGAGTTAGGAGTGAAGTGCCTGTCCTTGGCTCTCTATTAGTATATCTTGCCTACCTCCTTCAGAGCGTTCTGTATAATCGCTGTTCTGTTCTTTTTTCCTGTTGGAACGTATGCTGTTTTGGGGGAATGGCCATGTTTTCTTCCTTTGTTCCTATTTCTAGATGTGTTCATTCCTATTTCTAGTATAGTAAGCATTCTTTAAATGTGTGCTAAATACCTTCATGAGTGAAATGGACTCAAGTACTCAAGTATAGAGTAATCAAAATAGAAAGGTATTCACTCATAAATTTATTCATTGATCGAGCACCTACTGACTGCCAGACACCCCTCCCTGCACTGGAGACTAGTGTTGAACAATTGCCCTGCCTCGGAGCCTGCACATTCCAGTGAGGCAGCAGGAGGGAAATGAGGAGATGGTGTGTTCTTCGTGGGCAATGTATGATATGAAAAAATAAAACAAGTAAAGGTAGGGCAAGTCGTAATTACTGCACTGAGCATTTTAAAGACATTTTTAGGACAAAAAGTTTAAGTAAAAATTTTATTCAATAGTTGTAACTATTAAATAAAAATATGAAAGGAAGAAAAACAGCTCAATTATATTTTAGAAACAAATAATGGGGCTCATACCCCTGGATTAAATATTTTTAGTATCTAAAATGACTAGAAAGAGCCAAAATAACACATTTATTTAATCTTTAATAAAATGAGCACAAAGTTATTCTTTGGTTTTTGTCTTTTAAAGTTATTTAATTTCTTTATGCACATGCACAGGTAATTTTCATAATGCCATGGATGTGTTGCTTCTGTTTTCCCTTTTTGTTTGGCATCTCTCTTTCCTTCTCATCTCTCCTCCTTCCATTGTAGAACCCTGTCCATGTTAGTAAACTAGTATGTAACCTTCCATAGCTTTCTCGATGCTAATATGCTCATTTACATATGTATACATACACTCCTTTACACAACAAGAGTTTTTTGTTTCTGTCTTGGTTTTTTTTTTTTATTAAAATATAAAGAGCAGATATCATTTACTCTTTTCCACATCTTTCTCAATAAAACCTCATGTAAATCTCTCTAGGGCAAAAGCTATATTTCTAGTCCCATTTTTAAAAAACAGCTGCATAATATTCCATGGTATGGTCAAACCATATTTTCTCAACCATTCCCCTATTTATAGGCATTAATTTTTCTTCCATTCCCTCTCCCCAACAAAAACAATGTTGCAGTAATTATCCTTGAATATATATGCCTAGGTACTAATGCTCTTAATGTTATGGCTAGATTCCCAGCAATGAAATTATTAGGTTATAGGCACACACACACACACACACACACACACACACACACACACACGCACGCACATTTTATAGGTATTTGCAGGTTACTTTTCTTAACAGCTGTCACATTTCACATTGCCATCAACAATTTGTTAGAGTTCCTTTTCCTCCACACATCCTCTAGAAATACAAATTGTTGTGAAGTGACATCTCATTATTTAATCTGTATTTTTCTGTCTACAAGTGATTTAGATTTTGTATTTGTGTTTTAGTAACGCAATGAATATAACTTTTAAGTAAACATGTTATGGAAGTATAACACTCATGCACAAATCCTATGTCAGATCAATGAACAAATCCCCATAACCAGATAAAAAATAGAATGTTACCAGCTTCCCAGAAGTCCCTTCAAGACCCCTGCCAGTCACTAACCCCTCTGCCCCCAAGGGAAATCACCATTCTCACTTCTATCACCATACATTAGTTTTGCTTACTTTTGAAACTTATATAAATGAATCACACCATCTGTATCCTTTCCAATATTATTTTGTGAGATTCATTCATATTGTTGCATGAAGCAGTAATTCTTTTACTTTCTTTGTTATAAAGATTTACATTATGTAAATAAATACCATTTAGCTATTCAAATGTTGATGAACATTTGGCTTTGACTATTAGGAATAGTGCTTCATTGGGCATTTTGGCACATGAGTATGTATCTAGCACTGGAGTTGCTGGACCATAGGTATCCATTTGTTCACTTATATTGGCAAAGATCGACTGCCAAAGACTACTACCCAAAGGGATTCTACCAATTTACCAATAGTGTTGGAGAGCTCTAGTTGCTCTATATCCTTGCAAGCATTTTTGTCTTTACAATTTTAGCCCTTGGTGTGATTTTTAATTTGCATTTCCCTAATGACTAATGATGTAGCAAACCTTTTCATATGATTATTGGCTATTTAGATATCCTCTTTTGTGGCATGCCCAGTCAAGCCTTTTACCCATTTTTCTCTAGGGGTTTATCTATCCAATTTACAAGAATTCTGTAGTATATATGCTGGACACATGTTCTTTCTCACCTTTGTCAGATATATCTATTCTAAACATCTTTCCCACTTTAATGCTTGTCTTTTTTTTTCTTTTAATGGTGTTTTTTGATGAATAGAAGTTCTTAATGTTAATGTAGTCTTATTTATCTTTTTCCCTATTGTACTTGGTGCTTTTTTGTGTTCTATTTTGGAAATCTTTGCCTACCTAAGATCATAAATATTCTCCTGTGCTATCTTTTGGAACAATGTTTCTCAACCCTTTCCTCCCTCAATATCACCTGTGATGGACAGATGTTAAGGTGATCCTCATCATCCCTACCTCCTAGCATTTACACCCTTGTGTAATCCACCCCCCGCCCCCCTTGCATACAGAAGAGACCTGGGTCTTGCTTTTAGACAATAGAATACAGCCAAGGAGCTGGACCGTCACTTCCCTCGTTATGTGACCAAGATTGTAACAGCTCTCTTGCTAGGAGATACTTTCCTTTGCTGATTTGAAGAAGCAAGCTTCCATATTGTGAGCTTCCCAATGAGGAGAGCCATGTAGCAAGGAGCTGAGGGTAACCTCTGGATGACACCCAGGAAGAAACTAAAGTCCTCAATCCCAAAGCCTGCAAGGAACTGAAAGCTGCCAATGACCATGTGAGCTTGAAGTGGATCCTTCTCCAGGCAAGTTTTCAGAAGACCCAGCCCTGGCCAATGCCTCGATGCAGTCTTCCAGGGGACCCAGATAAGCCGTGCCCAGACTCCTGGTCCACAGAAACTGTCACATAATACATGTGTTGCTTTAAGCCACTAACTTTGTGGTAATGTTGTTATGCAGCAGTAGATAATTAAAATATCACATCCTCAGAGACTTGACACTTTTTTCCCTAATCACAACCTGTCCCCCTACTGTACAACTTTAATACCACATGTGTACTTACACTGAGTGGCCAGATTATTATGATCTCTGAATGCATAATAATCTGGCCACTCATTGTGTGTGTGTGTGTGTGTGTGTGTATAGATAGATAGATAGATAGATATAGATATAGATATAGATATAGATATAGATATAGATATAGATATAGATATAGATATGAGGCCCGGTGCATGAATTCGTGCATGGGTGGGTCCGGCCAGCCTGGCCAGGGGGAGGGGACATGGGCGGTTGGCCGGCCTGCCTGCTGGTCAAACTCCTGGTTGAGGGGACAATTTGCATATTAGCCTTTTATTATATAAGATATACACTGAGTGGCCAGATTATTATGTGTTCAGAGATCATAATAATCTGGCCACTCAGAGTATATCTGTTTATGTACTATATGTATATCTGTGCTTTATACTTAAAAAGAATAAGATTTTTTCAAACACACACCCCCAAGAACCAATTTTTACTCCCCTGGGGTCAATATCACTTCTTCAAGAATGCATATCATGGCATTGACTGTCCACCTGTTTTTGTAAATGAAGTTTTTTAGAGCACAGCCATGTTTGTACTGCAACAGTAGAGTAGAATAATTGCAAGAGAGACCATATAGCCTTCAAAGCATTAAGTATGTACCATCTGTCCCTTTGCAGAAAATAGAGCTACAATCCACCTGGAATTTAGTTTTTGCCTAAGATGTTAGGTAAAGGCCAAGATTCTTTTCATTTTTCGTGTGGATTTTCAACTTACACAGCATAACTTATTGAAAATGCCATTCTTGCTCCCACTGCATGGTAGTGCAACTTTTATCTGAATCCTATGATTGTATATATGTGGGTCTCCATGTGTATGAGACATAGTTTGGAGACAACTGATATCTGCAATATTGAATTTTCTCATTCATTTTCTTTCTTTTTTTTTAAAGGTATTTCTATTGATTTCAGAAAGGAGGCGAGAGTGAGAGAGAGAAACATCAAAGACGGGAGGGAATCATCAATCAGCTGCCTCTTGCACACCCCCTATTGGGGATCAAGCCCGCAACTCGGGCATGTGCGCTGACTGGGAATCAAACTGTGACCTCCTGGTTCATAGGTCCATGCTCAACCACTAAGCCACACTGGCTGGGCTGAATTTCCTAATGCTGACATGATATATACTTCCATTTATTTATCTTTCAAAATTCTCTCAATGATATTTGTATTTTAATAATGTAGAGGTATAAGAGTTGAGCAAGAGAGGTATTTGATACTTAAGGCCTAGATATTTGATATTTTTGATAGCTTGTAAGTAGCACCATATAAATTTTTTTATTCTTTAGTTGTATGCTGCTAGTATATAGAGGTACAAATGATTTTTCTATATTAATTTTGTTTACAGTGACTTTATTAAATCCATGTTAATTGCAATAATTAGTCTTCAAATTGTTCTAGATTTTATATGAGCATAATCATGTCATCGATGAATAATGACATTTCTATTTTTTTAAATTTATATTTATTTACTTGCCTTCACACATTGACTGAAATCTTTAATAAACATTGAATAGAAGTAATGGCAGATAAATTGGTCTTTTTTCTGATCTTAGGGGGTAAGTTTTTAATATTTTATCACTAAGTATGATGTTTGCTGTGGGTTTTTTTTGTAGATACTATTTATCAAATTAAGGAAGTTTCCTTCTACTCTTTGTTGCTGACAATTTTTAAAAATTTATATTCTCATCAATGTGTGTTGAGTTTTATAAATCTTTTTTTGCATCTACTGAGATAAATGCTCAATTTTTCTTCTCAATTATAATTAATGTAGTAAATTACATTGAGTTTTTGAATGTTAAAATAACCTTTCACCTTGCATTCTTGGGATAAACCCAACTTGGTTTTTATATATATATCAATGGTTTCACTTTGCTCCTACTTTGTTTATTTTTGCATCTATCTTCATAAAACAAGTGGGGAAGTACTTACTCTTTTCTCATTCTTTGGCACAGTTTGTATAACATTGGTGTTCTTTCTTCCTTAAAGTTTGATGAAGACTTTTGAACTTCTTTGTGGGAAGGTTTCAAATTACAGGCTCAATGTTTAAAATATATGTAGTACTATTCAGATGTTCTATTTCTTTTTAGTCCACTTTGATAAGTTATATTTACCTAGCATATGTATATTTAATTGGAATTTTAAAAATTTGGCATAAAGTTTTTCATAATTTCTTTTTCTTTATTCTCAAGTTCTTTTTAATGCCTATAGAAGCTACAATAAAGTACCCTTTTAATAATGAAGTTAATAATTTGTGTTTCTCACTGCTTTACAAATGAGTTCTGCTAAGGATTTATTAATTTTCATTAGACTTTTCAAAGAGTAAACCCTTGTTTTGAATGCACATAATAGAATTCTTAACATTTAGGGGCTTTTTCTACTTATCGTTTTGTTATTGATTTTTTTTAAAATTTAATAAATCTTTATTGTTCAGATTATTACACTTGTTTCTCCTTTTTCCCCCCATAGCTCCCCTCCACCCGGTTCCCACCCCACCCTCTGCCCTTACCTCCCTCCCACTGTCCTCATCCATAAGTGTATGATTTTTGTCCAGTTTCTTCTCGTACCCCCACACCCCTTTCCCCCTGAGAATTATCAGTCCACTCCCATTTTATGCCCCTGATTCTATTATATTCACCCTTTTATTCTGTTCTCAGATTTTTAATTCACTTGATTTTTAGATTCACTTGTTGATAGATATGTATTTATTGTTCATAATTTTTATCTTTACTTTTTTCTTCCTATTCTTAAAGAATACCTTTCAGCATTTCATATAATACTGGTTTGGTGGTGATGAATTCCTTTAGCTTTTTCTTGTCTGTGAAGCTCTTTATCCGACTTTCAATTCTGAATGATAACTTTGCTGGGTAGAGTAATCTTGGTTGTAGGTTCTTGCTATTCATCACATTGAAAATTTCTTGCCACTCCCATCTGGCCTGCATAGTTTCTGTTGAGAAATCAGCTGACAATCGTATGGGTGTTCCCTTGTAGGTAATTAACTGTTTTTCTCTTGCTGCTTTTAATATTCTCTCTTTGTCTTTTGCCCTTGGCATTTTAATTATGATGTGTCTTGGTGTGGTCCTCTTTGGATTCCTTTTGTTTGGGGTTCTGTGTGCTTCCTGGACTTGTAAGTCTATTTCTTTCACCAGGTGGGGGAAGTTTTCGGTCATTATTTCTTCAAATAGGTTTTCATTATCTTGCTCTCTCTCTTCTGGCACCCCCATAATTCTGATGTTGGTATGCTTGAAGTTGTCCCAGAGGCTTCTTACACTATCTTCAAATTTTTGGATTCTTTTTTTCTTTTTGCTTTTCCAGTTGAGTGTTTTTTGCTTCTTTGTATTTCAAATCTTTGACTTGATTCTTGCGTTCCTCTAGTCTGCTGTTGGGTCTCTGTATAATATTTTTTATTTCAGTCAGTGTATGTTTAATTTCTAGTTGGTCCTTTTTCATATCCTCGAGGGTCTCATTAAATTTATCGGCCTTTTCTAGGAAATTCTTGAAGAACCTTATAACCGTGATTTTGAACTCTATATCCAGTCATTTGTTTTCCTCCATTTCTTTCGTTTGTGCTCTGTTTCTTTGTCTCCACATTTTCGTTGCTTCCCTGAGTTGGTAGGGTGGCTTTGTGTGCTAGGTTTCCTATATGGCCTAGTGCAGGGATGGGCAAACTTTTTGACTCAAGGGCCACAATGGGTTCTTAAACTGGACCGGAGGGCCGGAACAAAAGCATGGATGGAGTGTTTGTGTGAACTAATATAAATTCAAAGTAAAGGAGCGGAGGGGAGAGTAAGAGAACCCTCCGCTCTTTCGGCTCCGCAGGCCGAATAGAACAGCCGAACGGGCTGGATCTGGCCCGCGGGCCATAGTTTGCCCATGGCTGGCCTAGTGGGTCAGCCTCCCCAGTTACCTGAGGTGGACACTCTTGGTGCACCCCTTTGTGAACTGTGTGTACAGTCTTCTTGTAGTTAAGTCTTGATTGTTGTTGGTATCACTGGGAGGAATTGACCTCCAGGCCAGTTTGCTGTGAGGATCCACTGTGTGTATGCCAGGAGAAGTTCGGTGCTGGAGACAGCCTTATGAGACAAGACTTGCAAATTTGCAAAAGCCTCTGTGCTCAGCTTGGATGGGGCGGAGTCTCAGGGCGGAGCAGAAAGCCTTGGCTTCCCATCAGCCCTGCCCTATGAGGGCCCTGGGTCTCAGTGTCCCTCGGTAATTGCTGCAAGCGCCTCTGATAGCAAGCCACCCTCAAGTTTCGCCCGCTTCCAGACAGTCCAGTTTCTACCCCAATGAATCTGGATTCCCAGATTCTCGCCCAGAACTGGAGTTCAGCGCAGGAAGGAGGTTCCGGTTCCCTCCAGCTAGAGAAAGCCAGTGGCACACTCAGCAGTCAGTCCTCTCTGCGTGCACTTGCGCGCGCGCCTCCAGACCTCTACCTTTCGCGGCTCCCCTGAGTTTCCGCCTGACAGTCCAGATTCCCCCTGTAAGAGCCTGGGTCCCCAGGGGCTTGCCCGGAACTGGGGTTCAGTGCAGTTGGAACTGGGGTTCAGTGCAGTTAGGAGCTTCCAACTCCCTCCCGCTAGGGAGAGCCAGCGGCAACCTCAGCAGTCAGTCCTCTCTGCATGCACTCGCGTGCATGCTCGCCTCTAGACCCCTGCCTTTCACGGCTCCCCCAAGTCTCCATGTGCCTTTCTCTTTACCTGATAGTCCAGACTCCCCCCGTATGAGTCTGGGTCCACAGGGTCTCGCCTGGAACTGGGGTTCAGTGCAGTGGGGAGCTTCCTTCTCCCTCCTGCCAGAGAAAGCCAGCCAGGCACTCAGCCGCCCTTTCTCTCTGTGCGTGTGTCTACATACCTCAGCCTTTTGCAGCTCCTCTGATTCTCTGTAAGCTTTTCTCTTTCCTTCTAGTTGTAGAATTTCCACTCAGCCAGACTTCCTGTGGTTCTGGATGATGTCCGTTCTGTCTTTTAGTTGTAGTTTTGAAATTGTTGTGCGAGGTAGCAGTTTAGGTGCTTACCTATGCCGCCATCTTGGTTTCTCCACCCCATCAGTTTTCTTCAAATCATGCTTCTGCTCCATTCTCTTTCTCCTCTCCCCTGGGTCTCCAATTATGTGCACAATGCATCTCTTCACTAGGTTACATATGTCTCTTATCTTCTTTTTAGTATTTTCTAGACTATTTTTCCTTCCCATGATTTAATCCAGACTTTTATACTCATATATCTTTCAGTGTACTAATCCTCTTTTCAGTTTGGCTCAGTCTACTTGTAAGCACATCTATTTAATTTTTAATTTCCATTATTGTGTTTTTCCATTCTCAGGAGCATCTTAATGTGTGTAGATACAGTAATAACTAAAACATAAAAGTGGAAGGGTAATGGGACCTATTTAGTAGTAATGTTTCTAAATTTCACTTGAGATAGTAAAATATTGATTAAAAGAAGACTGTGAAAAGTTAAGTATGTTTATTATAATCTTATAGAAACTATGAAAGAAACAGCACAAAAAGAATATTCAAAGCCTAAAAGGTGCATTAAAATGGAGTACTGAAAAAATGTTTAAAAATCTCAAAAGAAGGCAGGAAAGGGACAAAGAGGAACAAAAAATGAGGGAATAAACAGAAAATGAATTATAAATATATCAATAATTACATGAAATGTAAATGGCCTAAATACACTAATTAAAACACAGAAATTATAAAATGAATTTAAAAACAAGTGTTGTGCACAAATTATTCACGTCATCTATAATAATATAAAAGTATAATATAGTATAATGGTAAATAATATATATTATACAAATGTATATAATAACTATATACATGATACATAATGAATAATGAAATAAAATGGATAATAATGGGTTAAAGTTAGAAAGGCAGAAAAGATAATCCATGCAAACTTCCATCATAAGAAAAGTTGTTACCCTGGCTGGATATTTCATTTGGTTAGAGCATTGCCCCCAGATACTTCAGGATTGCAGGTTTGATTTTTGATTGAGGCATATAAGAGAAGCAACCAATGTGTATATAAATAAGTGGAACAACAAATCAATGTTTCTCTCTCTCTCACTTCCTCTCTCAAATCAATAAATAAATAAAATAAAAAGTTGATAAAGGAATCTTTTCTATATAATTGATTTGGGATCCTTTTTATTTTTGCCCAAACGATTTTCCTTTCTCTTATTTAGACACCATGTGTGTTTTTCATGGGTGTCTTGCTGTTAGCATTACAAATGAAAATTAATTTTGTAAAGTAAAAATTTTCTAGATGTAATTTACTTATAGGATATTTTTCCTTACATGATATTACCCTACTATCCCCCCTTTTTTTGATTAATGGAGGGTTTTGTAAATAATGCAGTCTTGATAACTTTAAATTTTAATTTTTTGCACAAAAATATGACTGCTTTAGTTTCATTGCATGTTCAGGAATTTTACCATGAGATGAACTACCAATAGAAATTACACTTTAGGAACAGCTTTTTGTCCAGTACAATGAAATTTTCTTGAATATTCACTTATTTGAATTAGCCTATTTAATTTAATCTGAAAACTTGATTATTATTTTACTGTCAAATTTAATACTCTACCAACAATCTTAGTTTACCCTGTAAATATTAGTGGAAAGGATTATTTGCATTCTTGAGTAGGCCCTGAGCATTTCTGGTGCTAGGCTGGATTTAGATATAGGCCAGCTGCTGTCTGCCAAGTCTCTGACTATTACCTGGGTCCCAATCTGAGCTGGACCAAGTCACTGTCTGTCACCTGTGTCCCAATCTGAGCTGGGCGTGGGAAGCAATATGTTTGTATATTTTCAGAAAACAACTCCAAGACCATGTGGATTCCTGCAACAGAGAGGAATTGACAGGTCTGCTCCAACCACAAAGACAAGAGGAGAAACAGTCCAGAGATGGGAGACCCTGACGATGCCTTGTCACTCTAGCAGTCAGCAGCTGTGAGACACAGCAGCTTGCCTAGGACCAAACCAGAGAGGGTCGGACCTGCATTGCCACCATGTGCCCACCATCCAGATATCATTGCTGACATGTATACTTAAGGAACTGTTTGACATTGAAACGGGGACTCAGAACTGTTGGACATTGAAATTGGGACTCAAACATTTTTTGTTATTATACGTTTATTTCTAGTCTGCAGAGGCAAGATTTTTTAAAGGAAAGAAAAGGGGAAAAAAATAGATACAGAGGCAAAGAAGCATTGAACAGACTGTCAAACTACATCGGGAAGGCCGAGGAGGTTTTGGGCGGGGGGCGGGCTGTAAGATCAACTGAAGGACTTGTACGCATGCATATAAGCATAACCAATGGATAAAAGACACTGGGGGGAGGCAGGTAAAGGCATGTGCTGGGGGGAAGGGGAGGCTGGGGGGAGGTCAATGGGGAAAAAAAAAAGAGACATATGTACTACTATTTGTAATACTTCAAACAATTAAAAAAAATAAATTAATTAAAAAAAATAAAAAGTTGAATTGGGCTTTAATAATGTAGGTGAAGTAGATTTCAAAAGAAAAAATATTACCAGAGATTAAGAGCAACATCTCTCTCTCTCTCTCTCTCTCTCTCTCTCTCTCTCTCTCTCTCTATATATATATATATATATATATATATATATATATGTGTGTGTGTGTGTGTGTGTGCATATTATATATATATAATATGCAAAGTGTCCCCATGGGAGTTCGACCAGGAGACCAGTTCTACCGCTCGCTACAACGTGTGCTGACCACCAGGGGGTGGCACAGAACGAAGCAAAGCCCTGGCCAGCAGCCGACAGCCGGCAGCCAGGGAAAGAAGATGCCGGCTGGCAGCCAGAAGGCCCCAATCAGCCCTGATTGCCACCCACGCCTAGGGAGCCTACCATGCAAGAATTTCGTGCACCGGGCCTCTAGTGTAATGATAAAAGAGTCAATTTCTCAAAAAGTCATACCAATCCTAAATGCACAGGTACTTAATAACAACAAAAAAAAGCTTCAAAACACAGAAAACAAAAACAAATGGAACTGAAAGGAGAAATACACAAATTCAAAATTATAGTAAGGGACTTCAACATCTTCTCTGAGTAACTGATATGTAGAACAGGGTGGTAGAAAATCAGCATAGAACTGAACAACACCATCAACTGTATTTAATTAACATTTATAGAACACTCCACCCAATAATAATAGCAGAGTTTACATTCTTTTCAAGTCCTTATCAAGCATTCATCAAGATAGACCTATCCTGAGATATATAACGTCTTAAATTTTTTAAAAGAATTGAGGTCATACAAAGTATGTTGTTTAGCAAAATGGAATTTACTAGAATCAAAATGGAAAGATAATAGGAAAATCTCCAAGTACACAGGAATTAAACTTCTAAGTAACATATGGGTCAAAAAAAGTTTCAAGGGATATTAGAAACTATTTTGAAATGAAACTAACCTAACAATCTGGAGAATGACTTAAAAGGATTTTTAGAGAGAAATTCATTGCATTGTAAGTTCCTTGCTTATATTAAAAAACAAGAAAGTTCTCAAATTAATAAACTAAAATTACACATTTGAGAAACTAGAAAAATTACAGCAAAATAAACCCAATGAAAGCAGAAATAAAGACATACTAAAGAGAAGATATCAATAAAATTTAGAACAACAAAAAAAATCAATCAAATCAAAATCTGGTCCTTTAAAAAAAATCAATAAAATTGATAAAATTAATATAACTATCAGCAAAACTGACAAAGAAAAAAAAGAGATGTCACAAATTACTGATATCAGTGATAAAAAGTGTATAACACTAAGGACTTACAGTCATTAAAGGATAATAAGAAAATAAACAACTCTAAACACATATATCCAATAACTTTAATGAAATAAAATCCTTAAAAACCAAAAACTGCCAAAATTCAATCAAGATTAAATCATCTAAAGAGTTCTGTAACTATTAAATAAATTGAATTTTAGTTGAAAACCTTTTGAAAGGCTATATCAAGGTCCAAATAATTTCACTTGTAAATTCTACTAAATATTTAAAGAAGAAATAACACCAATTTTAAAAAATCAAGTACAGGAAATAGAAGAGAACACTTCCCAACTTATTTTACAGATTGGCATTACTGTGATACCAAAACCAAAGTACAAAAAAAGAAAGAAAGAAAAGTAAACTATAGATTAATATATAGATTAATATTCCTCATGAACATAGAAGCAAAAATATTTAACAAAATATTAACAAATTGAACCCAGCAATATATGAAAAGAATAATACACCAGGACCAGATTGGGTTTATCCCAAGGTTTATGGAGATTGGTTCAATATTTGAATATCAAATCATTTCTGCTGTAAAATGGTGCAGCCACTTTGGAAAACAGTTTGGCAGTTCCTCAGTAAGTTAAACATAGAGTTACCATATGACCCCAGAATTCCACTCCTATGTATGTTACCTGAGAAATGAAAACACATGTCTACACAGAAACTTGTACACACGTTTATAGCAACATCTATAATAATAAAAGCATAATATGCTAATTAGACCAGACATCATTCCAGATGTCATTCCAGACACCCTTCAGGACGAAGCCGGCGGCCAGAGTGAAGCCCGGGTCCTGGGTGCCAGAGGTAAGCTGGTGCCGGCAGCTGGGGGAAGAAAGGCCTATTCTTGCACGAATTTCATGCATCAGGCCTCTAGTTACTTAAAATAGTCAAAGAGTGGAAACAGCCCAAATACCCATCAACAGGTGAATGGATAAACAAAATGTGGTCTGTCCATATAATGGAATATTATTCAGCCATCAAGAGAAATGAAGTACTGATGCATGCTCCAACATGGATGGACCTGAATGCTGAGTGAAAAAAAGCCAGTCACAAAAGGCCACATATTATATGATTTCATTAAGATGAAAGTCCAGAACAGGAAAGTCTATAGAGACAGAAAGTAGATAACTGGTTGCTGAGGACTGGGGGTATGGAGATGATAGCTATAAGTAAGTGATTCCTTTTTGAGGTCATAAAAATGTTCTAAAATTAACGATGTTGATGGTTACACATATGTGTGAATGTACTAAAATGATTAACATTGTATACTTTCAATTGGTGAATGGGAGTGGTAAGGGAATTATATTTCAATAAAGCAAAGGAACTAGAATAGCCAAAACAATTTTTAAAAGGAAGAATAAAGTTGGAGGAGTCACATCACCTAATTTAAAGCTACAAATAATAAAAAGTGTGGTATCTGTGAAGCGATAGACCCATAAATTAATGTCACAATAGACCCACACAAATGTGGCCATTTGCCATTTTTTAGTATGCTAATCACCTTAAAGGATACAGTTCATTAGCATTTAATACATTACAGTATTATGGAACCATCACCACTATCTAGCTCCAGAAAATGTCATCACCTCCAAAGGAAACTGTCCCCATTAAGCAGTCACTCTTCATTCCCTTCTGCCCCCAGCCCCTGCCAATGTCTAATTTTCTAATCTGATTTCTATCTCTGGATTTGCCTATTCCAGATATTTTATATACATGGAACCAAACAATATATAGCTGTTTGTGTCTGGCTTTTTTAACTTTGCTTAATGTTTCCAAAGTTTATCCATGTTGGAGCATGTATTCATATTATGTCTGAATAATAAACATTGTATGAATATGCCACATTTTGTTTATTCATTATTCAATGGACATTAGAGTGTTTCCATCTGAGTAGTGCTACTGTTAACCACTTGTACAAGTTTTTGTTTGAACATATGACTTCAAATCTTTTGGATATATACCTAGAAATGGAATTGCTGGGTCACATGGCAATTCTATGTTTAACTTGTCGAGGAACAGCCAAACTTTTATATAGCTTCAGTATCATTTTACATTTCCACCAGCAATGTAGAAGGGTTCTAATTTCTCTACATCCTCATCAACACTTGTTACTTTGCATTTTTTGTTTTGTTTTGTTTTGTTTTATTATGGTCATCATAGTGGGTTTGAAGTGATATCTCACAGCAATTTTGGTTTGCTTTTCCCAAAATGACTGGTGATGTTGAGCATCTTTTCATGTGTTTAGGCCATTTGTAAATCTTCCTTAGAGGGATGTCTATTCAGACCCTTTGCCCATTTTGAAACTGTTGTCTTTTCATTATTGAGTTGTGACAGTTTTTTGTAAATACTAGATGTTATACCCTTATCAGATATGTGATTTGTAATTTTTTTTATTGTGTGTGTTGTCTTTTCACTTTCTTGATACTGTCCCTCGACACCCAAAATTTTAAATTTTGTTATAGTCCAATTTATTTATTTTTGTTCTATCGCTCATATTTTGTTGTCATATCCACAAAACCAAGGTCATGGAGATTTATACTCATCTTCTAAAAATTCTATAGTTTTAGCTCTTATAGCTATATTTAGGTCTTTGGTCCATTTTGAGTTAATTTGTATATATAGTGGGAAGTTGGTAAATAGAGTTTTGACAAAGGTGCCAAAGCACTTCAATGAAGAAATAATAGTCTTTTCAACTAAAGATATTGTAACAATTGGACATTCATATGTAAAAAAAATTAATCTTGACCTACACCTTAGAAGAGAGAAGGTCTTAAATTACTTTAAAGAGAAACTTGGAGAGAACACCAGAATCCAGAGTTGTTTTGGGGTCAAACGGCAAGTAGATGGAGAAGGTGTCATTCTCTGCCTTTTAAAAAATACATATTTTTTATTGATTTCAGAAAGGAAGGGTGGGGACAGAGAGATAGAAACATCAATGATGAGAGAAAATCATTGATTGGCTGCCTCCTGCATGTCCCACACTGGGGATTGTGTCCACAACTGGAGCATGTGTCCTAACCAGGAATGGAACTGTGACTCCTGGTTCATAGGTTGATGGTATGCCAGCTGGACTCTGCCTTTTTACATAGAACCCACAAAGCTTTGTTACCCCCTACCAAGGACTGGATCCTTCAGGAGCACACAGAATATGTATCTTTGCGTGGGTAATGGGGGTTCATGCTAGACAACAACAGTGACAACTTGACTATTTTTAGAGATGGGCTAACTTCACAGTGCACCCCAAAGTAGCCATCTGTGAGAGAGCCTAAGATAGTACAAATGTGGAACCTAATAATGACAACCCAAAGATACTCAGGAGCTGAACACATTTCCTAACCCAATTTATTTTCTTACTATCCTTGAGAAGTATAAAATCAGTCTGAAGCTTCTATAATTCTTTTCTCCTTTTGCCTGCCACCAGTATGCAAAGAAATGGGGAATGGAATTTTCTCTGAATCAGACAGTTGCTAGGATGGTGCTGGCAATGGCATGTGAGTCATAAAGGTTTGACTTCGTGCGTGATATATCTTAGTCTTCCAAGACCTCTCGCTTTGAGGGCAGGAGGCTGAGTTCTTGCATTTCTTATTACTCACAAATCCTCACAGCTGAGGGCTCCTGGCTATTCCTCAGAGCTGAAGAGTGAATTCCAGTTGTAAACAACAGTTGCTATGATAACAAGGTGTTATGATTTATCTATTTGTTTCCCCAAAGCACACTGTTTCTATAGGGTACGAGGCAATTAGGCCTGTACATAAGTTTGCTCTTGGCCCAGTTAGAAGTCTCCTTTCTGTTCATTCATCTTCAGATGATTGACATGAAGGAAACCTTGGCTTTGGAGCCAGATAAATACGCCCTCGTTCAAACCCTGTTCTAGTCAGGGTTTTAGCTGTGTGACTGTGAGCAAGTTTCTTAAGCTAACTGAGCGTCTGTCTCCTCATGAATAACAAAGATAATCACACTCATTTTTGAAGGATTATTGGGAGGATTAAATGCTATAGTATGGATGAAAACTTATAGTAGGTGCTCAGAAAATATTAATCTCTATTCTCTTTTCCTTTTTAAATGGATGGCTAAAATTCTTCTTGATATCTGTAGTACGTAGTTAGGAGTTAGGCTTGATGTATCACTCAAAATAATAGTGATTCAAGTTTAAGAGAAGTTTATGTCTTTCCCATCAGATGTCTGGAATAAGCAATCCAGGTGGTACAGGGCAGTGGTAGGCAAACTGCGGCTCACGAGCCACATGTAGCTTGCAAGCTGCGGTTTGCCGCTCTGTTGACTAAAGAGTTTGCCGACCACTGGTACAGGGTGATCTATTGTTTCAGCATCACTGGGCCCAGGTGATTCTCCACCACTTCCATGCTCCACACAGCCTGGTAGAGGAATGGGGAAGAAGGCCCACACTCCTTCCTTCAGGGAAAGGACCAGTATGCCTCCTTCACTTTCCCGCACATCCTATTGGCCAGATCTTAGTCCCATGGCCATCCTCACTACAAGAAAGCTGGGAAATGTCATCTTTATTCTGAACAGCCATGTGCCCAGGTGATAGTTAAGGGTCCTATTATTGTAGAGGAGAGGAAAATGGATATTAGGGGATAGCACACAGTCTCTGTCCACTATCCAAGCATTTTCTCTTTACTGTTAGCTCACAGTTAAAATTTTTAACCGCAAGTACAAGCTATGTAGATAACAAATAAAATCAAATGAATCTTACCATTAGAAGAAAATGCATAGACTAAAATTACATTGGAGAAGCACGTAAACAAGAAATCAGAAAAGGAGCATTACGGACAAAGAGGATCCCAAAAGTTCAGTTTCTGTTGTGAAAGTTAAAATACTTAGGGACTTTTAAACTTTTTATCTTTGCTCTGGACACCTGGGTTCTCCTCCAGATTCACTCTTCCTCTGTCTCCTCACTGCTCTGGGCCTCAAGCAGGCTGACCTGTAGGGGCCATACAGCTCCCTCTCCCTCTGCTTGCTCTGGGGTTTGGCCAATGAAGAGTCCTAACAGGAGATTGGGGAGAAGTTGGATGGTGGGGCTGGGGTGCTTAGTTCCCTAGCAGCCTTCCGGTTGGCGCTGTTCCTCCCCTGAGGCCACAGTTCCCACAGGCCCTCCCTGATTCCAGGTTTGTGTCCACTCTCATCCTTGCCCCTCACAGCCTAAGGAAGATGCTGGTCCCTTGCTGCTTCTGGCCCTTCGGGTACTGCACTGCCACTGTGGCTTCACTGCCCCAGAACCACACCTTTGCACACAGTCCCTCCTCAAATTACCCACTTAGAATGGGCCATCTGTTTCCTTTCAGAACCCAATCAATACTTAATGCTCCAAACAAGATAGCATCAAAAGGCACAAAGCAAAACCTATTAGAATGGTAGAAAGAGGTTTACAAAAGCCAAGTTTATTGAGACTTTTTAACCAACCATTATGCATCTAAACATTTAAAGCAGTTATGTAAAATTTGCATCCTAGATAGAAAGAATATGTACTATTTTCCAATGCTCATGGACAATTTAGAACATTGAACAATATCTCCAATTAAAATGGTAAAAGATAATGTTCTTAAAATATAAGGAGCTTTGAAACAAAGTTATGAAAGGTTAATAAACACGTTAAACATTTTAAACATGGCTGGTAGTCAAAATATGCAAATTAAAATGAGATGTCTTTTTTTAGACTATCAGATTAACAAAGGTTGAAAAAAAAAATAGTGCTTGCAAGGGTGTGACTTGACACTGTTACTCACAGCTGGTGGGAGTATGAACTGAAAAAAGTTTTCTGGAAAGAAAATTGTTCTTTCCAGACACCAAGACTCACATATTTGGAATCATCAAGAGTCTTATAAAGATTTATACTCTTTTAACCAGTAATTCTACTTCTAGGAATTTATTATAAAGAAATAAAAAATGCAATGCAGGGGTGTTTAAGGATGCATTGTGCCCATTATAACGGCAAATGGGAATAATCTAGATAATTGACAGTAGTTGATTACATTTATGGTATGTCCGTGGAAAAATACAGAAGTGGCCTCTTACAACAATCCCTGCCCCAGTCCTCAGCCCACCACACCCACTGATGTTAGAATCTCCTTTTGGGGGAACTAAACCAACCAAGCATAGCCACTGCTTGGCAACTTCCAAGGCTTACCCTTTTCCTGCCAGATCAAATCCAAAGATCCTAATATGGCCTGAAATGACAAAAATGATAAAAAGGTGTCCTAAGGGAAAAGTATTCCAAATGGTTTTATATGAAGCTCCCAAGGGAACTTCATAATGAGGATGCTCAGGGTCAGAGATGGGTCCACAGCGCCAGAAGTGCACTCTGCTTTCTCTCCTGGATTCAGTGATTACTTACTTCCACTGTTGAGTAAACCTGGTGAGGTTCCCACAGCTGAGTGGGGCCTCTGGGATCACTGCTGCTCTGGGTTCTAGGGCCAACACACTCTCATTGCACACTGTACCTTCCTCTTCTTCCCTGATCAGGAGTGCCCAGGATTGCCCTTCCTCACGTAGCGAGGGCTGCAGGATCCGCAGCCGGGCTAAGCTGGAGAGAAGGAAGTCACCCAACACAGCCAATGGAGACCTGACTCAGCTCTGCACTGGGGCAAAGAACCCACTGGGAACAAACAGCTCCTTTGCCTTGTTTTGTCTTCTGTTTGTATATTCCCTTGGGGGATCCTGGGGAAAAGCTCATTGTTGAAAGCCATATTTGGGAGCCACACTGGGGCCACTTATGTGTCTATAAATACCAATCAGTATGCCATTCTGATACAACTCAAAATCCTTGTAATTACTTTTTGTCATGGACAGCAGGATGAATAAGGGAGGATGGAAACATGCTTTCTGGCAGATGGTATCTGGGAACAGGTGACAGGGATAAGACAGGTCAGTCAACTCCTACTGAAAGAAAAAAATTGGCGTTCTTTGCCTGAGACAGATCTCCATTCTTGGAAGTATAGAACAAATGTGGTTAGGAAGGAATGCGAATATAAAAATAGCAGTAGGTGGTAAGAGAGCAATTTATTGCTTTTGAAAATACTTAATGGCAATTTTTAAACTTTAAAGAACAGTTTGAGACTTAAATATAAAAAAGAAAAGTCACTCATAGTCCCACCATCCAGAGATAAAACTTCATTAACATTTATATTTTGTTCCTTCCATCCCCTTTTGGTTTTAACTATGCACACATTTCTCTTCTATTTATTTTATAAATTGCAATTTTAATATACACAACATTTTGCTTTTACAAGAACATTACAGAATACCCATATTTATGTTTTATTGCACAGCTCTTATAAACCTTTTTAATTCAACAGAAATACTTATCAAACACCTACATTGCCCAGGCATGGTCTGGTCACAGCGAGGCCCCTTCCCTCATGGCATCCACAGGCAAGTGAGGCCCAGGGACAGGCAAACCTGCAGGTATCTGAGCATGAGACAAGGGCAAAGAGAGGATCTAATGTGGATCTGGGGAAGCTCGTGGGAAGGACCCAGCTGTCTGTGGGGTGGGTGTCTTAGCGGCTTCCTGGGGGAGGAGGTGTCTAAGCTGAGCTCTACAGGGTGAGTAAGAATTGGCCAGAAAAAGAATGTGAGAGAAAAAGGGGTGTCCTGGGGTCTAGAAGAGAGTAAGAACACAAGGAACTGAAGAAAGTTTTACCTAGTGAGGATCTGGAGATCTGGGGTGAGACTGAAGGGGAGGCTCTATAAGAGATAGAAGCAAGAGAGGGCAGCAGTGTGGTAGGCAGGGTCCTAATGGGCCCTGTCAGCCTGCCAAGGAGCCTGAAGGCTATCTGGAAGGTAATGGGGAGCAGGCAGTGTTCTAAGAAAGGGACTGACAGGCTAGGGTTGCGTTTTAGAAAGACTGCTCAGGCTGTACTGTGAAGGACTCCTTGGAACAGGGTACAGAGAGTGTCAGGGAGACCGATTAGGAAACTCAGCAATAATCCAGGTGAGAGTTGATGGATCTCTAAATATTATTCTCCACTCCCAGCCCTGGTCACCATGAGGTGTAGAGGAGACAGCCTTCCACAGACTTCTTCACTGACTTTTCTCAGGGGCCGCTCCTGGCTGGACACACCTAGCCTCCGGGGGCTGGTTCATAACTTTCTTCTGATCTTCCAACTCCCCCTGTAGGACCTCCACTTCCCTAGCTTTGCCCACAATATCTCATTCCTACAATATATTCCTCATTTCTTAATATCTTGTCTCTGCTTCCTGACTTAACTCTGATAGATGCAGCCCCTTGGGTCCCTAATCACATAGGCCCATTACTCTGTTTGCTCTTATCCTGCATGGAATGACCTTGTTTTCTTCTACAGTGCTTGTCTCTATCACATTGTTAAATCCCCCAAGAGCAGGGGCTTGATCTGTTTTACTCCTGAGAACAGTGCTTAGAAAGTGGTAGGTTCTCAATCCGTTGAATTGAGTGCGTGCATGAATGAAGGAATATATAGGTCCAAAACACAGGAGAAAGATCTGGGCTATAGATAAAGATTCTAGTCACTGAAGCTATGGAAGTGAGTGAGAAGATCACATAGGGCAAGTGTGGAGTGAGAAGGAAAATAGAAGAGTCAAAACAGAATTCGAAAGAGGGCCCCTAATGAACAATGGTAAACTGCAGCCGGAGGGTAGGAGGTAACTTAGGTGTGCTGTGCTGAGCAAGGCAAGGAGCAGGAGCACTTCAAGGTGGAGAGACAGGGCCATGGACTGCTGAAAGGGAATTTAGCAACAGGGAGGCCTTGGAGAGAGGTATTTCAGAAAAGCGGTGGGAAGCCACACTACTATGGATTGAGGAGAGGGTCAGGGAGATGAAGGAAAGACAGCAAGTGTGCCTGCTTCTAAGAAGTTGGCTGTAAATGGGAGAAGGGGGTGAGGGCAGCACCTGGAGCTGTGTAGTTTTAATGTGGCAGACACATATGATGGGAGGGACAAGTAGAGAGCGAGAGATTCAGTCGTGGGGTTAGGGGTGCTCCATGCAAGAGGGATATCCCCGAGAAGGTAGGAGACATCCCTGTGTGACTCTCGCAGGGCAATCAAGGCTTGGAGCAAACAGGCAGCTCCCACATGCTAACCAGAGTGAGGGACTGAGCCCAGGAATCCCTGTGTGTCTGGGCTTAGGAGATGCAGTGACTTCCATCCACTGCTTTCCCTCATGGGAGGGGAGAGGCAAGGCCATCTGCTCAGAGCGCTGGGAAGTGAAGGGATAAAGGGCTTGGCCAATGTCAGCCCCTTCAGCACACTGAATATCTACTTAGGAGAGCGCTGCCAGGGCCAGAACACTCACTGCTGGTTGCCTCCACTAGGCCCTGAAAGCGTTAATTCCCATCTGGAGACCTTGGCCAGGAGGAGTTTCCCTCTCTTTAGGAAAAGACCATTTCTTAAGCTCTTCTGAACCTCCTCCCACCCTTCCTCTGGGAGCAGCTGAGGGGCCTGGCGCCTGCCCTTCCCTGCCCGGCTCAATCCCTGAAGAGGGCAGTATTTTCACAGGTGGGCTCTGCTCTAAGGAGCTCCATTATAAGAAGACTCTGGCTTTTTAAACTGGGGCCAATAAAAGAATTTGCCAAGAGGGTCTTTGAAGTAATGACCTCCCTAGTTAGTGCCTTGAAACATATTTTTATATCTTGAAGGAGAGATTATGAGCTGGGGGGCCTGGGAGCCGTGGGAGGTGAAAGACCCGAGGGTGGCAGAGTCCTGGCTCCCCTCCAGCGGCCCAACCAGGGGAGCAGAGGCTGCTGCTCTGGGAGGGGTCTGGGGCCTGGGGAAACCAGATTCACAGAATTCGACGTGTCAAAGCCCAGTTCCTGGGCAAAGTGAGGCCCATCTGGATTAGAACTGTTTATTCTCCACAAGCCCAGGCCCAGCCAGACTCAGTGTGAGGTCCAGGCCAGCTGAAGTCACATGGAGTGACCCCTCCCCCTGTGTCCAGTAAGGATGAGCAGGGTGTGGGCAAAGGGTCCTGAGGGCTGAGGGCAGGAGGGTAGAGGTGCTTATGGGCAGATGGGCCCAGAGGGTGGTTGGCCTATGTGGTGTTCAGGATCTTCTTGCATGATTTAAAAAATTGTCTTATTTTTCCCATCATTCATTTATCCATTCACTCATTAATTTATTCACCAAATCTTTATTGAGTACCTACTAGATGCCAGGCTTATTGCTGGGGATTAACTAGTGAGTGAAATAGACCTGGCACTAGCCCTATAAAGTTTACATTCTGTTAGGGGAGACAAACATTAAACAAATGTGTTCCAACATGTAATTATGAACTGTGAAAGAGCTATGGGGAGAAAGAACTGTGAGCCATGAGAGCATATAACAGGGACCCCAAATTATGGAGGGGTATGGTGGTTGGGGCTCTGGGGAAGTCACCTTTGCGCTGGGACCTGAAGCATAGGTGGGCATTAGCCAGGGTTGTGTAGGATTAGAAGCTGAGGAAGAGCCCTCAGGAGAAGGGAGAGGACCGTTCCAGGGAGCAGAAGACCATCAGGACACCAGGACACAGAGAGTGTGGGTGGGGTGTGGAGGGGGATGGGTGAGGGAGGTTGGCAAAGGACAGATGGCACAGGGCGTTGTGGGTGGCAGTAAATGGTTCAGATTTTATTCAGGGTATAGATAGGAAGCTACTGGCCTGGCCGCAGCTCAGTGGAAGTCAGAAATTTGGGCGTGAAGACCTCATCCCGCCAATGATAAGTCAGGAAATGGAAACACAAGTCCATGCCACTGACTCCCAACTTCCCTTTTCATGGATTTCTCTCCCAAGAACTCTTCCCGGGGAACAGCTAGAAACAGGGACTCTGGCTTCTTTCTGCTCCTGGCTCTCAGGCTTCCTCTGGGGATCCCACTGCTCTGAATCCTGTCATGGCCTACTGGACTATCAGGGGCAGTGTTGGCACTGACCTCCTCATCCAACCTCTTGTTTTAGGGATGTGCAGACCGAGGTGGGAAGGAGGAGTGAAGTTTGTAGCTCCCACAGGGCTCTCTAGATGCCAGAAATGCTTCACCCAGAGGCCTCCAGTGCCTCCCACCTGCCATTTTGGGTGAGATTTTATTGTGAACGAGATGCTATGGGAGGGGAACAAAGTAGGCGAGATGTGTGAAAAGAGGCTAAGAAGTATAATGTGATCCCTTTCATCTGAGTCTACTTTCACAAAGTGATTTCCCATACTTTTGCTATTCTGTGGACTATCTTCACTTCGGTGATGAGGTTCAGAGAGGTTAAGTGACTTGCCAAGGCTACTTAGCCAATAGTAGAGAAGCTGGCCCCAGCCCTCAGACCTGATGTCCGTGTTTCTGAACCTCTCCACAGTGGCAGCAGAAGAAAAGTGAGATGATAGGATGATAGGACAAGAGAATCCTTAAGAAGGGAAGGCTTCATGGGACAGGAGGAATCTGATAGGAGTAAGGGGCAGGGGCAACAATGGGGGTATCCATTTGGCACAGTTGGGGATTGTGCAAAGGGAGCAGAAAGAAACAGGCAGTGTATATTGGAGCCAGAGTGGAAGGTTTCAAATGGCAGGCTAAGGAGGTTGGCTTTCTTTGGAGAACCCGAAAGGCCTTTGAGCAGAGGCGTGACCCAGGTAAATATTGGGAGTCTTGTTTGGTGCTGCTGGAATGCAGGATGAGTTGGAGGAAGAGTTAGGAGGCTGCTGTGGTGAGGACACTTCTCTGGGGAAGTGAAGTAGAGCCTTGGAAAGTTGAGCTTAGAATTCGGAAGGGAGACGCTCTGGGGATAACGAGCTCTGTTGTGGATTAATTACCAATTAACTGATTATTCCATAAGCAAAATGCCATCTCTAAATTCCCACACTGCACCCCCAGTTATTCAATTCTGGCCTGTCATTCCTGATGTCAACCCCACACTTGACCACCAGTAATGATAACATTAGTTTATCCTTCATTTTCTACGTACTCTACCCTACTCTTAGCCATCTCTGGGTAAAACATACAGAGAATCTCACTTCTTAATTCCCATCTGACTGATTTCCTGAGCTTCCCAAAGTTCCCTTGCCACCCCCAGGTAAATTGCATGGACCAGTCCTTTGGTGTTCCTAACAACATTTTTGTTCTGTGTTTTGCCCATGGTAGTGCTCCTGCTGGAATGCCTGCCCTTCTCCTTGTCTAACTTTCCCAGGTGGGCAACCGAAAATTCTCATAGATTGAAAACCACAAGGCGATATGAACCCTCTCTGCTTTCCAAAGCCCATCCCAGTTTTACTTCTCCAGGACCTGTCCCATGATGATGTTTCAGGCAGCTGCCCCCCACAGGCCAGCATGGTGTTGACTCTACTACATGGGGTTATTTGGACTGCATATGGTAACTGCCTGTTTTTGCTGTCCCTGTTCATTTCATGCAGGTAGGCTTTGCTGATCAGGGTAGGCTGGGCTCTGTGGGAGCAACAGTTCTACACTGAAATGTTAATGACTTCACATAATGCAAGTTTATTTTTAGCTCATGCTACATGTCATTGTGAGTTGGTGGGAGTCCCAGTTCCTTTCTTGCTTGAGGGGCCAGGCTGATGGTGACCTGACATCTTGTAGCTTCACCACATGGAATGGTGTTGTCCCAGAGAACTTCCTGCGATGATGCATGTCCTGTATGTGCTGGGCAATGCAATCTGTGCTACTCACATGTGGCTACCAAGTACTGGAAATGAGGTTATTGTGACTAAGAAATAGAATTTTAAATTTCCTTGTAGTTTTTACTAATTTAAATGGCCAGATGTGGCTAGTTGCGACCACACTCAGCAGTGCAGATCTGTAATGTGAGATCTCTGTGCTCACCTCCCAGGTGGCAGGAGGAGAGAATGTGTGGAGAATCTTGCTTGCTTTTCTATGCTCAGCCAAGAAGTAATCACTGGTCAGAGCTGGTCACCAGATCTCATTTAACTGCAAGATGGCTGGAGAACGTGGGGGAGCCCATGAATATTCAGAGAGCAAAACACAGCTTTGTCACAGAACTCTTCTAAATACAGTCAAACCTTCCTGGGGCTAAGCTGTGTGGGATTTGGGGGTGGGGGAGGGGGTTAGATTGAGTTAGTATGGATGGAGGGGAAGACCCCAGATGGACTGAGCTAAAGCAGAGGGATTGGAGTTTGGAGATGCAGAGACAGGCCCAAAGAGGGCAAGAAGTGCAATCACCACCACACAGCCAGGTTGGGCCTAGAGGTTTTGGCTCAGAGAAAAGAGAAAGGGGAAGGAAGGATGCTTTACCTGCCCTGGGAGAATAACAACTCGGGCTGGAACACATCTAATATATATATATACACTTCAGAGAGGAAGGGAGAAGGCTAGAGAGTCAGAAACATAAATGATGAGAGAGAATCATTGATTAGCTGCCTCCTACACACCTCCTACTGGGGATCAAGCCCGCAACCCGGGCATGTGCCCTGACCGGGAATTGAACCATGACCTCCTGGTTCATAAGTCAACACTCAACTGCTGAGCCACACCAGCTGGGCTAGCTTTTCCTTTTGAGTCCTTGGGAAGGGAAGAGCTAACAGTTGCCAAACGCTTGTTCTCGGGGCCTTTGGAAGAGAAGAGCCCCACAGGGCTTTTGGTTTTCAAATGGCCTTGGTTCTTCCTCCCCTGAGGTGAGTCACTGAGCTGCCTGCAAAGGGATGAATTGCAGGGCAAGAACCCAACATGAGTTCATCTGGGCCACACTTCCCGCTTGACCCTGGCCCTGGGGCCAAGTTCAGGGAGTTTCCCAAGGCCAGTGAAGAAGGGGGTCATGCCCGGACTACTGCAGAACTCCAGCCTTTGCAAAGGGGTGGAGTGGGGTGGGGTGGTTTGTTGTTGGGGACAGGACCCAAGAGCTGTGAGATGGACTCAGAATTGACTCAGTCAGGGGAGGAAACTGAAGCCCAAAGAGAGGTCCCAAGACCACTCAGGGAGTTAGCAGCTGAACCATGATCAGTGTTCAGGGCTCCTGCACAAAGCTCTTCATACTCCCACATGAAAAAGTCCCTGAGGCAGCCTTGCTCCAATTTCAACTTCACAATCTCCAGGTTGGTACCTGCTGCAGGTGTTTTTATTCTTCCCAGAGACCCACAGAGCTCAAGCCATGTCCACTTCTGATTTTGGTGGCTCCTTACTGCTGTTGGACCCATTTCTTTTCCTCTCATTCCCCCAGGACAAATAGCGAGGCTCCAGATGGTAGAGAGAGACCAATGTGAGTAAAGGAAATGTTTTATCTGACTCTAGATCTTGAGAGGGAGAGCCTCTGCTTCCTCTAACCAGGCTAACACAAATCTGTATTTTCAAAAAAGCCAGAGTGGGAGAAATTCCTAACTTTACAAACTATTCTTCATTTTGGAAGACTTTACCATAGGATTCCATAAAGGCAAGGTGTTCCCTGAGGTATTTCATATGGAATTTGATTCACAAAACTTCAAATTCTAAAATTTCATCAGCAAAATGTTATTAACTTACCATCTGTAAAGTACCAAAGGTTTTTAAAATATGGCATTTAATCAAAGTTAGGCCCATCTATAGGCTCCTCAAGCTTCAGGGAACCCGAAATCAGCATGGACTACGCCAGCCTCCAATCCGCCCAGGCCAGGAGAACTTGACCCCGTTTTACAAAGGGACAACTGATGCTGCAGGAAGGAAGTGGAGCCGAGACTTGGGACACAGCCAGCCCTCTCTACTGGGCAGGAGAGGAAGGGTTTGCAGAGCTCTTCCAATTCTGAATCCTCTCATCCACCCCGAGTGTGTCCTGTGGCCTTGGGGCTGCCTGGCTAAGTGAATAGCCCCCACTGTGCTGGAGGCCTGTGTGCATTCCAGAAGCAAACTGTCTTGTCCTCGTTCTAATGCTGTTCAGGGATGGGCCCCTTACCACAGCCCAAACTGACCTGCCCTTTGCTTGTATATCTGTGGCAGATGGTATTTTCCAGACATTTCCAAGTATCTCCGATCCACGTGTTCTATAGGGTGACCATACTACTGCCCCAATGGAATAGAGTCTAATTCATCTTCCCTTGTTTCTTGAGCACAGGACAAGTGATACTGTGTGACTTTGAAGATGGGTCACAGAAGGTGATGCAGCTTCTGCCTGTCCCCCGTAATAGCTGTGAATATGTAAGCAGCCCAGACACCTTGAAGTCACCATGCTGTGAGAAGCCCCACAGAGGTGCTCTGGCCATCAGTCTTGGCCCCCGTGCCAGGCATGTGGATGAGGAGCCTTCCGATGATTCTGGTTCCCAGCTATCCAGCCACTCCCACCCTTCCAGTCTACCTAGCTGAAGCTCCAGACAGCATGGAGCAGAGACAAGCCACCCTTACCAATCCTTTTTTAATTCTCAAATACTGTGAGCATAACACAGGGTTGTTCTAAGCTGCGAAGTTGTGGGGTCATTTACTACATGGCCATAGTAACTGGAACAATAGCCTCCTCTGAGGTCTCGGGACATCTAGCATCCTCCTCCATAGCACTCATGGCAGTGACAATTAATGAACTAACTACTCGGGTAATTCCCTCTTTAATGACTGTCCTCCCCATTCAACTAGAAGTTCCAGGAAGGCCAGGAGTGCTGTCATGGAGTCAGCCAGAGAGATGCTCAGTGAATATTTAATGAGTGACTGATCTTAATGCTGTCCTCAAATTGACCCCTAAACTTGACCTCAGAATGACTCTGGCCCTAGATTCAGACTGACTCTAACCCTGGCCACAGACCAACTCCTGATTCTGGCATCAAAGATAAAACCCTGGCCATAGGCTGAACACTAAGCTCAACTTCAGACTGACCCCTAAATTTGACATCAGAATGACCTCTGACCTTGATCTCAGGCTGAGTCCTGGCCTCACCATAGCAGGGATGAGCTGGCCAACCTTTCCTGGATCATCTTCCGCTCCCCACCTCCATCTTCTCACCACGTTGCCCTTCTTTGAGGTGCTTGAAGGAGTAAAGCTCTTTTGGGCATGAGCACCTTGGTATCTATTCTCCCCTACTAACTCCTACTCCCTACTAACTCCTTCTCTTTCTTTCACTCTTGCTTAAATGTCACTTCCTGAAGAATCAGCCAATCTAAATGAGACCCCTTTATATTTGCTGTTAGCACTTTCACACTTTATAACTATATTTTCCTGTTCCATGTTTTTCTCTTCCTAGAGGTTGAGTGCAGGAACCACGTTTGTTTTACTTACCACTCTATCCACAGTATACACAGCACAGGGCCTGGCACCTACGAGGGGACTGATAAATAACTGTGGAATGACTGAACAAACCAGTGACTGGATGTGGAATCTTCTGGGAAGCCTTCTCTGGGCCCTTCCCTGTCACATGGGGTTCACCTCGCTCCCTGTTCTCTCCCAGGCCCTGTGAACAGCCCCAGAGGGTTCACCATGGAATGGGTTCTTTGGGTGCTCCTATGCCTCTCCCACCAGCCTGTGGCCTCCTCCAGCCCTGAGTGTGGCCTCTCCCCTTGGCCACCCAGCATGCACAGGCCGGAGCAGCTCCATAAATGTTGGTTGAACTGTTGAACTGAACCTATTCCTTCTCTCCAGCCTCCTCTCTGGCCTCAGCTCTCCAATGATTCATGTGAGTGGCCATCAGGAGCAGCGCTTCAGAGAAGAAACAAATGAAGAAGCAGAGAAATCGGCAGCAGGAGACAGGCGGACACATCCATCTCTCCTGCCCTCTGTCCTCACTGCCGTTCCCCCGAGGGTTGCAGGCAGTCAAAAGTTCACGCTCCACGTTTTCTGGAAAAGGGAGGGAAAGCTCTGTGTGGGGGATAAAAAAAAGTCCCCAAGCTCAAATCACGCACACAGAGCAACAAGCCATAAAACGGAACACCATTGGGAGAAGATGGGGTCACATGGTGGGAATCTGGATTGCGAGGGGGGGTGGGCGGCACTTGAGAAAATGCAGTCTCCTCAATGGGAACCAGATGGGCTACGTGCTCTTAAATAGAATCCCAGACTTGCAGGGCTGGGCGGGAGCGGGCTGGGGGTGCTCTCCCCTCAGCCCCTTTGTGTGCAGAGGGGACATTAGGTGGGGGTGGGGTTTCCCTCCCTGCCCCCCCACCCCTCGCAAGCCCTGAGGCTGCGACTGGAGCAGCTTCCAGACCCCAGGCTCCTGGCTCTGGGTCAGTGCTCCTCTCACCCTGCCACGCTGTCTCAGCCCTTTGCCAGGATCTCCAAATTAGAAGCATATCGAGAAGCAGAACTGTCACCCCCCTTTTCTGTTCTTTCTTCTAATTCTTTCTCTTTACAGCATAATTTTAAAGGTGCCAGGAAGTCCTCCTTGTTCCAAAAATCCCCGTCCCAGCCCCCGCCCCATCAAGAGAACACACTAGGATGCCTGCAAGGGGCACTGTGCTGGGTGCTTTATGGCTATTTGCTTATGTAATTGTCCCCACACCCTGTGACACAGGGGTTGGTCTATCAGTTCAGGATCCCATTGGATGGGATGTAGGATTGGAGGTGATGCTGCGGAGATAGGGGTCAGATACTGTCATTTTGTTTATTGACCACTTAAGATTTAGTATCTAGACCAGAGACCTTGTAGTAACAAAAGCATGAGGTTAAGTTGGAGGATCAGGGAGATGTCTTGAGATATTGAGATCCAAGAAGCCTCCACTTTTCCCAGCAGTGCCCATCACCCACCTGCAAAAACCATGTGAAAACAGGAGGGTGGACATACATTTCATTTTCTCACTGACCTCTCCTCCCAGTAAAAAGACATCATGGTCTCTTTCCCAGCTCCCCTGAGAAACAGATTCTAGTAGTAACTTCCCAGGGGTCACTGCCTGGGGCTTAGTAGGCCATTCACTAAACAGCTACCGGGGCACCATCCACAGGGGAAGTTACTAGTGACTATGATGTGAATGACAGCTGGCCTTCCTCCTAGGTGTGTCCCATGACCACCCAGGCATGAGGTGGGGCCTCTGGCCCTTTCAGGGCGCACAGAGGAATCCCTCCTTATCTGGAGTTCAGAGGAGTCTGTGTCTCCTATTGGGGGAGGGGGGAAGATTGGGCATCTACTTTCTTTGGAATCTGTCCCCTTCTGGGTTGCAATGGGGTCAGAACTTCTTCCTCTATCCGCCTGGGGTCAGCAACAACCAAATGGTTGTCTCTAACAACCAATCACTCAATTATTCAACCAATGGTGGCCAGCACTTTGCAGTGTGCACCTGAGTTGTAGGTGAACGAACTGCTCCCTGAATAGTCCCAGGGAGGGCATCCTGGCAGAGGGAAAGCCAGTGCCCAAAGGCCAGAGTGGAGCCGGGCCAGGAATGCCTGGGGGCAGACGTGTCCACTGTGCAGGGAGTGAAGAGAAGAGCAGCAAGAGAACTGGGAGATGTGAGGTCGGAGCAGCTATGTATTATTTACTGAGTACCTAGTGTGGTCCAGCTCAGAAAGGGCCTGGCGGCCATGGCCAGGAGTCTGGATTTTATTTCCAGAGTGGCGGGGACACTTTTGAAAGGCTTTAAGGAAGAAAGTGGTGTGACTAATTGACATTTTTGCAATATCATTCATGCTGGAGTGAATTACAGGGAACAGAAGAGGGGCAGTACATTGAGAGAGGAGACCATTTCGGTGGTTCAGGTGAGTGGAGGTGATCTACACAAGGGCAGCTTCAGTAGGTGGAGAGGAGTGGATGGATTTGAGTCTGTGTTGGAGGAAAAGTTGTCAGGTCTTTTTTGCCAGATTGGATGTGGGCTGAGAGGCAGGGACTGTCGTAAGTTTGGGGCCTGAATAAGCAGAGTAGCTGGAGGGGCCGTTCACTGAGACAGGAAGGTTGGTTTCCTTCCCTACCCCCATCTCTAACTGCCTCAACCCATGACTTCAGTGAGTAGCATGTGCTGTGGCCTTTCTCTGCTCCCTTTCTTGCAAAGCAGATGGTGAGAGAAGGAAGAAGGCCAAGCCTCCAGGGCTGTGACTGTACTTTCCACTTTTAGCTCAGCAGTTGGGAGCTCATGGCCTTGCCATTCCTTGCCTCCCACTCTTGGTTCTCTTAGCTCTGCTCTAAATTAAATTCAGCTCAATATTATTTACTAAGCACCTACTGTGGCCCAGCTATGAAGGCCACTGTGGGCTAAATAAGGGAAGTAACACGTGTGGTCTAGCCTTGGAGGCATGGAGAGAACCAGGGGCATAGGCAGAGAAGGACTGGAGCAATCAGGGAAGCCTTCCTGGGGGAGGTGAGGGTTTTTCTTGGCATGAAGGTTGGGTATGAACTGGGTGATGGAGAGACTGTGAGGGGAATCCCCATGAATTACTTTCATGGTAGAGAAAAAGAATCTTAGAAAGCTGTGGACACTTATTTGAGGTCAAACAGTGGGAAATGGAGTCAGAGTCAGCATTCTGATGAATTCCTGAGGCAGGGAAAGGCTAGCTCCATCCCCTCGCTACCCGCCCCCCCCCCCACATGCATGTACTTCCAGGAGGCCACACCTGATCTTTAACCCCAGCCTTCCCTCTCCCTGCTCCCTGATGAGATGGAAAGGAGGAGGAAGACTGAGACACCATGTGTGCACTGCCTGCCTTACCATCCCAGACCACTCCCAGAGAGCCAGAGGCCCACGGAAACAGCCAATTGCTGACCCTCTGTTCTGAACTTCCCCACATAGCAGGTCATCTTGTCCATGTCTCTAGAAAGCTCCAGTGGTTCCCAAGGTGTGGACCTGGACCAGCAGCGTCAGCATCAGCTGGGAACTGATAAAAATGAACATTCTCCCCCCACCCCCCAATCCCCGCCCCAGACCTGCTGAATCAAAAACTCTGAGGGTGAGTCCTCAGAATCTGGGTTTTCCTGAGGCCCCGGGGGATTCAGATGCACACTCAAGGGTGAGAGCCTCAGATGTCCTGAGGTAAAACCTCCCCAGAAAAGAGAGACATTTCTCCAGGCCCTAACCCTGCCTCCTCCCCAGAAGACATTTCCATCCATATGGACTCTTTAGCTCTTCAAATTTATTGCCCACTCCCAACCCACCGGAGGCTGTGGGAGTGAAGGCCAGGTGGCCACATCTGCCGCCTTCTCACCCTCCCATAAGACTCCCAGCCTGGCCTGCCACATCCGTGCATCCATGCAGAGGAGCCAGCATCATCCATCGGGAACATTCCAGGCAGTGGAATAAATGGATTGGCTTGTGATAAAGAGGTGGGGGCAGCCAATGCTCCATCGCAGTTCAGTTCACCTGGCTCCCTTTTCTGCCCTAGAACCCTGTCCCTAGCAGTGGGAGGAGTAGCATCGAGCCATCAACATCGCACTTGGCTCCTTTAGGTTAGAGATGAGAGGCTGGTGTGTGCTGCAGACAAAATCAGTTGTCAGCTGGCTGCCTCCTGGGATGGGAGAGGTTCCTTGCCCCCAGAGAGCTCGTATGACAATGTTATATCCAACCAGGGGCCCCTGTGTTCTTTAAAACTACAAGCAAGAACCACCCACTGAACATATACTCCTTCACGGAGCTCCTGCTTCTTCACGGGGCTCTTGGCAGAGCCCTGTGGAAGGCACTGAGTGTGTGTGTATGTATGTGTGTGTGGGGAAGGTGCTTCCTGTCAGTAAGGCCCCTTCCTCTCTTGTGAGCATTTGGCCAAATGCCAACTTTTTTTTCATTGCTTTTTATCATTTTCTTGCTTTAGTGTCTAATGAGTTGTAAAGCTGTGTTTGCTTAAACTGTATATACTGGAGAGGGGATGTTTGTTGCTATACTGGGCAGGGCCAGAGAGGATGGGGGCACAACCCAACCCCCTCAGATGTGTGAGCAGAGGGTCGTGTGTGAGCACATACAGGCCTAACTTCCCACTGTTGGCAAGAACAGAGGAGGAGGAGGTTCTGGCCCAAGCTCCAACACCAACAGTCTGTGTGGCTCCAAGGGAGTCAGTTAGCTCCTTTGGGCCTCAGTTTACTTGTCTGACAAATGAGAACAATAATAGCTCTGCCTTCTCTTCAGGACCCTTGTGGATATCCAAGTGAACTAGAATCTAAAATAACCCTGAAAATATTAATGGCTCCATAAAGCAAGGCAATGTAGTCACAACAGGGCCATTGCCTCTTCCTGGAAGGCGGAGACTGCGGCTTTCCCATGTTTGGTATTCCCCAAAGCACCTGGTACAACCCAGGACAGGTGGTCAATCAATACTTGTTGAATGCATGAAATAGAAGACACAGTCCCTGTCTCCACGGAATTGAAGGTCTAGCTGGGGGACAGTGGTGGGATGAGAAACACACAATGGAAGAAACTTAAGAAGAGTAGAGAGAGGCCCTTGTTAGCTCAGACACCTCTAATTTAGAATTTGTGATGCTTTCACAAGGCCAGAGAGGAATTGAACCCTGCTGATGGGAACATGTGCTGAACAAACTCCTAATGGGAACAAGACAATAATAACAGGAGCTCCTGGCTTCCAAGTGTGGGTTATGCTCCAGATGGCAGAGGGCGTGCGGTACCCTTTGGCAACACCTGATTTTATGGGAGCAGTTAGCATGCCAATCACAAGCGAACTCTGACCTTATCTTGGAAGCAGCAGTACCTTCTCTTGACCGTGCTTTGTTAATGGCCGTTCAGGGTGACTTCATGTATTTAAGGAACATAAAATTTTATTTTGTTAAGATTAGACCATTACTGGCCTCCTTATGCTTCCACCAAACAGCTCAGCTCCAGTCACAATCTTTAGTAGGTTTGATGACAAAGAGCATACGACCAAGTCAATGCCATCACCCCCAGAGGAGGGGACGTGGGCTTCCTCAACAGCAATCAGGGGGTCCTTGGGCCTGGCAGAGAGTTGTTGGCTCTTGGGGACTGGCTGGTCCCTGGCCCTTCCTGGGCCACAGTTGTTTCACAACCACCCCCAGAGGAGAGGAGGCCGTTATCCAGTTTCCACAGATTGGGCCCTTCAACCCTCTGGGAGAGTGGCTCTGGGTCCTCTTTCCATGAGGCACACTTTCTCCCCATCCTGGGTTAGGACAGAAACAGTGGCAGGCGGGTGTGGAAAAAGTGTGAAGGCACAGAATCGTGAGGTGGTCCTAAAGGAAGGGCTACCTCTTCCTCAGGACAGCCCTTCCTCTGGGGTCCCAGCCTGGGCAGGAAAGGCACCATAAGAAAAGGGAGTGCCCTGGCTGGTTTGGCTCAGTGGATAGAGCATCGGCTTGTGGACTCAGGGTCCTGGGTTCGATTCCAGTCAAGGGTACATGCCCGGGTTGCGGGCTTGGTCCCCAGTGGGGGGCATGCAGGAGGCAGCCAATCAATGATTTCCGGAGGGACAGAATGTGAAGGCTTTACGTTCCAGGGAGAGGGGCACAGTCTTAACTGGTAAGAGGGAGCCATTGCAGGCTGTGAGTAAGGATGGGCTGTGATCAGGGTCCTGTGCCCTGATCTGTAGCCACTCAAGTGAGATGGGCTAAAGCCGGCAACCTCTCTAGGTGGGAGACCTGGGAGGATTGACTGCTGCAGTTCATCCCCCAAAGAGCTGCAGGGAAGGGTAGAAAATCTCTCTAATAGTCAGAATTGCTAAGTAGGGACAACAAGAAGAGCCCTGGAGAGACCCCTCGGCACCGAAATATCCCAGATAATTGAGATTCAACCACCTGCCATCCTAGCCTAATGGGACTACTTGAGATGTCCACATCTAGTTTCCTAATTGAATCCTCAGGCAGCCCTGCAACATTGCTGTTAGAGCCTCATCTCATGAGTAAGGAAACCAACACCAGAAGAACTAGCAATGTCACTGGAGGTCACATGCTGGGAAGGATCTGAAGCAGGTTTTGGATCCCCTACCTGTCTGACTCCAGATCCCCTCTCTTTCCATCACCATCCCATGCCCGAAAAGGACCCCCCCCCTTTCCAGGCCCAAAACTGGCATGGGAATTCAGTTCTCATAGAGGGTATGGGCACATGCTGGGCAGAGGGTCTTGTTCCAGGGCCCAGTTCTAGAAGGAAGCTGGGTATTATCAGTGGGAGGAGGCAGGTCTGGTCCTGGAAGACACCACTACTGAGCTTCAGAGTCCGGGTGGCAGAAGAAGGCTGAATGACACTCGAACCTAAACACACCCCTGCTCTCTGTTCTTCATGTCCTTACTTGGATTCTTTCTTCAGCCAGTTCTGCCATTTTCTGGCTGAGCTTTTGGGCAAATCTCCTCACAGATCTTCACACCTCCATTTTCTCATCTGGGAAGTGGGGCTAATGACAGCGTGGTTGTGAGCGATTAAATTAGATATTTGCTTAGTGCATATCATAAGAGGACTGCTTCATTCCAAGGGGCAGCATCTGCAGAGGTCTCCCCACTTCCCCGTATCCATCTGTTATACATTCCTCTCAACTTTTAAAGTACAGTGTGAATGCCTTTGCATCCCTCTTGGAAGAATTGTTACCCTGATTTCTGTCCTCTAGAAGCTTGGTAATAGCTCTCTTGCATGATTAATCATGATCTGGCTGTAATCAGTTGAGGATATGTCTTTCCTTCCAGACACTAGCCCCCAAGGGCAGGGGCTGTGCTCACCTCATTTGTTTGCTCCTCCCTGGCTCAGGAGCTGACAGTTGTTGAAGCAGCTCTGATGGTGCCCAGACACATACCCTCTGGCCATGCCCACCTGGTCCCCTCCTCTTCTCAAAGGAAAGGCTTCTAGTCTCAAAACATCACTTCCTCCAGGTCTCCTCATTTCCTGGCCTCCATGGCCCGCTTCCTTGCCTCTCAGATAGGCCATCTGTGACCTAATTGCTATTCTTTATTTTATTGACTCTCCCTCCACCTGATAATGCAAATTACTCCATTTCTCTAGCAAATGAACTTCTCCCTTTGTCTGTATTACCACTTTCTCAGGCTTTTTTCTTCTGCCAGGCACACTCTTTCTCTATCCTTCATAGCAAAGTCAACTATTCATAATGCTTCAAGATGATTTCAACCCCAGGCAGTTCTGAGAAAGGTCCCCTCTCTGTGGACATCCCAATGGCCATTATTCCACCAAGTCTGCATGTACTTCTGCTTGGCTGTTTCCAAATATACAGGCTTGAAATGGCAAGAAAGGAAACACCATCATACTAAGCCCTTAACGTGGAGTGAAAGACAAAGTCAGTGTGTGTTTATATCCATAGTACAGCAGAGATAGTATGTTCTCCAAACTTCACTGCCTTTGTTTCCTGGGTAAGGCATTTCCTGCTTCCCTTGTAGGGACTAAGTTACGGCCAATGGGACAGAGCAGAAGTGATGGAGGGCACTCCAGGCCTGGTCCTAAGAACCTCCTCCACAATCTTCCATCCTGGCTGAGTGTGGTGAATTCAGCAGAGAACTCTGGAACTTGGGGAGTTGACAGATTCCAGATTCCCAAAATCATGTTAGAAAGAGAGTTATCCAATTAACAATGCTTGCATTGGATTGCTACAGTAGAGAGAAATAAACTCTTATTTCTAAGCCATTTCAAGTTGGGGGTTGTTTATTACCATAGTTATCCTACTCTGATTAATACAACCCCATGAGTATTATCATAGATACACATTGAACAACAGGAGGGTTAGGGGAGACAACCTTTCAATGCAGTCTAAAATCCACATATAACTTTTGACTCCCCCAAAACTTAAGTTGTCCCTCAGTATCCACAGGGGATTGGTTCCAGGACCCACGACAAATACTAAATCTGCTGATGCCCAAGTCCTTTATATAAAACTAGAAGCCTGGTGCACAAAATTCGTGCCCTGGGGGTAGGGGGGGTTTCCCCTCAGCCTGGCCTGCGCCCTCGCACAGTCCGGGACCCCTCGCGCCTTACCACCCACCTGCTCGCTGCTTCTTACCACTCAGATTGCTGCTCCTTAGCACTGCCACGGAGGCGAGAGAGGCTCCTGCCACCAGCACTGTGCTCGCCAGCCGTGAGCCCGGCTTCTGGCTGAGCAGCACTCCCCCTGTGGGAGCGCACTGACCACCAGGGGGCAGCTCCTGCGACCAGTCGTTCTGGTTGTTCTGCCGTAATGGTCGCTTAGGCTTTTATTATATAGATGTGTAGAGATCAATGCACAGCTGGCCCTTCACATCCGTGTACTCCCAACTACAGATGGCAAACAGTATAAGTATTTATTGGAAAAATCCATGTATAAGTGAACCCGAAGAATTCAAACCTGTGTTGTTAAAGGGTTAACTGTATTTAGCAAGAATATAAAAAATAAGATGAGGGCAAAACAGATTAGGGGGGGTGTATTATGAAGTCAGACATAAAAGAAAGTTGACAGATCTTGCAAATCTTACAAAAGTCAATGAGAGAAGGACTAATATTCTAATAGAAAAGAAAATGGACAAAGGCTCTGAACAGGTAACCAGCAAGTAAGTTATCTCTAAGGCCAATAAATATATGAAAAGATGCTCTTGAGTAATTAGGGAAATGGAAATGTAAGAAACAATGAGATACCATGCCAATCACCTTGGCTTGGCAAAAACTAAGCATTGTGCATGATAATGCCAAGTGTTGATGAGCAGAAGAGAGAAACAGGAGCTCTGTGGATTGCTTAATGGGAATGTAAATAGCCTCAACCTCCTTGGACAATAATTTGATAATAGCTAGTAAAGTTGAATATGAACATTCTCTTTACCTAGTTATTCTACAGAAACTCTCACACTTATGCACAACTGATAGAGACAGGATACCAATTTGGCTCTGAGTTTCCTAGCAGCCAAAGCAAAGAGGAACAGAGGATTACATACAAGATCTTCAATGCCTATGTAATAAAAAAAGAGACCAGTGTCTCTGGCTTTTGGGGTGTGATGTCAGAGAACATTTTCTCCTGTGAATTGCTCCTGTTAGGCAACATCACCATAATAAATAGTGTATTACATACAACTTACTAAGTTTCAAAGCACATATACTGTTATATGAAACTTACTATTGATTATAGGGATGAAATCCAAGCTGAGGAGCAAAAGGCAATTCAGTAACAGCAATTATAGGAGAGTTCAAAGCCATGTGGTCCAAGTATGCACTCTCTGGTGACTTAGGATAGCCTGGCTTGATTCAGGAATGAGATTTTTAATATCACCAGGAACCCTCCCCACAACCGCCATGACAATTATGTTTCCAAACCAAGCTTTTGAACAGACTGAGTAGCAGAGAGTTCAGGTTACAATTTCAGGCAAACTACCAGAGTGAAAATATCCTCTGCTGTTGATTTAAGGCATGACCATGAACTCTGCTGATGCCATTGGCAAGAAGATTGCTATCTTTTATGAGAGTTAAGGAATTCTGACCAGGAAAGCATCTAGATAGATACCCTCCCTAAAGTAGAAGTGTGTGGAGGGAGTGGAGGTTAAATAAGAAAAAATATATCAAGAAATGCACATAAATGCAAGATATGATTGATAAATGCAAAGTTTTCATAGGAGCTTCTTTGCAGTAAAAAGAAAAATGTACAATGACCACATGGATTTCCAGCTTATATCGCTTCTCTGGGGAAGCTCATTGACTTTAGTTCTGAAAGGTCTAGGTCATGGCTGAAGTGCACGGCTCTGGTCATTCATGAGTAAAGCTTGGAGTCCCTGGAGGAGTGAATACTGGCCATGTCTCTTAGCCCAATCTTTCTGGTTGTTATGACAAAGTTGCCCAGCTGAACCAAATGCTCCAGTCCCAGAGAGTCAAGAAGGACCCTAGAAACCAGTCCTCCTTTATCCCATTTCAAAAAGGGACTCTTTCTGTTAGATGGTTACTCCTGTGACTCCCAGGTTCTCAGAACACATTAAATGGGCCACACTAAATCCACACAATTGGCTCCAAAGTGGTTCCATAGAAGGAAGAGGATGGATGCTCTTCTTGGATTGCCTCAGTTGGGTGGAATGGTGTGACAGAGATCCATGGGGGAACCATTGCCATCCCAAATTTGGAGCTTACAGAAGAGAAAGCTGCCACCTCTTGCTAAATTTGAAAGCAGCAGCCTGGTAGGTCTGAGACTTAGAACGGAGAGGTTGCCTCTTCAGTGAGGACCAGTGACTCTGCACAGCCTGTGGGTACCCAGCCAAGAAACAGAACAGACAATTTGCAGAAATTTGGGCTCAGTGCTTAGGAAAAGGGTTTAAGAGCTCTGGGAGCAAAGAGGCTCTTCAGTTCCTTTCTTCAGCTCTAGGAAGCAATCTTTTAAAATATATATATATATTTTATTGATTTCAGAGAAGGAGGGAGAGGGAGAGAGAGATAGAGACATCAATGATGAGAGATAATCATTGATCAGCTGCCTCCTGCATGCCCCCTAACTGGGGATGGAGCCCACAACCCGTATACGTGCCCTGACAGGGAATCAAACCATGACCTCCTGGTTCATAGGTCGACGCCCAACCACTGAGCCATGCCTGCCAGGCAAGGAGGCAATCTTTAATCAATGATACCCCCAGGTGAAGAGGATGCTGTTAGACTTGGCCCAGGTGCTCTTTGCACCCATCCCTCAGCTCTTGTGAACTTCTCTGCTAAGAATTTGCACCTATGAGGGCTACTTTTGAGTCACTGGATCCACTTAACCCAGATGCCCAGAGATCTGGAAGTGCTGGGAGTTTCTATCCCCCGGAAAGAATGAAGCCATAGCGCAACTTCTAGTCTCAAAACATCACTTCCTTTGTCTGTGTTACCACTTTCTCAGGCTTTTTTCTTCTGCCAGGCACACTCTTTCTCATCCTTCATAGCAAAGTCAGCTATTCATAACACTTCAAGATGATTTCAACCCCAGGCAGTTCTGAGAAAGGTCCCCTCTCTGTGGACATCCCAATGGCCATTATTCCACCAAGTCTGCATGTACTTCCGCTTGGCTGTTTTCAAATAAACAGGCTTGAGATGGCAGGAAAGGAAACACCATCATACTAAGCCCTTAACATGGAGTGAAAGACAAAGGCATATGGCAGCCCATTTTCCTTGTCTCTGGAGGTGAGGGGGGTGGATGGGAAGACAAACTCTGTAGTGTACCCAGAACTCCCTGCAAGATCAGGCAGAGGCTGCGACTTCACCTGGGACTTCACAGTGTTACTTAGCTTCTCCCTGTCCCTGTGCTGCTTCCCCCACTCTCTTAACTGATTTCTCCTTGAAGCATTTTCTTGATAAATCACTTGCACATGAATCCCCTTCTCAGGGTCACAGGTTCACTATGGGAGCTTTCAGGAGGCTGATGCAGAACAGAGGAGGAGACTTGGGCTTGCACTAACTTTCCTTCCCACATCCTCTCACTGTGCCTGAGTCAAGAGCAGCAGGATCCTTGGGGTCTTCATTAATTGTCAGCTCTTCATAATGAAGCCTGGGACCTCTGCCGAGACCTGTGACAACCAGCCGGGTGTTTAGACTCTTTGGAAACGAGTTGCTCTTAGAGTGACTGAGATGCAATGCATCTTGGCAATAGGACTTCATTCTCTGTGCTCCTCCGGGCCTGCCCTGGTAGGCTTGCCAGGGGAGTTCTGGCTTCCCAGAGAGCCTCAGAAAACAAGAATTTTATAGCCAGCGCTTCTGCTGCCAGATCGAGGAGGTCAGGCTGAGATCAAGCGGTCCCCATTGATGGTGAGTGGCCACAGGGAAAGCACGGCTGGAGAGGTGCAGCAGTGACCATCTCTCCCCCCTACCCCCCAACCCTGAGGCCATAGGATGGTCCCAACCTCCTCCAGTGTCTTCACAGCCACATGACCAGTCAACTCTAGTTCACCCAGAGTTGAATCCAGGCAGCCTATGGGCAGAGAGAGTTTGAAGGTGAGAAGGCTCTCTGTCTGAACCTTCTAGAACACCCATGTCACAGACACAGCAATTGTTGCATCATCAAAGACACCAGCCCTTTGGCTGAACTGTGAGCCCATTTCCCGTCAATATATGCCATGGGCTGCTGTTGAGCAATAATGTCAGTTGGATCGGATGGCCCCCTTCAGTCACAATGACTTTTCCAGAGGTGGGGCCCATGGGGCGGGGGCACAATCTTCTAAGGCAGCTTGCTCACAGATGGGGCCAGACTGGGCCTTTTTGAGAAAGCCATAGCATTCCCAGCAGCCAAGTCACTTCCAATTAGTATGGCAAACAGGGTGTACTGGATAGGGAAGCTGGGACCCTGTGCCCAAGGAGCCTCCCCTGAACTGCAAAGGATAGTAGATGCTGAAACTGGTCCTGTCAGGTTCCATAAGGTATCTGATGTTCTCCAGGGACAAGGTGGATGGCGACCAGCAGGTAACCTTGTCACCCCATGGCCAGCAGAAGCCAAAAATCCAAGGTTCTTACAAAGAGTATCAGCCTAGAAAGGAGTCGGGCCTGGAGCTCCCCATGCAACTCTCATCATATTCCAACCCCAACTCTTCCCCAACCTCCCCCAAGGTGGGCACAGGCTTCCTCTATCTCCTGTCAGAGCCACCTTCCTTCCCGTATCAGAGGAAAAAGTGCCCGCATGCTGTCCAGGCTGCAGTAACTTTCTCCTCTGAGAACCAGCACTCTGGTACCTTCTCTCTCCTGTCCCAGCATTTGGTTTTGTGATCCTGCCAGTTCTTGTCCAGCCTGTAGGGTCAATCCCATCCTCCCTGCAACACACATTCCCAGGCTCCCGCCTCCACCTGCTGAGGTCTGTCCTCTGCTCTGTCCCCTCATTCCACCAAAAGGTCTCTTGCCAAGGTCATCAGTCTTTAGTGCGTTGTCCTCTCACAACCTTGGATGCTGTTGGACATGTCCCCCCCCCCCCCCCATTTGCACCATCTTCCCTGCTCCCCACTGGGCCTTCCCTGATCCTGCAGGCAGTTTCCCTCTCACTCTTTCTGGATAAGCAGAGCTGGGCTGTGGCCTGACATCAGTGACTATCTCTGTGCCAGCGACTCCCAGTTCTCCCTCCTCAATGCCCAATGATCTCCCTATTGGACATCTCCCTGGGAATGTGGCAATCTTGGCCAACTCACTTGCCCCAAATTAAACCATCTTATCCCCATTTTTTCCCCAAAGCTTGCTCCTTGTCAGGTAAACTCATCATCTTTTATACCCCTCTTGGCTCCTCCCCAACATTCCCCAGCAAATGGCATCACTGGTCAGGCAGGTGCTCACACCAGAAACCTGGGAGCTGGCCCAACTCCTTCCCCTTTCACACCTTCATCTTTCAGAGTTCTGTGGATTTTTCTTACACCTTCCTTGTCACGTCCGCCAGGGCCTGGGCTCCCTTCAGACCTCACCTTCACCTTCTGCAGCCCTTCCCCCACCCCCCAGCAGGCTTAGCCTCTGACTGTCACAAGCCTAGCTCCTCGCCTCAGGGCCCTGAAGGAAGGCTGGCCCTCAGTGAAGGTCCCGTAGTCTGTCTGGAGAAACATGAGCTTTCATATGTTGGCTGCGTGTCCAGAAGCCTCTCACCCAGGCAGACACAGTCCTGGGGGCATCTTCAGTGCCATGGCTACACAAAGCTACATTCTCAGGCATTTGCCTGGAGGGTGGAGGAGGGGAATGGAGGTTTCCCAACTGTAAACCTCATGTGGATGTGCGCTCCCTACACCAATTTGCAGGCAGCCCCATGGAGTGGAAAGCTCTGCTCTGCCCACCCCACTCACTCTCTCAGGCTTCCCTCTTGGGAGCTTAAGCCCCTCTACATCCCTGTCCCCAACCCCAGCCACTTTGGATTTTGCAAACTGATGGTTTTAAAAATCCACAACCATCAAACTACCAAGTGTCCAACTTTCTCAGAAAGGGGCCTACCCACTCCTGCGCGCTCACTCTCAGATGAAGGACGCTGGGGCCTTGGGAGTGAAGTGAGACCCCCCACCTCCCCTGACCTGAGAGGGGCTGCCCATGGTGGTTTATCTCAGGGAGTAGCTTGCTCAGAAAAACCCTCTGACACAATGTGAAGGTAGACGCACTCCCTGTAATTCTTAATTTCTCTGTGGCAAATGCCCCTACAACTACAGCATGAGTCCTACAGTCTTATCAACTACCTTGACTGGCCCAGCAGAGTAAATGGACAGTGGCCTGAGGTGTGTGTGTGTGTGTGTGTGTGTGTGTGTGTGTGTGTGTGTTTGTGTGTGTGTGTGTCAAGGGTGGGATGGGAAAGCAGGGTGAATATCCCCAGGGGGACCTGCCATGTGGACACATGGAGGCACCTGAGAAGCAGGGGTGCTGGAGAGAACCCCTGGGCCTGGCAGGCTTGGGGAACCAAGCACGGTGGCCTGGGGGAGGGGCGGAGGCCAGTGAGAGAAAGGCTTTCAGACTTTCAGGGAACGTAAATTTTACCCCCGGCTACTTTCTCTGGGATTTATTTCTCAGTGAACTTGAGACTTTGCCTAATTACGTTTGGGTCTCTTTCAAAGCACATAAATTGCATCCAGTTCTTCTGCCTCCTTCTTAGGAATGAATAAATTGTCCCTGTGCAAGGAGGGGTCTGGGGGAGAGAGTGAGACTTTATTAATTCGACACAGAACTCTGTTCCCCTTCCCTCCCCTCTGCCCCCCGTTGAATAATAAAATAATGAAGATTTGACTTGGACCAGGATGTGTGGATAAATATATTGGTGACATGAATGGAAATGGATTTATTACATAAACAGGAGACTTCATCAATTTAAACCTGGCCTCCTTTCAATGGGCATAAATTACATTTTCTTTTCCTACCAGTTGCTGGGTGTGTGTGTGTGTGTGTGTGTGTGTTTTAGAAACTGGATTTATCGAAATTGAGACTTCCCTAATTTATTTCATGCAGCCTTGTGCTTCCTCTTTCTGCCCAACTCATTAAACACAAGTTTCCTTCCAGCAACCCTTCTTGAGTCTTCCTCACCTCAGTCCTGCTCAGAGTTCTATGGCCTGCTGGGAGGTGGGGGTGAGGCGTGGGGTGGGCTGGAGTACCAGCTCTCACCTTGTACCCTGAGAGGAGACCCTCATACCTCTACTCCCACTAGAACTATGCGGTCCATCTTAGGAAGGATGCTACAATAGGATGTCAGGCCCAGAAGCAAAAGAAGGTCTCTTTCCAAGCCTCCAGGAGGGCCAAGGGATGGCCCAGAGCAGGAGCTGGCCTGGGCTGCTTCCAGAATGGGTCTGCAGGTGAATGGAAAACAGATCCAGTGAATAGTATTGCATGAAGAGGTCCAGGTATGCTTCCAGGAGCCCTGCTGGCTTACAGCCTGAGGTGGAAGTCCCAGGTGAGGTATGGGTAAGGAGGGTGCAGGATGTGCTAGAAGGTCCCATCAAAGACAATGGCAAAATGCTTGTGACACAAAATTTGATTTCTTCGGAGCTCAGGGCTCATAGTCCCACTTCCTCCTCTTCTGTCCCTTTTCCTACTGCTTTATCTTAGCAAAATGGGGCTTTACTAAGATGTTTGGTTGGGGCAGGGAAGATGGCTTGACACTGTCTTCTAGTGGAAGACATGGCCTTTGGACTCTGTGGCTTCACCTTTTCTATATCGTTGCTGGCATGTCAAGGTTACTCTCAACCTGAGGATCCATGTAGGGAGTCTCTTATCTGTCTCTCTCCAGGTATCTCCCCTGGAACGTGGACAGTGCTGAAAATCTTGAATATTCTCATTCATTTAAAGTGGTAAAAATTTTGATATGTTGACACTCCTGGGCTGTATGAATGACAAAGAAGAAAAGTGGCTGCCACCTTATTTAGAGAACCTGAAGAGGACAATGATTAACCCAGAGAGGTGACTAATGGGGGGAGTTCTGGGCCCCACCGATTCCCCTTCATTGAGCCTTTCTGACACTCCTGAGTCTCTCACACGACAATGAGAAGGGGGCTGCCTCAGCAATGCCTGCCCTTCGGGGGCTTAGGGATGAGGGGCAATGGAGGAAAGAGACTGCTCCCACAAAAACCCTCACCCCATCTCCCATCCCATCATCTCATCCTTTTTGCCAGCCCCAGGGTTGGTGGGGTGGGGGGATGCAGGCAGTGGCAGCTCTGCAAACTGTCATTCACCAGGCCTGCCGTCTGGCACAGGTGTTTCTAATAAGGGCTCCTTCGGGCTTGCTTCATCCAGGAGGATGTTTACAAGAAGGTCTGATGAGAAATTGTCTCCAAATGCTGTCTTGTAAGCAAGACGTAAAGAAGGGGGGTTAGTGCCTTAGGCTGTAAGCAAGCAGGGCTCCTGGAATGGGGCCTGGCCAGTGCTCTCTCCACCCCCAGTCCTCTTGGCCAGGACTGGCAGGCTGGGGCCTGGGCAGGTCTGGGCCCACTGCCAAGGTTGGTGAGCGCCATGGGGGTTGGGTTTCAATAAACAAAAGCAATAATGTTGGAAGAACCTCCACAATAAACAGAGAGACTGGGGCATCCCAATGTGACTACCCAAGCCCCAAGGCCCTTTCTCTGACCCTGTGATCTTTGTTCAGCCCCTCCTCCACAGGATGGGGTGCAGGCAATCACAGGTTTTATTATCATCATCATGAACAATCCACACATCATTAAGAAACATTGTTCTGGAGAATCTGAAAGAAGGAAGGGAGGTATCCTGTATCTGTGCCTTCACACAGAGAATCTGCCAGTGAGAATAGACCCTCTGGAAGAAGGGTAGGGCATGCATACCAGAGGTAGCTAACTTTTTTCCAGAAGAACCAGATAGCAAATATTTTCAACTTTGAGCCCCTCCAGTTTCTGTCCCAACTACTCACCTCTGCCATTGTTGCATGAAGGTAGCCATAGACAAGAGCAAAATGGGTGAGCATGGCTGGCCACAATCCACCATAGTAGTTTGCTAACCCCAGATGAACACGATCAAATGAGTTCCAGAGGAGTCAGCCGACCAGCTGAGATAACGCAGCCTATGGGCAAGTGAGAAGGATAATTGCCCAGACTCCTGACCTCTCTGCCCAGTAGGCTACATAGACTGGCATGAGACCCAACTCAGTATAATCAACTGAGGTAGTTCCCTGGAGACTTAAACTTGGCACAAGGAAATTGTACCCCATGGAAAAGGTCAGTATGTTCAAGGTTGCAGAGGAATTTGAGGCTTATGGTAGTCAAGTTAGTTATACAAATAAAAAGGAAGAATGTAGCTGGTTGTTCTGGTGTGGCTGGGCAAGAACTTCTGGTGCCTTCCCTGAATTGTGGAGCCAGGACATAAAAGGAGAACAGGCAGGACCCGGGTCTAGGCACTGCTGCCTGCAGGAGTCTGGGGATGGCCCCTCTTTGAATACCATCCCTGTTTGTGCTGTTTTGCGTGGGGTCACAGGGTCTGTGGGGTCAAGTTTTATTAGAGAATAATGGTGCAGTTGAACTTGGGTGGTCTCTGTGAGGATGGAATTGTAGGTCCCTTCAGGTGTGGGTGAGGTTGAAGGGGACAGAGTGAGGCTGGGGTTGGAATGTTTTGTGGTGGGTTGGTGTGTGTACAGGATTTGAAAGCCCAGTGTAGCCAGGGTTCAATGTGGCTAGGGGATCAGTGAACAGTGGGTGGGCTTGGAGCTACCATCAGAGTACCCTCTCTCTGTGTCAGGGGGCAGTGAGGTTTGGCACAGGGGGTTCAGCTTGTAGTCAGGATGGGTGGTTAGTGTGGTGTTTGGCTTTGGGGTCAGCATGTCTCTGTTGGTTAGGCTTGGCCCGGGGCTAAGGGTGTGGATGGGGTTTGAGGGTCAGTGTATGCTTGGAATAGGAACCCTCTGAGGTTAAGTTTGGTAGGTCAGTTTTGTTGGAACTGAGCATGAGGTAAAGTTCTGGGATTAAGGGTGTGGCCTTGTTCGGGAATCAGAGTGCCTGGTTTTGGGGTAGCTGTGATAGAAGTCATTGTTTGGTTGAGGTTCATGAGGTCAGTGAGTGCTCAGCTTGGGGTGTCTATGCCAGTGCCTCTAATTGGGTGGTGAGCAGACAGTAATTGGGACTGGAGGTCAGCATGTGGTTGGAAAGCTGATAGCCAGCGCCCCTTGGGCTTTGGTGGATCGGTGTCTTACCCAGTTGGGAGGATTAGTGTATGTGCTGTTTTGATCTTGGAAGCTGGTGTGTATTAAGGGTTGGGCCTTCACTGTGTATGACTACATTCAGAGGAAAATCTGTGGCTGGGCTACGTATTCCAGTGTGGTTGTGTCTGTGGGTCAGTGTGTGACTATGGAGAGAACTGTGGTATCAGTGTACAGATGTACTGGGGGATAGGGGTGAAGGGTCACTGTGATTTGGGGTTACTCATTCTTGAGGATTCAAGATGTGATTGGAATTGCAATGTGTGGGTCTTTGCAAGTCATGTTATTAGGTTAGAGGGTCAAAGTGCAACCAGGTTTTGGTGGTCAGTGTGTGCTTGGGACCAATTGGTTATGTTGATGTTCAGTTGGAGGGGTCAGGGGATGGATAAAGTTGGGGATGGGGATGAAGGAGTGGTCTCCCGGAGAAGACTCCCAGAGGAAGAAAGCCTCACAAGCAGAGACATGAAGGCTGAGCAGGGATCAGCTGGAGGTTTGAGCCATGGGTTCCACATGCAATGGGGTTGAAGGTTAGCAGGTCAGCATGTGATGATGAGGGTGAGAAAAGGTTATAGGAGTTGGTGGAAAGAGGTAATATGGGGAGTCACTACCTCGTTTGGGGTAGAGAGTTTTGGGTGTGGACTTCTCAAACTGGGCTTATTGGAGAATGTAGAAACCAAAGAGGATTAAGGGGTCAAGTTTGCTTGAATGTTTGGGCAAAAATACTGTAGCAAATGCTACTGTTGTCCTGCCAATAATCTCTGGTACTCACTGTTCCTTATATATGCCAATATTTTGCTGCAGTGCCTGCAACTCTGCCTGGGGATGTTGTCTGGCTGTGGGAACAAGTTCTGTCTTTGCCAGGCTATTGACCTTAGTGATAGTCCAACCCTCATGATGGGCAGGAATCGGTGGACAAACACCCTGCGTTTGGATCCTCAGTAGTCTGTCAGTCATTAATACACCCTGTGTGGGCTTCCTTCCCTTCCTGGCTCATATCTCCACCCCACTATGGTGCTTCCTGGGATCACAGCCCAAGTAAACGACTTGCCTTCATATTCCTGGTGCAGGTTTGCTTCTAGGGAACCTGACCTAAGAGAAACATTTTTATAATAAAGCCAACAAAGATATATTATGGAGCATGAATTCTGTATGACTTTTCAAGATAAAGCAAAACCATGATAGAGAGTGTATGCCTCTGGCAGCAGGGGTCCCCTCCTATAGGTTGCTAATAAGGGTCCAATTCAAGAGCCTGGCTAGGGAGGCATGATGCAGTCCCTAAATGCCAGCCTCCTAGGCACAGATGGCACAGAAAAGGGTAGAGCATGAATCTGGGGGAGTTGGCAAAGGGATACTAGTGAAAACAGCTGTGCACTTGAGTTTGGGGGGTTGGCATGTGGCCAGGGTGCAGTAAGTGTACTGCTGTGATTAGGGTTCCTCGGGCTGTTTCTTCTATTGTATTGTAGGATGAGTGGGGGGTGAAGGGGGTTTGGCTTAGAGTTCAGTTGCTTTGGGGTGGTCTGTGTCCTGCTGACTTTGTGGGGATCAATAAGTAGCTGCTGTGGGGTGGCCAGAGTGGTCCAGTTTTGATCATTATGTGGTGAGTGGACATTAAAGCATGCTTAGGATTGGTGCAGGATCCACATGTAACTGATGTCAGGAATTGACAATTGGCATGGACTTCCCTAGTGGGAGGACTGTGTAATTGGTTTGGGGGGGTACAGTGAGTCATTGAATTTGGGGGTCAGGGTGGGGATCAGAAATTATCCAAAGGGGCTGTGAGCACTGCTGCCAATCCGTATGGCACCTTAGTGTGGGTTTTAAAAAATGCCCTGTTCTTGGCAGACACAGACCTGTCCCAGAGGGTGGGCATCGTGCACAGGGTGCCGGCTGTATTTCAGCCCTCACTTGTCCTGTCATCTGGGTGTCTTTGGGCAGTGACCAACCTGCATGACTCCACACAGCAGCCCTAAGGTTGGTTGGGGTCTCTGAGCCAGAGTCGCCAATAACCCAGCATCCTCCAGTCCCCTCCTCAGTCATCTCCTCCAGCTATCCTGTTCTTCCGAGAGGAGGCTGGGCAGGTTCCTGCAGTGTGAGACCCTGCACCCTGTGAGGCTTGGGAGTTGACTTCCTGGAGTGAGGGTCAGGGTCAGGGTTCGAGTCCTGGCCACGTCGTATATGTGTCAGAATGAGCAATGCCTTTTTAGGTCACATATACTTTGGACTTCAACACTGCTTTATGTAGGCCGTAAAATTAATAGGTGGGAACGAGATTTATGGGCCCCACTGGGCTGTTCTTTGCTTGTTAGGTTAAACACACTGATTTCCTGGTACAAAAGTGCTTGTTAAAATAATCTCCCCCAGAATGTTCAGAGGGGACATATCTGTCTTGTTTGGGGGGATGGGGAGAAGACCTCAGTGCCCCATCTCCACCTCCCGCCTGGCCTACCTGTCATGGCCTCCCCCAGCCCCAGCTGTGTGTATGATGGAATAAATGATGATGTTTCTGGGTGGGGGCGGTCCAGGCAAGGAATGCACCTCTGTACAGATAATGCCAGAGCCAGACACATACTCCCATCATCCCCGCCCAATCTGAAGAACCACTAGCCTTTGTTCCTGCCATATCTTGAAAAGAAATGCTAGAAGTATGTGGGGTGTGTATGTGGGGGGAGGCACAGTGTTGTTGGACTGGAGTGGGAGGATGGTCTTACAGCCACTTCTGAAGACTTGAAAGTCAGAAATGGAGGCACAAAGAAGGGGAGGCAGGCTGTGCTGCTGAGCACCTCTCACTTCTCCTAGCCCTAAATGCCCCCAGGTAGCACTGAGCTTGCAAATCTATGGGGATGGACTCTGCATCTCTTTCATTTCCCACAATGCCCTGGGTCATGCACCCTCAGAATGACTCAACCACCCTTGGGAGTGAAGACTCCTCTGTGGTTATATCTAGTGGGATCATGGGTGATGTGGATTATTCAGAACATGCAGGAAACGTCTGTCAGAATCAAGCTGCTCACAGATGCATTGGGCAGAGCTGGGAGGTGCACCTGAGTGGGGCTCAAGTGGGCTTGATCTCATTAGACAGCACAATGGTGCTGTGAGCAGCTTCAGGGACACGTCACAGCTCAGAAAGAATGGCCCAGGCTGAGACAACTGAGGATGGTGCTTGGCCTTTAGCAGGCCCATGAGTTGCTTGTTAAATGACAGCATGCTGCCCAGCCAGTGTGGCTCAGTAGTTGAGTACTGACCTATGAACCAGGAGGTCACAGTTCGATTCCCAGTCAGGGCACATGCCGGGGTTCCGGGCTCAACTGCATGTGGAGTTAGACTGCTTGGATAAGAATCTTGGTTCTGGTACTTCCTGGCTCTGTGACTTTAAGCAAGTTACTAAACCCTTCTCACGTGTAAAACAAGAATAATAAGAGTACTTACCACATAGAGTTGTCGTGAAGGTTCAATGAAATGCTCTGTATAACATGTGCATGACAATGTCTGGCCCATACTAATAGTAAGAGCTTTGTACCTCCCTTTTTTATCACAGTCCTAACCAACTTGAGTCACCTTCTTGTTCTGAAATACTGCCACCTGCTGGTAGGTTTCTGGTGCAACCACCACATATCATTGGTGGCCAGAACAGCTGAGCACCCCAACTGGCACCCACCTGATTCCTCCACTTGGACTATTCTCCTCCCCTTTACAATAAGCCATCCTCCTCCTCTCTTTCTAGGTTCTATGCAACAGCACTTTCTCCTGGGACTTCATTATTAACCCTGCACACCAGGAAGCACAGAGCCATCTCTAACTTTTCCTCTCTGTCCTTCCATCCTCGATTTATTTGATTGCATGGATTTTAGAGCCAAGCTGATGTGGATTTAGATCCTGGTGTCAACACTTAGTAGCTGGTGACATGGAGTCACACAGGATAGGCAGTCAAGTGTAGTGGTTACAATTACTGAAGCCCTCTGAGCTTCATGATTGAAGGAACCCCCAATAAACGGTGACTACAGTCATTTTTCGTCTTCTGCCCCCTTATCTCAGTCAAGCCCCTGATATTCCCCTCAGCTCCCAACAGGAAACTTTTTGCCTTATGGTCCCTGATCACACATACCCCCTTGTGGCAGGTTCTGAAGAATTTTCCTTGCTAGTAAGCACAGGGAAAAGGGAGCAACATGAATGCAGAGAAGGGAGTTATCAAAAGGTCTAAGTCCCTTGTGATGGTCACACAAAAGGACCCGAGTCCCCACTCTCTTGGTACCATGTTTGGCCCCCATGTATTTCATTGTAGCCTTGCTTGGAGGGGACCCAGGCTTCTTTGTCTCTGCTGGCCACACCCCATGCTCTCCCAAAGCAGCAAGCTGGAGGAGCTTGGCTTATCCAAATTCTCCTGGAGGGGATCTCAAGGAGATTGATGTGTCAATGTGGGAGCTGGACCACAAAGTTCTCTAAGGTCTTTTCTAGCTCTGGCGTGCTGGGTCTGAGTCAACCATGTTTTGACTTAATGACTTCCAAATGTCTGCTCCAGAGAACTCGCCTCTGCACCAGTAGTTGACCCGGAACACCACCCACACTGACCCAAGAAAACCTGCTGGGCCCTGAAGATGGGCACTTGGTGCCCTGCTCTTGATGGAAGACCAGCTCTCCGTTCAAATCAAATCCAAGAAGGTCCGAGGTTAGGAAATAATGCAGGTTCAGACTTTGGGTTGGAGAGACAGGCCTGGGCAATATGACACACTACTTGTTCCTCTCATCTCTTATCTCCGAGATGAGCACAGCATCCCACTGGGCTGGAGGCCCTGTGCAGGCCACTTAGTCCTAAAATGTGCTCCCATGTCTGAGATCTCACTCTAAGTTTGCTTCCTTTGGGTTCTCCTATATAGACACCTCTCAAACCCAGTCTTGCCCCAGAAGGGTGCCTCTCCCTTGGGCTGTGTGAGTTTCCCAGACCCTCGCAGGCAGCCTGTGAGTTCTCAAAGAGGCGGAAGGCAACAGGGAAGGGCTCCCAGAGGCCTGAGGACAGGGAGCAGACGTTCAGACATTCAGACAGCCTTCACTGCGGTACAGAGCCTGCCCACAGGCCTGGTGGATTAGAAGGGCTATTTGGTGAGTCCACAACCAGCCCGCAGGGGTGGGGAGCTTTGCTCAGACTTTGTAGACCATCCAATGACTTCTTTTCAAAACAGGGTTTTGATGAGTTAAGTGTAAATGAATGAGAAACACATGGGCTGGATTTCCCTCCAAAGGCAATGGGGTTTGAATACAACTCAGGGAGGGACTGGCGGTGGGGGGGCGGGTCTGGGGAAGAGAGACATGCCTTAATCAAACAGGTCTTTTCCTATTTCTGTTAACTTTTGCCACCACTGTTCCAAGGCTCCCTGTCTCTACATCTCCCCCACCCCACCCTCAGCGGTGTGAGACCTGGGTCTTTGCTTGCCTATGCCCCGCTGACCCAGGTTCAAGCTTGCCAGCATCAGACTTAGGGGGAGCTGGACGCTCCCAGCCTCCCTCCGGCTGCTGTCCAGGATGCCTGGCAGAAGCCGCTGGAAGGCTTTTCTCTGGAGACAGTGACTCGCTGCTCATCCTAGACTTCTGAGGTGGGGTGGCGCAGGATGGAGGGGGAGACAGGGAGGGTGCAGGGCCGGCCTCAGTGTGGCACACTTGGACTTAGAGGGAGTAGACCCCTGCCTTAGAATGCAGAGTCTCATTAAGGAGGCAACTTTGCAGACAAGACTGTGTCTTCATCTCTATTTAAATTACATGTATTATTTTACTTTATTATATTCACAGCTTTTTTTGGTGTGACTCTCAAAAGCACAGAAAAGCAAAATAACAAAATTAAAACTACCTATAATCCCTACTCAGAGGTGACTTTGCCAACATTTTGGTACAGTTGCTTCAGGCTCACGTTGTTCGTTTTTGAAAAATACAGCTTGAGAGTCATGCAGGATAGACAGTCAAGTGTGGTGGTTACAATTTTGAGTCTCGAGTAGAGTAAGCTACCTGGGTTCAAATCCCAGCTCCATCACTTGCTGCACAGTAGATCAATTTTCCTAGACTTCAGGTTTCACTTCTCAAACTTTTTTAGAAAGAGGAAGAGAGAGAGATCGAAATCAATTTATTGTCCCACTTATTTGTACATTCAATTGATTGATTCTTGTATGTCCCTTGACCGGGGACCTAACCCAAAACCTTGGCATATTGGGAAGATGCTCTAACCAACTGAGCTATCCAGCCAGGACCTCACTTCTCAAATTTATAACAACAAAACAACCAATATGACATTTGCCAGGGTTGAAGGGGATAACATATACAGGGTGTCCCCAAAAATGTATACACATTTTAAATGATTATAAAGCCAGTATTTATTAACATACAGTTCATTTTCAAAATTTAAAAGAATCTACAGAATTAATACCTTTTTTTTGTCAATGCCTGTTTTCAAACTGAAGATACTGCTGATAACTTGAAGTAATGGAATCACAAAGATCAAGAATCATTTCATTCGGTATTTATGCACCCTCAATTCATCAACTATTGCCAGTTTTGTACTGTAAACTTTATCTTTTATGTATCCCCATAAAAATTCTAGCAGATAAATTTTATTTGTTCACAGCTTAGTCTGGCTTCACCCATTATTTCAAATCAGTTAATCTGAAAAAGGGGTGAAAATTAAGTGAGTTATCAGCAGTTAAAGTGTGTATACGTGTTTTTGGGACACCCTGGATATAGCACTTAGAGCAGTGTTCAATGTATAGTAGCCACTCAGTAGTTGTTAGCTATTAGTGTTTCTATTTTGTCTTCTATCTTTTCTATCTATCTATCTATCTATCTATCTATCTATCTATCTATCTAGGTAGATAGATATAGATATATGTATATCTTTTCTCTCTATATATATATCCTCTCCCTATATCATTAATATTTTCTATAACATGATTGAATGGCTGCATTCTTATTTTAGGTTATTCATCCAGCCTTTTCCTTTAAACATATACTATATAAATTACACTGTGATGAACATCCTTCTGCATTATGAGAGGGTACAAGCTTGAGTCTGTGTTTTCCCCATGTAAGTTCTTTTTGCATAAATTGATTTGCATGAAGAGAATTAATTGGAGAATTTTATATTTATGAGATGGGAGGAGAAAGTAATAGGGGATTTCTATCCCTATAGTTTACCTTTTCCACAATGTCAATTAAATGAAATCATGTAGTGTTTTGTGTCTGGCTTCTTTTACTTTGCACAACACTTTTGAGATTCATTCATGTTGCATGTATCAATACTCCGTTCCTTTTTATTGCTGTGTAATATTCCATTATGTGGATATAACATAATTTTTTTATCCATTGCTAGTTGATAAACTTTTGGATTATTTCCAATGTGGACCTATTATGAAAAAGGTTCCTAAAAAATTGCATACCAGTCATTGGTGGATATATGTTTTTATTTTTCTTGAGTAAATTATTAGGAATAGAATTACTGAGTCATGTGTACATATTAAGCATATGTTTAACTTTGTAAGAAACTGCCAAACTGTTTTCTTAAGAGGCTGCACCATTTTGCTTTTCTACCAGCAATGTTTGAGAGTTTAATCACATCCCTCATCAGCAATTGGCATTATCAGTGTTTTAAATTTTAGCCATTCAAATGGGATGTAGTGTAATCAATCGTGGCTTTAATTTACATTTTTCTAGTGATTAATGTGTTGAGACTTTCTTCATGTGCTTATTTGTTATCCATATGTCTTCTTTGGTTAAGTGTTAAAATCATTTGTACATTTTTATTTTTGTATTTTGTGGGGCAGTAATTATCTTCCTATTATTAAGTTGTAAGAATTTCTTATATATTCTGGATACAAATTCTTCATTATATATGTGTTTTGTAAGTATTTTCACCCAAACTATGTCTTGTCATTTTATTTCCTTAAACTGTGTCTTTTAAAGAGTATATTTTTTAAATGTATCAAATTTCTTTCTTTTATGGATTGTGCTTTTTAGGTCCTAGCCAAAAACAAAACAACAACAACAACAAAAAACTTTGTCCAATCAAAAGTCACAAAGATTTCTTTTTTTTCCTTCTTTTTTTTAATTTAATAAATCTTTATTGTTCAGATTATTACAATTGTTCCTCTTTTTTCCCCCATGATTCCCCTCCACCCGGTTCCCACCCCACCCTCTGCCCTTACCACCCCCCCCCACACACACACACTGTCCTCATCCATAGGTGTACGATTTTTGTCCAGTCTCTTCCCACACACCCACACCCCTTTCCCCCTGAGAATTGTCAGTCCACTCCCTTTCTATGCCCCTGATTCTATTATATTCACCAGTTTATTCTGTTCATCAGATTTTTTTATTCACTTGATTTTTAGATTCACTTGTTGATAGATATGTATTTGTTGTTCATAATTTTTATCTTTACCTTTTTCTTCTTTCTCTTCTTAAAGAATACCTTTCAGCATTTCATATAATACTGGTTTGGTGGTGATTATATTTCATATAATACTGGTTTAGCTTTTTCTTATCTGTGAAGCTCTTTATCTGCCCTTCAATTCTGAATGATAGCTTTGCTGGGTAGAGTAATCTTGGTTGTAGGTTCTTGCTATTCATCACTTTGAATATTTCTTGCCACTCCCGTCTGGCCTGCATAGTTTCTGTTAAGAAATCCGCTGACAGTCATATGGGTGCTCCCTTGTAGGTAACTAACTGTTTTTCTCTTGCTGCTTTTAATATTCTCTCTTTGTCTTTTGCTCTTGGCATTTTAATTATGATGTGTCTTGGTGTGGTCCTCTTTGGATTCCTTTTGTTTGGGGTTCTCTGCACTTCCTGGACTTGAAAGTCTATTTCTTTCACCAGGTAGGGGAAGTTTTTGGTCATTATTTCTTCAAATAGGTTTTCAGTATCTTGCTCTCTCTCTTCTTCTGGCACCCCCATAATTCTGATGTTGGTACGCTTGAAGTTGTCCCAGAGGCTCCTTACACTATCTTCATATTTTTGGATTCTTTTTTCTTTTTGCTTTTCCGGTTGAGTGTTTTTTGCTTCTTTGTATTTCAAATCTTTGACTTGATTCTTGTGATCCTCTAGTCTGCCGGTTAGATCTCTGTATAATATTTTTTATTTCAGTCAGTGTATGCTTAATTTCTAGTTGGTCCTTTTTCATATCCTCGAGAGTCTTGCTAAATTTATCAGTGTTTTCTAGAAAATTCTTGAAAAACCTTATAACTGTGGTTTTGAACTTTATATCCAGTCATTTGCTTTCCTCCATTTATTTCATTTTTTTTAATTTTTTTTATTAAGGTATTATATGTGTATATATCTTACCATTGCCCTCCATTTATTTCATTTGTGATCTGTTTCTTTGTCTCTGCATTTTGGCTGCTTCCCAGAGTTGATAGAGTGGCTTTGTGCGCTAAGTGTCCTATAGGGCCCAGTGGCTCAGCCTCCCCAGTTACCTGAGGTGGACACTCTTGGTGCACCCGTTTGTGGGCTGTGTGCACAGTCTTGTTGTAGTTAAGCCTTGATTGTTGTTGGTATCACTGGGAGGAATTGACCTCCAGGCCAATTGGCTATGAGAATCAGCTGTGTCTACGCTGGGAGAACTTCTGTGCTGGAGACACCCTTGTGGGAGAAGACTTGCAAAAGCCTTTGTGCTCAGCTTGAATGGGGCAGAGTTTCAGGGCAGAGCAGACAGCATTGGTTTCCCGTCAGCCCTGCCCTAATAGACCCCTGTGTCTCAGTGTCCCGTGGTAATTGCTGCAAGCACCTTTGAGAGAAAGCCACCCTGGAGTTCCGCCCACTGCCAGACAGTCCAGTTTCTCCCCAAATGAGTCTGGGTCCCCAGAGTCTCGCCCGGAACTGGAGTTCAGTGCAGTCAGGAGCTTTTGTCTCCCTCCTGCTTAAGAAAGCCAGCTGTGTACTCAGTTGCCTGCCCTCTCCGCGCACGCCTTGATACCTCTGCCTTCCGCACTTCCTCTGAGTCTCAGTGTGCTTTTCTCTTTCCTGACAGTCCAGTTTCACCCCGTATGAGTCTGGGTCCACAGAGTCTCTCCTGGAACTGGAGTTCAGTGCAGTCAGGAGCTTTTGTCTCCCTCCCGCTTGAGAAAGCCAGCCGTGCACTCAGTTGCCAGTCCTCTCCGCGTGCGGTGTCTCAATACCTCTGCCTCCTGCAGGTCCTCTGAGTCTCAGTGTGCTTTTCTCTTTCCTTCTAGTTGTAGAATTTCCACTCAGACAGCCTTCCTGTGGTTCTGGATGATGTCTGTTTTATCTTTTAGTTGTAGTTTTGAAATTGTTGTGCGAGGCAGCAGTTTAGGTGTTTACCTATGCCGCCATCTTGGTTTCTCCCCCACAAAGATTTCTTTCAAAGTTTTTTTTTTTCTAGAAATTTTACAGTTTTAGAACTTACATGTAGGTCTATGATGCATTTTGAATTAATTTTTATAAAGTGAGGTATGGATTGATGTTCATTTTTTTGCATATGAATGTCTAATTGTTTCAGCACTGTTTGTTGAAAGGACTATCCTTTTTCTAATGAATTATCTTTGATCCTTTGTCAAAAACCAATTATCCATATTTGTGATAGTCTATTTCTGGACTCTTCTGTTCCATTGATCTAAGTGTCTCTCTTTTTACCAATACCACTATCTTGATTATTGTAGCTCTCTAGTAAGTTTGAAATCAGATACTATGAGTTTTTCAACGTTCTTCTTCAAAATTATTTAGCTATTCTAGTTTGGTGTTTTTTTTCCAATTTAATATTGTCCTACAGCTTTTGGGTCTTCTTGATTTTTTTTTTTTTTGGATTTTTTTAAATTTAATTTAATTTAATTTAATTTTTTTTTAAATAAATCTTTATTCAGATTATTACAATTATTTCTCCTTTTTCCCCCCATAGCTCCCCTCCACCCATTTCCCACCCCACCTTCTGCCCTTACCTCCCCCCCACTGTCCTTATCCATAGGTGTATGATTTTTGTCCAGTCTCTTCATGAACCCCCCATACCCCTTTCCCCCTGAGAATTATCAGTCCACTCCCTTTCTATGCCCCTGATTCTATTATATTCACCAGATTATTCTGTTCCTCAGGTTTTTAATTCACTTGATTTTTAGGTTCACTTGTTGATAGATATGTATTTGTTGTTCATAATTTTTATCTTTACTTTTTTCTTCTTCCTCTTCTTTAAGAATACCTTTCAGCATTTCATATAATACTGGTTTGGTGATGATGAACTCCTTTAGCTTTTTCTTGTCTGTGAAACTCTTTATCTGCCCTTCAATTCTGAATGATAGCTTTGCTGGGTAGAGTAATCTTGGTTGTAGGTTCTTGCTATTCATCACATTGAAAATTTCTTGCCACTCCCGTCTGGCCTGCATAGTTTCTGTTGAGAAGTCAGCTGACAGTCTTATGGGTGCTCCCTTGTAGGTAACTAACTGTTTTTCTCTTGCTGCTTTTAATATTCTCTCTTTGTCTTTTGCTCTTGGCATTTTAATTATGATGTGTCTTGGTGTGGTCCTCTTTGGATTCCTTTTGTTTGGGGTTCTGTGTGCTTCCTGGACTTGTAAGTCTATTTCTTTCACCAGGTGGGGGAAGTTTTCGGTCATTATTTCTTCAAATAGGTTTTCAGTATCTTGCTCTCTCTCTTCTTCTGGCACCCCCATAATTCTGATGTTGGTACGCTTGAAGTTGTCCCAGAGTCTTCTTACATTATCTTCAACTTTTTGGATTTTTTTTTTTGCTTTTTGCTTTTTCGGTTGAGAGTTTTTTGCTTCTTGTATTTCAATTCTTTGACTTGATTTTTGTGTTCCTCTTGTCTGTTTTGGGGTCTCTGTATAATATTTTTTATTTCAGTCAGTGTATGTTTAATTTCTAGTTGGTCCTTTTTCATATCTTCGAGGGTCTCGTTATATTTATCGGCCTTTTCTAGGATATTCTTATAAAGCCTTATAACCGTGGTTTTGAATTCTATATCCAGTCGTTTGTTTTCCTCCATTTCTTTCGTTTGTGATCTGATTCTTTGACACCGCATTTTCACTGCTTCCCTGAGTTGGTAAGGTAGATTTGTGTGCTAGGTTTCCTATATGGCCCAGTGGGTCTGCCTCCCCAGTTAACCTGAGGTGGACACTCTTGGTGCACCCCTTTGTGGACTGTGTGTACAGCCTTGTTGTAATTAAGTCTTTATTGTTGTTGGTATCACTGGGAAGAATTGATCTCCAGGCCAGTTGGCTGTAAGGATCAGCTGTGTCTATGCTGGGAGAAGTTCAGTGCTGGAGACAGCCTTATAGGATTAGACTTGCCAAATTGCAATAGCCTCTGTGCTCAGCTTGGATGGGGTGGAGTCTCAGTCTTGGCTTCCCGTCAGCCTTGCCCTCGCGCACACGTGCGTGCCTTCAGACCTCTGCCTTCCCGGCTCCCGAGTCTCCGCCCGAGAGTCCAGACTCCCCCCACAAGAGCGTGGGTCCCCAGGGGCTCGCCTGGAACTGGGGTTCAGTGCAGTCAGAACTGGGGCTCAGTGCAGTCAGGAGCCTCTGACTCCCTTCCACTAGGGAAAGCCTGTGGCAACCTCCGCAGCCTTTGTGTGCACTGGCACGCGCGCACTTTCAGTCCTCCGCCTTCCCCGGCTCCCGAGTCTCCGCCCGAGAGTCCAGACTCCCCCTGTAAGAGCGTGGGTCCCCAGGGGCTCGCCCGGAACTGGGGTTCAGTGCAGTCAGAACTGGGGTTCAGTGCGGTCGGGGGCTTCCTTCCCCCTTCCGCCAGAGAAAGTCAGCCAGGCTCTCAGCCGCCCTTCCTCTCTGTGCGCACAAAGACCCTTTGCCGTACCTCCAATTCTCTGTGAGCTTTTCTCTTTCCTTCTAGTTGTAGAATTTTCACTCAGCCAGCTTTCCTGTGGTTCTGGATGGTGTCCGTTCTGTCTTTTAGTTGTAGTTTTGAAATTGTTGTGCGAGGCAGCAGTTTAGGTGTTTACCTATGCCGCCATCTTGGTTTCTCCGGGTCTTCTTGATTTTTAATCATTTTTTTCTTTGTGCTTCAGTTTGGAAAATGTTTATTGACCTATTTTTAAGTTGGATGATTTTTTTTTCTCTTCTGCATGTAGTCTGCAGATTAAACTGCCAAAGGAATTCTTATCTCTGATATCATGCCTCCCCCCAGTATTTCTATTTGACGTTTTTATAGTTCTCATCTTTGTTGAAATTCCCCACTATTTAAGTACCTTTTCCACCAGATACTTTAACCTACTAATCATAGTTATTTTAAGGTTTCTATTTAATCATTCCAACATTTGGGTCATCTCTGGGTCTGATTCTGTTGACTATGTTATCTCTTAACAAATTTTTACTTGTGGTAGTGTATGTGTGTGTAATTTGTTTGTTTTTTGTTAGTTTGTTGTTGTTGTTTTGCTGAATGTTAGACACAATGTGTAGAAAAGTAGCAGAGATTGAGATAACAAGTACTTTTGCCCTGAGATGAGCATGACTCTTTCTGTGAGACCATTAATGTATGTGCATGTTTTGTGGGTTGTTGAGTTAATCTAGTAAATATTTGTACTGGGTTTGAAGATTGTTGCTGCTATAGTTATGTTAACATTACCACATCTTGCAAATTCCTCTAGCAGTGGGTTACTGCTACCTTGTGTGAACAACCCTTTCTTCTGTGCTCTAAAGGGAAATTATGTGTTCCATCTCTCCTCAAATGGGCTTTTCACTCTTTGAAATCCTGTTCATTTGGTAGTCTTGTGACATCAGCTTTAATATAGGTTCAGGAAAAGTCATACGCTTGTAGGTTATCTGGCTTTTTTAAAAACCATTTTTATAGGGAAAGCAATGTCCCCTGGCAATTTTCTATATCCTAAGAGAGAGCAGATTTTTTTTTTTTTTTTTTTTTTTTTGCCTTTTGAAACCAAGCTAGAGAATCATAGGGTTTTCTCCTTTGAATTAAAGATGCAATAAATTACATTAATCCATTTCCTCTTAAACCATACTCACATTATTTTAATAATACCCATTGTCTAATTTTTTTTTTTTTTTTTTTTTTACTGTAGTGTTGAATTTGATTTTCTAGAATCGGTAAGTAGTTCTGTTTTGTTACTATATTTTTCATGTTTTTGTATCATGATTAATCTAGGTTTATAAAATCAACAGTGATATTTCATATATTTTTATATTTCCTGTGAAAGTTTATGTAGCAAGGAAATCATCAATTCCATAAACATTTGCTTGGTAAAATAGGTCACTGCAAAATTTTTGGAGTCAGTACTATATCAACCTTCTCAATTATAATTTAATTACTAATTATTGTCTTTTAAGGCTTTATAGTTTTTAAATTCCTGTGGCAATCTGTATTTCCCAAGAAAATAATTTATCTTATCTAATGCTTTAAAGTGTAAACTTGATTGAATTATTAACCATTGGCTTAGCATGAGAAGGAAAGAGCTTAGATAGATCATCTAGGAGTACCAATACTCAAGAGCAGAAGAGAAATAAATATTACAAATGTGTGAGGAGCAACCCAAGAAACAGAAAATTAGGAAACTGTGAGAGCCTAGAACCAAAGGAAGAAATATTTCTAAAAACTGAAAGTAATCAAGCTAGGCTCATATTTCTTTGCCATATTAGAAGGCAGAAGAAACGAGAAATCTGTCCAGTAGTTTGAAAGGAAAAGTTGAGATTCATGAGATCTATAGGCAAGGTAAGGTGCCATTTGCGTATTAAGGCAAGAGAAAGGAATTATTAGTTACATACATATTCAGGAAAAATGCCACACATCTATCTTTACGACAAAAAAAAAAAAAAAACACAAAAAAACAAACAAACAAAAAAAAAACAAAAAACACTTACTTAAAAACATAATCCAGATAACAAGGAGAGTTTAACAAAAGAGTTTACAAGTGGGGAAGTCATGGCATAAAAAAACACCTGGTGATTACTGAAGTAAAATGGACACAGAACTAAGTCTAAATTATTATCATTACTGTTTTGAAGAAGACTGCTTTCTTGGTTGTATTTTTAAAAGATAAAAATCAGACATCTAATGGGGGACATCTAAAATACTCTTAATAAAAAAGAAAATAAGTAAGTAAATAAATAAATATTTGACCATAATAAAACTGAGGTAAAAATATCACATTTTGATAATTGAGAGGAGGTATTTAGGAGGAAGTATAAAGTAAACATATACTAGTGTTTTGGGTTTTTGTTGTTGTTATTGGTTTTATAAGAATATTTTAATACTCTTTTGAAAGATTCATTTATTATGGTACAATTTACTATGATAAACATATTTTTGGTGTATGAACCAGAGCTTTGACTAAGGTATACGACAATATAACCACCACCACAGACAAAATGTAGAACATTTTCACTGCCTTAGAAGATTCACTCCTGACCTCAGGAAACAATTGCCTTTTTGATCCCTCTAGATTAGTTTTCCTAGAGTTTAATACAAATAGAATTGTGTAATTTGTACTTTTTTGTGCCAGTCTTCTTTTCTTCATTATAATATAGTAATACTTGAAATCAAGTGTTGTAAGTTCTCCAACCTTGCTCTTCTCTTCAAAATCATTTTGGTTATCCTAATACCTTTGATTTTCCATATAAATTTTAGAATCAGTTTGTTAACGTCTATTTAAAAAGCCTACTAGAATTTTGATTGAGTTTCTCACTGAATCTATAGCTTGAGTTGGGAAAATGTGCATCTTAACGATCATCTTCCAATGCATGAATTTGATCTCTCTTGCCATTTACTTAAATTTTCTTTAATTTTTTTCTCAGCAGTGTTTTATCTATTTTAATTTTATCCCCAAGTGCTCATATTTTGATGATACTGTAAGTGGTATTTTTAAAAGCTTAATTTCTAGTTGTTTATTGCTAATATATAAAGTACGATGTATATTTATTTATTGACATTTTATTCTAAAACTTTTGTAAATTCATTATTAATTCCAGTAGGGTTTTTTTTTGTCAATTGATTCCTTCAAGTATTTTGTAAACCTAATTGTGTAATCTGTAAATAAAGAGAGTTTTACCAATACTTATCAAAACTATGTTTCTTTTGTTCATTTTACTTTCCTTGATGTACTTGCTAGGATCTCCAGTAAAATGTTGGCTAAAAGAGATAAGAGTGAATATTTTTGTCTTTTTTTCCTCTTTAGGGAGAATGTATTGTTTGTCATAATTATTATGTAAATATAGTTTTTTCCTTTAAATTTTTTAAATAAAGACTTCATTTTTAGAGCAGTTTTTGGTCACAGTAAGATTAAGAGGAAGGTAATACATCCTCTGCCCTCACACATGCACAGTCTACCCATCATCAACATCCTCCCCTGTCCCCTTAGAGCAATCCATTTGTTACAACAGGGAAATCTACATTGACACATCATAATTACCCAAGTCTATAGTTTACATTAGGGTTCACTCTTATTGGAATATATTCTGTAGATTTGGACAAATGTATAATGACATAACACATCATTATACTATCATACAGGATATTTTCACTACTTAAAAAAGCCCACTGTGCTCTGCCTATTCATCCTGCACCGCCAACCTATGGCAACCACTAATTTTTTTTTTTTACTGTCTCCATACTTTTGCCTTCTCCAGAATGTCGTATAGTTGGAATCATGCAGCATTGTGGCCTTTATACATTGGCTTTTTCATATAGGTAATATGTATTTAAGGTTCCTCCATGTCTTTTCATGGCTTTATAGCTCATTTCCTTTTTTTTAGCACTGTATAACATTTTACTATCTGGATGTGGCACAGTTGGTTTATTCATTCACCTACTGAAGGACATCTTGGTGGCTTCCAAGTTTCAGCAATTATGAATAAAGCTGCTCTAAACATTGATGTGCAGGTTTTTGTGTGGGCATAGATTTTCAACTCATTTGGTTAAGGAGTACAATTGCTGGGTTGTATGGCGAGAGTATGTTTAGTTTTGTGAGAAACTGCCTTCCAGTGTGGCTATACCATTTTGTATCTCCACCAGCAATGAGCAAGAGTTCCTGCTGCTCCACATCCTCATGAGCTTTTACTGTCAGTGTTCCGGTCATTCTGTTCGGTGTGTAATGGTATTTTGTTGCTTTTATTTGCATTTCCCTGATGATAAACGATGTGGAGCATCTTTTCATATGCTTATTTGCCATCTGTATCTCTTCTTGGAGGAGGTGTGTATTCAGGTCTTTTGCCCATTTTTTAATTGAGTTGTTCATTTTCTTGTTTTGGGGTTTTAAGAATTGTTTGTATGCTTTGGATAACAGCCTTTTTCATGCTTTTGCAAATATTTTCTCCTAGTCTGTGGCTTTTCCTTTTATTCTGTTGACAGTGTCTTTTGCAAAGAAGACATTTTTTACTTTAATGTTCAGCTTATCAAGTATTTATTTTGTGGATTATGCCTTTTGGGTAGTAAAAAATCTTCACCATACCCAAGGTCACCGGGGGTTTTTTCCTTATTTTTATCTTGTAGGAGTTTTATAATTTCATGTTTTACATTTAGGTCTTTGATTCATTTCGAGTTAATTTTTAGGAAGGTTATAAGGTCTGTGTCATTTCTGCATGTGGATGTCCAGTTGTTTCAGCATCATTGCTTTAGAAGAAAAATTTTACTCATAATTTCTTCAAGTACTTTTCTATTCCTCTCTTTGTTTCCTCCTGAGAGTCTAATAACATATATGGGAATGTTATACCCTTGATCCCTTGATATTACCTCACACATCACCACACTGGGTCTCTGTCCCCCTACCCAGTGTTCTTTCTTTCTGTGATTCTACTGTGTCTTCAAATTTACTAATTTTTCTTTTGCTCTCTCTAATACATTATTGTCAATTGATGGTCATTGGCACCTATTCAATGCCAACAGAAGTCCCTAAATTAAAATAAGGTGGAGGAGGAGAATTTATTCATTGCAAACAGCTCTATTGTGATACAGCACAGCTGTGGAACAGCTCAAGTGTGATACAATTTGGCTGTAGAACAGCCCAGCTATGAGTCAGCTCTGTGGTGTTACAGATCAATTATGATATAGAACAGCTGTGGGACAGCATGGCTGTGTGGTGGCCCCGGGCAAGGTGGCCCTGGTGTTGCAGTTTGGCCCCTCTTGGTGAGACAGATCTGCTCCACTCTGGCCTGGTCTGATCTCACAAGACAGCTTAAGTGGTATAGCTCTAGCCAGGGAAATGGAGTCTGGTGAAAAAAATTGCTCTCTCCAAGCCAGAGGAGAGCTGACTTATATGCAGTAAAGTCTCCACCCCTGATTGGTCCATTCTCATGCAAATGAAGACTCCAAATTCTCACAGTTTGATTGATTCAAAAAGCACTGTCCTGTCAGAATGGAGCTGCTCTGATTGGTCAGTGACGATGTTAATGAAAATATAGTAACACAGCTATAATTAGATGGGAAAGTCTCAGTCCTGTTGGTTGAAATATGATTCCAGGAACTCCATAAAGATTGGTTCCAGTGGTAGGATCAGAGTGCAGGCAGGCAGTCAGTGCAGGCAGCAGGCAGTTTAGTGCAGGCTTCTCCTTGAAGTGCAGCCTGAGTGAGAGGCCCCTGTTTAGCAAGGGCTGCTAGGCTCTGTTTATAAATTTGAGCCTAATCAGCCACCAGGAGCCCTTTTTAACAGGTATTTTCTTCCTCAGGGTCAAACCATAATCCTATCCAGTAAATTTTTCATTTCAGATGTTCCAATTGAGTTATATAACATATCTCCCATTTTCTCTATAGGGATTGTAGAACTGAATTTTTTAATTTTCTTTAACATGAAATTAAATTTAAATTAAAATCCCATTTCCTTTAAATCTTAAACTCCTAATAGCTGAGCATTAATTATCTATTCTATACCATCTGAATCTCTTTCTATTGTGTGGTTGCCCCCCACTCCTCCCTCCCTGGTTTAGGGTCACATTTTTCTGCTTCTTGTCATCTCTAGAAATTTTAGATTGGATGCTGGACATTGTCAATGATACATTCTTGAGAGTTAGAATTTTGTTGTCTTTCTTTATAAAGCATTGGGCTTTGTTGTAATAGGCAATAAAGTTATAGTGGTTTAGTTGATCCAGTCCAGGCTTGTTTTAAAGCTTTTTTCTGGTATGCTTTTAATCTAGGGTTTAGTCCCATTATTAATGAACTAGAGGCCCAGTGCACAAATTCGTGTACGGGTGGGGTCCAGCTGGCCCGGCCCCAATCGGTGGATCAGAGCTGGACCTGTCAGGAGGAGGAGATGGTGGGAGGTTGGCCAGTGGGCCCGCCCTGATCGGGCCCGATCAGGGCCAGGCCAGCTGGGAGGAGGGGCCATGGGTGATTGGCTGGCCGTGGGGGTGAGGGGGTTGGCCAGCCACCCTGCCCCAAATCAGGTTGGGAGAGGCCGATCAGGGGCGGGGCCCACTGGGGGGAGGGGCCACAGGAGGTTGGCTGGCTGGCCCCACCCCCCAATCCACCGGTTCACTGGCCGCAGTGGGTGTCATAGCAACCAGTTGTTCTGGTCGTTACGGCATTCCAGTTGCTGACTTTTTATATATATAGACTAGAGGCCTGGTTCATGAAATTCATGCATGGGGGGATGGTGATCTCAGCCTGGATTGCAAGAGGGTACAGGCCAGGCTGAGGGACCCCACCAGTGCACGATCAGGGCTGGGGAGGGACCATGGAAGGGCTCCAGGGGATGTCCTGCTCATCTCACTCAGTTCCCCAAACTCCAACAGCAAGTTAACCTACCGGTTAGAGCATCTGTCCCCTGGTGGTCAGTGCACGTCATAGCGACTGGTCAACCAGTTGACTGTCTGCCCCCGTGGTGGTCAGTGCATGTCATAGGGAGTGGTTGAGTGGCCTTACCATATCAGTAGCATATTACACTTTGATTGGTTGAATGGACGACTGGGCACTTAGCATATTAGGTTTTATTATATAGGACTAGAGGGCCTATGCACGAAATTCATGCAAGGGCCTTAGTCCCGGCCCCCGCCCACTGCAGCTTTGTCCAGAAGGAAGGATGTCCGGTCTAATTAGCATATTACGCTTTTATTATTATAGATGATTTTTCTTAGGGTCTCTACTATATGATCTACATGTTCAACAAACAGTATTCTTCCATCCCTATTTGATAACTTAGAATTGTTCAGCTTATGACTCCATGATTATTCTTTCCCAACCTCATGGAGTTTCACTCTACTTGTACCATCTTAGTTTTCATCAGATACAAGAGGAGCCCTATGTAGATTTCTCAAACACTTTTCTAAATAGCTTACTCTATGTGGGAATTCTTCCCCTAAACATTGAGCTGAAATAGACTCCCTGAGCTCTCACTCCAGTGAGGCTGCCATGCACAGCTTGGGATCACCCTCCCTGTTCTGTGATTCAGAAGGTTTCTCTAGGCTGAGGCCACTGCAATGATAGGGGTTGCCTCAATTTTCCCCCCGTTGGGATCAAAATCTTGAGCTGCCTCTTGTCCAATATCTGAAAATAGTTGTTTCATATATTTTTCTAGTTTCTGGTTGTTTAAGGTGGGGTGGTAAGCCCTGTCCCTGTAATCCACCATCCTTGGAAGTAGAAAAGTGGATATTCTTTTAACTCTTGACTTGGATAATTATAGACAAATAAGTTGCAGAAATTAGCTTTTTTTAATTTACCTGTTGTTTACTGTATATATTACCAAAATACAGAAGTTACAACAAAGAAAATAACCACTATTAATATTTTGTCATGTATGTTTACAACTTTTATCTATACTTGATGAAACTCATAGATACAGGTTTATAACATAGTGAATGGTGAAGCTTTGGTAATTAAACAAACAAACTAAATAAAAATAAGTAGTATTAAGCCTTTGAATGAAGTTAATAATGTTATTATTTACAGATAATATGATTACCTATTTAGAAAGTCAAAGAAAATAAACTAAAAATGACTGAAAGTAGTAATATTTTTCAGGAAGAAGATTTTATATGCCAATATTAACTAATTAGAAAATATAATGGGAAAAAGATCTCAATTACAATAGCAACAAATATATGCAATGTTACATATATGTGTAATTAGGTTTATAATTGTATGAAGGAAATAAATTGTATGAAGAAAATTACAAAGCTCACGTGAATATTTTAAATAACTAGTGAGAATATTTTGTTCTGATTTGGGAATATTTAATATTGGAAAGTTGTCTCTTTGCCACAAATTAAGCTTTAAATTATTTGTAATACTCATCAAAATCCATATGGGAATTTTTTTTAGAACTAGGCAAAACGATTTTAAAAATTACTGAATGAATAAAGTTTGAGAAGATCCAGGGGATTTTTGAAAAAGGAGGGTAATGAAATGGGGGTTTTTCTACCAAATATTAAAATCCTATATAATGAAACCCTAACATGCAAATTGACCAAACAGCAGATTGACCAGTCGCTATGATGTGCACTGACCACCAGGGGGCATACGCTAAATGCAGGTGCTGCCCCCTCGTGGTCAATGTACTCCCACAGGGGGAGCACTGCTCAGTCAGAATCTGGGCTCACAGCTGGCAAGTGCAGCAATGGTGGCAGGAGCCTCTCCCACCACCGCTGTAAGCGGGCAGTAAGGAACAAAGGGTCCCAGACTGCAAGAGCCCTGGACTGCAAGAGGAATGTCTGACTGCCGGCTTAGGCCCAATCCCGGGATCGGACCTAAGCTGGCAGACAGACATCCCCCAAGGGGTCCTGGACTGTGAGAGGGCACAGACCGGGTTGAGGGACACCCCCCCCCCCAGCCCCCTGTGCACGAATTTCATGTACTGGGCCTCTAGTGTATTATAATATTATAATAATCACATTGGATGGAACTGGCGCAAGAATGGTCAGAACAGATCAACAGATCAGTGGAACAAAAAGAAAAGCCTAGTGAAGGTCCAAAAATAGTCAAGAATGTATGGCAGGATAAAAATGGCATTTTAAGTCAGTGGGGAATAGACAAATTTATTTAATAAATAAATTTGAATTTACTATCTAATATAATTGGAGGCAGGGGATATATGAGGAGTTAAAACATAATTTATGTCAGAATAAATCCAGGTGGATTATAGGCTTTATGTAAAATATGAAGCTTATCAAGGGAGTGAGAAACAGGCACTCCCATATCTTTTTGATGGAGAATAATTTATATAACTCTTTGGAGGATAATTTGGCAATATCTATAAAAATAAAGGGATGCCCATACACTTTGGCCTCATAACCCCTCCTCTGTTAATTCACCTGGCAATTCATGTAGACATACTGGTTCATGTGCACAAATAAATATCCTTGGACAAGAATAATAATAATAGCGCCATTATTTATGGTAGTGTTACAAAATATTGGAATGGAACTCTTGTTGGCTCAGGACACCAAAGTGAATGTACCATAGACCCTTTGCTGTCTACAGATTGGCATAGAAATTTGGCCAAAAATCCATTCAATGATTCTTGGACTGCTCAGCCCAAGAGCTGAGAAAGCTATTGCCCTTCTGGGTCCTCACCCTACCTTTGGGACTCTGTAGGGGAGGCTACTGTCAAGACTAGGAAGGGAGCTTTAGGAAGTTCTTGGAGAGCTTCAGAAGTCTTTGCAGCAGGGAGACACAGAAGCCGGTGATTGCCCCAGGTCTGGGCGTGTTAAAGTGGCCTGGGGCCAGTAGTTGACTCTCCTGAGAAAGCCAGATATCAGATAAAGTCTGCCTGTGACTTGGGTGGTGGAGCCCTGCAATCACAGCTGTTTTGGTTCAGGGATTGTTAGGACATGGGATACATGAGTGTTTCTAAGGCCAGATATGGGCCATGTGCAAAAGAGAGGATCCACATGGGGTTCCCCAGGGTCTGGTTCAGTAGAGTTGCCCAGAGGGCCAAGGAGAACTTGGAAGAACAAGGCTGGAGATACCTTCTATGCTAGTGCCAAGAAAAGAGTCCTAAGCAATCATCAAAAAAAGTCAGCAGAACTGTAGGAAGAGGAGATTTATAGGGAATATCCAACAACCCCACAAAGCTACCTAAGAGAAAGTGTCAGCGAGAGCTATCAACTAGGGGGAGAGAACCCAACTAAATGAAAACAACCATCTCATCCCTTTACCTTTCCTCACTTACTTACGCTCTCCCTTCCCCCACTCCTACCCACCTTGACTCTCTTGGAAAGTAAAACAGCAACTAGTCGGGGAGAGAGGAGCGATGAGAGGAAGAGCAGCAGAGACCAAATCCCCTTCCTGGCTGCAGGATTCCTACTGGTAGCTGGCTAGAGTTGGGAGGGAGAACGTAACACTAAGTCACATTCACATTTAGGGGTTTGGTTTATTACATAGGCAAAAAGACTAAAATTTCTGAATTGAGGCTACGTTTTTTGCCAAAAATAAAAACAAATAAGAACAGTCAGTGTTTTCAAATAAAGGCAGGAAATGTTACCCTAAAGAAATACTTTTGAAGGGATGATGGCATCGCAGCATCTTCTTGTGAGGATACTCAAGCATCCCTATGAAGAGGCCCACCTGGCTATAGACATTTAGGACATCGCCTTCAAAAGTCAATTCCGTAACCTCAGCCAGGACTTCAGATGACTGCAGACTGGTCAATATCTTGACTGCAGCCTCATGAGAGACCCTAAGCCAGAACCACCCAGCTAAGTGGCTCCTAGGTTCTCATCCCACATAATTTGTATGATAATAAATGTTGTTTTAAGCTCCCATGTTTTAGAGTATTTTATTACATAGCATCAGGTAGCTGGCTCTCGCAAGATGATAGCTGAGGGCTTTTTGCTGACAGCATTCTTTGCAACTGGGAGAGGAAGTCCTACAGTTCTAAAGGGAGACATGGGGGTACATCACAGTGTTCACCCCAACCATAAATAAAACACAGCCAAATGATTAACTGGGTTTAAAAATATGTGTGTGACCCAAATACCAACTCCTGGTGCTACCAGGCACCTCGATGGTTTAGGTTTGCCAGTTCAGGGAGCAAGGATGGCTGGCTGTGAGGTCCTCTGAGATAGTCACTTCATGTCAACCAGGATGCAGAACTGAGTTCAAATGAACCACATTTACTCTGAGCATGACCCCACTGGCTTCATGAGAAGGGGTTGTACTCTGGAGCCCACCCCCTCTTCTCTTACTCCCAACTCCCCAACTCACCCTCCATCCCAAATTCGTCCAACTCCCAATTCTTCTCCCTCTGTCATGTAGGGAAGTTCAGCTCTTCTGTGCTCTGTCTTATCCCAGTAGCAAAATACCCCAATCCTTCCAGAACCTTAGCAAAACTGAGACCCTGCCATCCAACAGGACCCTCTAATTTTAGGGTAGTTGACTTCTATTTTATTTGTAACAAATGACAGCCAAAAGGTGTGTCTTTAAATATTCTCTTAAAATAATAGCTCTCACTTGAACATTTATTATGTGTCAGACATTATTCTAAACACTTTACATAGATTTTCTAACTATGTGCCCTGACCAGGAACCAAACCTTGACCTTCTGGTTCATAGGTCGATGCTGAACCACTGAACCATACCAGCCAGGCAGCCATTCTGTGTTTTAAGCTGAGAGCTGCCAAGGGTACATGTTGAAGACCATTCAGAATGAGGGTAGTCTTGAAGTGAGGGCCAGATCTTCTGAGTGTTCTGAAAGACTACAGCTAGAGGCCCTGGAGCCTTATTTCCCCCCTTCGGGGCCAGAGTGGGTCTTCAGAAACCCACAGAGGATGGGGCCCTGAGTGCTGCCCTGTGAGGTCCCTGCTCTGCTTGGATTGTTGCTCTGCCACTTTACCAGCTGTGTGACCTTGGGTAAGTCACTTCCCTCGCTGTGTCTCAGTTTCTATATTGGTAAAGTGGGTTAATAATAGTAATATCTAACTCATAGAACTGTTGTGAGGATTCAATGGACTAATTCATACAAGGACTTTAAAACAGTTGCTGACACATACTAGTACTAAGTATCCCAAAATGTTAATTAATATTTGAAATTCTATCGTATGCTTCATTCACTTAAAAGCTATTTATGAAAAAAAATAGAAAGAAAAACAAAGAAACAAACCACAAAGCATCGATCCTGTCCCCAGCAACCCTTCTCCCAGAGCCCAGATGTCAGTTGAGAAGCTGGACCATATTTGGCCATTCTAGGCCTCCCTCCTGTCATTTCCTTTTCTCAAAAAAAGAGGCCAATTTAATCTGAAACACCCCAGCTGTGGTTTCATCAGAGCCTGTTTGGCCTGGGGTGTTGATGGAGTCTGTTTATGGAGTCCAGGTCCCCTTCCAAATCCACAGGGCCTGCTCCATGGCTGGGATGTGGGGTGAGGAAGCTGGCTCCCCTGGAGCCTGGGCAGACACAGGTTAGTCCCAGAGGCAGCTCTTGGCAGAGTTCATAAAAGGGCGTGAGCTCTTGTCCCCAAAGAGAGCAAGGGCTTCAAGGAAGGTCCATACAGAGCAGTTCTCCCAAAGGCCTCTGGACATCTGAGTTGGTTATTCCATTCTGCCCAGACCAACCCGGGGTGACTCCTAGTTCTATCACTTTAAAAACTGTTTTGACCTTGGGCATGTGAATCATACTCCCATAGTTTGTTCCCTTACAACTGAAGGTAACTCTTATATCCCCAAATTGTTCTGAGGTTATGATAACATGTTATTAGTTAAACCTTGCTATATGATACCTGCTCATAGGGCTTCAATGAGTTTTCAGTAGACATTATTAATCTCTGTTCTCTTCAAGACTTTCTGGGCTATGGCCTCAATCTCAGAAACAAAATTCTCCTTCTATGTCTAGTCCAAGCCAGTACCCAAATGCTGCTGACCTTGCAATGTCTGGGCTTGGTTTAATATCTCTTTAATGTTCTCCTTGTTGTAAGTCTTCCCCAGGCAGCATTCTGGAGCAGGACAAGCTATTTCAACCCCTTCATTTTATAGAAAAGAGATCTGAGGCCCAGAGAGGAATATGGCCAGTCCAAGATCACAGGACAGAGCCATGAGCAGAACCAGTGCCTTGGGTCTCTCGGGCCAGAGCTCCCTCTCCTGGAGGTCTGGGGTAAATCCTCTGTCTCTCCATACTTCCCACCTGCTTGGCAGTACTGGCTTTCATCATCACTCACTGAGCATGCAAGTTGATTCCTGAACACAGCCAAGGGCACACACACAATGAGCATGAAATGGGGAGAGGGGATGTAGGGGTCATTCATCAGAAGGTCATAGCCAGGCCTTGAGCCAGGTGCCAGGGCAGCGAGGTGGGCAGCAGCCAGTCTTAAACCCTCAAAGCAGGTCTGCAAGACACTTACGTGGTTGGAGGTCAGCTGTCTTGGTCCGGAGAGTCTGACATTTGGATTCAGTGCCGACCGAAGTACGTGTGGCCTGGGGCTGTGGGGACACCCTTCCCAGGCCCTGGACCACACCTACTTGTGCCCCTCTTCCCTGGCCTGGCTTCATCTGCACCCGAACCCTGACTCAGAGCTGAAAAAAAGAAATGGCATCAGCACTCAGAATTTAGGGCTTACCTAGATATTTGGAACATTTAGATCTAACTGTTCTTGGAGTCCATTCTTACTTCCCTCCTTCTCCGCTTCCTCTTCTTTTGCTAATCGCTCCCAAGGCTGATCCTGATAAAGGGTATCAATGGGCCTTCCTTCTGCCCACTGTTGGCACTTCCTTGCCTTGGAGGCATCATTTCTCCATTCAGTGTCTGGCCACCTCTGCCCTCCTTTCTCTCTGTGGATTTAAATTCTGCAGGTCCTGCAAATCCAGCCCAAGTCCCATTTCATCACAGAAGCCACCTTCAAATGCTTTGCTGGTACTGCCAGACTCTGACTGCACTACACTCACTGCCCAACTGGGCACTGGGCCATTGCACCAAGTGCTACTTGATTAACTACATGGCTTCCTGTGTGTCCCCCAGGGCAGCAGGTGAGCTTCCTGGGGGTACTGGCCTCATCTCCTCCCTGCTCTCCTTACAGGGCAGCTGAGCACAGGGCTCAGCGACAAGAGGGACGTGACCAAGGGTGCTGTTTAAGAATTCAGAGTCCCAGGCCCCACTCTAGACCTGAATCAGAATCACTGGGCAGGGTGCTAGGGAATCTGCTTTGACAACAATCCTTTCCAATAATAGCCACCCCCATGTAGGTTCTAGAACCCCTGTGAGGGGGTCACAATATACTCCACTCTTCACCTCATGAGTCATATAAGTGGATGATTTGACAGAACCTTATGCCTTCGAGTGGGGTTTAGGAGGAAATGGGCAGAGCCATCATGGAAGGAGCAATAAGAGGAAGGGGTGAAGAAGGACATGGGCCCTCACAAGTGTGCCCAGAGCCAGGAGTCTTCAGGGTCTTCAGAGGTCACAGGGATGCCCTGAAAGGCAAGCTGAGGCCCAGTGAGGAGGGGGTGGGGCTGCCTCCCCCTTTATGGCAAAAGGGCTTTCAGGTGCCAATGGAGTCCTCCAGGCAGCCCTTAGCTATCCAGGGCTGGCTACCCACCACAGACAAGGTTGGAGGTGGACCTGGGGGAGGGGTACAAGAGGGGAGTGAACAAAAGGAGACTGAGTCAGGGATGACTGTGTGAGGAACACATTATTTCCACCTCCCTGGAGAATGGGACCTAAGAAAATTAGCTCAATATAAGAGAAGATTGTCTGGATGTGAAGGAGGTAAAAGATGAACAGCTTGGGCAACTTCAAGAAGAGATGATTGGAGTTATACTCTCAAGAGGCAGGGAGCAGAGGGACCTCTCCAAGCCCTCCAAGCACAGAGCTCTAGGTTCCTGTCCAGGTGAGCATAGAAAAGACCAGCCACACACTTTGGAGTGCTTGCAGATCAGCTGGGTTTGAAGCCCTTTGACCCGAGCCTGAGTTCTGTTTGGGAAGACTCTGATGCTACAGCAACTGCTGTAGTTGGGGGCCTCACGTGACCCCACACTGACTCTGGGAGCACTGGAGACAGCAGTTGCTGGTGGTTCTAGAACAAGTGGTTCTAGACATGTGCCCCCAGCTGTGCTGGGCAACCAGCTGCTTTTTGTCCTTCCAGAGCACACTGTGGGCAAGTTAATAGCTGATGGGTAGGCCCGAACACGGCACAGGAACCATTAGGGAGCAGCATCAGTACATGGAGGGGTGTCTGCTCTCCGTCCTATGCCCACCTTCAGCCTGGCCACTAGCCTAGCCAAACACACAATGTATGGGGCTGTGTAGAAGACCTTCATAAATAATGGAAAAGGAAAGGACTGTGGAATGGTGCTGCCAGGGAGGGCTTTCTGGAGGAGGGCGCCAAACTAAGCCTTAAAGTGCTAGCCAGGTTTGATGGGTGGATAGAACCTGTCTTTCCCCGGCTCCTAAAAAACAAGTCATAGAGAACCTGCCACCCCTCATTGTGTCATTGAGTCCTCATTGCTCAGAAGCCCCTGCCATGCTTGAGCGGAAAGGAAGTGGGAGGAGGCTGTGCTTCTGATTAGGCCCTGGACTTGTTTTGAGGATGGTGGAGGTGGTGCCTGGGGGCAGGGCTGCTGGATCTCGGGGGAACCACTGCACGGTGCAGAGCCCAGGGGACGGGAAGGCAAGTGGACACTCCCAGAACAGAACGTGGCTTTCTTCTTCCCCGTCTGCCGTAGGCAAGGCTTCCTCCTGGCAGGAGAGCAGCGGGCACAGGCTTGGGGTGGTGCCCTGCTGCTTTTGGCCTCTGCTCCCAGGCAGGGAGCATGACAATAGGCGCAGTGTTTCCCACATGCTCCGTGCCAGGCCCAGCCAGCTTCTGACAATGCCCAGTGTTCCTGGCTGCATGGTGCTGGGTGTGAGGATGATTCTGTAATGGAGTGGGATAGAGGAGGCCAAGTGGTGAGGCGGGAGACCACCTCTCTCCCCTGCCCTCCCTGAGGGAGGCATGGGGCATGCTTCCCTCAGCACATCCTCCTTCCTCCTGAGGAGACTTGTGGGGTCGTTGGTGGCTTACTGAGAATGTGCTGAGTTTTCTTAGAAATTCCCAAACAACATGTAATAGACCCATGGCCACATCCTGACCCTGAACTCAGGCTGACCCTAACTGACCTCAGATTGACCCCTGGCTGATGGGGGGAGCAGCTGGCTTGGAATAACAAGTGCTAATCCTTACACATCCCTTCCTATGTGCAGGGTGTTATTCTGAGCACTTGCTGTGGATTAATTTATTGGTATCTATACAATTTAGCAAGGCAAGCACTGCTCTCAGGGAGGCCAAGTGCAGTGGGGGATTATGCCTCAGACTCCACAGTGAGCAGGCAGCAGAGCTGAAGCTGGTGCTCACCCGCCTTGAGGGACCCAACCCTGCTGCTGGGAGGAAGGGGTTGGCAGCGCTGATGCAGGCCGGACAGCTGGTCAGGGCCTCATCTTCCTGGCTTGATGACAGCACACGCACACTCGTTACCCAAGAGATGACAGAGAAGGGGCAGAGCAAAACTGGAAATGATTTGGCTTCCTGGGCCTCATGTGACCCCACACTGACTCTGGGAGCACTGGAGACAGCAGTTGCTGGTGGTTCATCCTAGATGGATGGATATCTATCTGCTCATCCAAGCCTTGCTCTTGTCCACTCATCCATTCATTCATTAAGCATTGCTGTGTGCCCAGCTCTTACAGGAATGGGAGAGGCTCAGTGATGGATGAGGCTCCATTGGTGCCCTCATAGTCTGAAGGGACAATTATATGGATCTATCTATCTATCTATCTATCTATCTATCTATCCATCTATCTATTATACATGTATCATCTCTATATCTTTATATATATACATATGTACCTATCTACCTATCTATTATATATGCATGTGTCTATTATCTATCTATCTATATCTATCTATCTATCTATCTATCTATCTATCTATCTATCTATCATCTGATACAGTGGACATAGCAAAGCATCTGGAAGAGGAGAGTTGCTAGAGGAAAGCTTTCTGGAAGAGGGGGTATAAAAGCTCAGTGTTGAAGGTGACAGGGGAGTTAGCCAGGCTCAGGGCCATGGACAGTGCAGGAGGGGGCTGCATGGACAGAGACTTGGCTGAGGCAGTAGGGCGTTTGGAAAGCAGGGTGTGGGGTGAGTGGAAGGAGAGAAGCTGCAGAGTGAGGTGTGGCTCAGCCCCTGGGGGGCCTTGGAGGGCACTCTGGAATATGCTCCCCGAGGCTGAGACAGTTGGCCCTCCCAGTGTTGTTTGAGAGGGTCCCAGATCAGCTTCCTGGGGTGTCTTTGGAGCCTCTCTCCTGGCCTAGGAGCTCTTCAGCAGTCCACTGGGAGCTCTTCAGCAGTCCACTGGATTCTGCAAACAGCTGTCCCTGCCGAGGGGCCTATCAGCCACACCTCCACCACATGAGCCACTCAGATGCTCCAGGTGATCTTCCCATGTGACAGGAAGCCTATGTGTGAGTCTTGAGGGTGCTGAGCATTTGGGCAATAAGGGTGACCCATGTGTCTGGTTAAAAAGGAACCTTTTAGCTAAACCACAGGTTGCAGCATCTATTTCTAACTGGCTGGGACTTGAGGCTCATCACAGAATCCATGGACAGCCCATGGCTCAGCCAGCTGGACAGAGGGGACTGGCCTCCATGGAGGAGCCAGGGCAATGCCTTTCCATTCCTTCGCTGTAAGGAAGTGTCTATTTCAGCAGAGCACGTTTTCCTAGGAACAGCTAAGGGACCAGAGGGAGACAAAAATAACAGTCCCTTTGAGTGGCATTTACCACCCTCAGGAGAGGCCTCAGAAATGGTAAGAATCAGTATCTTTACAAAAATTAATATTTTTAGCAGGAGATTCTGCTGATGCTTCCTTGAAACTGCAGAGAAGGAGTTGGAAAAGGAGAGAGAAAAGGAGGAGCAGAGAGGGAGGGAAAGGAAAGGAGGGAGAGAGGAGAGTGGCAGGACCTGCCTGGGTACTAGACAGTCTTATTTTGTAGGTCCCACCCTGCAGTATATAAAAGAATTAAAATGCACCCACATCCCACATTAAATAGAATTATTTTGCTATAAAATACTTGGAAGGAATTTTTATAATTTTGCTTTTGAAATTATTTGGCTGAAGTTTACTCATTTAGTTTACGATCGGCTCTGATTCCCAGCCATCATCACGCACACTCAGGAATCCGTACAAGGCGAGAAAGGCAAAGGTACAAATTGTTTTCAAATGGGAGGAAATTTTCATGAGTACCAAATTGGACAATTAATGACGCTTGAATGTATTCATTAAAAATTTATTATTTCCAATTTTGCTCTTTTGTGTTTTGGAGCCACTTCATCTTTTCCCAGGTTGCAAGAGTTTGACGGGTAGAGCTCATGGGTCCTGAATACTGTACGCTGTGGGGTGTACATTCCTGTGAAGAGTTTACCGTAAAGCAGTCCCAGGGACGGGGAGACCCAGCTTCCAGGCGAAGACTTGTCTCACCTGCAGGCTGGGACACTCTGCTCTGGACAGTCCCTCCTCCAGCTGCCTTGCCCGCCAGGCCAGAGCCCACCCACAGGACCCACAAGGGAAGGGGCCCCTGGTCTGGAGTCTGGGAGAGGAGCCTCAGAAAACCTGGGTCAACCCGGGTCAACCTGTCACACCCAATTGTGAGCCTGGGATTAGGAGAACCTCATCCCAGGCAGGGGGGCCTCTGAGGCCACTGGGGGGACCGGCCGTTGGGCGCCTGCACTTTGTAACTTGGATTCCTTGTAACTAGGCCTGAGAGGACAGGGAAAGGGAACAGAAAGCGACTTGATAGAGTCCTGCTTTTAGTCACTACAGAGGTTTTATGATCTGAGAGGTAAACTGCGGAGCAGCCACAGACTAGTTAATCTTGATACTAACGTACTGAGTGGAAATGCAGACAAACCATTTGGGTTTGGGTTTTTTACTTTTTTTTTTTTTTTTCAAACAAAAAAGAAATCAAGCTCACATCGGGCAATGGCACTGGGATTTTGTAGCCTTCCAGGCCAGTTGGTCCCTGGCCCCTGACAGCTTCCTGAAGGAAATCTTGCACCCCAGTGACAGTGACCCCACCACAGACAGAAGCCCTCCCATCCCTGTCCCCGGGGCCTGAAAGCCCTGCTGTGGGTCTGTGCTGTGCGGGCTGCTGTCCTCCATGTCCACCACCCACCGCAGGACGAAGTCACATTTGCAAATGAGGTGTTGTGATGGATGGCGTCTCTTCTGGACGTCAGGATGATGGATGGGCTACAGGGCCGGGCCTGACCACAGGCTGGGGGGCCATGCCAGACCACACCCAGCAGAGCCCCGTCACCAGGGGCCTGATGCTAACACGTGGTAGACACACATTACATGTTGAATGAATGTTCTATTGATGAAAACTTCAATATACAGTCAGCACTGTGTGGGGGAGATACACAGAGGGCTGGATGTTGTCAACTGTTTTCTGAGGCACTCGGCTACGATGAGTGAGATCCCAGTTTTGTAGTCCCTCGAATTTCTCTGAAGCATTTTTCCATTTTTCTAAGTTCCCTCCATGAGTGCCCTTCCTCTGCACTGCTTCCCCTGCTGACCGCATGTTTAGTCGAGATAATGCTAGGTGCTGTCATAAATTACCCCTAAATTGCTTTCAGGGGCTTCACTCGGCTGTGGTTTCTTGTTCCCTAGGTGGCAGTCCCGTGTAGGTGTTCCTAGCTGACCTGTGACTGATTCAGGGACCCTGGCTCCTTCCATCTTGTGGCTCTATTATCTCACAGGGCCTTGAGCCCCCTCCGCATGCCTAGTGGATGGGCAGCGTGTGAAGAAGGCACACCCTCTTTTGAAACCCCTGAGCTGACAAGTGGCCACTCCATATACCACTGGTGAGAATCAGTCACATAGCACATCTGGATGAAAGAGGGGCAGAACAGTACCTCACTGAGCAGTTGAATTTGCTGAAAAAACAAAATTCTGTTCTATTGGGAGGGACAGTGGAGAATGAGCCACCGCACCCTCCACTCCTCGAAGGCCTACATACATCCTTGTCATCGCCTTCTCATTATCCATAGAGCTAACACACACACACATGTGCTGTGTTCTAGTCATTGCTCTTGGGACTTTGCATTTTAAATTGTGCAATTATAAGAACCCTACGAGTAGATACTACTCCATGTCATCAGTTCCAAGGCGCACATTTTTTCCACACTTTGGCCTCTCCGAAATCAGAATATAATCCAAGGCATCTTTTGATCACTATCAGTTAGTGCTCTGTGTGGGAGACCTTCCTCCGACGCTCTCTGGCAACATCACAGAGTTTCAGCACCTATAGATTTGGAAACTGAGGCCCAGAGAGGTTTAGTAACTTGCCCAAAGTCCACACCCAAGGAGTATGGAGCTGAGGTTTGAAGCCTGGCATTCCCTTCCTCTCTGCTTCCAAGGGATTGCAAGACCAGCTCTGGGAGACCAGCTATGTTTACCAGCTCCCTTCCCCAGATCCCTCCACGGGGGCTGAGAGGACTCTGGAGGGTGAAGGGGAAGTACTTCTCCAAGCCTAAGATCAGAGCCCCAAATTCGTAGAAACCAGGTCCTGGCTGGAGTGGTGGGACTCTGGTTACAAGGACATCTGCTGAGGCTAGAATGCCTGCTACATTCTTGCCTGGTTGATCATTTAATCTCTCAAAAAGCAACAAGTGGAACTGGCAGGAGACACCAAATTCTGATCAACTAAGGGGTGTGCAGTGGTAAGATAAAAGTGGTAGGGACCTGGGAAGAAAGGCCTTTCTCATCCTGGCATCTGCAATGCCACAGGAAGGGAGCAGCGGGTACAACCAGTTATGTAGGGTGGACCTTGAGAAGCAGATAGTTTTTAAATAGAGAAAATATACGGGCCCTGAGGAGATGACTCAAAAGATTAATGTGGCCCCATGAAAAATTAAAAACAAAAAAGAAAAACAATATCACCACCAACAACAAACAAGGAATAAGGTAATGGGGCGGGGGGAGGGAAGCATATAGCCAAGAACACAAACAATCTCACTCCCCCCACACAAAAGTGTTCCTCAAATGAGATGGTACAAAGTGTGCCAGGACTACCCTAGCCAGGATGTGTCAAGGCTCCTGGCCTCCTAAAAACACTCTCATTTTCCTTGGAGGTTGAGCATCCCTGGGAACTGCCTGCACATGGGGTGGGGGCAGGGGGATCTCCTGACTCCTGGGGATTCAGGGAGGTGATGAGGGCACAGGTGTCTCTAACAGGTGAGGCGAGTTGGGTTTCAAGCTCTGGGAGAAGTTGCTGATGAAAGCCCTAGATGAGAGGAGGAGACATGGAAACCAGAGATGGATAAAGACTCTCCTGATCATCAAGATGGAATCTGGACGCTAGAGACAGTGAAACCAACCTCCAGCAATAGAAGGGGAGCAGGTTTTTGTGATTATAAACCATTAGCAGAGCTGCTTCGGCCTCATCCTGTGCAGCACATCGGACCCCTCGGCCCCACCTGGCTCTCCCCCAGGCCCTGCTGTGGGTCAGTGCTGCATAGCCTGCACGCACACTTGGGCTCCACCTGACGGCCGATTCCATGTCCTCCACTCTCCATAGGGCTGTTCTGTGAAGGTGGCAGCGGGGGCTCCCCAGTGACCTTCCAGGTGCCCTCACATGCAGAACCGGAAGTTCAGAAGAGTTAACGCTCCAGGGGGGGAAGCTGGAGCCAACAAGTGCTCCCACTTTCCCCACCGACAGGCAGAGCCCTGAAGGGCATTTCATATGGCTTCTTGGGTAGCTGCGTGGAACCCAGCGACCAAGTGTAGTAGAGGCCAATTTCCGCCCTCCTTCCCTCCCCAGTTAATTCCCCGTCCCTCCCCGCTGCTTCCTGGGTGCACCAGAAGCTGCTTTCTGCACCATTCTTGGAAGTTTGAAAAATAGGAAGGATAAAGCACTCACAGGGCTGTCTCCCTGGCCTAATTCCTTAGCACTTGGATGCCCTCAGGCGTCCATGGCATTTTACATATTTGTCCTCGTGGGCTGCATGTAATCTTGTAGCTTGCTTTTTTGAGTTCACATTATATTTCAGTTTTTCCCCCTGTGTGACCACATACATATTTTTTAAATAATTATTGTTTTACTGGCGTCCCTGCGGCTCCATGGAGAGGATTACCACACGGACTTGGCCATTTTCCTGCATCTGGATTCTGGATCCTGGATCGCAGCAGCTCACAAGGTGGTGGGGTCGCCAGGTCTGAGAACTGGAACATCTTCATGGCTCTTGATGCATACTGACGAAATAAAGAACTGTTGCTGACAGCCTAGAAGAGAACGGGAAGATGCCTAGGAGCCAGGGTCACTTTGCAAAGAGCAAATAATACCTGGCTGACCGCCTTCTCCCTCTTTCGTGAGTACCAGAGACCAGGGGAGTTCTGTATACTTCATTGTTTCAGCCTGCAACTGTCTGTGGTTACATTTTGTGGACAAAATGAATGAGAATACAGAAAGGATCAGAGATGGCGAAATGATCATTCCCCAGCTACATTGGTTAAAAAGTTGATATCCATGCCCTAGCCAGTTTGGAGGACTGGAGGGTCATGGGTTCAATTTCCGGTCAAGAGCACACACCTCAGTTGCAGGCTCGATCACCAGCCCCAGTCAGGGCATGTGTGGTAGGCAATCAATTAATGTGTCTTTCTCACATCGATATTTCTCTCTCTCTCCCTCCTCCTCCTCTTCCTCCTTTTCCTCCTCCTCTCTCCCTTACACCTTCTCTAAAAATCAATGGAAACATATCCTCCTGTGAGCATTAAAAAAAGAAAACAGTTGATAGCCACATGCAGGGAGGTCTCTGGTGGCTTGCTTTGTTCAGCAGTTTTGTTGTGAACACGCACAGAGATGCAGATTGCCTTTGTGTCACAATCCTGAATGAAGCAACTCTAAGAGGGATGAATAATCCACTGAGTTAAAAGATTTAAGATTTGAATAGAACTTTAGAAGTTAGAAGGATGGACTATAACTCAGCAGCATGAAATGTTACATAAGGTGTTTAGTTAAAAAAAAAAAAAATCAACTGCATATGGACAGGATGGGGGAGCCCTGCCTTACTTAATAGCTGCTCATGTGAAACAGACCCAGAGACTACAGTTGACCTCAAGCTCAATATGAATCATCTGTGTGGTGTGGCTCCAAAGAGACTAATATAATCTTGGGCCACGTTAAGAGAAGTATAATATTAAGACCAGGGGAGGGGGCGTTCCCACCAGGCTCTGATTAATCAGACCACACTGGGAACATCGAGTCGGATTTTCTAAGTCATTTTCTCATGGAACACTGACAAATTCATTCCTCTACAAAGCATTCATTGAATTCCTGCTACATGCCCAACACTGCTAAATGCAGAGGATTCACGGATAAACGAGACCTGTTCCCTGTGCAGACAGCACTCACAGTCTAGTGATATCCAGTGGTGTCCAGTATTCCAAGTAACATTTAATACTTTATAAAGCAATACTTATAAAGCAAAAAATACTGTCAGCTGTGCTTAGGATCCTTTGACTTGTTCTTAGGAATCATATAGATATCACACACACAAATATCTAATAAAGGTCCACATTTGAGGTGGTAAGTTAGTACAGACTCCTTTTCCTCCAGCTGCCCTCCCAAGCTCATCACATGTGATCTTGTACCTTCATTCCCTCCATCCAGCCCTGTTTGACCCACCTATCAAGTTGCAGATTCTTCTCACCCTAGCTTGGAGCTGAAGCAACCTTAGAATTTCAGTATGTATTTGCTATGGTGGGTGTGGGAAATTGATCCTCAGAGTCATTTTTAGCTTAAGCCACTAAGCTTTGATACATAGCAATAGATAGTTAGGATAGGTACCTATGTTCAAGAGGAAGTCAACTTATTCCACATAGCTCTTCATTCACTGGGTTAAGAATCTCTAAGTAGCTGCCATCTGGCATTGTTGGGTCCTGAAAGTTCAAAAGTGACTAAGACACCGTCGTTTACCTCAAGCTGCTTGCAGTCTTATAGGGAAGATATATGGGCAATGAGGTCACTACAGTCTACTGATGCTAAAACCAGAGCTACGGGAGGAACACAAAAGCAAGTTCGACTCGCTCTGATTGGGTGAGTTAATAAAATATTCACAGAGGAAATAATACCTCGCACTGGTCTCTTACACTGAACATGAGTTTTGTAAAAAAAAGAATGAGGAGAATGTTTCAGTGGAGGAAACATCAAGTCCAAGAGAATGGAGGTGTGACTAGCAAATCATGTCCAGGAAACAGAGAGAGACACTCAGTGGGCTTCAAAAAATGGCCCAGAGGAGAAGTCAGAATCGGGGAAAACCAGCAGGAGGTGATCATCATCCTGTCTGGGTGAAGTGACAAAAGAGACTTTGAAGGGAGATCCAGGGTATTTGGTGGCAATCTGGATGAGAGAAGTGAGAGAAGGAAGCAGAGGTATCTGCAGACATTTTGGTCTGCTAATCTCAGCACACTGAGTTTGTCCCCTCACAGTCACAAAGTGGCTGCTGGAGATCCAGGCACTACCTCTAGATACTAATTTCTGAACAAAGAAAAGCAGAGTTTCCATTCATAAACCTATTTTAATAGAGAGGGAAAGTTTCCCAGAAGCCCCTAGGTCCATTGATCAGGACAAGGTCATATGCCCATATGCTAGCTGCAGGAGAGGTCAGGAGAACAACTGTGTGGCCTTCACAGCCCCTGTGTGGGAAGTGGACTTTGACAGAGAGAAAAGGACAGTGAGAGAAGAATGGCTGTTGGGGAGGCTCCAACTAGGTTTGCCTGTGGTGCACTCAGGTAGAGATGCCAAGCAGATAGTCACACATGCAGGTGAGACACTCAGGAAAGGCTCCAGGGCATGTCTGGCCTGTCTCACCAAGAACTGATCGGCTGGACCCCAGCATCAAGTTAATGACCAGTTAGAGCATCTGCCCCTTGGCGGTCAGTGCGCATCATAGTGACAGGTCAAATGGTCGAATGGTCGGACACTTAGCATATTAGCCTTTTATATATATAGATTCACTAACCTTTCTAAGAGGACTTGAATCTAGGAAACTGGAGGCTCTCTAAAACCACATTTGGTTTTGTTCCTGTGTAGAGTAGATGGGAAAGATCTTTGAGGATTCCAGCACTCCTGTAGGGTCTTTTCACATCTTCCCTGGTTGGGTGAATAAGAATAGCCTCTCTGTGCCCGTGTCCATATGGGAAAGCGGAGCTCAATTTAGTGAAAGTCTGGAGGCAGAAAAAGGGAGGCCTTTGAGTCCAAGTGGGGTGCTTGGGGGAACAGCTCAGCCCTAGACACATGGAGAGCCCTGGAGCCCAGATAAAAAGAGCTATGGTTCCCCAGATATCTGAGGATCAGAGAAATAGCCATGGTACTGGACCAAGGGAGAAAGCAAAGTTTGAACCAGGAGAAGAGTAAGAGCTGAGTTCCCCTCTTGCCTGGGGACAGGTTGAGACAGTGGGCTGGGTTTCTCATTCCCCTGAGGGCTCTCTCTCTCTACTGCAGGTGCTCGGGGCGGGCAGGGGGCGGGGGCTGCTGTCCAGGCTGTTGTAGAGAAAGGACTAGATGACACAGTAAAGAGGAAGATCTTTCACATGCTCTTTAGAGGCGATCCCTATGGATGGTGGCCACAGAATGTTACTTAGAGAAACAACCTCTAAGAAAATAAAACTTTAAAATGGACTTGGAGAAGTTGGAATTATATCATGGGGTTCTTCTTCAAATTCACCTGAGGCTGAGTCCTAAGTGCATGCCAGTTGAAGGAGCTCAGCCGATTGCAGAACCCCAGGACCCTGGAGGGCATTCATGGTGAGATCCCTGCCCATGGGGTTCAGGAAATTATATAGGGTCCAGCACTGACTTCTGGACCCAGGCTAGCACCATGCATGGCTGTGGAGAGATGGTGGTGCCCATCAACATTCCATCTGCCCTAAAAATACCCCTTCCCTGCAAGGAAACAGGACCATGTGGCTAGTTTTTACCAACGCATCAATGAACAGTCTCATCACTCACCCTGTGAAGGAGAAGTCTTCTGCTGAGATGACCAAACTCCAGGCCAAAGCAGTCTGAACAAGAGAAGACAGTTCCCTTGAAAATTCCAGCTACAGACTTTGAGTGAGAGAAAATAAGCCTTTGTTGTATTAAGATTTGGGGTAAATATAGTCAATAATCTATAATAATAAAAGCATAATATGTTAATTAGACAGGACGTCCTTCTAGACGACCTTCCAGATGAAGCCACAGCAGCGGGGGCCAAGACCCTTGCATGAATTTCATGCATCTGGCCTCTAGTATTGTAATAACCACTTATGTTGCCAAATCTGGGTACTAGACTCACCAGATACCTAGATTCACTTACCTTATCACTTCATAAGGTATATAAATGCCTAATCACTATGTTATACTCCTGAAACTAATATAATATTGTATGTCAACTGTAACAATAAGTAAATAAATTTTAAAAGACATTTGGGGGTTGTTTATTGCTACAGCATGACTTTATTTTTCCAATTGGAAAAAAATCTTATTCTTTTTAATTATAGGATACTGGCCAGTTATATGACCTTGGGTTAGTTTCTTCCTCTCTGAGCCGCAGTTTCTTTGTTTGTTTGTTTTTATTGATTTTAAAGAGAGAGAAAGAAAGAGGGATAGAGAGATAGAAACACCTATGAGAGAAAAACATCCATCAGCCGCCCCCTGCATGCTTCCTACTGGTGATCGAGCCCACAATCTGGCCCTGACCAGGAATTGAACCTGTAACCTCTTGGTTCATGGGTCAATGCTCAACCACTGAGCCACACCGACTGGGCAGGGCCTCAGTTTCTTCATCTGAGATGTGGGAGCGGTTACACTTGCTTTATAGGATTGTTGTAAGGACTGAATGTGACAGTGCTTGGCTCATTATGCGATATGTACAAATCGTTTCATTTCACGTCCTCTTCCCTGAGTGAGACAGGCTATGTGGGGACCCTTCAGGTGGGATGTGGCATTCTCTGAAAATCACTTGATGGTGCAGCTGGAGTCTCCAGTCCAATGTTTTGACTGGTTTTAAGAGTGGGATATGTGAAGGGCTGCCGCTTCTTCCTCATCTAAGAAATGGGTGTAACTCAAGAAGTCTTCCTCAGTGATGCCTTCTTTGCTCCTTTGCCCTCCCATCTCTCCAGGTCTCCATCAGGAGGAAGCCAGTTGTTCACAGCTATCCCAGGTGTTCAGTCCCTGTCATTCTGAAATCCTCCCCAAGCGGTGAGGTAGGGGTCCAGGAAAACTCTGCTCTGGAAATCTGCTCTGAGGCTGCTGCTGTTTCCTGTCCAGCTGTGGGTGCAGAGACTTAGGAGAGACCCCTGGCAGGAGAAGATTCTTGTGGGCCTGCTGACTTCTCAGAGTGGACTGTGCACTGGGTGGGAATGAGAGGTCCTGGGGCTAGGCTGAGTAGGGAGAAGCTGTCCCACACGGCCAAGGGAAAGCCCACAGCTCACCTTCATGTGCCCAGGGGCATCTGAGTTATTCTGGAAATGAGACAGACATGGGTTTGAGTTCCTTCTACATTTTTTGTATGGCCCTGAACAAACCACTTATGACTTCTCTGTTTTCACCTCTGAAAAAAGGAGAACACACCTGTCTCACACACCATCAGATGAAAGGACCATGCAATTCCTGGAACATGGTGTGAGGTCACTAGACACCGAGCAGTAGATTAAACCCTGCAGTCTGGTGGGGCATCCCACTGGGAAAGGCAGCCGCAAGCCAAGGACCAGGAGTGGGGATGGCTGACCAACGTGCTCTGCTCTGGGCAAGGACAGGGACTGAATTCTCCAGGGAAGGTGGGTGGGCAGCCAGAGACAGAGACTGCTGGCTGCTTTGGCACGAGGCATCCCTTCCTCACATCCCGCTTGACCTTGGAAAGCTGCAGAGCTGGCCTCCTCCCCAGCTATTCCTCGTGCCCTAGATAAATTGTTTCCGCCTGAGCCGCCTTCTCCTCCCCAGCCCTCTTCCTGTTGCAACACCTCGGCTGGGCAGTAAACACGGGCCCTATCTGTCTCCACCACTGGCTCCCTGCCCCACAGGCTCACCCTCCTCCAACCCAGCTCTGGCCAGATGTGCCTGTGGAGTGGCTTTCACAGCTGTTCCCTTGACCCCTGAGTCAAAGCTTTGTGTGTCAAGGGATTGCCCCTGGGCCTCTCTACCTTTTCCAATTCGCCCCCTCCCCCATCAGGACAGGAACAGAGGTCCAGGGCCTGTCCTTTCTTTGCGCTTTCTTCTCTCAGCCCAGCTCCTTAGCAGCCTCTGTAGACTTCAGCATTTGGCAACCATTTAAAAGATATTCATTGTGTCTTCATTGTGCCCCAGCACCCTGCTTCCCAGAGTCACAGAACTGGTCTCTGCTACCAGGTGCCCACCCCCTCCAAGTGCTCCAGGGTCCTCCTGACTAGGAGAAGACAGTCTGAGGAGCCCACCCATAGAAGGTGCCCCTGACTCAGCATCTCACCCCTCCCAGGCACCACGTTCCTTTCTACTGTCTCCACATGGCCTCATCTTCCCATGGGGGGTGTAACCTCCACTTCTCTTGCCCTGGCTCTGGCCTTGGCCTCATCCAAGCTCTCCACATTTATCCCCCAAGGAGAAGAGGACTTCTTCTGGTGTTGGGTAGGAAAAAACAAACAAACAAACAAACAAACAAAAAACCACCTTTCTGGCCTGGGTGGGAATTTGAAGATGTTGGTCCAGTTCTTCTGGGCCTCCACATCTGCACTTTAGTACCAGGCCACAGCTCCATGGCTGCCCATCTGATCCTCTCTCTCTCTCTCTCTCTCTCTCTCTCTCTCTCTCTCTCCAGCTTACTAGAAACTAGAAGAAAAGGAGGGGAAGTGTCACACCCCACCTCCTCTAACAGCAGCATTTTTCAACACTAATTTGACACAACTGTGGTTAAGACCATGATCAAAACTCCACATGGGGGAAACAGTGTGAAAAGAAAGATCCTTCCACTGGAATTCAGTGGCAACCTGAGGATCAGCCTGAGCATGAAAGAGAAGGCTTCCTCACAGACATCAGAGCCCACTCCGTGCTCCCTGCTCCTAAGGTTCAGAACCTGGCTGGGCTTCCCTCCCACACCGAGCCTTTCCAGAGCTCACCTTGACTAGCTGCCATCTCTCTGTCGCCCCTCAAATCCCTTCTCTAGAGCCCTGGAGATCTTTCCACAACTCACTGCTTTCTCATTCCCCACAAGTCCCAATACCTGGGGAGAAAAGGATGTAGATCATTCTTGCCATTCTCTCTTTTTACAGAGGGATATAACTGAAGCCCAGAGGGAGTAGCTGGGAATGGCAGTAGCTAGGATGTTCTGAATATTGTCTATGTGACAGACCTTGAGCTGAGCCTTTCGTGTGTATTACCTCATTGAATCCTCACAACCATCCCTTGAGAAAAGTTCTAGTATTGTCCCCATTTTACAGATAACATAACTGAGACTTGGCCAAGTTAAATGACTTGCCCCAGGACGTATAGCTACTACAGGATAGAACAAAGATTCCAACCCAAGTCATCTGACTTCAGTGTTCAATGTCCTAAACCACTAGCTGCACTGTCTCTAGGAAAGAAAGCAGATTTGGGAAGCAATTTGTCTAAAATCACACAACAAATTGTGGAGGCAGCTGACCCCAAAACCCAGGTTTCCATCACTTGCTGTCCATCCTTAGGGGTCAGGTCCTTGATGAACAATAGCTATTATGGGGGCAGGGCAAGGCCCACCCTCCTGCTGGCTCTGGCCCGATCCCTTCCCTCTTGGACCCCAGCTCCCAGCTCAGTCCGGTCTGTGAGAATGTCTGAGCTGGGAGGACTTGGGAGCTCATCTTGCTGAACTCATTGCTATGACTTGCTCAAGGTCACAAGTGAGTTGGGAACAGAACCTAACACCCATACCAGCCCCTCTCCAGCCTGGCTCCGTGCTCTGACCCTGTCCTGATGGGCCAGGTCTTCCCAGGGTGATGTCAGTTCCAAGAGTAGTTTAATGTCAAGACTTGGTGGCAAGTCCCAACAAGTCCTCTGCGAGGAGTTAAGATTAGCACAGGGACCTCAGCTATGACTCAGAGATGACCGGGGTCAGGTTAGCCTGGCTCCCGTTACTGCTCTCCTCTGATTCACCAGAGGAGAGTGGTCCAAGACCTTTCTCTGGCTGCCAGCTTCTAACCCACTGGGCTCTGCAGAGTAGAGACAGGACCTTCCCATTTCTCAGCTTCAGAAGCTGACCTCAGGAGCTGCTTGGGGTTTGGAGATTCCTTCTTTGGGGCCCTCTCTGATGTTCCCCATCATTCTCTCATATTATCCATCCTTCCTGGTCTCCCCAACATTCAACCAAAGGGCTTAAGCCTACCTTCTCTGCTTCAGAGGGAAAATCCCGGGTCAGAAGCTGGCCTGGTGCAGGGGGCTTTGGTTTCACCCTGCTGTGACATCTTCAATTTCACTGAATTTTTTTTTTAATACTCACGCAAGGAGGGAGAATATTTTTTTTTCATTGATTTTTAGAGAGTGGAAGGGAGGGAGAGAGTAATATTGATGTGGGAGAGACACATCGATTGGTTGCCTACCACTCGCACCCCAACTGGGGCTGGGGATCGAACATGCAACCGAGGTACGTGCCTTTGACCTGAAATCGAACCCTCAACCCTTGGGTCCACGGCCCCACACTCTAACCACTGAGCCAAACCAGCCACTGGACTTTTTGAAGTGTGATGGCCTCAATGCAAGTGTAAGAGATGCACCATTTATTGTGTTTCATGTCTCTTTCACATTAAAGCCCCAGAGGGGTGAGTACCCTGTGAATTAGCTGTGTGTGTGTGTGTGTGTGTGTGTGTGTGTGTGTGTGTGTGTGTGTGTAGGGAGCAAGGGGAAAGGGACTGGAGTGCAGGTCTGCACATCCCGTAGGGCTGCCAGGGCCCTGTCTCCGGAGATCCCAGATCTGGGCTGGCAGCACCAGGTGGGTATTTGGACCCGAAGGCCTATTAGTGTCTTGACCTGCACACCAGCTTTTCTAGAACCAGTTACTCTTCAAATGCATTGCCTCCTTGACCCCATGTGCTCTTTTCAGACACAACCTTGGCTTGGGTCTGAAACAGATATTTATTCACTTCCTAAGCTCCCTTCCCAATCTGCATCCTGGAGGCATCTGCAAAGGAGTAGCAAAGGCCAACAGGCATCCCTGGTAACACTGAACACTCCAGAGGACAGGAGAGATGGAGCAGGAGGAAGGGAGAGGCCCCGTGATTTCTGTCAGTGACCATCAGAGCTGGTCCCTTGCCTGCCCCTGCTGCCCGCTGACTTTGATTCAGGTTGGCTCTTTCTCCCAACGGCTTTCAAGTTCCTGGAATAGTGGATGTGGTGGTAGCCATGACATTCTCTTTTCCTTCTCCCCTCTTCCTTTTCAAGGACGTGGTGGAGACACGACCCCTTCGAGCTGGGAACTGTGAACGGAATAGTTGGAAGGACCCGGGGCCAGAAACACCACTTTGTGGGCATCAATGGAACCACCATTTGAAAAGAATGTCACTCCCCACCCCACCAGGACTGGAGAAGTAACCAGGCAATGAGGGAGAAGGCCTTTGGAAGGTGGTGCCTCCAGTGAGGCAGGGAAACGAGGGGAAGACTGGGGGTGCCCTGGGTAGGGAGGGTGGGTGCCTGCTCCTGCCCCTTGCCTGGCACTGGACAAAGCTGCAGCAAGGCTAAGGAGGGCTGAGAGCCATCTCCGCTTCTGCAGAGACCCCATGACAGCCTGCCCTGCAGCCCAAAGGTTAATTAAACAAAACAACCAGCCCTGGAGAAGAAGCAGGCAGTGCCCCTTTAGAATGCTGTGGCCCGTGCTTGGGCTTGAGCTCGGAAGTGACAAGGAGCTATGCCACTCCATGACAGCAGGGCCACAGGGTAGAAGAGGGCAGCAGATAGTGTCTGAGGTCAGGAGGGGTGTTGGGCAGAAGGAAGGATGATATGGGAACCATGCATCCAGAGGGAAGGGCAAGGTCCTTCGGCATGTCACAGCAAACTCACTACACTGGCATCTCGCCCATGGACAGGTGGTCTCTATAGTCCCCTATCAGTGAGTCTGAGGACACCCCTTGGTGGGTGGCTGTACCCTACAAAAGCCAGGCTGCGCCAGGGTGCAAGGCCAGCCATGTGCTGGAGGAACTGCGGCCACACACAGGGTGAGCTCCAGCCAAGGCAAGAGGTTGCCTCTCTGGTTCCTCCCAGGCCTTCAGGGCAGATCTGGCTGTGCGGCTCCAGGCCACCCGCTGTGTGGGGAGCACAGCTGGCCTGCCTGGAAGAGCCCAGCACAATCCGCATCTTTCTCACTTCATTCCTGTTGCCCCCAGGGACCAATGGGGCCAGCCCAGGTCGGTCCAGCCCTCAGCAAAGGACAGACCCACCCCCAACCCCCAAGAGCCAGCCTTGTTTACACCCTGACTTTGCTCCAGACCTGAGTGTGGCAGAATGCTGGGGAGAGATCTGAGGGGGCCTCATAGCCCTGCCTAGAAAGAAACCCACTCCTCAATCCCCTCCCAGGGCCAAAACTCTTCCAGTGAGGGTGGCAACAGTGAGGTTTGGGGGATGTCTCTACCAACCTTTACATCCTTGTCCCAGCTTTTAATGGGCTAGTACCAGGGTGGGCACATGGCTACTGGACTAGAGGGACAACTAAGATGGCAAAGGCCTCTCTCACATCTGAATAAAATCTCTGTAGATATTCTGTAGTAGGGCTTTCTATGGCTTTGTAGACACAACAAATATCCATCCACCCATTTACCCATTTGTCCATCTAGCTATCCATATACTGACATCCTGTGTCTCCCTTTTCCTACTCTGGCTCCTGCCAGACTAAACTTCCTTAATATACCTTTTGTTCCGTGAAGCTTCCATACTTTGACACAAGCTGTTCCCCATCCAAGCCCTCTCACCTGTCTAGTCTCAGTTCCGACATGACTTCTTCCAGGAAGCCACGGGCTGTCTGATGGTGATGCTCCTCGGTGCCCCCACAGCCCTGGGTTTCTCACATTGTAGCATTTATCCTGCTGGGTTGTCATTGCCAAGATGAGCAACTGGACGATTTATTGCATGCCTGCTGCATTGTGAGACCTATGCAGGCTACTGGGGACAGAGGTGAAGGAGAAACCATCCCCTCTATCCCCAGTTTGCGGGGACAGGCAAGTACCCAAACCACTGGCAGAAAGCAGTGGCCTCATTCACCCCTGTGGCTGACCCGTCGGCACTTTTACTTCAGCTTCATCACCATCATCGTGATCAGCACCACCACTTTTTAAACAGCTGTATTAAGGTAAAACTAAGGCATGACAAACAGACCTCTGTAAGTTGCACAGTTGGATTATTTCTGACATATGTACACACCCGTGAAACCATCATCAAGATCATTTCCATCTTCTCGAAAAGTCTCCTCCTGCCCCTGTAGCCTTTCTTCCCATCCCTCCCAGCCCACTCCTATCCCCAGGTAACCCCTGCTCTGCTTTCTGTCACTATAGATTAGTTTGCATTTTCTAGAGTTTCATATAAATGGAATCATACAGCACATACTCTTTTTTTGCCCTGCCTTCTTCCCCTCAGTATTGATTACTTTGAGACTGGTCCAGGCTGTTGCATGAACCAGTAGTCCGTTCCTTTTTATTTCTGACTAGTGCTCCATTGGATGGATGTACCAGGGTTTGGTGATCCAGGCACCTGTGGATGGGGATTTGGGTGGTTTCCAGCTTGGGGCTCCTCCAGATAAAGCTGCCCAGCATCTGCATGCGAGCTTGCAGCAGCCTTTGTGGGGGTGGGTGTTGTCATTCCTCTTATCACCACCTTTACCCTTGCAGGAGCTCCTCCAGTATGGGGGTGGCTGCTGCTAGGAGGATATCTGAGAGGGACAGGAGAGAAGTGAGGAGGAGTGAACACAAGCCTGGCTGGCTGCGGCCTGGCCCAGGCCCAGGGGCAGGAAGAGGAGGGGTCCGGCTGCCTGAGGCAGCTTTACACAACCTGCACACCCCATTAGGGGCTCCTGGCTGGTCAGTACCAGGGTCTCTGTCTGTACACAGCAGATTATAGAAAGCAGCTGTAGGGGTCTCTTCGCTCATGCCCTGTTCAGAATAAAGAGGTCGCTACTGGAACATTCTATTCCTGTGAGGGCAGAGGATGAGAAATCTCCTTCACTCTGCACATTGATACCTTTCTTTCCTAAAGTTATAACTAACATGCATGCACACATGCTCATGGAGAAGCAGAGGGACTGGGAAGAGAGACCCCTCAGACCCCAGCGCTTGGCTTCCTGGAAGGGAAGGTGAAATTGCCCTGAGGTCTGATGTCCTCACCTGGGAGCAGCTGCTCAGGCCTGACCTCAGGTGACTGGGGAGTTGCTGAGGGGACAGCTGAGATATTGAGGAGTTTGAAAAACCCCAAGTGTATCTGAGATGCATTTAATCCTGCAGCCCCAGCCCCTCCTTCTAGACCTCAGGACCAGCAATCCTTTGGTCCCGAAACCTCCCACATTGGCCCTCCCTGCCTTCGCCCCCCATTGGAGTTACCACATGGACAAGCCAGCCTTCGAACACCTCACTTGCCCTAGCTCCCTCTACCACAGGCCACCCTCTTCCCCATCTTCAAAGTGAGCCATTTTTGTCATTGGGCCCCACTCCCAAGGCCTTTCTTACTTTCTCCTCCTTCAACAAGGTCCCTTTGATCAGCTCAAGTCACTCCCTGAATCTGATTTGCCAACTTTATTCCTTTTCACAAGGACTGTGACCTGAGGTAACTCCCTTGCAGAGCCTCACAGAGGGAAAACAGGATTGTCAGGGTCTTAGAGGCTGCCTCAGTTTCCCTTCTTCACCTGCACCGTGAACTGGGTGGGGGTGGGGGTGGGGTTAGCATTGCTCTGTTTCTGACGGGCTCAGGCTGCTCCTTTAGAACAAAGGGCACAGAATCACCAGGGCTTAACAAAGAGAGAAGATGCAGGGATAAACTGTTCTGTGTCTTTCCCATCAGCGTGGGTCCCAGAAGCCAGGAAAGGGGCAGAGCTGGGGCCAGAACCCAAGCCTCTGACTTCCTCTTGGGTGCTTATCCCACCCCCAGATCAAGTCTGCACATTTTAATAAATGCTCTCCCTTGCTTAACATGGGGCATGGATAGCTGAGGGCCAGAGTAAGACAAATCAGTTGTGGGGCATGGGGTGTGTGTGTGGGGGGGCAGCTGTGATGGCACTACATAAAAACTGTCAGAATGGGTAAAATACAAAACTGGGGGGTGTCTAATCCCCAACACAAAGAACATAGTCTGACAGCCTAGGCAAAGGAAGCAGGCCCTGTAGTCTCTGGGGCCCAGGCTTCATGAACAGGGCCACATGGGAGCCAGTTCAGAAGAGCAGGCAGGGGTGACCTGGCCAGTGATGTGGGGGGCACTGCAAACAGCCCAGCTCCCTCAGAGAGATGGCAGACTGGGCCCAAGGCCACCCGATCTAGCTCCCTCTCCATCACCTGTGCCTCAGCCTTTTCTCTCCCTTCAGCTTTGATCCTCTGAGGGCTCCCCACATCCTTCCCCAACCTCTACCAAACCCTCTCCCCAGGTCTCATCTCTAGGAAATCAGAGGGTCAGCATGGACTTGTGTCTGGGCACCAACACTCCCCCTTTCCTCTTTGGAGCCGGCAACAGATCTTTATTGGGAAATGAACATCCTGTGCCCCTGCTACAGCCCTGCACCCCACCTCTTGGCCTCCCCTATAATCCAATCACCTGCAGCCTCTAAGACCCTTTGGGTGGGGCAGGTGAAGATATGGAAATATTATTGCCTTTGGCTATAAATACCACCAGGCCAGTGGCAGAGGTGGGGGTTGCTGAATATAGCACAGATCTGGTTCCAGATCTTGACCTGTGTGCATGTGTGTGTAGCAGCATCACCTTGGGAGCTTATTAAAAATATGTGTGCTGGCCCCACCCTGGAAACTGAGCCAGAGTGCCCAGGACATGACGTTAGAAGGCTTGTTCATATTTTTAACATGCCCTAGCTGATTTTAATGTCCTTCCCACGGCCCCACCTTCCCCTGAGTTGGCAACAAAGAGGTTGAGGGACAAGAGAGATTCACAAATCTGGCCATCAGTCCTTCCCCCCCCCCCCCCCCCCCGCCCCGCCCCCAGGCAGCTAGCCCTGGAGCAGCCCTAGCCCCTCCAGCCTTCCCTGGACCCTCCGAAGGCATGGAGGCCTCCTAGTTTCCCCCTCCTTACAGTCGGCTTCAGGGCCATCAGACCCACCCTGCCAAGAGGATCCCTCAAAGCCACAGTTCTCCTCTCTCAGGTTCACAGTCTTGGTCCTATGGGCTTTGCTTCCACCTGTTTCTCACTCTCATTTCAAAATGCGCATAAACCCAACAGCTTTAGACTCGGTAACTGGTGTCCCTGTTTTAGGTCTAACTTGAACCACTTTTGAACACAGCTTTTCTTGCCCTTTTTAATTATGGTTAAGATTCTCCTTCTAGCGATTCTAGATCAATATCCTCCTCGCCTCCCCCCGCCCCCGCCACACACACACACAACTCTCTATACCTTGTTCCCCAAGACCCTTCCCTCCTAGGACAGTGGTGATGGGTTTGCGTTCTCTACCAGAGAACCCACACAACCCGCACACCTCTAACCTGGTCAATGTCCTGCATCACTGTGGCCACCCCCACTGCAACAACCACCATCAATGTCATCTCCCTAGTTTTCATCACCATCAACATCACTGCTGTTTCCACCATCATGGTGATTTAGGCACCGTTACTACACCATCACCACCTTCACTCCATCACTGCCACCACCACCAGGTATCACCGCTTCCTTAATTACCAACACCACAAGCAACTTATGTCTGCCATCATTTTCTTCATAAAATGTGCATGGGTGTGGACTGACATCCCATCCTGACCTCCACTTGAACCTGACTTGTATTCTTGGTTGACGCCTTCACCTTGCAATGCTGCTCTTGTCCAAGAGCTCCCAGGGACCGCCCAGTCTGCCAAGGGTGATGGCACCCTCCCCCAGGGACCCCAGATCATCAGGGAAGACATACTCTCAAGACCTCCACACAGGAGAAGATCCTTCATTGGTTGTCCACAATGATGGAGACCCGGGAAGGAGATAATCTCTTAGGGAACCCCTGGACTGATGGTAGAGGAGTCTCCAGAAATGCTAGAGAAATTGCCTCAGGGATTCCCAGATTGTTGGGGGAGGCATTTCCTCAGGAAGTCTTCTCCCCATATTGATGGGAGAGCCTTTTCAGAGAGCCATGTTCTAACTAAGGAGGACTCTTCTTAGGGAAGCTTTGGACTAACAGGTGAAGGCCATCCCCTGGAGGAGGTCGGAGATTGCTGACAGGTGCAGAAGTACCGCGAAGAAAGGGGCAAGAAGAGAAGGGAGATGCTTTGCTGAGGCCGTCATTTGAGAAAATAGAGCTAAAACACATACCCAAAACCATACCAAAACATATCAGGTAGCACAGTGGAATGGACCTCGGGCCCGCTGCAGCTGCCAGATTTGGGTGACCAGTATGGTAAGGCCTCCTGTAGGAAGGGGTTCTGGGCTGAGTGAGTCCCTTGCAGCAGCTCCCTGTCCCCAGGCTCCGGCCTCCCCCATGATGACCCAGCCCATCTCCAGCCTGGGAGTGGCTGGCAGGCGTGTGCCAGACTCGCATTGTTTCCACAGCCGCTCCCTGTTTCCAGGTTGCATCCACCACGCCTTGCGCCAGCCCATGCCTGGCAGTTCCAAGTTCAGACCCAGGGCACTCAGGCCAGGAATGTGTGGAGACGTGCTCTTGGCCAATTCCAGTGAGAGTCCTCTTCCCGGACAGGGGAAGCGAGGATGGCCTGGAAGTTCAGGTGTCAGACAATGAGCTGGCCCCTGATCAGAAGACACCATCATTTGGGGACCAACACTGTCATTACGTTCAATTGTGTCCAACCATTCTTCCTAGGCCCTCAAAGTTTCACTTTGCCTTGTCCGGTTTCTTCTTCAAAGTCTCACTGGAAGCTTATTCCCTCCAGGAAATCACCCCTGGGCTCAAACTGTCGTGGGTTCAAATTCTTATGTGAGCTTGTAGCCATTCTGTTTCCCAGCTAAAGAATAACTCCAACTCTGAGCTCAGTCAGAGCCTTGACCTTGGCCTTATAGTGATCCTAACACTGACTATGGACAGACTCTAACCCTAATGAAAGGTACCCCCTAACCCTGGAAACTCAACTCCCAACTCTATCTGCTGCCTTTCAGAGAAAACCCATTGGATGCTAAGGAAAACCGGGTAAGAAATTATGGTGGCCTGCCTCAGCCCTCTGCAGTGGTTAGAGCTTTCACTCACAGTAACTGCTCAACAAAAAAGTGTGTGTGTGTGTGTGTGTGTTTTATTCTATTTTAAATATCCTTTCATCACAATTTCATCTCTTCTTCTCCAGGGAACAGAGAAAATAGGAAAAGGATCTCAGATTACATGGGGGAGGAATTCTCTGCTAAGCCTGGAGTTCAAAGGAGGACCACAGCCGCCTAGTGGGGCCCGGATGTCACTGCATCAGCTGTGTCCCTCCTCCCCTGCTCAGGGATGAGCTGGGAATTTGAGATAATGTGTATGAGAGGCAGCCACTAGGACATGTAAGACCTGTAGAGCTTCTTTTTATCACCTTAGACCAGGGGTCCTCAAACTTTTTAAACAGGGGGCCAGTTCACTGTCCCTCAGACCGTGGGAGGGCCGGACTATAGTTTAAAAAAAAACTATGAACAAATTCCTATGTGCACTGTGGGCCCGGGACGAGTCAGCTGCTAAGTAGGACAGGCAGCGGCACCCGGCGGGCAGGATAAATGTCCTCGGCGGGCCGCGTGTGGCCCGCGGGCCATAGTTTGAGGACGCCTGCACAGTGACCAAAAGGAATGGAACCCTCTCAATTCATCCCCACCCCACTCTCAGTCCAGTCCCTCATTCCCTCATTTCCACAGCCACCTGTCCCACCTTTGGGCCTCCTCCTGCTTCCTCTCATTCTATTGCCTCTCTCTCTCTCTCTCTCTCTCTCTCTCTCTCTCTCTCTCTCTCTCTCTCCATCTCTCTTATCTTCAGTCTTTCTCTTTTCTTTTCTCAGCAAAATATTAAGCATCCAGTAAACTGTAAAGTTAATTTTACCTGACATGATAGGGCTTCACAAGCTGATGCAAGCATGCGTCTTGCCTTTTTGACTAGTAACCTGAGCTGCACTTTCTCTTGTCTCTTTCACAGCAGAGTTTAGCTCATGGCAAAATCCAAAAATACCAGAGTAAGGAAGGCCTTGGAAATTCAGTGCTCTCACTTAACAAAGGAGGGACATTGAGACCCCATAAAAGGAAGGATATTTCTCTTGGCAGCCCAACCTGCTGATAATGGAGCTATAAGCCTGACCCATACTTTACCCCTATCAATACTGGGCCTTTTCTTCTTTAAAGAAATGTCTCTGGATCCATCCATACGAGTGGTTTCCACTGAATTTGACTTAGTTCCTCTGAGCCAGCAATGATATAAGAATAGAATACAGATAATTCTAAGAAACATGAAAACATATCTAGACCTGTGGATTCGGGTTCTCAATGTGGGAAAGGGAGAATGAGACCAAGTGAGTTGAGTCACAAGGAAAGAGGAAAATGATGAGACTTGGTCGAAATTTGCTAGATTGGGTGAACAGATGGACAGACCAACTGAGTTCTGAGTAAGATAATAATATGAGTACAGATGTCCCCTTCTCCGTCCCTCCCACTCACATAACCTGAGAGTCTCATCGAAATGATCAAAATACTAGAAATGTAGAAATAGGAAGTGTGTAGGATCACTGATCATATGGAAAAGTGCCATTCACATCCAAAAAAGCAAGGGGGCTTTTTACATGTAAAAAAATGAAGGAGAACAGCAAAGCCCATCAGCAGTAGTTCTGCCTGAGGAGCAGCACCCTAAAATGGAAGCGAGGAGAGAGCCTACAGGCCCCCTCTTCCTGATTTGGGGGAAGAGGGCAAAATACAGAGAGAGCTGAGAGCATATGGGGAGTGCACCATGTGTACTCCCTCCATATTACAGAGCCGCAGCCTGTGTAAGAGGCACTGGGAGGTTCCAGGGTTTGAGTGACAGCAACCTCCCACAGAAAGCCTGCAGGGACGTGGAGTTTGCCCTGGTAGAGTGGGCAATGATCCATGGAAGGCGGTTGGGTCCAGCTGTGGTTTATACCTGGAATGAAGGCCAGACCTAACAGGAAAATGGAAGTAGAAAATAGCTTCCCCAAACACTGAGCCAGAGTCCCAGACACGCAGTCCCCTGCTAGGACTGCTCACAGCTCTGCCTTCCTTCTCCCTCTGAATGGATTGTGTAAATTATTACCAGCCACCTCTCCAGCTTAAGATCTGGCAGCAGGATTTGGGTAGCAACCAAAAAAAGTGTGATAGGAGCTCAGAACAATTCCTTCACTGGTTGTACTGGCTGGCCTTGTTGCTTTGTCCTCAGCAGGAAGCCGGAGAACCCAGCTTGGACCAAAAAGATCTGCAAAAAAAAGCACCACAATCAAGATGCAGATGAAAAATATACTTTTATCAAATATTTAGTACAGGAAATATTTAGTTTCTTTGTGTTCTCAAATAATTCAATAAAATGCAAACTCTATAAAAAAAAGAGATAACAGATGAGACAATGAAATATTAGAGTGAGATGAAAAGAGTTTAAGAGGAAAGAGCAGTTTGATGATGGGGAAAGAGAGTAAGGAAACTAGAAATGCCATAGAAGAATTGAAATCTTCACTAGATATGAAAAGGGGAACTTGACACTGAAGAAACTAGAATCAATGAGGTGAAGGGTATTTGAGACGTTTTTCCAGAATGACAAGGAAAACAATAAGAAGATAGGATGCTTAAATGAAATTAGGATCTTCATGGACAGGAAGACTCAATATTGTCAAGATGCCAGTTCTTTCCAACTTAATCTGAAGATCCAATGCAATTTCAATCAAAATCCCAGTAAGTTGTCTTGTGGATATTGACAATCTGATTCTAAAGGTTATATGGAAAGGCAAAAGACCCAGAATAGCGAACACAATCTAGAAAGAGAAGAACAAAGTCGGAGGAGTGATACTGCCTCAGAAACAGACCCCGATCAGTACAGTCAACTGATGTTAGATAAAGGAGCAAAGATAATACAGTGGAGTAAAAATAGTCTTTTCAACAAGTGATGCTGTACTACTGGACATTCACATGCAAAAAGTGAATCTTGACACATATACTCAACTTTCACAAATGTGAACTCATAGACTGAAATGCATAATGCCAAACTGTAAAAATCCTAGAAGACAACATAAGAGAAAACCTAGATGACTTGACTTTGGCAATGACTTTTTAGCTACACACCAAAGGCATGATCCATGAAATAAATAACTGATAAACTGGACTTCATTAAAGTTAAAAACTTCTCTGCAACAGACACTGCCAAGAAAATGAAAAGATAAGCCACAAACTGGAGAAAATACTTGCAAAAGACAGTTGAAAAGGACTGTTTCCAAAATACACAGAGAATCTTAAAACTCACAAATAAGAAAATAAACAGTTTAATTTCAAAACAAACAGAAATGGACACCTCCCCCAAGAAGACATACAGATAACAAATAAGCATGAGAAAAAAAGGTTCCACGCCATATGTCATCAGGGAAATGCAAATTAAAGCAACAAAGAGATACCACCACACACCTAATAGAATGACCAAACTCCAGAACACTGACAATACCAAATGCCGGAGAGGATGTGGAGCAGCAGGAACTCTCATTCATTACTGGTGGGGATGCAAAATAGTACAGCCACTTTGGAAGACAGAAGTTTCTTACAAAACTAAATATACTTTCTCCATACAACCCAGTGATTGCACTCTTTACCAAAACGAGTTGAAGAAAACCTGCATATAAATGTTCAGAGCAGCTTCATTCATAGTTGACAAAACTTGGAAACAACCAAGATGTCCTTCAGTAGATAAATGGGTAAACAAACTGTGGTACAGTGAGACAATGAGATTTTACACAGTGCTAAAAAGAAATTAGCTATCAAACCATGAAAAGACTTGAAGGAAACTTAAATGTATATCACTAAGTAAAAGAAGCCCATCTGAAAAGACTACATAGTGTCTCGTTCTAACGATATGACATTTTGGAAATGGAAAAACTATAGGGACAGTAGACAGATCAGTGGTTAGCAAGGTTATGCTGGAGGAAGGGCTGAACAGGAAGAACACAGAGGATTTTTAGGGCAAGAAATTGTTCTATGATACTATATAATAATATGACATTATAATGGTGGATACATGTCGTTACACATTTGTCAAAACCCATAGAATGTGTAATACCAAGAGTGTGATATAATGTAAACTATGGAGTTTGGGTGATAATGACTTGCCAATGTAGGTTCAACTCTTGTCACAAATGTACCACTTTGGTATGGCTATTAATGTTGGGGGAGACTTTGGAGACAGTGGTATATAGGAACTCTCTGTACTTTCTGCTAAATTTTCCTGTGAACCTAACAGTGTTCTGAAAAATAAAGTCTATTTAAAAGGGAGAGAAGGAAGAGAACATGATATCATAAAAGGAAAGAACAGGGATTCAGTGTTCAGATAATTGATATTCCTGAGGAAGAAGTCAGAACCAAGGAAACCCATCACACAACAATAGAAATAAAACCTTTCTGAGTTTAAGAAAGACCTGAAAAGGAAGAAATACATTGGCTATACCCCCAATGAAATGTCCAAAATTCAAAGGTAAAGAACATCATGATGAAAAAGAAAGTAGGTTACTTATAAAAGAAAAAAGTCAACTTTGGACTTTTCTGAATGCAAAAAAAATAAGGGAGCAAGATATTAAGAGCTTTGAGAAAGAAAATCTGTGATTGGAAACACAAAACACACATCTATGTGTGAAGGGCATTGTCAGATATTAAAGATCTCAAAGTATTGCACCCATATACCCTTCCTAGAAGAAATATACTTGTTTCAAGCATATATAAGTCATAATCCACTTGAAGACAAAAGCCAGCCAATAAAGTACTCAAGAATGGGGAGGGTGTAAGGTCAGATTGACAGCAAGCACTGTTAAATAAAAATTTTGGATCTAAGTAATTGTGGTTAATATGGTTTAAAGAAAAATGACCTTCCCTGTCCAAAACTGGAGAGAAGATATCGGGGACCTAGATGGTCATTTCTATATACAGCTTCTATTCTAGATTCATTAATTCTTTAACCATAAAGAATTCCCTGAGCCATTAATATGCTACCTTGATGTAAGTGGCATCTACATAGGTATGTATATACATATGTAAAAATTCATTAAGTAATATATTTAAGATTTGTGTATTTTATTGCATAGAAGTCACACCTCCATTAAAAATAAGTAATTAAAATGAAAAGATAAAAAAATTCACTTCCAGCAAAAGCATCAGAACTCCAACCCCTGGGAAGAAATACCAGAAAATGTGTGCTCTTCAGTTGCCCATGTGACATCTCTGTATGAGTTAGAAAATTGAATCCTCTTTCTCAAGATCCTTTACTTCCAGCTCTTAAAAATTGTAGTAATTTCCCTAATTGGTTTGGCTCAGTGGATAGAGCATCGGCCTACACAGACTGAAGGGGCTCAGGTTTGATTCCAGTCAAGGGCATGTACCTTGGTTGCGGGCACATCCCCAATAGGGATTGTGCAGGAGGCAGCTGATCGATGTTTCTAACTTTCTATCCCTTTCCCTTCCTCTCTCTAAAAAATCAATAAAATATATCTTTTTAAAAAATTGTAGTAATTAATATTCATGCCTTTGATGACTATTGTTAAAGTGTATCCACTTAGCTATGGTACACTTGTGCAGTACACAGCCTACCCAACCCCTTCCTCCATAGCCTCTGCCTCTACCTTGAGTGGGAGCTGACTGCTGCTGGACTATTTTCTTGCCTAATTGGCTGAGTTCATCAATACTGGCCTATTCTTTATTTCAAACTTAACTTCTGGAGTAATTGGTAAATTTCTCTGCACAATAGAAATTTGCCATTAAGTTCCCCATAGGTTTAGCATAAGATTTCTTGTGCCCGGCTGGTGTGGCTCAGCTGGTTGAGCATTGTTCCATGCACCAAGAGGTCACCGATTCAATTCCCTGACAGGGCATGTGCCCAATTTCAGGCTCGATCCCCAGTAGGGGCATATAGGACACAGCTATATGCTGGATGTTTCTCTCTCTCTTTCCCTCTCCCTCTCCTCCTAAAATAATAAAAGATTTCTTGCTACAATTGCCAGAAATGAGTGGATCATCTCCACCTCTTCAATGGCTCATAAATCTCTTGTCTTCCTAAATCTATCCCATACATACTGGGGCCTGTTGGCAGGTAGGAGATGAGCCCATTGAGGTCACCCTGTCCTGTTTGTGACCAGGCACCTTAACATAGGAAGCAAACAAGCACACATAGTCTCCACAGGACCCCCGGGGTTTGTCTGGAAAGTCTACTGATCAGGAATGGGGATGTAGCTCCTCCCACTCCCCCAGTCCCCTAGGTCTGGCCTGGTGCCACCTGTCCCTACCTTACTGTTTGTCCTCTCAGGGCAGCTAATGTCTCCACTTTCTCTTTTTCTTCCTGAATTAATGATACTAACTACAATAATTCAAGGGCACATTTATTCCCATGAGCTGTAGGATTTTGTAGTATTTATTTCCCTTGATAGGTCTAAAGCCACCTTATTCTTATTATAGAAATTAGGCAATTTCTCTCATGGAATAAATGCAATTAACACATTTTAACAGCTCTCTCTTGGAAAGAGGTCAGTGGCACAAGAGCTTGTGTGAGTCTTCCCTTAAAGGTGAATGTTACAAATTGTGGCAAATAAAACACATGAGATGGGCAACATTTTTGTGAGAAGTTACTCGGCCTCCAACCATGCCAGTTTGTTCTATGCTGCTATTACAGAACACAGGAAGACTGCCCATCATTCTTAAATACTGCAAAAAAGTTAGGACTGACACTCAGGGTGGCCAGTCATTTCAGCCCCAAGAAAAGTCATGAGAAGGCTCAGCACACCTCCCCACTTTGAATCAAATGGCCAGCTTTGTGCCAGGTCATCTGGTCCCCCAAAATGGGAGGAGAGGAGAGATCTGCTTAAACCTTGTTTGAAAGAAGAAATGGCGGGGGGCGGGGAGGGAGAAAGCTTGCCAGCAGGTGGCTGTAGCAATATCTCAATGGGAACATTTGGGGTCACCTAGGACTTATTTCAAGTTCTTGGCCTCCTGGAATTTCCTCCTTCTTTCTTATATTAAAACATTGGCTCTCAGCTGGGGCAATTTTGTCAGCAGAGAACAAAATCTGGAGATATTTTTGGTTGTCACAACCCAGGGAGGGGGGTATTGCTACGGCCATCCAGTGAGTAGAGTCTAGGGATGCTGCTAGGTATTCTACCATGTGCAGGATGGCCCCCTCTCCCTGGGGATTATCCAGCCCCAAATGTCAGTAGTGTTGAGTTCGAGAGACTCAGTTGTAAATGAACCAGAATTACTTGGAGAATGGGTCGCCTCCGATGCGCAAGGGCGCCAGGGCTTCCCCTGGCCTCCCTCTGGCAGCAACTTGCTCCAGGTGGGTCTAATTGTGCAGTCTCTCCCCTCAGCACCTGACTGTGGCGCCAAACAAAACCTCTTGTGTCCCAGCGTATGTGTGGAGGCCTTTTCTCCTTCTTGTTGGTTATGGTCAGAAACCTTAAGGGCATTCCGGCACCTTCCCACATCACCTCATGCCCATTCGAGGGCTGGCAGGCCTCATGCCTGCCGCAGATGGAGAGGTGTTTGTGGCTTTGAGGCCATTTACGCTCCCACCGTCCGACTGACCTATCACACTTTCTCTCCATCAGAGCTCTCTGGCTCGAAGCAAGCACCCCGAAGTTAAAACCACAGCCCGAAGGCCTTCCCCTCGTGCCTCCAGGTTAGCCGATCCCCACACTTGGCCCTGGTTTCTGCGGGGCCTTTTCATCCATTAGGCACAGGAGATGTGGTGCCAAGGACTGGCAATAGTTTATAGGCTCATGAAAATATTTTAATTTGATCTACTTTTAAAATCAGAAGGAAAAAAAACAATATACTGCTAGTAATGATGCATAATAATTGAATTCATCTTTTCACTGATGCAGTTGTAAGTGTAGGTTTTAATATATTTTTTTTTTATGGAGGAAGAGGCCCATGAAGGCAATAGCACCTAGGATCCATGAAAGTCACAGCAAGGCACGAGTTTCCTGGAAGCACACACCCTCCACCACAGCCCCAGGGTCAGGGAGGCATGTTAGCAGGTGAATTCGGGTCATGGGAGCTGAAGGAAATCTGGCAGGGATCTCCCTTCCCTTTCCAGGAGAGACTCGAACTTTTAAAGAAATTGTTTATCTACTGAGGCCTGCTGTTTGCACCAGGGAATCTGTTAGACTTAACTGTAGTGAGTTGACATAACCCTGCATGGCCTCGGTTCTCTGTCTGAGGCATCCAGTGTCAGAGAGGTCTGCCCCCAGGTTGTAAATCAAGCTCAGAGAGCTGCCCAGCTTCCCTCCAACTTCAAGGTGGACTCCAGGGCCCCAGCAGCTCACATGGGCTAGTCCCTCCTCCAGGCACCAAATGTCCAAGAATTTGGCTTTTGTTCTGAGGACACACTTCTTGATGATGAGTTCATTTGTGCCACATCTGGGTACTGCCCTGAGTGTTAAAAAACAATAACGGGCAAACCTCCAAACTGTGCTCCAGATATGAACTTTCTTCCTAAGTTAGCCTCTGCTCTTCCCACACCAACTTGCATTTTACAGGGAAAAGGCAAGAAAACATAGTACATATAGAAAGTGAAAGTTACGAAGAAACAGAGCCCTAAAATAGAGCTGTAAGAAACATGAATGAAGTGTGATAAAAATAGGATAATAAATACAATCACATGCCAATCACAAACGACACGCCTATCCCAATGGAGCACAGAAATTTAGAGTTAAAAGGATGAGTGAAAGGATGCCAAATAAATGCAGAAAAAGGAAAAGATGGCAGAAGTCATGAGAATATCAAGCAAAAAAAATTTGATTGGACAAAGGATCCCTTGATAAATACTATAGGACACATCTGCTTCAGTACTCACAAACTTTATGCCCCTATTAACACACTTGTTGAACTTTAAAGAGCAAAATCTGCTGTGTATGCAAGGAGAAATTGACAGGAGCACGGCAGATTTAAGATGCCATGTTCCAATTTGACTAATGAAATAACCACAAAAGCAATATTATAGAGCATCTGGATGATATAGTTAATAAGGTAGGATTAATATGCTTATAAGCCTCACCTCCTACAAACAGAATACACCTCCCTTTCAAGCATTCATAATACATTAAAGGCGATCATATTTTAGGCCACAAAGAATGCCTCAAAGTAAAATCCTCCAAGTAGAAACTGTACAGACCATATCCTCCAACTACAACTCAATAAAACCAGATATTAATAACAAAAGTTCAAGTAAAAAATTGCAACTACTTAGGAATTTACATTCAGTCTCCTGAATAACTTTTAGGGTAAAGAGGAAATCAATTCTGCAATCACAGGTTTTTAGAGAAATAATGATAATGAGAAAGTCAACATATCCAACTTTATACATACCATATGATCACTATTATGTTAAAAAATTGTCATGGCAAAAGAATGGAAATGAAATGCATCAAAATATTAACATTGAATGTCTCTGGGTAACATTGAATGCCTGTTGGGTGCTGGGGACCATACACTGTTTCTCGTTTTGTATTCCCACCACTTGGGAGGTAAAAATTAATGCCCACTTTTATAGGTGAGGAAAAAGAGGCTGGGAGTGTGTGATGCTTTGGAAAACATCACATACTTAATGAACACAGCGTCAGGATTAAGACCAGGTCTGACACTACACACCAAGGACTCTTCCCTCTGCCACACTTCCCTGCACTGGGGGCCTCATTTTCTCCAAGTCAAACTAGGAGCCAAAGCTGGTTTCTGAGGCTCCTTCCATTCAGTCCTCTGGACTCTAAGAAACAGGAGAGAAGGCAACCTAGCACTCAGATGGATTTCATTCTAGCTGAGAATATAGGTTTACAACTTGGGAGAATGCAACAATTGGTCCACCTGGAGGGGAACATGAATCACATGGGCTGGATAGGAAAGCCCCCATCTAATCTTATAAGACCAACATTTATTGGGTACAAACTGTATGTACTGGCATTGGGCACGTGACAGGTGGCCATCAGGGATATGGAGAACAAGTGGCCATCTGCCCTTGGAGAGAGAAGCTGGGATAGCTCCCAGTAACTGAGTAAAATGCAAGATACACTGTGGCCAGAGCCAGGTGGAGCCTCTGAGGGTTGGAGGAAAGAGGACAAGAGGTGCCCTTTGCAGGGTGGATTGGGACGGAGAGGGGGAGGTGCTTCCGCTAGACAAGTGACATGGACAAATAATTAAATTAACCTTGAAATATTGAAATAATTGAGCACACCTCTGACTGTTCATAACCCTGAATAGCGTTGAGGTTGGTTGCGCTTTCATCCTGCTGGGAAGGTCAGACGTCTGGATTGTCTTGTTTCTGGGTAAGGCCATGCTCTCACCATCACAGGGATCTTGGCTCATCTCCTGTTCACCTTCTCAAAGACACGTGCAAAGAATGGGGTGTTTCTAACATCCCCACCGTCTCCTCTTCTTTCATGTATCTTTACCACCCTTCACATCACAGAGTGCTCTAGATATTGTTAGTGTTGGAGGCATACTTTTTCCCTTATTTTTATTGTTGACACTAGTATAGATGTCCCCATTTGCCCCCTCTTTTTACCTCCACCCAGTCCCCACCCTCCTTCCCTCTGGCCATCACCTCACTGTAGTCTGTGTCTGTAGGTGATGCATATATGTTCTTTGTCTAATCCCTGCACCTTCGTTCATCCAGTCCCCTCTAACCCCATCCCCTCTGACAGCTGTCAGTCTGTTGCATGTATCCATGCCTCTGGTTCTATTTTGTTCCTCAGTGTATTTTGTTGATTCAATTCTACATATAAAGTGAGATTATATGGTATTTCTCTTCTTCTGACTGACTTATTTCTCTTAGCACAATAATCTCCAGGTCCATCCATGCTGTTGCATAAGGTAAGAGCTCCTTCTTTTTTACGATTGTGTAGTGGGGGAAAAAAAAAGCTGTGGTATATTTACACAATAGAATTGAGGCACAATTTTAAAAAATAAACATTTTGGTGACACACTTGCTGGGATTAAAATATTCCAAACATCTTGTGAACGTGTTGATAGCTGAGAGTGGAGTTGTGGGGGTGCCTCTGGCCCTGAGCCCAGCTCCTGGACCTTGCACTTCAGAGGTGAGACCTTCCCCCAGCCATTCTTATCTTCTCAGCTGCTTTTGAGGGACCAAGACAGACCCTGTTTCCCCAACAGATGGCAGTGCTCCAAGGGCAGGGACTGTGACCCCGGTGTCTGGGGCACCTGAGGAGGCTGTGTCTGTATTCTCCCACACTCGTTGGTGTGGTTTCACCCACGGCTCCTGACATTTTGGAGAACAGACTTGGCATTGCAGCACGAAGGCTGGAACATTAGCTTCATGGAATGTCAGCGATCCTCTAGCGAGTTTCCCAAGCACCAGTCCATAAACAGGCAGCAGGCCAGGCAGATTTTTACTGGTCTGCACAGTTTTCCCTGCCCCGCATTTCTTTCTTCCTAAACCTTAGAAACTGGAGCACATCCAAGTGGTCCCCAGCCTCCACAGACATAGCAAGGGGTATGCCTGAGACTCCTGTGGGGCTGGGCACTTGTGTGGCATTGTTGTCTTGATGCTGAGCCCAAAGCCTGTCTCTTCCTCCAACCTGTCTAAGAGCCTGTGGTGGCCACCCATTCACCTCTCTCCTGCCTATAGCCGCCAGCACAAGTCAGTTTGCCTCACCTACAGAGTTCTCATAAGCTGTTGCCTCTGCCTGATATACCCTTTCCCTTGTCTATTAGGCAAACCCCTATTCACCTGGTATCACTTCTTGTGGGAATCTTCTCCTGATCAGCTTCCCTTCTCTGAGGCTCAGTTGGGTGACCCTGTTCTGTGACCCAGTACACTACCCACCCCTCTCACTGCACACACACTCACTACACATACACCCAGACACACTCAGCCTCTGTGACTGTGTGGTGTAGCTGCTCTGTCTTCCCCAGCAGACCATGAATTCCTTGAAGGCGGCCTCCTAGGCTCCCCCATCACTGTGTTCTCAGGACCCAGCAGGGTGCCAGGTAAATGTTCACTGAGCGAATGAATTGGTAAATAGATGAATGGATAGGTAAACAGATGGATGGTTGAAAGGGATCTGGATCTTGCTATTTATGCTCCAATGGATGGGGATGGGAGCAAGAGTTTCTAGCTAAGTCCTACTCAGGATGGTGTGTCCACCCATTTTTCGCTACTTCGTGCTAATTGAAAGCTGTACTCTGCATCAAAGTTGAAAGATTTGAGGATTACATGCTTGTTTCCTCCCCTTTGTCCTCTCCAAGAGGGCGTGATGGCAGCAGGAGGGCTACGGGGAGAATTCAGGATTTGCTTCTGACTGTCTTGGTCCAGAAGTGCTGTAGCCCTCTTGATAACTGTCTCCATATCCAGACCTGTGTGTGTGTGTGTGTGTGTGTGTGTGTGTGTGTGTGTGTGTGTGTACAGATGGCAAGGAGTATAAGGACATGGAGAGGACTCCACACCATCTTTATCTCCCACGCTGTCTTCAGGCTGCTGTCAACACTTAATCATCAGTCCACCAGGCCAGTTGTTTCATTTGCTGTAGCCCAAGTCATCCCAGGGTGGATAGCCACTCCTGGAAGCTTGAGTGCAGATCACAAACATAAACACACACTCACACATATTCACATACTTGTCCATACTCACACTCATTCAGGCACACACATATACCCTCATACTCACTAATGCTCACACACAAATGCACATATTCATATATTCCCACAGGTATCTTCTGTTTCTAATCAATTGAAAGTCAATGGTGATCAAAGCACATGGCCAGAATCCCTGTAATTCACAGTGTAGCATTCCTGGTGCTGCTGGGTCAAGAACAGAGCAGGGCCTCCAATCTCTTACCTGCAGTGACCTGACTCCTGGCTGATGGTCCAAGGGACTTCAGGCTCCCACCTCAGTCCCCATCATCTGCTCCCTATGTCTCCACAGTGATGGGAGAAATGCCTCCATGACAGACACAGTTAAATTAACACACGTCATCTTTTTATATGTTTTTAATAGCTTTATTGAAGTATAATTCACATGCCATAAAACTCACTGTAATGCAATGTCACCAATGGTTTTAGTAAATTCATAAAGCTGTGCAATCATCACAGCCCAGTTTTAGAAGATCCCCATTAACCCCCATTAAGTTTCTCACATTGGGGAGGTTTCTCTCTTTTCCTATTTAATTGAGCCTTTTCATCACAAATGGGAGCATATTGTTTGGGGTGGAGGAGAAGTAATGAGATTCTTAGTTATTTATACCTTAGTGTGGATTAATTTAATGGATTGCTTTTATAAATTCATTTAATTCATTAAACAATTATTTAGCACTCTTTCCACCATTGTCAAGGCTGGTGGGAGCCTGATGTCCCTTGGCTCCTCAGCCAGGAAGTGGGTCATTCTCCAGTGGCTCTGCCTTGACTCATGTCCTGCTCTGAGACAGCTCTACTAGGAAATCCCACATTTGGAACAGAGGTAGATATTAGGAGCCCATTTCCAAAGAGTCAGATTTTTATAGAGACAATATAACAGTTACACAATCACCATGACACATTCTGGAAAGCATTCAGTGGGTTAATAAAGGTGCAGAATGACAGTGCTGTGAAATTTAAAGGGTGGAATGGTCTTTCAGGGCAGGGAGAAGGCAGTGGAGTGTGAAAGTCTTTGAGGGTGGGGTGCTGAGGGTCAGGAGTCAGAGGGTGAGGAAGGGGGACAGGAAGTGTGATGGGGAACATCGAGCCCACTTGGACATTGTGGTGAGGGCCACTATCCCAGAGCTCCTCCTGAGGGACCAGCCATCCAGCCATTTCCCCTGCTTCCTCGAGGGCCTCAGAGGCCCTGGATGCATAGCCAGCTCTGGTGGGCAGCAATGTCTACTCAAGAGGAGGCTGGACAGAAGGTTTACCTAGCCTCAGATCAAGACAGGATTCTCCTCTAGATGTTGTCACATGGCAGATGTGAGCCATCTCCCTTTGAGCATGACCTGACAAGACCCACTGCCATGGTCCCAGAGTTGCCCCCAGCCAAGCCAACTAATCCTTGCCACTTCTTCCTTCAGTTCTCTCTCTCCTTCCAGGACTTTATTCCATCTCATTTTATTTTTTTCTGCTATCCCTTGCCCCTACCCTTGATGTCAGTTCCTCTTTCCACAGTGCAAGGGAATTTTGGCTGGAATAATCCATAATATGTGGTGGGCCTGGGGGGGCATCCAGAGGTCGCTGGAGCTGGGAGGGCCCCAGGCTGAGCAATGTGTCACTGCCAGGGCTTGGCAGGGGCTGAAGCCCTGGGGGGGGGGGGATTGGGAGGCCTGGGAGTGAGAGACAGAGGGTAGTTGGGAGGCCTGGAACCTGCCAGTGGGGGTGAGGAAGACACTTGAGTTTGGAAGGGAGAGCCTTGCTGGTCATTTCCTGTCCAAGCTCCCAGGGTCTTTAGTGGGGTCTGCTGGCTTGTAAGGTGCCACCCTAGCCAAGAATTCTTTCTTTTCTTCTTTTTTTAAACTAAATTAAATATAGAGGGACTGTATCTCCATTTCCATGTAGCCAAGTCTGAGCCTCGGCTGATCCTGGAAGTCAACCAGGTACGTGGAAAGAGGAAGAAGCAACAGCCAAAGAAAATGAAGTGATGCCTTGAAGGCCAGATGGAGGCCATGGACAGGGATCAGCAGGAGGCCCTGGACTGGGGGAATAAGGAAAGGGGAATCTGTCTGGCCTCAGAGTAGAGGGACAGCCCGAGCATGGGTGACCTTCATGGATGGAGATTCCTAAGGCTCTTAAGGGGCCCTGAGGGAGCAGGAAAGTCTCTAAGTTTGGTGGAGGGAAGGAGGGAGAAGGTGGTGGACTGGCTTGGTGAGAGGAGGGGTCATTCAGTGCATGTACCTGCTCCCTAGTCTGGGGTCCCTGCTCATTCTAGCCTAGAGCTCACTTTGGCCAATAGCTCCTTACTCTTACTTCCTCTTGCTCCCATCTCCTCATGCTTGGCTGAGTCTTCCCTTGAGGAATGTTAGACCTGGGCCCCAAGAAGGAAAATATGGTGGCAGGGTGGAGGAAAAGGAGAGTATACTCACCCACAGCTTTTCTGCCTTTAACCATCACCCTTCTCTCTATGCCTGCTGCTTCTGCGTTGGGTGGGAGCCCTAAAATTCCACAAGGGCAAAGCCCCCTAACCAATCTTGCTGCATGTACTCCAGGACCCCTCAGAACCATTCCCCACATCACAGAGTCATCTTCCTTCCCTTAGATACCAACCCCTCCCCAAGAGTAAACCCATCAATGTTTTTTCTCAAGTCTCAGGATCCAGTCCAAGTTCCTAAGTGTGTCCCCAAAGGTCCTACATGACCAGGTCCCCTCTTACCATCCCAAATAACATGACACTACTGACACCCCACCTTCCCAAGTTCTTGTACCCACTTCTCACCACTAAGTTCTCTGAGTGTCCTGCACTCTCCCTGCCACGACATTGGCTGCCCTCTCCACCAGGACAGTACCCTCCGCCATGCACCTGGTTAACACCTTTTGTCCCAGCACCAAGGACAGCGCCTGGCACAGAGCTGGTGCCAATAAATAATGATGAAGGAATGAGTCAGATTCTGTTCTCCCGCCCTTCCCTCCGGCCCAGGCCCAGTGAGGCACCTCTAGCTAGGTTAGGCTTCCCTAGATTTTATCACAATATATTAAAATAGCCTGACCATTTATGTAAATGGTAGGATTTAGCATCTTCATTAATGTACTTTTTCATTCAAGTATTTCTTTTTCTCCCATGCTTTCCCTTATTCAAGCTAGATTATAAGGAATCTGTGCCCTCAGGAAGGGCTGTTTTAGTAGAATGACAGAAATAGATTTTGGAGAGTTCAAAACATAGACCCTGAGAGGATGAAACAAATGATGAATATAGTAGGGTGCCCCAGATTAGGGCAAAGGGCGTGAAAGGGAGACATGAGGAAAGGAGGGAGGTCCAGATAGGAAGGAAGGCACTGCACCCCGAGGAACAATGTGTTCAGGGGTACTCTGTGTTCACTCAATCACCACCCAACTCATCCAGGGTGGAACCCCAACAACACTGCAATATCTCAGGGTATGTGGGGCTCTGAAGGGAAACGTGGGGATGGGATGCTGGGGAAGGAAAAGCTCCCCACACCCATTTAACACTTGATGAAACAGAGCCTATTCAAGATGGAGGGCCATGCAGAATAGTAGCCAAGAAAGCACAGCCGGCTATCTTCATCTCTCTTCTACACTTGGTCAGGATCCCTAGGCCGGCTGTGTCCCAACTCATAACACACTCCCTGGTACATTGTAGGGCTCAATAAATCTGTGGCAGATATTCTCCCCCTCCCTTACTAATAGAACCTCAAATCTGTTCAGGGAAACACTATGATTTATTACAAGTGTTCAGCTAGAATCCTGTGCAGCTAGGGTGGCATTAAGACTGTGTTCTGGATAATAAAATGTAAGTGGGAACAGCAAAAGGTGTGGATGTAGAGAGGAGTGAAGAACTGGAGCTAATGATTAGAAAATATTTGCTGAATAAATAAATGTTTAGTGCCCATTATGTTCCAGGCATCATCTTAGGTGTTTCGTGTTCATTAATCATTTCATTTAACCATTAAGGAGGTTTTATTACATTTACTTTGAGATTGAAAAAAAAATGATTACTCAAAGAGGTTAAGAAATATATCACTTGTGAAAGGGTAGGGCAGGGTCTCAATCCTGGTTCTTGTGGTTCCAAAGTCCATGTCACCCGTTACATCATGTGTCTTTACTTTTCTCCTCAAGCCTTCTGGGAAAGCATGGGTGTCTGCCTTGGGAAACCAACACTGGAAAGAATGTCAGCTTCGTGTCTTGTCACTGCAGATCTGACTGCAGGCCAAGTAGGCTTCAACGTATGGGGGCAGGTAGGCATAGAAAGGCTCTGAGAATCCAGGCCGTGTAGGTTACAAGCAACAAAAATTAAGTCTGGCTGATTTAAGCAGAGAAAGGCTATTCAGGAGACAGGTGGAAGCACAGCCCAAAGCACAGGACAGAAGGGATCCTGCCACCTGCTGGCCCTGCATGCTGGGCACCACAATAGCCACGACTACCGCTGCCCCTTCAAACTGAAGACCATCAGACTAATTCTCTCCTGTCCTGAGTTTAAAGTCTAGGCAGGGTGCCTCCAGTTAGTCCAGCTTGGGTTAGATACCCATGTCCCAACTGTCCAGAAAGTAATTGGCTTCAGCATTTATAGTGAGATATGGGATCTGTCTTGCACCAGGACTCATTCGATTAGGAATTCCTCCAAGCACAGGAAAAAGGTTCAGAGGCTAGGAAGCCAACAACAAAAAAATAAAGATAAATGTCCCTTCACTGGCTCAGCCAGCAGCCAGCAGCTCGTGCAGTCAGTGTGTGTGAAGGAAAAGGAGGCCTGCCCCCTGGATTTACAGCCCAGCTCATACATCTCTGGGGGTTGGGCAGTGGAGAGGCAGTGAGGCACAGAGCTGGAGCTGGATGTTCTGGCCTCCAGTCCTCAGCCCTGCCCTGGGCTGAGGGGTGCTGTCAGGAGGGCTGCTGTTTCTTCTGCCCTCCAGGGCTTCAGGCTGGGGAGAGAGAAGTCTCGCCCACAGGAACCTTCCGGAGAATAGCATAAGGCAATTCTAAGCCTGTGAGTGCTATTAAGACTTCAGAGGAGGGATTGGGAATGTCAGGGAGGGTTTGACACTAAGCTGGGCATGGAGTCTGATAAGAGGAGTTTCTTGTTCTATCTCCTACTGAGATGGGCCAGTTGTCCCCCTGGGCCGGCCAGCTTTCTCCGGTGCCAGGGAGCAAAGGAGGATAGTGGTGGCCTGTTCAGACCCAAGCACAGCTATCATGAACTTCATAGCTAGGAGCCCTCTAGGTGCTGGAGAGAGCATGGACTTCAGACCCTGGTCCTATCTCTTCTCTCTTAGAACAAGTTACTTCATAGATGTGAGCCTCAATGTCCCTATCATTAAAGTAAGCATAATAGTGGTACCTCCTTCAGAGGTTTGCTGAAGGATTGCAATGAGGTACCAGGTGTAAATGCTGAGAACACTGTCTGTACATAACAATACTATATAAGGGTCAGCCCTGGAGCGAAGAAGGAGGAGGAGGAGGAGGAGGGGGGGGGGGGAAGAGAAGGAAGAGGAGGAGGAAGAAGAAGAGGGGGAAGAGAAGGAGGAAGAGGAGGAAGGCAATGCAATGAAAAATATAAATGCTCAATAAATGCTAGCTCCTTTCTTCTTTCCTTTATTTTGGTTCCCCTTCCCACTCCCCAGGTATACAGTGTCCTCAGGACTGCCCCTCCCCAAGAAGGGGGCTTGCTGTGGTCATAACCACTGCTCAGGTCTCTGAGCAAGTAATTGAGGGTATGTGGGGAGGGCAGAGAGAAGAGGAAGGATGTACACCCTCACCTACTCTTAAGTCCTGCAAAGCCCAGTAGAGGCTCCTCAGCTCCCAGCCCCCTGGACTGAGCCAGGGCTCCCTGTGCTGGCTTAGGTCTCATCCCTCCTGCATAGTCTGTTCCTCACACAGACTGGGAGTCCCTGGTGGGAGGCCATGCCTGTTACCTGGTTGAGCCAGGGCTGAGGGTGGAGATGGGTTCTCAGAATGGTGGAAGGCACTGACCACAGCCTTACCAGGGGTCTCATGCCCCCCTGCCTCCTCTTCACCTCCCTGAACCCCCAAGGGAGAAGGGGGCACAGGCAGGGAGCTTAGGGCAGGAGGGAACACACTTTGTTTCACCCACTGTAGAGACTCCCAGGAGCTTCAGAGCCCTTAGCTCTAATAGTCTCCAACTGAGCTGGGGGTACTACCCCACTCTTCCCATGGGCCTCTGGGAAAGTCCCCCCTCTCTGACTCCCCAGGCAGGCACAGCGTGTCCCCAAGTTGCTGGGGTCAAGACCTGGACCCTGCACCCTCTAGTCCCCCAAATGCAGTCCCTAGGCAATCGCATCTTCTCTCCCAACTCAACCGCGGAACAGGCTTGGGACAGCCCAGCCTTTCCTCGCTCCCTCCCGCCTCTCAGTCCCCAGCACAGAAGCCCCGTCAAGGATCACTGCAAAGCACCACGTGGAGATCTAATCTGGGGCGGGGGCGCCGAGCAGAGGCGGGGTGGAAGGGGTCGACGAGAGGAGGAAATTAATGATTAAATAATGGGTTCCAAATGTAGCGGCTCCGAGTGAAATCCCCAGCCGCAAGCCGGCAGGCTGCACGCTCTCGGCCAGGCTCCAGGAGTCCTGACGAGGCCTGAGCAGGCGGCAGAGATGCTGGTGGAGGCGGGAGGCGGGCGGCTCCCCCCACGGTCAAATGGTCCCGGCCCGGATGCGGGGTCAGTGGGGTACCCGTGGGGCCCTGGTGATTCCTGATGACAGGTGGGAGCCCTGCCACTTGGAGTGTGGCTGCTGAGCCAGCGGGGCCCTTGCAAGGGACAAGGCAGTGGCGGCTGGGCCAGGCGGGAGGAAGTCTTGGCCTGCAGCTTGACCAGGCCTGCAGCCACTCTTGGCCTCCATACCTGGCACCCCTATCCCCATTTCATTCCATCCCTTCAACGTCCTGGCTACCCTGAATCTTAGCTCCTCCTAGAGGCAGCCCACGCTGGGTGAATCCAAGAGGAGAGGAAGGGTCCCCAGCCCAGACCATCATCATTCCCACCTTAAATCTTCCCTATGATTGCATCCCCTTCCTATGTCCCACTAGGATGTGCGCCCTTTATATGGGAAGACAATTCTCACACTGAAACTCTGGTTTTGCCTAGAGCAAATTCCTTCTCACTGTGCCTCAGTTTCCCTCTGAAGGAGGGCTGGTTCCTCTATTGCACTCTCCTGAGAACTAGGACCCTTTTGTATGGTTCTCCCTCTGATCCCTGTAAACCCCTCAGGGGCAGGGAGGGTTTGGGAGCCAGCACCCCTGGACTCTGGTTTTCCACCACCAGAGAAGACTGCCATGCACCCTCACCACACCTCCTTCCCGTAGGGGGAGGGCCCAGGTCTGGGAAGCCTGGGACAAGCATCTTGGCCCCAGGGCTCCTCTCCCCCTCCTCTGGAACCCTGCTTGGAGCCTGAAATTTTCCACACTGAGTCTTTGGCTGCAGACGCTGGAACTTTTGCAATTTCCTGACTTGAAAACTGCTCCCCCATCCTACACCGCTCATCGTGTCCGACAGGTCTTGTGGGTTGGTCACCTCAGCAGGGGGGCTTGGAGCCCAGACTGTTGGGAGCAAAGCCTAGGTCTTCAACCCTGACATTGAGAAGTGCACTCTTTGGCTGGAAGCTCCCATGCCACCACCATCTGCAATCATCTGCCAGGCTCACTAAGGGCCTCCTTTGAGAAGGACCGGCTTAACGGCCCGGGATCAGTGGGACAAGAAGGAAATCAGTCTCTAGGTAAATGAGATTGAACTCCGTTCTACAGAAGAGATTTTACTCTGGAGTTAGGGGTCAGTGCTACCTTCCAAGACCAGGTGAGGGAATGCCGTATCTGGGCCCAGGAAGTTGACACACATAGCTCTGCAGAGCCTGCGACCAGGCCAGCACTTGGCAAATTGGAAGGCAGGAGCCCACCCCGCTCCCAGCAGGTTTGTATTGCTGAAGCTGTCACACGCCCCCGCCCCCCGCCCCGTCTGCTTCAGAATGCTGCCAGGCTGACGGTAGCCCTGCAGGAGCCGCAGGTAAGAGCAGAGAGGGAGCAGTTATGCGCTTTGCCCCACAGGGCTGGGCCCTGTCCTTTTCCCACCCCCAAGGCTCTCCTGTGTCCTCTGGGGGCTGGCCCAGGCCCACAGTGGACCTTGTGTCACACCCACCGTGCTCTGGGGCACCAATCATGGGTCACTTTTACGGACTTCCATTTTCTACTACTCTGGAAAGATATGCCAAATAAACACCAGACCGAATAAGCCTGAGGCCTTCCTCGCCCCAGGTCCCCCACACCGCCTCATCCAAGATCCACACACCATCCGGGATTGCGCGTGCAGAAGAATTTTAATAAAAACAAGCAATTCACAAGGTCTGGCGGGGCAGGCCGCCTGGCCGTGTAGAGTCAGTGCTATTCCTGGCCTGGGAGGCCAGGAGGCTCTCCGAGGAACAAGCGCTCCCAAGACAAATACAGAGCAACAAGCAGGCTTTGTCTTCTCTCTTTGATGATGCAGTGTCCAGGCTGGGACTTAGCCACACAGGAAGTGTTGGGGGGGGGGGGGGGTACTAGGAGGGAGGGACCCAAGCTGGGGGCTGCAGTCCTTCGGGAAGCTCCCTGAGGGTGGGCATTAGGGTAGGTGTATTGGAGCTTATACATTTTTTTTTGGCTTTGCCACCTGTCTGGCATCCTGTTGTCACTTCACTCAACGCCTTCCTACACAGTTCAATCAGGTGCCTGCTATCCCCAACATGAAAATCAGTCACTAAGGGCCCCAAGCCGTGGCACAGATGGGGTGAAAACAAAAATCAAAAACAAAACTGAAAACTTTTAATCCCTTGGTTCTGTGGAGATGGATCTTTTCCAAAGAGGAACTTAATTAAAGACAGAAAAAGACTAACATAAACCAAGAAATCACACACACATGTGAAAAGTGCTATGACGGCCCTGGAGTCCTGGCCTGGGAGCAGGGAAGTCTGGGCACAGGGCTCTGGGCCCCCAGAAGCGGGGCCTGCGAAGCTGACCTTGTCACAGCATTTCCAGAGGCCCTGGGGCTCTCAGCCTTTCTGATGGTGCCAGCCAGGCAGGCTGGTGGCCCCTTTGGGGGAAGCTCAAATCTTCCCAATAACCACTTCCCAATAACCATCCAGACCCAACTGTCAGGACCTGGAACTCCACCTTGGGACAAGTTCTTTCATTACCCATTTTCGGGGCAATGAGGGTTGATACTCCCTGGTACTAAACAAAGCCCAATCTGGAGAAGTGGCTGGCCTTCCTCTCATGTGGAACTTACTTTCTTTCTTTCTTTCTTTCTTTCTTTCTTTCTTTCTTTCTTTCTTTCTTTCCTTTCTTTCTTTCTTTCTTTCTTTCTTTCTTTCTTTTCTTTCTTTCTTTCTTTCTTTCTTTCTTTCTTTCTTTCTTTCTCAGCAAAACAGGTCTATTTTTGTGGTTTTAAAATTTGACAAATTTTCTTTTTCCCAATCAGTTCAGCGCACTGTGGCTTTGGATATGAGCTAGCTCTTTCCTGAAAGCTCTCCCAAGCCCCTTTTGCTCCCCTTTCTGATCTGACCTCAGTCTTTTTAGGTTTTGACATTTGACTTGTCTCCTTCCAAAGCTCTCACCTCACCCCTCAACCTCTTGCTCAGCTTGGGCCGGTGGTTCTCCCTGTAACCAAAATGTATGGTTCCCATGATCACAGGGCTGACCTTGCCCTGGGAACACACCTGCCCCCAGTCAGCTTGACCTTAGGTTCTTGCATCTGGGCAAGATAGTCCCAGATAGTCCCCTTCCAGGTTTACTGGGACCCAAAAGAGAGGTTGAATGAATGAATCAATGCATAAATGAATATCTGATTAATGGTGAATCCTATTTTGCCTTCACTCACTAAGGCCTTTCCTAAGTGCCAAGGCAGAGTCCCTCACTCCATATTAACCCCTTCTTCATAACTCTTCCACATTAGTGTCCAATATTGCATATAGGTTAAACTAATATTGCATATTGATTCTTTCCAGGACCTGTTTACCTTTGCATCTTCCTAACATTTAGAACAATATTCCTGGCACATAATAGATAAATGTCTATGGAATTAGTAACTGTGATATAACTTTGAGTTTTCTCAACCTGGGCTATCATCCTTGTTCTATCTTTTGCGTCCATCTATGCCTCTCACATCGAAGCTTAAGCTCTTTCTCTTTGCTTTCCTCACCATGATCGTTCAAGATTCCCATGGAAGCATTTCTCTTAGGATCTAGGTGATAAGAGCCTCTGCTCTCTGTGAGCTTCTCAACAACAGTGGCCTTACATTTTTATCTCAGTGTCCCCCATCATAGCATCATGCCTGGCATGATAACTGTTGGATGAATAAACAGAGAAAGACTGATTGAATGTCTGAGGTAATGAATTAACACTTTTTATCTCAGAGCTTTTGGAAATCTCATGGCTACAGAATGGTCACTATTATTCAAGATTCCTCTCCCTTTCATTTTTCTAATTAATTTCTTCTTGCCTATCAGAATTAAGTTCAAAAGACTATTCCATTTCCCTCTGTTACTTCATCAACCATCTGGAAAATAACTCTTCTATCCTCTCTCCACTTTAAAGTCCCCTCTCCCCGCACAGAAGGCACACTGGGTTCAACCTGGTAATAGTTAGGATAAGCTAGGTCATGCCATAGTGACAAATAACCCTCAAATATCAGTGACTTAAATAGTAAAGGTCTGGGTGACTCTCCAGGGCAGAGTCTTCCTTCTGTGCAATGTCTTAGGGTCACACCCCCCTCCGCCCCCTTCATATTAATGTCTGCTAGTACTTCCACTGCTACCTCAACAAGTAAAGAAAGGTGGAGAGTTGAGCAGGACCAATTAAACTTTTCCACCAGAAGGGGGTGCACTTCCCTTCTACTCACATTTCATTGACCAAAGCAAGTCATATGACCACTCTTAATTTCTAGGGGGTGGGGAAATACAATTTCTGCTGTACCTAGGAGGACAGGAGACCAGATATTTGGGGCATAGTAGCAATCCCTGCCACACAAAAATTGGGGTCAAACTCCGGCCTGCTGAGGCTGATAGAGGTTCAGTCTGTAGCTGAGGAGAGGACATGAGAAACAGAACAATGGGAATAGCCCCACCCTGGATCTGAACTGGGATTTGGACTTCTCAATCACTCTAATTACCATACCAGTCATTTCCTACAATTTCTGCCAGGAACTTTGCCAGGAGCCCTGAGTAATCACAGCTTCACAGTCAGCACCAGGGAAAACTTTGTCAAACTTCTCGCAGGTCAGTGTTTTTCTTTTTTTTATTTTTTATTATTTATTATTTTATTTTTTTACATTTTTTTAAATTGTTTGAAGTATTAAAAATAGTAGTACATATGTCTCTTTTTTTCCCCCATTGACCTCCCCCCACCCTCCCCTTCCCCCCAGTACATGCCTTTACCTGCCCCCCTCCCCCCAGTGTCTTTTATTTATTGGTTATGCTTATATGCATGCGTACAAGTCCTTCGGTTGATCTCTTACAGCCCCCCCCCCCCCCGCCCACAAAACCTCCTCTGCCTTCCCACTGTAGTTTGACAGTCTGTTCAATGCTTCTTTGCTTCTGTATCTATTTTCCCCCTTTTCTTTCCTTTAAAAAATCTTGCCTCTGCAGACTAGAAATAAACATATAATAACAAAAAATGTTTGAGTCCCAATTTCAATGTCCAACAGTTCTGATTCCCCGTTTCAATGTCAAACAGTTCCTTATGTGTACATGTCAGCAATGATATCTGGATGGTGGGCACATGGTGGCAATGCAGATCCAACCCTCTCTGGTTTGGTCCTAGGCACGCTGCTGCATCACACAGCTTCTGACTGCTAGCGTGGCAAGGCGTCGTCAGCGTCTCCCATCTCTGGACTGTTTCTCCTCTTGTCTTCGTGGTTGGAGCAGACCTGTCAATTCCTCTCTGTTGCAGGAATCCACATGGTCTTGGAGTTGTTTTCTGAAAATATACAAACATATTCTTGACCAAAAGTTAATAAAGGAATCTTTTCTATATAATTTATTTGGGATCCTTTTTATTTTTGCCCAAATGATTTTCCTTTGTCTTATTTAGACACCATGTGTGTTTTTCATAGGTGTCTTGCTTGTCTTCTAATTTGCTGATGCGGTCCTCAGCCTCTTCTAGTCTACTGTTTAAGCCTTCCAATGTGTTCTTTATTGCAGCTATGTCATTTTTCATCTCTTCTTGGTTTATTTTCATGTTGGTGACATTCTCATTCAGCTCCTTATAGTTCTCATTGAGTTGTGTGTATTTGTCATTGAGTTGTGTATATTTGTCATCCATCCGTTTAAACATCCTTATAACCATTACTCTGAATTCTTTCTCTGTTAAGCTACTAGCCTCAATTTCATTTAACTCCCTCTCTGGTGATTCCTCTTTTTCTTTCCTTTGGGAGTTGCTTTTTTGTCTCCCCATGTTTTCCTGTAATGTTTTAATTGTAGATCCAATTGCTTTGCTACCCAGGTTCTTTTGGTGATGGTGCTACTGGTGTAATCTCTCAGTTCTCTGGGCTTGGTAATCTAGTGTAGCTCCCTACTTGAGCTATTTGGGTTCTCTTGATGTAGGCCTGCGAGCTTGAGAGGCACAACTGCAGTATCTAGAAGTCAGCAGCCATGGAGGGGAGTATCCCAATTTTTGCTGTCTTGCACCCTTAATTGAAATCACATGTGCCCAGTGGGGACTCACAGTGGCACCAAGGAACTGTCTGTCGGGATGATGTGGCTCAAGGGGCCTGCACTCTGGAAAGGTGTGACTGTGATGCCCAGAGTTCTGTAGTTATGGGGTGGGCAGACTCAGCTTTCACTGCTGCACCTGTGGTGGATAGGCGCTTACTCCCAGTGGCGGCTCACAGGAGCACCTGCTGTAAGTTTGCCAGCGAGGCACACTGAAGCACTCTGAAGCGCTCTGGCAGTGTAGCTGTGTAATTGAGGTGCTTAACTTCTAAAGATTTCTCTTTAGGGCAGATCCTATGGCCTCAGGGAGTATTGAGATTCCATGGTGTTAATCAGTGTGGGATCTGGGTGTGGCTATATTGGTTGCCTGGAGACTGGAGGGAGGGGCTATCTCTCAGGAGAAAATGGCGACGGGGCCTAGATATGACTCAGCACCAGACTCGCTTCCACCTCTCCTGGACCATCCGCTGCCTACTCTCCCCAGGTTCCACAACCCCACTCCCTCTTCTGCACCTCAACCACAGGTAAGCGTCTGTATCCTAAGGGTCCTACGAACCAGGTTCAGTGGAGAAAGGCGCAGGCCCCAGCGCGAGGAGGGACCGCGTCTCTGCAAGTTCCTTTCTTGCCGGCACTGTGCGGTCCAGCAGCTCTTCAGGGCTGCCTTAGAGCTCAGATCCCAAATCCAGACTCCAAGGTCTAAAATCCCCTACCTCCTGCAGTCCCGTGGACCCTTTTTTTTTTTTTTTTTTTTTTTCAGTCAGACGCTTTGCCTGTCCTCAGGGACGCGGCTTGGTGCTGTGTAGTTTCTCCCTGACCTGGGCTCAGAGGTCCAGCAGATTCTAATGCCTAGATCTTTGACTTTACCTTTATCGGGGGATCTCTGCCCTTCCCAGCTGCAAACTGTCTCACCAGATGCGCCTCCTTCACCAATTCAGGCTGGATTCCACTCGTTTCAGCTGCTCCCTCTATCTGCTCCGGGACAAGGCTCAGGACACGTCCGTCTATTCTGCCACCATTTTGTCTCCCCAGGTCAGTGTTTTTCAACGCAGGTCTGTGGGATTGGGGCCTGGGACCTGGGCCTAAACCTCTTCCCCTAGGGCCTCTCTTCCAAACCTTGTCCCTGAAGGGGATGCTCCAGAAAGGATGACGGGAAGGAGATGGTTTGCTGTGTTGGGTCACCTACCATATCTCCAACCCTGATATAGCCTTTTCAAGCCTCTTTATGCTCCCTCCCTTTGACACCATGCCTACTATCCTTCATCTGTTAGTGCCCCTTCCCCTCTGACTTCCTTTGCCAAACCCTAGGGTCTGAGTCTTTGAGGTGCAGGCAGGGCCAGGGAGAGCAGGCTTGGTCTCTGGTTTAAGAAGAAGGAAGAAGCCCCTAAGTTGTGGGCTTTGATTCTGGGTCAGGGCTCATGCAGAGGCAACCAATCATTCTTATATCAATCGATGTTTCTGTCTCTCTCTCTCTGTCTCTCTCTTTCTCTCTCTTCCTCCTTCCTTTCCTCCTCCTCTTCCAGTTAAACATATGCTCAAGTGAGGATTTAAAAAAAAAAAAAAAAAAAGGAACAAGAGAAGGGGGAGAGGAAAAAGGAGGAGGGCAAAGAGCAAGAAGAGGAGGCGAAGGAGGCTGCTGCAGCTATGGCTCTCTAATTAGGGCAAGATAGCTTAAGCTTTGCATATGGCATTCACTCCAGGGGCCCTTAAGGATTCTTTAATCTAGCCATCCCTTGATTCTATCCTCATCAGCACTTCCAGATCAAGCTTCTCTGCTGCCCCTACTCTCTCTTTTAGGGTCCCCAGTGGGCTCTTCCCAGCCATTTCTCAAGCACTAAGACACCCCCACCTCCCCACCCCCTACCCCCAACTCACAGGGACAAACTCACTTTGCATCATTATCCTAATACCTCAGATGAAAAGGGAGATTAGAGATCCCACCTCCCAAACCAGCTGCCTGCAGCCCTTCATGGTCACTCCTGCCAATGACATGGAGTCTGGTGAAGCCCCTCCATCACCTTGAGTCCAGGATCTCTTTCCTTTTACTGGGGTGCGAAGCCTGGAAGTATCCTCTCTTGGCTTCAAATACCATATGCTCTGACTCTCAGTGTGCTCTCATGCTCAGAGCGCTCTTCGGTGCTCCAGACAGTCCTCTTTGATGTCTCTACTTGGGTGTATCACAGACACTTCTATCTTAGCTTCAACAAAACTGAGCTCTTGGTCTTACCCCTACATCTGTTCCTCCATAGTATTCCTCACCTCTGACACAGACACCTCCACTTAATACCAAAAATCCACAAGTCATCATTGGTTTTCCCCTACGTCCCCTATTGATTGTGCCTCTCAAATATATCCAGAATCCAGTCATTCTGCTTTCCTCCATCTCCACTGCCACCATCCTGGTTTAAACCTTGATCATTTTTTGCCTGTTTGGCAATCCTAACCCACTCTCTACAGAGCAGCCAGGTATAGTTTTGGTAATGTTGCCACTTTGCTTTAAATTTTTCAGTTGGTTTTCATATTTGCTCAGGATAAAGTTTAAACTCCTGAGCATGGCCCTCAAGGCTTTGCATAGTCTGGCCCACCTATACCTCTCTTCAGTCTCACTCAGCACATCAGCCAATCTTCATGTTTTTTAAAAAAAGACAAGATCTTTTCTCTTTAAGGAACTTTGACCTTGCTCTTGTCTAGGATGTTTTTGCCTCCATTTGTCCCCTGGTTAATGTCTTGGCATCTTCCAGGTTTCAAATGAAATGTCACCTCCTCAAAAGGACTTCTCTGATTCTTAATTTAAATTAAGTCCTGTTGCTATTTTCTCATATACATCTAGCATCTTTCCTTTATAAAATTTCTGAAGTATTAAATTATAACTTTATAGATGATATTATTTAATGGTTGGATTTCCTACTAGATTGCAAGCTCCAACAGGAAGACACTATGTCTACTTAGGTTGTGACTGTAACCTCAGTGCCTTGAACAGTGTTTGGCACAAAGTAAGTGCTCAATAAATATTTGGTGAGTAAATAAATAAATAAATAAATGGCACTACAGATGGACAAATTGAGGATCAGATTGGCCAAATGGCCTGCATAGTGTGTGAATGACAAAGTTAAGACTAGAACTCAGTTCTCCCAAAGATACTCTGTGCTCTCCCCCCAGTACTACCACCATATCATTTTTGCCATTACTGCTGTCACCACCAACAAGGGACTGGTTTCCTAGGATGATGGAGATATTGTGGAGAAGAGGCCACAGAAAGAGGTCTGCCATCCTACAAAGCCACCATGCCTTCCTTTCTGCCCCAGCCTTTCCAAGCTCCTCCCTGCACCCCACACGTCACCCATCATGACCAATGGACCTTTGTTGAAGGGTTCCCTATTTTGAATGCTGCTCCTTCTTCACCACACCAACCTTCCTATTATTCCAGATCTTGTGGAAGGCTCCCAGAAGCCTTCTTCAGCCACCAAGTTCAGGACACTCTTTCCAGGACTGAGCTGTTCTCTGGCCCCTTCATGAATGTAGATCTCCCTCCTCTAAGGATTCTGAGTTTCCAGGGATGGGGTTGACCCCTTGGGTCTTTTGGGGTGAAGCCTGCTGTGTTCCAGGAACTTTCTGGATGCCCAGGATATCATAGGGAACAAGAAAATATCTTTACCCTCATGGAAATTAGGTTCCAATGAGGGAACAAATAAATAAATAATATAATTTCTGGGGGTGACAAGGAGACATAGTAGCATTGAGTTGGGGGAGCTGATTTAGACCCAGGGTTCCTATAAAGCAATGAAATTCAAGCAGAGACTAAAAAGATGGCAGGAAACCAGAGTGTTCTGGGTAAGGGACATAGAAGGAGAGATGAGCCATTTCTAGAAGGGTCTCCTCTGCCTCTGACACATGGATATGAGAGCTGGGGAAGGACCTCTGGGGGAGGTTCCTAGCAGCTGGGGAGAAGACAGTAAAGATATCTCCTTCCTGTGGGTAAGATGTCTTCTTCCCTTGTTTCTGTCATAAATAACCTAGAGCAGGTGGTCAACGCTGCCTTGTTAATTGCTTTTCAATAATGTACTTTCTTGGTGTCTGGCCTGAAGCCATGCAGGAACTACCCAGTTCAATTCTCTGAATTTACTGGGCAGAGGTTTTAAAGGCCTGACAACCTTCTTTCTTCCACACTGCTCCCTGTTTGCTTCCCTCTAACACTGCTTATTATTATAGAGTGTGATCCTCTCTGCAGAATTCCCATCTGCTCCCCTGGGCAGGCTGGACAAGAGCTGCCTGAGCTCCTGGTCTCTAGGGCAGGGTGGAAGACATCCAGCCAAATAATAGCCCTAAGGCCCTGCCTTCTGGGGCCTTCGGGCCTCACTCCCAACCCCTTGTTAAATTCTGGCACATCCCAATCCTGCTCTAGGACCAAGGCCTCAGTGGCTCTGGCTGAGGTGTATGCAGGTGAGTTTGGGGTATTTATTGGAAGATGTGTGCTGTTCATGTTAAGGGTATAAAACACTGTTTCCACTCAGAATGGTTCCCAGCCTCACTGGGCTCCCAGGCCCATCTTGAAGGGACTTGGAGAAAAGGACCAGAATGACTCAAGTACAACTCAAAGATGAAGACTGGGGTAATAGCAGAACAGACATCAGAAAGTACCTTATGGAGGGGTGGAGACACTAAGGAGGCTGGCCTCTCCTGTCTGGGGCCTGGCGGGGTGGGGGGGGGGGGTGGCGGGCAAGATGCCCAGGAAAGACACCGTTTCACCAAGAATAGGTACCAATGGGCCAGCAGGTGCTTAGGGCATGGGTTTCTGGATGCTAATGGCCTGGAGAAACCCTGTGAAGCTGCAGTAGTACAGTGGGGCCTACCTGGGAAAGAGGTGGGATTGATGTACTCAGGTTGTGGCAGTATATTCTCTAAAGGTAATTGCCCCCCCCCCTTTTTTTTTTTTAGGGTAAATCTTCCCTTCTCCATCCTTGACTCTCTGTTTCACCTGTCTCAATTTGTTTTTCTGAAACCATTTTCCTGTCACTGACCTCCATCAGCACCTCCCCAGGCTCACGGCCACACCACTTAGAACTCTGCTTCCTCCTGCCTCTCTCTTCTAGGTGTTCTCTTTATATGGTTTTAATAGCATCCCCTCTCCCTGAGTCTGTGATGGGAGTCCAGCAACATCCTTCTGACATACAGACACATCATGAGCAGGTCCTAGCTTACTCCTCTGTAGTCTCCAGAGCTTCCACATTAAACTATCATTATTCATCTTTGATAGGCAAGGACTGAACCAGGGCGGAGGACAGAGATGAAACCCAGCCCAGCCCTCCAGGAATCCAGTGTGCTAGGAGGGGCACAGACCACATGCATTCTAGTTAGGGTTTCCCAGAAGCAGACCCTGAGACAAGGATTTGAGTGAAATCATTTATTTGAGAGATATTTCTAGGAAATGGGGTGGGACATGAGACAGGGAATGGAGGGCAGTCAACGGGTACCATAACAATTCAGCTACAACTGTGGGCAACTGGGGATTTTCTGAGGGCCAATATAAGATACTCAGTTATTTTACCCAAGAGTGAGGGAGCTGGGTAATTACTGGTTGAAAGCTGTTTTTAGGGAGTATTAATACCCTCATCCTTCTAGCTTGCTACACAGAGAACAAAGCTACCAGTAATGAGATACATACCTGGGCTGTGACATCTATCAAATTTAGGATTAAGCCCTATCTCTGAAACTTCGTAGTTGTGTGACTGAGATAATTACTAAATCTCGCTGAACCTTTGTTTCCTTGTCTGTAAAACTGAGGATAATAATATTTATCTTAGGGTTGTTCTGAGAATTAAATGGGATAATGCTTATACAGTGTTCAGAATAGAGCCTACGTTATCTTAAAGAAACATTGTTTCTCTCTGTTTGTCTATTTTTCTATCATGTGAAAAAGATTGGTTGGGTTTCCACCAATGTAAGAGGTTATGTTTTGAATGATTCATAACATATGAATTTCAAAATCAGAAACTAAGAGGCTTGAATTTTACTGCTCACAGAGAAACATGAGAACAGACATGTGTGCATGAAAGTTAGGAAGTTGGAATTTATTATCCTTCGTAATGCCAAGATCTTGGGATATACCCTTACTTCAAGAATAGAATAGAATAATATTTAAATGCCCACTTTTTCTGACTATGATCTATATGTGGAAAAAAATTAACCTCTGAGAATATTTAACCATTTACCTTCCCTCATGCAAGTTTGGGCTTTATGTATACATTTTTTACATAATCCTCATGAAAAGCAGTTCCATTCAAGTGATATATCCCTAGAGTGCCTGGCAGACACAAACACAAAATTCTTGAAAAACAAATACTTGACCCAAATAGCACTAGATTCCCATAAATAAAGACATTCTGAAGATGAAATTCAGAAGGAAAAATATTATATCATGATCAAGAGTTAGTAAACAAAACAAGTAGTTGGATTAGACTCCTAAGAATTCAGATAATAAAAAAATCTCAGATAGCTACTATAAAATAAATGTTTTAATTATTTTAAAAAGTAAATATATGAGAACAAAATAAAAATGCTCTTTTTAGAAGTTCAGCTGAATTTGAAAAAGAACCAAGTCTCACTTCTAGAAATGAAAACTAGAATCCTGAAAATTAAAAACTCAATGGATGAGCATATTAAGCACAACTGAAGAGAGGATAGGAAAATTGGAAGATAGTTTTCAGAATATTACCCAAACTGCAGGACAGAAAGAAAGATAAGTGGAAAATAGAAATGAGAGTTTAAGAAATGTCGAGGGTAGCCCTGGCCAGTGGGCTCAATTGGTTGAAGTGCTGTTCTGTACATAAAAAGGGGGGGGGGGGCTGTGGGTTTGATTCCCAGTCAGAGCACATACCTAGGTTGTGGGTTTAACCAGTCAAAAACATATCCTTGGGTGAGGATTTAAAAAAAAAAGAAATGTAGAAGGTAGAATGAGGAAATACAACATGTTTCTAGTGAAGTTTTCTGAATGGGAGAATGAGGGGCAGGTAATATTTGAAGATAATGGTTAAGAACTTTCCATATTCTTGATGAAAGACGTGACTCATATTTAAGAAATAACAATCTCAAACAGGGGATATAAGGAGAAATCCATACCTAGACACATCTTAGTGAAATTGCAGAATCCAAAAGTTAACGAGGAGATGTTAAAAGTAGCCAGAGAAAAAAGACAGATTACTCACAAATAACATTTAAACTGACAGCAGACTTTTCATCAACAACAACAGTGATTAGTTAACAATTGGATCATCCTCAAGTAACGTGGGTAATTGTCAGTTATGATTCCATACCCAGTTAACATATATTTCAAAAGTGAGAATGAAATAATATTTTCATAGTATGGTGATTACCAGAGGAAAGGGGGTGGGGTAATGGTGAGGGATAAAGGAAGCCTAATATATTTTTTGAAAAGTAATAATATTTTCATAAAGACAGAGGGTATATGCTACTCACTGGGGCGGGAGGAGGTGGAAACTATAGAAAGATGCTTTGCAGGAGGAAAGAAATTAAATTCAGAAGTTAGTAATAGGATGTAAGAAACTATAACAAGCAAATAAATTGATTAATGTGTAAGTAAATCTAAATAAGTATTGATTGTATAAAATAATAATTGTGATGATTAACTTTGGAGCATTACATAAGTGGGAATAAAATATTGGAAAATAACATATTAATAAAAGTTAGAAAGTAGATGGGTATAATGATTTCAGACTTTGTTACATAATAATGTAAAAAAAGTAAGCCCCATAAAAATGGAAATAAATGTGTATTATCCAAAAAAGATAAATGTGTATTAACCCTAGGATGCCCACCTTTAGGCTTCTCTCATGGGGAAAAGCAAATATTCTTTTGTTTAAGACATTGAAGTTATATCTCTAGTGGACACTGACAAATCTAATATTAAATTGGTATAATTGTTTAATAATAGTTCTCCATCAATATACCAATTTGGAATGGACAATTTCTATCTTGTATTCACTTATATTTTGGAACTTGGTGCAATGCTTATATAAACCATATTCATGTAAAGAAGGAAAGGAAGGTAGAAGAAATAGAAGAAAGAACAGAAAAGGAAAAGAAAGTCTATCTCTAGGCCCTTAACTATCTGAATTGCCATAACCAATGAGTGTTTATCAATGAATCCATGTCTGCCTGAAGAAGAATTTTGTGTTTTATCTATAATTATCCCTGTCTTCCTTAATATTTTTATCAATAATTTGAATGAAAGTAATGAGTTAGTCAATTTGACATACATTATAACTACCATGAAAAAAAAGATAGAGGGAGAATGATTGATCGGCTACCCGGCCTCCTGCATGCCCCCTACTGGGGATTAAGCCCACAACTTGGGCATGTGCCCTGACCGGGAATCCAAACGTGACCTCCTGGTTCCTAGGTTGATGCTCAACCACTGAGCAACGCTGGCCTGGCAGATGGTATAATTATTAACAGGAATAACTAATACATTAGGTGAAAGAACCAAACCAAAAAATCTTGACTGGCTGTGGTGGGAAGAATAATGTCCCCCACAAAAATGCCCAGGGCCTACGACCTGTTGTAATATATGAATGTGTTACCTTACATGCCAAAAAAAAAAAAAGGACTTTGAAATTGTGATTTTATTAAGCATCTCAAGAAGGGGAAATTATCCTGGATTAGTTAGTCAGGCCCAGTATAATCAAAACAATTTTTTGAACAGTTAGAGAAAAGTATCTGATGATGGAACAGAGTCAGAGAGAGGTTTGAAGATGCCATGCTGCTGAATGTAAAGATGTAAGAAGGAACCATAAGCCAGGGAATGCAGGAGATCTCTAGAAACTGAAAAAGGCAAGAAAATGAATTTTCTTCTAGAGCTTTCAGAGGTATGTGGCCCTGAATTTTAGCCCAATGAAACCCATTTTAGACTTCTGATCTCCAGAACTATAAGATAATAAATTTGTATGATTGTAAACCACCAAACTTGTGATAATTTGTTACAGCAGCAATAGGAAACTAATGTAGTGGCTGAAATTATAAAAACAGTCTAACAAAATAAAGTATTTAAAAATATAAATTTAGTGCAAAATCCTATATTGATGTCAAAGAAAAAAAAATCCAGATCGCCAAGATTACACTTTATAATGTGTAAAAAGCTTAAGAATTTTAATTGACTACAAGCTCAGTAGGAAATGAACAGAGAAGCATACACAAAGAATGTGCAGGCTTGGAATGGAGACATAGAAGGGCCATATCATCATTGAGAAGGGTCCTGCAGGCTCCACACCCTCATTAATGCACAGTGTCCATCCATGAGTTCAATACTTTTCAAAGGATACTTTGAAAACAGAAGGGACACCTGGATGGGGAGGAATCTAGAAAACATCTTTAAAAAGGAAAGAACTGGGTATAAAAATTTCATCAAAAGAAGAGAAAATCTAAGAAGATGCCATTTTCTTAAAGGATGAGACTTATTATCTGTGGTCCTCAGAATACTCCCACAGAGCTCCAACAGCAGAAAGAAACCTGGACAGTTAGAATTCTGCTGATAAAGGAGAAGACCTCATATCTTTGCCAGCAATTCATCTCCACTCCCACCTCAAGGCTACCCCTCACCAAAAAACACCACCACAACAAAATAAAAGCCTGTTTACATCAATAGTGCTTCTCACAATCAATAGCATCTTCTTAGAACTGAGAAAACGTAGTATTTTCTAGGATCTCGTGCCAGTTCTCAAAAAATAAAAATAAGAAATGGAGCACCAAAATGAGCAGTAGTGGTTCATCATAGAGCCTCATTCCTCCTGACCATGAGAAGAAGGCAGCCCCACCCTACCCCCATTCCACCCTCTCTGGAGGAGTTTGCACCCATTCCCTCAGGAACCACAGTCCTGTCGGGGAGACCTGAGGGAACTCCAAGAGTGAGACATGACTCTTAGTTAGCCTCAGGGATAGCTCAGGGCTCTGCCTTCCTCTTGCTGGGTCCCAGCCTTGACATCTGCATGGGGAGGGGTCCGGGGAGGGGCACAGAGTGATGAAAGGGTGGACAACCAGAGTGGGATCAGGACCTATTTCATGTTCCAGGAAACAAAGGTCCCTTGGGTGCCAAGGTGTTCCAGGTGGGAGTGCAGGGTAGGAGGTGGAGCAGAGAACGCATCCTTCCTGGAAAGGATTTGAAGCCACAGATTAGTAGTTTCAGTCCTACACGTGGCATCCTCTACTATCGCTAATTTTAAGGGAATTTCCATTTCTCTTTTGCCCCTCAGCTCACCCTCCACCCCTGCCCAGTCCTCAGGAAGGGTGGGAAGGGAACTGTGGAAATCCCCTTTCAGGAACATGGGGGTGACCAAGAGAGCAGGGGGTAGTGAAAACAAAAGGAATACTGAAAACTGAGAAGGACCCCTTGGCTTCCTGGCCCCCACTTTCATCCTCATTCAGAGCATCTTTTAAACAGAGGAAGGACTACCAGACCCATCTGCAGGTGCTGAATTTTCCCAAGGCCTCCAGCCCACCTCCTCCAGTCGCCCCAGCTAGCCCATCCCACTGGGGAGTCAGAACGTCCAGTAGACAGCTGGGTTGTGCAATCAGCAGCCCAGATGTGGCTGGGACTCTGGCTTGCGGCAGCTGCCTCTGTCATCACCCAGGGCCTATGGCCTTCATTTCACCCTTGAGCTGTATTCTAGCAACATTCCTGTCCCCATCCCAGACAGGCCCCACCCCAACCACCATCCTCCTCCAGCAGCTTCAGGGAACACTTGGAGGCTAAAATTTCAGGCCCAGCTCAGCCATACTATGCTGTGCCACCAGTGGGAGAGGTCCTACCCTCTCTGGGCCTTAATAGATATGTGCTGAAGTTTGATCTCTCAGTTCTCTACTGAGTTTCCTCCTCATTCCTGAGGCCTTCAAGTTTAATGATATATGTATTGGCTCTCCACAGGAACTGGATAAAATATAAAACTTCTGTTACTGCTCTTGGGTATTCTAACCAGGGCAAGGTCACATCTAATTCTTCAGCTACCACTAACACTTTTCATGAAACCTTGGATGTGGTCAATCATTAGTCAATGCCATTGAATCTTTGACTTCAGAACTGGCAGTCCATCAGACTTAAAATAATCTCAGCCTACTTTCTGCTTCACACCATGTGTTCTGAGACTGCCTGGCTCAGAACACATGCACTATAGTTATTTGCTAAATAAAAAATGAAATAAAGATTCACAGAGATGAAAAGAGTTGCCTGAGGTCATATAGCAAACCAGTGTCAGACACATACCTCTCCCCCATACCAAAGTATTTAACTTCCTAATTGTAATGATGATAATGGTGATGATGGTGGTGATGGAGGTGGTGGTGGTGGTGGTGGTAATGATGATGGTGGTGATAGTGGTAAATAGTTGTGGTGATGATGTGATTAAGGTGGTGATAGTAGTGTTGTTGATGGTGGAAATTTAGTTAGTGATGGTGATAATGCCTTGTGTGATAGTGAAGACAGAGTCCTCTTCTCTCAAGAAATTCTCTTTAGGAATACAGAGCTCATTTCAATAATTTCAGTTCTAATCTTCAACTTTGGAATGATTCAGAATTTGGGTCATTATTCTAATATTCCTTCTGCAGCAGCCATCAAGCCTCATGAGACACCAGGAAAATCAGAGCCCCTGCTTTGATGAGCATATAGAAAGATGGCTTCAGCTGCTGCCCTTCTAAATCCACCATAGCATTTGTGCTGAAGCCATGCTTCCCAGGAGCTACTCTAGCCGGTGATGGGAGCACAGCAGGTGTACTAATGCTGGCCAATTTCTGGAGATGCAGGACTCTTCAGCCAGGTGATTTTGGCTCAGAGACTCCTTATCAGATGCCTCATCATGACTGAGACTTTCTTGTCTGCAGGCTCAGACTCTTCCTCCCACGTCCTCCTTCCTGTCCTCTCTCCTTCACGGGGAACAGGTCTGTACTGCCATCTGAAGGCTCTTCTTGTCTTCTCTAGCTCCCTCCCCTTTATCCTGCGCAGGCGTTTCCCTCAATAAATCTCTTCCATGTCTACTCAGGTCTTATTCTATACTTTAAAAAGACCCAAACTCATAACCCTGAGTGATCAAGTTGGACAATACCATTCTAGTGCAAATAAAAATAAAAGATAAAACATTTTGTAAAAGAGATTTTCTTCTATGACTTACAATGTCTCTGAAGACACTTGCAGGGTGAAATGTGTTGCATGTTTTGAGAAATGAAGTAAAGTTTGCTTACAGAGGATTAAGCCCTTGCTAGGAACTTGAAATAGAGTGGCGAAAAGAGTGGAAGGCTGGGGAACCACAGGGCTAAGACCTTGAGACAGGAATAAGCTTGATGTGTTCAAGGAATGGAGAGCTGGAGTGGAAAGGAGAAGCTAAAGCTGAACAGGAGGAGGAGATGAGGAAAGGACTGGGAAGCCAAAGAGAAGACCTGAGATTTGATGAGACAAGAAAAGAGGTGTCACAGATGACTCTTGCTTTGGTAGGAAGTGGCAATATAAAATGGCAGGGTAAGGAGGCTCTGTGGGGAAGAGGCCATCCGAGGCCGCTGGGGTCATCCAATCAAGCATCATTGGTGAGAACTGGGGTTGAAGTGGTAGATATGTGTCAACGCAAAAGAAAGGTTGAGGAAGAATAAATCCATCTTGTCATCTCACTGGTCATAAGAGTTAAATAGGAGTTGGGGGGCCCCAGGGTTTTCCAGTCTGGAGAGTAGACTGGTGGTACCTCTGACAGAAATAAGATAGTTGAAAGGAATGACGTTCCAGAGGGAAGGTTATGAATTGGTTTTGGTCGTGTTTTTTTCCAGTAGTTATGTCCACCAGAGACTTGAAAATGTGGCCTGGAGAGAAAAGAAGCTTTGAACTGGGGTGTGGGCTTTGAAGACTTCAAAGACAAAGGAGCAAACAAGCTGTCCTCTAAGGGTGAATGAGGGTGTGCTGCAGATGCTGCCATGGAGAAAGCAGATCTTGAGAAATACCCACAGTGGTGGCAGGGGAGGATGGGCTGGAGCAGGCAATAGAGAGAGAGAGTGAGCGGGAGGACAAAGACCCCTATACCCAGGGGTCCTGAAGGCTGGATTTGATACCCCATGTCCCTCCGTAGCCTGCCAGCCTAAGGTGTGCCATTGTTGGCACCAAGGGAAGTAGGGACAGGCATCTGGGGGTTCTCAAAACCCTTCTCTTGGGTCATGCCAGAACAGCGGGGTGACATTCTGGCAGAGCTCCGGACTGCCAAGCCTGCCAGGGGGAGGGGAGGCGGCCTCCCACACTCTGCTCCTGTGGTCCAGTGGACACGTCGCCCTCCTGGGGTCAGCGTCGGGGCGGCAGCAGCCTCCGTGTGAGGTGGTGGTGCTGGCATCTGCTTCCCTGGAACTGGGACTAGGAAAACAGATGACCTCAGGCTGAAAGCTTTTAGAATCATTGCTCAGAAGAGGGCGGAAAAGACGAGGCTAAAAATACATGCAGACCCAAATTCCCTGCCTCTCCAGAAAAGTTCCAGGCAGAGTGTCCCACAAATGTGTTTGACGCAGGCCCTGCAGTCGGCTGTTCCTTCACCAGCCTTTTCATCACGCTACTCTCTGGCTTACGCACCTGCCCTCCACCCAGGCCTGGCTCCTCTCCATCCCCAGGGCAGACTGGGCTCATTCCTACCTCCCGCCTTTTCCTGTGTTCTCCCCTCCACCTGATGCATCCCTCTCCTCCTCCAGGCTAATCTCCAACTCCTCTAGGACTCATCTCAGAGGTCCTCTCAAACCTCCTCCCAGGAGCCTCCCAGGCCACCAATACCAGGTCTAATCTCACTTCTGAGTCCTCTGGACCAAACACCTGAGCCACACAGTCGGCCATCGGATAGTCTGTCTTTCCCTTAATTTCTGAAGGTTAGACTGATCTCTTAGAGCTATAATATAATCTTCTTAATGGGGTAGGGGCAAGGACTCTTATATGTTTTCCTTTTCTTCTATCTCAAAAGCACTGAGTATAAAATTAGGCACATAGTGGGTGCTTAATACATGTTGGTGATAAATTGAATAAATAGAATGGCTTTGTTCATTTGAATATACTTAACTTCTTTTTTTATTAATTTCTTTATTGATTAAGGTATCATATATTTGTCCTCATCCCCCCATTCCCATCCCAAACCCCTCCCCACGCATGCCCCCACCCCCCTGTTGTCCGTGACCACTGGTTAGGCTTATATGCATGCATACAAGTCCTTTGGTTGATCTCTTCCCCTGACCCCAACCCTCCCCTACCTTCCCTCTGAGGTTTGATAGTCTGATCGATGCTTCCCTGTCTCCGGGTCTGTTTTTGTTCATCAGTTTATGTTGTTCATTATTTCCCCTAGATGAGTGAGATCATGTGATACTAGAAATACACTTATAGTGATAAGGTGGAGAGGGAACATGGAGGGTGTGTAGAATAGTAGGGAAGGACTGGGAACCTTATTCCAATGTGTGTGTGTGTGTGTGTGTGTGTGTGTGTGCGCGTGTGTGTGCGCCCTCGCATTGTGTGTGTGGGTATGCACACATATATACTTGCCCTTGTGTTTTAGCTGTGTAGGAGACTCTGCACTAAACCAAAGATCTAGAATATTTGGGTTTCCTGAGTAATTTGGGGGTTCTCAAGATGGCCCTGGACGTTATGAAGAGCCAGTGCCCCTGTCTTTTGTGTCACAATGCCTGGTCTCGCCCTGAGCCCCCTCAGTTTGGCTGGAGATGAGGGAGTGCTGCTGGCGACACTCCACAGCACAGGCTTTGGTTCCTTGTTGCTATGGCGACTCTGATTTGTCTTCTTCAGTGGTCGGTGTAAGGACACGGGGAGCAGAGGGCCAATGATGGCCAACCATTTCTTTCCACCTGTACCTTTGCTCTTCTCCCAGTACCCACTCATTCCCGCTGCTTCCATCCAACTCCTCACTCCTACTCTGGGAATCTCTCAACTACAGAAGCCCTGACCCTAGCTAGAAACCTGAGCCACAGGAATTCCCCAGTTGAGGATGGGTGGAAGAAAGGAAGGGAGAGAAGGAGGGAGGAAGGGAAGGAAAATTTAGTTTTCAGATCTAAAACTCCCGGCATAAGGATAATAAGGAAAAAAGTAAGGAATAAAATAAATATGTTGACCTTCTGTGACCCACTTTGATGTAAATACGGCATACAATCACTCAGTGGCTCACAAAGATATTGGCTCATCTCGGTTTTAACAAAGTGACTATAGATTATAGTCAAAATAGTCCAAAGAAACCTTTTGCGATGCTGGGGAAGGGCATGAGATTCTGACCCCCACAATTCAGCTTGACTCACAGAGCATGTTGCCCACCTGGCTTCTCCCGGATGTGGGGAAAGTCAGGGGAGCCATCGTAGGCTTTCTCCTCATCTCCCTCCTGTCTTCCCCTCGCTGGATGAACAGCCAACCTGGTCAGAGCTGGACACTCCCCTGGCCAGGTTTTACAATGGCTGTGCTTACTCAGGTGCCACCTTCTTCTCTCTTTCTCTTCCTGGGACTCGGCCATCTTTGGTCAACCCAGCCAGCCTCCTGCCTCCTCTCACTTCCTGTGCTGTAACCTGGCTCCCTGAAGCAAAGGCAGCCATGTCCTGGTCCAGAACAGCTCTCCTGCGGCTGAGTGCCCAAGGCATTCCCAGCCTACAGAAGGGTGGGGAAGTAAATGCAGACTCTGCCACACAGGAAAGGCCCACTGAGAGGCCAGGGTCGCGAGAGCAGACAGCTCCCCTGGGGCTTCCAGGCAGAACCTCCTGTCCAGCCCCACTTATTTGAGCAGCCCTGCTCTGGGGAGATGCTGGCATTCACCCAGAGATTAGGAAGCTACTACTGTGTTTCCCTTTTGGATTGTATCTTTATGTTCAAGACTCCCTTGGCAGGAAAGCTGGAAGTAAGAGAAGTGAGCAGGAGGATTCAGGTCCCAAACCTCCCTGGAACCCCTAACGAGGAGCCCCCACAGCAGGGACTCTGCCAAATATGCCATTCTGAAGGTCACACTTGCTCTGTGTCCTATTCATTCCATGAAGCTCTGCCCCCAAGACAGAGAGATAAGGTACAGAGAGCAGGCTGGGAGTTAGGAAACGAGATTTCATCCCAGCTCTGCCCCCAAGGATGGCCTTCCCCCTCCACTGCCTTGGTTTTCTCCTGTGCTGAGTGAGAAGATGGCCCTAGAAGACCCTGAAGACCCTCACAACCTCTCATGATAAGAACTTTATGATCACAGTTTGATGCCTAGAGCTCATGTGCAGGACAGAAGCTGAAGCAACTGAACAGTGGAGTTAGGAGAGAGAGCTCGCATGTGCGAGCCAACTGTAGACAAACACTGGGCAGAGTTTGATTGAATGCCTGAGTGAGTGGATCAGACCGGCAGTGCCTGGCTTGTGGGCTGGAACTCTTGCAAGGGAGCTGTACATCCATATGCCCTACAAGCAGCGACCGAAGGCTGAATAAATAATACAACTTGCACGTATATGTGTGACTATTTTTCAAATCATCAGTGCTGCTGTCACGAATGAAACACAGATTCGCTCGAAAGTGGTCCTGCACGCAGGCCGCCTTTGGGTTACTACACGTTTTCTCAAACAGCAGACCTTCTAAAAACAACTGCTGTTCACAGTGAAAGAAAATGTTCTCTGGGCTCTTCCTTAAAATAGTTGAGAGGAAGAAGGCAGGGGGTGGCTGAAGCTAGAGGAGAGAATGTTAGTAATTATTGAAGCTGGATGATGAGTTCATGGGGACTATTATACTGTTGTCTCTACTTTGAAATTTTCCACAATAAAATGTTTTCTAAAAAGTATAAATGCTCTTATGTGGTCATTCATGGAATCTTTGACATTAAAAAGGGGGTTCTTTGTGAAAAGCTGTTCACAATACATTGTTGATTGAAAAAATGCAGTTATGAGGCCATATGTTAGTATGACTTCAATTTTTTAAAGAAGTGAGTGTAAAGTGAGTGTGTGTGTCTAGAAAAAGGCCTTCCTTTCAGACCCTCATGAAGATGTGAATGGTGGCTATTTCTAGGTTGAAGAAATGCAAAACTATATATATATATATATATATATATATATATATATATATGTATAATGATTTCAGAGAGGAAGGGGAGGAAGAGAGACAGTCATCAATGATAAGAGAATCATTGATTGGCTGCCTCTTGCACACCCCCTATTGGGGATGGAGCCTGCAACCCAGGCATATGCCCAGACCAGGAATTGAACTGTGACTTCCTGGTTCATAGGTGGATGCTCAACCACTGACACACGCCAGCTGGCCCTCAACACCTTTTCTTTCCTTTATTTTGTTTACCTGTATTTCAAATGAACATATTTTCCTTTTGTTATCAAACCCAAATGTTATTTTTTAAAACTTTGTAAGTATTCCTAGATTCAAAAAGGCTGGGGCCCTCATGCGGACCCTCCAGTGCTGCAGGAATACTGACTTCAGGGAGATGGGCGTGGGTGCTAGGCCTTGGGCCGCTGTCATGGCGGCCCAACCGCCTTGCGCTGGGCCTAACTTAGGATGGATAGGATTTAAAAATCCCCAGCGGGTGGAAGGGCATTCCAGGGAACACGAACATAAGTACATCCTGTCTTGAGACAGCGGCCTTCCCAGAGCAGGGTGAGCCCAGAGGCCAGGGGGCTTTCGGGGGCCGTGGGGCAGGGATGGAGGGGCTGGGTAGGGCACGGCCTTGAGGGGCCATGGGGTTCTGGGAAAGAGGAGCCTGAAAGTCTGCCTGAAACTCGTCCCGGGTGTGTGTGCGAGCTGCACGCGGTATTAGCTGTGGCATTCAGAACAAGGGATAATTGGAACAACATGACCAGTGCTGAGCCACACGCATTTGGGGACATGTGGCTCCGGTTCTGGGATTGTTTGTCATTGCTTATTTCAGGAAAGCAGGAAGACAAAAGATGAAGCGTCAAACGCAACGAAGACTCAGATGTCACCGAGGAGTCAACATGGGGCCAGGACCGCCATCTATCAGCAACTACCTCTGGGCTGCCACCCACCCGTGAGTGACCCGGGGCTGTCCGTGCGCGCCGCGCCAGCTGCCCGTCCGGCCCGGGCCTGGGCGAGCAGAGCTTTCACAAGCTGGGGGAGGGAACCCTGGCACCTGGCCAAGGGTTTGCCGGAAGGGAGCTGGAGGGGCCGCGGGATGGAGAGGAAGAGGCGGCATTACAGGCAAACTGGAGACAATTCGGGGAAACTCCCAGAAAGCCCAGCACTAACCGCGGAGGGAGCCTTGCGATCCACAGGGGCCTACATGACCTCACGAGGGCCCGGAGGCCGCTGGTGTCCAAAGGCGGGGGAAGCTGATGGCACGGATCTCTGCACCTCTGTGTCCCATTGGCAACTAACGTGGAGGCATTGGGATGGGGGTGGAGGGCTCAGATCAGGCTTCTTGGGCCCAGAAAGGGAGGAAGACAGGGCAAGTAGAGGCTGGGCTGGGCAGGTGGGCTCCGGCGGGGATGACCTAGGAAGGCATGACCATTCAGACTCCCTTTGAACAAGGCGATGGAGATCCGACGTACTGACTGCAAGCATCTCCCTTTCTGAGGGCCCTTCATGCACTGAGACCCAGGAAACCTTGACTACTCGCCAGCGTGCACTAGTATCGCATCTTGGCATCTTAGGACTGAATGCAACCTTCCACAACCTTGTTCTGACCTTTGTGAGAACACTGAACACAGGCTCAGCAAACATGAGGTCCATTTACTGTTCCCATCCCAACTCTGTGTTCCAATAAGGCCTGGGTGGCGGCCTTCACCAGGAATGCAGTAGCTTCCTCCTTGTTCTTCCAGCCAAGTCCCTTTCCCCCAGACTCAGCCAAAATAAAGTTGTATTTTATGGAACTGTTTACTAGGAAACTGAGAAACAGCAAAACTGAAGGCAAGTGACAGAGGTTAGTAACTATTACAGAATTCCAGAATTTATCAGCAATCTTATATCAAAGAACCCAACCCAAATCCCCCAGGATTTCTTTTTAATTTTTAGAAAAGTGGATCTTATTTTTTATTCTTATTTTATTACTCTAATTCTCATTTATATATATATATATATATATATATATATATATATATATATATATTTAATCCTCACTGGAGGATATGTTTTTATTGCTTTTTAGTGAAAGAGAGAGAGAGAGAGAGAGAGAGAGAGAGAGAGAGAGGAACATCGATGTGAGAGAAACATTGACTGGTTGCCCTTTTGGTGTGTTTGGGACAATGCTCCAACCAACTGAGCCACTGGCCAGAGCGCTAATATTTTTGAGCATGTGCCATGTACCAAGCACTTTGCAATATGATCATTACCTATTATCAGGATCATTCAAAGTGTACATATAGCATTTTATCAGGCCCGGGGCGGGGGGGCGGCAGGCATTAAACAATGTGCCCACAGTTACTCCTCTGTGGCTGGGGTGAGAGTTGAAATCGGGCTCACTGACCTCAAAACCTGGTTGTCGATCACCCTCTACGCTGCCTCTCTTTGGCCATGTGTCCACACTCCTCCTTGCAACACAGGCATCTGAAGTGGGGGAGGGCAGTCAGGGAGCATATGTAAACCTTTGGGCCCATTTCTGGCCCAGCCCAGCTTGTACAGAGGCTCCTGACACTGGCTGTGAAGCAGTTTCCCAGTTTATGGAGACACATGAATGGGACTGCCTTGCATTTCTTTAACTTCTTTTTCTTATGAACTTCAGCTGCACAGTGTTATAGTAACACCCATCTTACCTCATAGCCACCAGCCTCACAGCCATCATCACTGGTTCATACGTGACCCTCCTGTAAATCATTATTTATGTATCTGTTCATTTCTAAGAAACTGAATACCCACTGACCACCACCCAACATTACAGATAACTTACAGCTACCTATGTTCTTCTCCCATTCTATCCTCTGACCCCATCCTCTCAGAGTAACTATGCTGAATATCATGTTTCCCATTTTCTTACTTTTTTAAAAAATGTAATTTTATCAGATATATATGTATATTTAAATATAAGGGTTTTTGTTTTTTTTTTACTTTTGCTTGTTTTCAAAATTGGAAGATTACAGCGGAGCACCAAAATCTTCTGAGATTTATTTTTTTCACTCTAAATTTGCTACCAAGATTTATCCAGGTTGTAGTAGGTCTTTTTTTTCCTCCCTTTGATCCTATCAATAAAAACAAAGAAGCAAATAAATAAATAACTTTGCCAAGATTTTTTTTTTTTTATCACCTTTGCATCTGATATATCTTACATTATCACTTGAGTCTTCTATGGCTGGTCATCCAAGACCATGTATCATTAAGAATATTTTTCTTGTGCACTGTCATTCAAATGACAATTTGGTTAGATATCAAATTCTTAGTTCCAAGTTTTTCCTTCAATATTTAAATCATATTATTTCATTGTTTTTTTGCCTCTGGTGTTGCTGTTCAGAAAGCTGATATCAGAGTGACTCATTCCTTTGTAGTGGATCACTTCTTTTTCTGTGAAAGCTTTTAAAATATTCTCTGTTTGTTTTTGATGTTCTTAAAATTTGGTATGGTATATCTAGGGATGGGGGTTTCCTTCCGTTTCCTATTTATACTTTATCAATCCTTTTTATCTGAGATTCTTTTTTAATTCTGGTAAATGTAAATATATTATTCATCGAATATATTCTTTTTCCTACATATTTTCACCTTCTTCTAGGTCTCCTATTATCTGGATATAAGCACTGCTCTCATCCTCTATATTCCTTCACTTTTCTTATATGTGTATATAATTTCTAGAATATATATAATTTTGGTAAGAATACATAACATCAGATATACCTTCTTAACAAAATTTTAAGTATCCACTAGTTTTGTTAACTATATGCCATTTGCAATCTTACTACCCTGAGATTTCTTCTGTTAATAGTTCAATACAGATACATTCTGCCATAACCTCCAAGAAGGTTGTAATGATATACATGCCTCCTATTTTCTGAGACCCTCTACTAGTGCTGGATAATATTGATCTTATAAAGATTTGCCAAACTGATAGTGAAAAATAATGTAATTCATTGTTGATTTAAATTGAAAATCTCTAGAATTTATATAATAATTAGCTATTGGCACTTCTGTAAAATGCTCAGCCTTACCCCTTGTCCAGTTTGCTTTTGAGTTATTTGATTTTTTCTTATTGATTTGTAGAATTTCTTTATATATTATTAATATTATATACAAGAGTTACAGAACTTGTTCATCTTGCATAATTGAAATAGACAAGTGGAACTACATCAAACTAAAAAGTTTATTCACAGCAAGGAAAAGTATCAACAGAGTGAAAAGATAACCTATGGGATGAGAGAAAATATTTGCAAATCATATATTTCCTAAGGGGTTAATATCCAAAATATAAAAGAAACTCAGTACAAAAAATAAACAAACAAACAAAAACACACAAAAACCCAATGTAAAACTAGGCAAAACACACACCCACACACAAACAACAACAACAAAAAAAAAACACACCCACAAACTTGAATAGATATTTCTCCAAAAAATATATACAAATGACCAATAGGTATATGAAAAGATGCTTAGCACCCTTATTATATGTGTTTCAAATAGTTTCTCCTTTAAAGCAGAAGAAAGATGATTTTCATTTAACTCTGATTTTCTTGGAAAATACAGCTGTTTAAAATTTCCATGTAGTTGGATCTTTCACTATTTTTCAGAAGACTTCAGAGTTTTATACATTGTGTAGGAAGGTCTATGCTTAGAAAAAATAAAACTCCAAAGGATCTAAATAAATTTTTCTCTGTGCAGATATACAAAGGGCCAAAAAGCACATGAAAAGATGCTCAACATCATTAACCATCAGGGAAATGCAAATCAAAACCACAATAAGATACCACATCATATCTACTAGAGTGGATATAATAAAAATGACCAATAATAACAAATGGGGAAAAATTGGAATCCTAACACACTGCTGGTAGGAATACAAATGGTACAGCCATTTTGGAAAAGAGTCTGGAAGTTCCTCAAAATATAAATGTACAGTGACCATACGACTCAACAATTCCACTCCTAGGTAAATACCCAGGAGAAATTAAAACAAATGTCCATGCAAAAACTCATACACAGATATTTATAGCAGTGTTATTCCTAATAATCAAAAAGTGGAAACAACACAAATCTCCATCAACTGATGAATGAATAAATGAGTAAAATATGGTGTATCCTTACAATGAAATACTATTTGGCAATAAAAAGGAATGCAGTACTAACAAATGTTACAATATAGATGAACCTGAAAAACATTAAGCTAAGTGAAAGAAGACAGTCACAAAAGAGCACATATTATACAATTCCATTTACTAGTATTTGAAATGACCAGAATAGGAAAGTATATAGAGACAGAAAGTAGATTAGTGGTTGCCTAGGATTGGAGAGGTGTTGTGGTAATGATCATACAATTCTGGGAATATAATGAAGGCGATTAAATTGTACATTTTTAATAAGTAAATTGTATAGTATGTGAACTATACTCAATAAAGTAGCTATTTTTAATATGTTTTTATTGATTTGAGAGAGAGGGAGGGAGATGGCGAGAGAGAGAAACATAGATGTAAGAGAGAAATATCAACCTGCTGCCTCCCACATGCACCCCAACTCGGGATTGAGCCCACAACCTGGGTATGTGCCCTGAACAGGAATCAAATGAGTGACAACACTCCACCAACTGAGTCACTCCAGCCAGGGCTAAGGTAGCTTTTTTTTTTTTTTTAATCTGCCTTAAGAAAAAAAAAATTATTTGTTCTGTTAATGGAAAGTCCAGGATAAAAACTCAGCAAGAGGACTTGGTTTTTCACCACCTCTCTCCTTGGTCTATATATATATATATGTGAGTGTGTGTGTGTGTGTGTGTGTGTGTGTGTGTGTGTGTACTAGAGGCCCGGTGCATGCGGGGATCAGGCCAAAACAGGCTCTTTGACATCCCCCAAGGGGTCCCAGATTGCAAGAGGGCACAAACCAGGCCAAGGGACCCCATCGTTACACTGTCAGGGCTGGGGAGGGACCATGGGAGGGCTCCAGGGCTTGTCCAGCCTGTCTTGCCCAGTCAAGATCGGCCAGACCCCAGCAGCAAGCTAACATACCAGTCAGAGCATCTGCTCCCTGGTGGTCAGTGCACATCACAGCAACTGGTCAAATGGTCAAATAGTCAGACACTTAGCATATTAGGCTTTTATTATATAGGATAATTCATTCCTAGGTTCTTTGTGGTGAGTTACATAATCATCACCAAATAACCCAGAGGCATCGAGTGTTTTGATTGGCTATGCCTGGGTCACATGTTTGACTCCTGTTGCTTAAAGAAGAGCTCCATCCACATCATAAGGACCAAGAGCACATGAAAGGGTGGACCCTCAAATGAAGTTTGGGAGCTATTTCAGGAAGAAAAGGCAACAGATATTGGAGAGGCAAAAGATATTAATAAATATATATACATACCATATATATATAGTCAATATGGGGTGAATTATTTGAAAATAATGATGTTTTTACCTCTTTGTTTCCAATACTTTTGCTACCTAATTTTTATTTTCTTATTGCATTATCTAGGACAGTGGTCGGCAAACTCATTAGTCAACAGAGCCAAATATCAACAGTACAACGATTGAAATTTCTTTTGAGAGCCAAATTTTTTAAACTTAAACTTCTTCTAACGCCACTTCTTCAAAATAGACTCGCCCAGGCCATGGTATTTTGTGGAAAAGCCACACTCAAGGGGCCAAAGAGCCACATGTGGCTCGCGAGCTGCAGTTTGCCGACCACCAGTCTAGGATATCCAAAACTATGTTGAAAAATTATAGCAATAGTTCTTTGACTTTGATGAGAAAACGTTTAGTATTTTACCATTCTGAATAAAATGATTTAGATAAAGTTTGACATTCCTTACCAAGTAAAAATATACAATTCTAGGTCCATCTGATTAAAATGTTTAAATTAAAAATTAATGTTGAATTTTATTAAATGTCTATTGTTATGATCATGTACTTTTTTATTTGTGTAATGAATTACATGAATAAATTTCTTAATATTGGACAGTTTCTGTATTTCTATAAATTGCTTTTATAATGGGGGATGAACAAACTTATTATAAAAAGCAGCAAGTGGTTGCATCTTTCTATTTCAAAGCAGCTCCTCACTAATAGAAAAAAAATTGGTGGGCACCCATGGAGAGCACATATGAGACAAGACTCCAGGATATGAAATCAAGCCCAGCTTTAGGACTTTACCTTTCCTGGACCCAAGGCACTGACAATAACCATGTAAGAGGAGGCACCCAGAATATCCCAATCTACTGACTGCTCTTTCCACGTGACTTCTATAAAAGATGGTCATGGGGGTAACAAACAGGCTCAAGATCTGATGAAGGGAAAGAGGCACCCAGAAGACAGCTGAAGACACTGGTGCAGAGAGCGAGTGACTTGCCTACAACCACACAGGCTTCAAACCCAGGCAATCTACCACCAAACCTGAGATCTTAGCTTCACCACTATATTTCCCTGAAGGCTTGTCTGTACTGCTCAGAACAAGGGCTATAAATTCTTCAGAATTGACAGTTCAGGGAAGAGAGGAACCAATCCCTTGCTCTTGGCTGGGTCACAGAGCCCTTTTCACTAGGATTAGCTGCCTGGTCCCTTCCCATACTGTTGCCCAAATAAATTCCCAAAGATCCAGTCCTATTCTCACACCACCCACATTTTTTCTAGAGAGAGAGAGAGTTTTTAGGAAAAGGAAAAGTTTATGGAAATCCCAGCCAGACTCAGGCTGGGAAAGGATTGTCCCTTCAAAATGTTCATGCAACTAGCAGCTCCTATATTCAAAAATGCTGAAACCTACATCAAAATGAATGGAATCAGCATTCCTTGGAACCCATAGGGCTTTGGTAAATCCTAAAAAGTCTGACTTGCCTTAGATAATGAAAGGAGAGAAGGAACATTTAAGATAAACCTCAGTAATAACTAAAGACAACATTGAAAGCCTTTGGGGTTAGCTATCTCTTCCTACCAGAAACAGTGTTGATTTCATATGACTGATTAAGGAGAAATATCATTCATTCATGTTTTTGATGACTACTTACCCAGTTTCTTCTGTGTGCAAGGCAACCCAGCTGCTGCAGGATGTGCAGTGGTGAAGACAGTAGACATGGCCCTTGATTTGACAGAGCTTTGAGTCTAGTGAAGGATATAGTCAACAAGAAAACAAATTTCAAATTATTTTATGAGGGCAAAGAAGAGTGTGCTATGAAAGAGGAGGAGCGAGACTACACACCTGGCGGGGGGGGCGGTATCCGGGTGAGAAAAAGCCATCTCAGCAAAGAGACAGGAAGGCCACAACATGGACAAAGTCTTGGCTATAGTATAGGGCTTTGCTTGTTTAAGAAACTGGAAGACCAGTATAGCAGTAGCATCGTGTGTTGGGCAGGCAGTGCCTCTTGAGCCATGTCTACAGGGGTACAGGTTTTATTTCAAGTAAAACATGAAGCCATAGAAAATGTTTTAGACATGTGAATAAAGTAATCCAATTTCTTTTTTTAATTGTTCTAAGTTCTATGTGTAAAATAGTTAGGAAAGAGCAGCATAGGAAATAGGGAAACTAGTTAAAGGCAAATTCACAGATGAGAAATTTCAGAAGCGTGGGCCAGATGGTATCAGTGGAAATGAGGAGAAGTAAATGGACTAGGGATGTATGTTGGAGGGAGAACCTGCTGATGAAGACAATGTGGGAATTAAGAAAAAGGACAGAATCTAGAATTACAGTTTTCTGGATGCGGCAACTTGTTGGATGGTGATGCCATCTTGAGATAAGAAAGCTTAGGAGGGCTGAGTGTTGAAAGGGTAAATCAAAAGTTTTACTTTAGGAATGTAGAAATTTAAATATCTACTTTTCAAACTCTCTTTTCTTTAGGGCCATACATTGGGCCTTACCCCTGAAAGACCCTACTCTGATGGACATGGTGTAGGTATAGGCCACACCAAGGACTTGAGCATAGGAGGGCCCTGGAAGATCTGATCAACCACTCTTTGGCCTAGCCTCACAATGACTGTCTCCAGCAGCTCCATGGGACCCAAGTACTCCTCCCCCATTTCTCCATCTAAACAGGAGGATGGGGTTGACCCTGGGAGTGACTCTTAGCCTCTACTGGGAAACTGGCTCCCAGTAACCTCCTCCCCCTGCGTCAATCCTTTTCCCCTAAATGCTTCCCAGCTTCCCATATGGTCTCCAGATACCCCGCACCCTCTCCCCTGGGTGCAATCATCATTCCAAGGGTCAGTTCAGTCCTTTGGATCCCTCAATCTAGGGAAGATCATGAGTCCATCTGTCATCACTCACCTCCCTGGAAACTGAGGAGGGCAAAGAGCCAAGCGGGCAGAACACATCTGTATCTCCTTGTGTAAGCCCAACTCTGCTGGTTAATCCACAAAGAAGCCCAGCTGGGAGTCTACAAAAAATATAGGAATTACTAGTTTGAGCCTCCTGCCCATACACGCCCCCCTACCCATCATCATGCATATTCTATTCATTATCCCAGACTTGATTCAAAGGTCACCTCATCTGGGGAGACTTCCTATTTCTCAGGCAGATGCAGTCACTCCCTCCCCTCTGTTTCCTTGAACAGACCACAATGGCAGCTCTAATTGCGCGGTCCTGATACTATAATGGCCTAGCTACTTGTCTCTTTTTCATTATATATGTGCTGTCTAATAGGGTTCCTACAAGTCACATGTGACTGTTTAAATTTAAATTAATTAAATTTCAATAAAATAAAAATTTGTTCTTTAGGTGCTCACTAGTCACATGTGGCCACTGACTCCCATATTGGACATCATAGGTTGACAGCATTTCCATCATTGCAGGAAGTTCTATTGAGCAATTTTGAATTAAACTAAGGGCTTCCTAAAAACTGGATGTTATTCATCTTTGCACCCTGGCACACAATATTGTATCTAAAACATAAACAGTTCTAAATGCATATGGATTGAATGGGTGGATGAGAGAAGTTGTTCTGGACACCAATTGCCAAGAGAAATATGGATAGCTTGTATGGAGCACACTCCAAGGACAGGGACCAGGAGAAAATATGATGTAGGAGAAAGACGGAGTGGACAACTCAGTGTGGGCAGGCTGACCTTTCCATGTCCGGAAACACTAGAATGTTGGCAGTGCCCTTCAAGAGCACCATTATGTTGGCACATAGTCACATAGGACTGCTCATTCATACCAGCCTCTCCTCCGTGACACTTCTTTTCACCTCCCTGCCAATCCATGCACATCATTGACCTTGCAAATTCCTGGGAAGGATCTCCTGACCAAACCCTGCTGGTCCCACTCTTTACACTCTGTCCAGCATCCCCCAGCACAGTATTGAGGAGCTCCACTTGGCAGCTGTCCGTTTGTGTTCCGGTGCATATGTTTCATGTCTATGACTCTGCTCTCTCTTTCTGGCTGACCAGAGGATCTCTAAGCGTCCATAAGACCAGGGCTGTCCAGGTGCAAGAACTGTATTTTACCAATCAGGATGGGTAGGGGATTCTCAAAAGTTACTGTCTATTTTCTCATTAGACAAGGGGCTTATAAGAGAAGAATAATCAGACCTGATCTTGTGGGAACAATTTATCCAGAGTCTTGTCCACCATGGAAGAAACAAATCAGGAGCTTGGGGGAGCTCAAGATGATGCTGTTTCCACTCTACAACCTCAAGTGAATTTTATGCAACAGTTTCACCTCACAGCAAGTGTCTGGGCCCCGGGTAAAGTGAGAGACCCAGGCCTGAACCTTGAGGACTTTAATAAGCTGAATCTCCCTTCCTCCATTGCCCTGTTTCTGTTTTTGTTTTTTTGTATCAGTTCCTAATTCAGCACCTTAAGCACCATCACCTTCTTTTGCTCTATGAGAGTCCATGGGAGATGGAGTGGGCAGTCCTCTGACTTGGCTCTCTCAGGACTCCTAATAGACCTTAGAGCTATCCCTGCATTTACTGCTTCATAGACACACTCCTGCCATCAAGAAAGACTTTCTGATTTTAGAGTCCTGATCTCACTGTGGGCCCATTTCTCTGTGGCCCCCTGGGCTTCTCTGCAATTTATGCACAAAGCTGGTGGTAGTGAGGTTCTGCTCTGCCCTTGGAGACAGTTCAACTTATTCCCCTACTAGGACCTCAGCCATTGTCAACAACAGGTCCATATCCCAAGATGGCAGCCCCATCAATGTAAAGGTCGTAGAGGGTGATGTAGTATTTAGAGTGTCTTTAGTCATTCACCTTGTCCTTCTACTGGGCTCTCAACATCAGCCTCTTTCACCCAAGGACTATTCCTTAAAGGGAATAGCGGCCATTCTCTTCATTCCCAGAAAAAAAGTCTGGTCCTCAGCAGATCATCTTTGGAACCTGGAGGGTAAATGTACCATCTGCCCCATGCACAATCCCTTTTCACTGGTTCTGTGTGATGCCCCTTCCACTAGAGGGAAGTTTATTTATAGTCATGCTTTTGAAGGCTCAGCACAGTTCGTCTATATAGGAGCACACATCGTTGCTATGAGGGGGCTTAGTTTTGTATGAGAGGTGTCAGGAAAACTTTCTGATCCTCAAATCTGGTTGAATGTTTTCCTATTATATTCATTCATTTGGGTTGAAGCTTGTTCTCCTTGGACCCTTCTTTTTAAACAATGGTCTTTCTGCCTCCCCTGAGAGGATCCTGGGGCTGGGTCTATGGGGAGCTTTGTGGATGCCAGGTGACTCTGTGACTGTTCCTCAAAAGGGGAGTGGGAGAAAGTGACCATCCTAAAGCTGGCCCCTGTGCTCCTCTTTTCTCAGCTGACACGTCTGAGAGTGGAGGCTGTCTTTCCCATGTTCAGGGCAAAGGAGGAGAAGAGCTGGAAGTCATCAGGGTGTTGTTTTTGCCAGTGGAGCCCTTGAAGTGGAGACAGGAGAAAAACAAACAAACTCATGTCATCTCCCTAGGGCCCTGGAAGAGGTCCCTTTCACAGCCAGGAATGTGACAAGGAGTAAAGTCAGCCAGGAGGCTGCCTGCAGAGGGGGGGATGTAGGCAGCCTGGGCTGAGGATCAGAGGCACAGAACTGGTGAAGGGCCAGAGCTGGAGGTCCACTGCCACCGCATCCCCAGGGAAAGGCAAAGAGCCACCAGAGAGAGCTTTGCCTCAAGGCTGGAAGGTCCCCACAGCACAGAAAGACCACATATCTCAGAGGGGCCAGTTATAGTCTGCTAAAGGATCCAGCTGATATTCTCTGGAGGCCAGTTTTGTGGCATAGATGTGGCAGTAATCATACAGATTGGCCACAAATTGTCAGAGAAATCCCAATCAGGAAGAAAAAAGGGTCAGAAGTAGATACATAGAGAGCTAAGAGGGTTCCAGAGAGGAGACAAATGCCAGGGAGGAGAACCAGCCTTGGGCTGAGAAGCAGAACTGACAGAGACCAAGTGGACAAGAGTCAAGGTTACACAGAGTTGGTCCAGCCCTCTGGCACACCAAGAGGCTTCTGACAGGCCAGAACTGGCCACATGCACCACACTGACGTTCTTTCAAGAACCTTCACCAAGAATCCAATGGCATGTCCCACCTTCACCTCACTATCATGGTGCAGGACCACCAGGCAGCCCAGGGCCCAGGTCACTTCTCAGTTCACTGCAGCTACTAGGAACAGGGAAGAGGGAGCGAGGAAAAGATGTGGGATTTCCTACAGTCTCCTTCTTCCTCCAAATTTATGGTCCTCCAAGCCACTACTACAATCCTAAGGCCAGGGCTTAGGCTCCACCTGCTCTCCTTTCTCATCTGTGTCTGAGAGGGTCAAAAGTATGCTCCACTCTGGGCCCAGCCCTGAGTCCCAGCTATGTGAGGAAAGCAACCAAACCTAAGTCTCCCAGCAGCTCTCTTTGTAACACTGGGCTCACTATGAATGGTCAGGTACTCAATAAGCCATTTGCAAAATGGAGACAAATCCAGATCCAACGACCTCACTTGTCATGGGTGGCTAATGTGAAATCGTTGTTTCCAGAGCACCCAGGAAGCAAACTAAAGCATCTGAAGTGTTCCAGGAGAAAGGCTCCTCTTTGGGGATATTCTGCTGAAAATGTTGAATCTGTCACCAGCCTGAGATCATACTGTCAGAGCTAGCTGGTCCAACTTCTCCATCTGTAGGTAGGAGGGCCAAGGCCCACCAGGATGAAAGGCAGTCTGTGCTCTAGGCAGAGCCAGGCAGAGCACAGCATACACCTTTCTGTTCCCTCCTTCAGGTGGGCCAGAGGAAGGAGAAGCATGGGGAGAACCAGGCCCACCCTCTGGCAGCCTTGACCTGTGCCTGTAGTCTGATGGATGGGTTTGCACCTCTCAGATTCTACCTGAGACCCAGAATCCGCCCAAATCTATTCCCTGAGTCTGAAGCTTCACCTTGGGATCCTCTCAGCACCAATTTGAAGCCCAGGTCTGGGCTTTGCTCTTGTTTCTCTTCCCAGAAGCCCAGTTCCTACCAAGTCTTTAGTCCAAAGACCAGAAGTCCCTTGCTGCTCCCCGACTCCCAACACCTCCCACCTGCCACTCCTTCCAAGAGCCTAGACTCTCACTAGAATGTGAACCGATACAGGCAGGGATTTTGCTTACTAATGTATTCCGAAGCCCTTTGAGCAGTGCTGGCACAATGGAGACACCCAATGTTTGTTGAATGAATGTGCAGATGCCTGAATCCAGTATAAAAAAAAAAATGGAGTCATGAATTGATGGAAACAGACAAGAGAAGACACTGTGATAGACACTTGTGTTCTATCTCCCTTGTCCCTTGACAGTTTGCCACCTCTCGAAATGAATCAATCCATAACACAGACGACCACCTCCCTCCACCATCCCAAGTCCTGTAGCGCTTCATCACCTGGTGGACTCCTCAGGCCTCCTCTTCTCTTCCTGGATGCCCACTGTCACCACAGCCTTAGGGATGGTCCCCCAATCCTTTAGCATACAGGCTCACCAGTCATATGGAGCTCACCAGGATCCATCTAGTGGGTCTTCGCTCCCACCTGGGGGTATGGGTGCTCAGACAGATGTCCTCCTGTCCTGGAGGCTGTCAAGGATGGGAAGGCCTGGTTGGACGCAGCTCCTGAAACCTAATGACTATTGCCAGGGATTGGGTTTCCCCAGCCTTCCTCATAGTGTATTCTCAGCTCCATTAACCTGACTCTTTCCACATTCTTAGCACCCCTTTCTGTTTGCTGCTTCTAAGGGGGTTCAGACCACAGACCAAGGCCACTTCCTGCTGCCAGTACCCAGAGAACAAGAATGCTGCTATCTCTCATTCCTGGTCTCCAGGAAATGTAAGAACCTCATGTTCCCCTGCTGCATTCCAGGCAGAACTCTAGGGTTAGCCACAAGAAGGCCACCAAGGTGGTCTGGGCTCCCAGGAACAGCCTGACTCCTTCCCCACCCAAACCACTCTGACCTCCCATTGCCTCTCAAGCTTTCTGGCTCTACATTATCTGTAGGAATCTTGGCTCAGAATCTCTACAATCCCTTCTTACACCTCACCCCAAGGCCACCTCTTTCTCTCTCTCCCTGATAGGACCCTGAGTACCTCCACTCACTAGGAGGTTCCTCATGTCTCTCACTCTCCTTTTCTGGCCCTAAAAAGTATCCTGCTGGCTCAGAGATTTTAGAAAAGATCTAATGAGCTGGAGCTCCAACTTATGACCCCCCTATTTTAGGGATATCACCTTTGTACTATTCCCTTCAACCAACACAGACAGATCTGTAAGCCAGTGTGGGGGCCACACACTAGTCAGAGATGAACTATCCATCAGGCTGTCCCCAAGTCCCAGATTAACCTTCCCTGAACACAGATTTATCCTTAACTCTAGTCTTCATTTGACCCAAACTGTCCTCTCACAATGACCCCAATCCCTTCAACCAACTCTCAAGTGTGGGATGTGAGGCACTTGAGAGACGAGAAGTCTGAGGACTCTGGAGGCCCTGCTCAGAGTCCACACTGGGTGGGAAAGGGCTGGCCTCCCATAATTCACTGCTTCATAGAAACTCTTCTGCCATCAGGAAAGGCTCTCTGGCCCTGAGCCCTTAGACCTGCTCTCATCCTGGGCCCATTTCTCTGTGCCTCCCTGGCTTATATGAAGCTTATAGACAAGGCTGGTGGTAGCAGTTACCCTTGGGAACAGTTCAGCTTCTTTCTTCACTAGAATTTGTGTGCATTCTAATTGACAGCTTCAAGGGTCAATCAGTGCCAAGTTTGTATAAGGGGATATAGTATTTAATATGTCCTCGATTATTCACCCTGTTCTTCTACTGGGTTTATTCAAACACTATTCCTTCTACAGCTGTGCTCCTCTTGTAGGATGCTGCTTCCATTTAGTTCTCCTGAGGTCTCCTTGGGTCTGTCCCTTGACCTGCACCTGGACCTCCACTAGCACTCCAAGTCTCTCTTACATGTGGAAATCACTTCTTTAATTCTTATCTCATCCCTGGAGCCCAGGGCTAGTTCTTTTTTTTTTTTTTTAATTGATTTTACAGAGAGGAAGGGAAAAGGATAGAGAGTTAGAAACATTGATGAGAGAGAAACATCAATTAGCTGCCTCCTGCATGCCCCTTACTGGGGATCGAGCCCACAACCAAGGTACATGCCCTTGACCAAAATCGAACCTAGGACCTTTCAGTCTGAGGGATGATGCTCTATCCACTGAGCCAAACCCGGTTAGGGTTCCCAAGGCTAGTTCTTAATTGTTTTCCTTCTCTTTCTCCTTTTCCATTCTTTATGTTGACCTTGTTATCTCTACCTTCTTGACCTTGACAGAACTTTACTCAACTGCACAAAGATGACACATCTCCACTGTCATTTTCACCAACTTCACCTTGTGTTTCTCTACTTTTCCTTCATTTGCCAAAATACTGGTGGAGATCTGCAATGTAAAAATGCTAGGTACTTTGTGTCTTATTAAATGATGGTTATAGAGTCAGGGATCCAGTCCAAGACAAAGACTGACCTAGGAGAAAGCAGGTCCATCCCAGTTCTGTATGGGGCATGAAACTTGGTGTGGAGAGTGGAGACTAAAATTCCATGAACCCCTTTGAGTTGGAATTCAAGCAGGCACTTGCCTCTCCATTGTTGCAGCCTTGCTAATGACAAATGCTGGGTACTTTGTGTCTTATTAAACCATCAACCAGCTTCCCACCTCCAATTCCCTTCCACTCAGCAGCCAAGGAGATATTTAGAGCACAAATAAGATCAACATCCTTTATTATATACAGATTTCTGCACATTCTGACCCCTGACTAACCTCCCTTCTCATCTCAAGTCTTTGTCCTCTCGCTTACTACAACCACACTGGCTTTCTTTGGGACCTGCTATGTGCCACCTTCCATGTGCCTCCCTCACAATTTACACACATGCTGTTTCCTGGCCCACCATACTTTCTACTTTCCCCATCCCCACTCTACTTCTTGCCAACTTTTGCATATCATTGACATTTCAATGGAAGTGTCCCTTCTTAGAAAAGGACGTCTTACCTGACCTTAAGCTAAAGTAAATGTCCTGTTATATGCTCTCCTCATTACCCTTAATATCATGATACTTCAATAATAATGTATGTAATCCTGTCTCTTTCCCTCGACTAGAATGAGCACCTAGAGAGAGGGGCCCTGTCTGTGCTGGCTGCAGATATTGGGCTGACTTAAGTCCAGGCCTTCATGGGAAAGAGCTCGAAGAATAGTGTCACATTGCCCCTTCTCACTGACTGGCTAGAGCCTGCAGAGTAGCAGGATGGAACCAACCTGGGTGGAGATGATTCTCCAAGTGCATTTAGACCAGAGCTCTCACTAGCTTCTACAATACCTTTGTGAAATTAGCAAGAGATACTCCTTCTTCTGGGAGGGTGCAACCTAACAGCAGAGCACAGACCTTGATGAGTGGAGGCTGGTTACATTTCAGCTCCAATTCACCCCTTGGCAGGTGCCTTTTTTCAGGACAGAAATGAGCTAATTTTCAAACTAGCTAAAGACATGGACCTATGTTCTTAGACTCTGCAGCTTTCTTAAGGCCCAGTGGGGCTCAAGAAGTTATGTTCCCTCTTCCCCCTCAGGGCCTTCAAAACCTCTCTCAGATTTATTTCTTAGTCTCGTTCTGAAAACATCTCAGTGCCTCCACAAGCTCTAGCTGCTTCCCACTTCCTTAGCTCTTCTCAAATCAATGAATCTCCCTTCCCTACACTCTCTCCATTTCTGCTGACACCTGTCATGGGCTTATAGAGAATCATATTTGAGGAGGGGGCTATTGCATATGGACAAGCCATCCCCAGCCCTGCATACCCCACTAGGCTCCCAGCTATGCCTCTATGTTTAGTGACGGCAAGGGATAGGGAGTTCCCATTTGCGCAGGGAGAAACATAGGTGAGCATTCCAAGAGCAGGATCCTGGGAACCAGCAGAGAAGCCAGGACTTCATCCAACGCACCTGTAGGGGGGCCTGTGTTGAGTGATAAAACCACTATAGCATTCCCAGTTCTCAGCAAGGTCTGGATGACCGGTCAGTGAGCAGCTGGACTACAGCTGGGACAGCTCTAACCCGCCCTGTCCTTCCCACGTCTGACCTCCATATGGCCCTGTGGATCACACTGCCCCCCAAGCCAGCAGCCTGTCATCAGCATCTTATTTCACTCTCTCCCATCCTCCTGCTAACAGTGCATTCCACAGCTCATTCTCCCAGAATGCCTGGGGCAGGGCAAAGTCACAGTGGGCTCCTCCCAACTCAGATGGCAGATGATAATCATGCCAAGCTCCATCAAGACTAAGCCTTTGGCACCTTGAGGCCTTTCCCACACATTGCCATAGTGACCCAGTTTGGCCATATGAGGCTGTGGACATTCTTGCTGTCTGTCTGTCTGTCTGTCTGTCTGTCTCTAGTTGCTGGGCTTTCTCCAAAGTAGAGGGAATATTGCCTTAGAGCTCCTGGAGACCCAGATCTGTGGCTCTGGTTTAAGGTGGTATGAGATTGACCTCTCTTTCCTCCATTAGCTGACCAGCATTTTGTGTGCCCCTGCATGCTTTTTCTCTTATTCTGCTCTCAAAAAGGCAGCCAATGCTGACAGCAGAGGCCGCTCATTTCCCTTCCACTTCTATCCTATTTCTAGTTCATAAGTTCTTGTCAAAAAAGAAATTGAAGGCAGGGGTTATAATATTCCCAGCTTATAGAATAATTTGTTCCAGTAATTCCTTTTGCCTTAGGAGCTAGGTTTTGGTGTTGCATTACAAACATAAGAAGAAATTCAGGTCAAGGGTCTTGTTCACCTTAAAATCTGGGTACATCTGTAGCTAACAACATCGACTTTTTGCCATCAAAACCATCCCCATCATCACTATGGACATGACGACCATTATTACCATTGCTACCATCCAATACATATCATCATTTTCATCATCACCACCATCTTTATCACCTTTTCTATTGTTTTCACCATGATTAACATCACCATCACCAAAGTCATTATCACCACCACAATCATCTTAGTTATCATTTTTCTATTATTAACATTGTCTACCACAGTCATTGTCACCATCATTATTACTTTCACAAACATCATCATCAACTCCTATATCATCACTCTCATCATTTTTATCATCAACACCACAAGCATGATATGCATCATCTCCTTCACAAATATCATCAACATCGGTATCAGTAGTATCTCATCATCATCACCTTCACAAACATCATTACAAACTGCCATCCTCACCATCACCACTGCAATCACCAACAATTTCACAACCATCAATACCATTTCTAGTGTCAACACCCATTACCACGACCCAGCATCATTAACTTCATCATCATTTATCCTCTTTATTCAGTTGACTTTCTCTGTAATGGCTTCTATGAAAATCAGCTCTATTCTGAAAATCTATACCAAAGACAATCTATGAATTCAATAAACAATGGGTTATTCAGGTTGAATTAGTTGGATTTTGCTGCATAAAACCTGTAGCTTAAAATAAACACTTTATTATTTAACACATGATTCTTGGGTCATCTGGGAAGTTCTTCTGATCTTGGCTATTTTAGCTGATCTCCACTAGGCTTCCTCATGTGTCTGTAGTTAGCTGATAGTTATGGTATCAAACTGATGAACAAGGATGTCCTCACTCACATCTGACAGGGCACCTCAGTTCTCCTTCATGTGGCCTCTCATCCTCCAGCAGGCTAGCTCAGGCTCATTCGCACAGTGGTCTCAGGGTTCTAAGTTTAACAAAAGGGCAAGCCCAATGTATAAGGGTGTTTTCCAAACCTTTACTTACATCATGATTGCTAATGTCTCATTGTCTAGAGTAGGTCATAAGGTCAGCACAGATTCAAGAGGTTGGGAAACAGACCACATCCTGATAGGAGAATCTACAATGTCACTTTGCAAGGCCATGAATTTGGGGAAGGGAAGAATTTATGGCCATTTTACAATTTACCACAGAGGTGGCATAGAGAAAAATAGAATACCTATTCTTTACATCAAGAGCATACGTTAGCTAAGAGGGCTCTAATATAATGCACCTTTTTATTCAGAGAAATGCCCTTGAAGTAGCTTCCAGAACTGGAGTAAACTTCCCACCCATAGTCACTGAGTCCTTCCACTTGGCCTATTGTAACTTCCATGAACTCCGCAACTTGCCACTCTTATCATTTGTTTCCCAGATTAGCATCTTCTCAGACTTTCTCTAACTCCTTGCAGGGAGTCCTTTCCATCCACTTCCAGGGGCTCTCTCCATTTCTACTGGACATGGTTTATGAAATTTCTCAGATTCTCTCAGACCTCAGCCACTTACTCTTCTCCGCTGCTTCCCCAACAGTCAACTGACTCCTTACATGTTTGCATGCTTCTGCCATCTGAGGTTGACCAGCTGCCCTGCCAGAGTCTCAGGCTTCTACTGCACTTTCAGACTTGGAAGAAGCATCAATACATAGAGTGTGGGATCTGCCTTCCTAAGTAGCTGCTGAAGGAACTGGCTGATACAATCAGGAAGTTCCAGTTAGTCAGCTCTCTATGAGATGAACTTTGAAAGAGAGAAGATAGAAGAGAACTTCAGATAAAATTCTCTCTTCCCTACCCTTCTAATGGACTCTTCTAAGGCATTCTTCTTCTGTACAGCTTGTCGGGAGATGTCCTGCCTGGCTGAGGGGATGCACCTACACCTTGGCCAGTTGTGTCTCCTAGCAGCTAGTCAGGAAGCAAAGGCCAGTGTGATAACATTTCATCTTGCATTGTTCCCCTATCCTTTACTGCTTCCTTTCACTTTAACTCACTCTTGCTGCCCTGGATTTGCACCTCCCAAATAAAGCATTAGCACTTAAGCCTTGCTTCAGGCCCTATTTTCTAGGGAACCCAAACAAAGACATCATCTTAAAGGAGTTCACAGCCAGGGATCTTAGGAGGAAGCCAAGGACATCAGGGGCTAAGTGGTTATGCTTTTTAGCAGAAGAAGGCTCTAAATTGACAGAGATCTTTTTGTGGTGTTACTGAGAATAGGGGTGGTAGGACATTCCTCCTCCTCCACCACCACTCCCAAAAAACTACTATCCCATTTCTAGGAAGCCAGGGCTTGAGGATGAGGGCCCAAAAACTCAACTCCCTATTGTTCTAGCTCCCTGGAAAAGGACCTCTTTTTTTTTTTCTTCCTTTGCCCTTCCACAAGTGCTCAGATGCAGGTCCAAAGGTTCTTAGTTGTGCTAAGTATTAAAACCATTTTCTTACATTTGTGTCTTTGCTTTATACCTGAGCCAATGGGCATGAAACTCCCCCAATCCGGAGATCACTTGGCAGCTCCTTGGTGACCAAGACTTTGACTCCCTCATCAGGCTAGGGTTCGCCAAGGGCAGGAAATATGTGGCTCCCATAAAATCCAGCCCCAGATGATTCAGTGTGGTCACGAGAACAGAGCCCAGTCATGAGGCTGAAGCGGACACTATCTGGCCTCCCCTTTCCTTACTGCTTCTTTCCAGTGTCCTGCTTTCATCAGAGAGCTCACCAGCATCCTCCTCTCAGCCTTCCCTGTCAGAAACTTAGTCATGTACATGGAATTGTAGCCCCTGTTAACCTTCTGTGTGTGTTTATGAAACTGGATGACTGAATTTTCAACATAGTTGGGAGATAAAACAAAATGCTGCCTGGCCAGCATGGCTCAGTGGTGGAGTGTTGACCTATGAACTTGGAGGTTATGGTTCAATCCCAGTTAGGGCACATACCTGGGTTGTGGGACTAATCTCCAGTGTGGGGCATGCAGGAGGCAGCCAATAAATTATTCTCTCTTGTTGATGTTTCTATCTCTCTCTCCCTTCCTCTCTGAAATATATATATATATATATATATATATATATATATATATATATATATATATATATATTAAATGTAACAACTAATGCCACAAAGGTATTTATTTATACAGTGACAAAAATATTTTTCATTTGGAAAAATTTAAGCACACCCCGCCCCCCAATTACTTTGCATTTGGGTTTCCCAAAAGTCCAAGCAAACCAGAGATAAGTCATGTAATACTTCAGTCCTCATGTTTCAGAACTGAGACTGAGTGCATGCATCCCTCTCCAGGCCTAGAGAGGGGTAGGAGTCACTTAGCCTTGGCCACTAATGTAAGAGAGCATCAATTCCAAATCTGTCTCTTGAGTACTTCTCCTGCCTTTAAAGACACCTGAGTCTAAAACAGAAGCAGAGAAAATGTTACTGGTTGCCCATTTCTATTAGTGGCTCAACCACTGTTTTAGTAGGTCTCCTTGCTGCTCACACAAACCCTTCTGACTGTAATGCAAGCCTGTTTCTATCCCCCAGTTCATAGTAAAACTTGGAGCCCTGATGCCATGCTACAGTCACTGGTTCTGGCTTTGCAGCTGACTCTTTGGAGCTCTGGTTAACATTGAGTTCTACCAGTGACTAGACAGCTAAGGCTGGGTCCTTCACTTGACTAGACTTGCTGGGGTCTAACACTGGACAGCTAAGGCTGGGTCCTTCACTTGACTAGACTTGCTGGGGTCTCACCAGTATTCTCAAGGGCAACTGCTAGGGGGTAGCATGGGGACTGAGACCCATCCCTAGCATGACACAGACTGCAGGATTATCCCTAAGGTCACAAAGCACCTCTGGAGGAGCAACTCTTAGGTTCTCAGGTCTATTATGAGGTGCAGTCCATCTCCAAAGGATATCTTATATAATAAAAGGCTAATATGCAAATTGTCCCCTTGGGAGTTCAACCAACCGGGAGTTCGACCCCCCACTATGACATGTGCTGACCACCAGGGGGTGGCACAGAATGAAGAAAGGCCCTGGCTGGCAGCCAGAAGTAGGGGAAGGAAGGCCCCAGCCGGCAGCTGGAAGGCCCCAATCAGCCCTGATCGCTGGCCAGGCCTGGGGACCCTACTCATGCACGAATTTCATGCATCATGCCTCTAGTTAAATCATAAAATACAATGCCTAGAATACAGTGAGGCTCTGCAATACTCCTTCCCTGTTGAAAGCCTGTTGGATTGGTTTGAGATTAAGAGTAGACACTGCGATTTCTCCACCAGAGTCCTCAGTTCACTTTCCAGACTAATGGCTACCTTCAGCATGCAACAAGGAAGATATCTGAAGACAGTATTTGCAATTAAGACAGTAGGGGAAAGGAGAAGGGAAGGACCATCTGATGAGCCTTTAGTATGTGCATTATCCTAGAGAGAACTCAGAAGGGCCCAATGAAGCATCCCCATTTAGTCTCAGAGGTGGTCTTAGACAAAGCTCAGATCTCTTCTCTCCTTCTGACAGGAGGAGGGAAGGAGAGAGGGAAAGTCTCGGATATCAGACTGTCCTGTTCAGCGGCAGCAAGGGGATTTCTCTGGGCATCATCCCCAGCTCTGACCCTGCCAGGTAGGCTGCTTTATAGCTGTAAGTAACATGATATCCCACCTTGGCAAAGACTAACTGATGAGAGAAATTGATTCTCTCTTACTCAGGGAAGGTTAATTAGGTCTCCTCTCCCATGTTTCTAGGATGCTCTTGATCACCCCTCCTCTGTCTCTCAGCATCACCCTCAGGTGCTGCAAGAATTCCTGGCATCCCATCTTGGTATGAATATGCCCCAATGATGACAAACTCCCCAATGGACTTTCCTCATATCTCATCCCTACATTAGTCAAGATAACGGGATTATCCTGATCAGCTAAGGTAGGGAGACCAGCCAGGACTCAGGCTTCATGAGCCCTGCAAGCTATCTCTTAAGAGGCAGCCCCCAAACCCACAGAAGCATCCCAGCCCCCAACCCACCTTTACCAAGCAGTGTTATGGGAAAACAAAGGAAGGGCCCACTATTCTGCCTCAGAGGCTCATGGACCAACAAGGATTTAAGACAAAAACAACAGATGGGTAATGGCCAGGCAGAACCTTGACTTGTTCCTTCCCTGGCTTCAGTGGGTAAATTCTCTGGAGTTGGACAGCGAAGGCCCTAGGGACAAGGTGGGGCCTCAGCCGGACTTACAGAAAAGTGTTTCACTGAGGCCAAGACACAGAGGCGGGATGGGGCTGGACACTCAGGGGACAGTGTAAAAGTGAGTAGAATGGGTTAGGAGGAGGGGGCCATGAGAATAGGAGGAGGCGGGGAGGCAGATCTGAAAGAAGGGAAGGGGCTGAGTTTGCACTTGAGCTCAGAGTCAAAGAAATTCAGCAGCACTCACCTCAGCCATGTGTCTAGGCAGGTATCTTCCCTCCCCCAAACCACATGTACCCCAAAACGATTTTCTCTGAATAAGAGCCTCTGAGGACATGGGGAAATGTCAAAGGCCAGTACCTGAGAAGTGAGCAGCTAGGGGTCTGGAGACAGTCCTGGAGACACTGTGAAGGAGAGGGGCTCCACTACCCACCCACCCTAAGGAAGCCCCTGGGAGGGGAGAAGCACCAGAACTTCTGCATATTCCCTCAGGTCCCAGTGACAACTACAGCAGAGACAGGAAAACTAGGGAGAGTGTGCCCCCCACTGGTCAGTGAAAACCAGAACTGACTGCCAGTGCAAGGCCCAGGGCCAGGCCAGAAGGGTCTTCAGACCTTAGTTCATCTCCCCAGTCCCTCCCTCTAGGGGCAGCCTGGCTTTAGGGAAGTATGTTGAACCTCCAGGCCATTTGCATCCTGGCCCTGGGGAGGTCTGTGGGGCCTCTCTCTCCCTCTCTGGAATCTAATCTTCCCTGTGGTTAGAGAGCCCCAGGCAGAATGGCCTCAGTGTTCCAGCGCTCCGGAGGGGTTTCTTGGAAGTCTCCCTCCTTCCCCTGCTAGTAGGATTGGCAAGAATGGCAGGGTGAAGATGGAAGAGGTTGGCCCTTCAGAAGGCAGGAGCTTAAGAAGCTCTAAATGATCTGAAGAAGGGATCCTGACAGGATGGGGTGTGAGCACCATCCTGAGGACTTCCTAGTCCAGCTGGCTCCAAATTTGAGGGCAACACTCAAGTCTTGCCCAGCCCAAGTGGATGGAGCTCCTTCACTGCAGTGCTGAGCTGCTCACAGGAGAGGCTGGAGGCCATGGTTTTCTGGCCTCTAGATTTCTCTTGCTCGGGTATTCTAGCTTCTGAGGGACCTTAGGACTTCCTTCCTCATCTCCAGGAGAAATCTCACCTTTTTGTAAAGGTTTCCCCAGACCTTCCTCATTACAATGACATTGCCCATCACCTTTGCTTCTTCCTCACCCAAAGCCCTCCTGTTGCACTTTCATAAAAGAGCGATGTGCTGGACAAAGGCCACGGAGGAAGACAGCACAGTCCCCATATTTGAGGGCCCCCAGGCTGCATGTCTCTGTCCTAAAAAGCCCGCAGCTTCTGGGAAAGGCAGGCTCGGCCCTCCTCAAAAGAACGAGGCCTGCAGCAAACAAATATACAAAGTAGAGCAGAAATCATAAACACATTTTATTTCTAAATAATTTTAAAACCACTGGCATTGTAGCAAATTGGAATATATTTCCAGAATCGACTCAAAGAGATTTTTCTTTTTACAGCAACATATGAAAAATGTCATTTAAATATCCTCCAGCAGCTGCACCACATGTTGGGCTCCTAGGAAAACACTTTCATTCCTTTCATCAAAGTCCCTTGATTAATGTTCCACTTTTCTTTGACACTTTTTCCATAGTTTGAAAAAAAAAAATCAAAGGCTGTACTATTATCTGGAAGAAAATTAAACCGATAAGATTTAATGTCTGCTACATTCGACAGTCGTGGCAAAAAAATATCGTTTAGGCCTTGGGCCAAATGCAAATGAACATTAAGCAGAGGGGTACATCCCTGCGTGAGGCTTCTGGGAAGGTTGAGGCTGGGGCAGAAAGAGCCTGCTGGGGTAGCGGTGGGGAGAGGCTGGTGTGAAGGTTTGTATTCAGAGCAGGGAGGTGGGAGCAGCAGGGGACAGAGGTGATTTTCCTGACTGCAGAGTCCAGGGCAGGACAGGAGGGGGTAGGGTTGCCAGCAATGCCCACCTGAGGCAGGGCCTCCTGCGATGCGGGGATTTTGTGAATGGGACCTCGAGGGAGGCAGAGGAGAGAGAAGGAGTGAGCAGGAAGGAGGGAGGGGAAAGCAGCAAGTGGAGAGACTAAGCCAGTAGGAAGGCAAGGCAGATGGAGTAAGGGGAAATCACAGCCTGTCTGGCACGGCAGCCGATGCCATAATTTAAAGGTCAACTCAATGGAAAAGGAAGAGAAAAGAGGGGGAGAGGTGGTGTTGAAATGACTGCCTCCGCAGTATGGCACTTAACTCCTCCCAGCCCAGTGCAGCCCTACTTGGGCCCTTGACTTGAGATCCTCAAGTTCTTGGGTCCCCTTTTTCCTCCCTCCCACATCCCAGTGTGGGCTCTGGAGGCTACAAACCTCGCTCTGCATCCTGCCTCCTTTTGTCACTTCATCCAAGTAGAAGCCACACAACCTCCCAAACCTTAGTTACTTCATTCATAAAATGAGGAGGATCGCACCTAATCTCCTGGTTTATTGTAAAAGTTAAATTGTATGATGATATAATTGCTGGAAAAACTCATTGGAAAGTTGCAAATTTTTCTGGGCTTCTCTAAAGGAAGTGTATTGAATTTACCTTTGAGGGGGAAAAAAGTGCCCTTTGTTCTGGGAAAACCACCATTTGGGCAAATATAAACTAGTAGTCTTCCTTTGTCCTAAGGTACCCTCTGTCCCAGGAGACAACTGGTCACCCTTAGACTGAACCACTGTGAGGAGGATACTGGCTCACTTCCTGCTTTTCCCCTTGTCTTTCCCCAGTTTGTTTTGTAAATGGGTGTATCTTTTCGTAGAATCCATCTCTCCCCTCTCTCTCTCAGCTGGCTAAGTTGCTTCTTGGGGAGGAATGTTACAGTTCTCTGCTTGGATTTGGGCTGCCTTGTGCCTATAAATTATGGCAAGTTCTTGGGGAGCTATGGAGGTTTTTGTTGGAACGGTTTTTTGCTGGAGGACTGAAGAGGAAACCCAAAGGGCTGCAGGAAAGACTTACAGGCGTGGGTTTCAGCTCCGGCAGAGGAGGCTGTAAAGTAACTGACAGGCCCCCAGACAGCCTACTGTGGTGCTTGCCATCAAAGGGTGAAGAGCCTGAACTGAATTGTGTGGAGTTATTCCATGCAAGGGCCATGAGACAAGCCCACATTGCCTGTCGGCTATGGTGAGACAGAACACAGGATGGGAGGAGTTCTCAAGGCCACTCTTGTGCTCCCAGGCCCAAAGGTGCTGGGACAGATCTCTATTCTGGGCTAGAGTGTCCTGCTCTCCTGGATTTGGCCCAGTGGCTGACTAGACTCCCACTGGCCCCGCCCTTCCTTTCCATGATCCCCAACTATTCAATGTTTCTAATTTAAAGCAATAGCTTAGACTTTACTGCATGGTAGAGGTGCCTCCTGGTTCTCCTACTAAGGCATGGCTTTCAGAGGCTTCATTTGTAAATATGGTGATGTGGCCGTGGTGATGTGGCTGATAATGGGGGAAATGGAGGGTCCTCCTTCAGAGCCCCCATTACTGGAGCTGCAGGTAGGCAGTCATGTTCCAACCCAGGGCACTGGGTAGTTATGCTCCTTCCCCTGGTCTCTCAGGGCTGATAAAGGCCTCCTCTCCTTTGTACAGACAATGCTGGGACACTTCAGCACAGGACAAGTTTGCTCCTAAGCTAAGCTATCTGGGTAGATGGTGGAAGGAGCCCCAGCCTGATGGCAGGTGACAATGACATTGTCTATGGTCCCTTCTCCTTCCCTGCAGTGAAGACTGGGCCACTTCTGGTAGAAGGTGGGGCCTGTCAGTGCTGGGAATCTCCAGTCTACCCTGAGCTCTCCACAGCCTGGTTCTGTGTGTGCCGTGACCTGGCAGGGATGGATAAGGATGCTCAGGAAGATGTGTACAAAGTAGGTTGCTTCAGGGAGAGGGTGATGGGCCTTGGCATAGACCCTTGACGTTATGCCTGATGGGTAGCCAGGAAATTTAACTCAAAAGCCTTTGCCAGGGCTGTGTGAGAACCCTTGAGGAGAGCAGCACACCTTCACAGTGACCATCAGGGGCTCAGGGGGCTCTACAAGAGCTACCTCTGGAGGAAAGCCTTCAGTGACCCCTGGCCTGGCCTGAAGTCCTAGAGCAGATGAAAGAACCTAAAGTGAACTCACAGGTAGTGAGCTCCCTGTCTCCACAGGTATGTGATGGTGGCAGGAGGTGTTGTCTTCTAATAGGGAAATTTCTTTCTCATGTGAAAGGTTGACATGGGTCCACTCGCTCCAAGATCCTATGGACATGGCCCAAGAAAATGAACACTGTGTTCCCATTAACTGATCCACACACAGGGCACTTTGCCACCAGCCATCCAGGGGCTGAAGGCTAAAACCAACCAAGACTGTGAGAGACAAACCCAAGTTTCATTCATAATCTTGACCTAGCCAAATGTAGCTGCTGGCAATTCCTTACAGAGACAGCTCACATTTGCCTAAAATAACTAAAGAATTAAAGGCATAAAACCGTTAGCTCTAGGCCCTGGCCAGTGCTCTCAGTGGTTAGAATGTCAGCCTGTGCACTCAAGGATCATGGGTTCGGTTCCTGGTCAAGGGGAGGTAACTGGATTGCAGGTTTGCTCTCTGCCCCTAGTTGGGGGGGGGGAGGGGGGGTGTGGGAGGCAGTCAGTCGATGTGTCTCTCTCACATCAATGTTTCTCTCTCTCTCCCCCCTTCCTTTCCTCTTTCCCTTCCACTCTCTCTGAAAAGCAATGGAAAAAATATCCTCATGTGAGGATTATTTAAAACAAAAAACACTAAAAAAATTCATTAGCTCCAGGGTAAAAGGAGAGGCTGGGGGGAATAAACAGAAGAGGGGCCTAAGGGAAGAGGCAGTATGTCCCCCATTGGGACAGAGGCTTCCCCAGGGGCTTCCCCACCCACCACATTGGGCCAGGAAACGCTCTGAGGGCCTTTGAGGGAGCTGATGTGTCCCTCTCTCAGGAACACAGATGCTGGCTGGGGCTCCTGGAATGGGTTATAGTCTGGAGACACTGCACCCTTGCAGTAGCCCAGGGAAGGGCAGCCCATGGCAGCCCCCAGCTCCAAGCAGCATCTGGTCCCCTCTCAGTAGTCCTGACCCCAGAGTCCCCACACAACATTATCCCACCCTGGGTGTCTGGCCGCTAGTGTGGCTGCCAACACTTCTCTGGGCAGCATTTTCAAGAGCCAGATGTTCTGGGAACATCAGCCTTCTCTCCCTTGGAAGAGCTTGCACCACCCATCTCCAGCCTCTGTCTCCTTCCCAGAGCGAGTAAGTCCCCCTGATGCCCTGAGATCCCCAAAGCCAACTCATGCCACTCTGCTCAGTTTCTTCCAGCTGTTCCCACACTCCAACCTGAGTTGCACAGTATGCGAGACCCAGCCTGGGTGCTGGGAACGTGGAAGCGAGCTGCCTTCCATAGACCCTCTATTCCATAGACCCTCTATTCCATATACCCTCTACTGAAGATGCTGATGTCCTCTTAGGGCTGTGCTTTCCGGGGACCTGTCCCAGGTCATGGACTCTGGCAGAGACCAAAGGCAGTTGGGGCAAGAAAGGACAGCCAGAATCAGCTTGTCTGGAATAGGGGTGCTCAGACTGTGTGGGGGTGTTGGCCAAGGAGGCAGGGAGAGAGGTGAGAAGATGCATTGGCTGCAACCCTGGGCTCTGAGCTCAGTCTCTGAGAGTCTGGTCGGGTTCAGCGAGGAGGCATATTGAAGACACTCACACTGAGCTAAGTGGGCCTCACAAATGGGCTCTAGCCCAGGCTCCAGGACTCGCTCTCCAGTCTCAGTTGCCTCCTCTGAAAATTGTAAGGATGTCCCCTGCCCTGTCCCTTACATGGATATGGTGAGGATCACACGAGTTCTAAAGGCCACTGTGACCAATGAATAAAAGACTTCATTCTCCAGCTCACCCTGACATGCCTGCAGGACAGGAAGCCCACTCCCTCTCAAGTAGATGCAGCCTCTGGAGTTGGTATCTTCACTGAGAAGTGCACCGGGAAACAGGGAAGGAAGGAGGCTGCTGCAGCTCAAGGCTTCATTGGGAGACTGTGGCTCCGTTAAAATCAGTACCGTGACTGGGCAGAGGACAGAGCCCAGAAAGCCAGAAGGGGATGGTCTCTGCCTGCACAGCCTTCCGTGAGCAAGTCCCTCATCCCTGCCCAGACACTTCCTTGGCCTTTACCTGCTCTGCTCTTACCCCATGTGCCAAGACTGGGGCCCCATCGCCCACTCTGAAGGGCACACATCTGAGAAACTGAATGGATTCTGCTTGCTGAGCAATGGTGGTGCTCCGAGCTGCCCCAGGCAGGCTGAAGGACAGCCCTCACCCCAGGAGACAAACCCCAATACTACAGTGGACTCACTGTTCCCTCGAGGAAGTGTCCCCTGGGAGCAAGGGCATTTGGGGCAGGCCAGGGGACTGGATGAGAAGCAGGCGGCAAAGTCAGGCAGCTGCTTCAGAACCGCAGCAGGAAGTCACAACCAAGATTCATCCTGGAAAAATGTAACTAATGCTGCACAGCTGGGGCCTGCTAATCAGAAACACAGGCCCAGAGGTGGCAGCAGGGACAGGCCCAGAGGGCAGGGCCGACAGAGAGGTGATAATTGGCAGCAAGGTCTAGGTCTGTATCCCCCACCCTCTTCAGCTGCCGTTTGTACAGACTGAGGTTGTCACACTGCAATCTGGCAGGGACAGCTTCTCCGCCTCTGCTCTGCCTGCCTGGAGCTGGGTGCATTGTTCATCCATCACCCCAACATCAACTTAAACAATAGCTGAAGCCCTGCCCAGTCTCTGGAAGATGGTGCAGATTGTGGTGACCTTTACCCCTCTAGGCCCCTTTCTAGGTGACAGCCTTCCCCAAACCCTTGGGGCCTGTCTGCCTCCCCCAGCACAGCCTGCCCTCAGGAGAGGTTCTGTGAGGGGCCTTTCAGTCCTTAGGTTCCCTCTCCTTCTGCCACAGGCTCTGTTCCCTAGGAAACCTATGCTAGGGAAGGGATTCCAGGCTGAGGCCATTGGAAAAAAGGTGAAGAGTTGGTCTGGGCCGTTTCATTGAGCTTATCAAGCATTCATTAAGTTCCTACTGTTTCCTGTATGCCAGGCACTGGGTTACTAGCCGAATGTTAGCACTATCTGTCCTCAGGAGTCTCGTGGCTTAGCTGGAGAAAGAGACAGGGAAGAAGGGCTTTCAATGGAGGCAAGTGCAGCGACAGGAGAGCCTCAGGCAGCAGAGGGCTAGGAGAGGGGCAGCCCAGCCAGGAATGGGAGGCAGGGGCTGCCAACCTCGATCCTCCTCCTCCGCTACTTCTGTTCTCCCCTCGCCTCCCCTCCCCAAGCTTTCCTTCTGTCCTCAGCTATGTCTGCCTCTGGGGAACCCTCAGAGCTATAGCGAGGAGGATGGAGAGACCGCTGCAGCAGAAGAGGCCAGGCCCTGCCATCCCCCAGCCCACAGGCTGCCCCCTCCAAAGGCACTCTGCAGTCCCTGAGCTTCTCCATGTGCGATCACTGGAGCCAGAGGATGAGACAGATGGCAAAGGCCTGCCCCAATGGCACCCATGCCAGCTGCTCCTCTGGACATTACTGGCTTCTGTTGGAACATTCCCAGAGGTGTAAACACGCACTGGTGAAGACATCCAGACACCCCTTTTTGACAGCTCCGATGGAGCAAGAGAGCTTCCCTGCCGTTTATGGCCAGAATCTGCCTCCCTGAATCTTCCAGCCTTGGGTTTGAGTTCTCTGCTCTGGAGCCCCATAGAAAAACTCTTGAAGAATACAGCTAATGCAGCAAAAGCTACCTGGGGACCAGGCTGCTCACAGACCCTTTCCCAGCAGGCTCTCCCAGCCCTGAGGCCTCAGGGACCTCCTTCTCCCCCACTCTCCCTGCCCCTCCTCCCTACCTCTGACCCCTGGGTCCTCACTGCCCTTGACCTAACACTTCACACATCCCTCACTCTGGCCCAGACAAACCCTGTACTGCAGCCACAGGTCATGGGGCCCTCAGTGTCCAGCACAGGAGTAGCCCATCTTCAGGATAAGCATCAGGCCCTTCAACTTGTCTCAGGTTGTCACTGGCTTAAATTCCCCAGTGGTGCCTCTTGCTGGTGGGACCCTATTTTTCTCTCTAATAGAGGCACTGCAGGGGCAGAAGTCCTGGAGCCCTGGGCACACTGATGCAAGGCACAGGCTGGCCCTCCCCAGTCTTCTCACAGCCCTGCTCTCCTTCCCCATCACCCTGCCTGCAGGCTCTGAAGTGTAAGATGTGGTGGTCAGCACCCCTCCCAAGTCAAAGCAAACAGAGGGAGAGAGGCAGGGGTCTGGGATGGAGGTCTGAGAAATGGAGGTGGAAGGAATGGGGGGGATGGAGGGGAATCTGGAAGGCATGCATGGGGAGGAGGGGGTTGGGAGCTCTGGGAGCTCACATGGGAGAGTCCGGGGTCAGAGGGTGGGAGCGGAGCAGAGAGGAGGAACCACATGGCAGTGACAGGAGCTGGGAGCTGCCGTGTTGGAGGTTTCCTTACTGCCAGAGTGTTTGCCATGGAATTTCCCAGCCTAATAAAGAAGAATTTAAATAGACCACAAGTTGCTTAGTGTTGACTGTATAAATAATCCAAGTCTCCAGCTCCCTTTGTTCCACAGGCTATTTGTGTCAAGAAAGAAGAGGGGCAGGAATCTGACAGAAGCCACTGTCCCAGATCGAGGATTTGGGGACTCTCTGTTCTCCTCGGTCAGGGCCCCAGGGAGCAGAGGTTGAGGCCTGGGAGAGGGAGGTTTGCATTTCCCAGCCAAGACTTCCGTCTGTGAGTGCGCACACATAGGCACGCAATCCCCACACAGACTCACGTGCACGCATGTACACGTGCACGTCGGCACATGTGGCACTGTCCCCACGCTCACTCCCGGGCATGTGTGTGGTATGTACATATGCACACTTGCCCACACAGGCTGGCTCACATGCAAATTTAGCTCAGTGGTTAGAGCATCAGCCCACAGACCAAAGGGTCTTGGGTTCGATTCTCAGTCAAGGGCACGTACCTTGGTTGCAGTTTGATCCCCGGGCCTGGTCAGGGTGTGTGTGGGAGGCAACCAGTCAATGTGTCTTTCTCATCTTAATCTCTCTCTCTCTCTCTCTCTCTCTCTCTCTCTCTCTCTCTCTCTCTCCCAGGCACAAGGTCCTGTCCTGGGTCAGGTCCCAGCCACTTCCCTACCCATCCTGCTACACAGCCACCCTGGGGCATGTGGTTTGGGAACAGTGATCCTTTCGACTCTTGCTGGGTGTGTGGCACAGTGGCTTTGGTCACATGAGTCACTTCCAAGGAGGGCTCTTGTTGGAAAAACAGCATGAAAACCAAGTTCAGAATCCTCCAAAACCCACGGCTGGCCAGTGACCAAGGTCTTCATCCCCTTCTTGCACATGTGCTCAGTCCTACCACATCCAGCCATGCCGAAGCCTCGGGGGAGAGGGAGGAGACACAGCCCATGCCACGAGGCCAGGCTGGACGTTTCTAGCCCCTTAGTGATAGGCATGAAAGTAGAAGGGCATTGCAGTAGAGCACTGTACCATCCAATCTGCAGTACGCAAGAGGGAGAAGACGGGAGGGGAAGGGAGAAGAGGGAGAGGGGAGGAGAGAGGAGGCAAGGGCAAGAGGGCCCTAAGGGCTGACCTGGAACTGCTTCTGCCCAGTGTCCATTCCGACTGCTCTATCCCTGTGCAAACCAGAGCTAAATGTTTTCATTTCACTCTCAAATGTGCTGAGCACACGCACACACACATCACACAGAGCAGGGGAGAGCGAGGTCTTGGGGGATGAGGAGTTGCGTGGTCTCAGGTATTCCCAGGTTAGAAATCCCTCTTCCAGTCCTAATGCTGCCTGGCCCCTGAGCCCTGGGCCTTTCCTAGCCTCCTCAGTGCTGCCCCCTATAGCTGCCACCTCCCTGCAGGCACTGCTCAGCCCGGAACAGCAGTTGCCCAACCCTGAACTCTGCAAGGCCCAACAGAAGCCCCACAAAGGCAGCAGCAGGAATGGGCAGAAAAACAAGTCCGGGATGTCGGAGCTTTATGCGTGGGATCAGAGCGCTTACCTCGGGAAGCCACAATTCAGTCCCATGCTAAGAATCAAGAACAACCAGTGAGTGAGAAGTAACCAGCCCAGACAACCCCCCAAAAGTGTCACCAGCCTGAAATTAGGAAGGGAAGCGCCTCAAAAAATAAGGCTCCAAGTAGAGAGAAAGAAAAGCCCTGTGGTCTAGAACTATTGGGCATGTTCACTCACTAATTCATCCATCCGTTAGTCAATTATTTATTGAGTACCTACTATATGCAAGTACTATGCCAGACACAGTCTTCATAGAAGTGTGTGTGTGTGTGTGTGTGTGTGTGTGTGTGTGTGTGTGTGTGTGTGTGTGTGTCTGTGTTTGCATTTGGTTTTAGGAATTATCCACACACACACCTGCCACACACAAATACAGACAAAAGCAGGATTCAAGGGTCACCCTCAATCCAAGCCACATCTCAACCCCGACTTCTGAGACCAGGCACAAGGTCCTGTCCTTGCAGGTCCTATACCTCCTTTTTCTGAACCAGTGCTGGCTCCTGGACCCGAGGGAGCACAAGGAAATCCCGGTGGGAGGCATCCCTACATCTTTGCGGTCCCTGACCAACTTCTCTGAGGTCCATTACACCCAATAACCATTTTGCATAATACCTGCTGCCTTATTTCCATGACGCTCCAATGCTCCCTTTGGTCCCCTCACAGGCAGGGGTTCCAGGCGTAGGAAGGCAGGCCCAGCCATGGCTCCTTTTCCAGGCTGGCTGGGGGCTTGAGGAGGCTCAGGGCTGCCAGCAGATGGTGTGCACTCCCAGGCTGTCTGGGAGACGGACGGGAAGGGAAGCGGGGCTGTCCACATGCCCAGAATCTCTGGGCTGTCACCAGGTCCCCTTGATCCTCCTTCCAAGAAGGAAGGGGGAAACATGTCTTTCCAGGCCCTAATCCTATCCACATGGGCGGGCACCATGAAGAGCCAGGGCCCCATTGCAGGCACGCAGGCCACGCCGGCAGGAGCACCGCCATCACTGTGCCCAAGGACCGCTCCCCCAGACCCGCAGGTATGAGATTGCAGAAGCTTCTGCTTCCCCTGCCTTCCTTTCAGAGCCTCCACACTGTTCACCTCCTACCCTCATCCTGCCCCCTTCCCGGCATACTCCCACCAAAGGGCAACTGAGGCAGTGCCAACCGATAGACATCTGGGCGGAAGGAGCCAGACAAGAAGTGGTTTGCCCTGAGCTGAAGCGACCACCAAACTTGAAGTTCTTCCAAGGGCATCACAGGCAAAGTTGTTCAGGAAAGCCTCGAGGGGGCTTGTGGGGCCCTTACAGAGCTATGTAGTGCAGCAGGAGGGGCTCAGCCACATCCCTGGACATGCAGAGCAGAACCCCAGGTGGCCCTCCTCTCAGCGGTGAATGCCCCCTGGGCCGGTCCCCTGAGGAGCTCAGGTCGGGTAAGAGCAGGGGAGTGGGGGAGCCCCCCGGATGGAGCGCTGATGGCCAGTGAGGGAGTTAGGAGGGCCTTTGTAGGCAGGCTTGAGTAGTGGGACCCTCCTCTAAACCAGCTGATTCCCTCCCAGGCCAGTTTGCACAGCCAATGTTAGAGCTCGTTCTTGCTACAGCAAGAAAAACTGCCTGCCATCTCCACGGGTTACAGGCCAGCTCTGGCTCTTGCTATTGATCTGGGCCACATGGACCCCAGCCCATGGCCTGGCATTAGTGACCTCTGTGTCCAGCCCCTGCGTGTCTGAGGACACAGAACCAGCGTGACAGACAAGCCCAGGCACGCATGGACAGCGGATGTGGGCTGTACCCACAGTTGCAGGCCTTGGCCACTCCAGAATAGGGAAGGGCCCACATCTTAGCCTCTCTAGCTCACTCGGGGCCTTCCCTGGATGCCGAGCTGGCCTGCCTTCTACAGCCACCCTGACCACACAGCCTGGACCTTGAGGGCAGGGAGGACCTGCCAGGAGGCTGAGAGGGCCTGGCCCTACTTTGATTTGGGGCATCAAAGTCCAGGAAATGCAATAAACTCTGAGGAGCACTTGCTGTCTGGAGTCCTCTGCAGGGCAGGCCCGGAGCCCTGCCTGCTCTCCAAGGGCCAGCCAGGGCCCTAGCAGGTTGGCCAAGGGCCCTGGGCAAGGAGCTGGAAAGGCCACCTCCATCCACAATCAATTCAATAGCAACTCTTTGAATAAGAGCTACTTCTGCTGACATGGCATCTTCCTTTTGCACCCCCACCCTGTTTCTGTCTGTGTTCTCCTCCAGCCCCACCCCTACCCCCCACCCCTGACTTTTATTGTCCCAGACATTTGCGTGAAAACAGGAACTCTGTGCTCTGGGCTCCATCTGCTCCTGCTTATTTCCCACTTGGAGCTGCACTCCCTGGTCACACATGCCCCCTCCCGAAACCTCCCCTTCTGCTCAGGCTGCCCCGAGTCAAGGACTCGTGGGGTTTCTGATCTCTGGAGTAGGTTTGGTGTGGCCCAAGAGAGTGGCCTGCTCTTCAAACCCCTGCGTGACCTTGTGGACACAGTGGGGTCAGAAGCTGTGGCCCAGGCTGGTCTCTGGAGCCTTGAGACTAACAGCCTCCGACCCCAAGCCGAGTCCCCATGCTCACCCTGCCCCACACCCCTCTCAGCCCCAGAGGCACAGAAGAACTCCCCCATGACCCTGGGAAGAATTTGGGGAGTCAAGAAAGGCCTTCCAGACACCACCAGCGTCTCATGTGAGGAGACCGGCGTGTACAGGGCCCATGATCTCCCTCCCTAAAAGGCCCTCAGACCCCAGTACTCAGGCGTCACACACATGAGTAAATGCCATCTTGTGTTGCTTATAGGAATTAAAACGGATGTTACAAAGAAAACCACGTTGTTAAATAAATGAATAAATAAATAGGCTACTTAGTTTATGTGACATTTTTGTAAGAAGTTCACAAATATTACCTCACTTTTACGAATAGTTTTAAAATATATTTTATTGATTTCAGAGAGGAAGGGAGAAGGAGAGAGAGAGAGAGAGAGAGAGAGAGAGAGAGAGAGAGAGAGAGAGAGAGGACATCAATAATGAGAGAGAATCATTGATGGGCTACCTCTTGCATGCCCCACACTGGGGATCAAGCCCACAACCCGGGCATGTGCCCTGACTGGGAATTGAACCATGACTTCCTGGTTCATAGGCATTGCTCAACCACTGAGCCACGCCAGTCGGGCACGTTTAGAAATATTACCTCACTTTTTCTCACCTACCTCTTTATACAGGAGAGGAACTGTGTGAACTTGTCCAGGTCACACAGCTGATAAGAGTGCAGAGCCTGGCCTCCTCCATACTCGCAAACAGCTGGTGCCTACTCACCCCGCTGAATCTTTGCTCATGCTTTGTTCTGGAAGGCTCTCCTTTCTATCTTTCAAAGCCCTTTGCCATCTTCCTTATGAAGTCTAGGTGCTTTTATTCCCATTTTAAAGATGAGGAGGCTGAGACCCAGCAGTCACGGTGTTTATGGTGAGATCTGAGAGGGACTAGAGTGCCATCTAAAGCTGAACTCTCTACTTACCTAAGTCAAAAACCTCTTCGTTGGAGATTTTTCATTCCAAGGTGCCCCAAATCAGACACCGAGTGAGCAGGGCAGGAGCCAGATCAGCTGCTCCATGTGTGGGAGAGACAGCCAAGGCCCCAGGAGGAGGGGTCACCATCGGTGGGCCTCAACTCTTTCCTCTGAAGACCCCCCTTCATTTGCAGCATCCAATCCTGCCCACCTACCCAAGGTTTCTGCCCCTTGGTTTCTGCCAGCTTCTGTATCCAGGTAAACACCTCGACTGTGCCAAATCCCACATCAAGTCAGCAAATGAGAATTTGGTGGGGGGAGGGGAGGGCGGGGGGGGGCGGGGGGGAGAGAGGAGAGGAAGGAGCTATCTTTGGGCCGGTGCTGTCAGCCTAGCGGAATAGGCACATAGGCACAACCACATGGATATGATGGGTGGGACAAAGCCCTGGCCTGGGAGGAGTGCTGGGGTCTATTTCCAACTCTTCATTGGGGCAAATCATTTGGCCTCTCTGGGCCTCAATTTTCTGTTATGTAATATAGGACCCCAAATACTCCTCCAGCCCAGACTGGATGAAAAGAAAACAATTGCAAATGACCAACAGACCTGGGACAGAATTGAGGGAACACACAAAGGTTAGGTGTCTTTGTGTACACAAAGGAGGGTGGAGCAGTTATAGGAATGCAGACAGGGACTCCTGGAGGGCTTCCTGGGGGAGGTGAGCTGAGCACCCAGATCTTGGAGAAGGTGACAGGAACCAGCTCTGCAATGTGTCCCTGGCAGGGCCCAGCTGCACAGAGCCTGGGGAGCGGGTGAGGGCCTGGTGTGCTATGACAGAGGCAGGGGAGGGGGCCACCAGCCCCACAGGAAGCCCCAGCTTGTTGTTGGGTAACTTCTCCTCCTGTTTTCTGGGAACAAGCGATTTGGAGAAGAGGGGGAGGGAGCCCTTAAAGGCTTCCAGATGGGGGGCCCTTCTGCCCAGGCCTGCTGCGGTGCCGCCACAAAGTCTGTGCAGCACTTTCTAAGAATCCTAGCAAATGTGCGCCAGGGTGGCTCTGGGAGGTCTTCTGAGCCATTGCCCTGCCCCTGTGATCCACACTGTCCTGGGGCTAATAGGAGGCCATATCCCATCCTTTAATGTGACTCCTTCTTACTCAAAGGCTGCAGAGACAAAGTTTTGTCTCATCTTTGTCTCCCTCTTCCTTGGCACCCCAGCATCCTTCTATCAACTTCCTCTCCCTGAAGACAGCAGGTTGAAGGGAATAAACGGCCTCTCCCCAAACCTGGGGAGGCCATTGGAAGTTTAAGAGAGGAGGGAAAACAGAACAACCAGGACCTCTGTAAAGAGGAGGGGGGCTGGGAAAGGGATTGCAGAAAGGAAAGGGGGATTCAGTTTGGCTGAGGGCTGCCTCGGGCCCCTTCCCCATGCACACAGCCAGGGCTTGCTGTGGGTGGGCTCCCACTCTATTCCTTTCCTTCCCGGGTTATTTCTCAGGGGCAGTAAGCGGTGCCTCCAATCCTTGGTCCTGGCCCATCCCCACCAGCAGCCACACCCTGAGCTGGGGAGTTGAGGGTGTACACCCCCATCTGGGCAGCTGGCCTCACCTGAGCTACCCAGAAAAGAGGCCAGAGGGATGAAAAAGGCTGGGGCAGAGACATCGGTGTGAGGCTCAGCACTGCGGGACCACCCTCCCCATCTCTGGGATGGAGCAGGGGGGTAGAGACGGGGGGTTGAGGAGGACTGGTAATAAAAGGAGGCTGAGAGGAAGGGTCCACGTCTGGGGCCAAGTACAGTTTCCCATCTAGGTCCCATCCTGGGGGAGGGAGGAAGCGAACTCTCTGGCCTGGCTACAGTAAGGGCTGGCCTGGCTCAAGGAAGAACCCATCTTGTCAGAACTGTGGGTCTCAGAAGGAGAAGCAGGTTTCACCCAAAGTCTGGCCCTCCCAGACTGTTGTAACACAGCTCACCCCCTCTGCCCACCCGACAGAAGGCATCTTTTATGAGTCCATTGGAAATCCATGAAGCACACACCACAGGGGTGAGGGACAGAGGAGCAGGCACAGGGTGGGGTGGGAGGCAGACAGGCAGAACCAGAGGCAACATCCCTAGGCAGGGCAGCTCACTTTCCTGGCCTCCAGACAGCCCTGCACCCAGCTGGGGGCACTGTGCCCCGCCATGGGGCTTCTTCTCAGAAGAAGGGGGCACAGGGTCAAGGGTGGCAAAGCTTGCTGGCCCTGCCATGGCCCTACCTGTCCCTGAGAGCCTGGCAAGATCTCAGCCTTGCCTCTGGGGTCCTCCCCTGACTGCTCATGTCCACACAGGCTCTTCATCACGGGTGATACCAGTTTGAGGTCAAAAGAGCCAAAGGGGGCCCTGGTTTATATGTCCCCAGCCTCTACCCTCAGTCTGCCTCCTGGGGCCTCCCCAGGCCTACCACCACAGCAGCACCTGCTCCCTCAGCCTCCCCCACTTCTCTGCACAGGCCTCCTGCTGAGCCCACACCATCTGGCCCTTCCTCAAGGGCCAGGCTTTGCTCTCTCCACTGCTCCCACTTCTATGGAGCCTTCCTGAGAGGTGTCCTCAGGCCTCTGGGTGCAGGCCACTCCCCAGGGTCCCCCACTGTCTCTCCCCTTGCAGGGCTCCTGGCCTTGCAGCCTCGCCAGAGCCAGAAACTCGGATCTGCTCCCTATTCTTCACTCAACTTCTGATTCCTTGGCCTATTTCTAGATAAATCCTTCCTGGGCCGAACCCTGCTGTGTCCCTTCCTCCCGGGCCTCAGTTTCCCCTTCTCCAACAAAAGTTGGGACAGCAGAAACTCCTAGTCTCGGTGGGCTGGTTGACTCTGTGAGTTCCAATGCAGTCAATTTGAGGGGCAAATGTATGCAGATGAATATGCAAATGGGCATCTCCAGGATTTATGAGTGGCCTTAATTCCAAGAGGAGGAGGTAGGACAGGTGGAGAGGGCATTTCAATGAGGCAGCCTCAGCCTGGCTGGGCCCACTAAATCCTGGCCGGTGTCAGCGCTGTAAAGCACCGTGATGAAGGGCAGGCGGCCCTCGGGAAAGGACGGTGATTTATAGCCACAGGAGCTTCCTCCCTGCAGTCGCGCAGGCAAGCGCCAGGGGACAGGGATGAAGAAGGATTTATGTTGCTTGCTTCCCCACCCCAGAAGCGGGTGGTCGGGAGAGCAGTGGGAATGTTGTAGAAGGTGACTTTCACCTTCAGAGGCAGCGCAAGGCTGGCAGAGCAGCCTGTGTTTCTACCCAGGATGGGCAAAGAGGGGAGGTGGAGGGGGCATCCCAGCCTGACACCTACCCTGCCCTTAGCCACAGTGGTCTCTTCCAGGCTGTCACCTCCTTCCTTGGACCCTAACTGGGTCTGGCCAACTCTTCAAGGCCTGGCAAGGTTCAGCCCTGGAAGACTGGAGGGAAATGGGCTCATGGGTATCTCCTCTGATCAGAGTTCTCCCGAAGTCTAACTTCACTCTCATGTGCTTCACTCACATGGTGGCCTATACTTGGTGGCCAAAAAAATTCCAAGAGGAAGAGGTAGGACAGGTGGAGAGGGCATTTCCCTCATCTTCACCAAATGAAGGTGCTTGCTGTGTCCTCTCCCTTCTCAGGTCCCTCCCAATCCAGCAGGTTAATGCCCTGGGGTTGAGGGGGACACAGGACACTGCAGGCGACCCTCCCTCCACACTCTGCTGAATTCCTGAAGTCACTGATAAAGTACGTTTTGGAAAGGTACCACTGCTTCTCCAGTGCTTCCCTGGAGTGTCTCAGAAATGACTTAATGTGTCACTCAACCAGGGAGTCCTACTGTGTGCACTGGCTGAGGCCCAGAGGACAGAAGACTCAGAGGCAAAACCCCCCACTGGGTAGTTATCAGGGTTGCCCAGCCCCCAGCTCTGAGGGCCACTCCAGCCTCCCCGTAAACAAAGTTTACATGGCCTGTTCTCATAATTAAAGGAGCCAGGCTAATGGTCTCTCGGGTAAAGAAAGACGCACACCCACGGAGCAGACACTTCCAGGGCAGCGGGCGGTGCTTTAACAGGGCACAGGAAGAGGAATAGAGCTCTGATATGCAACAGAGTAGTGGAACAGCCTATGCAAAGGCTCAGAGGCCAGATTCCAAGGTTTTCTGTGACCTGATCATGCTTACGGATTATACTGGTCAAGGCTCATGTGGCCACATGTGACACAAAAACCACCTCAGACTAACTTAAACAAAAAGGGGGTGTATTGATTTTTCACCCTAACTCAACAGGTTGAGCCAGAGAAGCTCATCCCAACTGCTTAAAGGATGTCACCAGAGACCCGGTTTCTCTCTGTGCCTTTGCTTTATCCTCAGCTCAAGGTGCCCCCCCCCCCCCCACCCTGATCCAGCACCTCCAGGCACAGTGCCAGACCTCCTGACACGACACTGCCCAGGAGAAAAAAATCGTGCACCAATAACAACCCCCTCTTCACATCTCCTTCCTTTCTTGCTACAGCTTTACTCTTGAATAAATACAACAAATGTTTCCTTGAAGCTCATTGGCTATGACTGAGTGAAATATCCATCTCCGAACCAATCACTGATACCAGAAGAATGTTATTCTCTCATTGGTGAAGACCAGATCATGTGCTCTACCTGGCATATGGGTGGAGAGTGGCCATGAAAGGCACTGTACCAGGAGCACCTGTCCTACATGTGGACCAGGATGGGCCCAGGATGAAAAAGGCACCTGTCCTGCACATGAATGTGGGTGAGAGGGCCACCTGGGATTGGCTTCAAACCAAATAACAAGTGACCTTCAAAAGAAAGACTCTGGGAGAAAGTGATGGGCCTCCAACTCTCTCGAGTTTCCTTTCTCCTGATTTATTTATTCTATATTATCTAAGCTGGAAAGACAGAGCATTAGCTCTCAGAAGTGCAACTCTCATTCCTACATGGAACAATCCTCTGTGTGTGTGTGTGTGTGTGTGTGTGTGTGTGTGTGTGTGGAGAGGGCTGTATGTACTCAGTCTTCATTGATAGCGTCATCTCCCATTGGAATACAGTATAGGGAAATGTGGGGATTGAAAGAGCATCCTTCCAAATACTAAACAGTCACAGCCAAGAAAAAAGACCACACATAAAATGTGACGTTGACACTGAACCCAGAACCCAGGAAGTATGGCTCCAGGAGGCCTAGGCACCTCCTGTAGTCCCACAGCCAATGTACACCTGGAAGGGAATGGTGCTGGGATTTGGGGCACCTGCTATGCCCAGGCCAATGCCAGCTCCTCTCCCCCATGGAAAAGCTAGAACCCCAGCCTCTGGCATGTGCAGAGACAGACTGAGGCGGGTGGGGAAGTCTGGAAGGGTCTCTGGGCCTCTGACACCACAAATCATCCTGTCTTGATGTGAATGGTGATTGCCAAGAGCACAGCATGTTTCCCTGCGTCAGCAGCTCAGTGACTAACGCCCCAAGATAAATGGCTTTGTTTTGCCTTGTTTAGAATGATGCTGTCATCCTTTCCGCAGAGGGGACTCACCAGAGCCCTCCCAAGTGCGCGCTGGGGCTAAGGAAGCCTGGGACTCAGGCCCGAGGTGTGTGCCAGGGTCACTCCATGAGCAATGAGAGTTAGGAACAGGTGAGAACCTGGGCTGAATGTGTCTGAAGCGGATCAACTATGAGTCCTTAGCAAATGACCGCAGAGGAGCTGAGAACAAGTTCTACACTCCAGCCAGTCTGAAGCCAAGGTTGGAGGGACCCTCCTGAGCACCCAGTACTACTGGGAGAATTGGGGGCCTGGGACAGGAGAAGAAGAAGAATGGGCAAGTGGGACAAGGGAGAGGTTACACTGCCATCTTGTGCCACGTGGGAATTAGTAAGCTTCCTGGGTTGGTTTGTTCTCTTGTTTGTTTTGTTTTTGTTTTTACCAGCGAAGGCTCTGAGTTTTGAAAGGAGAATTGGATGTGGACCAGACCCGTGTGGCTGGAAATCTTGGCCCTAACACTTACTGCCTATGGCATCTTGAATGGCATTGCCCCATTTTATAGATGAGGGAAAAGAGGTTTACAGTAGCTAAGCAATTTGCCCAAAGTCACACACTAGCTCAGGGCAGCATTCAAACTTAAACTCGGACTGTAGCTCCAAAGTCAAGAGTGTTGAATGAAGCAACAATAAAAGGAATAAATCTTCTGACCACTCACCTGAACCTCCAGCTCCTCACCCTTTCAGAAATGTGTCCTTGCTTAGCCACCATGCAAATTGTGTGGCTTATATTTCCATCCTTCCACTCTCTGACCACACTCCCAGTTCCCCGGGTGGGTGGGGTCCATGTGGAGTGTGTCATTTCCAGGCTGGAGCATTTTACGTCGGTGTAAAGACCTCCAGAGCCCTTCTCCCCATCACAGCAACCAGCACTGTTCCAGAGAGGCTGTTCCATCAGCCTGGATCCCACATGAGGATGACATGGACAGGCCCCCAGCCAACCCACAATGGACAATGGAGTATGAGTGGGAAATAAATCTTCATTGCTTTAACCCCAAAACCACTGAGATTTGAGGTTTGTTACTGTGGTATCACGTATCCCATCCTGACTGATACTCTCCCCTTTCTGGGAGAAGCAAGCAGGTGGGTTCTTCTAGATCAGTGGTTCTCAACCTTCCTAATGCCGCGACCCTTTAATACAGTTCCTCATGTTGTGGTGACCCCCAACCATAAAATTATTTTCATTGCTACTTGATAACTGTAATTTTGCTACTGTTATGAATCATTATGTAAATATCTGTGTTTTCCGATGGTCTTAGGCGACCCCTGTGAAAGGGTCATTCGACCCCCAAAGGGGTCACGACCCACAGGTTGAGAACCGCTGTTCTAGATGTACACAGAGGGAAAGGACGGGGAGCCCGTTTTCACCAGCTATGCCATCTTGTTTCAGAGAAGCCAAGTGGAGTAGGGAAAAATAGGCCTTAGAAAAGACAAGGATTCCAAGAGCCCTGAGCCAAAGAGCTCACAGACTGCAGGAGGGTTATCTGGCCCATCGGAGACCAGGAGGGCTGGGTCGGTGAAGTCTCATGACACACAGCCCAGATCCAGGCTGGAGCCAGGAGCTGTCCAGCCCTGTGCAAGAAGAGTCAGAACTTGGCCTTGTGAGGGGCTGCATCACCACCCCCAGGCCAAGCATCAGCAGAGTCTCATAGCACAGATAGGCATAGATGCAGATGGGCATCTTGGCACACAGGCCCAGGGCATCAGTGCCTCGTCACCTGAGAGTAGACTGCCTTCCCCAGGAACGCCGTATGGACAGTGAACGAGGTCCTCAGTGGACCTGCAGCAGGGACAGGGCTGCAGGACACTGGAGGGCTCTCCTGGAAGCGGGTGGGAAGCCCCGAGAAAGAGTGTGGGCACTAGCCCTTCTCTTGGATTAGCTTCCTCCCTCCTCCAGCATAAAAAGAGTTCCCCCAGCCCACATTTTTGAAAGACGGCTAGAGGGAAAGTGGTTTGACTATCAAACAGCCCCCTTCTGGATAGGGTGGTGCCTAAGCTGTATTTGAACTGGGAGAGATCCTGGAACCTGGTGACCAGAGGGGTACCTGTGGAAGGGGAGGGGTCAGGGGAATGTAGAGAGGCTTTCCCATAAGTGATAGCTGCCTAACTGGTGTGAGCAGAGAGATGCTCAAGGCATAAGTGGCCTTTCCTCTCTTTGCACCTGACATCTCCCCAGTCTCAGTTCCCCAGAACTATTGCCCCTCCCCCTGCCCCTACAAATGTGCATGAGAGATCTCACCATCATTCCTATCAATGCAGGAGCTCTTTCCAGAAGACCTGGAAGGGCTAAACCATTCCCTAGAGAAGCAGTGAATTGGGGAGCCCTCTAGCCCTTTCCTCCAGCCAAGACTGGCAATTTGGAAGCTACCTTAGAAGTTGCTTTGGAAACAAATATTGACATCACATCTGCCCCCTACTGTATCCATCACATCAGCAGAAGAATGTAGGAGAAACAGCCTTTAAGATTAGACAAATCTGGGTTTCATTCCCAACCCTGCCATGTGCCAGGTGTGAACACTTGAGCATGGGGCTTACATTCTCTAAGCCTCAGGTTCCTCATCTGTAAAATGATGACAACATGAGTCCCCACATCATGAGAGCTCTCACTAAGGGTACAACAAGGGTGAAAGAAGACACAGCCCTTAGCACAGGGTCTGTCCTCCATGCGACACAAATAGCTGCTTAATAAATGCTATTTAGTGTCTGGGTGCTACACTGAGTGGACAAGAAGAAGAGCGGCTCCTGCGAGTCTGAACAGCAGTCTCAAAAAGGCAGGAAGAGAGGTGGGGGACCGTGCAAGGGGCCCAGGCAGTACCCCCAGAAGCCTGGTCAGCTTCAGCACCCAAGTACTGAGCACCCTGATGCCAGAACCCACAGGCAGGGAGGAGGCTCCAGGGCTGGAGTCCTCCCAGCCAGCAGCTCTGGCGCCAGCCCAGCAGCACCTCGGGCGAACGTCTGAGCACATTTGTTCAGTGTCCAGAACGGTTCAGAAAGCAGCCTGGGAAAGCTCTTCCTGAGCTTCATCCCATCCATCTTTGTCATCGCCCTTTTGTTTTCGCTATTGCATTGTTTGTTGCCTCTTTTGACCCTCAACTGCTCCTGGGTATTTCAGGAGTAGTTGTTAGGCTCCCCTGTCCAGGCCAGTGGGGATGGGAGCAGGAAGAGGAAGGATGGCCAGGTCCCATCCAAGAGCCCAGAGAGACCTGGGAAGGCACTGGACAAACCGGAAAGATGGGGCCCTTAGAGCTGCTTGAAGAAGGCAGGGCCCTTCCTTCCTGGAAGATAGCTGCCCTGAGGGCAAGTTGACCCTAGAGGGTTCCAGCATGTGTTGGTCTTTTAGCACCAGTTTCATTTGCATGTAAATAATTAACAAGGGGTTTTCAGGTCAAGGTGTCAAACCTCCCCCCTGCAAATCAACATATAGGAATGACTATGTTTGCTAATTTAGAAGAGCTGTATCTGTGTTAGAGAGTAAAGACAGGCAAGTGATGGAGAACAAACCAAAGTGCTAAGCAGGAGCTGCAGGGCCTGAACAGGGGCCTGTCACTGGGGACAGGGTTGCTATGCCAGGACTGGGCTGCCTACGGGGAGTCAGGAGCCATGAACATACGGCCCACCCACCAGGGGAGGCCGGATTAACTGTGCTCACCCCCAGGGGCAGGAGTCTGGAAACACGCTGTTTATCCCACGCCAGAAAAACAGATGTAGCCCAAGCGAGACACTGAGTCCCCACCCTGTTCCTATGTCTGTGTGAGGTTCAGAACTACTCCATCCACATCGGGGAGACCCCTAGACAAAGTTGTTCACGTAATACCTCATTCACAACTCAACCCCACAGAGCTGGGGTGAAGGTCATCACGAAGCCACCCTGCAGGGAAGGGCCTTGGGAGAACACCCCCAGGAAAGGTGAGCTCTCAAACAAGGTTATCTGCCAAGAGGATGGAAGGTGACTGTGTCATTTCCAAGCATGTAGAGAGAAAACGGTACAAAAAAAAGAATTCAACAGACAGTAGGAATGGAGGGGAAATAACGAAGCAAAGACAAAGCATGATAAATAGAAATGAAAATCATAGCACAGAAGCAATTTCAAATATATTAATATAATCAATGAATCAGAATGGGCTGAATCTTTATTAAAAGACAAAAATTTCACAATGTTTTTTCCATTTAATTCATATATATGCTACTTATGAAAGAAACATCTAAAGCTGAGATAGAAGATACAAAGATATGCATACCACACACACATGCTCATACACACACCGGTGAAGTGCTACTAAAAAGGGTCAAATATTAATTAACAGAAGAAAACAATAATTGCATGGAAATTAAAAAGAACATTTCCCAGTCTTAAAAATAATTCACTAATAATTTCACTAAGATGATTTAACAGTCATGCCTTGTATATAACGAACAACACAGACTCAAAATATTTAACTGATGAAGGGAGAAGTCAACAAAACCGCAGTCAGAACATGTTGCTCCTGCAGAAATGGGTAGATCATGCAATCAAAACTCACTAAGGTTTGACTAAAACTATTTGAATAATAAAATTATAGAAGATTTTATGTAATAGAATTATAGAGTACTTTGTACCCAGTAAACAGACAACACACATATCCTACAAGTATACATGGGTCATTTGTGAAAGTGGATCTGAAGTGCATGTCAAAGGAAGTCTCATTAAATTCCAGACTCAGTGGGATGCAGACCGCATGCTCTGACTGCCACACAATAAAACTCAGAATAAACCATTAAAAGAGAGCACCTCAAAAGCTCATCTATTTGGAAACAAAGAAGCAAAACAATCTCCCTCCTAAATAATTTGTAGCTTAAAAATAAAATCATATAGAAAAAGTAAAAACATTTTAGAACCAAACGTTAATGACAGCATAGCATCTCAAAGAGTGTGACACTGTCCCTAGAGAGAAACACCTAAATCTAAATACATTTATTAGAAATCAGAAAAGATTTAAAATAAGTAGACTGAGAAAGCCTGGAGTGGGAGGGAGGGGACAGGCTAGAAGACGTCAATGGGGCGGGGGGGGGGGGGGGGGAGGGAATATGTAATACTTTCAACAATAAAGATTTTAAAAAATAAATAATAAATAAAATAAGTAGACTGAGGATTCACCTCAAGAAGTTGAAAATAGAATAATGAAGCAAACCAAAAGGAAGTGGGGAAGAAAAGGGAATAATGAAAGCCAAGAATAATAAAATAAAAATAAATACAAAAAATAAAAAAGAACAATTAAATAAGTGGTTGAGGGGGAAAAAAAGCTCTAGTAAGTCTGGTAAAAATATTATGTTATAAAAATAATGACAACATTATTATTATTAAAAACAATCAACCAAAACAGTAGAGCTATTTTGGGGACTTCCAGTAGCTACTTTGGTTTACATATGCTTTTCTACTTTCTATATTTTCTGATGCTTTGAGATCTGGGGCCTTGCTGACATGGAAAGACTTCCCCTCCTAGAGCTAGACAACTCTTAGAGATAGTAAAGGACTCACCTGTAAGCACCTTTGATATGGAAACCAAACAATCTAGATCCCTTAGCCCAGTGGTCGGCAAACTCATCAGTCAACAGAGCCAAATATCAACAGTACAACAAATGAAATTTCTTTTGAGAGCCAAATTTTTTAAACTTAAACTTCTTCTAACACCACTTCTTCAAAATAGACTCGCCCAGGCCAAAAACCGACTTCTGCGCATGGGCCACGAAGTTTCAATCGCATTGTACGTGCGCGCCCACACGTGGTATTTTGTGGAAAAGCCACACTCAAAGGGCCAAAGAGCCACATGTGGCTCGCGAGCCGCAGTTTGCTGACCACTGCCTTAGCCCAATCACCTCCTTTATCCACCTGCCCTAATCACTCCAGGGTCAGGTACCAGACAACAGGGATAGCCCTTATGCTCCCAAGTCTGAAATTATTCAGACTCTCCAATCTTAAACCTGCTTATCTTGACTTGTCCATTCCTTCCCACAAAACCACAATAAAGGCTCTTGCCAATGTTTTCCCTTCACCCCCGCTGCCTCCTGACTGGACTTGGTGCTTCCCCACGTAGGCATGTGTTGTAAGGCATGCACCCTTCTCTTGGGAACGGGGCATACCAAACTGTCCTTTCAGTGACAATCACCCCCTGATCTGTTGGCCTCACCAAACCTAAATATAACTAAAACCTACATTTTAAAACAACTTCCTCGTCACTATTCCAGAAGGAGAAAGGAGAAGTGAGAAATGTGAGAGATAAACAGTATCTTTAATCTTAGAAGCCAAAGGCCCCAGGCCTGCTGGAGTGGCTCAGTTGGTTGAGCATCATGCCATGCACCAAAAGGTTGCCAGTTCAAATCCCAGTCAGGGCACAAGCCTGGGTTGCAGGTTTGGTCCCCAGAGCATACAGAAAGCAACTGAAGGATTTTTCTCTCTCACAGCAATGTTTCTCTCTCTCTCTCCCCACCCCCTTCCTCTCTCTGAGCATGTCCTTGGGGGAAGAGTAAATAAAAAATTTTTAAAAAGTTTTTAAAAAAAGAAACAAAAGGTCCCATGGAGGACAATGCATTATTAATGAAAGAGAACCATACTTAAATATCTCCTGGTGAAATTTTAGACTGTCAGGGATAAAGCTTAAAATCATTAAGTATTTGAGGAGGGCAAGTGTACATGAATTGAAATCAGACTTTTCCTCTACAAACCTAAATACAAAATAGATACATGATAACTATAATAGTATCTACAAATTTCCAAGGGGAAAAGACTGCATTCAAGACAGGAAAGCTATGAGTCATTTGTGAGGCCAATTCAAACTGTTAATCATTCAAATGTATACCACACACTCAACCATCCAGAAAAAGTGGTTCAAAGTAATGCTCCAGCTGAGCAAGAAACAAATAGGAGAATTAGAAAAACATGGTTAATTTACTTTAAAAAGTTAAATTAACACGATTGAAAAAAGCAATAGAAATGTCCCAAATAATTTTGCAAGAGAAGGGACATAAATGTAAGAAATCTATATATATAGCCCTAACTGGTTTGGCTCAGTGGATAGAGCATCGGCCTGCGGACTGAAAGGTCCCAGGTTTGATTCTGGTCAAGGGCATGTACCTTGGCTGTGGGCACATCCCCAGTAGGAAGTGTGCAGGAGGCAGCTGATCGATGTTTCTCTCATCAATGTTTCTAACTCTCTATCCCTCTCCCTTTCTCTCTGTAAAAAATCAATAAAACATATTTTTAAAATAAGAAGAAAAAAAAATGAAATCTATATATATAAAAGCCAAGCAACCAGAATGCTGGAATGACCGGTCGCTATGATGCACACTGTGGCCAGCCAACCAGCCCAATCGGAGGGCGGCCCCTCTCCCTGGCAACGCCCCTCCCCCCCCACCAGCCCGGCCCGATTGGCCCCCATGGGGGGGGTGCCGGACCCCACCTGTGCACGAATTCATGCACCGGGCCTCTAGTTAGTTTATAATAATCTTTATCTAAAATGTTATTATATCAAAAAAAGTTGGAGGTAGAAGTAGGAAGGAAATTTTAACAGCATGAAATCTTACACAGGGGGAATAAATACATACTATATTCTTTTTTCTTTTCATACTATATTCTTTTTGAGATTGGTAAAGAATAGGATATATATGTCCTGTGTGTGTGTGTGTGTGTGCGCGTGCGTGTGCGCGCGCACACACACAATTAAAGGAACTAGGAGTAGGTGACTTCCTAATTTTTAAATATAAAGAAACTTGCAAAGCAAATTTGTACAAATGAGGAAATATAATGAAACATGAAGAGCAGAAAGCATTATTATCATATGAGATTGATTATTAAATATCCTGGCTCCAGAGCCCCCAAATTAAAATGACACTGGGAAGTCCATGCAAAGGACCCTGTCTCTCATTGCTGGGCCTACTTTATTTTCCCCGTTTGTAGTAATCCACACCCTCTGTTTTCCAGTCTACCTGTATAGGAAGATGGCCATGGCACAGGCAGCAGCCAACGGTGTGTCCTCATATATACAGAGAGTGGCAAAGCTGAGTGAAAATCCTTAGTCCCAGTTCCCATCATGAGGGGAGGATTCTGATTGGATCAGAGTGCATTAGATGCCCATCTTTGGAGCAACCAAGTTTAGTCAGGGGCAGGGTTTTACAGAACTCCCTGTAAAGTGGGCCACTTTCTGGGAAAAGGATGGATAATCTACTAGGTACCCAATACCTAAGGACAAACAAACAAAAAAAAGCAATAGTCATAGCAGAAAATGTAGAATTTGCAGCAAAAGATCACTAAAGGCACGGGAGAAGGGAGAAGTTTCTTACATTGGTAAATTGTAAAAGCTAAATGAGAGTATAAGAACCATAAATCTGGTCCTACCTGGTTTGGCTCAGTGGATAGATGGTTGGCTGCGAACTAAAGGGTCCCAGGTTCGATTCTGGTCAAGGATACATGCCCGGTTGCAGTCTCGATCCCCAGTAGGGGGCATGCAGGAGAAAGCTGATCAATGATTCTCTCTCATCATTGATGTCTCTATCTGTCTACCTCTCCCTTCTTCTCTGAAATAAATAAAAATATTTTTTAAAAAGAACCATGAATCTGTATGTACTGAAGATAATATAAAATATACAAGGAAGAAAGGTTAGAAATTAAGAAGAAATTGAACAAAACCACAGTCATAATAACAGATTTAATATGCCTTATTATATCTCAGAGATTAAGTAGACAGAAATTTAATAAGAATATAGAAGAGTTAAAATTATTATTAAAATTTTTACTTATTAAATCTATATGATTCTGTGTTTCCTAGAAACCAAAAATACATATTAATTTCAAATGGCCAAGAAATAATTACAAATTTGGTCATATCTTAGGCCACAAGGAAAATCTCATTAAAATATCAAAAGCAGAAATAGTACAATGTACAAATTCAAACCACAATGCAACAAAACTAGGAGTTAATAGCAAAAGGAAAAACAAAGAAACAAATAAAATGAAGCCACTCTGGAGAGGGGGAAAACTTTTCTCAATAGACCAAGAGTCAAAGAGAAAATCAAAACTATAATTAGTGATTGTTTAAGAAACAATGGGGAGCTATAGCAACAAGAAAACACAAAGCTCTAAAGAACAGAATACATATAGTTTTATGTTTTTCTCATTAAACAGAAGAAAGAAATTAAGTAGACCAAGTATTAAAATCAAAAGGCAAGTAAAAGAGCAGAACAATGAACCTATGAAAAGCTAGAGGAGGAATTTGAAGATAATGTTAGAAGATGATACATGAAAAATAATAAAAACTATAGATCCGAGAAATTCAAGAGCTGGATCTTTGAAAAGACTATAATCTATATCTATATCTATAATAATAAAAGCATGATATGCTAATTAGACTGGACATCCTTCCAGACGACCTTACGGATGAAGTTGGGGCTGCAAGGGAAGCCCGGGTCCTGGGTGCCAGAGGGAAGCTGGTGCCGGAAGCCGGGGGAAGGAAGGCCTACTCTTGCACAAATTTTGTGCATCAGGCCTCTAGTTAGTATAATAATAGTGACCATTTACTGGGCATTCAGCTAAAGGTGGAACACTTTAACGTCTGATACATTCATCTCCTAGAAAAGTATAGATCCCCCCCCATTTCATAGATGGGAAAACTGAGACCTTCAGAATTAGAGTTTTTTCCCAGGTCTGTTCATTCCCAAAACTTATGCTCTTAGTCATTATACAACTGCATCTAGCAGGGCAAATCAAGGAGAAAAGAAGTGGCCACAGACACACAACACAGTGGAGGAGAAAATCATGCAACCACTTAGAGAAGAATTTAAAAATTAGGAGAAAATGCTACATACAATGTGATGACTAGGATAATTGGTTTTTCTCTTTACTCTTTTTTTATTATTGACAAGTTTGTTGATTTCATGTATTTGGGATCATACACTCCATTTCAGTTTGGTATCCTTTCTTTTTCTCTTTTTATGTAGAAATAATTTCAGAATTAATGAAAGATTGCAAGAACAGTGCAAAAAACTTTTTTCCCTAAACCTTTTGAGAATAATTTGCCAACAGGGTGCTCCCTTACTTCCCAGTAATTGAGTTTGTATTTCCTTAAAATAAAGACATCCTCCCACATAATCACAATACAACCATCAGAATCAGAAAAATAATACTAATACTTTACTACCATTCAATCTACGGACCCCATTCAAGTTTTGCCAACTGTCTCAACAATGTCCATAAGCAAACGGACCCAATCCAGGATCATGTGTTGCATTTAGTTGTCATTTCTCCTTAGTGTCCTTCAATTTGGAACAGTTCTTCAGTCTTTTCTTAACTCTCTTAACCTTGATGCTTTTGAGACTACAGGCCAGTATTTTGTTGAATGTTCCTCAGTTGAGTTTGTCTCATGTTTTCTCAAGTTATATATTTTGAACAAGAACATCACATGCTGTGGCTCCTCCTTAAATCCTATCAGAGGTCACATGATTCCAATTTGACATTGATGGCTGAATTAAGAAAGTGTCTTCTACTGTCAAGTGACTCATCTTCCCTTTTTAGTCAATAAGTACTGTGTGGAGAAGTACTGTAAGACTATGTAACTATCCTATTCGTCATCCACCATGATAAACGCACCTGATATGTCTTGACTGAATTGCTCGTTACTATAATGGTTGTCAAGTGGTGACTTGACTGTAATGGTGACAACGTGTATAGTAATTCCATCATCCCTCCTACATCAGTGACATTCTACTCTTAAGAAAGGTTTTTCTCTTCTCTCCATTTACATATTCATGTGCTTATTTACATCATTGTGGACTCCTGGATTCCTATATTCAATGGCAAAAATCTGTTACTATTCTCTTGTGTTTTGTCAGATTATCCCAGATTTGGCTGGTGGGAATCCTTCAATCTGGTTTCTCTGTCCTGCTGACCTGGACCCGTCGTTCTCTGAGCACATCTTTACCTTCTGGCACAACAGGATGTCCCAGGCTCAGCTTGTACTTTTTCAGGCCCAGTCCTGAAATTTAAAAACAAAAATTCCTGGTTCTTTTTAGTAGAGAAAGGTACTAAAACAAAGATCTGGCCCAGCTGGTGTGGCTCAGTGGTTGATGGTCAGCCTATGAATCAGGAGGTCATGGTTCAATTCCTGGTCAGGGCACATGTCTAAGTTATGGACTCCATCCCCAGTGTGGGGTGTGCAGAAGGCAGCCGATCAATGTTTCTCTCTCATCATTGACATTTCCCTTCCTCTCTGAAATAAAAAATATATACATTTAAAATAAATAAAAAGATCTGATATTAGTGTGTCCATTGCTTTAGAGTTGAGAAATCTATATCTATCTATCTATCTATCTATCTATCTATCTACTATTAGGTTGCCCCCAACGATCCCCACCTCCTGGTCTTCAAATCTTTATATAGTCCCCTCCATTCAAGTATGGGCTGGACCTAGTGACTCACTCCTAACAAACAGGATATGACAAAAGTGACGTTTTGTCATGTTCAAGTGCAGGTAACAAAAAGACCATGACTTTCATTTTGATCCTTCTCTCTTGCTCTCTCACTCACTTACTCTGAGGGAAGGCAGCTGCCATGCTATGAACTACCCCATAGAGAGGCCCACATGGCAAGGGGCTGAGGGTGACTCTGGCCAAAAGCCAGCGATGAAGTAAATCCTGCAAACACCTACATTAGTGAGCTTGGGAGCAGGTCTTCCTCTAATAGAGCCTTGAGACGAGACTACAGTTCTGGCTGACAGTTTGATGGCAACCTTGTGAGACCTTGAGGCAGACGCACTCAGCTAAGTCACCCCTGGATTCCTGATACACAAAAATTATGAGACAATAAATATGTCCTATTGTTTTAAGCCACTAAGGTTTGGGGTAATTTATTATATGGCAATAGAAAACTAAATACACACACAAATACCTACATTTATTTCTATATCTATTTTATATATCGAAAACCATGGGATCACACCCATACCTCCAATTTTAATTCAACTCCACAAAATTAATTCTATTTTTCTTCCTTCCCATAATTGTAACTCCTTTCTCAGACAGTGAGAACCTGACTCTCATTATTCTTAATATACATAGTGGGCCACCCCCACCCCCAATTTATAACCAAGAAGCTGAGATGGAAGACTTAATGGAAACCAGGAAAAACTTGAGATGTTGCCTCCCAGATATGAAAAACTTAACCTCTATCAGGTGCTGACATTATACTTACCAGTGGGTTAACTGTTTCACATGCATTGTGGATTCTCCCCAAACACACTGAAGTACAATTATGTGCACCTTAGAGATGTTTTTAAAAATTCACCATTATCACAGAAATACTAAATATGAAGAGTCTATATTTGGAGTCATCACTTCAGAGCTTAAAGTTTAACTAGTTTGCTAATCAAATATATTATAAAGCTAGAGAAACCAAAACAGCCTGGTACTGAGAGAGGACTCAACTAAACAAATTAATGGAAAAAATATGTACTCCTATCTTGTTCCTAACATAGAATAGAATTACAGGTTTATTTTTTTCTTATACTTTATTTCTTCCATGATTTACTATAATAAAAAGCATAAGGGAGAATTTTTTTATTGTATCACTTTTTTCAAAGAAAGAGTTATTGAATCTATCAATTTTACTGTTTCTTGTTGGAAGTCATTGTTTTCTCCATTACTTTCCCCTCTTTATTTCCTTTGGTGTGTTTTGTTCTTTTATAAGTTTCTTGAGTTTAATGCTTAATTTTTTAAATTTAATAATGAGGCACTTCTTGCCCAAAATGAACTTTGTATTCTCTTTAAGTTTTGAAAAACTCCTATGGGGATGTTTATCAGAATTTTATTAAAAGTATAAATTAATTTGCGGTGAAATAACATTTTTACATATTGAATCTTCCCAACAAGAAGCATGTCCCCTATTTATTCAATATTCAAGTCTGGTTTTGTCTTTCAGTAATGTTTTATAGTTTTATTCCTGTTTTACAGTTTTATAGTTTTTCAATATTCATGCCAAGGAATCTTTTTTTTTGGGGGGGAGGGTGTCTTAAGTAGCTATTGCTATTTTATAAGAAAACTCTTAACTTTGTTAACTGAATTCATTTTGCAATTGATTCCCTTATAACCTCTCTTCTGTAGCTTCCTAGGCTTTTCAAGGTAGATAAATTTATTAAATACAAATTATGGTAAGTTCATTTTCTATTTCTTAGTTTCTTCTTCCACTTTCTTAAATAATTGTATTAGTTAAAACGTCTACAGTTATTATGGCATCTTTGCTGTGCTTCTGACTTTAATGTAAATGTCTCTAATGTTTCATTTTTTTAATTACACTTTTTATTTTGAGATCATTGTAGATTCACATGCAGTTGAAAGTCACAAAGAAACCTCATGTATTTGTTACTCAGTTTCCCACAAAGTTGTATCTTACAAAATTATAGTCACAACCAGAATATTAACATTGATCCAATTTACCCATCTTATTCAGATTTTCCCAGTTTTACTTGTATTTTTGTATATGTGGGGGTGTGTTCTGCAATGCTGTGAAACTTTATCATGTGTAAGTTCTTGTACCTGCTGCCACAGCAAAGATACAGGCCAGGTCCACCATCGCAAACATCCCTTGTGCTACTCTTGTATAGCCACATCTGCCTCCAACCCCTACCATGCACACCCTGGCAACTACTAATCTGTTCTCCTTTCCTGTAATTCTGTCACATCAAGAAAGTTATATAAATGGAATCATACAATATGTAACCTTTTGAGATTGGCTTTTCTCACCTTAATTTCACCATGATTCTCTAGCAATTAATCCAAATTGTATCAATAGTTGGTTCCTTTTTCTTGCTGAGTAGTATTCCATGGAAAAGATGTACTATGGTTGGTTTAACCATTCACCCATTAAAAAACATCCGAGTTGTTTCCAGTTTGGGGCTATTATGAATAAAGAAGCTAATAATTTTGAACATCTTTTCATGTGTTTATTTGCCATTTGTATATACTCTCTGTAAAATGTCTGTTCATGTCTTTCCCCATCTTTTTTTACTTTGAGTTTTAAGAGTTTTTCATATTTGACAATGACTAGTTTCTAATTATGTGACTTGAAAATATGTTCCCCAAAGTCTGTGGCTTGTCTTATCCCCTCCATATAGGCCCTAACAGAGAAAAAACTTTTCATTTTGATGAAATCCAATTTATTTATTTATTTATTTATTTTATTTTATTTTTTTTTTTTTTTGCCTAGCCCCAAATCCCAAGATTTTCTACTTTTTTATTTTAAAAGTTTTAGTATTTTACTAGTAGCCCTAGTAAGATTCGTGCACCAGTAGCTCTCTGTGGGGCCTAGTTGCTCAGTGCCTGCTGCCCAGAGGCTCTCCATGGCCTAGAGGCCCATCCGCGGCTGGGCGCGTAACACTTGCCTCCACTTGCCTTGTCGCCACAGCAACAAAGCAAGTATTCCACCAGGCCGCTCATACTGCCCGCTCTCAGCAGGGCTGAGAGGACTGGGCACTGCCATCTTGTGGCTATGGGCGCCGCCATATTTGTGACGGAGTGACAGTTAATTTGCATATTACCCTTTTATTAGATAGGCTATTCTAGATTTAAGTCATGATAAAGCATTTGACAAAATCTAACTCCATCTCATGATGAAAACCCTCAGCATAGTAGGAATAGAGGAGGATTACCTCAACTTTATAAAGAGCATCTATCAAAAACCTACAGCTAATATCATACTTACTGGTGAAAAACTGAATGGGTTTTTCCTAGGATCAGGAGAAGGCAAAAATATCTTCCCTCACTGTTTTTGTTCAGTGTAGTACTAGAAGTCTTACCCCTGCAATAAGGCAGGAAAAGGGAATAAAAGGCAAAAAGTTTAGAAATAAAACTGTTGTTATCTTCAGATGACATGATTGTATCTATAGAAAATTGCATGGAATCTACAAAAACCTATAATATGTGAGGAGTTTAGCAAGATTACAGGATATACAGGATTCAAGGTCAACACAGAGAAATCAATTGCATGTCCATATACTAACAAACATATACAAACTAAAATTAAAAACCATTTACAACCACTCCAAAATATGCCATACTTAGGTATACATTTACCAAAACATGTATAGGGTCTGTATGCTAAAAATTACAAGATGCTGATGAAAGAAATCAAAGAAAATCTAAATAAATCTGAAGATATACTGTGTTTATAAATTGGATGACTCAGCATAATAAAGATGTCAGTTCTATTAAAACTGATTTATAGATTTAATGCAATTTCTAACAAAATTCCAACAAAAATGTTTGTAGATATAAACAAGTTTTTTCTAAAGTTTTTAAGGAAGGCACAGGCCCTAGAATAGTTAAAACAATCTGAGAAAGAAGAATGAAGTGTGAGAATCACACACTCAGTTTTGGGCTAAACAATTTCAAGTAATTCTTTTTAAAGAAAGAATGTGGATCACAGACTCTTACCCACAAAACTAAAACATGGAAACATTGCTAGGCTTTCTTTTGACAGTTAGTGTTACAGATGAGAAGTTTGAAGACATCCTAACTTGCAGATAATCTATTGTTTCATTCCTTGATTACTATATAATATGATTTTCTTATTAAATATAATTATTTCCATGATATGTCAAATGAGCTCTCTTTTTATTATCTTGCCTAAAATATAGTAAAACACTTCTGGACACATACTTGAATTCCCTATTGTCTTCTAAGAAGCCAAAAAACAATTTTTGTTTGAACTGATCATTACTTCTTCCAGTTGTCCTGGTTTTCCTCCCATAGAAACATCTATTGCCCAGCAGGCGTGGCTCAGTGGTTGAGCATGGATCTATGAATCAGGAGGTCAGGGTTCAATTCCCAGTCAGGACACATGCCTGGGTTTCGGGCTTGATCCCCAGTAGGGGGTGTGCAGGAGGCAGCCGATCAATGATTCTCATCATTGATGTTTCTATCTCTCCCTCTCCCTTACTCTCTGAAATCAATTAAAAAAAAAAAAAAAAAAAAAAAAAAAAAACCTTTACCTTAACTGAGTCCATCTGTCTTTTTGCATCTATAATAAAATACCCTTGAAATGTCTGGGTAACTTGTAACTTCTCTTTTTCTGGACCGCTTGGGGCACAACCTAATGTGCTGGGTGCCAGGACAGACACCACAAATTCCTTCATTGTTATGTTAATTGTTCCTGCACCCACCTAAGTATGTGTCTATCATTTTACTTTTTATCCAATCCCAGGGGTTTCCCTGCTTTGCTTTCTCCCGCCTCTCTAGTCTATCACCAATGGATTTCATATAACCCACCTACGTCCCTTTCCTTTGATTGCAATGTATAAACATAGATGTAACCCACCATTCTCCAGAGCATTATCTCAATTCGTTGAGGTTCTGCTTTCAGGCATATGTCAACAGTTTGGCTCAAATAAACTCTCAAAAATTCAAAAAAATATTTTTAAAAAAGAGAAAGAAACACCTATTATTCATTGTTCATATCCTTTTACAAGTCGGGAATCTGAATTCCAAGCAATGCAAACTAACTCTGGCTGCCATAGTAGTGAAATAATTCATTAAGACGATATTGGGAATCTTACTGAAATATCAAAAAGACTGAGACCCAGGCTCAGAAATGGGAAGCAGAGGAGGCTCAGCAGCAGCCGGAATGACAGCCATGTTATACTAGAGAACACATTCAGCGAGGCCTCTTGGATGCTAGCATTGAACCCTAGGGGCTGCTCACAGCATCACCACGCTAGCACAGGGCCCTGGACACTGCAGCTTGTACTGAGGTTTCTGCTCTCCTGGACCCAGTACTGCCATCCTCAAGATGACGTCTCCTCAGTCCCTTCATCTTTATGCTACAAGCTTATTTTCAAAACCCCAGATGTATGTGCCTGACTGGCTGGCAAAGGTCACCTGCGGGTACCCTCACAGTCATTCTCAGAAAATGGGATTCTGGCCTTTTCAGAATGCGTTATGTGTGAGGCAGTTCTGCCACCAAGACACCTAACGTGGGGAATTGCATAAGCTTAGAAAAGGAGTTCCATGAGGACCTTGTTTCTCTGTCCTTCGTCTTCCCACTCATTGTTTTCATCTCTATATCCATTCATGCTTTCTGGAAGAACCACTCACGTTTGCATTCCATATCACTGTCCCAGTTCTCCATGGTGTCAATTCTGCTTCTCACCTCCTGTGGTGTGGATATTAAACTCTTTCCCTTTTCTTTTCCATTCTCCCTTTGAAGCTACACTTCCTGGGTAGGTTGACTATCAACAATTCCTCCAGAAGTTGCATCGCTTCTCATCAACAGGTGGAGACGTTTTCCCTCCCCTTCAATCTGGGCTGCCCTCCTGACTTGATTTCACCAACAAATGCAGCAGAAGTGATATCGTAGGACTGCCAATCCTCAGTCTTAACAGGGTTGGCAGCTCTACTTTCTCACTTTGGGGATACAGCCGCCACATAAGAGAGAGGGTCTCACACTTATCTAGCCACCAGGTGCCAGATGTGTGAAGTAAAGCCGTCTTGAACATTCCAGCTCCAGCCCATCTTCCAACTGAATGCTACTACTCATGGAACAGACCCCACACCACATGGAAAGGGAAAATTGCCCAACTTTCTTCCCGCAGAATTTTGAGCAAATAAAATTTGTGATTTAAGACACTGACTCTTAAGGTAGTTCATTTCAAAGCACTGGATAACTTGACGCATTCCCACATCGCACCTAGTTCCCCTTTCAGCTCACTTTGTCATCTTTTCGTCTCATTTCATTTCGTTTTCCCCTTTCCCCGCCTCCCATGGCTCAAACACTGTCCAGACAACCTTACTCTATTTTGTTTGCATTAGGGATTAAGTCTTTGAAACTAACATGTTCGTTGTCTGCAAATCTCAGAAGAAAATGCAAATGAGAAATTATTTAAAAAACTAAAGATATGAAACCAATAAGGTCAGGGTAAAGGTTTTTCAGCCTAAAGCTCAGAGAGCAAGTGGAATTTTGAAAACATTGTTAATCTAGCATGATGGTCATGTTTACCAGTTCCCCCTCCTTCTCAAATTCATCCTTCAAGTCTTACCTCCTCCATGAAATCTCCCTACCCTCTCAACCTGAAGGGCCCTCTTCTTTTCAGGACAGTAGTACCACAGACTTGACCAACTCCCAGCCCATCAAATATCTGGGTGTTTCTCAGTCAGCTTTGGAAGAGAAAATATCATGTGACTATGACTTCTCTCTTTAGATAACGGCACTGAGCAGTGAGGGCATTTATAGATCCCCATCAGAGGCTGAAATTTTTTTAATTGCTTGATCAACTCTCAGCAAATGCCTGGAGTCAGTTCACATGTCCTCCTCCCAGCTCAACAGTGAGCTACTGCGGGGGCCAGTGTCTGGCTCTTTATATCTGTGTTTTTAGTAGTATCAAAAAATGTTTATTGAATGAATGAATGAATCCAAGGATTGAATGTTTTACTGATAGTTCCTGCCCTCATTAGGTGATGTGAGCCGGCAAGGTGGGGTTAAACTACAGTAACTTAGTGACTCTCAAGGTGTGATCCCTGAGCAGCAGCAGCAGCATCACCTGCGAGCTTGTTAAAAATGCAAATTCTCAGGCTCAACCTGGGACCTCCTGAATTAGCAATATTGGAGTGGGGCTAGCAATCTGGGTTTTGACAGTTCCTCCAGGTTATTCAGATGCAAGCCCAAGTATGAGAAGCACTAATGATTCTCCTCATGCCCAAGGCTGGCTATATACCTTTCCCTGAATTTGCACACTCAGAGATATTAATGAGTGAGGTAAAGTAACCACAGGGAGAAGCAAGATTAGCAGAGGCTCAGTCAGGATCTTGCAGATGGAGGCCCACACAGCCTGATGGCAGGGCTTTAGACAAATAATTTGTTTTAAAGAAATGTCATCTGATATTTTAAATCCTGCTAAGAATCACCTCAGACAGGAACCCAGGGCTTCCGCCACAGTAAAAGGTATCCAGATTACAAAACAGGAGGGTTGCTGGACCAGAATAACCAATGGAAGACAAAGAACAGCACCACTGAAATAAAGGAAGTGGACAAGATGACATCTGAGGATCATTCATTACACCCCAGGCCTAACAAACAAGCAGAGATCAGATCCTTGTTCAGAACTGCCCCCAGCTCTGAGCGCCTCCCACCTCCTCCCTGCTACCCTTCCCTTCATGCTCATCCTCCAGGGCAGAGTGCAGCCAGCTCCAGGGGCAGATTTACGACTCACCACCATGAATAATGCAGCAGCCCAGCTCTCCATGCAGAAGTTTCTGGGTAGCCCATAAATTACTGCAGAGTCTGTGCCAGCCTGCTTAATCAGCTGTCCCTAGGGCACCTCAACAGAGAGAAGGAGGGCACCCTCTCCACATTCAGTACCCCATTAATAAGGCCCCAGGCTACAGCAGCCAACCCCTGTGCTAGCCTCACAGCTCCTCATCATGGCCCCCATAGAGGAAAGACACCCCACCCCAGAAGAGATAGCAGAAGGACATAGAGGAGAGAGGAGACACAGTCCTTGATCCCCGAAGCCCCAGCACATACACATGAACAAGTGCATCTGCTCCAGAGCTCCGGCCACGGTGCGAGGTTGTGCACATCACGCAGTCATTGCATAAGAACCACAGCAGGAGGGACACACAGGGCTGAGATTCAGCCTGGCCATTGCCCACTGAGGCCTGCACTCTGGCTCAGGACTCTGCTCCAGAATCTTTTTCTGATCTATTCAAAGGTGTTGTCTTTGCTCACAGCTTTGGTGCTGGATACACACTTGGGTTCCCATTTCCTTCCTAATCCCACAATTCCTAGTTCACAACACTGGTCCTGCCTCCTTCTAGAACCCCAATCTCCCCAGTAGTTTTCCCTACCTCTTGCCCATGGGCAGAAGCCTTGCGCCACCTTTTCCAAGTGACATCTGCCCCATATTCCCCATCTCTATGCTTTAGGAATTGGAAGCCCATAGCTGACACCTGCTCACACATTGCTGTGGTCTACAGATACATGGAGCTGTGCCGTGACTTTTCCAGAGTCAGGGTCATTCCCGAGTTCCCCGATGGACAGGTCAGGCAGACCCGGGCTGTGAGTAACCAGCTGAAGGATTGAGTTTTCCCTAGTTTATTTGCATTCCAAACACTGTACATTTCCCACCAGGACACTCAGGCAAGCCTGGACCATAATCTAGTAGAAAGACCTTCTCAAATTAAGAATGATTCATGGATCTACTGATGATTCTTCTCTGCTGGAAAGGAGACTATTGCTCATAATAAAAGGGTATGTTTGGGGAGGGGTATGCACAGGGGAACAGGGATCTGAAAATAGGGTTAGGAATTTTAGAAATGTACGAAGTTCCTGAACCATGTCTCCTATCACATGACCCATTTGGTGTCTCCGGAAATCCCACAAGAAAAATTGGACCAAAGCAGGGAGACACAGCTTCCCCAGGGAGGCGGGAAGGCTGGAAGTCCACAAGCCGAACCTCCCTGGGAATGGTGGTGCCCTTGAACTTGTGGTTTAATGAATGAACCAGGTCGCCTGCTCTGGGAAGAGCCCCTGAGGCCCTGGAGGTCATAGGGGTAGCCCGCCCTGACCACCGCAGCCCACTTCCTGCCTTGGTCACTCTCCCTCCCCCAGCCACCGCTGACTCCAAGCATTACATGACTCAGCACCCAGAGCCACCACCACTGAGTTCATTGGCACCCCTAGAGAGACCTAGGCAACCAGAAGTCCCCAAGGTCAACAACACCCATAGGTTCCACATGAAATAACCCCCCTGTCCTAGTGGAGAAAATACAGCTCCTGCCCTTAGAGGGTGCCTGTTCTGTGGTCACGCTAATGGCGACAAGAGCCAGGCACTCAACAGATATTCATTGCATAACCACAGTGGACTAGGACTCGATGGAGGAGCTAGGCCTATGGTTCTTTCTCTAGCTACAAGTCAGTCATGTAGTAATGCAACACACACAGCTGATGCCTGTTGTGTACTGGTTGTGCATGGTATGCAAAGATGAATAAGGGGGACCACTTTGAGACCACTGCTGGGTCCCAGATACCCTCCTAAGCACTCTATAAACCCTTTTAAACCTGGCATCAACCTTTCAGATTATCCTTACTATACTGGAAATTTGCCCAAGGCCACATAGCAAAGTGACAGAACAGATTTTAAACCCAGACCGCTTGGTCCCAGAGCTTTAGCTCTGGATAGCAGCTCACCTTACTCCTCCTCTAAAAGGTCATCTCTCTCAAGAGCTCATCATCTATGAGACAGCTAGGCAAGGAACTGGATCATTCAAATACTGAGCCCCTTGAGCTAAAAGTGCTAACTCTGCAGGTCCCTGGCACCTGAACTGGGTGTCAAAGAAGAATTTTCCAGGGCAGCAGGACCTTCCCCAAAAGGAAACAGCCATTGAAAAAATCTCAGAGGAGTAAGAGATTGGCATTTCTGGAAAATGGCAAGACACACTCCATGGCTGTAGTTTATGAACAGGTGGGCATGAGGCTGGAAAGGCACCTGAGGCCAGAGTCTGAGGGGCCTTCCATGCCATGCTGGGGCATGTGGGTTCTGTCTTGTGGGCAGTGGGGAGCCACCTGAAGGTTTCAAGCAGGGTGGTGACATAAACCTCCATCCAGCCAGAGGCCCTGGCACAAAGGATAAGGGGGGCCACCTGTGTCCTGACTGTGGCTGAGGACCTAGTGGCTGGCTCCCCCAGGGCCTGGCCTGGCCTCTGCCTGCCCTGGGCCCAGGGCGGGGCCAGGGGAGCCGGCTGGCTGTCTCCAGATGATTAAGAAGCTGGCAGCAGCTCCTTGGTCCAGGGAGGCTCCAGCCAGCAAAGCACAGTCTTCCCTCTTTCCCTTTTGGCACCAGGAGGACCTATTGATGTTTATCAGCCCGTGTTTATTATTCTTAACGCTGTTCAGGATGTTCCTCCAGGCCGGGGAGGGTGAGGCAAGCCAGCAGGGAGAGCATGGGGCCAGGACCTTGGCCTCGCTGCCACCCAGGGTGTGTGTCAGCTCGGCCAGCTCAGCCTCCTCGTGGACAGAGAAGTTGAGGCCAGAGATGGAGAGAGATTTGCCCAAGGTCACAAGCAAATGTGATGCAGAAGATTTTCTGCAAAGAGAACTGAGACAAGTTCAGCTCTCTGAGACGGAGCAGCCCTCTGAGCAGGGCCCGGTGTTTATTAAGCAAACACTCTTCCTGTGTCCTGGAGGACTGAGCAGGAGTTATCTAGGGGATGGCAGCTGAGAGGGGTTGGGAAGTTGGTCGGCGCGGCACACTGAGCAGAGAGAACAGCCTGGGCAAGGACCTGGACTAGGCAGATGACTCCGGAGCTGGATATGCCCAGAACAAAGAGTGAGGATGGCCAAGGCAGACACGGCAGCTGAAGCCGCCAGCAGTGCTGGCTCCTCTGGAAGCCGGAGAGCTCCCTGAGAGGTCCCCTGTGCCTGGCACTGTGACCACGCTGCCTTCACTCCTCCAAATGACACTCAAGCTCATCCCTGCTGCCTCCAACCCCACCATCAGAACTGTATCTCGCAGACTCCCATTCCCCCACGAAGGCATTTGTGTAGGGAAGATGGAATGCAGTTCTGTCTGATCTCTGGGAGACTGTGTCTCTCTCCAGAGAACGGGTTTGATGGGTGGAGGCAGCAGCTTGGAGTGACAGTTAGCTCATGAGGGCTCAACCAGAAGCCTGCTTGTAGGAAGGTACGAAGGTACTGTCTCTCCAGAACCTAAGGCAGGCAAGGCCAAGGGCTCCAGCCCAGGGTGCCAGCCAAATGGCCCCTCTGGGCAGAATCTAACTTGCCCTCCCTCTCCTCCTCAGGGCTCCAGGAGCAAGGTGCCCCACTCCCTCAGCCCAGCATTGTGCTAGTCCAGCCCCATGCTAACTGGGGTCCCTGGAGGAGAGGGCATCCTCCAGCCTCTGTCCCTTCTCACTTCCCAGGCCTTCTCTGTCCTGAACCTTCCCAGAATTTATCCACCTCAAGAGAGTCCTTCCCAGGTCGCCCCCCCCTCTCCCCACCCCGGACTCTGAGAACACTTACCTGGTGAGAACTGCAAACTCAAGCCCAGGGTTGACTTGTGTTCCATCACACATTTCTCTTGTTTGTGGCCTGTTGCTGGGTGCATCCTGCCTGACCTCCACTGGCCCTGTGGGGATGGAGGCCTGTAGCATCTCCACACCAGGCTCTTCTGGGCCCTTTCTGTGCCTACCAGGAACAGGGACAGAATCAGGGAGGTACCTTTGATGGTCTTCTGCCTTGAATCAGTTCAAAGAAGTTGATTTTAAGTCCTGGAACTCAAATCTATTGTCCTCAACGCTGAGGTTTTATTGTTCACATAATAGAGCCTAAGAACTGGGTACTTAAAGGGAGGAAGAGGAACTGTGTGGAAGCATCACCTGGATGAGAGGGAGCTGGACCCGCCCAGGGTTCTCCGGATGAGAGGAAGAGGGCAACAGCAAGAATGTGACTGCTGAGGCAATAGACCAGGGCAGAGGGCTTATCAATGAGCCCTGGGGTTCTGGGGTTGCCTGTCCCATCAGCACTGAGGACTAGAGACTAAGCCCTTGTCTCCCTGGGGCTCACCGTTTAGTGAAGGCATCAGTTGGTCCAACCAATTTCTAAGAGGCCTCCCACATCTGATAGTTAGGATTCTCTTTTGTTTTAATATTCATGCTCTGTGATTGCAATGCACACAGCACTATAATAGGGGAATGCATTTCTAGCCTCAATACCTCAAATCTAGGATTCTAGAAACCCACATTAATAAATACTCAGGGCCCTTATGAAGTGTCTGAAATGGCCAGTATAGCTCAGGGTAGAAGAGTGAAGTCTCCCTAATAAGCCAAGGTAGCAAAGATCAAACAGCCAACCCACGCGTGAAGCTTCTGTTAGTCATCTGTGCTCCAGGCCAGTTGTCAGTTCAGGCCATCAGCTTTGGAGGCCAGAAGAAGGCAGAGAAAATAGGGCATAGTTCAGAGAGGAAGCAGACTCAGCACGAAGTCTCGTGTGTGCCAAGGGCTGTCACAGAGGCAGGATTGATTCATCACTCCATTCATCTCTTCAGCCATTCATCATTCACTCCTTGAGCTCGCTCTGGCTGTGCTGGTACGCCAGGGTCTGTGTGGCTAGGGAGGATTAGGTGAGTAAGACAGTCTCTGCCCAGAGGAGTGCACAGCCAGGCTGGGGGCATGGATGAGAAGCAGCAGTTAAGGGCCACCAAGGCTTCAGGAGGCTTAGGTTGGTGTCTGCTCAGGCCAGGATGGCTCTGAGGAAGCAGTGTGCAGAAGCAGGGGCCAGCCCTGGGCCTTGGTGAGTGAGCAGGTGTCGAGCAGGTGAACAAGAGGGAAGTCAGGAAGCCTCAGACCTGCTCCCAGGGGGCCCAGGAGCCACGCTGAGGGGAATGGACTTTAACAAGAACACAGTGGGAGGCCACGGAAGGCTTGGCAACGCAACTTGCTCAGGCCTGTGCCACCAGGTGAGGGACGGCGGTGCCCTTAGCAGGTGCAGGGAGGAGGGGAGAGATGTTAGAGGGGCATGCACAGGCCTAGGTCACTGGTACAGAGGGGAAGGAAAGTGGGGTATCATCCTGCACACCAGTTTTCTGGTCTGGACAACCAGGGAGAGGGTGTTAAGCACACAGGAGCGGCTTTAGGGGAAGATGAGAAGTTCAGCTTTGCCCGAATCACACACATCTCTTTCCTTCAAGCATAAAAGGTCTCGTCGACAGTTGTGATGATTTATTGTTCCTCCCAGTGTGCATCTATTACCCTTTGAATTCTTAGTCCTATATACTCAGAGACAGAGACAGGGAGAGGGACCCAGAAAGAGTTTCGGAGGAGCAGATCTCTCCTCCTCTTCCCTTCTGCCCCGGACCCTGCCTCTCACAAGGATGAGCCGGTCTGGGTCTTGCACACACCTGCATCCCCTCTCCGATCTCCTTCTCACAGCAGCCCTGGGAGGCTTGTGAAATGGAGGCCCCAGGAGGGGCCGTAACTTGCTAGAGGTCACACTTCCAGGCAGTAAATGTTTCCTGATGCTCACAGCAAGGTGGCCACCGAGGCCACCTCCCCTCTTGGTCGGCAGAAGTATCAGGAGGTGGAGGGGGCACCTGGAAGGGCCTGGGACACAGCAAGGCCTTGTCTTGGTCTGTGGAACTGGGTGGCCAGGGAATGACTCTGATGGATGCATCAAGGGTCTCTACCCCCAATGAAAGGTTGAGAATATGCAAAAAATGTCAGTCTGAAATCTTGAGGAAGTGCCTCCTAACCTTCTCCAGCATGGTGTGGTTTGAGTTTTCCGGAAACCAAGCCCCCCAACTAATGGTTCCTCTCTCTTTTCTAATAAATACGTGGCCCTGGGCCTGGCTCCCTTCTCTGCTTTGTCATGAGGGACCCGTTATTTATGACTCAGGGATGAGTCACAGACCTTGGCAAGGAGCTCCCGGCTTGGGGCCCAGTGTATTTTTCCACTCAGTAGCAAGCGAAGGGGGACGCTTGTAAATTCTCCAGTCAAAACGACTGTGTAGGTATCTTCACAGTGATGCTCCTCCTGTCTCGGCCGTAAATCTTCTCCCTGTTGCACGTTCCTGGTGGTCTTTGGCTGCTGCCGGGGAGAATAGTGGAGGCTCTTATGGACTCCGGACTCATCCCCACCCTGGCTCCAGGACCATACAAACAACCACATACCCACTAAACTGCCACATATGCTATGGGGATTTCTCCAAAGCGCCTTGGGGCACAGTGAGTTGACAGAGATGAAGGGGTCAGAACACTGAGTCCCACAAAAGATAAGTGTGAAACATGGAAGAAATGAGCAATAGGATATAGTGGCTTTTGAGGTCCTCCGTGACCCCAGTCTACAGTTATCAGATAGGTACTGCTCCATGCTGGGGCTGACCCTCATGTATCCCAGGACCACCCTGGTGACCCTGCATTCACTCCCAGCATTCCTGCTTTGCTCCAGCTCTTCTCCCTCTCTCCAATCGCCCACTACCACCTTCAGGGCCGCTACCCACACACTATGCAGAGGTAGTGGCCAGACCATGTGGTGGATAATTTCTTACTTTCTATTTATTTGTCTTCTTGGTCCAAATAAATTTTAAGCTCCTGAACAGGAGGTCTCATGTCACTTTTCAGCATTTATGTGATGATTAAGCACTTGATTTGGGGGGTTAGTGGGAGAGGTGTCAAGGACTGTAGAAGGTGATGAGATTTTTACCCTACTTGCAAGCTAGCAAGTTAGCCAGCCACTGTTTCATAGGTACCAGCAGAAGACACAAGACTCTTGAGTCAGAGGCAAAGGACAGTTTACTACTCACAGCAACAGCAATATCCAGAGCACCAGCATTTGCTCCAGTTCCAAGAACCATGACTCTTATACAGGAAGGCAAAGAGAGCCAGGTGATGCTTGCACACACCACTGATTGCATTACAGGAGAGGACCTTTGAGGTTGGGGAGCCTGATCTTTCATAATAGGCAGTACGCGTGCCTAAACTTTGACTCCAAGGATGACATTTTCTTATTGTGTGAAGTAGTACAAAGCTGACCTCTGCTCCAGATGGAAACACCTTCTCTGTTCTTAGACTGTTAACCATACAATCTTGAAAAAGTAGTCAGGAACAAAGGGATCCTATGTCTATGCTGCAAGGTGTGCAGAAACATGAGGGACCCAGGCAGCATTGTGTCCCAATGGGGGCTCAATCAATGTTTCCATTCATCTCATAATGACTATTTCTGGCATCCTTCAAAACCCCATCATAGTGCATTAGCCCAGTGATCCCAAACTCTGAATTGCACATCAGAGCCTTGGTGAGGTTGAGAGTAAGAATAGAGGAAGTACCTAATTTATGAAAGCACGTTGCAGCAGGCTCTCTTGGTGCCCTGCCATAATCCTCAGCAGTCATCTCTGCAGACTGAAGCCTGACTGCTCTGCACACCTGGACTGTGCATAAAACAGGCCAAAGGTGCTCTGGAGGCAGCCCTGAACCAGAGAAAGACTGGAAGATTATAGCTAGATACCCCAGCTTCCTTCCCCTTGTTTGGTACAACTCTGTCTCCCAGATTCCCAGGGAGATTGAGCCCCAATTGCCCACACTGTTAGCTGCTCAGTAGGACTCTTTTATTGGCTTCTTCCCTTCATTTCTCACTTTAGCACTCCCCTCCATAGTTTCTGGGACCACTTCCCTACTTGCACTCAAATTTTAGTCTCAGGACCACTTCTAGAGGATCCTACCTTAAGACACTTAACTAACATAATAATACCCTATATTTGAAAAATGAAATATGTATTGTCCTCACAATACAAGGTAAATCTCACCACACTGAGCCTGACTCCTAGAGACATGCAAAAGACACCAATGATTCCTTCCAAGAGTGGGCAGATCAAGGGAGAGCATGAAGGGAAAAATGGGGCCAGAGAGGCCAAGACACCCTACTCTAGACCCTGTGCTGGCTCCTGGCAATTCTCTTAGCCAATACAAAAGGGAGATAGGAAGGGACCATTGGCCAAGGGGGCATTCGCCTATAATCTTCCCTTCTTGGAGCTTTCTCCTTAAGATCCAGGTCTACCCCTTCTTAGCCTTGACACTTTTATGAAAGGAATTTCAATCACACAGGCTTGAGAATCTGAGAAGAGCTGTGAATAGGATCCCTGGGGCACTGACTTTACAACAAACCTCAAAGCCTTGAGCTAAAGTGAGGAATAACCAAGAAGAGGATGCGGTTGGGGTGTGGGAGAGCAAAGAGCATCAGAAGTACTAAGGGAGCTGGTCAAAACCACACACCTAATGATTTGGAGATATCCCAAGAGTGGGTTGGGTGTCTCCAGTTCAGCCACAACCCTGCATAATTTACATCCTGCCCAGGACCACTCTGCCTGTCTTCCTCGCCAGCACATACACTGGAAGTGTTCCTCTCTCACCCTTCAGCAAGCAGATGGAAACACCATAGGAAACTTCTAGCATGAATTACCACTTATCATTGTTGTTTGTTATCATGATCACCCCTTGAATTAGAACAGCTCTTTATGCTCTTCAAGCTTCATCATGTTGATCAGATGTCATTTGGACTGTCCTCCCTCCCAAAAGATAATTAAGAAAATAATATTATCCTCCTTTTATAGATAATAAAACTTTGGCTTAAAAGGGGAAATTTAACAGAAATGCTCTCATTTTACAGATGAAGAAACTGAGGCTCAGAGAGGATGCTCACCCAAGGTCATATAGCATGTTAGTGTTACAAAGTAAGAGGAGCAACTTGTTAGGGGATACTAGTAGTAGTTACCACTGCTGGGTGTTTATAATCTGCCAGGTCCTGTGTGCTGAGTACATAGAGCTCACAATCTTTGTTAATCCCCAAACCCTTCCAGGAAGGTGCTATTATTACCCCATTTTACGTTTGAAGAAGTCAAGGCACAATGGAGTTAGTTCTCTGCCCAGAGGAGAAAGGCAATGTCTGCAAATGATTTTGGCTGTGTGGGCATGGATGTGTGTGTAGTTAGCCTTCCTGTCCTGCCAGCTCCCTCCAAGCATGAGCTCAATCAGACCTGACAGCCAGATGTCTGGGCTGGTGACGTCAGGGCTTAGGGCAAGGGGTTGGGGGGCAGCCAAGCTCTGGTTGGTAGCCCCCACCCAGACAGCTCCCCATGTGCTGGGCCACATGGACACCAGAGTGAAAGAGTATGCCTGTTCCTCCCTGCTGAGGACACCCAGCTGATGGGCCCGGGGCTGGTCTTTGCACAGCAAATACAACCTAGTATTTATGGGGCCCTTGGAAAGTGCCAGACTCCATCACTGTAGCTTCATTCCAATGCAGGCAGCTCTACCAGAAAGGCCCCCAGTGACTGCCTGTCTCAAGGGCTCCCAGCTGAACAGAGAACGGTGTCTCCCTCTCCCCTCATCAAAGCCCCCTCTGTTCAGCCCACAGCCACTTGACCATCCCCTTCTGCAAAACTGCTCAATGGTCTCCTCCCAAAGAGACATCTTGCTCCGCTCCCAGGCCTGGTCCATGGCTCAGAATGTACACCCAGGCTGACCTCACCACTTTGCTTCAGGAATGATTTGGTTTGAATGCCAGGCAGTTTGGGGTCACTGGCAGGGAAAGTCAACTGTCACGTCCCTTTCCCCGAGCCCTGACACTTGCCCTCAGCAGCAGCCCTTGCTGCCTCCTCGGCATCCAGATGTCTGGTGTCCCACAGCCTGGCCAATGTCCAGCAACACTACGGCGGCACTGATGGACTGTGTAGGCACAGAGGCTTCTGCTGGGGAAGATGGAGGTCAGTTTACTTAACTCAATTATAAACAAAAGCAATAATTAGCCTTGGCAAGAGAGGGGAGGGAAAGAGATAAATCAAGCCCAGGCTGAAAAAACACCTGTGGAAAGGACTCCTCAGCCCAGGGGACAGCGGCTGCATTAAACAAACCACGAGCGACCTTGGCTCACAGACTATTAATTTGCTGATGGTTGATGGGTATACACAGCCTAAAATGGGAAGAAAGCCATGGTCAGGCAGCAGCTCAATCACTCTGTGTGGGAGCATTTAGTCACTGAATTAGCAAAGGGGACCAGCCCTGTTCTAGGGGTGAGCCTGAATGGAAACTGTTATAGTGGGGGACATTTAATGGGTGCTGTTCCCTCTAGAGACTCTGAGATACATGGGGAAAGGGGTTAGATTCACACTCAGATAACAACAGTGCTCTGCAGAAACAGGTAGGTGTATGTATTGGTCTGGACTCTTGGTTGCAACTTGAACCACTTTAGGAAAAAAGATGGATATTATTCACTCAGAGAATCCAACCAAATCATGGCAAGAGCAAAGATGCAACTGGATTTGGAAAACCTTCAAGCACCTCAAGGTTCTCTCTCTCTCTCTCTCTTTTCTACTCCCTGTCCCTATCTCTCTATAGCTATCTCTCTTACATCCATGCCTCTCTCTCTGTGTTAGCTTCCTTCTCTTACTGAACAGAGGCTTCCTTCACACAAAGGAAACTGCCCTCCAACAGCTTTGAAGTTTTACATCATACTGCCTCTGCCTCATTTTCTTTCTCACTTTCGGTTTTATAAGACACATCAGGGAATGACTCTAAATAGCCTGGATCGAGTGAAGTAGTTGATCTTGAACGAATGAATTAGAACCAGAAGGAGAAGGAGCTGCGGTTGATCCAGCTTGGGGAAGTCCCTCAACTGTGACCATAAAGGCAGGGCTGCCAAAGACCAGGGCGGTCCTGTCTCTTCAGCCATGTGGGTGGTGGGGACAGCAGAGAAGGGTGCGAGCTCCAGATGGAAGGAAGGATCCTGCATGTTAGTACCAGGGCTGGACACTACACTCTATGGACAGTAGCAATGAAGACCTCCAATGGCAGCATGCGCAGCAGAGGGTGCAGAGCAAAAATGTGACTGAGTTGGGTGAAGAAGTGGTGAAATGAAAGTGAGTATTGAAGGATAAGTAGGTGTTCAGCAAGTGAAGAAGAAGAAAAGCACTCCAGGCTGATGGAAGAAAATGACAAAAAGTATAGGAGCCTAGGAGCATTGGGTATGATAAGAAATGCGATTTCTGGGTGATGAATGAGAGCTGAGCCTGAAAAACCTGATGGTCCCATTATGCAGGACCTTGAATGTCTTGGAAAATGGTCTCAACTGTATTACCCAGTGAATGAGGAATGCACTCTGGACAGTAACTGACGGAACCACTGAAGTTTTCTGAGGCAGGTGACATGGATGGTCATTCATTCCACAAACACTTCCTGGATCTTGTTATTTCCCGGGCCTCATGCCTGGTGTGAGGACAGGGAGAAGGAAAGGGCATGGTCCTGCCCTCAGAGAGCTCCTGGGCAAGTGAGTTAGGTGCAGAAATGGACTGTTACAGTTTTTGTTCTGGGACAGACAGAGGCCAGGGGCTGGAGTTATGTCTCAGCACCCACAAGAGGCATGGGAAGAAGTAAGAAGGGGCTTCCCAAGAGGGGTAGACACTTAAGGCCAAATCGTGAAGGCTGAAGAGGTGTCTGCCACAAGGTTGAGGAAATGAAGAGAATGGGATGGGTAGGAAACCCAGGCTGAGGAACAGGCTGTGCAGTTTTCAGAACTCAGACAGTCATTTGGAATGACACAGCAGGGATGGAAAGAAGCAGAGCATTGTCAAGAGGAAAAGCAGCAGCTAGCTGGGATGTGCACTGGGGAGCCATGGGGGATGAACATAAGCAGGGGATGGACATTTTAAAAATAGTCTGGCTGCACTGTAGAGAGGCAAGTGCCAATGGGAGACAAGGGACAGCTAGCAGGTGACTGCGAAGCCACGAGGGAAGTGAAGAGACCTGAACTGAGGCAGGGGATGGAGAGGAGGAGACTGCTTTGAAGGATGATTACACAAGGACTGGTGGGGAGAGCCTGGGGAGGAGGGGTGATGCCACACACAGGAGCAACAGACCTGTGAAAAAAAGGAGGTTTGGGAAGAAAATAATGAATTAGGCTTGGGGGCATATTGATTTTGAGGTGCTAGTGAGACCTGAAGAAGGAATTGCTCACTTGTGAGATGGAAATGTGAGTTTAGAGTCAGGAGGTACTTCTGCATTAACCATGTAGACCTGGAGCCCTTACATGGGGGAGGTGAGGTTGGAATCCACGTGGTGCTTTGAGTCTGTGAAGAACACAGACAGAGACAAGTGAGTAAGCCTAAAAAGGGAACACCATCATTTAGGGGAAGACACAGGAAAACTGCCCATGAAAAGTATGAACAGGACCCATCAGAGATAGTTGTCCCCCAATATTTGCTCTCCCCTTCTTGCATGACAGTGGAATTTCTGCCCGACTAGAGATCGCAGTCCCCAGCTAGGTATGGCCACATGTTAGGGACATGAGCCGCGCCTGGAGTGACAGTGCTGCTTCCCAGTCCTGTCTCTAAAGGCAGCTGTCTGGCTTCCCCATCCTCAGATCCCCTTGCCAATTCACAACAGTATCTGCAGCAGCCATGCAGGACCAAGAAACAGCAGTGGCCCATGGAAGATGGTGAACAAATAGAAGGAGCTGGGTCCCCACACCATCACACTGCCACTTCAGTCTTTTCCTTGAGGAAGAAACAGGGTTTCATCTTGCTTCAGCCACTGTATTTTTAGGTCATTTGGCTCAGTGGGTAGCATGGAGGTCAGGGAGGAGGGTGATTAGTGTAATCATCTACTGTGGAAGTCAAAGGAGAAAGGTCAGAGAAGGCCTTGGCAAGGAGGCAATGGTGACTGCAGTGAGCACAGACTCGGTGGGGTGGAGGGCCTGAATCTGAGTGGAGTGGGTCAAGTTGATAAAGGCAAGCCAAGTAGAGAAGTGAGTATAGACAACAACTTCAAGAAGGTGAGTGACGGCAGAGCCGGGGATGGGCCAAGGTCAACTGCAGCAGTGTGTAGGCAAGAATGAGAGGCGTGCAGAGCTAGCAGATGAGGGAAAGGGTGAAAGGAAGCCCATAGTTGTGGGACTACTCTTGAGGAAAAATAAGTCCTGAGCTAGAGTGTGGTGGTTGGGTTATCCAGGCAGGGATGGGTGTGAGAGGCATTGTCAACAGATAGGGACATCAGTCATAGGGCCCACAAAACACCCCCAGATCATGAAGGAGACCAGAAAAGAAAAGAATTGCCAAGGCAATGAGCATTGGCAGGATCAATTGGGGTGGGGCTAGACAGGAGGAAGATGTGGACAAGGTCTAGGTTAGAGTGCTTCATGATGGGTTTGGAGAAAAGAAGGCAGGCAAAGTGCCATCATCAACACAATGGGAATATCTACAGTCAGCCGAGAACTGCTTCTTGCAGGTCACAGCTTTCATGGAGCCATCAGTGCCCAGTGTCGGGGACACTAGCTCTGTCTGCTGGACAAGCAGAGCCAAGGCTCAGAGCCAGATCAGGGCTGGATGGAGAAGGGAAAAAGGCAGAAGAGGAAGAAAGGCCAAGAGAAACAATAAGGAGGAGCCCGTCTCTTGGTCTTGGGCTTTCCATCTCTGGAACAGGAAGAGTGGGACTGGAAAGGTCTGGGTCACGAAGAGGTGCCCAGTAGACGTCGGGGACACGCTGGGCCTGAGGCTCCCCTGGAGAGTAGGCAGGAGACAGAGGATCACAGGCTTTGGTTCTCACGTCGCCAGGGCTGAAGGGAGCATGGCTGGAATGCATCACAAGCCAGCATCTGTCCCCTGGGGCAGCCAGCAGGGAATCTCCAGTCCTGAAGTCATCCCCACCGGAGGAGCCTGGACCCCGCCATGGAAAAAGGGTCCCGTAGGGGCGCCGGCGTCGGCGGGGATGAGCTCATAGCTGCTTCCAGCCTCTTCCCCTCTTTTCCAGGCATCTCAGATTTCTGGATGTCCAGAGCATCTGACAGACAGGAGCAGAGGACAAGAGGGGGCTGGGATACAAACCCAAAGTGAAATGGGGAGGTCAGCAGCATTCCCCTCAACCCTGCAGACCCAACACTATGGCTGGGGAAATAGCTGTCCAGAAGGTTCCCTGCATGGAGAATGGGGCTACCCTGGTCACCTGACCATTAGATGGCTCTCTGGGAGGACAGGAACAGACAGATTGCAGTTAATGATACTCCCAAAAAGACAGGGACACCCAGCCAGGTGGCACCTGGGAGACTGGATCAGACATCCCTAAAGTACTCCACCTAAACTCCCTGTGAGTTTACCAGCTATAAAGACTGGATTTCCTATCAGCCTGTCAGGGTTATTGCCACTGTCAATCACAGTCATCATAGGCCAGAAATGGCCTTGAAGGTTGAACACAAGGTCCTTAACCCTCTTCAAGTCATTGTCTCCACTGTGGGAACCTGAGGGACAGGGGATCTTATGCTCAGGGCAGCTAATCCTGGCATTGGGACAGCTCTCCCTGGCATTGGGAACCAGAGGCCTCATAGTGGTGTTATTTTACCTGCAGGGAGAATTTTCATGGGAAGAGAGGGAAGAAATGAGTTACTAAATCCTTAGTCTGTTCTAGGCACTTTACCTGCTATGTACCCAACATATAGTAGACACTCAATAAATAAGGGGATGGGTGGATGATGAATAGATGAATAGCAGGGGGGTGGATCTAACACCCTGACTAATGGCAGTCATTCTGCCTCCTAAGGGAGTAATATGATGCCTCTTCTAACTAGATAACTTCGTGTGAAACAAAGTACCTTGAAGAGCCATGTGGTTTTACAAAGCAGGTCTCAGGGAAGAGAGATGGGAAGCAAAGGGAAATAATTTGCTTAGCATAGGAAAACAAAAATTTGACAGCTACAGGAGAGAACCCAAGGGTGCAGGAAAGGGCGCCTGGGAATTGGGGAGAGGGTTGGAGCTGGGCAGATGGTAGCAGGACTGGGCCTCCAGAGAAATACAACTATTGAGAATGGACAGCACAGGTGATGGTTAGACTTTTCAGAACAGGAAGGGGTAGAGATCACTCTTTAAGCTACTGCCTGAGTGGCACTTACAGGGATCCAACCTCTAAAACATTATCCCTGGAGCATAAGTAAAAGCTGCCATATATGTGGCCCTGGTACTTAGGGAGATGAAGGAGTTTGTGGGGGTGAGGTGTCCATTAAACAAAACTAAGGACCCAAAAGTTTTTGAGAAAGGTATAGAGGTAGGGATTAACACAAGGGATAAAAATACGTATCTTTGCAATGTGTAACTGTTCACAGCTCTCTGTGAGTTCAGTGGTCAATACTTGTAGCCATCAGAACTCTCTAAATGGAGCAGGCTGCCTCCTACATGAAGTGCTCTCCATTCATCATAGAGGTTTGTTTTGTTTTGTTTTGTTTTGTTTTGTTTTGTTTTGTTAATCCTCACCCAAGGATATTTTTCCATTGAGTTTTAGAGAGAGTAGAAGAGAGAGGGAAAGACTGAGAGAAACATCAGTGGGTTGCCTCCTGCATGCGCCCGATCAGAGCCTGGGCAAGGGAGGAGACTGCAACCAAGGTACATGCCCTTGTCTGGAATCAAACCCAAGACTCTTTTGTCCTCAGGTGACACTATCCACTGAGCCCAACCGGCTCAGGCTAGAGATTTTTAAACAGACTCTCCCATGACACTCTCCTTGTTGGTTCCCATCCTGCTGACCAATATGCTGACACCCAGAGTGACTGGAAGCCACGTGTTGAGGATGGCAGAGTTACCATCAGTGGGCTTCCGGGTGTAAAGAGAGTTAATGTGCAAGAGGGGGTAGAAGTGTAGCATTCCCTCAGCTTATTTAGCTAGGTAGCATTCTATCTTTGGTTATGTTGCAAGATATCTCAGGATGGCATTAAAAGCCCTCCATGCTCTGGCTCTAACCCATCTTTCCATCCTTACCTTCTACTGCTTCTCTTTATGAACCTTGTGCTCCAAAAAAAACTTTCCCAGAATCTGTTGGATTTCTGGAAAGCCAAAAATACAAGGGGAACTGAGAAGCAGTGGCCAACAGGTTTGTGGACTTTGCCATGACCTGTCTTGCCTCTAGCTCTTCGTGTTTCCCTTCTCTAAATTGTTTTCCCTCACCCCTGAGCCACTCCACATTGACCAAGGACTTCCTCATGACCATACCAGCTTTCCATGATGCCTCCACTGCCCTTATTACCTCCTGTACTCTCTGAGCAAGCAGTGCCTATCACAGTCATTAAAGAGTTTGCAAATATTCCAGTTTCTCCTCTTTCCATCTTCACTGCCACTCTCACCGGAGAAAAATACACTTCCCTGATTCTTTTATATATAAAACTAGTGGCCTGGTGCACAAAATTCATGCACATTAAAAGGGGATTAATTAGAGGAAATAATTTAATATTGCTATTTGCCCTTTCTCTGTAATAGAAGTGTCAGAGATGAAAGAAAATTAGTAAAATGTATATGAAAACCTTCCTCCTGTCAGAGTCTGGGGCACACCATGGGACCCAGAGTCAAGTCCCCGCCCACCCACATGTGCCTCAAAATAGCAGGAGACCCAGACCTGGCCGCCCCCCACCCCCCATTGGGCTACATCCAGACCCGGCCAGTCCCTCCCTTGTCAAGCCCCACTGGGCAGGGGATGTACCTCAGGTCCCTTGGCCTGGTGCCAGGATGGGGGGCGTGGCCTGAGGTCCCCCAGTCCAGACCGGGGTGGGGGCATGCCTTGAAGTCCCCTGTCAAGCCCCGCCAGGTGGAGGACACGGCCTGAAATCCCCTGTCAAGCCCCGCTGGGTGAGGGGCATGGCCTGAGGTCCCCTGTCAAGCCCTGCCAGGCGGGAGGGGCACAGCCTCATGTCCCATGGCCCGGCACTGGGAGGGGGACACGGCCTCAGGTCCCCCATCAAGCCCCACCAGCAGGGTGGTGCAGCCTCAGGTCCTTGTCAAGCCCTGCTGGGCAGGGGGCGTGGCCTGAATTCCCCCAACCCAGCACTGGGAGTATACCTTGAGGTCCCCTGTCAAGACCCACCAGGCAGGGGGGTGTAGTCTCAGGTCCCCTGGCCCAGTACTGGGGAGGTGCTGGGGCAGGGGGTGCGGCCTAAGGTCCCCTGGCCTCGTGCCGGGGTCGGGGCGCAGCCTGAAGTCCCCTGTCAAGCCCCACCTGGTGGGGGGTGTGGCCTGAGGTCCCCCAGCCTGGTGCTGGGGCGGGGGGAGCAGCCTGAGGTCCCCTAGCCCAGCACCAGGACAGGAAGCATACTTTGAGGTTCCCCGTCAAGCCCTGCCAGGCGGGGGGTGTGGCCTCAGGTCCCCTGGCCTGGTGCTGGGGCAGGGGGCGAGGCCTGAGGTCCCCATCAAGCCCTGCCGAGTGGGGGGTGTGGCCTGAGGTCCCCCAGCCTGGTGCTGGGGTGGGGGGGTGCAGTCTGAAGTCCCCTGTCAAGCCCCACCTGGTGGGGGGCATGGCCTGAGGTCCCACGGCCTGGCACTGGGGCAGGGGGAGCAACCTGAGGTCCCCTAGCCCAGCACCAGGAAGGGAAGCACACCTTGAGGTCCCCTGTCAAGCCCCACAGGGGCAGGGGAGGGCATAGCCTCATGTCTCTGCTGATTGCTCATTAAGGATCCTTATAGGAACTTGGCCTCAGCTGTGGGTGCAGCCATCTTTGTGATGGAGTGATGGTCAATTAGCATATTCTCTCTTTATTAGCTAGGATAATGTGTATGTATGTGTGTGTGTGTTTATTGATTTCAGAGAGAAGAAGAGAGAGGGAGAGAGGAATAGAAACAACAATGATAAGAGAGAATCATCAGTCAAATGCCACCTCCACGCCTACTGGGGATTCAGCCTACAACCCAGGCATATGTCCTGACCAGGAATTGAACCAGTGATCTCCTGGTTCATAGGTAAACATTCAACCATTGAGCCACACTGGCCGGGCGTCCCCTGACTCTTAAAAATTAGTCTTGCTTTGGCCAATAACATGTAGGCAGAAATGACATGTATCACTTCTGAGCAAAAGCTTGAAACACAGAAAATGCTTCACTGTATTCCCTTTTCCCTCTGCCACAAGAACTGGCAAAGTTACAGATGCCTCCATCAACCTGGTCCCAGCATGAAAATGATGTGGAGCAAAGCTACAGCCAGTCTGCAACATACATAGAGTGTGAGTGAAAGCTCTGTTGTTGAAAGCCATATAAATTTTGGATTTTCTCATTACCACCCCATCACCTAGCCTTAGCTGACCAATATAGAAACAATTCATTTCTCATATTCTCTTCTTACTGCCATGGAGATCCTAAAAGCACATAGAATTGGATCCTCCATCAGCATGGTCCATGGGTGACTATGAGAACAGAACCACCTTCTAACAAATAGTATTAAAATTAAATTTTTTGCTATGCAAACTCCCTAAGATGTGAAGGCTGTTTGTTGCTGCAGCATAACACAATCTATCCAGACTGTTGTCTTTAGATGTCTTACATATGTGTCTGTCTTATGATCTTGATTAATATTCCCATATTGATAACATTGTGTCTGTCATCACTCCACCCAGCATCACTGTCTATTACCAATGGCATCATTCTCACCATTATGAAAACTGCCTTCTTGGCCATAATACTCCAACATCCCCAGATTATAAAATCAACATTCCCACCACTACCACCTCCAACATCAATGCCATAATCACTCCCATCATCGCTACCATTACCACCACTATCACTTTCACCTTCATTGCCATAATTATCAATGCCATCCACATTACTATCACCTACCCTTGTATCACTTCCATCACTGCCATCATCTCCAAAATAATCACATCTCTCACTATATCACTATCACCACCATACACCTCTGCTATCATTACTGATATTCCCTCCTCTAATATCTCCATCTTCACTGCCACTATCACCTCTATAATCACAAATACAATCACTTCCATCATCCCACTATAATTATTTTCACCATTACCTCCTATCTCATTATCACTATCACTTTCACTATTAGGAGCACCTCACTGTCTCTGTCACCTCTCCCATCACTTACTCTGTTATATTCATTACAAAACTCCCACTGTCATTGCCACTTTCTCTACCTCTATCAGCTCCATCATCACACTATCACCTCCAGCTTCGCTGCCACCACCAATGTTGGATTATTTGAGTTATTCACAACACTCTCCTCCCTCCTTACTCTACCCTCGAGGAGGGGTATTTCTCAGGTCTAAGAATATCTTATGGACACTGTGCTAGTTAAGGAGATAATATGCCAGACTGAATGTCTAGTCCACCTGGGTGCAGTAGGATGTCTGGGGCCTGTTCTCCCAGTGAGAAGACCCAATATTTTCTCCTTCTTTTTGGTGCTAACCTTCACCCCCCCACACACACTCTTCTCTCTCTCCCATGTGGCATCCACATGGCCCTGGAAAGGACTGAACAATAAAGCAAATGCAAGATGTTTCTGTGTTTTTGAGCTCCCTTTTGTGGCTTTCTGGTGAGTGTAGACATATCCAAGACTTGGGTTTGGACTTAGAAGCGGTAGATGGAGCAGGTCTTTCAGCTGATTTTGGTTCTGAGCCATTTGGACTGACTTATTTAGTCAAGAAGTTCTCCACATAATCTAGTATGGCTCACTACAGTTCTCATTTTTATATTCTATTTAATTTTTTATTTTTATCAAAGTAATACATGTACATATTTTTTAAAGTAAAATGTTCTACAAGGTTTATAATGAAAACCATAAGACTTCTGCTTCAATCCTGCTCACTTCTGAGTCCTCCTTTCCAGAGGCAAGCACTTTGAATTGTTTTAACTCTTTCTTCTAGTGTTTCTGTCCATATTTCTAAATGACATGATAATGCTGATATTTCTTACATTTTTCAGTTTTAGGTTTATCTATTGACCTTCTTCTATAGAAGATGAGAATACAGCTCTCTTACACCACTACACGTGCACATGTGTGTGTGCGTGCGCACACACACACACGTGAGGTTAATCACACCTATATTCAAGTGCATCACTATTACCATCATTCACAATTGATCCACTTTACCTTTCTTGTACAATCTTTTGGTACTTTTGGAAGTAATAATTACCTTGTTTTGCCATTTGCTTACCTTTCCATATATTATTTACTAATTTATACCAAACTCTCCAAAGGAACTGAACATTTCCTTTGAATGTACATTACTGTCAGTTTCATTTTCATCTTGGAGATCTCCTTCCTGGAGTCCTCCATCCTCATGGCCAATATGGACTGACTATTCTCTACATATTTTGCATAACTGTCATCATAACACTTTACTTCACTATCATTCTCAGACTTCCCTTTGTCCCTATCCTGATTGCTAGATCCTTTGTCTCCTTTCTCTTCTTCAGTTCACTTCCTACTTCTAGTAAGGTGTATAATGTTTCCCAGTATTCTCCTGGAAAAACAGTGGTTGGGAAGTAATTTTTAAAGATCGTTCCTGTCCAAAAATATCTTTATTTTTATTGTCATACCCAATTGCTAGTTTGGCTGGATATAAAACTCTGGTGTAGAAATTATTTCCCTCAGAATTTAGAAGCATTGTCTATTTTCTTCTACCTTATATGGTAATTGTTTATATAAATGATATAATTCAGAGTCCCAATAATTTATAAATAACCTTTTTCCCCATTCTGGAAACTTTTAAGGTTTTTATTTCATGTTTTGAGATTCTACTGCAGTGTGTCTTGGGTAAGTTGTTTTGCTTTTTTAGTTTTCAATGTACTCATAGAAAAAATTTTCAATCTATAAATTCATAATCTGCAATACTAGGAAATTTTCTTGTACTGTTTCTTTGGTAATTTTACCTTCTTTCTTTATTTTAATTCTCTCTAGGACTTACATTTTTAGATTCTGTTTTTAGACTGATCATATAACTTTTTCTGTCAATTTTCATTTTTTTATTTGTGCTATTTTTTTAATTTTTTCTGACTTTATCTTCTAACCCTTCCTTTGATTTTTTTAGATCAAATATGGATGTTTATTTGTATTTCCAAGAACTTTCTTTTTTCTGCTTCTTTTTTTTAAAAAAATCACCTCCAGTTCTCATTTAAAGAGAGGCATCATCTTCTTTTATCAGAAAATATTAATCACAATTACTCTTCATTGTTTCCTCTATGTTCCTTTTCCTCTTTGTTTGTTTTTAATCTCTGCCTTTCATGTTGAAAGCCTTCCTGAAATATCAATTCTTACCTGTCCATTCATATGGAAGTGTGAGGAACTAAAATTCTGATTGAAAGTGGTAGAAGTAAAAGAAAGTTATCAAGGAGCTTCATGGTAGGGTAATTGAGTGGGACTTGCAGTTTCAATGGAAGGCCAAATATTAAAATTTATAGATCTTGCCCTTGCCGGGTTGGCTCAGTGGATAGAGTGTCAGCATGTGGAGTGAAGGGTTCAATTCCAGTCAAGGCACATGCCTGTGTTGCGGGCTCAATCCTTAGTGGGGGGCATGCAGGAAGCAGCTGATCAATGATTCTCTCTCATCACTGATGTTTCTATCTCTCTCTCTCTCTTCCTTCCTCTCTGAAATCAATAAAAATATATTTTTTAAAAAAAAAAATTGTAGGTCTTTTCTCTTGGGAAAGTCAGTTTCCCCAAGAAAGTCTTCTCCAATATCTTGCCTTTGTGATACTGACCTGGCTTTTAGTGACCTGGAGATTAAAGAAGAAATCCTAGAGACTCACCTTTCAGGAAACAGGCTTATATTTAATCCCCCATTTTCATATTGGTTCCTGACCTCTCCTCCAGTTGTACCAGGTGCCTCTATGTTCAGAACTTTTCAGGTTCAACATCTCAGAGCATAAACCTTCTATATTCTGCAAGCATGGGAGAGGATGATTACCTTGATGCATAGAGTAGAGGAATAAATCTGGAATAAGAAGGTTCTTACTGCTTTTTTTAAAATCTTATAAACAACTCTCCCATTCTTCACCCTCATTCTGAACCCCTGCCTTCAGAAGTAACTGATGCCTCCAATTCCCAGGTGCCTCCAAAATCCCAATTCCTGGGATTTTGTGGCTAGAAATGTTTTGCTACCTATTGGCTCCTGACATTTACCCAAAAACCTTGCAGGTTTGGGTTTCAGTTTTCTGTGGTCTGCTAAGTCAGGTACCACTCATCCATCCACCAATTTCCAAATTTTTAACTTCTCTTGTGTGATGCTATTTTCTCTCCCATTCTCTTTTTTCTTGTGGGTTTATGCCTTTTTAAAAATCCCATTAATGGCATTTTAGTGGAACTTCTGGAAGTAGCCAAGATAAACATGTGTGTTCAATCAGTGATGATTAAAAAGTCTAATGTTCTCTATTGGAGTTTGGGACCAAAGTAACAGTAAATCTTAAAGCATTATTCCACCTTGCTTTGCCTGAGTCCTCTGTGTCTTTATCTTCTGAAGTGGATAACTGGTTGAAGGTAGTCCTGATCACAAATAACCATATTTCACCATGATTGCAAATCAAGTGTAACACAATAATCCCAAATAACACAAACATCATCACTTCTAACGTAGCTTCTAATGCCATTATACCACTGTTATCCTCATCAATACTACCCATGCCTTCACTTCATGGTGGCCTCCATTACCACTTCCACCACTGCCCCAACATCTCCTTAACCACCTTCTTCATCATCTATTCCAAAGTGTCTATCACCACCATCACTTCTGACATCACCACCACTTCCCCCACCATCATTATCTCATCATTATGAACGTCCAACACCATTTTCACCGCTTCCACAATTTTCACCACGTCTTCCACCATCTCCTCCAACATTATCACCTCTAGAACATTTTTTAAAACTATATATTGACTATATTCTTCTCCATATGAATTGCAATAGTGATTTTCAGTAATGTGGAGGAGTGATTTCTACCTTTGAACACACAGCATTCTTCTTTTGGAAAAGAGAAGGGTGGAAAAGAACCTACTGGTTTTTCCAGCTCAAACCACATACATGGGAAGAGGGGGAAAGGGATTATCCATTGAGCCCTTTCTAGGTAATAGGCATTATACTAGGCACATTAGTTGGAGCATTTTCTCTGGTAAGAATCACTGCCTCAGTTTTACAAGAAGGAAACTGAGATTCCCAGATGCTAAATAACATATTCAAGGCCACACAATTAATGAGTGGTGGAGCCAAGATTCCCAGCCCTGTGTGACTTCAAAGTCCATATTCTTTCCATTACACTATACTGGCGAGAAATCTCAGGAGCTCAGTTTAAGCACAATGGGTTATGACTGAGCAAAGAAAGCCATAGTTATGGACCCTGATCCCAGGGAGATCTGGTCCGATGAGGCAGGAAGAAGCCCCTTTCTCAAAAAGACTGTTATCTGAAGAAGAAGATCCAATCCCAGGCTCAAAGAGCCTGTACTCTGCCTGAAGACCTCACTCAAGCAACTCTTCACAGTGCCCAATCCCTGCCACCTCTCCCTGACCTTGGATTCCCAGAGGGAGAGGGAGGGAGTGTGGACATTCAGTCCTGGGAATGCCTGGGGTTGGGAGAGCTGAGTTATTTTGGGATTGTTTACATTTGGAATCTTCCTGATCTTTGGTCCCAGAAAAACACCCACATGTTGGAAACTCATCCGAGTTATTCACTGTTGGGGTTTTTCTTCATCTCCTTCAGCTTTTTCTTCTTCTTGGATGGAAAAAAAGTCTGCTAGTGATTAGTCACAACCTGTGAGGCTCAGCTTTTGACAGCCCCACTGAGAAGAGAGAGACAAAGAGGCTCATAGAGGGGCCTATGGCAGATGCTGCTGGGAAGGAAATGTGGTTCACAGTATTGACCTCCAGGATGAGAGATGATCTATTCACCTCTATCTGCTAAGGGACAGTCACTCCCTAAACGATAGCTGTTCCATTCCAAGCCCTCGACCTAACTTTACTTGGGAGCACAGGCCAGATCATGTATTAGAAGGAAACCTAGGGGGTCAGGACCTGGGCAAGAAGCCAAAAGAAAGAGGGGAGGGGAGCAGGTGCCAAGCACAAAGGATGCCTGCCCTTCGAACACCATCTCCACTGACAATTCAGAGTGCCCCATTTCAGGGTGGAAGTATAAGCTGTGACAATCCCATACCTCCTGGACAGCCATAAGATCTCTGGAGGGTTTTATTACATCTTTGGACTCCTATAAATCCTGGGTGTGAGCGGGCCTCCTGCTTTTTGTGAGAAGGCTAAGGGTTGGGTGGGGCTGAGCACTGTCCACAGAGGCCAGGACAAAGGGAAATTGTTTGAGCTGAAGAACTAAGGCCTAGAAGTCAGATCTGGATCCAATTTTAAAATCTAAGAATTGTGAAACATGGTGGGGAGGGGGTAATAAAGGGAATTTGGGAAATCTCTTTTGGTGTAGGTCTTTTTAAAGAGGTTTCAAGGCAACAAAGGGAAAATCAATTAATACAATAAGCAACAATACAACAGGATGCCTTGATGTCAGGGGAATGGCAGAGCCATTCCTAAGCAGTGTGGAACCCCAAGAAAAAAAAATTTTTTTTTTGGCCAGGCTCCTGTCTATGTAAACAATTTGAGTCATTTAAAATTAGTGTGTCAGCGGCATTCTAAAAGCCCAGTTCTCGTGTGATCCCACATAAAAAATACTTCAAGAGCCTTGGCTGGGTGGCTCAGTTGGTTGGATTATCGTCCCATACACCAAAAAGTTGCAGATTCAATTCCCAGTCAGAACACATTTCTAGGTTATGTGTTCAATTACTGGTTGGGGAGTGTATGGGAGGGGAGTGTATCAGAGACAATGGATGGATGTTTTTCTCTGACATCGATGTTTTCCTCTCTCTCTCTCTCTCTCTCTCTCTCTCTCTCTCTCTCTCTTTCTCTCTCTCCCTCCCTCTCTTTCTAAAAATCAATAAAAACATATCCTTGGGTGAGGATTGAAAATTCTTCACAAGCCAGACTGCCTGCCTGGAACTAAATGTGGCTAAAAGGTCCAGAGTGACTGCATAGTCATGGATCCCATTGCTTTGTTGGTGCAACTGGTCAACCCCACACATGGGATAACTGGTTAGAGAGTGCCTGGAGGAGAAAGATAGACTGGAGCCCACACAGGTCCCAGTCCCAGCTCAGGGTACTGATACTGGAGGAAGTGACCTCTCTGCAGGGTACCTCAAACTTCTACAGTAGGGGATACTGAGGGGCTGGGGTTTTAGTCCTGACTCTGTCTTTTACTGGCCATGTGACCTCAGGCCATCCTCTGTTGCCCTCTGGGCCTCAGGTTCCTCATTGGTAAAACAGTGAGAGCTGTTGCGAAGAGTCATAGCCCAGCATCCTGGTTATGGTCCTGGCCCTCCCTGCAACAGGTGAACTAGCCTATGCCATGCGGTCCAGGTCTACAATCTTGGCCCTTCTTCCAGAGACTACAGGATGAAGTTGTACTGGCCAATACCGCTTCTCCTTACCCCAGTACCAGCCCTGGGGCCAGAGCTCTGTTCTTCTTGAGAAGAGGGGTATGTGTGAGAAGAGGCTCTGTGGGGGAGGGCAGAAGGCCAAGGTAAAGGCCTGTTATCCAAAACAGGTACTTGAAGCCAGTAGGGTTCAAGCTGCAGGTCACCCAAGGGAGGTTCTTGAGGATGTTATACTAGCAAAACCACTGTCAGCTTGTACTAAGGGGACATATAGGATGAAATAAGAGAAGGCGGTATGACAATGAAAGCAAAAATTGGAGTGATGCAGCCATGAGACAGGCATAAAAGAAGCAAGGAAATAGATTCTACTTTATGGGGTCACAGGATCAGGAGCTGAGAGTTATCTTGGCCTTGTTATAGGAAAAGGAGATGGCAGCTGAGCCCCCAGAGAAAAATATTCAAGCCGCCCTGTTGATTCAGTCCTATATGTGACTGAATCCTGACAGCTACCTAGTACAAGTCCACATTCTGGTCTACAAAGCTGCCCTGTGAGTCAGCTTGGGAGCAGCCAGGGTCTGGGGACCAGGTGGGGAGTGGGGATCAGGACTTAAATAAGCTAAGCATGACCTCTCTCCTGCCTTCCTCTTTCTCTCCTATTACCCACCCCCAATAGTACACTTAGGCGCGTCTTAGAAAATTCCTCTGATGGCACCTGCGCTTGCCTGTGGAACTTGACTAAGGTCCCCTATGACCCTCAGCTAGAATGCCCAGAGATAAAGGCAAAGGAAGCCCTTGGCAATGACCCAGCAAGGACTCCCCAAGAGCCTGTGGAGACACTTAATGAGCTTGCAATCCCCAGAACTCTATCTTGCCAGGTGGTTACTCTGGACATCTGCTCACTCTCTTCACACTGCAGAGCCCTCTGAATCCTCAGCCTGGAAGGCTGTCCTCTATCTGCCTAGCCCACACATCCACTTGGGAGCATCTCACTCGTCCATCTATGGCTACTTGTTTTAAACCAAAATGTAGCCTGTCAAAGAATTTTTTTCTCTTGCTTGAAAATTTAAATGAAAAGTCTAACCAATATATAAAAATCTACTCCATTTAATTAGTGAACACTTAATGCACCAACATTATCCAAAAGAAGAGACTCATGTGCATTGCTGACCCCAGAGCAAGGGCTGGAGCTGCAGGTGCAATGCCATCCCTGACAATGCAGCCCCATCTTGGTGATGTAATGTGGGACAGGTACTGGCACCACCCAAAGAGGAGAAAGAGCTAAGTGCCTGCAGGTCCAGAGATCTGAAATGAGGGGATAAGGGGTCTCCATAATTGTGTGTCAGAAGTCAACCAGGCCTGAGATTCGCCAAAGTGGGGGAAAGGGTGGGAAAGATCACTAAGAAAGCAATTCAGATGAAAAAACTACACTCGAGGCCCAAAGTATGGGAATTATGGCCACAAGGATGGTGGGCCTTGGCCTAGGTTGGTGACACCAGGGCCAATCAATGCCTTTCTGCTCAGAATATCATTATCATTTATTAGAAAAATATTCTTTCCAGTCATTCTCAAAACTAATAACTCCAGGTATGGAGTTGTGCATTAATTCTGCCATTTTATATGTGGAAAAGCTAAAGTAAAGTGATGATGTTTGTGTCCTTTTTCCTTATTGACACTTCATGGCAGAAACCTGAGGAGGAGCCCAGGGAGTAGTTTGAAGTCCCCAGGGGCTAATCCAAGCCCTGCATTTTGGTACAGCCCTACCCTTGCCCTTTGGGTGAGGTAAAGAGGAACCAGAGCTGCCTGAGCCAGGTCATAGAGTCTGACTCTCAGTGTGACAGGAGGGGACATTGGTCACCAGGAAGTAGCCCAACCGTATTGGCCAGGTATCGTTACCCATAGTGACCAGCCAAACTTCCTAGGCCTGGGCCTATTGTCCAGGAGAACTGGCACCTTAGAAATCAGCCCTCACTCTGTCAGAGAAAGATTAGCCTCATCTTGAGTACCTGTGTCCAAGCAGGCCTGCTCCATTCTGCTTAGGCCACTTTGCGCTGGAATCAAACCTGGGCCCAGCCTCCAACATCAGACTGGAAGCTCCCTAAAGGCAAACTCTGATCTCCCTTCCTTCCACTTTCCATGTTTACACCCAGGACTGTTTCTTGCTTTTTCTTTTCTTTTTAATACCCTGCCATCTCCCACCCAACCCCAAGAAAACTGGCATTCAATAGTTGCTACTTTCTCCTTCCAGATACCCATCTGTCAATTCTGGATTTTTCTCCAGAGACCCACAGAGTCCCACCATGTGTTTGCCACTCCAAGAATGGGTCTGAGTCTCCCCATTTCCCAGGTGGAGAAAGCAAGTCTCAGAAAGGTTGGGTGACTTGCCTGTGAGGATGTACTTAGTCCTGGACCTCTGGCCTCCCAGCCCGGGGTCCATTCTCCCAGACGACCTCACCATGGCCCCCTGGTGTCCACCCCAAGTAAAACCTAGGAGCAGGGACAGGAACTGGGACAAAGAGGAGGAGGACACTGGGGCCTAGGCCTTGACCCCAAGTTCCTATTTATAATCTCTGTTCCGGAGACGGCCACTTAAACACACATTCCTGATAAGTGAATAATCTTTGGCACCAAGCAAAAAATAGCCTGTGGCCCAGACCACAATTGCACAGCTGGAGCAGGGTGAGCAGGGGCGACGCGGGCTCAATGGTGCAGGACTGACTGCTGAGGGGGGAGAGGGGTGACAGGCGGAGCCGGAGTTGGGACAAGTGAGTGGGACTGCAAATATAGCCGGTTAAATATAACTCTGCCGACCTGGACACAATGCCAGCGTCCTCTGCAGAGAGCTTTTCCCAAATCGGCTCGGATCTCCTTTTCCCAAAGGAAGTGAGAGCCAGAGGCCTAGAGGGGAGGAACTGAAGGGACCTGGTGGTGATGGAGCCCAAGGCTCTGGAGAAGTCTGCAAACAAACTGGGGACCAAGAACAGCGGCTCTGCTGAGATCTTCTAGAAGTGCCAGTTTCATGGGGCAGTGAGGCCATGCCTTGAGACAGACAGCTTGTCAAGACCCTATACACCTTTCAATTCCAGGAGGACTGAATCTGAGACCTCTTCTCCAAGAAGGCTCAGGCCAGGGCAGAAATGGAAGTGAGAGACGTGGGAAGTTCTGGAGTCCAGAGGCCGGAGTGATTCCCAGGGGCCTCAGGGAAAGTACCATGGCCCCTCCTCCCTCAGGGCCCCTCTAGAGCAGGATTCTGCACCAGCTGCCCCGGAATGATGCCATGGGCTGCATGTGTTAAATACTCTCGGCAAATTTTCTCTGCTCCTAAAATTCCCTCTAAGGTCCCTTCGGTCCTCCATTTGGCAGGAGCTTGGTTCTGAGCTCTGGATTTTGGAGAGAGAGAGAGAGTGCCACCCGCCCAGCTTCAGGAGTTTCTACACAGTAGCAAATAGGGTGGAGAACTCCAGGTCTCAGGCCCTCCTGCCTGTGTGGAGGCATCCCCTACATTTCCGGGAGGTCCAGAAAGGGTCTCAGCTCACGGTTGGGGAAGAGCCTCCTCCCCTGTCTGCTAGGAATGACTTGCATCACTTCCACTCACACCTCATTGGCCAGAACTTAGTCTTAAAGGCTGCCGCTAACTGTAAGAGAGACCCTGCTGCCACTGTCCCTGAGAACCCCCTCCATGCCCACGTGTCCCCACATCCCCAAGGTTACCAGGCCCCAGCATGCTAACCTGTACTGCTTTCCTTCCTCTCCTCCCTGCGGTTGAGTCATTGGGTCCTATGGAGAAATGAAGCATCCCTGTCTCCACTACTGTGATGCATGGCCTGAAGCATCACTGCCCGAACCCCAAATCCCACCAAGTACAGCAGGTTCTCTCTATCAAGGGTACGATCCACACTTAGCACACTGCTTGCCCTCCCACATCCTTCCATTTGAAGGGAACCCCCCTTGGGTGTGTGATCCTGTGGGAAGCAATGCCCACTCCTCACTTCAGAAGATGAGAGTGCCAAATCCTCTCCTCACTGTCCCTGACAGCCGGGGCCAAGTACCCTGCACAGTTCAGCAAAGAACATGCCAAAAGGAACCCCTCAGTCCCCGAGGCTGCAGCTGTCAGGGCTTCTGCCACAGTGTAGGGGACAGAGCTGCACACATGGAGCACCCAACTCTGGGGTTCCGTGTGGGGCCCTGGCCCTTCACTCCACAAAAATGTTCTGAGAGTTCACCCTCTGCCACATGGTATGCCAGTTACTGCAGGTGCCAGAGGGAAGGAGACGCAGGAGCCGCTCCCGCAGCCGCTCACAATCAGGTGTGCTGAGTGATGACAGAGGCTAGCAGGAAGCCCCACTCATGGGAAGTAGGCTCAGGAAGCCTCTGGAGGCCATGGAGGCAGAAGGGTTGAGAGATTCCAGGCAGGGGCCCTGTGTGTTGAAGATTCAGAATGAGAGGCAGAGAGGCAGTCTATCTGAGGATGTGGAAGAACAGTGTGGCTGCTGTTGGGATGAAGGGGAGAGAGACAAGAAATGTAGAGTAAGGTTAAATGAGGGAGTAATAGCCAGATCATGCCTAAGGCAACTCCTATGTGGGCAATAGGGAGTCACTGAACAGTATTAATCAGTAGGTAACCTGATCTATTTATATGTTCAGAGGGTCCTTCAGCCACAGCATAGAGAGTGGATGGAAGGGTGCCTACACAGGATGTTGACAGACCAGATAGGAGGCACTTGTCAATGTTCAGGTGAGCAATGGAGGTAGCCTGGACTCTGATAATGGAAGGAGGATATAGAGAGAGGTGGTCAGTCTTGAGACATAGTTAGGCAATAGAATTCATAAAAGAAGGTTAATACTTGGATGTTGGAAGGAGAGAGAGAGAAAAGTAAAACATTCACTCATTCATTCATTTATACATTCATTTATCAGCTACACATGTAGTTCTCTGCCAAGCACTGGGGATAGAGTAGTGAGCAAGACAATGAGGTCTTTGCTCCCAGGAGTTTACATTCTACAGATGTAAAACAAACACAGAAACGAATGTGAGATCATGTCAGGTAGTGATAAATGCTAAAATGGCAATAAAACAGGGTAAATACGAAAGAGTAGTTTAGAGGAAGGGCCTGCCTTGGATAGGCTGTTCTTTGGAGGAATTTTCAGAGGACAGAATCAAAGTGCAGAAGCTGTGAGAGGGAAGCCAGCAGCCATCTTTGAGGAACAGAAGGAAGACCAGCGTGGCTGGGGTGCAGTGAGTGAGGAGAAGCTTGGAGAAAATGAGGATGGGGATCAGGCAGCAGCCACATCTTGTAGGCCACAGTGACTCATTTCAATTTTGTTCTAAATGAAATGAGGAGTCACTGGAGGGACCTGATCTGAGTCTCTCTCTCTCTCTCTCTCTCTCTCTCTCTCTCTCTCTCTCTCTCTCTCTCTCTCTATATATATATATATATATATATATATATATATATATATATTTCAGAGAGAAAAGGAGGAGGAAAGAGAGAGAGATAGAAACATCAATGATGAGCGAGAATCACTGACTGGCTGTCTCCTACATGCCCCACACTGGGGATCAAGCCACAACCTGGGCATGTGCCCTAACTGGGAATCAAACCGTGACCTCCTGGTTCATAAGTCAACGCTCAACCACTGAGCCACGCCAGCTGGACTGAGTTATGCTTTTTAAAAAGATTTTCAGCAGCTTCATGCCTGTATTAGTTTGCTAGGTCTGACATAGCAAAGTACCACAAACTGAGTGGCTTAAACAACAGAAATGTACTGTCTCCTGGTGTGTTGGCTAAAAGTCCGAGATGAAGGTGTCAGCAGGTAGGTTCCTTCTGAGGGCTGTGAGGAAAAGTCATCCATCCTCTCCTCTAGATTGAGGAGGCTGCTGGAAAGCTTTGCCTTCCCTTGGCTTGCAGAAAAGCATCACCCCAACATCTGCCTTCCTCTTCATGTGGCATTCCCCCATGTGTTTGTGTCTTTGTCCAAATTTCCCCTTTTTATAAGGACACCAGGCCTATTGGATTAGGGCCCACCCTAATGACCTCATCTTAATTAATTATATCTACAAAGATCCTACTTCCAAATAAGACACATTTTGCGATACTGGTGTTAGGATTTCAACAAATAATGTTGGAAGGGGACACAATCCAACCCATAACAACTGCATTCACTCTTATGCTTGGTGAGTATAATTTGGTACTAGAGATCTTAGGTAGTTACACTGTCAGGTATCCAGTGAGGAAGCAGTGGGCGGCGATGGTCTTTACTGAGGTGGTAGTACTGAGGGGGGAACCAGTGTGGAAGGAAATGGTGAGTTCAGTCTTAAACATGATGATTTTGAGGTGTCAGCAAAAGATTCAAGAGGAATATCCAGTGGGCAACTGACATGTGCTGTGGACCACAGGAGAGACGTGGGGCCCAGGGTGTTGATTTGGGAGCCAGGAGTGTCCCAAGCAGTAATTAAAGTCAAGGAACTAGGTGAGGCCATTGGGAAACATGTATAGAGGAAAGAAAATCAACATATGGGGCTGGGCCCTGAGGAACAATGACATTTAAGGCCTGGGCCAAGGGGACTCCAAAGCAAACTGAGGAGGGGCAGCAGAGACCTGGAGCAAATCAGGAGAGTGATGCCTTGTGAGCCAGGGGAAGGCAGAGTTTGAAAAAGGAGCAAAGTGACCTCTACTTCTGGTACAGGTGAGCTAAGTTACTTGGATCAATACTACCTCCTAAGGACAAAAAAAAGTGATGGTGAATGCCTTTTAAAAACATAATCTGAAGAGCATAGAAGGGCTCACAAGAAATTGGGAGTTACCAGGCCAAATCTAGAAGAAGGAGAAAGGGAAGGGAGTACCCCAACCCTGAAGGCACTTGCCAATCTCTACAAAAAAGCTTCAAAGCCTAGCTGTGATTTTTCACACTCTCCTGAAGGTGGAGGGTGGGGGGGAACCCAGGGCTTTCCCAGGCTCTAACAGGCCACAGCCACACTAAGCTGGAATTCTGAAGAATTGCAACCTCAGGGTAAGGGGGCACTGGAAGGAAAATGGCCACTCACCTTCTATCCCCCCAGCCCCGGGGGCTGTGTGGGCGCATGTGTACACACATGTGTGCCTCTCAAGATTATGCAGAGAGTTGCCTTGATGTATCCTACTGATCTGATGAAGAAAAAAAAATTAATGGGGGAAGTAAGGAAGGGAAGAGAGAAGGGAGAAGAGAGAGTTTATAAAACAAACACAGGTCCCCACTGGGATCACTGGACCAAATTTATATCACTGGGGGAATTCAAGGAATCTCAAACTGTGAAATTTTATTTAATTGGGATCATACTTTTAGTCAGTTTTTTCACTTTATATGATTGAGAAGATAACATGTTTAATCCTATTAAAAATTAGATCTCAAAAACCTGAGGGTATATGCTATGGATATGCTTACCAAAGAAAACCTGAAGTAGCTGTGTTAATTTCAGACAAAATAGGCTTTTAGGAAAAGGTCTAAAATAAGGCAATCCATTCACAATCATAATAGATTTCACTCACCAGAAAAAAATACACAAATGTAAGCAATATGGACCTAATAACTTAGCCTCTAAAGTGTATAAAGTAAAAATTATCAGAACTTCAAAAAATCAACAAATCCACAATCACGGTGGGAGGTTTTAACACATGCTGTTAATCATTGATAAAACCAAAAGAAAAAATCAGTAGAGGTATAGATATTTTGAAAAAATAGGATTAACAAACTTTACCTAGTGTACATATATAGAAAACAGCACTCTACACCTACAGAAAATCCTTTTTTCTTTTTCAACCACCCTGGGAAATTTTATATAAATTGTCATAAACTGGGTTCCAAAGCAAATCTCAACAAACATAAAAAAATGAAATCATAAAGAGAATGCTCTCTAATCCTAATACAATTAAGTAAGAAATTTATTTTAAAAAGACAACAGAGCCCTGGCCAGGTGGCTGTCAGTTGAAAGGTTGTCCCATACACCAAAAGGTGGTGGGTTCAATTCCCGGTCAGGGCACATACCTAGGTTGTAGATTTGATCCCTGATCAAGGTGTGTATGGGAGGTAACCCATCTATATTTTTCTCTCTCCCTAAAATCAGTAAAAACATATTCTCAGGTGAGGATTAAAAAAAAGACAACAGAAAAATCCACTTATGTTTGGAAATTAATAAATATATTTGTAAGTAATTTAAGTGTCAAAGAATAAGTCATAAGAAAACTACAAAATATTTTGAACTGTAAAATAATGAAAATATTATATATGAAAATTTGTGATGCACCCAAAGCAAAAAGAGGAAATTTTACTGCCTTTAAATATTAGAAAAGGAAAGAGGCTGAAAAATAATGAGTTAAGCATCAATCTCAATAAGTTAGAAGAATACCAAAACAAATCCCAAGATAATAAAAGGAAATACTAAAAATTAGAACAGAAAATGATGAAATAGAAAACAAGTATATAATATAGATATATTAAACAAATATCTCCAACCAAACCAGTAATTGAGTCTTTGAAAGGACTGATAAAATTAAAAAACCACTGGGAATGATTGAGGAAATGAGAGAGAGAGAGAGAGAGAGAGAGAGAGAGAGAGAGAGAGAGAGAGAATGAGAGGAGACATGAATAACGAATAGCAAGCAGGATGAGAAAATAGACATCACTGCAGATTCTGTAAAGATGTAGAAAGATAAAAGAATGCTGTAAAAATTGTATGTGCATAAAGTTGTATGCCACTGAGAGGTCAAGTAAAATGCCATGAGAGCACTGACCAGGATGCCAGCCCTCTAACTGTCTGTGTGTCCTCCCTGCCAGATGTCCTCCCTGCCCCGGGCAAGACCTCAGGGCCCCTGACTTTCCAGGTGGAGGCCGTTGCCTCTCAAATCCTAGCTCAAGGGCTGAAGGGTCTCAATGGATCTCAGACACTGACTTGCATTAGTTCACACAAGCCAGGATACCAATCAGATGCCAATTTGTTCTCCTGTAGCAGGAACTGTCCCTTCTTCAGGTCTGGAATACACCTCCACTCCAGGCACCATTTCCCAGGATCAGGGTGGGGAACAGAATAGCTAAGTACATGTCATCAGAAGCTAAGCAGCCTGGGTTCAAATCCTTGCCCTATATTTTACCTTCACCTCTTTGAGTTTCAAGTCCTCATTTATAAATTCAGGATAACAACAGATTATTGTGAAGATGTAATGAGTTAATAAGCATAAAGAGTTTAGAATAGTGCCTGGCATACACTAAGCACCCAATAAATGTTAATAATAACAACTGCTACTATCTGAGAAAACAAATTCTGACTCAGAAGATTGCTTAGTGAATGTGGAACCAGAAAAGAAGTGTGGAAAGGTTTGGAGGGAAATTTTACTTTGCTCTGGGGAAGCCTAATAAAATATCTCAACTCCACAGAGAGACCAGACCCCTCCCCCATTTCTGGATCTTCTCTTCCCTGAACAGAGATAGAAAGCAGCAAACAGCTCTTATTTCTCTGATCTTTTTCATTCTAATCTCACCATTCCAACCCACCAGCCCCTTTGTAAATAAGCTAAGCATCAATGAGCTAAGTTCACAATTTCTGTAGCTGTGAACTCAGAGTTTCTTAATGCCCCACTCCTCAATTTTACATAATTTTCACAGAATCATCCAAGTGGCTGGGTTGTTCTAGTTATTTTTTGCTGCATAACAGACCACCTCAATTCTCATGGCTTAAAACAGAGGTTGGCAAACTATGGCCCACTTCAGTTTTTGTACAGCCCACAAGCTTAGAATGGCTTCTTAGGTTTTTAAAGAGTTGGGAAAACATCAAAAGCATGCTATTTCATGACAGGTGAAAATGATATGAAATTCAAGTTTCAGTGTACATAAAGTTTTATTGGAACACAGCCACGCCCATTCATTTGTGCATTGCCAGTGGCTGCTTTTGCAGGACAACAGAGACATAATGGCCCACAGAGCCTAAAATATTTAGTACCATGAAATTTGCCAAGCCCTGATTTAAAACATCAGCTGTCATTTATTTTGCTCACAGATCTGCAGCTTGAGCAGCGCTCAGTGGAGACAGGTCATCTCTGCACCTTCTGTAGCATGTGGGCTGGCTTGAGGCTAGGAGTGACTCACCATTGGGGGAGGAACTGTCTGAAGTCCTGTTCACTCACCTGTCTGACAGTTGGTGGGGCTGCCCGCTGGGACTCAGCTGGAACCTTTGGTCAGATCACCTACAAGTGACCTCTCCATGTGGCTGTTTGGCTCCCTCACAGTATGGTGGCTGGCTTCCAAAAGCACATGTCACAAAAGGCAGGAAGATGAAGCTGCCAGTTTCTTAAGACCTGGTCCCAGAACTGGTACTGGGTCACTTTCATTATAGTTTGTTGGTCAAGCTGTCACAGAACCCAGATTCAAGGGGAGTCTACATAGACCCACCTCTCGCTGGAAAGGATGTCAAAGAATTTGGCAGCCATGTTTTAAACCCACTACAGTTGTTGTGAGATTTGGGAGTACACAGCGGGGACTCCATAAAGGATAGATGTTATTATTGCTATTAATCAACATCAGCATCACCATCATCTCTGATTATGCTTTAATGAAGTCTTTACTCATGGGGGCCCAGGAGGCATCATGTCTCCTCCCTAGGTGTTGAGTCACACAGATTCGGATTACAGCTGCTCTGGAGCAGAGCGAAGACTTCCCTACTTTTCAGAAGCTCCTCAGGTGATTCTAATGTGCAGCTTGAGTTGAGGACCACTGAGTATGGGGGCAATTCTAGTATTTGCTGTTGGCCCACATACAGTAAATGGATCCATTTCTCCAGCCCTTTCTGTAAAGACTTGAGGAGGAGAATTTGGTTCAATTCTAAATTCCCTACAGAGCCCAGGCCAGGGCCTGGAGCATAGCAGGGTCTCAAGGGATACCAGTGGGGTGGCATGCATCTGAGGATCTCAGGATTCCTACCCTCCAGTTGGGCCACCCCATTCCCTGCAAGCATATTCTGAACTGACCCAGAACAGAGGTGCCTAGCCTTTGCCCAGCCTTCCAAGTCCTTTCATTTCCTTGCCTTTCCTTTTGGAATGGGCCGTTTCTGAGACAACACATTGAAAGAGGCATGAGCTCAGAGCAAAGAAACTGTTCGGTTGTTGCTTTCCTTGGGCAGAGGTGCAGCACTAAGTGGAGTCGCTGGTTGTTTTAGGGGATGATGAATGGGTCTGGATGTGATGGGAGTTGTCAGCCAGCCTTGTAAAGGCCCACACACAGCCCATGACCAGCCATGTCACATCTGAAGGACCCTTGCCACAGGCCCCATTCCACGTAAAAGCCCAGATTCCAGATGCCAAGCTCCAGAGTCAGGGCCGCCATCTGCCACAGCTTTCACCAGACCCCCCAGCATGAAGCCATGTGCAGGAGTCCTGTCAGTGGGGAGCTGGGCCTCCAGTTGTGGAGCACATGGACTGGCAGATCTGCTTCCACCCACTCCAGGCCTCACCAAGGAGTTTGGAGCTCAGAGTTACTTATGCACATTTCTCCATTGGAGGAGGGGCCAGGCAACCTTTCATCAGCTGGGCCTTGTGAGGTCACAGCCTCACCGCAAGCCTCATCCACATCAGTTACACCAAGGAAAAACTGCTTCCCAGTCACACTCATCCCTGATTCTGGTCACAGCCATGTGACCTCAGACTGACCACAACCATGGCTGTAGACTGACCCTGACACTGACGGGGACTGATTCCAACCCTGGCCAAGACCAGCCTCTGACACTGGCCACAAAACTGACCCTGTTCAAAGACTAACTCAGACCCTGGTTGAAAAACTGAACCTGATCCTGACCACAGACTGATCTCCAAACTCTGAATAGAGTTAGTGGAATGTATCAAACCATAGCACAGCTTCATGGACCTACAGGTACACCAATCTGGCTACACTTTGAGTGACAACCATGGGCCAGGAGGAGGGTCTGTCTTATGCAAACCTTGGGCCTCCTGCAGCAAGCAGGTCCTGAGTAACTGCTCCCAGAAGCACCTTCTAGAACACCTGAAAGAGTCAACTATTTGCCAAGCGCACCAGCTTGCTTGATCTCTGACCCCTTGCCCTGGAGTTTCCCACCAGGCAGGCCTTCTTCCCTTTGCTTACTCTAACCCTGCCAGGTCCAGTCCTACCTGCCTGATGGAGGCTGGTCTGACTCCACCTAGGTTTTCAAAGAGCTCTGACCCGCATGATCCTCACAGGAAGTGTCCTCTGAGGGTCACTAGGGAACATCTCTCTCCAACCAAGAGTAGACATAGGATTCACCCCTTGCTTTCCCCAACATAATTCAGTGGAGGCAAGTCTGGAATCATTTAAATAAAAGTTCTCTGTCTTCTTGCATATATTGTTGCTGGGAAGAAGTTGAGGGTCAATCTGATTTTGGTTTCTCTTTATAGGTAATCTGTCCTTTCTCTTCCAGTGAGTCAGGAGAGGGGATACAGGGCAGAAGGGGCAAGGAGAAGATTATCCTTTGGGACATTGTGTAGACTGTGGGTGGGGGTCTGATTGAGGGTGCCTTGTCATCTATCTGCACCTATGCTCCGAGCCCAACCACTCTTCCCTCTCCAGTATTCCTGAACCTCGAGTCCCTGAGAGTCCATACACACAGCCCCTATCCTCAGAGCTCGAGACTTCCTCTCTGTCATGACAGGGGGCCGTTCCTCATTCCTGCATGACTGGTCAGGGGACACATATGAGTACCTGCTATGCAGGGTATGTGCATACTTGTGCTCATACATGTGGATGTACCTGCATGTGTATATGAATGTTTGTGTGATTGTGTGTATATGCACACTTGTGTACAATTACATGGATACAGATGAGTGGGTGTGTGTAAGGTGTTTAGAAGTGAGTGTGTATGTTTGATATATGTGTGGGTATACAAGAGTTATGAGAATATTATGAATGTGTTACATATGGTGTGTGTCTACATGTGTGCTTTTGTGTGTGTATATGTTTTTGAGAATATGTTGCTTTCCCATCCCTGATCAGCAGTGTGCATTTGGGGACAGGCGCCCTGCAGTGCCCCCTCACCGTGTTTCCTGCACAGTCCTGGGACTGGATGTGGTAGATTCCCAGCAAAGTTTCAGGGCTTGGGTCCAGTGGGACAATATCCCAGGTCTCTAGAGTGTGGCCAGTAGTAGCCTTGACAGAGCCAGAAACCTGTCAGCAGTTCAGTGCCCATGGGTGGCCTGAAGGAACAAGGATACCAGGAGCCTTTGGGGTGGCCTTCTACCTCAAAGTTATTACCCCAACACCAAGTCCAAGTTCATGAGGCAGTTACTGCCAGTTCATACCACCTCCAACTATTGGTAATTCCATTCTTCTATCCCAAATTCCTATCCCCGGGTCCAGTCCCTCCGCATGCAAAGCACTAGCCCCTGCTTCCCTATCTCACCACTAACTCCCAGATCCACCTGCCCACTCCACATGCCACACACATCTTTGCAGAAAACAGGAAGAGGGAATCCATGTGTTTCAACCATCAGGAAGCTCATGCTTCCCATAGCCATGATTCTGAGCAAGCCTGAGGGGGGAACCAAAGACCACTGGGAGAAAAGATCCCTACCCCTAGGTAATACTTCACCTTCCATCTCAGTCCGCCTGCTGTTGAAGTGAAACCTGAAACTTCTCTGGGTTCTGTTGCACCCTGCGGCTGGGAGAGATTGTTAGATGGGGAACTGAGCCTCTAACTGGTTCTCAAGGCTGTAAGGAGTCAAGGACCCCAGCACATAGGCTCACACACCAATCCACATTACTCTTTGCACCAGGTAGAGGGAGAAGCAGAAAGTGAGGCATCCTGGGAGGGCCATGAGGCATCCTTGGCAGAGTGTGTAATTTGGGTCAAGTTCCAGCCAAGCTGCTTATTAGTTTTATGACCTTGGCAAATTTTTCTTTAGTTTAGTGTTTTTTTTTATATAGGGTGACAAGATAATTCAAAATCTAAATTGTAATGCTCTTAAGAGTGAAACAGGGCCCTATTAAAATTATACCCAGACAACAGGTATGAACCCCAACATTCCAGGCAAATGGGGACATGTGATCACCCATGTCATCTACAATAGTGATGATGATGATGATGATGATGATGATGATGATGATGAATTTCCAAGGTGAAGAGCCCCAGTAGATTTTTAGACAATTCACTTTGCCCTTGAGCCAGGGTCTGAGAGTGAAGGGTGAGAGAAAAAGATGCAGACAGTCCCTCTGCCTCCCAGCCCTTCTGCCATGGGGCTTCCTGCCCTTCGGTCTGCTGATTGCCCTGACGCTGATGCCTTTAGCAGTCACCCAGGTTTGTCTCCAGGGGAGTGCAGGTTCAAAGATCAGACACAGGGCTGGTGGCCACTGCTAGAAGTGGGAATGGCCCTGTAGGCTCTGGGTGGCTGGGTTACTTTGACTCCTCAGTTTGGGGAAGGGGCCTTGGGAAAGAAAGATCTATAGTGTGGAGGGAGAGAACTGCATTTGGCTTTGCCTTCCAGCTTGGAACCGGAGAGGGAGAAGGAGGAACCAGGGCAAGGAGCTGGAAAAGGAAGGGGGAGATGAAGCTGGGGAAAAATAAACCTGGAAAAGAACCTATTTTAAAAGTCACTCGTTTGGGTTCCAGCTCTCCCCTACCACACCCCAAAACCCAGGCATTGGGCCACAGGGTGTGGTGACAAGGTGTGTGTGGTCAATGACGGGAAACCCTTAGGCATCCACAGCAGCTGGGGAGAGGCCAGATGGGGAGAGGGTGGGAGGGGCCAGGCGGAGGTCACCACAGCTAGTCCTGTCCCACCATTAGAGTGCCATGCCCCTACACCAGTGTCTTCAAACTTTTTTGATAGCGACACATTTTATGCCACAACCCAGAAAACACAAAGTTTCCAAAAACAAAAACAAAAAAAAACTTGCCCTTTATTAAGTCAGTGCATCCTATATTTTCAATTCTACTCTTATTTTTTAAATACCGATTGCAATTCATAGCATTGTTTTATAATCCACTTTGTGTCTTAACCTGTGGTTCTAAAAAGACCATTGTTCCAGACTAGTACTTCTCACACCTCAATGAGTCCACCTATAAATCACCTGGGGTGGCTAAATGCAGATTCTGGTTCAATAGGTCTGCAGTGGGACCTGAGACTCTGCATTTCTAACAAGGTGACACAATGCTGCTGGTGTTCAGATCTTGGAGTAAAGTGTCCCAGATCACAACTTCCACACAGCACCTATTTCAGCAAAGGGATTTAGGGGTCATGCACACAAGGTGAAGGGGAAGGTGAAGGGTTATCCCACTGACAGCTGTCCATTAGTCAGCCTCCAGGCAAGGCTGCAACTGAAATGTAGCAAAGGCACGATGACATCTGATGGCAAAGAACTGCTCTCCAGGGCCTTGATCTGCGATCCACACCAGGGTACACCTGCCAGTCAGCATTAGTTGATGGGAAGGAAGGAAGGAAGGAAGGAAGGAAGGAAGGAAGGAAGGAAGGAAGGAAGGGAGGGAGGGAGGGAGGGAGGGAGGGAGGGAGGGAGGGAGGGGGGAGGGAGGGAGGGAGGGAGGGAGGGAGGGAGGAAGGGAGGGAGGGAGGGAGGGGACCCTCACTCAGCATTCTAACAGGCAAGGATGACAATGTCACAAACTGAACTACTCACTGATGATCTAACAATAAAAAGCTGCCTGGTTACTGTTCTTTTCTCTGATGGGACAGTAATGTTTGCCTTGCCCTCAAATTAGAAAAAATTATACAGCAATTGGTTAGGGCAGCAGATCCCAAGAGAGCACAAGAGAACACTAGCTCCGCGAGATTAGCCATCCTCATCTCCTAGAACTGCCCTGAGCATCGGGTAGAGAGCAGTAGAGACTCCCGTGCTTCCCCATCTGATTCTGAACCCTGCCTGGCAGGACCAGAGTCTCAGCTGAGGCTCAGCACCTCTGCTCCCCAACCCCCACCCAACTCATAGGCTGATGGTTTTCTAAGATACAAATCCCCTTCACTAAATGAATGGCAGGAACTTACTAGGCTGAAGACCTAATATGGACTCAGCTGGGTGGTAAGAGCCATGAGCAGCAGGGATATGGTGAGGACTGAGTTGGTCAAAGTGTGTGGGATGGCTATGGAGGAGCCTGGATCTGGGAGGCATGGGGTCCAGGCTGGCAGCAGAGAGATTCTACCGAGATGGGAAGGGGTAAGGTGGGGGATGAACTTCATCATTCTCCCCCCATGCCTGCTTCCATGATCTTGCTGCCTGGGACGGTAATGTAGGGCAGTAATGTAGGGTAATGTAGGGGGGCTGGTAGGATTTTCCAGGCCTTGACATTTACAGCTGCTCCTGGCAGCCAGTCCTCCCAGCATCCTGCTGGAGAAGCTGACAATGAGGGGTGGAAGGTGGATGGAAAAACTATTTCAGGTACTAACACACACACACACACACACACACACACACACACACAGTTGGGATGGCTGCTGGCAGGGTGGCTCTCTCTCTGCTTTCCCTTCTTTGCTCCCTACATGTAAGTGAACCCCAGCTCAATGCTTTTATTTCCATATCTACTGCCACACCAACTCATTTAGCCCAAAATTGTCATCACATCACATGAGAGACGAGAGAGAGCCCTGAGGCAGACTCCAGAGGGACTGGGTGGGATATCAACCAGGGCACCAGCTGCCCCCCATTAGGTGGTCAGCTGGCCCCTTCAAGACAATGACTCTGGGGTCTGGGGAGTCCTAGGGCTCTTAGGGTGCTTGCAGAATGGGGGAGTGCTGGGGACTGGTCAGCCCAACACCAATCTCCTCACCATCACCCTCATCCAAACCCCACTTTAACCAACTCAGCTCTGCTTTCACCTGCTTTAGTAATTGGCAGTCCTCCTCCATTCATTCAGGGGAGGGGATGTATCTCTTAAAAATCCATCATCCTATGAGTTGGGTGGGGGTTGGGGAGTGGAGGTGCTGAGCAGCAACTGAGACTCTCATCTTTCTGGGCAGGGATCAGAATCAGGAGGGGGAAGCAAGGGGAGGCTCTACCGCTCTATCTGATGCTCAAGCTGGTTCTAGGAGCTTAGGATAGTTTTCCCATTGTATACCATGCAACCTGCATCAGAAAGACATGAACTAGCTCACCTGTCCATAGTCACAGCAGCAAAATCTCCCATCTCTCTGGGGTGCCAGCAATTCCAGCACCTATTTTTTCCTGGCTGGGGGGAGCCTTCATAGGGCCACCACTGTCCCATGCCAGGACACATCATTTGGAGTTACTTAGTGAGGTATAAGGGCATGAGGATGGAGAGCTCAGACCCCTGGGACTAGAATCCTGTCGCCACCAGCCTCTTACAACCTGTGTGAACTTGAGCAAGTTTTCCAACTGCTCTGTTAAATGAGAACAAATAATAGTAACTGTCTCACAGGATTACGGTGAGATTAAATGAGTTAATATTTGCAAAGCCCTCAAAACAGTGCCTGTCTCCTCATACGTGTATAGGAGTGAATGTTAAATAAATTCATCAGATTCTTTGTGGCTGGTGCCCCCTGGACCAGACAGGGTGATTGCTGCTAGGGGCAAATCTGAGTTCAAGCCTGGGCCATTTTCTATGACCTTGGATGTGACCCTCTTTCTGCCACTCATTGAACGATGATTGGGTTTGGCAAATTCTGCAGGAAAGCCTGCTGAGATCAAAGCCCAGCTTCCCGAAGTCCCCTTTCTGAGTATCTGTCTGTCTCTCTCACGTACCCTTTGTGGCCACTCCACACATACAAAAGGCAAACTCTGGGCCCTGAGCAGTCTGCTCCAAGGGGCCTGGGGGGAGGGCCTGGCACGGAGGTCACAGATGAGACTTGACTCCCCTGGCCAAGGTGGACATGCATCGGGACCCTTGTCCTCTGTGCTGTCACCACGATTCACTTCCCAGCCTTCCCTACAGGGGCACCTCCTGTGGCCTCTCACCCTCCCCCAGTCTTCTCTCCTTGTCCCAGCCATCCCAGCCGTTCAAGGCCACAGGGAGGGGCTGGAGGCTTCAATGTCTTCCAGGTGTAGGGGAGGCCCAGCTGGCCGGGCAGGTGTGGGGAGGGCAGAGCAGCTGCAGAGTTTCTGGAAGGCATTTGGGCATCTAATGAGCGAGGGATCTAATTAAAACATTGGAGGAGGAATCTGGGCCCAAGCCATGTGGCGCAGGAAGTGCAGGCCGGGGCCTGGCTGGGCCTGGGTTACGAGGGACAAATGCCTGAGGAGCAGGGGTCAGGGGGGTATACAGCTGGAGCCCTGGCCCCACCCCTCCCAGCCCCAACTCTTGCTCCAGGACCTAAATCACGTGGATTCTAACATGGCTGGGGACTTGGACACCACTCCACTGCTCTCTGCAGAAAGAATCAGCTCTGGGCTGAGGGCCGAGGATGAGGAGGGGGTCGGGGATGAAGAATAGAATGTGGCCCAGATAAGTCCAAGGTGTTTCTGGGGCCTGAAGATGAGGGTGTGGGGTCCTGCTGCAGAGAAAGGCTCACCAACCTGTTACCTCATGAAATTAGGCATTGGAGTAAGCCACACTGAGGACATCAGTCTCGGCATTATTGCCCCATCACCACCATCACACTGTCACTGTCAGCACTGTCAGCATTACTGTCAACTCTCTAAATGCTGGTCATTGGTCACGATGCCCTTGAAACCCCCCTCTGTGGAATACCCACCTCCTTCCTTCCCGGGCCCTGTGTCCAGCCTCCTGTTTCCAATCTAGCAGACCCCAGCTTTCTTGTACACAGTCCAACCTTAATGTATGCTCCCACCCCTCACCCCACCCCTGCCAGTGCCCTGGGCAGCGACCCTCAGACCTCAGAGGGGTTCATGAGAGGGGCAGGATGGTGCGGATCCCCAGTGTCCGCCAGGGCTCCTGACTGGGCACACTCTCACAGACAGACATGGGTCTTGACTCTGCCCTTCCTGAAGGCCTCTGTGTGCCCCAAATCTGGTTTTCCCTAAAGTCTAGACCAGTGGTCGGCAAACTCATTAGTCAACAGAGCAGCAAACCGCAGCTCGCAAGCTGCATGTGGCTCGCGAGCCGCAGTTTGCCGACCACTGGTCTAGACAAAGAACTACCCATGGAGGAGATATTTCCAGATAATTGGCTCAGGACCCCAGTGATCTGAGTGAGGGTCTGTCCAGTTCCCTCCCACACATAATCCCACCACTCTCCCACCCCTAGGCTGACCCTCTTCCTCCCCCACCTCCCTGCCCCTCCCACCATTCCTTCCCATCTGCTCCCAATAATTCCAGCTAGTATCTCCCAGAATGCCTTTCACCTCCTGGTCCCTGCAGGAGGACTGAGGAGGCACGACACCCCCACACACACCGCCCCATTCTGTTCCCTGACTCAGGGTGTTAACGAGGAGCAGGTTTTCACCCCAGCTGTGCGCTGGGCCTTGAGACGGGAGTTTCCTCCCTCCTGCCTTCCCCTTTATTCTCCAAATGGCCCAATTTCCCCAGCAGATGCTGGGGGCTGAGAGAGAGGCAGGTGGGGAAAGGGAAGGCTCTTTCTGGAGTTGAGGTGACAGGGAGGCGAGGAGAAGGTGGGAGCCTAGTGAGGAGAGAGGGACACTTCCTCTGGAGGTGCAAGGGGAAGCGAATGAGGCGGCTGAGAGGGGCCACAGTCCAGAGGGGAGCGGAGTGGTCAAGCAGAGGTCAGGCCCACAGTTCTTGGGGGACAATCCTGGGAGATAGCTAGATACTGGGGTCCCTCCCTTTCATCCCAAGCCTCCTCTGCCCTTAATCTTAATTCTTGCCTCACCCTATCCTCCCCATCCCACAAGCCCTAGGACCATAGTATCTCCCGGAAGCCTTCCAAGGGCACCCCCACCCACTTGCTCGCTCCAGTGGGACTGCCCCTCCCACCCCACCGCTCACTCTGAAGCAGTCTTGCAGCGCACAGGGACACTTGCTTGTCCAGATCTGTCTGCTTTCCCAAGGGCAGCATCAATCTCAGCTGTCCACCCTCCTTACTCCTGTGGTCAGCACACACTCAATAAATTCTTGTTGTCTAAATGAGTACATGAATAAACAAATGAAGGGATGGCACTCATACAAACTGGCAGCCCTGGAGGCAGAGCGTGGAGCCCTGGGTTCTGCTCTCCCCTCCGTGGCTGTGCAGGCTCCCACAGCTTCCTTTGCTGTCTCTGGCCGCAGAGGACTGGACTAAATGAGCTGGGAGTAAGGGTGCTCCTGTCTCCCCAACACAGTAGGATCTAAGGGGCTGTGACATAAAGCTGCATGCAAGAACTGCTTTGTAAGAGCAGAGAAGGCAAACACAGCTGTGGGGGCACAGAAGTTGGGGAGCTTCTGGGAAAGGGGTTGAGCTGAGTCCTGAAGACAGTAACCTTGGTGAGAGGAGAGTTGGAAGGGCTACTCCTGCCCACCCAGCTTCAGGTGCGAACCAGGGATGTCCAGGATGGAGAAACTCACCAGGTGCCTGGATTACTGATGCATCAGTGCCTGAGACCATCCAGAAGTTCTCCTTGACATTGGACCACATTTCCTCCTCCTGCTTGACCTGCTACACGTGCAAATTCAAAGGGTCAGACAAGGACAATGAGTGTGGGAATGCTGCCCCAAAACAGCCCCCCCATACATCCCACCACCAACCATTGTGGGCAGGTGGGGACTTGTGAGAACTGGGCATCTTGACCCTCAGCCTCCGTGAGATCATTGAAAATAAGTATTGTCTCTCCCCCAACTCCTGGCACAGAACCCCTGAAACCCTTGTAAATTCCTAAGTGATAGGGCACTAGGAGCATCTTTTGTTCTATTGAGGCAACTCTGGGTGGGCTCCTGGATGACGTGTGGATGGGGGCTGATCACCAGAAAGACCAAGCCATGGGGAGAAGCTTGGCATTTTCAGCCCCACCCTCCATTCACCAGAGAGGGGAGGAGGCTGTAAATGGAGTTGATAATCAATCACACCCACATGAGGAAACCTCCATAAAATCACCTGAAGTGCAGCTTTCAAAGAGCTTTCAGGTTGGTGAACATAGTCATGTATAAGGAACGTAACACACCCATCTCCCTGGGGACAAAGCTCCTGTACTCAGCGACCCCCAGACCTTGTCCTCTGCTCTTTTTCATCTGGCTGTTCATCTGTACCCTCTATCAGATCCTTTACTAAGCTGGTAAGTGGAAGCAAGAGTTTCCCTGAGTTGTGAGCCACCCTAGAAAATTAATTGAACCTGAGGAGGGGATCATGGGAACCTCTGATTTATGGCCAAATTGGATAAAAATTTGTGGGTAAACTGGAGATCTGACACTTGCAATTAGTATTTGGAATGGGGTGCAGCAGTCTTGAGGAACTGAGCCCTTTAACCTGTGGGATCTGATGCTGTCTCAAGGTAGGTAGTGTCAGAATTGAGTTAAATTGTAGGACACCCTGTTTGGGTGAATTGTTTGGTGTGGGGGTAAAACCCACACACATGGTGACACACCCAAGGTGTTAGAAGTGAAGAGTCCCATGTGGTGGTAAAGGAGACACACGGGAGAAACACACAGTAGAGGAAAAACTGGGTTTTCCCTACCTACGAAGTGGACCAAACTGAGTTTTTCCAATACACTCTCTGGAATTCGCTGTGCCCGTGTGTGTATCACCGAGTACGGCCAAGTCTGGAGCAGGGCAGAGGCTGTGCCTGGGGTACTTGGTTAAGGGACCCTGTTTGCTAAGAAGCTGAGGAGGACCCTCCTACCACCTCACCTGTTGGGCACAGTCATTTCACAAAGGTAAAAACGTCTGTTCCCAACCCTCATCCTGGTCCCCCAAGGCCCTATCCCCACCATCTCCATCCTCCCTTCTCTCATCCTCAACAGCCCCCGCCCCCCTACATTCTTAGTGGATGACCTCCACTTGTCATCCCCACTGAGAGAGTCTTGAGTCTCAGCTGGGACCAACCTCACTGCCTATGTGTCTCTCTGGCCTTTGCCATTTTTCTAAAGGTCTCCGAGGGCAGAGGCTGTGTCTCCATCATTTGATTATGGCTGTACTAAAGGCAGGGGCTCTGCCTCCCCCATCAGAATATATGCTCAGTATGGGCAGTGGCTATGCCTGCTCCACTTTGAGCTCTCTACGCTGGAGACCAGAGGCTCTCTGAGAGCAAGGATTGTGCCTCCCACATCGGCCTGTGGACTCACAGCAGCAAAGGCCATGTCTGCCCTTTGGGTGGTTTGTGTTCTAGGAGTTGCCATGCCTCTTTCTCCAATCTGTGGGCTCCCTAAGGGAGAGAATGGGCCTCTCCCATCAGACTTGTGTCTCCCCTATCAGACCAGTGGCTCCTAATGGAGCAGGCCCAGCTACACCATTCACAGGGCCCCGTACAAAATTAAAACACAGGGCTCCTTGATCAGAAATCATTAGGAATTTTAAGGCAGTGATAGCAGAGCATTGAACCAAGACCAGGGGCTCTTCTCTGCATGGGGCCCTGTGCACAGGTCATGTGCCCATGAGCTGGCCCTGCAAGGGAGGGACCATGCCTCCTCATCCTACGAGATGGAGGGCAAGGAGCCAGAGGCCAGATGGGCACAACGCCCAAGGGAATGGGAAGGGGCCTGGAGGTGAGCAGGGCGGGCCCAGGCCTGGAGGAGGGACACACAGGGTCGCCTGGGGGAACAATGAGACATTCACTAGCAGCCTGGCTGGCTCCTCAGCGCCCGCACTGGGCTCAGCCCTGCATTTTGTGCTCCACTCACTGAGCAAGCACTGGCAGAGGCTCAAGTGGGAGAAAGTTGAGGCTGCGGAGGTGGCCGCGGTGGAAACGTCTATTTTTACCCTGGCGGGCTGGAGGCAGGTTAGCGGTGGCTTTGAGTGAGTACCAGAGCAGCCACCACAGGGGCCAGTGAGGGCCTGGGCTGGGACAGCCATGAGAGAGCATGGAGCAGGGGGGCAGTCCCGGGCAGCAGACGGCCACCCAGGCAGCCCACCGAACAATGCCAGAGGCCAGGAGCAAGAGCACCCCCCTGCAGGAGGCCCAGGATGCACTGTGTCTATCCCTGGCTCTGCCATCAGTCATGCACTCTGGTCCCTGCTGCCAGACAAGGTCAGCCTGGAATGGAGCCTGGTCCCCACACCCACACCCACTCCTAGTTAAGGACCACCACCTGCCTCACCCCAGGTCCCTGAGGATGCTCTGGGCCATCAAAGTCAGAGAGGGTAGAGGGAGGAAGAGAGGGTCTTAGCTAACTCACCCAGATGGGAACACCTGCTTAGTTACCTTCATTTGGGAGTGGAGGGTGTGCTGGCCTTTAAATGAGGAGCCAGGAGAGTGAAGTTCAGATGGGGGACCTCAGACTCTAATACCAGCCTGGCACACTGCTTGGGTGGCATCTACCCAGCTCCTGGCTGAGGCTGGGTAGCCCCACCCCTTGCCTCCAGCAGCCAGCATCTGAGGCCCCACCTGTCCTCCCCACAAGGTGGACGCCGTGCGCTGAGGTGTTTACATTACATAAACCCAACCACGATCGTCAAGACAATTTGTGGCTCCCCCTGAGTAATGAAAGCTCAAACGCCTTCTTACGCAGGGCCGGCTGGGCTTCCGGCCACAAACCCTGGATTCGCTTCTGACTCCTGGATTCCTCTGGGTCCCTGCCAGCGTGGGGGGTGGAGAGGGACACCCCTGCCCTGCCCATCTCCGCCTGCCCTGCTGGGCTGCCCTGAGGAGACTGAGCCAGTGGAAGATATGGGTCCCCTGCCCAGGAATGACCCTAATGGGGCCTGGGGGTGCCATGCACAGCCCCCAGAAGTCATGCACTCCCACTCTGGGCTGGCTCCCTCTTCATTTAATGACAGTCTCCAATCCTCAGGACCTTCAGTGCTGCCACCCTAAGGCCAGGGCCCTAGACCTCAGCTACCCTGATCCATCACCTCCTTGGCGTCTCAGCAAACATGTCCTTAGAGTACTGGACTTGACACTGAATAACTGGTTTAATCCCAGATTCCATTTCCCCTCCTCCCTCCCTGCCATTCCCTCTAGGTGGGAAGGTTGGGGACAGAGCTCCTTGGGGCAGAAGCTGCCCTGGATGCTGGGGCAGGGGGCAGAGGAGGCAGCTGGAGAATGCTCATGACTGCACTGCTAGTGTCTACATGGCCCTGGGGATGGAGTGCCATCTACATCATTGTCCTGAAGGATCGGACCCTCAGAGGTGTGCAGGGCGCAACCTGTACAGCCTTCCTAGACAGCCCTACCAGCTTCTGAGGAATGCGGGGCAGATCTGGGCTTTCCCGGGGGCATAAACTCACTCTCTGTAGGTCTTTTGAGCAGCCCTGAGGCCATCCCCTAACAAGTCCTGCCTGTGCTATGGGGCCTAGCAGATTTGGATCTAGCTCATAAACCACAGAGGTCTGAGACAGCCGATAGGAGGAAAGAATGTCCTGGCCCCAGCCCCCAGCTGGGGAAGGAGGGGGGCTAGGGGGCTGTAGACAAATGGGTTTTACACTTTGAGTTAATGAGGGTCATGCAGGGGCACCCACTGGCAAGAGGGGATAAATGAGAGGAAGGGGGGCAGGAGGGGAGTGTTCTGAATGAGGGAGGTGAGCGGAACAGTTATGCAGTCATAAAAACCTCTTGCAGACACACACACAAAGAACAGGTCAGCCCCACACAAGCTTCCTGAGCCCCGCTGAGTGCCAGGCCTGATGCTGGAGGCTGTGGGGCAGCAGTCTCCAAACCCTTGGAGAACAAACCCCCATCAGTGGAAAGTCTGAGCATGCACTCCCAATGTATGCCTACTTATCTCTCCATAAATTACATCCATGCACGATTGCCGAGCGTTAATATCTCAAAGCACATTCTATGTTTAGGACAAGGTTCGCTGGAGCAGGTAATGGATGTACGTCCTAATTTTAACTAGTCCTCTCCATATTTCAGCTTGTGTCACTGACTTCTTGTCAGATCTGATTAAATCCTTGTTCTTTCACTTCCTAATGCAACTTGTCAGCCGAGCCCTTGCTGGGGTAGGATATGTGTGAGTCAGTGCTGCTGGGTATTCCTCCTTTGCCTTGTCAGCTTCTCTTCAATCTGCTATTCTCTTCTGTTTGCATTGTTAGCTTCTCTTCAATCGGTGTTTCACAACAGGAATCTTTCTGTGCCAAGTGTCCATTTCTTTGAGGGGTACTTTAGTTAAATTCAGAAAATGTGATCTGTAGCCCCTCTTTACCAGGCTAATATCAAAAGTTAATACACCAAAATCTAAACAAGGGTGATTCTGCATATTAAGAAAGAGAAAGAGCTTTGATTTAGTATTTTCTTCCCGTACCCCGATGAAGTGTTGTGTGCCTCCAGAGGTATTTAGAGAGCACCACTGGAGTCGGGGGAAAGCACAGAGATGGAGAAGACATTTTACACCCCCTCAAACACTTAACTGAAGGTGGGAGAAAAATATGTAAAAGAAATATTTTAAAAATTGAGCATCTACCATGTGTCACATTCTGTATTCCTGGCCTCTGGACCTCACAGTAGTTCTCTAAAGGAGATAGGATGACTGCATTTGAGGTGGGGAACAGAGCTGCCCCCGGCCTCACTGATCGTGGGGAGAGAAGCCAGAGAGCTGGGAGTCAAGTTCAGGCTGACTGAATAACTGCTGTGATGATAAGCAAAGGGTGGTGAGGGCTCTGAGGGAGACAGAAACCATGAAAGCAAGGACTCCAGGCCTGCCCTGGTGGAGAAATCAGAGGTGGCTTCGTGAAGGAGGCAAAGGAGCTTTTTTGCAGTCAGTGGCATTCAGACAGCATCACTCATCCAGACTGCACCTACACCCCCCTGGGGGTCCTCACCTGATATTCTCCCACCATCACCACCACCCCAAAGTTTTCTTGCAATGTCTCCTGGAAAGCTGCAGATTCTCAGGACTTTCACCTGCAGGAGATCATGAGCTCCCTGTTCCCACCCCCTGCTCTGTGTGTTCAGTTCCCCTTCTCTTCCCTCCCCTCCCTCCCCCAGCCTGCTATGGGCAGGCTGAAAGTCCAGAGTTTCTTCCTCCATAAGCAGCACTTATGTGGATGGCTGTAGGGCAAACACAGTTAGCAGGGACCCACCCACCCACTCCAGACCCCATCTTGACCTCTGGCCTCCAGAGATATCTTAGCCTGGCCCAGATTTCAAGGACTGCTCAGACACTTCAAACAGCCTCCCAGAATGGCCAGGGGGAGAGCCCTGTGGGCAAGATGAGAGAGAGAGAGAGAGAGAGAGAGAGAGAGAGAGAGAGAGAGAGAGAGAAAACATTACCTAAAAGTCCACCAATAGGGCCTGGCTACATAAACAAACCATGGTTTATCCAAATGATAGACTACTATGGAACCATAAAACCCTCATTCAGTTCAGTCAGTGATGCGGATGGATAGTCACAGTATCGTGGTTGCAAACCACTGTGTACAGTGAAATCATCATCTTTAAAAATACCAACATATTTCATACTCACATGGAAAATTCTAGAGATACCCAAGTGCCAACAGTGGTTCTTTCTGGGCAATGGGATTAGTGGCTCTTTTCTGCTCTTCCTTTTGTAAGCCATTTCTCACATTTCCATAATGAACATATATTACTTCTGTGATAAGACAAACGCCAATAAAGCTATTTTAAAAGATAAAATAGTCACCCTTGTCCATCTGGAACAAGCGTGTTGCCTGAATCCCTAGCAGGGATGGGACTGGGCGGGGAGGCGTGTGAACACTGGAAGCATTTCCCCAAGTGGCCCACCATGGAGAGAGGGCAGCTGTGCCATGGTAGCCTGGAGCTGGTGAGAGCGCCCACTCAGTCCTGGGAAGGGCAATGCAGGGCACTCTAGGCATGAACTGCGATGACACTTACTGAGATGATGAGCCACATAGGGGATGCCGGTCAACTCCCAGGCACCGACGTGGCCAGACCAGCAAGCCCGGTTCATTCCCCCACCAGGGCCTCCGCACTTGCTCTGCCCTCTGGCTGGAACCTGCTCCCCCGGGGTTTACATGGCTCACTGGCTCACTTTCACCAGGTTTGCTCTGATTTCATAGCAGAGGGCTTCTCCCCAAACCCTATGGGAAAAGCTACCCCTCCCCCGACCCATAGCCACTTTTATCTTCCCCCTCCTCACTTTATTTTTCCTCCTCAGATTCACTGATTACTACCTGACATTGTTTATCATCTGGCTCCCCGACTTGGAGCTTTTACAAGGGCAAGAATTCTGTGCTTAGATCAGAGCCTGGGCACGGAAGGTGCTCAGTAAATATTTGCTGAGTAAATGAACACATTGAAACTTCACGGTGCCAGTGCCACCTCCACACACCGTCACCCCTGCCGGGCCTCCTGATTGCCAGGCCTCCCGAGTAGGGGCTCTGGGTAGCCTGGAAGCCACCAGTTGTGAGACTGGGGAACAGGAGGGGGTGGCTGGGCCTGGGGGGAGGGGAGGAAGCAAGCACTCTGAGTCAACATGGCTGGGGTTTACCTTTCATTAATAGCTGTGTGGCTTCCCCAAGTCTGTTTTCTCACCTTTGAAATGGGGCTCAAAATAGCTACTTCTCACAGCAGAGGATTAACGTGACGACACGCCTAGCACGGTGCCTGACAGACGCTGGCACTCAGCAGCCAAGCGCTCCCTCTCTAACCAGCCCGGAGGCGGCAGCGGGACCAGCCTCCAACTTTATCCTCGCCCCTGATCTGAGCCAGCTCTGAAGATGGGAAAGGCTGGGCTCTCAGGAGCTCACTGCTCCCTGCCCTCTCTCAGGGATGCCCCCCTCACTGGGGACAGGAGAGGAGAGCTTTGGGTTCAGAGAGCTGACTGAAGGTGGGGTGGGGCCTCCCCCTGCTGAGGCCCTTAGACACTGGGACTCCCCCAGGACGGATACTGATTGGCCAGGGGCTGACACAGATGCCCCCCCTCCCAACACACACACACACACCACCCCTCCCACCCTAGCTTCCTCCCTCCTAGACTCAGTGGTAAAGGTTTCCCTCAGGCCATTTTTCTCATTCTTCTGGCAGCCAGAGCCTAACTGTGAAAACCCAGCTCTCCCTGGCCAGGCCTAGGTTATGTAAGAGGCCCAGAGGCCCTGCGGGTGGGGCAGGCAGAGCCCCTACCTCCAGCCCAAGGCCTCTTCCTACATGGGGCCTCTCAGCTGCCCCTTTCAAGTCTCTCTGTTCAGGGTCACTAAGGCCATTCCTGACTCTTCCCTCCCCTCCCATCCTCAAACGCCCTGCCAACACCTTCACTCAACATATAATCTCTGCCAATTCATCCATCCTCTCAAAACCAGCCTTATCTGACCTGGTTAGGATTCTTATGGAATCAAATATGCCCCGTGCCCTCCACCCCTGCTTTCCCCTTAAAGTGACTCAGTCCCCTCCCTGCCACTTGCGTCTGGATGATGCAGAGGAGCAGGCTGCTGTCCTCAAGGGCCACGCCTCAGTCTGAGAGGATGCTCTTCAGTCCCAACCTGGGACAGACAGAAAGGCCCAAACCACCCACCGCCCAAGGGAAGGGTATGAGCAAGGAGAGGCTGGCCACATGTCCCCCAGAAAGCTTCTCAAGGGACATTCTTCACCTCACCCCTACCCCCCTGCACTTCCGCTGCTCCAGGCATGCTCACAGGCTAAGACCCTGACTGTGTGGGTCTGAGGGAGGGAGGTCCAGCTGCAAGGGATAAAGTCAATGTTCCATAGCCATAGGCCTTGAGAGCCTTGGTGCAGAGGGGTCCACAGCTATGTCTCTCTTCCCTGGTCACAGACAAGATGGGTGTCTGAGACCAATGCTACTCTCCATCCGTGCGCCAGCACTAGGCCATTAGGGCTTGCCTGCCCCTGGGCCCAGTGGCCTCCCGGGGAGCCTTGCCAGCCTCCAACTTGAGGTACGTGTGTCATTTCCTGGTTCAGCTCTCAGAGGGCAGCTCTATTTCTGCCACTTCCACGTTCTTGGCTGGCACCTTGCTGCTGCCCTGAGGTTCAGTGGCTATGGGGATCCAGGAATGACTGCAACTCTTTCCTGGACCCTGGACAGCAGGAAAGGGGGATGAGGGTGTGGATGGAGAAGGGTCCCCTGCCCTGCCCCGTTTTCCAGGCCCAGCCACGTACTTCCTTGTCCCCTCGTTTCAGTAGCTGGCAGAGAGTCATAATTGAATTTGCAGGAGGCTGAGAATGAAGAAAGAAAACCCTTTACGGGCCTGGGATTAATTTATCCCTGATGATGGCCACATTCGCACGCTCCGTTCTGCTTAGGTTTCCAAAGCCTATTCTGGCCAACAATGTGAAACACACACACACACACACACACACACACACACACACACACACGGAGAGAAAGCGTGTGTGCCCTGAGTGCATGTTGCCTGTGTGTGTGCCTGTGCCGATGCCTGCATTGATGACTGTGTCTCAGAGAGCACGTTGATTCCTGGGGGTGTGACCATCTGCACAAATGGGTCTGTATGGGGTGGGGACTGGGCGTCTCTAGGATGCACATCTGGTGACATGTGGGATCACTGAGGTCACACTGCCTGCTATGAAAGGAGAGCCTGGACGTGGTGGCCGAAGCACGGTGGTGTGGTGAGCCTGCCAGGTGTCAGGGCGGCAGCGTGGCTTCTCTCAGTCCCTTCCACATGCAGACAGCAGCAAGCCCTAGTCCTTCCTGAGGAAGAGAGATAGAGTCGCCATCACCCCCACACGGGAGGAACCCTCCAGAAAGGGGAGCCACCTCGCACCTGCCTGTCTTCTTTAGCACTCCCTCCTCCCCAGTACCCAGACCAGCACACACAGCCTTTCAAAATAAACTGAGCACCATGAGGAAGCTGCCAGACTCCGCCCAGGCTGATGGTAGAAGCAAGAAGAACCAGCCAGGCTGGGCAAACACTCAGCCCCTCTGCCCTGGAGCCGAATCAGCCACTGCCCCCCACCCCCAACCCACCCCCAAACACACACAAGGCAGCCCTGCAGAGTGAAAAGAAATGGAGCCTGTGGTGAACTCCTGGGTTATGAGGAAAACAGGGTGTGAGACTTCCCCAGCTGGATCAGGGGGGATCTGAGGACACGCACACACAGGGTGATTGTCTCTGTCTTCATCCCATACTCTTTCAAACTGGATAAGCCTGGGAGCCAGAACGGGGGGAGCAGAGGGGAGCCAGCTCTGGAGGAATGATGTGTGAGGTTCTGAGCTCTTTTCCGTCCCTGATGCATGGTCTTTGTCTGTCTCAGTCCTCACCATGTATCTGTTTCTCTACATCTGTCTCTTCTGGTGTCTCTTTTACACCACACACACACACCAGGAAAGACAGAGACCAAAACAAAGGCAGCAAAGCGGGGTAAGAAACCCACTTGGGGCAACCACAGGCACAGGAGCTGCACTAGCTGTCCCAGAGGAAGGAACAACAGAAATGGAGACAGGAGGGAGCAAGTTTCCACTTGTCACGTCAGTATTTCAGCTGCCATTTAAGGACCAGCGAGTGCGTCAGGCTGAGCGCTGGCCCGTACCCTGTTCTCTCCCACAAGCAGAACCCGTTTCCTGGGCTGTCCCCATGTCCCAGTCACAGGTGTCCACCTGGCTCCTCTGGAAATACCATAATCCTACATTTATGAAACACATGGAGAGAGGATTGAGACAAGGTTTGTTCCCTGGGGATGGAAATCAAATGGGGAGGGGGGAGATGGGCCCAGGGTGAGCCAGGCTGAGCTCTGCCTGTCCAGCCTCCCTGTAGCCCACCCTGGGCTGTCCACAGAGCCCTGGAGAAGGAACAGAACATGGAGCCTGTGTGTGCACACAGAACATCTATCTCCAAGGCCCCCGCAGAGAAAAGAGGCTGGGGACTGAGTCTTCTAGATATAAAAGGCTTACCAAGTTTTACTGAACCGTTTTTTTAACAGATGAGAGTGATTCTCCATATTGTGGCGAGAATGGGTCTCAAGTGTTGAGCACTAACTGAATTTCAGAGCATAAAAATCCCATTTGAAGTGGCTCCGGGGGCCGGGTGTTTAAAGAGAACTTGCAATGAAACACTTGTTGAAACCCCTTCAGTGAACAAAGCAGACATCTCATTAAGCTGAGATGTGATTCTAGCCCAGAGGCACAGGCTAAGGTCAGGGGAGGAGGGGGCAGTCAACCCCACTGGGTTTCAATAGTGGACGGTACCAGGGCAGGTCAGAAGAAACACCCCGGAGGAAGGGGCCACGCTGAGACCCAAGCCATGGGCAAAGGCCAGGCCTGCAAACGGTTCGGCTCAGCAGAGCAGAGGGAAAGGCAATAGACGAAGCAGGAAAAGCAAGCAAGCAGTGGCCTCTGTGGGGGCCGGGCCATGTGTCCGTGCACTTCACCTCCCCCCTGAGGAATGCCAGGTCCAGATTTGACTGCCTGTGGACAGTGGCTAGGGGAGTGGAGAAGAAGAAGGCTAAAGGAGTGACACTTGGCTTTCGGTGATGTCGACCTGCTGGGACCTGACTGTAAGTGGAGGTGATGGTAATGGTGAGAGAAGTAACTTGATCCAGAAAAGATTCAAGAGCCTGGATCTGTGGGTTCAGGGGATAGGGTGAAGAGGAGGTAGGACTCAAAGTTGCCTCCACATGCCCAGCTGCCCAGCTCCAGTGGCTGGGTGTGTGGAGGGAACAACAGAGCAGGAACAGTTTTCATGGGGTGCAGGATGGAGATGTTGGGTGGGAGGTCTTGAATGTGAGGTGCCTGTGAATCATGCTGGGGAGGTGCCCACTGGGGAAGCAGCTGGATAACACAGCTGCAGCCCCGAGCAGACCGGGGCTCGAGGTAGGCACTGTGGGGTCAGCAGCCTCTGAACAGTAATGGAAGCCACGGGAGTGCCCGAGGATGCCGAGGAAGTGTGAGAGTGGGAAGAAGAGCGGGGGTGGGGTGGGGGGGCGGAGAACAGAGAAGGACACCAAGAATGAGGTCAGAGAGAGGGGAGGAACATCAGGGGGACAGGGAGGACCTTGTACCACGGAAGCCAGAGCCTGAAAACATCTGAAGAAGCAAAGGACGTTCAGTGCTGCCAGCTGCTGCCAAGTGTTGGGGAGGGTAAGCGTCCACAGATTTAACAACCAGGGCTACATGGGGCCCTGGTGTGAATTAGAAAAAGGTGCTCTTTCCTCAAGGTAGTTTACTTCTATCAGAAAACTACTGTAACACACTGCTTTTATTAGAACAAAACGCTTTACTGCCATCTGTGGGAAAATTGTTATAATAAATAATAAATGTATGATGCCTTAGATGTGGTGCCTGTACACGGCAGCCCTGCTTATTGGCGACTGCAGTAAAATCAGTCTTCAGGGGAGCAGAACGAAATTGACCAGGAAGGGTGCTTTGAGCTGTGGGTAGCGCACTACCCAACCAGAGATGGCTTTAGCAATGAGGAATTTATGAGCCCACATAATAAGACCTCGGGAGGGGGGGCAGTGCCAGCGTTGGTTCTTTCTCAGTAGCCCCCTGGAGCACCAGGTCCTTGCCATCCTCTGCGTGTTGGCTTTCTTCCTCAGGCTTGTCCCTCAGCATCACAAGATGACAACCATGGCTCCCGTCATTATATTTCTCCCCAACAAGATTAAAAGGCAGGTGAAGCTGCGTCTCCCTGTGCATGTCCTTTGTTGTTGGAAGCAGGGATAGAACTTTCAGAGAAACTTTTATCCTGCCCCTCCTACCCCCCATAACTACCTCCACCTTCCCCTCACTCTCATTAGTCATAAAGGAGTCACATGTCTCTTTCTAAACCAATCACTGGCAAGGGTACTGGCTTCACTGTGATTGGTGTGGGCTAATAAGACACTTCCCCCTAGGGCTGTGGCAGACTCCTTTCTGGGCACATGGCCATAGGGAAAGGTAGAGGGTATCATCAAAGAGGAAAAGAGAGGGGATGGCTATTGGGAAAGGAGACCCACAGAGTCTGCCACCTGAATAAAGTCAGACCACAGTGGGTAGAGGAATGAGTGCGAGGTAAGGAGACATGGATACAACAGGTATAGATGATGCTCTCTACAACTTCGAGATGAGAGACATGGGGGCAGGAAGGACATTTTGATTGTGCCATAAACATGCCTGAAACTTCTTGCCCAAAACTGACTTCGTGAATGGTACCACCACTCATAAAGCCAGACAGTTGGGAATCATTTGGAATTGATCTCCCATCCCACACACCCCTACCCACTTCAGCCCTAACTAGTTAATCCTACAGGTCTATCAAGTCTAATAACTCAGTATCTCTAGAATCCACTATCTCCATGCCAGAGTTTTGCAACAGCAGCACTATCAGTATTTCAAACTGAATAATTATTGGGGGCAAGGGGCTGTCCTGTGCATTAAATGGTGCTTAGCAGCTCATGGAAGCTAGTAGCACCCTCACGCCCCAACATTCACTCATGACTATCAAAAACATCTCTAGACACTGCCAAATGTGCCCTGGGAATGGTGGGGGGAATTTTCCTTGGTTGAGAACCACTGCTCTGTGCTCATGTGCAAATTTGGCCAGTCTTTATGCACACTCTGTTCCCTCTCTCATCTTTTCCACTCTTGCCCTAATCCTGAAGCCCCTGCTCATCCATCAATCCTATATAATAATAAAAGCCTAATATGCTAAGTGTCGGGTCGGCTGTTCAACCAATCAAAGCATAATATGCTAATGATATGCTAAGGCTGCTCAGCCACTTGCTATAATGTGCACTGACCACCAGGGGGCAGACGCTCCCACCAATAGGTTAGCTTGCTGCTGGGGTCTGGCCGATAGATCGGGACTCAGTGAGAGGAGCCAAACACACCCTGGAGCCCTCCCGCGTCCCTCCCCAGCTGGCCAACTTCCCACATCCCTCCCCAGCCCCGATCGTGCACTGGTGGAATCCCTCGGCCTGGCTTGTGCCCTCTCACAATCTGGGACCCCTTGGGAAATGTCAGAGAGCTGGTTTCGGCCCAATACCGCAGGCCAGGCAGAGGGACCCCACTGGTGCACGAATTCGTGCACCGGGCTTCTAGTGTATTATAATTGACTATCTACTTGTGTCTCTTATCTCCTCAGTTGTGAGCTCTGGGAACCATGTTTATCTTGCTCAACATTGTATCTCTCCAGGGGGTCCTCAAACTACGGCTCGCGGGCCACATGCGACCCGCCAAGGACATTTATCTGGCCCACCGGGTGTCACTGCCTGTCCTGCTTAGCAGCTGACTCGTCCTGGGCCCGCAGTGCGCATAGGAATTTGTTCATAGTGTTTTTTTTTTTAAACTATAGTTCGGCCCTCCAACAGTCTGAGGGACAGTGAACTGGACCCCTGTTTAAAAAGTTTGAGGACCCCTGCTCTAGACCATAGTACCCTGCCTGGTACACAGTTAGTATATACTATGGCATGAATGAATGAATCACTTCTGACCTGCCTTTCAGATCTTCCCCAGTTGGCTGCTGGACTAATAAACCAGCCTTTAGAATGGCCCTCAGCAACTGGCCACACAGTGTCTTAATCAATTGTTCTTCACCATTTGTGATTTTGGACCTTGTTGAGGATGGGGGGATATCACTAGACCTTCACCTCATCAAAGGCCATAAGACATATAACCCGAAGCCCACCCATGTTTACCCAGTGGATTCCTGTTTCTCAAGATAAGCCCTAAGCTATAATTTTCCCAGTCCAGTTTTATGTCCTTCTGTGTTCTTCCTTGCCTCCAGGATGAAGTTCTAACTCCAAAACTGCACACACAATGCCCTTAAACACCTGGCCTTGCCCTTCCAACCCCTCTTCCCTCCCATCTCTGAGCATGCTTTCCTGTAGGCTCCCTCTCCCGTGACCATGTCCTGAAGCAGCCAGGCTCTCTGACAGCTCCAGACCTACCCTCTACTTCTGTGGCCCAGCATACCTTGACCCACTTAGCCACAGGGGCTGTCCAACATTCCACTCAGATCTGATTTGTTCTTTTTTTTTTTTGAAAAAAAAAAAAAGTTTTGATTTGAGGAAGAGAGGAAGGGAAAGAGAGATAAGAAACATCGATGAAAGAGAAACATCAATATCAATCAGCTGCCTCCTGCACACCCCCTGCTAGGGATTGAGCCTGCAACCCAGGCATGTGCCCTGGTTCCAGCCATTCGGAATTGAACCAATGACCTCTGGTTTAATGGGTCGATGCTCAACCACTGAGCCGCACTGGCTGGGCAGATCATATTTGTTCTTGAGGTTCTCCTGCCCTCCCTACCCCAGGGCAGTGGGTGCCCCTTCTCTGCTACTCCCAAAGAAGTAAAAATAACCATGGTTTTCTAATACACTTTTCAGAAGTCTCAGAAGGTTAGGAGTCATATGTAACTCACTGCTGTACCCTCAGAACCTGCTTTCGGGCTGCCATGTGGAGGATCTCATAAATGTTTGCTGGTCTCCTCACCATCTACTCCCTATTCCCCTTTGTGTTGCTTGGTGGCCTATACCAGGGAGCAGCTTTCACCCCAACTCTAAGAATAAGGCCAGTTTTAGACTGTAGCCCACCCTGATGAGGACAGAGCAGAGAGAGAATGCAAGCTCTTGGTGACCTAGTTGAGGACTGAGATTTTGCTTCCATAAAGCCATTAAGTTCCCTTTACTAGTTTGAGTAATGTGTTTTATTATGTGCAACTCAGAACAGCAAGAAAAAGCAAATGAATGAATGAAAAAAAATTAATGAGTGGACACAATCAGTATCCCCCAAAACTCTCTTAACCCAGCTGATAGCTGCATGGAATGTGTTTATTTCCTCCTGCCTTCCTGTACCTGGAAGAAAAGAGAACTTTCCTTCCAAGCTAAACCCTTTCTCCTCTTCACCAAAAACTGTTCCCATGAATTATAACACATTCTGTCTTGTGTCTTTGATCTTCCCTTCCCCGATGTCTTCCTCCTCTCTACCTTCAGATATTCTCGGGTCTCCCCAGCTTCTCAAGCTCTCTCCACACCTCCTGAGGCCACAGCCCTGCCTCTTTCTCCCTTTCTCCTACAGTCTCCTCTGTAGGAGGCTGACTCTCAGGGCCTTGGCACAGGCATGCACAGTGGGTGCTCAAGGAAAGTGCATCAGCAGACTAACCTTCTCAGAAGAGTGTTGGACCCTGGTCCCTGCTCTGTGTTCTGTGTGAGGTGTTGCCACCTGACTCCAAGGTTCTGTTGTCAAGGTCTCAGGACTTAGACACCCAGGTTCTCAGGCCCATGCAGAGCATGGACACTGAAGGCCACCGCCAGCCTGAACTCTCCTGAAGAGAGAATCACTCAGCATTGGAGGTGTAGCTCCCTCTTCCAGGAGGGCCCAGGTCATCAGGCAGCCCTGTGCCAATCAGTTCCAGTCCTGCCAATCAGAGGGGACCTGACAGGGCCCCTGTCTAGATCTCAGAGTGCAGTCAAGACAAAGGCGTCTGGAAGGATCACTTTGGGGCCTTGGGGCCTGGGCCAAGGGAGCGGGCTCACAGCGGGAAATAGGAGAAGCTTCCTGGGTAACAGGAGAATGCGGCTAGCTGCGCTCCAGAGTTCCAGCCCCTCGGGGGAGAGATGTTTTCATGCTTTTTGCTTTTTCTCTAAGTATGTTCCTGCTGCTCCTGTAGATTAAGCTTGATTCCTGCAGGAGATGTCAGATTCATGGCAAATGCTAAGCTTCAGACCACAAGAAAAAGGTGTGTTTGTCCAGACCAGATCTTGAAAGAAGAATGAGGAAGCAGAAGGAGGGAATCCCAAGAAATCCCAAGACCAGCAGCCTGCCCTGTCTAGATAACTTCTGGCCCAACCCATTCCTTGGGGCTCCATTTGCATAAAGTAGAACTCCTTCTCAAGTGTGACCACAAAGTATAGGTAACTACTACCTAAGCAAAGGACACCTGGAAAGGGAAGAGGTGATGCCTGAGTGAGGAAGGAGGGGGAGGCGGAAAGTCCTGGAGACACAGAACACACTGGGTCTTTAAGACTCAAAGCCCACCCTGCCCCCAAGCAGTCTTGCCAAAGGATTCACAGTTCCACTAAAAAGGCTGAGCCAGAGATGTCACATACTCCACTCCCACCCCGCCCATGCAGACACATGCCCTACACAGTCACACCCATTCAGGTTCTAAAGAGATACACACACCAACACAGCTTTGAGGTTCCAACCATTTTATACTGAAATGCACATGGGCTGATCCAAAAAGGGTCGAACTGGGGGAGGAAGAAATGATGAAAGTGGGTGATCTCAGGGCTCGATGTTACCAACTCTTGGAGCATGTGCCAGTCCACCTGTCTGTCTGCCAACCCTGGCAGGATGGGCAGGCCTGGAGGTCTGAAGGAGCTCAACTGAGCTGGGCAGAGGAAGCAGGCTGTCCTGGGCCAGGAAGTCCTCAGCTGAAGGGCTTCACCAGCTTCATGGCAGCATAATTCTAGAGGAGAGAAGAGGCAGGGATGCATGATGACAGCTGCAGGGTCTCAGGACTTAAACACCCAGGTTCTCAGGCCCATGCAGGGACGGAGCAGGAAAAGGAGGCTCATCTACTCAATCACCTACCTGCACTCTGCCCTCAGCACCCTTACCCCTTACTCAGCTCAACACCACCCTCCTGGTGCCCTTGCCAATCACACAAGCCCAGACCTTCCTGAAACTCTTCTGGAACCCTCCCAGTTGGGGGAGGGAGGGCATAGTTGCCAGAATTGCTCTGTCTTCTCCCCCATCAACCCAGGGCCCACTCTCATGTTCCAACCACAGCCATGCGGATTCTGACCACCAGGGCCTGCCCTGGCCTCTTCGTCAGACAGGTGGCCTGAAGGCATGGCCATGATCCTCTCCCCCTCCCACATGGACCCAGGACTCACTGGCCACCACGCTCCTGTCCAGAAAGTAGAGAGAGCGAGAGTTGGGGGGCTGGGTGTACAGGGATGACCCGCGATGCAGGCCAGCACCTGGGATGGGTCACCCCTGATTAGACCCTGGCTGCTGTAGGACTGAAATGAATCTCCTGCCCCACTCCTCCCCCCAGACCATGAAAACACATACAACACAACACAGGGCTCCTAATTGGGACAGTATGTTCCCCAGCGCCGGCCCGGGAAAGCCAGCTCTGGAAACAAAGCCTTCCCGCCAGATCCGCTGCCTCCCCACGCTGGCCCTGCTCCCGCTGGCTGGGGGCAACAGGAGGAACCAGACAGGCTGCCCTCCCTGTCCCCCTCCCAGGGGAACTTCCAAGAGGGTGGGAGACTAGACCAACTGGAGGGACCAGCCCCTCGACGTAGTCCCCTCTACCAGGCCCTCTGCCCGCCCCGCAAGGCCAAAAAGCCAGGTGAAGGTCTTGGGCCACCAGGTGATGGGGCAACTTGGCCGGAGAGCAGCAGGACTTGCCCAGGTTGTAGCAAAGGCCTGTCCACAAAACCAGTCTGCAGCCTCAGGCCCGGGCTGCCCCTCCAGCCCTGGATCTCTCACCTACGATTTGCCCCCCGATGTGCCAGCCCTGGGAGAGGGATGGTGAAGTTGGTGTTTTAAAGAGGACAATTTTCAGAAGAACTCAAAGGAAGGTGATGGCCACTGCTGAGGGCCTCGGAGACAGGGGAGGGTTCTGACCAGGGCTAGTGGCAAAGTGCCCCTCTGCTCTGCCCACAGGGCCCAGGGTTAAGGCTGCTCCAGGGACCAGGAAGGAGCACGGGCTGGAAGTGACTGGAAATCTTCTCTCCTCCCCCAGCCAGGCAGCAGGGCGCCTTCTCCAGACCCTGAAGGCCTGGACTGCTGCCCAAGTGCCTCACAGGGAAGGGCCTGGCTGGCCAGGGGCAGGCACTAGGCACAGAAAGGGTAGTGGGGATGTCACTCTGGCCCTGCCCCTGCCCTCCCCTTAGCTCTTCAGGAGGACACTGACTTGATGTGAAGCCCCCCAAGGAAGGTGAAAGGGCTCCCCTAACCACTATGCTAGCACAGCAGGTCAGAGCTGACCTGGTCCAACCCGCCCATCCTTATGCCGATGGGAGGACCCTGAATTTCTGGACCTAGACCCTCCTTTGTCACTTAGGCCCAGACAGTTCCCTCTGCTGTTCTCCACAGTCCATGTAAGAGACCGAAGGGATGGCTTTGTGGTTTTAACTACAAGAGGTGCAAGCTGCTAATATAGTAAGTCCTCACTCAACATCGTCAACAGGTTCTAACACTTTAAGTGAAGTGACATATAACAAAACCAATTTTTACCATAAGCTGACTGATAGAAACAAGAGTTAAGTTCCTCCGGCATCACATCAACGTTATAAAGAAACTAGAGGCCCAGTGCACAAAATGCGTGCACGGGTAGGGTCCCTAGGCCTAGCCGGCAATCAGGGCTGATGTGGGGGGGGGGGGGGGGCGCCTTCTGGCTGCCGGCCAGGGCCTTCCTTCATTCTGTGCCGGCCCCTGGTGGTCAGCGAACATCATAGCAAGCAATCGAACTCCCAGTCTCCTGGTAGAACTCCCAAGGGACACTTTGCATATTAGCCTTTTAAATATATAAATAACTTTAAATTACATTCTCACACATGGAAAACCTGCTGGTGCATGGGCTCTCGCCAGTCACTGCAGGAGAGAGCTCTCCACACACCTCCTCCTCCTGCAGGATTCACAAAGCAAAATGCACACAGGCAAGTAATTCCCAGAGCAGACTGCCCGCTGTGGGCATACTGCAGTTGACCAAACTGAGACCTACAGTGTCCCTGCATTAGGAGCCATGCACAGACTGCCCTGCAGCCCTGAGCCAGTCCCTTCCCTTCTCTGGGTGTCTCCTTCTTTGCCATTCAAATCAGGGTGACATGGCCCTGGCCAGCATAGCTCAGTGGTTAGAGCGTCAGCCAGCACACCAAAGGGTCTAGGGTTTGATTACCGGTCAAGGCCACACATCTGGCTGCAGGTTCAATACCCTGCAACCAACTGATGTTTGTCTCTCTTATCAATGTCTCTCTCTCTCCCTCTCCCTCTCCCTCTCCCTCTCCCTCTCCCTCTCCCTCTCCCTCCCTCCCTTCCACTCTCTCTAAAAAGCAATGAAAAAAATATCTTCAGATGAGGATTAAAAAACAACAACAAAAAATCAGGGTGATATGGAGTTGATTATGCCATCCTATTTTCATATCAGTTTGAAATTTTCATTTATAAAAGTTTAAAATAGTTTGAAGAATATTAAAAGTCAGGCATCAGCCTGGTAATGCTGTGGTTCCTTCAAAGTTTCAAGTTCCAGAGATATTGGGGAGACAGGGTAGGGAGCTGGAGCATCTTCAGGGTTCCCCTAAAGAGCTGTGAGGACCAGGGAAGCCAAGACCAAGAATACAGCCCCAGATCCTCCTCTTTTGTGCAGGGCCCCATGGAGCTGGGGGGCAACAGCTGGCTTCTCACCAGGTGAAAGGGACCCCCAATGTGCACTGTACCAAGTGAGAGGGCCACCTCCTGTCTGTCCACACACATCTTCCCCCAGGCCTACCCTCAGCAGGAGGTGGGACACACTGTGTCATGGTGCTCAAGTGGACGCTGAGACTCTCTGCTGGCCCCAGGTCCTCCTTTCCTCTGGACCTCAGCAGGTGCCACCCACACAAACAGAGGGACCTCCTCCTCTGTTCTGCCATCTACACCATCCCTTCCTGACCCAGTCCCACACCCTCCTCAGGAAGGTTCCCCTCACTCCCCCTACCCAGGGGCTCTCCTACCAACCCAGGGGCTTGCTGAGGACAGCTATGTCTCCCCATCGACAGCACGAACTGTTTCCCCTTTTGGATTCAGAGGTCCCTAAGGGTAGGACTTTGTCTACCAGACTGGGAACTCCCAGAGTAGGGGTCATGTCTCCCTCATCAGACCGTGGGCTCTGCAAGGAAAGAGGCTGTGTCTCTCCATCAGACTGGGGCTCTTTGAGGACAAGGACCGACTCTCCCTGAGACCAGGCTCTGCTGGAAGTCAAGAGCTATGCCCCCCATATCAGACCAGGAGCTCCTCCAAGACAGGGCCTGTGCCTCCCCTGCCAGGCCTGCTCACCGGGAAGGCGTAGACGAAGATGCCCAAGAACAGCAGGAGGATGAAGAGAATGATGAAGAGGATGATGGCGCACCGGAACCGCCGCCACAGGATGAACTTCATAGTCTTGTACGGGGAGGTGAACCAGAGGAAGGAGGTGTCAGGGCGCCTGGAAGTGAGATCCCAGAGGTCAGCAGGCAGACCTACCATGGCTGCTTTCTCCAAGTCCTGCTCCCAAACCACCCTGACCCTCCACAGTCAGCTCCCAGGACCCGCCCAGCCTTGAGACCCCACTCCCTGCCCCAACTCACCTGCACTCCCCTGTCCTCCAAGCCTTTGCTATAGTGTGAGCCCCACCATGCTGCCCTCCTCTTCTTGGTGCCACTAAACCCTATACACCCTCAGGGGCCCCTTCTCTGCCACTCTGTCCAGGACACCTTCCCTGCCACCCTCTTTCCTTCCCAACCCAGGACTTAAAAGACTGGAGATTTGGGAGCTGGGAGGAACCTCAAGGGACTGTCACATTAAGTGAGCTATGGCCCAATGAGCCCCAGATAAGCCAAGCCACCTGCCTAGAGACACATGGCCGGTCCACGGGAAGTGAACCCAGGCAGCTGAGTTTCTCTCATAACCAAGAACTTCAAAACCTGCCCCAAGGTCAGCCTCACAACTCAATGAGCTTGCAGGATTTTGTGTCACAATAATGGCCTTTTAACTACACGCCACTGGATCTCCTGGGCCTCTCTTGTCTTTCCAGCCAGATCCCAGCCATCCCAGGATGGCTCTCCCCACTCTGCCAGCCCCGTGGCACTTGGAGCAGCATGGTGATAAAGTGGGCTGTCTCTGCTAAGTCTGACTTGAGCCAAACAGGCCACAGGGAAGGACCTAGCAAACGTAGCTCTGACACCACCTCCCCCAGCCGTAGTCTTTCAGCCCCCAGTAACTGCCTTCAAGGTGTTTATATCCACTTAGGGGCCTATGAGGTAGGGAAGACAAGGACTGGTGCCCCATTTCACAGATGGGAAAATGAAGGCTGACAGACTGTTTGAAAGCCACACTGACACCAAGAGAGCCATGGAAGACAGTTTGGTCAAGGGAAAAACCTTGATCAGGCTCCAGAGCCAATCAGATCAAGTGGGAGAATTCCAGCCTCACCATTTTCCTTACTCAACTTTGCTAAGACTGTTTCCTCACCTGTAAAATGAGATGATAATAACAACCCAGCAGAGAAGGTTCCATAACACAACATGTACATGCCACATGACAGCTTGCTCAGCACACAACCAACAGCTACCCAATTGTGCCTGCTTCCGGAACTAGCTGAGGAGCCCAGTGTTCCTGGAATGACATATGTCACCTGCCCCCTAACACTGTGTGGCCCTCTCTGGGCCTTGTGAGCATTGTGACCTTTTTAAATGTTTCATGACCTCTGCAATAGATGCCTCCTAGATGGTGGCTACACCTCCCAGCTCCCCTGGGCATCAGGGATCAGGGGCTTGGCACTAACTTTGGGTCCTCGAGTTTGGGGTTCATGTTGGGCTCATCCCGGCCCTGGCCAGCAGGTCGCTCCTCATGCTCACTCTCTGCTACGATCTCCAAGGTCATCTCCAGTTTGCCCTGTGGAGACAGAGGGACAGAGGCTCTGCCCAATGGCTGGGAGAGGAGCCTTTGATGTAGGGGCCTATGATGTAGGTAAGACAAGGACTGGACCCCAGGACAATTGTAGAGCCACTTTATTGAATTTTTTAGTTCTATTGGGTTGATCTGATCACAAAAGCAGTAACTGCTCCTTGTAGAGCATTTAAAAACGACAGAAATACACAGGCACACCTTGTTTCATTGTGCTTTGCTTACTGCGCTTTGCAGATACTGCATTTTTTACAAATTGAAGGTTAGACCCTCCACCAGCAAAAAAGATTGCGACTCACTAAAGGCTCAAATGATGTTTAGTGTTTTTTAGCAATCACGTATTGTTAAAATAAGGTATGTACATTGTTTTTATAGACATAATGCTATGCACACTTAACAGACTACAAGATAGTATACACATAGCTTTCATATGTACTGGGAAACCAAAAGATCCATGTGGCTGGTTTGATTGTGGTTATTTGGAACAAAATCCACAATATCTCTGAGGTCTGCCTGTGCAGACAAAAGAGAATGTCAGCCGTACATCCACTGTGTGGAGACACGCACTGTTAACATTGTTACGCAGCAGAGCTGGTGTTCTCTGCAAGTGTATGAACTACCACACTGTGTATACATACTTCTACGGCTTGCTTCTTTCACTTAGAAATATATTCTGTTTTACTGTATAATTACATATTCTTTAAAGCTTGCTTCGTAATGGCTGTAAGACATTCTATGGGATGGTTGGCCATAATTTGTTTCGTAAACTACTTATTTTGGTTCATTTAGCTTGTTTCCGACTGTGCGGTACTATAAATAATGCTGCAGCAAATACCCCAGAACCTTTTTTTTTTTTTTTTTTTTTTTTCATTTTAGCTGGTTATTTCTTCTGGAGAGATTTTTAGAAGTGGGATGTCAGAGGACAAAGGCATAAATATTGTTAAATCTCTTGCTGTATGTTACCGAATTCCTCCCACACATGGTAGAACCATGAGCACCCCAGCAGAAGTAAGCGAGGAGCCTGTCTGCATCTTCACCAGAAGTGAGCATTTCTGGTTTTAAATCCTAATTTAATAGGCAAAAAGCTTTCACATTTTAAAATATGCCTTTATTTAAATACGATGGGGAGTCAACCTTTTCAAACGTTTAACACCCATCTGTGCTTCTTTTGTGCATTACCTATGCATGCCCTTTGCTCATTTTTTTTTTTTTGAGGTGTTCATTATTTCTTGTGAATTGTTATGATTCATTATACAACAAGGGTATTTTATTTCAAGGGTCACATTAGGAGTTGGCTGACTGCCTACACTTCCAAATAAAGTGTCAGGGATTCACTTCCTCTGCAGAGGAAGGACAGTTCACAGTCCCCTGTCACACCCCTGAGCAGACCTCTGGGTAAGAACAGTAGGACAAGGAAGGTCCCTTGTAGGGTCCTGCTCAAGTGAGCAAGGCAGGCCCCTTGTCCTCTACAGGAGCCCAGGCCAGAGGGGTCCCAGCACACAGATCACTGTGAAAACCCAGGAGCCGGAGCACAAACAGGGTCCGAGGGAGCTAAGCGCATCTTTAGATTTAAATAGGCTTCCCTGGTATGTGAGCCTCAAGGGGAGGAAGGCTGGGAACTGAAAAGGGAAGCCGGCTGGCGCCTTGGAAAACAGGGAGAGGAAGGACAAGAGAGGGGGGCAGCGCACATACGCTCTGGTGCCCCCACTGGCTAGTGGGGAGCAGACTTACCGCTAATATCTTCTTCTCACCCTCCTCTGCCACACAGGGCCACCAGCCCTTCACTGTTTTCTGTTCAAAAAGGGACACGAACCACTCCGGGTGGAAAGTGTCATCCAGCAGGTCCAGGGAGCACTTCTCCGCCGTCTTGGCGGGCTTGGGCATGCGGTTGAGATCCAGCTGCAAGGAGCCTGTGGCAAGGAGGGGTTCCTTAACCAAGGGTTTCTCAGTCACTGGCAGCAAGTCCCACCCACGGGCGGGGCAGGTTCCACAAAAACTCATAGTTACTTCCTCAACCTCCATCCATGGGCTTAGCCATGAGTCAGATCTCTCAAACTCCAGCTCCCTATCCATGCCCTCTTATTCCATCCATACAGTTTCCCATCCATCTACTCACGAATCCATATGCCCACTAACCTACCCACTGACTCGCCTTAAAAGAGCTCAACTATTCATCTTACTATGCACGAATCCATTCATTGTCTACATCTATCATCCATCAATTTTAAATTGTTTTTATTGTAGTCATTTTAATTCAAAATTGATCACCCCTAAAAGAAATAGCACACCCATTAGCAGTCATTCCCCATTCCCCCTCCTTCCAAGCCTGACAATGATGAGCCATGTAGAATTTCCTATTGTGGACATTTCTTATCAATGGAATCATAAAATATGTGTCACTTAGCATGTTTTCAAGGTCCATCCATGCTGTAGCATGCATCAGCATTTCACTCTTTCTATGGCTGAGTAATATACCATTGTATGGGGAGACCACACTTTCCTGGTTAACTTTTATAGTTGTGATGGGGCTGTTACAGTCCAGTCTGTTGGCCCCATACAAGGCCGTGTTCCTCCCCCCAAATCTCACGCCTTCGGCCCTGTGCTCCCTACTTCCCAGGTCAGGGTTCAGCACACTTCTGCCCCATCAGAATCCTGTCTGCGGCCTGGGGGATGGAGACATGTTCACTCATTTGGTCATCACTCAGGCACAAGGGTGAAGAGTGTCTTGAGCCCCTCGCTGGTTGGGCTCAGTCTGCATCTAGACTGAGAGGTGGGACAGGGGAGGGGTGAAAGGCATTCTGTCAAGCCTGAGGCCGGCCAGCCAGCCAGCGATGGCCAGCATATGTCTGCACTGCCTCAGCCTGTGTTTTCCTCTCTTCCTTGCCTGAGTCCTACCATCCAATGTGGCGCAGTGTCAATGCCATCTCTGCTACTAGACCACCCTGCTGACCACACTGGCACTGCTCTGCATCATGGATCTCACTCAGCACCAGGGACCAGGGACTCTGAGCTCCCTGGGGGCAGAAAGTAGGTGCACCTCCTGCCAGCCAGCCAAGAATGGCACACACACACACACACACACACACACACACACACACACACACACAGTGGGGGCTCTGGGGTCGCCCCCAATGTACAGAACGGTGCTGAGAAGCAGCGCTCACCCAGAAAGTCGTCAAAGGAGAACTTGTCGTTGTCCCAGATCTGGAATACTACCCGCGCTGGGATTTTGCTCTCAGTCTTGTCCAGCCTCCAGAAAGCATCCTGGCCCAGCAGAGGAGCAGAGAAGGAAGTGAAAAGAGAGATTAGAGAGAGGCTGGTTCCGTTCCAGCCTGGACGGCTGCCTGGAGGAGGCAGTGGGGTCGGGCATCCCTTAGGGACTTGCCAGAGCCAGGTTCTGGCAGGAAAACTCTTGAGACCCCAAAGAGCAGGGTTCAGGTTCAGGAGGGTACTGTGCAGGCTCCCTTCACACAGGTGGCTCCTTGGATACTCCCAATTCTCTGATTTGATGTTCTCACTCCCATTTTACAGATGATGAAACAGAGGCTTGGAGAAGTTAAGCATTTGCCCAAGATCTGACAGCTAATAATAATAATAGTAATATTGCACTTCTTATGCACCAGCCCTTTACCACTATGAACTCATCTATCTTTCCAATAACCTAGAAGGGAGACACGCCTCGGTGCTAAGGAAACCAGAGCAGGTACCATGTGAGTCATACCCCTGGGAAGTGGCGACCAGGGTCCACACCAGGCAGTCAGGTTTCAGAATCCAATTTGCACCTCGAAATCCTGCTCTGCCCTTGTGATCCTTGGGACAGAGTGGGCTGGCTGGGAACTTAAGGTACCCCACCCCACCTCTGACACACTGCTGTAAGGAGCTGACACTGGGGGGCAGTGACCCCAGCTCCTTCCCCACCATGCCAACCCACCCACCTTCAGCCCCTGAGAGCCTGTTCTGGGGTAAAACAAAGCCCCTGGTGCTGGCAAGTTCCCCGGCTTCCTGCGCTCCCCATCCCACCTCCCTTGCACCAGGCAGCTTAAAACAGTGTCATCTTGGGTTTCTTCCCAAGAGGCCTCACCAAGCCACTGAAGGATGGAGACTAGGCATGCCAAGGCCTGGGTTTACCTTGGGTCCAGACACACTCAACCCAAAGGACTGCCACTGGGGCTTTCCTGCTCATGCCTGTCCTGTCCTCTCATTGTAGCTTCTCCCGAACAGTGGCAAGGACAGGAAACATTCTGACCACGCTGCAGGTCATGGCAGGGGCCTAGACTGAGTCTCGGAGAGACAGACTCCATAGGGAGTTGGGGAGCACTGCTGACCACACGTGGTTTGTCTGGCCAGATGCCTCGTATACACAGCCTCACTGCCCAGTCAGGTCCGTGCCTGCTATGTGGCCACCCCAAGCCATGCAAACCCACAGAGTCCCTAAACCGGAACCATGACCTGAGCAATGGTCACCTTGCAAAGCACCCGGCCTCCATCTGGACTGCTGCCTGACACGGTGAAGGGGCTGGGCTCTTGCCCCCCAGCCCCTGTCTGGTACCTCCCCCTTTTCCGGGCCCCGGCCCTCCTGCAGGTGCCTGCCTCCTCTGGCGGGGCTTTTATGGCCAGCACCGCAGGCCTGCCTGCACAGGCCGCCAGCAGCCTCCATTCCTCCGGCCGGCCTGGTTTATGGGCTCAGTAATGAGCCAGAGGTTCAAACAGCCCCTGGTGGGAGCAGCTGGGCTGGGGCTCCAGCCTGGGGAATGGCCCCCCAGGTCCCAGGCGCTCATTACGCTCCCGGTCTGGGCCCTTTTACTAGCTGTTTATTTGCAGGGTGGGTGCCTGACGCGCAGGCAGGCCCCGGTGGGTGTGCTGGGCTCCAGGTGGGGAGCCGGCCAGGGCGACCAGCGGTGGTTCAAAGCAGCCGGATGAAAGGAGACCTTGTACTTTACGACAGTCTCGTCTGGTTAATGGGGTCCCTGGAGGGCCTGCCTGCCAGAGGCCCTGAACCCCTCGGCAGAGGGCTGGCTCTGCGGCATGACCGAGGAGCCCAGAGGCTGCTCAGGGCCCCCACACAAACCCACCCCGAGACTCGGTCCTTTAGCCCAGACCGGCTCCTTGGTGCCCCACTGTGTGCACGCTCCACTTTCCTCCCAGGGCCGTTTTTCCACAGAAGGACCGCTGGCTCTGCCTGGATCAAGCCAGTTCTCCCTCACTCCCTGGATGACCTCAGAATCCCGTGGACTCTGTTTCTCAACCTCCTCCAGCCACCCTCTCCGGGAGCCCACACCACACGGAATCCCGTTCTCCAGCCTTCCGCACTCATGCCTCTTCTGGACTCCCCATTCCCCTTCCTCCTCTCTACCCCGCAGTCCCCATGGGCCTCTCATCCTCTCAGGGCTAGCTCAGGCTATGCCACCGGGGGTCCACCCAACTCTCTCCTCTTCCTTGCGGGTGCCTGTAATTCACGGATGAAACCCCATCATGGTCAGAATAGACCCACCTCAAATTCTTAACTAGCAACCCAGCTGGGCCCTCAGAACTTCCTGGTAATCCTTCTCCATACCAGCAAAGAGCCTGTTCTCTCTCCCTCTCCTGCTCTCTTTCTCCCTCTCTCTCCCTCTTCCTCTCCCTCAGCATAATAGCTACTTCCAGCCTTTTCCATTTGTCTCAAGTCACCTGCCACAGTACCAGGAGATTCTCTCTCCTCCTACTTTGTAGAAAATGCAGAAGCCTCTGCTTCCTGTTTACATCCCCACCTGTCGCAACAAAGGGGTTGTCCCGCCTCTCATTTGAGCAGGCCGATTGTGTCTCAGCCTCGGTTTCCCACCCACGCCTAGCCCCTTTTAGAGCTTGGTGAGCATCAGAGCTGGTGAGCAGGATGCCTCAGCCCTCCCTTCCCCATTCCCAGCCCCCACTCCGTCTGTCCATAGCAAACTGTTTGCTTGGTTTAGAGCCCTCCCCACCAAAGGCAGCATTTGCTTTGTTATGGAAACATCTTGTGATAGACAAGCACACTGAGCAAAGGCTAACAAGATCAAAGCTACACACAGGCTAGGCCAGTGGTCGGCAAACTGCGGCTCTGTTGACTAATGAGTTTGCTGACCACTGGGATAGGGGCTTAATCACAAGGAACAACAACAGCCTGTAATTATTGGAATTGAGAGTCTAGATCAGTGGTCGGCAAACTCATTAGTCAACAGAGCGGCAAACTGCGGCTCGTGAGCCGCATGTGGCTCGCAAGCCGCAGTTTGCCAACCACTGGGCTAGGCCTTCCTTGCCTGCACAGAACCAGGGCTGTAGCTACATTCTACTTTCTGGCAGGCACTATGCAGCAATCTCTGGGTGAAAGAATTCATTTAACCTTGTTTAACCCGTATTTTCTTCTGTTGGACGGCTTCAGAGTGCTCCACAGCACATTCTGGTTTCTCTAGAACGCATACAATCTTGTGTATCGAGTCGCGAGGGGGTCACGTGGAAGGGACGTAATGAAGAGAATTAGGAAAACAAGTCGGCTGAGGTACATTATTATTTCCCTTCTTTAAGCCACTCAACCACTCAGGAAAGAAAGGGGACTCAGAGAACCTTTGCAGCTTGAAGCCTCGAGCTACCTCCGGAAGGAAATCGGACCAGCAGAACCGAAATACCAGAGAGGTATTTACTATGTCGAATAGGAGATAACCTTGATTCTAGGTGCCCTCCACCTCCAGTCAGCCTGGCCGCGAGGCCCTCACTGCCCACAGCACCCTCCTCACTGTGCTCTGGGTCTGCTGGCTAAGGGCAGGTGTAGAGCCACCAGGAAGGAGTGAGGGGACAACTCTTTACTTCTATTTCAAGAAGAAAGCCCAGATGAGACTTCCACTGGAAGATGCTGAGACACAAAGAGCAGAGGTCCTGAACCCACCCCTCCCTCTGGCTGATGCTGACAGCTCTCCCGGGTGCCTTCAGTCTGGGGTGAGAGAAGGGAGGTGGAGAGAAAAGGACAAAAACTTTGAGGCCTGGAAAGGTAGTCACTCCCTAGTGCCTGTCCAGCTTGGACAATAACCACAGGCACCAGATGGGGAAACGTAAGAAACTAGGTAGCAGGAGGAACCCAGCTAAGCAACACCCAATCCTATGGACAACCCAATCCAAAAGCCAGGTAGGCACCCCTTGGGAAGCTCTACAGCAAGCATGTCAAACTTGCAGCCCGCGGGCCGGGAGTTTGATATGCTTGAACAAGGTCTGCCCCACTGCCCCGATGATGGCCATACTGGTTTCCCACCAGGACCCCATGACCCTTCCTCCTGCTTGGTTTAGCTAGGATTTGGAGAAAGGCAGTGGTTTTAGGATTTGGACTTAGCTACATATGATGGTTGTGGCACCAGTGTGGGGTGGTTGTGGGATGGCAGCAAAGCCAGCAATGGCAATGATGGTGAGAGTGGAAGAAGTAGAGGGATGGTGAAGATGATGGTGGTGGCTTTGGCAGAAATGGAGCAGTGGGAGAAGCTGTGGCAATCTCATGAGTGATGGGGACAGTGGTAGTGGTGACGCTGGCAGTGAGGGGACAATGGAGAATGTGACATTGGCAGTGAGGGGACAATGGTGTGGTGATGTTGGCAGTGAGGGGACAATGGTGTGGTGACACTGGCAGCGAGGGGACAATGGAGAATGTGACACTGAAAGTGAGGGGACAATGGTGTGATGACACTGGCAGCGAGGGGACAATGGAGAATGTGACACTGAAAGTGAGGGGACAATGGAGAATGTGACACTGGCAGTGAGGGGACAATGGAGAATGTGACACTGAAAGTGAGGGGACAATGGAGAATGTGACACTGGCAGTGAGGGGACAATGGAGAATGTGACACTGGCAGTGAGGGGACAATGGTGATGATTTTTCTGCAATGATGGCAGTGCTTGTTCCAACAGTGGTGGGCAGTGGGGTAGGGTATGACTATGACATACCAGTGCTGGTAGTGCAATCACGCTGACATTAGAAAGCCCAGGAGCTAGCACCTTTGGGAACAGAAACAACACTCACCTTCTTGGTGACGGTGCAGACTTGCTCAGCTGGCAGGTAGTCAAAGGGGAAAATGAACCTCCAGTTAAAGCTGCCTTCGCCTCCCAGGGACCGATAATGCACATCCGTCTTTTGCTTGTGTTCCTCAAAGCCAACCATCCAACTGGACATAAACATTTTTAGAGAACATTTCCAGTTAAGGTTTCCACCACAACAGGCATCCTCAGCTTAGGCAAATGAGGCATTAAGAAGGTAAATGAACTTGGTAAATGATAAAGGAGAAATCATTCTCAAGAAATCTCCATGATGTACCAACTATGCCACAAGCTTTTAAACATTTTAAACTTTCTCTCGGCTGACATCCTCAACCCAAATATTAATGTGGAAGAAGAAATCTAGTCGGGAAACAACTCCCCAAAGGCAGAGGTCACACCCTTAAACCCTCCTTCCTTTCTTTTCCTCCCCCTCCCTACACCAGAGCCCCCTTCCCAATGGACACCACCGTGGAGCTGGGATAGGTGGGCAGGAGGATGACTCCCTACCCTTTCACATAAATGTCGCTCATCTTTTCCCCTGTGATGCTGAGGTCATCCAGGATCACGTCCTTGGTGTTCCAAATAATACAACGCAGGAAAAACCTGTGGAGAAGAAGAATTATTCAAATCACATGGATTTCCCACCAATGGGTGGGAGGTCTTTGACTGAGAAGCCAAGAAGCCACCTCGCCCAAGAAGACTTTGATGCTTGCCTGGCTGGACAAGACGGGGATCCTGTGGTCTGGGTGGTCCAAAGCCTAGCCCAAGCACAACCTCCTTGTCCCACCCAAGCTGGTGGGGACCATCCCACCACCCTGCTCAGCTCTAAGCCTGTGGCTGGAGCAAGTCACCTTTTGGCTCTCCGTGGAGTAATGTTGAAGGGAGGTCCAGGGCGCCCCAGGGCCTTTGGAAACAGGTCAATCCACATCTGCAGCTTCCCCTGAGGAGACATGACCCTGTTCTCTCACATCCTTCTCATTCAACCAACATCTATGACCATCGGCTCTTGGGGCACATGACAGAGAAAATTCAGGCCCGGCCATGGAGAGGCTCACCACCTCACAGGGGAGGTGCCGTAAGTGGGACCGCAGGGCCAACTGCAAAGGTAGCCCACTGGCCCACAGTCTGATGACTTGGGTCTGTGCCTGCGGGGGGAGTCAAGGATCAGAGAAGGCTTCTCAGAGATGGTGCTATCTGAGCTGAGACTCAGTGTGCCCGATAGAAAAAGGGAGAGGGCATTTCCAGCCAAGGGGATGGCATGCTCAAAGTCCTGGGGGGTCAGAGAGCCTGTTTCATCATAGAAAGGCTCCGAGGATTTCTACAACAGGAACCCATCTACCTGCCGCCCCTCAGCTCCCTATCTCCGCGGGCCACGTGTTTTTTCTGCCCCCATCTTAGAGAAAAAGGAGCAGGAGTTGCAGCAAATTCTTCCAGGTCACAGAGCTAGAGAAGGCAAGAGCTGACATTTGGACATGGGCTGTGTCCCTCTGAGGAGCTGGTGGCCACAACACCAAGGGGAGGAGAGCTCAGTTCCAAACAGGAGAGATGGGGTCCTCTCCTGTTCTCCAAGGCACCTTCATGGCTGCCTCGCCCTTCTTTGCCTGAAACCCTTTTTCTCCTCCTGAGTTCACCCACCCTGGGCCTGCTGTCCCTCTGCTCACCCTCCAGCGTGGCAGGACACCCTTGGCCCTCCTGATGACTGTTCTCTGTAACTGCTCTGCCATTCTGTCACAGGGTGCTGGCCGCCCTGTCTGAACTCCCCACGGCAGCCCAGCACAGGGCCAGCCATCTGAGATGTCACTGACTGATGATACAGGAGGGCACCCTGAGGCCAGGCTGAAGCAGCAAGGCTTCAGAATGACTCATGGGAAATCAGAGGTCTGGCCTACACGGGGATGAAGGAGGCAACTCAGCCTCATTTCAGGCCCTAGGGCCTGCAGGTAACCAGAGGAGGCCAGGCCCAAGAGGTGCCCTGGAAGGCCAACAGTGGTAACCACTCAGACTGAGGAGGAACACCCTCAAGAAGGGACTGGCCAAATCCTGGGATCCCCGGTGGTGCCTCTGTGATGTCCAAGTTGTCCTTGGGGTGATGCTAGCTTAAGGTTGGGGACTCTGGGGCCTGATGGTTAATGTCCTACCTGCTCGATGTCTGGCTGGAGGGGGCTGTAGAGGGGCCGAGACTCCACATGCTCAGGGACTAGGCCTTGCTGCTGGAGGACGTGCAAAGCCAGACGCTCCTCCACTGGGCCCAGGTGTGGGTTCAGGACCCTGCCAGCCTCTGCAGCAGAGAGAAGACAGAAACGTTGCTGGGGCTGAGTGAGCAAGAGATAGGGCAACCAGTAGTCCTAGGGATGCCCCTAACTCCAAAGCCTCACCCAAGCCCAGACATACTTCTGGTCCTTACGTCTCACCCCCTATAGGGGAAACCTCGCTGTCCATGGGCTCCAGGCTTAAACTCCAGATTCCCCATCACCATCATTTCTACCAAGCCTCTTCTATAAAGCTCTTCTTCCTCTTTCCCACCCATTCAAATCCTGCCTGCCCTCCAAAACCCACCCCTTTCAAGAAGCCCTCCCTCCCTGACTACTCCAAACTCTGAGCCTCAGTAACCTCTATTCCAAGATTGGGCATCTACATGCTCTTAGTGCTATTCTCTGGTTCATGCAAGCTGTTCTATTAGTAGCAGTATCTAAAATAATAGCAATAACAGCAAACACTTATAAACAGGAACCAGGCACTGTTCTTCACAGATAGAACAGGTTGAATCCTCATAATAACCCTAGAAGGTAAGTGCCACGATTATCCCCATTGTACAGATGACAGAAATGAAGCACAGAGCAGTCATCCAGCTGGTCAGCAGGGCGGCTGAGACCACACACTCACTTAGGAAAGGTACATGACTGGTCATGAATACTCCCCTCTCCCTCGTGCTTTCCAGGGGGAGCTCCGCCCTACCCGGGACTGGTGCTGGACCGAGTGAGGACTCAGGGATGGTTCTGACCCTAACAAGCCTGGCCAACCAGCCAGCAACTTAAACTTGGAGCTCCCATGAGACATCTTGACTGGGGGTCAGAGGGTCTACATATCTACACACACATACACACACAGGTATGTATACTCAGGTGTGCCCATGTTCAGTCTCGTGTACACACACACACACGCACACACACGTTCATTCATCAACCCTGTCCTATCCCCTTGAATAGGTGTCACTAAGGAAGCAGCAGGGCATCACAGAAGGACCACGGGTCCAGGAATCTGGCTCTGCTCCTAACTGGCTGGGTGACTTTGGGCATTAACCACTCGAGGCCTCAACAGCCTTATCTGCAAAAACAGGCTAATGTGAGTCCTCACCAACTCTAGCTTTCTGGCTTTCCTTTCCTACCAATGTATGACCATGAGCCCTGGCCCCTGGGCTAACGCTGCTCACAGACTAGCAGAAGGAAATGAGACCACCCCTAAAACAGATGCACATTCTAAGGAAAAGAGAATGGGGCAGGGCCTAATGCTGGCTCAGCCGTGACCTGGGAGTCAGCAAAACAGAACGAGAAGGAGGGGGTTTGGGGTGGAGTAGTCAAAGCCACTGCTCCCCTTTTCTAACCTCAGCACCAGCTCTGACTTCAGACATCTCTGAAACCAGCAGGTGCGAGGGGCCAGCTGGGCCTATACACACCACCAGGGAGTCTGAGTTGCTCCGGGTGGGCAATGCAGGCCTATGGGCACCTCGTCATGCAGGAAGCATGTGGTGGGATTCTCAGGCACGAGCATTAGGCAGACCCAGGGGCAAGGTGGGGACTGCAGGACTTCCTGCCTGCCCTGTGGATGCTTTAGGTTCAGGATCTGTGAGTGGGAGCTCAGAATGGGCCATCAGGAACAAATGGACTAGTACGACTCAGGTAGAAAACTGTTTCTCAGGTGCGCTGTACCCCAAACTCAGACCAAAGTCTGACTCCCCAAAGCCAGAAGCTGACTGATCCTAACCATGACCCTGACCATGGCTTCAGACTCACCCCTGCTCTTGCTTCAGAAGGGCCTCATCCTGGCATTGGACTGAGCTCTGACTTTGGCTCCACCTTGACCTCTTATTTTTACAGCAGGATCACAGGTAAGTACTGATCCCCAGAGTACCAAGCCCATTTGTGCCGCCCTGCTGGTGTGGGTTGTGTCCATTTGGCCCCTTTATGACAGGGGAGGGCCAACAAGAGAGAAGGAGACAGAGAAGAGTCCACAGGTTTCCTGGTCATGGGGCAGCTCACCTATTTCTTCAATGGTGTATTCTTTATCCTGAAACATCACGCGGTCTGCCTGGTACACGGGGGCTTTGACTCTGTGCTGCTGGCAGAACAGGTGGAGGAGCTGGGAGGGGCGGAGCTGGTCCCTCCACTGGTTCGGTCCAGAGCTGAGGCCCAAACACAAGGCAAAGATGAGATGCTTCAGGACATTGATGAGAGCAGGGGGCATGCAGTGACCTGTGTACCCACATGCAAAACATCATCCACCCTTCCCTTTTACAGTGGGCACCCCATCTGGTCGTTCACTATGACTGGGGATCTCCACTTTACAGATAGAGACACTGAGGCCCGTAGATAACAGGACTTGTTCAAATACATACCCACAGAATTGAAACTTAGATGTTTCCAATTTCCACATTTAGAGAATCAGACCCAAATAAGAGCCAAGTTGGTAGGAAGTGGGCGGGGACTGTCCACACATGACTTCACCTAACATAAATCCCCTCAGGGTCCAGCTGGGGCCCATGTGTCCCACTGTCTATCTGCCTCTCCAAGCTCTCCTTTCCTCTTTCCCTCTACAGGTCCTTAAGGAGAACGGGATCATAACAACATGATGAAGAGCAAGGTTCTTAGAGTCAGACAAACAGATTCAAATCCTAGTCCCACCACTTATAAGCTATAACTTCTCTGGGCCTCAGTTTCCTTATCTGTGGAGTCGGCACAAGACCCAGTTGGACTGAGTGAGAGAACACCGGTGAGCTGGCACACAGTACGTGCTCAGTATTCAGGGAATGGGATTGTCAGAGAAGCAGCCTGCTCCTGTGCACCTACACACAGTAGGTCTGTGGGAGCCCACAACGAGCCCCAAACTTGGACAGCAGCCTGTTCTCCAGGTCGATGACCGTCTCCCCAATCTTTTCGTCCTTGGAGAGGAGGTCATAGTCATAGAGAGTGATCTTCAGGTCCTTCTCCAGAGGCAGAGTGCAGGTCAGCTCGAACATCCTGCAGGGGTGGGTGCAGATGTCAGACAACGCCAGCTCCTTCATGTTACCGGACACCACGGGAACTCAAGAGGGTAGCAAGGCTCGAGGAGGATCAGTCCTCCCTCCTTGGGTCTCCAGTAGCTCTTAACACACACCACCCACCGCACTCTACTGGTACTGGGCTGTGTGTGTGTGTGTGTATGTGCGTGTGTGTGTGTGTGTGTGTGTGTGTGTGTGTGGTTTTCCCAAATACCCTGGGCTGGGCACACAGCTCCCATCTGATAGACCACAGAATGAATGAATAAAGTGAAACAGAACATTAAAACTGAAGTTCCCCGCAGGACACCAGGGGACCAGAGAGGCCAGAGCAAGGTGCCAGACCTCTGGAGTTCACCCAGGGGATGATGGCCTGGGGCCCACTTTCAGGATTCTTGGGGCTTCACGCCTGCTTCCGGAGTAGGATGGAGAGAGGATTGTGAAGAAATTTTTGGAGAGAGCTCCTGCTATGCTCTGAGACCCCCACCCCACATGGGGGTCAAATGTGGAGGTGTTGGCCCTTCTCCCCAGTGAGTTCTCTGCAGAGGGAGACAGCCTGGCACCGACACACATTCACACACTCGAGGAAGAGAAAGAGCTTGTGGCAGCGAGGAGAGAGGGGCTCCATTTGGGAGGATCCACTTTGCTACCCTCTTGGCTGGACCACCACAAGGCCAGACTGGAGCCAGTTTGAATCCTGCCCCTCGGGAGTTGGGGCTCCAACAGTGAGACTGTGGAGAGGCCCACCTGAGAACCAGGAAATGGAGGCCACCAGCTGAAGGGACAAAGTATATGCCACATCCCAGGAGCTGCAGTGGGAGGACTCGGGCTCTCTGGAAAGCACCCACCAGAAAATAAATCAGCTTTAAACATCTAACACCCAGAGGGCACCAGGAAGCCAGGACAGTGAGATGGGCCCTCTGCTCTGATACTTCCCCGAGTCCTGGCCCTGCAGGAATCAGGAACCTCAGTGCTAGCCAGAGGGGGAGGAAGAGATGCCAGGCAGAGAGGCAAGCCACACACATCCCCATGCTGTACACAGCTGTACCCAAGGTAGACCAGCTGGGAGAGGGGCACCACTCCCCTCCAGCCATCCAGGGTGTTTATAATTACACATGAATGGGCACTCTAGTTACCAACTTGAGACTGTGGGCTTATGACAAAATGCATTGTCTAAACATGAGCAGCAAGTTGCCTGATTGCCTGCCTGTCACAGTTTCCACTCAGGGAATGAGGAAGGCAACCCACAGAATAAATGTTTACAGGACACCAGCAGACAAAAACAAATGTGCTTTGATTATATCTCTTGAGTCGTGCTTGTTCGACACATGGGTTATAGAGAGAGAGACTTTCTGCTGTGACCTGAGGGAGGCTTGAAACCCCAGGCAGACCAGCCTGGCCGTGCAGTGGGGAAGGTGGTGAAATGAAGTGGGAGGGGTGTGTTTCTACACTTACTCCCCCACCTGGGCCTGGTCCCAACCTCCAGCCCACCCCACCTCCACATGGTAAACAGGCCTGATCTGCCGATCTGCCGCCCATGAGCCTGTGCCCCCATGCTGGCCACTGGAGCTCACCAAGTAGAGCTCCCACCCCATCTTCTCTGCAGCCCTTCCTCCAATCCCAGCTGGTGATGGCTCATCACTGCCAAAGACTGTTTCACCTTCAAAAATGGCACTTCCCCAGGCTCATTGGGTCCCTGCTGTTGGGCTGAGTGACCACAGCTAACTTGGTAGCTACCAGTTTGTAAATCCAATGTGTCACTTAACAATATCTGAACACCCCGCCATCTCCTACAAGGGCTAGAGAAATAGCTGCCGACCGCCCTCTGTGACTCTCCTTTCTTAGGCCTAAATAAGCTCACATCCAAAGAGCAAGCACATCAGGATGTCTGGGAGCTGCTCCCATGCAATGGGACTGATCTTTCCTTTCCTTAGGTTTTAAGAAGCACCTTACTCTCTTGAGTTCACACCCTTCCTCTATCTAACCACTACAAAGGTGCAGCCAAGAGGGTAATCACTAAAGGCAATGAGGAATCCTGGATTAGGGGGAAACTGTCAAATCCTAATAAAGTCTAGAGTTTAGTAAGTAGTAATGCACCAGTATCAATTAACTAGTTTTGACAAATATACCATGGTTTGGTAAGATGTCAATAGTGGGGGAAAATGAGTGAAGGGTATACAGAAATTGTACTATCTTTGTAACTTTTCTATAAATCTAAAATTAGTCCAATAGAAAAGTTAATCTAAAAAAAAAGAGAGAGAGAGACTAACTAGCAAATGCATGCTTTGGATTTTTATTTAGATTTCTGATCTTTGAGGTAATTGTTTATGGCTTTAACTAGGAGTTTCTGCCAGGACTCAAGCCTTTAGTGCACAATGAGGAACTAGCTGAGGTTACCCCCCTAGACAGCCAAGACTTAGGGAATACAGCTCTGCTCCAGGAATCAGGGACTTCCCAAAGGCAGCCACGTCTCCCCCAAAGGGCTGTGGGTTATCCAGACTGGCACCTCCACCCCAAGACCCAGGCTGCCCCCAACTTACTTCCCAAACACAGGCTCCAGAGTACAGGGGATGTAGTTATCCTGGTCACTCACCGATTTCTTCCCTATGGAAATCTTGACGTAAGGATCACACTGAAGGAGGAGACAGAAAGATTTTAGTGAAATCACTTCCCCAGCATATCTTTGAGGCCTCTTCAGCCCTCTGCCTCCTGATGGGACTAGGTGGCCAGCCATCAAGGAGTTATCATCCTGTCATCCTGCCAGACCAGGGACCTGCATGCCATACCACTTGGCCCTGAGGTAGGATTCTAGCCACAGTCCAGCAGTGGACATGGGGTACCTGAGTCCTCCATACCCGAACCCACTTCCCCATTGGCAGAGGGTGGGTGTGGGTCAGGCCGATATCCTCAGAAGCATACCAGTTTGTATGACATAGGTGATTGGGCCAAGCTGGGGTCCTCTCTGTGACCTCTGCTTCAGCAGATGGAAAAGGAGAGAAATGGCCAGACTTTGTCAGCCAAACCCAGCCCCAGTGGCCTTCCCTGAATGCTTCCTATGAGCAACAGAATTCCCTCCACTAGCTGCCAGGAGCAGGGGCCGGAGAGTGCTCACAGTCATTCTTGGCATCAAGAAGTCTTGAAACACATGAGCTGGTCATTGGTCAAAACCACATCTTTGAGGCCCCTGGTAGTGCCTAGTGCTGGATGGCTCCAGCAGCCATGACTTCTCACCTTGAAAACCTGAGCTCCAAGGGTAGGACACTAGGCCTTTACCCACAACTTCAAGGACACATGCTAGGCCTACATCTAAGGGGTCAGGAGAGGACCCTAGCCTCATACATCTGAACTCCAATCGCCCCCACGCCTGCCTCTCCTCTTCCCTCTTTCTCTCTCTTTCCAACTTAACTCTGCCTCTCCCCTACCACCTCTCCATAACTCCAGACTCCTGCCCTCCTTCAAGTTCCCCTCTTTCACTCAGGGCCAGGACTAGAGAGAGGTGATGAGGTACTTGCCTCAGGCATAAAATTGAAAGGAGGGCCAAAAAAACTCAGTCATCAAGATAAGCAATATTTTAATGAAATACTTAAAAAATTAAAATCAATGCCAACAGTCCATGATCAACAAAATATCAAAAGTTTAAATAAATACAGGATCAGTATTACTGATTTTTCTTTTAGCCCCAGGGTCCATCATGGCACAGCAGAACTGCTGGTCCTGCACCACTTATCTTCTCTCCCCCACCATCGAAAGTCTACCAAGACAAGTCCCAGCCTACACCTTCAAGGTTGCCTCTCCTTATGCCTTATCCTTGTGCAAATGTACTCTAAAAAGTCTTCTGGAGAACTTCTGCAGAGGTTATTGATGCCTCCTAAAATACTATTTTCTCCTCCCTCCCAGCCTATCAAAACTCCATCAATCCTTAAGAATCCTATTCTTTCAGGAAGCCTTCCTCATTATTCCAATGTCTTGTACTGACTTAGGTCTTTTCTGAACTCCTAGGGCACTTGGCCCTTGATAGAACTCCAGCCAGCCACATCTCAGTTTTTGTATATTTGTCTGGACTCCCACGGTTGCTGTGAACTTCCTAGGGCAGAGGTGTATCCAGATTTTGTAGCCCTCTGTACCTCCGAGTGCAGGTGAGAGCTCTAGAAATGTTACCTTCCCATTGGGGTCCTTGGGCTGCAGGCCAAATGCCTGGATAATATAGATGCGGACCAGACACTCCTGGGGTCCCTGGGCAGCCAGCTGGTGGAACTGTCTTGGGGGTATGGGGACAGATGGGTCTTCTGGGAGGGGATAAATTTTGAAAAGGCCCTAAAAAGAAGGAGGAGTCAGCTTTTATTTTTATCATCATTGTCACCAACACAATCCCCATTATGATCATGACTTTCATCTCTACCAGAGTCATCATCACTGAGATCAACCAAGCCCAATGCCTTCCCATCACCACCATCAGATTCCGCATCAGCAGCACCACCATCACTGTCACCATCTCCATCACCCACATGGTCACCAACATTAGCACTACAGTAGTATGGATATTACTACAGTACTGTCCCCTTCACTGACTGCTGCCCCTCCAGTGTTAGGTCTCCCTGGCTACAAACATGTCCTCAAGGCCTTACCTTAAATTCCCCAATGACAGATGGGTCCTCCATTTCCTCCTGAGTCTTGCCCCGGTAGAGCTTGAAGGTGTTACAAAAGTCAGACAGGCCCTCAAAGGCCTCCACATTCTCCAGTTGTGTGTCATAGACCTGCCACATGCGGGACAAGAGAATGGGACAGGAAAAGAGAGAAAGAAGAGGGATAGCAAAGGCAGAGGAAACATGACAGTGTTCAAGTGAAGGAAAGGAGAGAAGAGAGAAGAAAATGAGAGGGAAACACCACAAGCAAATTAAAGGAACATAGGCAAAGAGGAGAGAAGGTGGGAGAGGTGGAGATAAGAGATAGGGTCAAGGAGGAAGAGAGGCAGGAGAGGGAAAGAAGTACAAAGGCAGAGATAACAAAGATGCAAATAGTGGAGATTAAAAGGGGGGTGGTGCAGAAAAGGGAGTAAGAAGAAGACATTCATTTAGTGCCACTGGGGAACAGGGTTTTCTGGTTAATGCAGTATTCTAGGTATCTGAGAGTCATCTCATACACAGGTGGTGCATTTTTTCAAGAGAATAAGATTATAGTCAAACAAATGCATGAAAAGCTAACTGACATTATGTTTGAAGATCAAGACAGAACTTAGGAAAATTCACAGGTCAGCAAGTCAAGCCATAGTGCTCATTGTCCTGATGTCCAAATGGCAATGGGATCAAATACCGGGCCAAGTGGGCCTTTTGAGCACCACTTTAAATTTGTGAACTCAATTTATTTATTTCATTCCTCCCAAACAGCCAATGACTTTTATTTGTTAGGACAGTATTTTGGAATTGCTTAGATTTAAACAAAGCAGTGGTTTTCTGTTTTAGAACATAAAATATACCTAATAAATAGTGATATTCAACAACGTAGCAAACATGCTAAGTTGGTTATATCTGAAACTGACAAGATACTTCAGGTAAGTTCCTTTCTCATAATGTTAAATATTATTTCTCATTTAGGACTAGCTCAAGTTCTAGCTCTTCTAAGAAAGCAATTATGCAAGTGACATAGGTTCATTATTACAAATTATAAAATACAAGTAAATATAAAGAAAATATTATTATTGTCTTATATTCTGATTCCCAAAATATAACAACTCATTGTTTGGCTAACATTTGATATGCATCATTTTGAATATTTTCTTGCTCCATTTACACAGTTGATTCATTTCAATCAAAGGACCAGTCTTTTGATTCTTCAATCCTACCATTTTCTCTATTCTAGTTCCTTATTTCTGATTTTATTATTTTCTTCTTTCCATTGTTTTAAGGTTTTTTTTAAAATCTAACTTTATCACTTCAAGCTTTGTTTACTTTGCTCCCTCTATTCTGATAAGAAAAATACTCACTGCTCTGAAATCGTCTCTGCTTCTTACTGCCTTGGCACTGCCCCATTTGTTTTTGCTGTATAATGTTTTCATTTTCTTGGCATTCCGTAATCCTAGTTTTACTTTATTATTTAATCCAAGAGCCAGATGCTTCATTAGTTTTCATTCTTTCTTTTTAGTTTACATAAGTTTTTAAGGTTGCAAACTTCCTCTGAACACTGCTTTAGGTATAACCAGTAAATGCTAATGCGAAGCATTTTATCATTTCCCAGATATTCTGAAATTTTGGTTCATATTTTCTTTTTCACCAAAAATTGCTAAAAAAGTGGGGGGGGGGGACTTTAAAATTTTTTTCTAGACAGAAGTGCCTTTGGGGGCTTTTGATCTTGTTAGTAAGTTCAATTTTATGGTATGATAAAAAAAACATTATCAGTGGCATTGGCACTTTTTGGAATTTATTAAGGTTTTCTTCGTGGCCTATTACATGGTCAATTTTTATAACTGTGCAGTCTCTACTTTCAGGCTGCAGGGTTTAATCAAGTTAATAATTATGGTGGTTTTTTATATCCTCTCACATTTTTGTCCCCTTAACCTGACATGAACTGAGAGAATAGAATTAAATCTCCCCCTACCTACCAGGGTGTTTCCATTTCTTCTTGTATCTTCACAACAGAAATTGTGTAAATATTGATATATTATTTAGCACATAGATACTCTCAAAACTATCATCTCTTAGGATTGACCCATTTAACGTTATTAGGTGCCATTCTTTGCCTCATTTACTTTGGGGACTTGAATGCACTTTCATCTAATGTGAAGATTGAAGATTGTGACTTCTGCTTTCTTTTTGTTTGCATTTGCCAGGCACACATTTTCCCCATTTTTTTGTTTTCAGCCTTAATGAATGTTTTTATTTTAGAGTTAGGTTTTGTTCTGAGATCTGATTTCAATTGTTATTAATAAGTGATTGATATGGCATATGATAAGTTTAGTCTGCTTTTACACTTATATTTATATAGTTATATATTTATAGTTTTCTAGATTCAGCGATTATTTTTTAATCCTCACCCAAGAATATTTTTCCATTGATTTTTAGAGAGAGTGGAAGAGAGAAGGAAAGACAGAGAGAAATATTGATGTGAGAGAAGAACATCGATTGGTTGCCTCCTGAACGCACCCCAACCAGGGCAGGGGCCAGGGAGGAGTCTACAACCGAGGTATATGCCCTTGACCAAAATTGAACCCTGGACCCTTCAGTCCTCAGGCCAATGCTCTATCCACTGAGCCAAACCAGCTAGGACAGATTCATTGATTTTTGTTTAATCTTTGCCTACATCGTCTGGGGTGTGTGTATGTGTGTTAGTGTGCGTGTGTGTGATTCTTCTATCTAGGATGACTTGGATTTATATTCTCATTTATGTAATAAAAGCCTGAGCAACCATTATGGCAGAACAACCAGAACAACCTGTCACTATGATGCGCACTGACCACTAGGGGGCAGACGCTCAATGCAGGAGCTGCCCCCTGGTGGTCACTGCACTCCCACAGGGAGAGCGTCGCTCAGCCAGAAGCTGGACTCATGGCTGGCGAGTGCAGCAGTGGTGGCAGCGCTAAGGAAGGAGCAGAGAGCCGAGCAGTAAGGAGCAGTGAGCAGGCAGGCAATAAGGAGCAAGGGGTCCTGAACTGCGAGAGGACAGGAACCCCCCCCCCCCCCCAGTGCACAAATTTCGTGCACCAGGCCTCTACTATTATTATAAATTTATATACAGTAATAATACTCTTATTCATCTTTGTCTTTAGAGACAATATTTATAAATTACCTACTACAACAATAATAAATTAATTAAGTTGCATCTCCTGTTCTCTCCATCACCCAATATAAAGCAATATTTTCTTCCTTAATATTTACTCCTGTACTGTTTGTTTATAATTTGCCAATTTTAAATAATATCTGTCAACACTATTTGTTCTATAATATGGGAATCATTGTCTTACTTTGTATCACATCACCTTTTTTTCTTCTCCATCTAATTTTTGTCAGTTTTATCATTTCTACATTTTCAGTATATATATTAATATTCCTTCCTATTACCCTAACCCTTCCATTTATTTTGATTTTAGGTCTAGGGTAAAATGTGATCACAACTAGTCCTTTTGTTGTCGTTTTCCCAGTTATCTCCTAGTTGATTAAAGTTCATTCCCCAGAAGTTCTTCAGGATGAGCTCATGGGAATCATATTACCTGTTCCTGAATATGCATGCCTTTGTGTTCATAGCCTTTGTGCTAAAAGGCAACAGGGCTGAATACACATCCTCAGTCACCCTTTCTTTCCTCGATGATCAATGGATGGTGCTTTATTATCCTTGGGTATTAAATGTTGTTGTGGATAAATTAAAGCCACCTTTATTTATTTCTTATTTTAAATGACAATATTTTTGAAAGAAAATGTGCATGACTACACCAAAACATTCTTTATCTCTAAAGTCCAATAACATATACTAGGATTTGTTTCAGGATTGATCAATCTGGGTCAATTTTTCCTTACACAAAGTGGACTTTCTAATATGTATAGTCAAGTATTCTTTTATCTCAGTGAAGTGTTACTAAACTGTTAAGTGTTTGTTTTATTTCATTTTTTTGTTTGTCTTCCTCTGAAGCTCCAATTATTCAAATGTTGGATCTCCTTTCCCTGACGTCTACTAGTATATGTCATTTTTTCTTTCTTTTTTATAACTCTTTCTTTATTTGCATTTCCTTGTGCTTACTTTCACAATTTCTGTCCTCTATGCCCCTTATCATGTTTCCAAGGTGGACATTAATGCCTTGGGCTTCTTCCAATTTCGTGTTTTCTTCTCTTCCTTTCCTGAATCCTATCAGCTCATATTTCATCTCTTCTTATCTCGATCCCTTGAGTTCTTTCATTTCTGCTTTGTATTCTGACTTCCCATTTCTAAGGAGTTTATAGCAAAATATGTCATCTTGTCTGCTCCTTGGCAAACTTTTTCTGGTGGGTACATATCTTCTTCTTTTTGTTAAGTTATGATTTAAATTTTCTCCTCCTTTTTTCATAGCATTTTAAAATTAATGCCGTGTTACTTCTTTTATTATTACTTGTCACTAAATGTGTTGGATTTTCCTATAGGAATTATTTCTTTTGTTCCACCACAGATTCAGACAGCTTCCTGCAAATACAACCCATCTGTGTGATTCTTGTGTCGCTCTACCTTCTCAGATTCTGTGAACCAAATAGGCTCTAAGAGGCTTTTGTAACCAGCCTGAGCCTGTCTTCCAAGTTCCCATATCCATTGTGGTGAACAAAGGATATAACTTTTATATTTTATGGTTAAACCTCAATTTCAGGAACTATATTTTTTAACTATTTGTTATGAAATTTCCAAGCACACACAACAGTAAAGAGGAGAGATAATAAGCCCCCATGTACTTATAATCTGCCTTAAATAGTTATCAGCATTCTTTTATTAGGGAGTCAGGGTTTCCTGAGATCTGCTACCACTATGACCTTTCATCATTTCCATGCATCTTCTCTTAATTTACTGCCGAGTGGCTTCTACCCAATCTCAGTTGCCTTTGGACAACCCTTGCATGTATTTTGGAGTCTGCAAATTTTATTTGTTTCCAACTTTTACTGAAAATGGAGTTTGTGGGTTTGAATGATTTCCAGAAGGAAAGGGGGAAAATGCTGACGTATGCAGCCATGTTCATACTGGAAGTTCCAATAAAATACTTTTTAAATTTCCAAGTGGTTGGTCTTTTTTGTTTAAACTTTTGTTATTAATTTCTCATCTTATTACATTTTAATCTGTCTTGTATGATTTCTGCTTTTGGTAACATATTACTAAACTAATATATGATCAAATTTTCTAAGTGTTCTCTGAGCATTAGGAAAAAATGTATTCTCTATTTTTTAATTATTTTTATTCTCTATTATAAAGCTACTTTTAATGTAGCTTAAAAACATTTACTTTGTTATTCACATCTTTTATTTCCTTATTTATTTCCTGCTTCATCTATCTATGGGAGAGGTACTTAAAATCCCCTCTGCAACTTTAATTTAGCTTATATATTCCTATCATTTTTGCTTTAAGTATTTCTAAGATTTCTTGTTCTATGCAAACATATTTGGGGGTTTCTTTCATTCAGATGTACATGATTTATTTATATAAAATACTCCATTTTGTTTCCTTTGCTTTTCACTTTAAATTCTATCCCTTTCTCTTTTGTTTGCACTGATCTTATTTTGTTTGCCAAAATATTTACTTTTCACCATTCTAAGTTTTACTGCTTTAGACATGTCTTTGAAAGATAGTAATGTCTTTGACTTCTGGTATATTCTAAGAATCCTTATCACTTAATAGTTATGTTTAATTTCTTTTTATTTATTAGGAAAATTAATATATTTTATTCTTTTTCTATTGTGTTTTCCTATGATTACTGGAATTTTTTTTTATGCTTTCTTGCTGTATCTTTTGTTCTCTATCTTTTGCTATTGAGACTATGAGTTGTTGTTTTCCCCCCATGCTAATGATTACCAAAATATATTTTTCTCTTTACTCACTGTGTACTCCATTCTCTCCATATTGCTGCAGGCTATTTTTCAGTCTCATGTTGGTGGTGGTGGTTTTCTTCTATTTACTTATCCTTAAAGGACCAGTGTTCTTTCACATCTGTTCCCCCTCCCTCCCCCACCCCCCAGTAACATGTTGAGTGCATAGTTTCAGAGAGCCCATTTTCTCTTGGATACTGTCAGAGATTTCAGAGAGGTCAAGCTGGAGGCCTGGTGCCAATTCAGCATCCGGCATCTGAGGGAGCAGCAAGGGGGGGCAACATAATGGGCCACCCTGGCAGGAGTTCTCTTGGTTTTTCTCATTTCTTGACAAGGCTACAGTGAAAACACGCCAGACCTAATGTGTCGAACCTTTTTCCTGGTACGCAAATGATTCTGTCTCTTTGCCCAACCTCACATACCCAACTACCAAGTCAATGAAGAGCTTGCTGCCTGAAGCCTCATCTCTGTGCATCCAGGTCTCCAGACACAATTCGCCCATAAGCCTCACAGGGGTCCTCAAACTGCAACCTGCGGGCCACACGCGGCCCGCCGAGGACATTTATCCGGCCCGCCGGGTGCCGCTGCCTGTCCTGCTTAGCAGCCGACTTGTTCCGGGCCCACAGTGCATATAGGAATTTGTTCATAGTTTTTTTTTTTAAACTATAGTCTGGCCCTCCAACAGTCTGAGGGACAGTGAACTGGCCCCCTGTTTAAAAAGTTTGAGGACCCCTGTAACATATCAGACAATTCTTGACACCTAATGAAATCGCCCTCCAGAGTACACACCAAAGGCTTTCAACCAGCAGTTACCTGGACGCCCCAGCCACCCACCCTGCCAACTAGCCTCAAATCCCAGTCATCAAGACCCTTTAGGGTGCTCCGTGGGCCTCTCCCTTGTTTCTGACAACCTTTGCAGTCCTTCTATAAATACGGCAACCAGATATATCAAGTGGAAATATAGGACACCCAGTTCAATTTGTATTTCAAATAAATAAAAAATAATTCTAGATAAGAATGTATCATGAAACATTCAAAGCATGCTTACGTTTACCTGAAATTCAAGTGTAACTGGTTATTCTGAACTGTATCTGGCAACCCTCTCCAGGACACTACACAACTCCTTTGGGATGTGAGTTTGAATCACCTCTGGTTATCTTTTTCAAAAGTAGCCTATTTTTTTAAAATGTAATTGTATTTGTGGAATTTCCTCAAAATAGCAGAATTTCTCTGACTCATCCTTGGCTGTTTGTTTGTTTGTTTGGGTGGGCTTCTTTTCTTCTTTCCACAGAAAGAGAGTTTACCATATTTTTATATTTACTGGGTAATTTCTGTCCCAATTGTAGGTGTAGGGTAATCACAGCAACAGTCTTAAGCTGACTTTCCTTTTTCCTTTGACACACAATTTTATCATAAAAAAGTTCAAATATCTTCAATAGCTACAGAATAGTATAACAAATCCTTAAGTACCCATCTCTAAGCTTTAACAATTTTCAACACTTTGCAATTTCAATAATTTTTAATACTTTGAAAATCTATCAGAGGGCCACCCATACCATCCATCTTTCCCCTTACTATTATTTTTTTGAGCATCTTAAATCTCAGGCATCGTTTCACCCATAAATACTTCAGTACTTTCTAGCATTCTTCCAAAAATGCTTTCTGGGTTATCCCAGCCCACGTTGACTTCTTGCTCTAAATCTGTAGGTGACCTTTCTTACCTCAATTAGTTCATCCGGATTCTTCAGCCTTCAGGTACCAAATGAGGAGACAAACATAAATATACATATATTCTCTTTTGGTTGTGTCTCCCGTGCCCATCACATGTGCCCAGGGCTAACAGACAGAAGAGAACATTAGAGAGGCCTCACCTTTAGAGTGTCAAAGTCCTTCTCCAAGTAGGAGCCACACTTTTCCCTCTCCCCAATCGAGGCATAGAATTTGCTCCACCAATCGATGAACTCCTCCTCCTGAGCAGGTAGAAAGACACCCATCATTTCAGAAACAGAACTTGCCTTCTGGACTGAACAACTAGCAAGACCTACAGGTTGGCCTGGACTTCAAAGCACCCCTGTTGGGGTGAGTTTAGGGGAGCAGAGAGCTGGAACTTCCTGACTCTCCAGGGGCCAAGACTGCACAGACTGAAAAAAAAAGGTTTAAATACCTGGTTGGTGCATTAAGAGGCAGAAGCTCTAGCCTGGGCCCTGTCCCCCATTCATTGTGTGGATCTGTTAAGCTTTCAGGTCTCCCTTTTCCTTTCTGGGAAGAGGGCATAAATCACCTGAGGCTAAAATGTGACGGTTACATAGGGTAACTCTTTGGGGAAAATGTCAATAATGTCTTATTTATAAATATAATGCAGTAGACCCAGGATAACTCAGACCCCCAAAGAGCTATCCTGCACCCACCCCCACCCCAGCAAAAAAAAAAAAAGCATCAAATACCAGAACTCAGCCTCCCCAAGGTCAAATCAAGGTCGAATCCTTGAAAATCAACAAATATTATTTGCCCATTATTCAAAAAACATTATGCTACATGAGAGAAATTTGGTGAGAAGAAAGGAAGGTTGTGACAACCCAATCTCTGCCCTGTCCTTCCTCCAGGTACTCACACTTGTAGGGAAAGGTAAACAAGCCTGTTATATATGGTACACACAGGTCTCCTGCACATGCTGTGCCTACACGACCGTTTAGCTCTTGTGTCTAGAACATACCTCCAGCTGCGTCCTGTCTATATGTGTGTGTGTTGTCACTCAATGAGTCAGCAAACTTCCTGAAGGTGGGATGGTCACGCTTCCCCAGGCCTCCCCACAAAATCTCCAGGGGCCGGGTACATGGTCTGTGCCTGTGAGTACCATTAAAGCTCACTGGTTCAGTGGGAAGGGCCAAGGACAAGGTGTAAGGATAGCCCATCTGGGACTTACTTTCCTCCTCCATATGAGGGGGTGAGTCAGGAGATCTCCCAGGACCCCCCTCTGATTCTATAAAACGAACTGAATGTCTACCATCGAGTGTCTGGAAGTGTTATTGGCTCCCTTTAAACCAATGCTCAGTCCTTTGAGTTCTGGCATATTAAGGGTGAGCACAAGCTGAAGAAAGGCTGCAGGAACCTGAATGGGCACTATGGGGAAAGGGTGGAATGAGGTTCTCAGCATCTGACTCATCCTCAAAGTATAGCCCTAACACCCTCTGTGTGGCCAGAATGCAGTTCTCAGATACACAGCACAGAGAGCGGGTGTCAGAGCGAGGATGGGTCTGCAGGGAGCCACTATTTGAACAACTCACCAGGAGGAGCTTCTGTAGCCAGAAGAGAGGAAAAGAAAGTCAGATGTGTTAAGACATAAGGTAGCAGAGCTTTCTCACTTGTAACAACTCTTGAAAAAGCTGGCATAGGGCAAGACAGACCTTAGCCCTGATGTTTTAAGTTCAATTTAAAGAAAAAGATACTATGGATATATAAACATAGACAGACATACATGTCAAACTCAAACAATCACCAACACCCGGAACACTATATTTATACAGATATGCCCAAGGGATATATATGCTAAAATGTACATATACAACCCCCGCCTAAATACACACATGTACACATATGAAATGGTTAGAATGGAATTTCATTTAGCTTTTTTATTCCTCCTCAGTATTTATTTTCTTCTCCAGCCCAGATACTTAATACTTAAAGATTTGGGTGGATGACTCAGGCTCAGAGTCAGGCATAAATAGGCAACAACCAGTGTGTTTTGTACGAAGAAATGACATTAACACAGTAGTTACAGAAAAGTTACTGCACTTTCCTCAGTCTTGAAAAATCAAGTAAATTTTTGAAAAGAATATGGAGACGGAGAATATGAATGATAACATGAACAGTATCAATTAAATAGACAAACATTATGTAATCTAAACACAGAAAATATACCTTCTTGTCCAGCATCGTTGGAGCTCTTAGAAAAATTAAAAGCCACAAAGCAAATTTCAATAAAGTCCAAACATGAACCATTATCAATCACACTCTCTAACCATAATGCAATAAAACTGGAAACTAATGAGAAATTTAAAAATTAAAAATCCCAAACTATATAAATTTAAAGGCATACTCTTAAAACCCTTCTAAGTCAGAGAGAAAACCACAACTAAAATCAGATACATAGAAAATATCAACAGTGAGAGGACTATGTTCCCAAATTTATGAATGGTAGCCAAGTATGAACTCAAAGGAAAATTCAGTCTTAAATGTTTTCGCTTTTATACAGAAAGAATGAAAATAAATAATCTGATAACTCAAGAAAGTAGAAAGAGAAAAGTAGGAAGACCAAAAATTGAAAATGACAAGTAGAAATTAATATAGTAGAAAGAAAAAGGATATTACAATTAATAATTAAACCCCAGAGAAAACTTTTAAAAGATCAATAAAATAAGCATTTATCAAGTCTAGTATTAAAAAATGGGTATACCATTAGAAATCAGGAAGACAAAATAAAAGGAAATTTGAGGAGAATAGAAACATTAAGAGGTTTACCATATCTAAATCAATGAAAAAACCTTGGAAAATCTAGATGAAGTGGATATTTTCTAGAAAAATATAAATTGCCAAAATTGATTCAAAAGTAATAGAAAACGAAGAAATCAGTAACCCTGAAGGTGAAAGAGATCTCAAAGAACTACTTAAAAACACACACACACACACACACACACACCAAGCCAAGATGGTTTCTTTGGGGGGAAATCCTATCAGTCTTAATAAATCATTCTTTGTTCCATAGCATAGAAACAATGTGAAGTTTCCCCATTCATTTTTTTTGGGGGGGTGGGGGGAGAGAGAGAGAGAGAGAGAGAGAGAGAGAGAGAGAGAGAGAGAGAGAGAGAGAGAGAGAGATCCTATTCCTGAATGAAGATGTAAAGATCTTAAATAAAATACTAACGAAGAGATTACTGCAGTAACTCTGACATGGTCAAGTTGAACTATTCCAGGATGTAGGAGTGCCTCAATATCACTGAGTAAGGAGAGAAAACCCACCTGATCATCTATAACAGAAATCTGGCAAATGTGGCCCACTGGCCCGCCATCTGGTTTTATAATTCAAATATTACCTATGGCTGCTTTTCAGCTACAAGGCAGAGTTGAGTAGCTGTGACAGACACTTTATTCCCCAAGCTTAAAATATTTACTATCTGTCCATTTAAGAAAAAGTTTGTCAACCCCTAATTCATAACATGCAAAAAAGAAGCAGGGGTGATAAAATGTTTCAGTTATTCCTAAATGAAAAAACTCTCAGTGAATTAAGAATTAAAGGAAGTTTTCTTAGCATAAGAATATCTTAAAGGAATAGCCAGCATTGTGCTTAGTAGCATCAGGCAATCGCTCGGGCCTCATAATCAATCTAGTAGCTGTATTTGATATAGGCAGTCACTCCTCTGTCCTTGAATTATCCATCCCCCCACCCCTTGCCTTGGAGAGCACAGTGATCCTCCCATCTCATTGGCCATGCCTTCAAAGTCTTTGCTAATTCCTCCTTGTCACTCACCCTCTGATCATCTGAGTGTCTCGGTGCTCCTCCCTGATCAGACCTCTAGTCCTCCCCATCCACTTTCACTCCCTTGGGGTTCTCCTCGGGTCTTACATCTTCAAATAACACACACATTGATGAACCCCATGTTGAGCTCTCTCCAGCCTGGATGACACCTCTGAACTCCAGCTGCCTATTTCACATATATATCCTACAGTAGGTATCCCACTGGACATCCACTAAATTTCTCAAATGCACCATGTCCAGAATCCAATTTCTGATCATTCCCCACCCACCTGCTCCTTCCACAGTCTTCCTCGTGTAAACAGATGCCAACTTCTTCCTTCCAGATGCTCAAGCCAAAAACAAAGCAGTCACCTTGGACTCCTGTTCCTCATGCTCCACATTCAATCCATCAGCAAATTCTCCTGACGTCATCTTCAGTACATATTCAGAATCAGACCACTTGTCCCCTAGTTCCCCATCATCTGGATTACTGCATCCGTCTTCTAACTGGCCTCCTTGCTTTTACCTTAGCTGCAAGATCTATCTCAACACAATAGCCACACACATTGGAATATGTCACCTCTCTGTAGAAATCCCTCCAATTATTTGCCAACTCCCTCGGAATAAAGTTAAAGCCGTTACAACAAGTCCATCATGGTGAGACTTTCACTCCTCCCTGATCTCATGTCCTCCCACTTTCTTCCTTTCTCACGCTGCTCCATCCACAGTGGCCTTCCTTGTCCTTCAAAATTACAGCACCTGCATGCTCTTCCCATGGCAGGAAGTCTATTCCCCTGATAGATCCATAAGTGCCCTCTTCACCTCCTCCAAGTCTTGACTTAATTGTAATCTATTTTACCCTCCTACTCACCATATTTTAAATCACAACTCCCTCCCAGCAAGGGTTATTCCCCTTTCCTTGCTTTTTCTCCTCACCAATCAACATCATGTGACATTGCATATATTTTACTTAGGTTTTTGTTTATTGTGTCTCCTTCCCCATAGGGCAGAGATTTTTATCTTTTTAACACTATGTCCCCAGGACTTAGAACACTGCCTGGCACATATCTGAAGTTCAGTAAATAGTTGGTGGATATATGAATGCCTAATTAGCAGGAGAATGAGTGATCCTTGGCTTTTAGATTTCCAAAAGCAGATGACATGCCATTAAAATAATAGGTTTAAAAGGATGTTTGGTCCAGCCAGTTTTCCCACCAGAAACAGGAGAGATGAAAATATAGACGAGGGGAAAAGAAGCAAGAACTAGAGATTTGCGATGGTTTCTGATAAGGCACCCCCATACCCTGCCCCTCTAGGTTAGCCCAAAGCTATATATGGAAAATATTCCTCCATAAATTTGGGGATCTAGTAAATAGCAGCCACCAAGAAGTTGCCAGAGGAATTAGGGCATGGAGCATTTGGCAGAAGATGGCTGCCTTTGTCATTTCCTGTGGATCCCAGAGTTCATGAAAGAGCTGCCAAACTGTACCATACTCTCCAGAAGGGCTTGAAAGTGAGGTAAGAGAGAGAGAAAACAAGGGAACCTGAAAAGGTCTTATGGCCAATATGACAAGACTGTGTGGTCTATGTGCTCAGAAATCAGTGGAAATCAGATAGATCCAGAGAGGACACATGCTGGTGACCAGGAATCCTTCCCTGTGGAAGTCATGACATAATGGAAGCCCAATACAGAATTTAGCTGCCCCCCGAGGAGAGGACAAGGAGTAAAAGCCCAAAACTGACTAAGATAAAATCTTCACTGTTGAAGAATACCAGGACTTTTCTGCCATTGGGAAAAATGTGAACTCAACAGAGATATTAAATTGAATTATAAAAAAATAAGGTTTTAGCACACTCACAGGTGTGACTTGAAAATATCATTCTACCCTAGCTGGTTTGGTTCATTTGATAGAGCACTGACCTGCAGATTGAAGGGTCCTGGGTTCGATTCCAATCAAGGGCACATGCTGGGGTTGGGGACTCAATCTCCAGTAGGGGACATGTAGGAGGTAGCCGATCAATGATTCTCTCTCATCATTGATGTTTCCATCTCTCTCTCCCTCTCCCTTCCTCTCTGAAATCAATAAAAATATATTTTTTAAAAATACCATTCCTGCCCTGGCTGATTTTGCTAGGTGGTTAGAGCATCAGCCCAAGCACTGGGAGGGTCGAAGGTTCAATTCCAGGTCAAGGGCACATACCTCAGGTGCAGGTTTATTCCCCAATTCGGTCGGGGCCCATGCAGGAGGCAACCAATCAATGTGCCTCTCTCACATCTCTCTCTCTCTCTCTCTCTCTCTCTCTCTATCTCTCTCTCTCTCTCTCTCTCTCTTTCTCTCTCTCTCTCTCTCCTTCTCCCTCTCCTCCCTCCCTTCCACTCTATCTAAAAACAACAGAAAAATATCCTTGGGTGAGGATTTTAAAAATGTAAAAAAAAAAAAAAAGAAAAGAAACAATATTTCTGCTTATTTCACTAATCTGCCTTCCAATGAAATTATCTCAAGCCTGCTTCTTCCTGCTCTTTCTCAGGAAGTCCAAGAATAAGTTAGCTTAGCCATAACAATGAGCCCCATGGAAAGAGGACAGCCCTTCCAGGTCTTAACCCAGGTGTGCCAAAGCCAACCAACCCTCTGATGTTACTGTAATCCCATAACCCAAAACTCCAAAAGGGTTAGATGTTTTCTCATTCCAAGTGTGTTCATGACCTCATTTTGCAATAACTAGGCATCCACTCTTGGACCATGGCAAGGGGAAGAAACAAATGCAAAAGGCTTGATTGTTGAAGTGTCATCTCAGGCTTTGGCAAGAAGTCTGATCATTAAAACTTTATTTTCCCATGTTCAAGGTTCAAGGCTCCTCATCGTTCAGTCGGCCAAGCAAAAAAGTCTGATCAAGGCACGGACTGGCAGCCTCTCCAATTTCAACTAATAACCAACATTCAGTTCCTGAGCAACCAGAGCCATGTAACAAAGACATGCTTCTCCAACCCTGATCCAGTCTAATGGGCACTCTAATCCCTCCGAAGACCCAAATCAGCACAGCACATTCCAAAGGTTTAATTTCCCGTTTTCATTCAGTGGGCCCAACACATTTTATGAATATGGGCAGCAAAACTGACAACAATAATCTAAGCCTGCCTTTCTGAGAAGGGAGGAAAATGTAGGAGAGGGGTCATAGCACTTGTGATGACCACTTGAATCAAAGAGAAAAGTTCTTGGTCAAATGTATTTATCACCAAAGTTATAATGTTAAACCTTGGGTCACTACATTGAACTATACACCCACCTCTAAAAAAGAAGTCCTTTTTTAAAAAAAATTTTAAGCAGGCCTTCGTTGCCTATGTCAACCCAGAGATAGACATCTAGACTGTGTTGAAAGGAATTTCTCTCATAGCACAGATCATTATCATCAAGATGGTAATGACATAACAACCCAACACTGGGGTTATTGTGAGGCCCTGAGTTAATGTCTGTAAAGATATTCTGAGACCAGTAAAGTTTACCATGATAAATGCTCTTGGTGACATTGCCAATATCATCACTTTGATCCCCAGTACTGCTGCCCCATAGCTTAACATTTGCATAACTGACATAATGACATGATGATTCCTCTAATTCTTTCATTAATGTCCTAAGGCTTAAGAAACTGAGCCTATTTGTTCATGTGCACACTAATACAAACACAGACGTAACATACAAGTACTCATTTCTACATGCAGATCAGACAAACTCCCAGATATGCAGATACCCCAATTTCAAACCTACCTCACCCCATGCATACTAAGCTTCTCATGGCCCCCTCAAACCACACAAACATATGCCCACAGCCAACTACCATGTTGATTCAGCAGAACTCCACACACCCATAACAAAAATCACTTAATTATTTCCACAAGTGGAACACTGGGCTTTCAACCTCTTGTTGACACTTTTGCAGTCCTGCCCCCATGTCTGTCAAAGGGGGATCACTGCTCTGCTTACTCTTACTTCAAGCTGGACCAGCAGAGGTGGGAGGGAAGGGAAGACCTTTAACCAAAATGCTGAATTGCTTCCAAAAGGCCCAGTGAATAAATGTGCCTGAAATCTAGCAAAGTCAAGCAGATGGTGAGCAGAAAAGGGTCAATTTGACTATTGGCCTGTTCCAGATGGGGGACCCAAATGGGGTGGGGAAGCTTGTGAGAAATCCCAGCTCACTGTCCCTTTCCCAACTCAGGAGCTTAAGGTGGACATATGGATCCAAGACCTGGTCCTCAGAGGACAGCATGACCACATATCCCTATGCAGAAAGTCCAGAAAAATGGAATCTATCCAGTAGGTTGAATGAAAAGAATTCCATCAGAGTCTTCAAACTTAGGAAGAAAGCAATGAGACATCACTAATTCAGAATCTGAGATGATTCCAATAGGGCCTGGGCCAAAGCTTACCTTACCTTCATTCTGCTTATGTAGACAATTTTATTTAACAAGAGTTCCAACAATCTGCTTCAGAGAAAAACTATTTTTGAAGGCCTTCCCAGAACTGCAGAAGCATTCATCAAACTATAGACACCAATCTTAACTATCTTAAATTCAATTTTAAAAATATTTTGGGGGCACCTACTATGTGCCAAAGTCAACCGACTTCCTAGTTACTGTGTGTGTTTCCATACACACAAAAAAATCACATTACTTTTTAAATACTTGTATTTTGAACTTGCTGTTAATTCAATATGGTTTCCCCATGCCTCGGTGAATGTAAGAGAGGTGTGGAAGACACTGGGTGGGTGAGTAAGCTTCATTGAGCATCCTCAGGAGAACCTGCACTAGGCAACGAGTTCCAAGCACTGTTCTGACCCAAGATAGGGGGCAGGGGTGGGACAGGACCAATAGGGGTAAAAAAGAATGGTGACAGGACCAATAGGGGTAAAAAAGGCATTAAATTAGACCTCAGAGAAAACTTCTTGTACTGTAGATTTCCAAGGAAAGCTGAGACTTTCCCTCTGGGAAGGGAAGAACCTTTTTCCTCTGAGTGGGAACACAGGTCCCGCATTGACCAGGGGAAAGACCTCTCAGGAAGAGGGGAGCATGGCAGAGTGGAGACGGAGGCAAGGACCAATGGTTGGAGGGGACTGGGGCCTCCTCTTGCCTGATGAGGCCCTGGAGTTTGCCAGACAAGTTTCACCCCGGGCTGTCCCCCCTGCAGTGTGCATCCAGGGAGGAGGGGGTGCACCCCCGAGGAGACCACAGGAATGCCAAGCAGGGGAAAGGCGCCATGAGCCAAGGGCTCCGGCAACAAGGATCCAATATCGGCGGGTGACTCCAGCCCCCGTAACAGGAGAGACCGTAAAGTATGTGCTCTGCTTCCCAACCAGCAAACACAGCAAATAACCAATTACTCCAAATAGCTAACAGATTTCGGCTCTGATTTCCCTCCCCTTGCCTCCCCGGTGCCTTCACTTGTCATTTGATGGGCGATTTGTATTTGCTCTGAGAAAATGAGAGAAGGAATGACTCACAAAGGAAGGTCCAGATCACACGCAGTGACAGGCATCAACCCTCCCTAATCAGAACTAATGGGAGTGGGGGGAGGCCAGGCTACACTGGCAACACATCTGAACCGGAGATATTTTTAAAGAAGTACAGTTTTGTTACTTTCAAGCACATATAGTAATTCTTGCTAAACTAATATTGCCAAAAACATGTCCTTAAGAAACCCATTTTAAGAAGATAAGTATCTTCCTAATTAGCCCAACTGATATATACCAAAGTACAGGTAAAATCACTGACGTTATTAACGTTCAAATATTCTGCTTCAAGCTCTTGAGTTCAGAGGTGCAACCATAAGACAAACCGCCTTGGATGTCTCTGGAAATGCTTCCTCACTTAGGAGCCACACCCTGTAATTGATTCCTTTGCTCAGAAAACCTTTGCTTCAAAGTCTTTGGATAAATTATTGTCAGTACTCAGGAGCTGAACTGAGGCATTCCCCCTGAAACTTGGAATTAAGGGAAATAGGTCTGTCCTTAGGGAATTAGACCATGAAAGCAATGCATCGTGGCTCAAAGCAAGGAGAGGCAAAATCACCTCACGGGGAAGAGTGGCTCCTACACTGAGCCTTAACCCTAAGTGAGTAGATTGTATTCATACATCTAGAGAAAGAATATGTTCAAGAAAAGAAGGGATTGGTCAGTCCTGAAAACAGAGGGAAAGAGGAGTAAGGGTTCACTGTTGAGAGACATTCACATCGGTACCATCAGGGAAGAGGGGGCACCCGCTTAGGGACTAAAGCTGTCCCCACCTTTAAAGGTAGATGTATTCACCCATCTTGGTCAGCTGCCATCAAATTTCAAATCACTGAATTCTCTCTCCTCATTCTGATTCCTCACTCATTTCCAATCCCAATTGGGCTTCCCACTTGCTAAGCCTATAGAGATACCACAGCTGGAGCACTATCCAAGGTCACATCCCCTAAGCAGAAGTATTTCTCACTGTAATCTCATAAACTGACAACCTCTGTTTGACTTAAGAAATACGTATCCAGCCCTAAGAAAACTGACCCATCAGGTTAAGGTCTGAAGCCACAAGATCCACTGAGGCAAGACTGTGGACCTGTTGGGAGAGAGTCCTTTATTTAAAAGATTCCTACATAGGCCCTGGCCAGTATTCTCAGTGGTTAGAGCGTCCGCCCGAGCACTGAAGGGTCATGGGTTTGATTCTGGATCAAGGGCACGTACCTGGGTTGTAGGTTCGATCCCCAGTCCAGGTTTGGATGCGTGCAGGAGGCAACCAATCGATGTGTCTCTCTCTCTCAAAGATCTCTCTCTCTTTCTCACTCTCTCTCTATCTCTCCCCTCCTTCCATATCTCTATAAAAAAAGAAGAAAAAGAAAAAAAAGATTCCTACATAGGAGTTCAAAGGCAAGGACCATGGCTCTGACCTAGCTAGCCAACACCTGGTGGCCACAACAAACAGGAAACAAACTCTTTAGCCCAGGAGAAAAGCCTCTGACCCTGCTTTCCTTCCTATGTCTCCACCCTACTGAAGTCCTAACTGGCCAATCAAAAATATAGCAACCTTTGGCTGAGTCCTTCCTTTTATCCAAGTTGGAGATTAGCGGGAGCCCATGCACTAATGGGCATAAGCCATCTGAGCTCCCAGGACTTGACAAGCAAGGACTTCCCTCGGTAAGAATAGACAGAAAGAAGAGATTGCGGTTCAAAACAAGGGGATCAGTATGAGGATTAAGACAAGCGGTTTGTTAAAGAACTGAGTAAAATAACAGAAGAAAACAAATGACTCGTTTATATTCATAGGAAGTCTGAAGAGGATACCACAGACAAGAAGTCAGTTTGCAGTCCTGAAGGAAATATAACCTGCATCATCTACCAATTTAACTCCAGTCATCTACCAATTTACAAACTTGTGTTCAATGTTTTAGTTCTACCTTTATAAACTACATTTTTGAAGCACTGTCTTTTAAGTAATCATTTTTTCTAATAAATAGTAACCCACAGTTACTATTTCTTTTCATAGGTCAGACTTCTTCCTAGTATCATCTTTTTTCTTCATGAAGTAGAGCCTACAGACATTCCTTTAATTGGGGTCAGCTCATTGTAAAATTTCTCCATTTAAAATTATTGTTTGAAAATATTTTTATTTCACCCTTAGCTTAGAAATACCAGCTTCACTGACACCTATTTTCTATCAGCACTTGGAAGGTATGATTTCACTATCTCTGGCCTCCATCATGCTCTCATCCTCCTAAATCTGAGGGCTGTTGTTTGTTTTTCTTTTAATTCGTTCTGGATAGTTCTCAATCTTTTCAAATATTACATATTCCCCATTTGCTCTATCAACAGATACAAAAGAACATTTAATAAAAGTTAACATCATTCGTGATAAAAATTCTTTGCTAACTAGTAATCATGTCTCATTGGTGAAACTTAAAAATATGCACTTTTAAATTAGGAACAGATAAGTAAACTCTCTATTATCAGTACTTGGAATATTAAACTGAAGGTCCTAGCCAATACAATAAGACAAGAAAATTAAGCAATAAAAAAGAAAAAGAAATAAAAAGTACACAGAAGAATCAAATCTGTGATTAATCACAAATTATATGAGTTGCTACACAGAAAACCCAGAAGAATCCTCAAATCAGTAGAATTAACAGGGGAGTTCCATAAAGTTTCTGAATATAACACCAGCATATGAGAATTAATTTCATTTATATACAAGCCCAAAAAATAATTTAAAATGTACCTCAAAAAGCCCAAGTAAAAATAACAATAAACTAGCTAGAACTAAATCTAACAAAAATAGTACCAGAAATTAAAGATGATCTAAATAAATTGAGAGACATTAAGTATATCATGTTCATTGTTAAAATATTATAAAAATGTTAACTCTCCACAAATTTATTCAGAAATTCACTGTAACTCACTCACAAATCACAACAATTTTTTTTAAAGAAGTTGACAAGCTGATTTCAAAATTGAGGTAAAAAAGCAAAGGACAAGAATAGCAATAACACTCCTGAAAATGAACAAGGTGCAATATTTCCTTTACCAGATGTCAAGGTTTATTATAAAGCTATAATAAATAAAAGAGTGGAATATTAGTACCAGGAAAGACAAATAGACCAGTGGAACAGACTAGAGAGCCCACAAACAGACTCACACTTAAATGGAAACCTAATACATGGCACAGCTATCATTTATAGATCAATGAGACCAGACAGGTCATTCTATAATTATATCAATTCACTGGTTATCTATCTATGTGGGAAAAAATAAAAATCTAATCACTACTTCACACTTTACACACACACACATCAATTCAGAGGGATTAAGGACTTAAGTATGAAAAAGCAAAACTCTAGAATTCATAGTAGAAAATGTGCACAAATTTGTCCTTTTAAAACAATTGTTGAAGCAAGAGAGATATAAAGTGATAGCCCAAGATATCATATATATATATATATATATATATATATATATATATATATATGGAATTTCATAGGAAGAGAGCTTAAAAATGACTTAAGTCTACAAATTAAAGAAATTAGCCTAATAGAATTTTCAAACAGCTGGTTCTTCGTATAAAAAACAACTATAAAGTAGATAAAATGCTATTAAGCCTAGTAAAAAGATAAAAACACAAATCTACAAAATTAGGAATGAGGGGAAAAACAGAACATATATTGAAGTCCTTCTTCTCTTGTTATCATATGTATTAATAGGCAATATCTGGGAACTTCTAAGCCACTAAATTGACTAAAAAGTAGAAAGTGATCAAAGAATCCCCTTCCCAACAGGTGCTGGGCCCAATTTTATAAAGGAGTACAGAGTTGATGTATCTTCCACAATTACACAAGCTATGCATTCCTGTGATTGACTCATATAATTTGTGATTAATCTCAGATTTGATTCTTCTGTGTACTTTTTATTTTTTTCCTTTTTTATTGTTTATTTTTCTTATCTTACTAATGCATCTTATACAATTATATAAGATATAATTCAGAATTCACATAATATAACACCATTTTCCAGAAAAGATCATGGGTATCCTATTTACCAGCTAAACCACAAACACAATTCACCTGGTCACCACCTTTTTTTAAAATATATTTTTATTAATTTCAGAGAGGAAGACTTCAGTTGCAATAACTATAATACCAAGACCAACTGACCAGTTTGGGTTTACTCCAGGAATAATGCCCCCAACCCGGGCATATGCCCTGACTGGGAATCAAACTGTGACCTCCTGGTTCATAGGTCAACACTCAACTCCTGAGCCACGCAGGCTGGGCTGGCCACCACCTTTTAAATTACATAACTGTTAATCATTTTTTAAAATTTAGGTTGATTTATATCATTACATATTTTGTACACAAGCAAGACTATTAAAATATTTGTATCATGTAATTTCCCACTTGCATAATTCAAATTCATAAAGAGTGGCACAAATGTATTTTCAACCCTTTAAGAAATAACCATTTTAATGCCATAGAGACTGTTCAAGAGCACAGAAAATGAGTCTACCAGAAAAAATATTTTATGAAACTATTATAACCCTGATATCAAAGCCTAGGAAAATAAACTAAACATAAGGCTTATTAATAGAGATATAAAAATCCTAAATAATAACAAATCTAACTCAGTGAAACCTTTTAGAAGTTCTAGTCACAAACTTCCTTTTAATAAATTAATAAACACTATCCATTCTCTAACTATCTACTGACTGTGGTCCAGAGCCAGCTGAAAACCTGCCGCTCATCTAGAATGTCCACTGCAGCTCAAAGCAGAGGACCTGTATGTTGACCAAGAATCAACTGTGCTTGTTCTTAAACCAGTTTATGCCAGTTGCACTAATATGGTAATTAGATCAATGTGTAAGTATTACAAAAACATATAAAATTTGAATTTAAAAAGAAAGGGCATATATCTATGAAACCTAATTTAATGCTGTTTTTTTAATGATGAAAGTTAAAGATAAGTGGGATTTTTCAAAGGTGGGGGGGGGATCTTAAACTTTAAAAGGACCAACACAAATTTTTTGCAGGTATTCTTAAGATCTCATCAAACTTCAATAAACCTAAAGGAAAATCACAGGTAATGCACTTTGGATGTGGTTTATACCAGAAGAATGACCATACTCAAATAGCAAATCCAAATTCAAAGAGGCCTTGACACATGTCAAGTAATTGACAAATGAAAATACATGGATACGGTTAGAAATTAAATGTTTATGGTACATATGTATGACTTTTAATGAGTCCTATTGAATCAACTTTTTCAATTAGTCAATCACCTACCTTCCTTGATCAGTTAGATAAGAGGACTTGAGTTGCAGTAACTATAATACTAAGACCAACTGGCCGATTTGGGTTTACTCCAGGAATGAGGACAATTATACATCACATCAACAGAACAATGGGAAGCAAAGTGATCAACTTGATAAATGCCAAATAGCAGTGGGTAACATTAAACTTCTGTACCTATCAGTGAGAAAGTGGTGATTTTAAACTATTAGTAAACTAATAATAAAGAGCATAACTTGACAAAATCAAGAATATCTATCTGAAACTACCAATCATTATCATAATTAATGGGAAAATGGTAGAGGCCTTCTCATTAGAATCAGTAACTAAATATGTTTGCTCACTAGCATCAAATGTTATTTTGGAAAAAGGAATAAAGTATAAATTAGAAAAAAGGTGGCATTTATTATTGTTTGAAGAAAACAATCTTACCTACCCGAAAAACCCAACAGAATCAATTAACAACTATCAGAACTAATGAAGAAGCTTAATAAAGATTATACTTCAAAGTAAACAAATAAAAATATTGTTTTCCTATATTCCAGCAATAACCAGTTAGACAAAGTCATTAAAAAAAAAGGGGGGGGCCAAAACCGGTTTGGCTCAGTGGATAGAGCGTCGGCCTGCGGACTGAAGGGTCCCGGGTTCGATTCTGGTCAAGGGCATGTACCTTGGTTGCGGGCACATCCCCAGTAGGGGGTGTGCAGGAGGCAGCTGATCGATGTTTCTCTCTCATCAATGTTTCTAGCTTTCTATCCCTCTCCCTTCCTCTCTGTAAAAATATCAATAAAATATATATATTTTTTTTTTAAATAAAAGGGTATTCCACTTAGCAACAAAGGCTAAAAAATACATAGGAATAAAAATGGGCTGGACCTATATAAAGTAAATTAAAAATAACCCCTCTAAATAAAATAAAATAATAGTAGAAATTAAGAAAAAAATGTCCAATGATAGGGCAATAGTTAAAACTTTATGGGTGTCCATATAATGAAATGACATGCTGCCATATTTTAAAAGACTGTAAAGATATGGGAAAACATTCACAATATAATTTTAAGTAAAAGAAAATGCAGATTATTAAAAATTATAATATGATTCCATTTTGTAAAAAAATATATATATACATCACCCTAGCCAGTTTGGGTCAGTGGATAGAGCGTCAGCCTGCGGACTCAAGGGTCCCAGGTTCGATTCTGGTCAAGTGCATATACTTTGGTTGTGGGCACATCCCCAGTAGGGGGTGTGCAGGAGGCAGCTGATCGATGTTTCTCTCTCATTGATGTTTTCTACTCTCTATCCCTCTCCCTTCCTCTCTGTAAAAAATCAATAAAATGTTTAAAAAATATATGTGCATAAAAGATAACTGAAAATATAGCCACATTATAACCTTAACAGTGCTTGTCTCCAACTGGTAGGAATACAAGTGGCTTCAACTTTCTGCCTGACACTTATTTGTGTTGTCTATAGCCTCTACAATGGATAAATCAGAGAAAAAAATATAAAATAGAGATTGCCTTCTCCTGAAACACCCACTACAGCAATGCCTGCCCTGGCACCATGAATGGACCTGAGCTTTTGGCCGGTCCTAGCTCTTCTGCGCCCCCTGCAGCCCAGGGGCTCCCCTTGGCCCTCAGCTTGGGATTTCATGAGTGTATGTGGAAGGCCAGACACCAAAGTCCTCTTCCTGGAAGGATCCCCAACCCACCAAGATGGCAGGTAGGAAAGAAGTGGTCCTGCTGGGAACTGCAGGAGCAGACCGTGGGCACCCACAGACCTCTCAGGAGAGGCTGCTGGGGACAGCCAGGGTTCCTGGGTCACACACACCCTTCATGCCTCTGGGAGGGCAAAGAAAGTCAACCTGCTGCTGCCCACAGAGGCTTCTTGTGTCCTGTGTCCCAGCAGTCAGGGTCTAATCTAGAGACTTCCCTGTTTCCACTGGTTCATGCAACCCCAACCACACCACACCCCCAGTCCTCATGCAGTAAATGGGATTAAGGAAAATCCCAGCATGCACTGAGAGATAATTCAGGGATGTCTGTGTCTGTGAATATTCCTTTAGCTTTCTCCCCACCTGCTCCATCACAGCACAGGGCAGATAACTGTTTTCTGTGGGAGCTCAGGAAATACTTCCTTTCCTCCCTTCCACTCCCCCTTCCTCATCCCGTCCCCATTCCCAGCCCCCCAGGGAAATCAAGGAACCCACAAATAGGTAAATAATACATACATGAGGACTGGATGGAGAAGATGTCATGTTAGTGGGGGCCGAACCCGACAGACCGTCTGCAAGCTACAAATTAAACACGCTCGTTAGCAACACAATTAGACAAACCACTTCAGGAAAGGCCAGAGAGCCCCGAGGAAGCATTGCCCGCGACCAAACACCCTCTGCTCTCCCTCCAGGGAGGCTGTGAAGTTGTGGGAGGAACATGTGCTCTGGAGTTGAACAAGCCTGCATTCAAATCCTGGCCCCACTGCTTTACCCATTGCATGCCCTTGGCCAAGCATCTGACCTCTCAGAGTCAGCATCCCCATCTGGAAAATGGGCGCAAAGCTCTCCTCCCACAGCAACCATACGTGAGAATGAGATAAAGGCCATGCACACCTAGCACAGGTGAGGCACAGGAAGGTGATCAGCCAATGCCTGCATTTTGCCCACTTTCTCACTGCCTTTGGCCATTGACTCAATGCCACTCTTACATGCCCCCCTTCCTTTTAAACCTCGTCATCCCTGATGGTTTCTTCTGACAGCTGAGCTGCACCAACACCTGCTTGGGCACAGTTCCTAAGCTAGTGCAGGTTTCTGGGTCTTCTTTCCTCCAGGACAAGAGCCAGGGCATCATGCGGCTTCCCCTAAACCCTGTACAAGAGCAGCTCTAACAGTTTAATGCCCCCTGTGCTACAGAAAGTTTTCCGCATCCTTTTCTGGCACCAGATTCTTGCCTGCCATCTTCTGTGACTGTGAATCGATGTTTTATAGGGTGAGCCCTGGGCCACAGGGTCCAGGGCCCTTGAGTGTCAGGACTGGAGGTGGGTGACTTTTGCAGAGGCTGTTACAACAGCCCCGGAGATAGGGCTCTCCCCAGATGAACACCCGTCTAGTGGACAAGGCCAGGAGATGCCTTGCAGGCAGGGGCGGGGGGCTGGCAAGTGCAAAGTGGTGGAGGAACAAAGGAGCACAGCACATGCAAGAGAGAGGGAAGGTTCAGGCCAGAAACATAGGGCTGGACCCAGGGCTCCCAGGGTTAGACCCTCTCTTCCTTTGAGCCTGAGCAGGGGGCTCTGGGGAGTCCAGAGGAGGCCAAGCCCAAGCCATCCTCCTTTCCTGGGCAGGAAGAGCCTGGGAGACATACTCACTTGGGATCAGGAAGGGCTCCGGAACACTTGGCCAGTGAAGCCTGCTAGAAACTGGGGGGACTTGGCAACTAGACTCACCCCTGCCCTGTGAAGAGACAGCATTGAGGGAACCCTCGCCTCCCCTGGACTAGCCCTCAAGGCTGGTCAGAGCCAGAGCTGGGCAGGAAAGCGGAAGGGCCCGTGGGCACCCAGCCAGGCCACTGGATGGCTCTGGGGGGGCTGGCCACATGTTGGTGGGTGTGGTGTGACCCCAGAACAGACCGGATGAACTCCATGTGAAACCCCCAGCTGCCCAGAGATGGCCGGGCCAAGTATCAGCTCTGCCCCCTCCTATTCTCATCCTGAACCTCACAGAAGACTTACTGTTATTTTTAATATGGTTCGTTTTTAGAAAGGTGAGAGGGAAACCGGCAGTTCACCAGAGCAAGAGGGAAAAAAAATAAAGCTAAACATAGTGCTCCAAAGATCTGGTCCAGCTTCCGAAATTACACGTTCCCCTTTGGGACTTGGGCATAATTTGCCGCTCTGGTTCTAGGAGCACATTTCCACCTTCACGGCGTCCCAAAGACTATAACCGGAGCAGCCAGCTCAAAATTAGCCCAGGCCGGGCAGGCAGGGAGCAGCCAGCCCCAGCACCCCACCCACCACACCCCACGGTGTGGGGTACAGGTCAGCATACCTTGGGAAGCTTCCTGCACGCTAGCCGGGGTTTCCTCCATAACCCCCAAACCCATCACACACACACACACACACACACACACACACACACACACACACATACACACACACACAGTCCCACTACCAAGCCCTTGTCCAGCCACTCCACCCACCAGAAAAGCCTTCCTCTCCCCTCTGCTGTTCCAACCCCACCCCCTCGGAGAAGCTTTCCTGATTACTTTGGCCACACTGACCTCCAAGGGCCAAGAGAGCCCATGATCTTGGTGTCCTTGCTCATAAAGTGTTTCATCATTTTGATGTCACTCTGAGCATCTCATTTTAAATCTGCTAACATGTCTCTCATCTGTCTCCCAACCACAGTGAAAATATCCCCAGTGTGCTCCTTCTCTTTATCCCTCCTCAACACACATGTATTCCCCACCCCCCAGAAATTCTTCTCTGAAAACTTAAAAAGGAGACCCCCTACCCAGAATGGTCTCTCAGAATTATAGCCAAGAGTCACCTTTCACCAGGTGTCTCCAGGGGTATCTAGTGGTTGGAAGTGGGGTGACAGATGGGGTGAACAGAGGACACCACCTCTACTTTGAGCTTCAAGGCCCTCTCTAGGGAGGAGCAGGTTCGGTGTGTTCCTGCACACTGTTTCTCTCCCCCTCTTCATAATCAGAACACCAGAGCTAGCTTAATGAAAAAGCAGCTTAGTAAACGAAGACCCCAGTTTTGTTTTAAAGACAGAGTCCAATTCAGAGTCAGAGACATAATCAGAGACAGAAGGAGAAGCCAAGGAGAAAGGCAAGGCTAGAGAATGACGGGTTGTAGCAGTTCATTCAGATTGCATTCTTGGTTGAAGCCAATGTCTATTTGTTCATTTTTCTTTATTTTCCAAATTTGATAATATGAACGTATATTTATAATCAGAAAAAAAATAGATGAGATCCTTTTTTTAAGCCAGAGCACTAGATGGACAAAAGACCTCCATGCTCCCTCTCTGAGGATATACCCATGCCTGCCCTCAGAAAGTTAAAGGTCATGGCCATGATTCCCGCAACACCACCACTGAGACTATACACACACTGGAGAGTTTGCACACACACCTGGTCCCAGCCTCCCCGCACCTCTCACACACTCATGTATATGTGCGCCACACACACACACACACACACACACACACACACACACACACACTACATCCACACCAGGCTATGGATCTGAAATCTATACAAAGGACAGCCACACAGACCAATAATCAACCATGGAGTTAACCTGCGTGAGCCTATCTCATCCCAGCCCTCACGCTGTGGAGAAGAGTTCACAGGGTCAGGCACCCACTCATGAGGGACCATCCTCACCCCCAGAAGTGGGTGCTGACCTACAAGCTCTGGAAGACGGAGTAGATAGATCTGCTTTATACATACATTTTAGATCATCTCTAGAATTGGCCACTCTTGACAGAAACCAAAACATTTCTAGAACCTTGAGGAACATTCTACCGTGAGTGTCAGTCCAATGACTTGGAGCATCAGGAAAGTCTGAGGTGATGTTTTCCAACATGTGGCAGGCTCATCCCAGGAACGGGGCAGATGATGGTGACAAGTTATATCAACAGAGAAGGTGCAACCAAGGAAGGAGATGGAGGGACCAAGACAGAAACCAGATGTGGCAAGAGCATATTTGAAGTTGGGGAGGTGCCCTGAGCTGGGTCCACAGCACAGACCTGGTGAGCATAGCATCAGGGGCCACATCACAGGAAAAATGAAACAGGCTGCCGGGAAATATGGTTGAACAAGCAGGAGCCAGGAGAAATCCAAATTCTTGTTCCTCCCATTCTCAGAGGCCAGGGCCCTCCATTCTATATGCACTGGGGGAGCAGAGAGGGGAGGAGAGCTCAGCGAGAATTACCTGGCAAAGCATTTTCTACTGGAACCTCTGCCTACTGGATCAGCCTTGTAATGCCCAGTCCTCCCAAGTGCCAGAGGATGTGCAGGAAAGACAGAGGAGATAAAAGATGGCCTGGATCAGCCAAATCAAACCAATGGATCTCAGAGGAAAATGCAATACAAAAGCAGTTTTCCCCTAACCCCCCATCAGGGCAGGACTTCCTAGACACCAGGAACAGTTTCCATGCTGGCCTCTGGACTCCTTGAGATCAGTGTCATGAATCCTCCATCAGACGGGAAGATCAATGAAGGGAGAGTCCAAGCCTCCTCCATCAGAGCAGGCAGACTTCACATCCTCCTTCTGCCGGCCCACCTGAGACCCTGTGAGCCTGGCCCCATATGGGCATGCATCCAGGAACCCAGATCCCAGATCCCCACCCTCTGTCTGGCCAGCAGCTCTAGCCGGAGTGGCTGTGCTACCACAGAGGACAGACCCTATTCTGCCTCAGACCCCTGCCCCAGTTCACTGATGTCAACACCAGAAGGATGACCAGATGGGGCCTCCTCACCGTCTGCCTCTGGCTGTGCTTGTAGCCAGCAGGACCCAAAATAGTCCCTCCTCCCTGCATCTGTAGACATTTCAAGGGCAGCACACACAGAACGGAAATCCTGCTGGGCAAGCCCCACGCTTCCCTGCACAGACTCAGACAGCCCACTGAGAGGGTGGGAAACAGGAGCCAGGATCAGGCAGCCTGGAGTTTGGGGCTAATTATCTGCCTAATGTGGCTACAAACACCCACCCAGGCCTGAAAGCACTAGCACCCAGTACAGCTGAATCCTTGTAGGGCCAGCTGAAATGTCCTCTTGGGTTGCCCCAGTCGAGAGAAGCTCCTGCGTAGACTCCTTACAGAGCGTGGGCAGGTCATCCATCTGTCTATCTGTCCACCCAGACAGACTTGGTGCATCCACCAATCCAGGCAGACTTCATTGCATATCTCCTGCTAAGTCAGGTCCTCTGCTAAGCATTAAGGACACAAAGAGAAACATGCCTAGTCACTGCCCTAAGCCTAGTCTAGGAAGGATGCTGCCATTTACAGAGACAAGCAAGACCTAAGTCAGGTGCAATGATCAAGATACAGACCAGACTTGTAGGAAAGGGGGAGGAGCCAGGGAAGAGGAGGTGACTACAACTAAGTTCTGGAAGGAGGTGACTACAACTAAGTTGAGTCTAAAAAATGACCAGGTGTCCCCAGCAGAAAGGATGGTGGGGCAGAGCCCTGGAGAGCCACAGACACAGGAGAAATGGAGAGCTTGGGACTTCTGGGGACTCTCAACATCAAAGAAACTATAGAGCAAGACCTCTTGTTCTGGCAGCAGTGAGGTCCAGGACACTCCCTGGGAAGGAAATGATGAGCAAATGATAAAGAAGAGGATATCAGCCCATAATGTCAGAGGGAAGCCCCTATCAACACACCTCCAGGGACAGCTTTGAGGATCCTGAGGCCAACACCAAGTTTGCTCTCCTACTCTCAATGCTAATATTGGATTGATGATTTAAAGAAAACAAACACTCTGAAGTGCTACACCATCCCATCCCAGGGTGAATAAGCAGGCTGTGGGCATGAGGATACAGCTGCTAACTGCGTAGACTGGGAAGGCTCTGCCCCCAGCCAGCCCCAATGCTCTGGGAGCCCCAGGTACCAGGGGTGTGACCAGCATCATGCAAAGCTGAGAGGAGGTGACAACCTAGAACAGATGGCCAGTTTGAGGCCTATGCTCACTCGCGGTAAGGCCTTTCTCCATCTCCACTGCAAGAAGGATTGGGTGGTCTCAGCCTGACAGAACCCAGAGCCACCCCAGGTCCCTAGGTGGGGAGAGTGCTTCCCCTCAGTGAGAGATGCCACACACACCCTGTCATGCTGTTTGGCATGGGTGTCTGACTCACCAGCTGGCCCTATGTTGCCAAGTGCATAGCAAAGGGACACCACTTACCTGCAGCAGGGTGGGACACCCTTGGAATAAGGCCCCCCTCCCACCCCTCTCCCTTCTTTTTCCTGGACATGGAGGAATGCAGGAGGTGGAGAGTCTATTGGCTTGGACAAAGACCCCTCCTTCCAGGCCCCTCCATCTGTATGGTGTCCTTCCACCCAGGTCCAGAGGAATACCTCTTGTAAAGGCCATGTGATAAGGGAGGGAGAGCAGAAGGAGTGAGAGAGATGAGGAAGGGAGTGGGGAGCAATCAAGGCCAGCTCTTAGCCGGAACCAGTGTCTCTCCCCCAGGACCCAGATCCTCCTACCTGAATGGGGATGAGGGGTTCCTTATCATCAATGTCAATGAGCACATCTTCCCCAGGACTGAGTAAGCTCACATCATCTGTAGGAGAGACCAGTGTCCAGGCCTGAGAGGGGGCTCCCTCTGGGACATCCTCAGCCACAAGACTCAAGGAACTATGAGAAAAAACCCATCTCTCTCTCCACTCTTCTCAATCTTCCTCTTTGTCCCACCCAATTCTTCCCTCTCCCATCTCTTTCCCTCCCATCTTCCTTCATATTCCCTATCTCCTGAATATCTCTCTTCCGCCCTTCCCATTTCTCTCCTCCCTCCTCATCCCGCTGAATCCCAGCATCTCTCTCTCCCTCAACCACCTCCCACTTCAGCCCTCACCTCTCAGCCTCCACAGACACGTGTACCTGCTCCTGGTGCACCCAGCCCAGATCCAGGCTATGCCCTGAGGGAGACGAGGTCCCTACCCTTCTGGTCAGCTGAGCAGAAACCACCCCTCAGTCAGGTCCCAGTAAAAGGAGAGCTTCAGGACAACTCTCAGTGGAAGTCCTGCCTTCTCAAGCCCCCTCTGCCAGGCCCTCCCCATCAACAGCCCCTCCACCTACCTGGGCCACCCTGTGGGGATGGACTCTCTCCTGAGTAGGGGTCACACAGGAAGCTCTCCAGAGAGCGGATGGTACACTGGCCGACCACAGGCCGGCGGCCAAACTGGCGGTTATCAATGACCTTGACCACGATGGGGGGACAGTAGAGCTCCTCCCTGGGCAGCATCTGGGCAGAGGAGGAGGGAAGTTCTGAGCAGTGGCCTAAACCCATCTCTAGGAATTCTCAGAGGAGGGAGGACAAGCCCAGGGAGAGAGAATGACTATGAACCTACATGTAACCTCCAGGGGCCATGACTCCAAAGTGGTGGCTGCCTGAGCCCAAGAGCTAGCCAGGGAAGTAAAAAACACACACCTCTCCTCCTGCCTCTTGAACATTCTATGTGGAGGCTAACTTTTCCCCCACAGCTTTACCTTCCAAACACATCAGCTCAGCCCAGAGTGAAAGCAAGTCTCCTTTCCCTGAACCCTCACTGGCTGGGAGGGGAAGAGGGGAGAAGTTGGCCCAGGACTCAACATTTCTTGCAGACAGTCCCCCCCAAGTGGATACTCAAGAGTTGGCTTATAGTCCCAGATTCTTCTCCCCACCCCACCTCCCCAGCTCCAAAAGCACTTTGAACACAACTTGAAATAATTTATATGCTCTCCTTCGGTGGCGGGTTTGGCTCAGCCAAGAGGAGGCTCCTGTTGACAGCCACTGGGCCTGGAATTTCTATAGTGCTTTCATCTTGCAAACCATGTTCCTTTCCTCAGGCTTGCCTTGATCTGGCCACTAGGCCCAGGCAGCCCTGGGAGCTGGAGAGGACTGGGGGCCGGAGGGCGGTAGGGTGAACCCATCTGTAGAGACCCAGGTGGGGAGGCCAGTCAGGGAAGGTTTGGAAGATCTGAGCCCTGGCGGGCCCCTGAGGGGAACTTTGGAGGATTGAGCCCTGCCCTAAAAGAGAGAACAGCCATGATGATGGGTCCTTAGGACCTCTGCGGACTCAGAATCTGGGTAGGAGGTAGCAAGCTGGTCCCATCAGTGTTCCTCACAGGCTTCAGCTCTTCCAGTGAGGAGAGCATGAGCATTTCCTCCCACTTTCATAGACAAGTGAGGTGGGCGAGAAGCCGTGACCACACAGGTTCCCAGAGGAGTCAGAGCACACTCCCAGACTGCTTGGGGTTGCCAGGAGGTTCTAGCCACCAGAACACTGGAAGAGGACCACAGGGGGTTCAGTCTCACCACTTCCATGAAGAGGGTACAGATGTCAAAGTTGGGGTTCTTCCGGAGGTTCCTAATGACACAGGACTGTACCGTCTTGCCCCCGCACTCCACCACAAGGCTGGGGGAGGAGACACTGGCCAGCTGGTAACTCTTCATGTTCCGCAGGCCCCATGCCAGGATCTGGGAACACAAAGTGAGTAGAGCAGCTAGAAAGGCCATGGGAAGGCTGGGTCAGAAGGGGAAGGTCCAGGCTGCCCTCCAACCCCCACCCTGGAGCCAGACTCACCTCGATGGCGGTACGCTGGAGAACTGGCTTGATGTTCTGGGGAACCATGTAGATGTTGGCCTCCCTCTGGGGTGGCGGGTAGGGCAGGTCTGTGTCCTCCGACTACAGGGAACATCAGGTGGAACAGACACATGGGTGGGAGAAAGACCAAGGCATAGAGACAAGAAAGGTGGACAGGTGGGGTAGAAAGAAGGACGTGCATGAGAAAGACAGAAACAGAGAAGCAAGGACACACAAGTGGGCAAAGGGCAGGCAGAAATGAGAGAGCAAAGTCAGTTTTTCCAGGCACTATCTCCCCCAGGATCACAATTCAAGCACCACGGCCCAGGGTTTAGGTCACCCCTCCTCCCATAATGCAGGCTCTGATGCACCAATGAGCTGCGCAGGGTCACCCCATCTCCTACACACGCACGCACGTGTGCACACACATGACTGCCCTCTTCATCCTGACACGTCCACTTCGGCCCCTCTCCATCCCAGAAAGGACCATGTGCCCTCACTGGCCTGGTTCTCCTGCCTCCTGGCTCACACCCTCCCAACTTACCACACACCCTGGAGTTCCATCCCTACCCTCCATACCCACACCCAGACACCTGTCAGCCCCTAACACGTCTCCTACCCGTCTGCTGTGAGAACAGAGCACTTATACTGGGAGTCAGAGTATTTCCCAGCAGGAGAAAGGTATATAAATGCCCGTCATCTACAGGCACCAAAGGGCACTCTGGGGAGGCTTCTTCACCACCACAGACCAGAGATGAGCACAGCATATGTCAACTTTGACCTTCTAAGGGTTTGCCAAAAAGATGTGGGCAGGAATCCCAATGATCACGGAGAATTATATGGGGAAGCAGACGGGGCAAGGGAAGCAGGTACCACCATGGATTAGGCAACTACCCTGTCTCACAGTGATTGGAACACAGGCTGTGGGTATGAATCCTGGCTCCACCACTCACTGAGTTAAGTAAGTTATTTCACCTCTCTGTGGCTCATTTTTTTACATCTATGACATGGTATTAAAAGTTATCAACCTCTAAGGGTTAGTGTGAAGCTTGAAGAAGTTAAAACAACATTTAGAATAGTGCCTGATTCATGTAAACTCTCAATAGTAGGACTGCTAGCCCACATGGCACCCTTGTGACAATTAGAGAAACATGTCTCTTTCTTAAAGAACTTTATATCCATGTCAGAAAATCATCATACCTCACTAGCTTATTAGAACAAGACACTCTACTGCCACCTACTGGAAACTTGTTATAATAAATACAAACTTATGATGTCTGCCTGGAAATTACACTTCCTTGGACACAGTGCCCTTGCACAGTGAACAACCTGCACATCCACACATGGAGTTCCTGACCCTCAGGAAATGTTAACTATAATTAAAAGGGCTCTGTGGGGCACTTTGCAGAGCTTGCCTCATCTAATCTCATTTAATAAACAATGGAATTATTGGATTCATTCTCCAAGTGAATTGCTCTGGGTTCTTTCTCAGAGGACAGTGTATCCACCTACAGATGCTCTGACATGGATCCTTGGAGCAGCAGGAGAAACACACCAGCTCACTCCAGCCTCAGCACTTCACCACCAGCCCCAGTTGTCACTCCTGCCCAATGGCACAGCCTCGATGCTATGCTCCCTGGTCTGGAGTGGTAAGTAGTTCATTTCTGGAATCAGACCAGACCTTGGTTTTTGTGCCCGCTGTGCCAGCTGTTTGACCTTGGGCAAATTACCCAACCTTTGTGACTCATACCCTCATGGGAAGATCTGGGATTACAATACCCTTCGAAGTTGCTGTGAGAATTCAGGTGGAGAACAAATACAGAGAGTGTCTGGCACATAGGAAGTGCTTCATAGATAGTGGTAACCCTGGTTCCCGTATTGCTGTGTGGTGGTGCCATCCAACCTTGGTTTGTACCATTAACCTTGATCTCCCAGGGTGGCTTGAAGAGATCTGAGCCCCCGAAAGCATCTCTCAGAACACTGGCTTCATAACTGTCCCTATGTCACCAGAGCACAAAGTGAAGACATTCACCGTTTTCCTGCCGACCCACAATGCAGATGATGATGTAGGAAGCACCGACATTTTTAGGCTGGCGGGGAGACAGATGCCATCAGGAGTGGGGGCTGATGTGCAGGGCTGCCACGGGGCACAACTCCAGGGACTGCTGTGCACATCACAGTCTGCATGAATGGTGCCCCTGGAGGGTACAGGCAGGGCCTGGACAGCCACCACAATGGCCTGGCTGCTACGGGGACACCTGGCTGAGGGCCCACGCTTGGCACTCCAAGCCACCAGCTGCAGTGGCGGCACATCAAGGGTTGCCTCGTTAAGGGAAGGGTGAGGCCTGGAAGGCCTGCTCATGGCCTGTTTGTGGCCTGCTTGAGGGTGATGCCCAGTCCAATGTGGGCCCAGGCCAAAAGCCCAATATGCAAATGGACAAAAAGAAGGTATCAGGGAGGGAACCACGCCCAAGCTCCCCTGGGTGGGGAGACAGAAAGATAAGCCTTTCTCACATGGTTGCAACATTCTCCTGAAATCACCCAGGAGAGCTCATTCATATATTTCCTCCCAGACAGTCTTCTCTAGGCCCCCAACTCTCGGCAGTGTCCCTTTGATGCCTTTCTGTCCCTCACTTCCATGTTGCATCTTTCCTTCAGGCTCCCTTGAGCTCCAGTTGATGGCATTCCTCTCTATATGCTGAGGACCAGGCTCCCCATTTTCAGGAACCTATTTACGGAGGAGGCCAGGGAACCAGAACCTTGAGAAGGATAGACTCCAGTACCGTTTGGAGGAGGCCCTGGAGGAAGAAGGCAGGTGCACACAGCTGTGGAGCGGCAGGCCCGCAGAGGCAGCAGGGAGAGACAAGCAGAGACAGTGGTTAGTAGTGTGTCTGTGGAGGAGCTTCCTCCACATGAGGCCACCATTCTCATCCCAAGGCCATCTCATCTCCATCCACCTCGCTGTCCCTCGGGGTCCCAGAACATCCTTGTTCCCTGTCATTTGTTGCCACTCCCCAGGACCCCTGCCTCTGTAGGCCCCCCTTCCACCAGGCCTGCAAGCTGCCACATTGGCCCTCTGTGCCCCCTCCTCGCTGTGCATACTGGTGAGGTTATCACGGAGCTTCTACGCCTAAACACTCTCTGACTCCTTAATCCAGTCCCCCCTCCCCAGTTTTCCCCACTATCTGCTAGATCTTTTCCTTCCCCATTTAAAGATGGTCCATCAGATCCACCCTGCTCTGTGTCCTCTCCAGCAGCCTCCCTCTCCTCTCTCTCTTCCTGAAAAGGACTGCATCCATCCACTGCCTCTCACTTCCATGCAGCACTCTGCCCAGAGCATTCAGCTTGGATCCCTGCATCCTCTCCCTGGAAACTTCTATCCCCAAAGTTAATAACGACTTGCTTGTAACTCAACCCAGAGGCCATCCCTCACCTGCTCCTTTCTTCACTCCCTCAATAGCATGTGGCCAACTGATCTCGGCCTCCTTCCTGAAACCATATCTCTGGTCCCACACTGGCCCTCCACCCCTACCCTCTGCTTGTTGAGTTCCCTCCTCTGCCCAGTCGTCTCCTAGGCTTTCTGCTCCCAAACAACTCTGCTAAACTCTAGACCCATGTTCCCAACCTCTTTTGCTCAGTTCATCCTTGTGTCCCACTGGCCCCTCACACTGAACTTATCCAAAATTGGATTCCCTACCTTCCCCATCAAAACCCGCTCTTTTCAAATGTCATGTCAGAAACCCACCCACCATCCACCTCAACAACCGGACCACAGAGTCCCATACCATCCTCAGCTCTCCTCCCCTTGTCGCCATGTCTGAATGATCATCTAGCCTTGGCGATTCTGTCCCCTATATCTCTTGCATGTGCATCCATCCTGCCTGGATTCGCCAGCATCCTCCTAAGTGGTCTTGCACCTGGTTTTGCACATCTACTCCCTGCAACAAAGGTATGCTGTGCTCTGCAGCCAGGAGACACAATATAATAATGTCACTCTACTTAAGACCCATCAGAGCAGTGGTTCTCAACCTTTCTAATGCCGCGACCCTTTAATACAGTTCCTCATGTTGTGGTGACCCCCAACCATAAAATTATTTTCGTTGCTACTTCATAACTGTAATTTTGCTACTGTTATGAATCGTAATGTAAATATCTGTGTTTTCCGATGGTCTTAGGCTCTACAGCAGCGGTTCTCAACCTGTTCTCAACATTACGACTCATAACAGTAGCAAAATTAGTTATGAAGTAGCAACGAAAATAATTTTATGGTTGGGGGTCACCACAACATGAGGAACTGTATTAAAGGGTCACGGCATTAGAAAGGTTGAGAACCACTGCATCAGAGGTTCCCCACCCACTCAGGATGAAGTCCAAACTCCTTGACGTGGCCACCAAGACCCCTCATCTTCTAGCCCTTGACTTCTCCTGTCTCACCTCTCACCAGATAACTTTCCCTTCCAGGCCCCCAGAGAGATAAGCCACACCGTGAACATGCTCAGTGCCTGCCCTGGCAGGTTACAGGAGACACCATGCTGTCTTTACCTGTGAAGCTCTGGGTCCTTCTGTCTGGATGCTCTCTGCCCACTTCATCTGGCTACCTCCTACTCGGCTTTAGGTCTCCATTAAATCTTCCCTGGGGCCCTGAGCTTAACTTAAGCACCCCCATGGCTCCCATAGCAACTTGATCCTCTCCAATTGAAAGACACACCATCCTGTGCCATCCCTATGTGTTCATTTGTCTGTGTCCCCGGTTAAACCAGCTATTCTGCACACAGGGACCGCAGCTGAATCCCCTGTCCAATAAATAAAGGGTTATGAATAGATAGCTGAAGGGAGGGAAGGAGTGGGGAGAGAGCGATAAATGGGTTGGTGGATGTGTGAATAAAGAACTGGCTCCAACATACTCTCCCCTCGTCTGCTCCAGCCTGATCCTTGGGTCTTCACCAAGCCTCCCCTCCCCTGGGCCTGCTATGGATCCCGGTATTTGAATGGGTTTCCCTTACCCTCCTTCTGAGCTTAAGACATCTTTCAGGGCCCAGTTAAGCTCTCCATCCTCCAGAAAGTCTCCCCAACCACTCCAGAAAATTCTTATAAACCTACTTTCTGGCTTCTTTAAATTCTAAGCGACCTTGTGTCCGGTTTCCCAAGGTCCTAATAGGTTTCTGACATCTCACGTGAGAGTCCTGTGGCCCAGCCAGGTGGCCAGCTCTTGTGCATGAGTTTCTCAGCTGTTCTCTAGTCCAGCCAACCTGAGGCACCACCTCTCTCCAGGCAGTGATTTTCCACAGAGTGGGCTGCAGTGGCCCTATCAGAACTGGGGACACACATCAGCATTGGCAGGCAGGGGTGGGTGACTGAAAGTGCCACCAGGACATCCTGATTCACTGTCTTGTGTGTGACAGGGGACCCTGAGGGACACAGACCTTGGGGAAGCCTTAGACTATAAGCCTACTTAGATACAGCAACACTTGACCAAGCCCTTCCTTGACCACCCTCCCCACCCAACCCTGAATGCAGGGCAGACCTGAGGCTACTCTGCTAATGGGCCTCTACAGGGGGGTGGGGCTTTTGGGTCTCTCCCCATCAGAGCAGAGTCCACCTTAATGCCCCTTTAGTCTATCCATCCTGCTGGTCAGTTCAGTGCAGGTTAGCCCAGGCCCTGAACCAAGAGGGCTACTTCCTCCCCCAGTCCTAGGAGCCACCACACCAGACAGACATTCATTCCTAGGGAAGGGGGACATGTTGGCAAGCCCACCCAGCCACCTAGGTCAGTCCCACCACCAGTAGCCCATAGACTCCCACCTCACCCAACAGGGTATAATCAGGGGACTGTAGATATTCAGATCCTGGCTCCTCAGGGAGCTCCAGGCAGGGGCAGCCAGGCAGCTGGGAGGGCTCCATTGTCTGCCTGCCCCACCCAGCTCGTTAGGAACAACATGTTGCTCTAATTACACTTGGGAGGAAAAACAGTGTTTTAAATTAAGGCCTGGGGGGGGAGGGGAGGAGATGGGGGATGGGGGACCACTGGGTTTATTTTCTTGATTGCAAAATACCGAAGTTTTCCTTCTAGTGGATTTGGGGGTGCAGGAGAGTACCTTGCCATACCCTACCGCCTAGATTTGGAAGGGCTGAGGGAGTAACATCTGGTTGGATCATGAGCCTCCTGAAAACAGCCACAGAGCATGAGGTCCCTCCTACCAGGGCATCCCCTCCACGGAGCAGGACAGAAGCAGAACCAAGGGCACCAGTCCCACCACACCCCCTTCAGTGGTCAGGACCTCAGGCCCCCAGCTGGGTCTTTCTCTGCACATGCCACATCCCAGCCCCGGTTAGGAAGGAGTCAGCCAGCCCCTCTCCTGCCACGTGTGCACGCACGTGTGTGTGCGTGTGTGTGTGTGTGTGTTCATGCGAGTGTACACACTCGCACACACTCCAACGTGTATGTGCACACTCTCCAGTTCTCAGGAAATCTAAAATTGCAGTTTCTTTGAACTCATTCCCCTTGGCAGCACGGACTGCCTTTGTTCTCCAGACAAAAAGGAAAAGAAACGAGACAGAGGGCTCAGAAGAGGCGGGAGAAGGAGGGAGAGTGGGAGCCAGGGCCAAGGAGCAAACAGAGGCAGAGAGAAACTCGAAGGGAGAGCTGGAAGAGGGCAAGGCGAGCAGGGCTCAGGAAGAGGGGAAACAGCGGCGACACAGAGACAGGCTGGGGAGCCAGGAGAGATGCCTCCTCCACCCATGCTCGCTGCAACGACCTAGGTCTCCCAGGCATCACCAAAGTCTCAACCACAGTACGCCACAGTTCTCCTTCCCTGCCAAAAGCCCCGGAAAGAGACCCTCTGGATGGGCGTAAAGCCCGGGGAGAGAGAAATCTCACCCAACAAACTGGCCCCAGGTGATGACAGCCTCCAGCCCAAAGCATTGACACCTGCACTCCTGCCCCCACCTGCCAATCTGTGCGTCAGAAGCAAGCTCAGTGTCACCTCTTCCAGGAAGCCACCCCCATTGTCCTCCATCTGCTCTGGGAGCCCTCACTGCAGACAGATGACATTTCATCTCATTCACAGACACTGTCTCCCACACAGCATTGGGCTGAGCGGGCCCAAAGGCACTCGCCACCAGAGAGGCCATCCTTAAACCATCCTAGAGTCACCCAAGCCTCCTAGCTGGTCTCCCCTCCTGCCCCTTGTTTCCCAACCTACACCCCCTCCAGCCAGACAACTTGCTAACCACCCATCTGGCCACTCTGCTCTAAGAATCTAAGCTCCTGGCCTGGCTTATCACGGCCCCCCGGGCTGCCTGGAGCGATCCTCACAGGGATCAGGCTGAGACCTAGATGGGACTGAACGAGGGATACAAGGCAAGAGCTGAGCTCATGCAAAGACAGAATAACCCTGCACAGTTGTAAAGCTTCCTGCAGAACCAGCGCAGCAGCAGGACCCCTGCCTCCACCTAGTACTAAAGGATTCTTAAAACCAAAGAGGACTCAGGACTTGGCATGAGGCTTAGCCTTCAAAGAGCAGGGGAAGTGGATGAGCTACGGGCCCTGGGGATAAGGGGGTCATAAGGTCATCTTCTGGGGTGGTTCCCTGGGTGAGTTGTTACTCCATTTATCCTCAGGGGCCTCAGATCCTCTGAACCTGATGGCTAGCCCAGCCCTGTGCCCCCTGCCCCCCACTCCACAGGACTTGCTCTTGCCTGGCCCTGGTGACCCACACCCCGCCTCGCTCTGGGGCCGGCCCGGCAGCAGGACACTTGGCCCTCTTTGGGGTCTGGCCCCAAAGCTGCAAATTTATATTTGCTTCCTGACAAGGAGACCACAGCCTGATCCTTGCTCTCGGAATCTGAGCCTTCGCTGTTATATATTACAAATCCAGTTAGTTATTAAGGATTTTAACTTTTTTTAATAACTCATCCCTGGGCTGGGTCTTCTTTGGAGCAGGCTGTGGGTTTTGGCCACAGAATGCTCTCAATTGAGAGAGGGCTCCGTGCTGCTTCCCTGGACAGGACTCTGCTCCCCTTTCCAAATCGGCAGTCTTTCCAACAGCAGCCAAAAGCAGGAGGCTGCCTGTCAGGCGCAATTACGGCCAGCTCATTTGGCGGACCCCACCTCGGTCTGGGAGCAAAAGGAAGTGAGGTAAGGGGCGCAGGGCCTGCAGATCCCACATCCTGACCCTGCACTTCAAGTCCAAATTGCACTGCAAATGTCAAATGGTGTTCGCTCCTTGCCTGGGGATTCCCTGACGGCAGGAAGTAGCTGCCTTCTGCCCAACCCCCATCTGACCAGGGCTCTCCTTCTTGTCTCTCTGCCCAGGACTCTGCCCTACTCATTCATGAGGACCCGCTCCCAGATGTGCAGGAAGCCATAGGGAATGCGCTCCTCATCCCCATGGCAAAGGACAAACCCCAAACTTCTTCTAAAACTAGGAGTCCCCAACCCACCTAGCCCCTAAGCCATCCAGGCCCTGAACCATTCAGGCCCTAAACTGGTGCTGGTCTCCTTGGGCCAAAGGCAGATTTCCCACCTTCTTCCTGCAATAATGCCTGGCTGATGCCCCCTCCACCAGAAAGGCTTCCTTGCCTACTCTGGCCTCTTATGAACGTTTTCTTCTTGAAAACATGCCACCTGGTCCTCGGCCAGATGAGACTATGTACTGACAACCATGAGATCTAGATGAATCTGACCTTCAACAGAACAGCAAGTCCTCTGAGGCCAGGATCATTCCAGGACTCACCCCAGGCAGCCCTGGATCCACAGAGTGAGGGGAATGAAACCAGGTAGGTCTCTGTGTGTCCACTGGGGAACCAGGAACCCTGAAGGCTCCAGGGCACGGGTCCAGAAGATGGCCTTGACCTCCCCTCTGTCTCTGCCCACCCCTCCACCCCCAGCAACCACCACAGCCATGAGGGTCCACCTCACCTCTTCCAGGATCCGTGATGTATCCTGTACCTGGACCACATCATGGGGCATTCCGCATCCAGGAGATGGTGAAAAGAGGAGAGAAGGGGGGATAAAAGTTCGCCATCAGTGACAAATCGCACTAGGCTGGACAGAGATCAGCACACCAGACATCGCCTATGAGGAGCCAACAGAGACCACCTCCCATCCTGGGCAAGTGCCATGTGCTTCTAGCCACGCCCTCCATGTGGTCCCTGAGAAAGAAGGTGTGATGGACGTTGATGCCAAGGAACTGGTAGGAGAGGAGGCCAAAACATAAGCCTAGAGCCCAGGCATGTCCGGAAGTGACAGACAGGAGAAAGGAAAATGGCAAACAGGTGGTGGGAAGGGCCCAGGCCTGTGCGGCAGCCCAGGAAGCAGACAGGCCTCAGGTCCTGGAGCTGCCGCTCCTATCTGAGCATGTGAACTTGGGGAGCCAAGAAGAAACAACGGGTCCCCCAGGGTCTGGCAGACTGAGATCGGGAGCTTGGACTTGACAGGAGAGGGATGGGGAGCGAGAGAAGGGGGGAGGCGGGAAAAGCAAAGGGTGGAGGGGGCAAGAGGGCCTGCATAGTAAGAGCTGTCTACAAATTGTGTGGGCTGCCTCTAAGGGGGAGGCTCCAAACAGAGCCCCGCTGACCACTTCCCAAAGCTGCAGCTGAGCCTGGCCGAGAGTAGTATTTTGAGAAGCCAATTAGCCTGGGCACCACAGCGAAAGGTCTGCATTTTCGACCATGACGCCCAGAAAGGAGGAGAGCGGGGACAAGGGAGCCTAGTCTCCTTCTCCGGTGGAGGAAAGAAACCGGTCACGGTGGGCACAGTGAGCTGGGAACCACGGTCTAAACCAGAGCTTCTGAAACAGAGTATGCGCCAGAACCCTCCGCGGGCTTGTGAACAGGCTGCGCACGGCCCCTGCACGTTTGCTTCAGTGGGTTTGCAGTGGGACCCAAGAAGTATTTCCCACAGCAGCCCCATGATGCCGCGCAGGGAACCGCTGGGCTAGTCGATGGCTCTCAGCCCTGGCTGCACATTAAAACCCGCCGGGTGGCTTTGAAAACCACCAATGCCTGGGCCACACCGGAAAGATCCTGCTTCCTTTGGTCTGGGGTAGGGCCTGAGCACCGGGGATTTTTACCTGCAACCAGGCTAAGAGGCACTGGGCTAGATGATCGTGAGGTCCCCTTCAGTGTGAGAGTGTGATCTTCTCAGGGAAGATGGGCAGGAAAGGCCTGAGCTGGGCTAGGATCCCCGCCTCCGTCCACCCCACCCCTGTGGCCCCACTGGGTCCTCCTCTACCTGCTGCCCTTGCTAGCAAAGAACAGAGCTACAAACACAGGGAGGCCAGCAGGGAGTTTGAAGAAGAAAAGTTGAGAGCAAGACTTACCTCAAAGCCAGGAACGTGGTGGATGGCCGGCTAGAGGAAAGGAAAGAGCTCACTCAGGTGCTTGTCACTCAGGGCCCCCTCACCTTCCCTTCTGCCCTGGCCAGGCAAACCCATCGCCAACCACAAAATAACACTCATGGCATATGCCAGTGATCAGACAGTCCAGGGGTCTACACGCTCTCTTCCTCGGAGGCCTGGGGCCCCTCAGAGCTGCCTGGGAGTTGGAGGCAGGGTGCACGGGAACCAGGCTGGCATAGGCTGTGTCCCTCTCCAACACTTCACCTGGAGCAGCCCCACTTCTATCTGGCTAATACATTGGGGTTCACATCACACTAAGAGCAAGTTTGATGATTTAGTTCTAATGCAAACCCCCAATTTTACAGCAGGGAAGGGGCTGGCCCAGGATCACAGCTGTGTTGTGGCACAGCAGTGTGGAACAGGGGGCTTGCCCTTCCCTGTCCTTGGAGTCCCTCCCGCCCCTTACCACCACCACAATTAAGCCTCTGTGCCCCAACCAGAAACAACCTCAGGATATGACCCCGGGGAAATACATCCAATGGCCAGAGGACTCAGAGATTCCAGCATTGGACCCCAAAGTTAGAGCGTGTCCTGATTTGGGGTTCAGAAAAGATGGCTGAGACCAGTCTCAGCGGGAGGCCTGACTTCCCTGCAGTGCTCCCCACTGTCAGGCCCCGGTGGAGGGAGAAGATGGCTCGGCAGCCCCCGGCCTTCCACAGGCTGACCCTGCCTGTGTCCCCCACACTCCCCCACCAGGTACTCCCCGCCTCCTGGATCTGGACGTGGCCCAGCCTCACCTTCTCTCTCTGGATGAGCTCAAAAGAGGCCAGCAGCTCACCTGCCGGCTGGCTTCCCCGAGTCAGGGGGAACCAGGCCAGCCGGGGCATCCGGTCCAGACTCGGCTGACAGATGCAGCGTCCCATAAACTCATCGGCACCCTGGACAGGGAGTGGAGAAAAAGGAGTCAGCATCCCCAGCTCAGTGCTCTGGTGGCCTCAGAGGGATCGTCAGACCCACATCTGGCCTCCTGAACCCTAAAGGGCAGTCCCTGGTGCTGAATGGTCAGTTCTGCCCCCTTAAAAGGATTCAAGAGCAACATGCAGTGGCCCTGGTCACTGCTGCTAGATTTGAATTCCCGTCATGGTGGGGAAGAGCCTCTGCATGTCCAACTAGCAGTGCCTTGTTTTAACTTAATCAAGCTCTGAGTCAATTAGAGACCAGAGTGGCGGGATCCTAGCATTTCTCTGACGCCCTCACAGACTAGGCATTTGATAGTTCCAAGGACTTTTGTTTCTCCTGTTCATTTCACCTTTAAATTCTACCACCTTCCAGATAGAGAAACAGATCACACTCATCGAATTCTATGAGTCTTGCTGAAATGATGTTTCGTCCTTTGCTCGGGCACTTTCCATGGCTCCCCACTGCCTAGAGGAGAGGGTCCAAACTCTTCCCCTGGAATGAGAGGCCCCCTACTGGAGCCTGCTCACCTCTCCTGCCCTGTCTTTACCTCCTGGCACACCCTCTACTGCAGCCTGCTGGCCCTGGCTGCTCTCTCATCACTGGCCTTTGCATGGGCCGGTTCCAGCCATACTGCCCTGTACCTTTACTAGCCATGACCTACAGCCCTGCCCAAGCTCAGCCTCCGACATGGCCCTCTGTGACCTCGCTGGCCTGTGGTCAGCTTTCCCAAGGGCAGGGGCTGGGCACAGAACGTGGGTCTCAGCCAGCTGGTGCTGCAGCCCTCACAAGCCCTGGCGATTTGCTCAAGGCCCTCCTCTGGAGAAACCCAGAACAGGACTGGGAGGTCTCCCCACCTGCAGTCACCTCCCTGCTGGGGACATCCCAGAGAGCCATTCTGGGATAGCCACCAGCTGCTGCATAAATGCCCAGATCATCAACTGACAGTTCAGCAGCAACCACTCAGAGTGGACACCAGCCCCAGCCCTGGGAGAGCTCCTGAAGGCCCCTCTGGGCAGGTATAGTCCTACCGATGGGTCACGGAGAGGCTGGGGTACGGGAGTCCGTGCAGAGCTCGGGCAGCCAGAACAGCAGGAGCTCGGGGTATTTGCCACAGTACGGACTTGCTTGACTATATTAACAATGAGCACAGCCTCTGCTCTCCCCCCAGGTCCCTGGAGCCCACCCACCCAGAAGCTGTCATGGCTGCACCTGCTCCTTCAGCCCAGGACCTTCCTGGTCCTCCTATCTCCCCCTCCTGCCACAAAGGCGCCAGGCCCTGTGCTCTTCTCCAAACAACCCCAAATAGACTCCAGTTGCTCATCCCCCCACCCCACTCCCAAAGAGCCAGCTTTTCCTTCCAAAGGAAGAGCTCAAAGGCTGACTCCCCAGCCCAGGTCTGCACTGCCCACTGCCAGCTGGCCCCCACCACCTGCAGGCACCCTAAACAGCTTCACCTTCCCCACCCCCATCTCCACACCCTCCCAGGGCACCTGACATGCGGTCATGGCAACTCTTTCTGGAAACATTTTCAAAACCCTGCCTCTTCCCTTTTCATCACACCGCTGTCCCCAACCTAGGAGGTGACCTCTCTGCCACATGCCCCATCCGCTGACACAGTAGTCTCTCTCTGCTCTTTTTAAAATGTTACTGTGACATGTCACTCCCCTGCTCCCCTGGCCTCATTCTCTGTTCTCCTCCTTCCCCGCCTGCCCTCCTCTCTCCTCGGTCTCCCACTCGCCCCAAGGCTGCCTCCTCCCAACACCCACACCAGATCCCACATTTCCTCCAGGGCTGCATCTTCCCCACAGGCTTCTGCACATCCAGCCCACAGTGCACTCTCCCTCCTGGGAACCTTCTACAGCCGTGCTGTCCAAGACTAGAGCCGCTAGCCACCTGCGGCTATTCACATTTAAAGCTTAATTAATTCCAACTAAATGAAATTCAGAAGTCAGTTTCTCAGTTGCATTAGCCACATTTCAACTGCTCAATAGCCACATGTAGCTAGTGGCTCCCAGAGCATTTCCATCAGCAAAGGACACTCTGTGGACAGCTCTGTTAGAGGGCCTGGCTATGCCTCAGAGCCACATGGCACTCAGAGACCCACTGTCTCCCTGGAGGATTCTCTGTCTGTGGGTGTGTCTTGGCTCCCACCTAGACTGGGAACCCAAAGTGAAGGGCTACCCAGCCCAGCACACAAGTGCTTAATAAATGTCTGGAGTCAACACAGCACTCTGATGAGGAGAAGGGACTGCCCTGGGACCATATAAGCAAGTTAGAGGCAGAGAAAACCCCCGCTTGTGAGCCACAGCCAGCACCTTCCTTTCCAGACTTGTCCCCTCTCTCTGCGTGGACACAGCACAGGCGCTAGCAATCCAGTTTTCATTCCTCTAAAATAGTTCTGACCACTCTGCAGTCTGTTGGGCCAGGGGAGAGGCCATCAGTCCCAGCCTCAGGGTGCACACCCATCTGGTTGGGGAGCTATTCCTCACGGCAGCGTCCCTGCCTGGGCCCCTGGAGGAAGTGGGTGGTGAGGGGACACAAAGGAAGGCAGGAGGCTCACATAGGTGTCGTGGTCATACAGCTCCACCACGATGCTGGGCGGCTGCTCGGCGATGGTAGCCGGCTCGCCAAAGATCTCGATCTCATAGAAGATGAGCGTCTGGTCCCAGGTGGGGTTCAGGGTGTTCTTCGCCACCACCGTCTTCTGGCTCTGGTGCAGGAAGGAGACGATTGCGTAGGGATCTGTGGGAGGGGGAAGGGACGGGAGATAGGACACAGCAGAGACCGTGAGAATTGGCTGCTCAGGAGTCACTCGGGCCACAAAGCTGGAGCAGAGCTGTGCCTGGCCCTCTGGTGCTACAGCGTCAAGTGGGCACCCATTTCCCGGGCTCTCCCTGACCTCCAGGAGCAGACGGGTGGGCCACCACGGGGAAATGGAGCCTGGATCCAGGCCAGAGGGCACAGAAACCCAGAGACCTTCCCCTTCTGGGCTCCTTCTTGGGCTGATCCCCAGGGGGCAAGGTCCAGTTAGAAGAAGTGAGTCCCTGGATGGCTCATTCATTTGTTCATTCACTCATCCAACAAGCATTTATTGAGTGCCTTCTGGATGCCGGGCTAGAGGCTAGAAAATGCAATTGAATCAAAACCATAATTCATACAAACAAACATAAAATTACCATTTTGATCAGTGCTTTGAAGACTAGAGATAAGGTGCAGTAGAGTGTATGAGGAAGAGACCTGGCTTCTTTGAGGAAGGGAGAGTAGAACAGAGATGTTGGTGCCATCAGCATGGCGTGCCTAGGGCTGCATTTCAGCAAGCTCACTCTGGCTGCCACACGGAGGGGGTAGAAGTGAGTGCAGGGGGACCAGGTATGAGGCTCCTGGAAGAGGCCGGCAGAGATGGTGGTGGCTTAGATGGGCAGGAAGGCACCAGAGAGAAGCACATGAATTCAGGAGCTGTGAGGGGAACCCTAAGGCCCCTGAAGCTTCCTGCTGTCCCCAAACTCCTCTCCAGCATGCCAGCCCCAGTCTTGCTGGCCTAGGACCCAGTCACTAGTCACTCCCTCTGCCTAGTCCCACAGGGAAGGTTGGAGTCACTAGAAAATATTCTAGCGTAGTGATTCCAAATGTGAACATAAGCGGAACCACCTGGAAGGCTGACACAGGCCGCTGGGTACCACCCCAGAGACTCATGCATCAGGTCTGGGCTGGGGGCTGAGACTCTATTTCTAACAAGTTCCCAGGTGGTACTGATCTGCCCTCCAGGGCCACACTTTGGAAACCAATGCAAGAGAAGGACCTATGAGACTGAGTGCGTGTAATTTACGAGAGGAGCAGAGGGCCTGGAGAAGGGGCACCCCAACTTCTCCCACTAGGGCATCAGCCTGGGAGAGGGGTCCAGTTTGCTGCCATTTTATAAGACCCAAAACATCAAATGCTGAGGGCACATGACAGGAAAGTCTAGAGTTGCAGGAGGCTGGCAGCTGGGTGCTAGATGTATGGAAGGTGGAGCCTAAATGTTCTAACATATTCCCTATCCCCTTCGCACCTGCTCCATCCTGCAATACCTCGCATCCTCTGAGCCTCACAGTCCAACCCAATGCCATCCCTAACCCCACATGTGGCCTCAAAAGGGCTTCAGAAGTAATGGGCTCTGCCCTGCTGGCCTCAGAAGGGATGTCCAACTGCAATCCTGGGGCTGGGATGGGGAGACAGAATTTCCCCACAAACGGGAGGTGAGCAGGACAAGCTCCTTGGTTTTAAGGAGACCAAATGGCACACCATGGCCACTGCACAGGAGGTGGCAGAGAGTGACGACAGAAGAGGTGGGGAGGCTGAGGACTCCCATTATGGGATGGAGGGAGCAGGGTCTAAGATTCTAGCTGTCACCCAAGGGGCCAGTTTTAAGGGAGAAGAGGGTCTAAGTTAGGAGGCAGAAGCTGTGGGATGAACAATGACAGGTTTGGCTAACAGGGGGCAGCCACCAGCCTGGATGAGCTCCTTAGCCTCAGGCACAAAAGCACAATGGGGTAAATCATGGAGGACTTCCTGCAGGAAACTGGTTTGGAACCTGATTCTGGGGGTAGAAGAGGGCAGTAGGAGGCTCTTGGCCGGGGAGAAATGCTACCATATCTCACTACCTCTATGTGATGGGAGCCTCCCTGGCATGGGGCTCCCCCTTCCATGCACCAGCCTGGCAGGGCTGGCCCAAGCCCTTCCCTTCCTGCCCCTGGCAGGGCCCAGCGGCGTCTGTGCATTTAATGAAACCGTCTGGCTGTGATACCATCAGCTCCAAGCTCGGCAGAGAACCTCTCCCTGGTTCCAGTAAGGGAAAGAGGGAGCGTTCCGATAAATAAAACCATATTAGAGAGCCGGCGAAAAAGCCCCTTTTGTTCCCACCCCCTGTGCTTCCCAACGCTTTATTTTTATAAGCGTGCGAGCCCCAGACCGACCGCGTTTACACAAAGATCACAATTGCACATTGTAGCGGCTGTGCACACTGTATTGGTGTTGGCAGCACCCCCCACGCTGGCCCCTGAGCAGGCCGGCTCCTTCCAGCAGGCCCATCAGCACAGCAATGAGCTCAGCGCGGGGGGACGGGAGGGGGTGGCTTTCAAACAAAAATCACCCAGACCCACACACGCGCCCCGCCCGCCCATGGGAGGAAAAAACACACAACAAAGGCATTGTAAAGAGCAGGCCTGGAGGCCTGGGGCCTCAGACACTGGGCTACTGTGTGCTGGGGCCTGGCCTCTCCCCCCCACAGGGGCCAGCCCCTACAAAAAAAAGAAGCAAGTGGGGGTGGGTGTTGCTGAAGCAAGGTGGTCAGATGAAGGCAAGCCAGACAGATGCACAGACACATCCCTCTTCCAGGAAAGCCAAGAGCAGGGAGGAGCAGATCCCAAGGAGAGGCGAAGGAAGGGTGAGGACCATCTCTTCCCTGTCCACCCAGCCCTGCACTCTCCACAGGGCCACCACTCCCACAGGAGAGGCCAGCGCGAGCCCTCAGGCCTTACCGGCCAGGCCAGGCAGAGTGCCACCAGAGCTGAGGCGAAATGCAGCTGGACTGGAGCTCCCTGAGGACCACAGCTGCCCTGGGAAGCTCCGACCATGATCACAGAAGGTCCTGCCGGACTCCATCCCCAGGAGAGGCCCCAGGCAGGTGATGCTTCTCTGGACCTAGAGTCGCGCCCCAGCTCTGCCACTCAGACCCTCCTGGAGTTCCAGGGAAGACACTTTTGCATTCCCCATACACTAAGCTTTCCTCATGGGCCTTCCACCAACCAGCTCAGAACACCCGAATAGGGGCCGGGGCAGGTAGCATCACCCCACTTGCCAGAGATGGAGCTTTGCCCCAGGAAGACTAAGTCACTAGCCCGTGCTGACACATGGCCCGGACTGGACACCATGACTCCTAGTCCAGTGCTCCGGCTGCCATGTTTACAGGGTAAGGGTCCTTAAGAGAGCAGACTTCATCATAGTAAGGCACTGCAAATGAAAACTGTAAGACAGCAATATTTTTGCTGTAAAATTAAGAAAAATTGTGTAGATTTATAAAACCCAGTGTTGGCACATGTTTGATGAACTAGGTGTACTCTCCTTCATTGCTGGATGCAATTCAGCAACTCTTCAGGAAAGCAATTGGGCAGCATGCCCAGGAAAACATAACACTGTTTATACCCCGTTTCCCATATTCCTGGGCATCATCCAAATTAACCAAAAACCTATATGTACAAAGATGTTCACTCTAGCACTATTTGTCATTCATCATTCACTCAGTATACAATGATTGACTAACCACATGTGGGAGGTAAGCACGGTGCTAGGGATATGAAGATGAATGAGACACGATCCAGCCTCTTAAGATCATGACTACCGGTTAGAAGTGGTAACTAAACAACAGTTACAATACAAGGAGATGTGCAACTTAATAGTGGGATGTATAAGGTGCTAAGGGTGGGGGGTACTCGGTGTGGCCTGGTGACACTAAGTCTGTCTTCCCAAAGGTGGTCCCCTACCCTGCATCTCAAAAATGTGGAAGTTCCCAAGGCAGACCAAGAAAAAGAGGGTGTGGAGGCACCCAGCACAGGTGACCAAAGGCTTCAAAGAACCCAGACGCTTGGGAAACAGCAAGAAGTTGATCTGGTTAAGGGGAGGAAGAGAGGGCGCAGGGCAAGGGGACAGAGGAGGGAGGAGGAGGCGGCAGGTCACGCACGGTCCTGGATTCACGCTGAGCAGTTTGGACTGAATCCTATGTAGATAGATCAGTGTTTCCCAAAATGTGTTCTTCGAAATGTGAGTTCTCTGGGGAGCTAATGAGTGCTGAAACAATCACACAGGCCCCTTCCGCGGCCGCCGCCTCGGAGCCCCTCAAGGCCACGGCGCGCTGTAAATCTCTGTGTGCAGGTTTCCCAGCCTCTCCTGCTCAGGAACCCTTTGTAAGTGGAGCATTTCACAAGCCTCTGATGCACTTTGGAAAACAGCTCCTTGAGCTCAACTAGAAAATTCCCCCGAGCAGAGCCAGCCTTCCCTGAAAGCTGTGCTTCAAAAGAGGGGGTGGACCCTGACTGGAGTCCAGACATGAGGAGCCCAAACATAAGAATGTCCCAGCCCCACCCAGGACGGAGTCTGGATCTGGGGGGACGAAAGCCCTGGTCCCCACAGAATGGGCTGCCTCAGTGGTGGGGCAGCCACAGTTCATCAACCCTCACTGAAGACGGGCCTAGCAGCACCATCCTCAGGACCACCCCACCGGTGCGGCTCTGACTCCCCCAGAACCACAAGGGCAACAAAGAGGACACAGGAGCTTTGTTCCTTGACAGATACGCCACCCCGGCATCTGGGCTGCTCACCATCTCTCATTCTCATTCTCATGGTTAGCCAGGCCAGGCCCCCTGAGCCCCCTCACCGGCGGGGCTCTCAAAGACGGTCGCTGGGTCCCTCGTGCTAAGGGCCATTCTCTGAACTGTGGTGACCTCAAAACAGAGCCTATCTTGGTGGCAGTTCTGTTAAGCAGAGCTTATGGTTCCCTCAAACCACAGTAATGTTGTTACTCAACTGGGGGAGAGCAAAGCAGAATTCCCTAGGGGACAATTGGGAAAAGCAGACAGCTGCCCCCTCCCCACCCCCCAATTCCCAGGGAAGGGATGCTGCCCGGTAGGTCTGGTGTTGAGGACACTTGAGCCCTAAGTCCACTCCATCTTTTCCATTCAAAGTAAACCCAGTGCCTTCTCCAGATGGTCACCCAGGAGTGGCAGCCCCAGCCCAATATCCAAGAGGTCATCTGAATTAAACATCACTTTACATTTCTTATGTCCAATCGCCACACGGGCCACACACCCATAACCACATGCCACACGTGCCCCTCCCATGGTCCAGAGAATTGTGCTGGACGTCCACTCAGCCCCACCCAAGGCGAAGCCCTCGGGCAGCCTGGGCAGCAGCATCTCCACGAGCCTCCCTTTCCTGACTGAGTTTACTATTATTCGACAAATGTTTCCTGGGAAATTCCTGTGTGTTCCCCAAACCCTCGGCCAGGGAGAAGAAAGCAGACACAGCCGGGTCTCCAGGCAGTTCCAAGGCCCATAGACTGGGGACAGGCAGGGAGCACAGCTCGGGGCCACTGGAGCCCACCCCGCGGGGCAAGGCCCAGGCCACCACCGGTCAGAGTTGCAGAGGGTTCCAGACCCCCGGCAGCCAGGCCAGACCGTAAGACTTGAGACAGACTCTGCACTGGACCCTCCCCGGCCCCAGACACTCCGGATTCACACAGGAGTTTCCTCTGAGAAATGCCAGCCGGTGGCCATACACAGCCTCCGGCCGCCAGCCACCCCAGGGTCAGTTCCAGGGGAGAAATTGCTTTGGTTTAGGGGTTGGGAGTGAAAATAAACACTCTGGGTTTTATAGGTTCACCCGTGTTGGCTGCTGTTTTCCTTTCCAGCAGCTGCTCAATCAGGCCTTTCATTCAGAAGCCAGTGGCCTCTGAGGAAGCCCTGGGCAGTGCCCTCAACGCTCAAGGGATGTTTACTTGGGGGAGGGGGTGGGGCTAGGATGGAAAGTGTGACGTCTCTGCAGGCCCGTCCCAGGCTGACGTGGCCTGCCTGCCTGCCATCTAGAGGTGCACACTGACTCCTAGCGCGGGCTCCATGGAGGAATTCCCTCCCTGCAGGGTCCCCGCCAGCCCAGCCCACAAAGGACCAGGGCCTCCTCGCTGAGCCCCACCTCACCGGCCGCCTCACACAAACCTGCCACCTGCACCCCCACCTCTCCTATCCTCCCCAAACGAAGAGGAAACAAGGTTGTGAGTTAGTCCACTTCTTTTTTCCCAGGGCACGTTCTAAGTGTCGGAAAGCCTCCTGGCACAGTTTCCCTGGGAGCTGCAGCTGCCCGCCCTTGGCCTGCAATCCCTGCCCGCTGGCTTTGCAAATGCTTTGCAGAGGGCACTCTCGGGACCTGGGACCCAGGACCCAAACCACAGAGGAGAAATTGCTCTATCCGCCCTGAGCCTGGCTGCCCGAGGCTGGAGAACAAGTCCCTGAGAGGAGGGGATGCGGGGGCACAGCTGCTGGAAGGAGGAACCAGAGAGGTCCCATGTGGGGCAGGGGCAGGGGCGGGGCTGGGAAGGAGGACAGGCACGTGGCTCTAAGCTGCAGGGCCATTCTGTGAACAAATCATTCTCAAAGCAGAGCTCGGCGCTACTCAAGCATTTGGAGGGTGATAGGTAACTCAAACAATTAGTTAAGCCATCTGAGTCTCTGTTTCTTTATCTATAAAACAGAGTGCTAAACAATTACTTCACAAGAGAGTTCTAAGGGTTACATGAAATCATGTCAGTGAAGCGCCTGGGCTCATAGTGAGCACTTCATTCAGTGTCCGTTCTTCAGACAGGAAGTGCTGCAGGCTCAAGGGTAAGACAAGGCCTATCCCTGGAGGAGCTCACAGCCATTGTGGGAAGCATGTGACCAAGACAGACGGCAGTTCACCTATGCAGTGGGTCAGAGCTCTGAGAGCGGTGCTGGATGGTCAGAAAGGAACAGCCATTTCGGCTTGGGGAAGAGTCAGAGGGCATCTGGGCTGGGTCGTGAAGGATGAATAGGAGTTTGCTGGGTTAACAATAGAGAGGGAATGCATTCTAGGTAGAGAGAACACTGAGTACAAAGGCTAGAAAGATGGCAAAAGTTGGTGGGGCCAGAGCCAGTGGATAGAGGGCAGACCGGGAAAACAAACTGGCAAGGTTCATACGGTCAGATCACAAAAGAGTTGTCTGCCAGGCTGGAGAGCAGAGGATGTATCTGTTAGTGTCTACATTTGAAATCAAGGGAGTGACATGACCAGATCGCCTTTTGGGGCAGTGCAGAAGGAAGCAGGGAGGTCAGGAGATGACCAGGGTGTCCAGATACGAAGGGGCAAGGTCAGTTCCCAGGGACATCTTCGAGGAAGTTTCAGGAGCCAGAATCAACCCGACAGGGTGACGGACTGTTTCCATGCTGATGAGACACCAGGACCCAGGTGGGAAATGCACAGAAAGCCTGGGATGGGGGCGGGGCGGGGGCTGGAATGTCACAGGAAGTTCAGTTTGGACAGGATGAACTGAGGTGCCTCTGAGGCATCCGGGGGGAGAGACCAAGATGTGGCCAGACATGAGGGGCTTCTAGGAACTGAAGACCTAGAAGCTTCCCTGACATGAGGGGTCACTGAAGCTGGGAGGAGGGGCCCCAGTGCCCAGAGAAGAGGACACAGATACACTCTTGGGAACGCCAGGCTCAGAAGGCAGAGAAGCACCTGGGTAGGAGCAGGTAGAGCAGGAGGAGGCTACAGAAGACCCCAGAGAGAGGGCATCCTGGGGGTCCAGGCCAGAGGAGCTTTTAGGAGGGGATGGTCAGTAAAGCCAAACCCTACAGAGGGGTCAAGCCAGCCACCTGACAACTAGGAAGCCACAGTGACCTGGCAACAACAGCCACCTCCACAAACCCAGCAAGCACCACTCCCACCTCCAGGGGAAGCCCTGGGCCTGTGCCCCATGGTCCGAAGGCCCCGTGGTCCGAAGGCCCCGTGATTGGGTTCCCAGCTCTCAACTCTGGTCCCTGGCTCTCCTCCCTTCCCCCACCTACCAGAGAAAGAGTCCTTGTCCATTGCAGGCAGGTCCCGGGCCTGGTACATGTAGCAGCGCAGATGGTAGCGGTTCCCGTCTGCACCAGGGAAGAAACAGAGGTGCCAAGTGAGGGGCTGGAGGTGGCTGAGAGCCGGGGCTAGAGGAAAAGGTGGAGTCTGTCCCTGGGAAGGGCAGGCACAGGGGCTGAACGATAGAAATGGCACATGTCACACTCTGTAGAAGTGAGCCACTCACAGTGTCAGAACAGAACACAGCTCAGAAGTAAACACCTGAGTGCTGTATCATTGGGCCTGGCGAGAGTTGGAGAGAGGGGACAGAGGAGGAAGAGAAGCGGTGGGGGGGGGGGGCGCTAAATGGATGACAGGAGAAGCCAGAATGCACCAGATCTTGAATGCCCGATTTGAAGCTTAGAGGTGACACACCATACATAGACGGGCATGTGCGTGTGCAGGCACACACACACACTCACACACACACACACACACACACACCAGAAGACACTGACTTACCAAAAGAACACAGACTCCGTTCTCCACGGCCCCACATACACACCTGAACATATAGCCCCATTCAAATAGAAACAAAAGATCACACACCCAACCATATCACCCCATAGACACCTCAAAGCATCACTTACAGTCGAAGATGCAGGAAATCGTGGGTCTGTTCACGCCAAAGCTCAAGGTGGAGACGGACATGGAATCCTCACTCCTGTCATCCACCACACCACCCTGGAGACACAGAGCTGGTCAGGACAGATTCTGACCCCATGCCTGAGGATGACAGTGAGGCTGACCCAGAGAGCCCAGTCCCCAGGTCAGGAGACCTCTAGACAATGCTCCTCAGCTGCTGAGAGCTGGCCCATCAGCCTCCAACTTCACCCTAGGGTAGCTCATCCTCTCCTATAGCCCACAGACTCCAATGTCAAGTCCACGGGGAAATTTTTCTCCCTCTCTAGTGGAGACCAGACAAGTCAGAATAGAAGTTTGAGTTGCTCCAGTCTACGGGGTTGGAGTTTGATAGAATGTGGGACTTTAAGAGGATCTGCGGGGGAAATCCAGTGGTGATCTGCCCACCAGGATGAGTTAAGAAGAGGCAAAGTCTGGAGGCCCAGTCTAGCATCTCTGTCCACCCCTGAGCATGGGTTCATGAGCTCAGGCTGAGGCCAGAGAGGCATTGCAGGTCTACACTGAGGCTCAGAAACCAGTCCGTGCTTAAAGCTATATGGTCATTCCCCTTCCCCATTGTCCTCATTAGCACTGGGGTCTAACCACCGGGCAATCAACCACCTCCCCTGGACCCCATGTCTACCTCCTGATTCAGGGATGCCCCATTGACACCTCTGCCACACTGCCACCACTCATGGGGGTTCTGTGTGGCTTGGGAGGCTTGGTGACCCAATAGGGACCAAGGCCCATACAAGAATAAGAAATGCTCTACTCACACCCAGCCCAGCCTCCCAGCCTGGGCTTTCTATGACATCAGGCCCACCAGCCTTCCTCAGCCAGGAGCTCAGCAGTGGGGCTGGGGAGAGCTGGACAGCACTCCCATGCTGTCCACTCCTGCTGCTGTCATGCAGATTTCTCTAAGTCCCTCTCCCCTCTCCCACACCTGCTCCTTGCCCAGTCCCTCTTCCTAGCATACAAGCACACATACCCTTGAAAGGAAACCCTGGCCTCCCAGTGGATGGCCTGTTCATCCCCCCCACCGACCCAGGCCCACCCAAAATGGCCACTTCCCAGAGCCGTTCTCCTGGGCAGCCGGGATCCCCACCTGCAAACATTTCTCAAGAATCTTAGCCTCTCCTAGGGAGCCCTGGAGCTACCCAGTCCCCAATGCCTCCAAATACAAAGCACAGGGCCACTTCTGTGCCTCCCCTCTCCAAACCATGCCCACCCTCAGGCCCCAGCCCAGACCCCTGTCCAAGAAGCCTCTCTGGACGCTGGTCATCCCACTTCCGATCTGCCCACACGCAGAGCCAGCACAGCGTCATTACCTACAGTCACCACTGGCTCCCCAGCCCAAATCTTTCAGTGCCTCTCACTACCTGAATGGTCCTCGTCAGACCCGATGACCTGGTCCATCTTTCCCATCTAACACCAGGGCTTATTTCCCTCAAAGCCAGTCCTCAGCTTCAGGCCAGCCATGCTCCTCAAAGATGGTCCAGGCTCCCGTCTGCTCCCATCCCAAGCTTATGCTGTTCCCTAGCCAGGAGAGCCATTAATCGTCCCAGTCCTGTCCTGGTCACTCAGGGTCAACAAAGAAATGCATCCGAAAGGTAGGCCAGTCTTCCTCTGCTCCATCCTGAAAGGGGGTTCCATAAAACACGCATATTGGAAAGACGTGTTCATTGGCTCTCCCAGGGGACACCGAGGTTCTACTATACCTGGGCAGGCTCTAGCTCCCACCACAGGACACCCCCCTCTCTGACAGGGAGAGGAAGTGACCCCCTCCTTTGGCCACAACTTTAACACAAGCTCTAGAACCAGATTACTTGGGTTCAGATTCTGACCCTGCCAATTGCTGGCTGTGTGACTTTGGGCAGGTTGCTTAACCTCTCTGAACCAGTCTCCGTAAATTCGAGAAAATCCTACAGTATCTGTCTCATAGTTGCTGTGATTATTAAGGAGAAAAATTACATGTTCTTAGCATACCACTTGGCACATAATAAATGCTCAATAAATGTTTGCTATTATGAGAGAAATGGGGCACAGTCAGGACGGGGCGGGGGGGATTAAGTCATAAACTATGGAGTTAGCAATTGTGCTTAGGGGTGGTATTCATACATCCCATAGTTGTTCCACATTATTCCAGGAGCTGGAAAAGTAGACACTTCAGGAGCTACAGCCCTCAGTCTCTACACACACACACACACCACATACACAGGAGCAGGATAAGAGGGAGGGTATCATACTACAGACAGGGAAGGCTACTACAGAAAGACCCAAAGGCCAGCAAGCCTGGATCCTCCCTCCCAGGCAGGTGTGGCCCCCAAGCATCCTGCATTCCCACGAGGAGAGGCGTCTGGCCTGGCTGTGTGCTGGCATCCCACCAGAGCATGCACCAAGTCCAACAGCTAACCGTTCCCAGTTTCAGGGTCTGTGAGGCTGCACATAGGGCTGGACCTGGGGGGCCCAGCAGGCCACCCCAGGCGTGAGGTGCAGGCACGCCAAGGAAAGCAGATCAGGACGCTGGAAATGGCTTGGCCAGCCCCCGGGTGCAACAACGCATAGCACATCAGCTCAGTGCACTTTAGTTGGGGGAAGGGGGAAAGGTTCCGCTTGGGGTGGGATTGAAGGTCCAGGACTCTATAGCCCCTTCGCCTTAGCCTGGCAACACACATGTGCCCCCTCCTCCCCAAACGTAGGTAGCTGGGGCGAGCTAAGGAGCGAGGCTGCCTCTGCTGCACACAGCCCCAGAATTCCTTCTCTCCCTCCAGGTGCCTACAGGGACCTCCCTGCTTGCGGATCACTGCCAGTGCACATCCCCACTCACCTCACACCTCCTCTAGAGGGCCTCCCCTAGCCGCCTCCATCAGCACCACTCCCTCCAAGGCTTCTGTCTAGGACTTTGGCAGCACTTTCTGGGTCTCCGTCCAAGGGCAGGGCCACCGCCTGCGATCAGAAAGGGTGTCCCCCTCCCTGGGATTTCCACAAAGGCGAGGCCAGGTATCTCAGGCCCTGAGAAGGACCATTCTTCAGAGGGAGAAACCAGTGTGTCCTCCAGGAATGCCCCTCACACAACCAGGGGTCCTCCATCTGTCCTGGCCCCAGAGGAGGGGCCCACTGCCAACACCCCTGACCACCACCCCGCCCTGCCACTCCACCGGCCCTCTTCCATCCCCACCCCACCCCCGCCCCCATCTGCCACCCAAATGTGGCCCTGCCTCCTCCTTCCTTTCTCCCCCTAGCTCACAGAGACAGACGGCGCTTGCTGGGAAGAAGCAGGGAGAACAGGAGGTGGGCTGCGGGACACCCACTAACCAGGCCCTGGTTCTCACCCAGGGCAGAATTCCACCCTCAGAGCTTTCAGTCTTCTGACCCTCACAGGGTGACCTGAGCTCTCCACGCATCCGCTCAGATCCCAGGAGCAGAAAGGAGGCCAGCTCCCCCTCCCAACCCAGCCATGGCCTCAAACTGAGTCTCCGGGAGTCAGGAACTTGCCTGGAACACACCGTGTGGATCAGGGAAGGGCAGCTGGCATGCCTCAGGGAAGCTCAGTTCCTAAAACTCAGGTTCCTCATTATAAAGTGTCAATTGTGAGAACACCCAGTGGGAGGACTATAAAAATACAGGTATCTCCAACCTTGGCACTACGGATATTTAGGGCCAGGTCATTATATGTTGGGGCTGTGCTATGTGTTGTTGAATGTTTAGCAGAATCCAGGGCCTCTTCCCAGTAGATGCCCATAGCATCCCCCACCCCTCACCAGACATTGTCCAATGTCCCCTCGGGAATGGGGTGTGGAATAGAAATTTCCCCCAGTTGAGAACCACTGGGGAATATTAAATAAAATGCACCCACTGCCCTTGGCAGGTACCTGGCACTCAGTAAATGGTGTTAAGGGTGTCAGTTTAACTCCTTCATCTCTCCAGTCTTGTGTTAAACAATACTCTCCCCTCCTTACTGTCTGCCCTTCAGTTTTCTGTAATTTTGGAATCCACCACCTTCTCTCTTCCACGGGACCTTTGCACGGGCTGCTCCCTCCCCCTTGGAATATCCTCCCTGATGTGCTAACTTGAGCTCTTCCTTCGGTTCAGTCATCACTAAGGCCTAGGCACCTCCTTGACTGCCTTGCCTGCATCAGCGTCCCCTACCCAGCCTCTCCTAGCTTCTCTCCTGCATCCATCTCTCCGTGTGCACACGCAAGACACGCACACTCCTCTCTCCCCTGCACCCAGCCCAGTGTCTGGCACTGGGTAAGTATCCATTGAAGACTTACCACGTGAATCCCAGCATTCCCCACCCTAAGCCAGGAGTGCCCGGGCCTACGGTCCCAGGGGAAGGGACAGGAAAGTATGCATTGGACAGCACCCTCCCACCCTTGGGAGGCTCGGGGCCTGACACCACTACAGGAAGGACAAGTGATGTGGCATCACTGCATCCCAGGGTGGGGCCATCTGTGGGGTGAAAGGACCAACGTGGGCCCTTGGACGGTCCCATTCAGGAAGTCTCCCTGAAGGAAGGGCACGAAGAAGGGTGCTAGAACAGGAAGAGCAGCAGCGTGCTGGAGGCCCACCCGTGAGCTCAGGGGAAGGCTGGCTAGAGGGGTGAGCTGGGGCAGCGGGGAGGCACAGCCAGGAGAGGGAGGGCTGGCTTTCTCTGCTCTCCCTTGGAGCCCAGGCAGAGCCAGGCTGCAGGGGTGGCTGATGCTCCTTTTCCACCCGGCGACCTTCACTCCCACTGCACACGCACCCTCTTCCTCAGCCCCAGGGCCAGGCCCAGGGCATTGGGTTTCCCACAGTCACATTCCTGCCTCCATAGCTCATGGCAATGAGACTCCCGGGCTGGGGCTGGCAGCCACGCGGTCTGCGGCCACGCACTCTGTCTTGGGGCTAGCTGTGTAAGGGATCCTGCCGCTCGCCCAGGGGACTGGGTGGCCTCCAACTGCTGCTGCCCAGCTGGCAGCCAGGGCTCCCGGGACAGCCTGAGCTCAGAATAGTAAGGAGCACTCTCCCTCCCAGATGCCAGGGGCTCCCCCAGGGGTCCCCAGAGCCAGAGGCCCAGCCCACCTCAGCCTGCTGATGGTTCTGCCCCAGGACCTCAGTGTGGCCACCACACTGGGAGATGGGCAGGTCCTATGGAAACAAGCAGTTTCAATGCAGGGAATTCCTCAACTGGCCTGAACTGGACCCGCAGAGCAGCATGAGACCTCTCGCGTGTCTGAGATTCCTTCTGCACCACACGCTGTCTATCACATACACACCTCCTCCTTCTGGTAATAGCACATTGCCCCACACAGGTCTAGAGGTTGGGCCAGGATCTATAGAGCGGAGGCAGGAGGGGGACAGAAGGGGCAGAGCAAGAGGACACAGGCTTCACAGTGGGATTCCCCGGGGCTGAGCAGGCAGGAGACAGAGCCACAGCAGCCACACCCACGGTGGTCAGGAAGGAGACCACAGAGCCTTGGAGGTATCCTGGGCGCCCACCAGGGTATCCCCTTCCCTACACAGTCAAGCAGATGGACATGGGGGGTCAGCTGCCCTCCTCGCTTTATGGGGAAAACTCAATTCCTATGCATGATGGACCCAAAGAACAAGTGACAGAGATGTTGGGAAGGGAGCTACTACTGAAGACCCCCATCTCTTCTATTATGTAAACAGGATCAGGACCCCACCCCACCCCCAGAGCAGCAGGGGCTGGGGCCCACTCACAGGGCTCATGAGAACAGATCGTTAAATTTTCAGCCATTTTGCAAGGCGGTTGTTAAACACGGCCCTTTGTAAAAGCCAAATCCTATAAATGTATAACTACTGAAATTCATTCAAAAAACAAAGGTGATAAATGTTCAAACTCATTACCTCCTAATTATTTTACTACTTTTTACTGTTGTCCGGCTCCTGAGGCTATGTCTAGTATATCTATAGGGTATATAGTACCATGTGCTACTACTGCCCACGCCTTCCCATATCCACCTGCATGATGTCACATTGCTGGCATGAAATGGGCCATGGCAGAGATATTTACACCATGGGAATCAGCAAGTGCTACAAACCAGGCTGAATTTGTTGTCTGGATTCTTTTCCAGAGAAAAAGACCTGCACAGCCCTAGGGTGACCTGCCAGGATCTCTTCTTCACTGTGGTCTTGCTGGGACATCCAAATAGCAACACAGTGGTGTAGGGTAGAGTGCTACAAACAGCACAGCCCCATCATTGTCCACATGACTGTTCACAATACTCATGTCAGAAAACAGCCAGATTGTTATTTGTCTTCTCTGTGCCTCAGTTTACGCAACTGTAAATTGGGAATACTACTAAAACCCATCTCTTGGGATCGCTGGGAGGGTTAAGTGAGATATGGGAACAGGGAAGAGGGCAATGCTTGACACATAGCAAGTGCTCTAGAACAGCTGGCAAACTTGTCCATAAAGGGCCAGAGAGAAAATCCTGCTTCCTCACAGAACTCAGGACCTGAGCAGGGCTCTGGGGCAGGAGAGGGCCAACTGCCAAGGCAAGGCCTTTGGAGGTCAAGGGCCCACATCACTGCCCTTACTGCCCTGGTCTCGGTTTCTAGGGAAACCCCACACAGGCCAGCCGGCTAGGCCAGAGGAGGAGAACCCTTTAAAAGAGGGAACTCGGGAACACACAGACCTCCCTTCCTCCTTGGGGCTGATCACAACCTTAAGTGGAATAGCAGCTGAGGGTGCAACCCCATTTAATTCACAGCTGGAGCCAAGGCTTGGAAGCAGCTGCTAAACTCCTTGCAAAACTCCCGGCCGGCCCCTGGGGAGCGGGAGTGGAATCAGGAAACCTGAAGAATCCACGATGCCACGTGTGGGCTGGCGTGAGTGTCCGCCTGCATGTGTGCGTGTGTCCCTCCAGGGTTTCCACGTCTTCGCATGTGGAGGCTGCAGGGTACGCTCTAGCAGGTTCTATCCCACGACAGAGCGCCTCGGTAATGAGGATACTATATGTCCCAGTTTGCCAGGAATGGCCCTACCTGTGTTCTGGCATAGTTCCTAATAGTGTCCCAGACCAGACAGTGAATTCTAAGGTCACCCTGGGAACGGTGGGGGCAGACCTCATGCATGTACAATGACATACATCGGGGCACCAGCACATCACTCGCTGTGACACACACACTTTCACACGCTGGCGCTTTGTCGCGGCTACAAAGACACATAGCTGGGCCCTTCAGACATGATATCCTAACTTTGAGCTAGACTGAGCCAGGGTGTTCACAGTTAGAGGAATTACCCAAATGTTTGTCCATGTGGGGGAGCAGGAGGGGCAGGGAGGCCCTGCTTGACAGGGCTGGCAGCCAGCCCTTAAGCTGCCCTGCTAGCACAATGCCAAGCCCAGAACAGGTGCTCAATTTGCATATTCAATAACAGAATCCAGGGACACCGGGAGCCACCTCTCAATAAGAGCCAACCCTGTCACGGGCCTTGGCTACTTAACGAGGCAAACCCCTCTCACCTCCCAGGCGCTGCCCTTGCTCCAAGTGCCGCTATGGGCACAATATCGAGGTGCCCTGTGCACAACAGCTCCATCCAGGTCCAGAGATGGCTCCTCTCCTCCCCACCCACATCTCTCCTCCTTTTCACCAGTTCAGATCTCAAATTACTCTCTCTGGCACCAGCCTCTCCCTGACCCCCTCTCCTAGCACTTCTGGCTCCCAGCGGCCCTTCCCTGCCCCTAGCTGGGGCTTGATTCCTATCTCTGTAGGTCCTCCCCACTTCTGGTCAGGACTCAGGCCTCTGCCAGCCAACTTGGAGGCTTCCTGGGTGGGCCTTGGTACAGCTCCCCCCCTGCTCCAGGGAGGCCAAGCGACCTGACTACAAGACAAGAGGGTGATGCCCACACCCAAGGGCTCTAGCCAGATGCCAGGGTCCTCCCTCAGACCCACTCAGGGACATTATGCCTGAACAGGTGTGGGACGATCCTAGGGAGAGAGGGCAGAAGAGCCACTATTCTGGCCTTGGTTCCAGATTGACTCGTGCTGTGCCACTGGGCAGATTCCTTCTCAGGACTCAGTTTCTTCTGGGGCAACAGAGGGACTCAGAGCTGTTGTGGAGCAGCACTGTCCCAGGTGCTCACCAGGCGTGGCTACTGGGCCCTGGAAATGGGGCTGGTGTGACTGGGGAACTGAATTTTCTTATTTTAATTACTTTAAATGTAAATCTCAATAGCCACATATGCTGGCTAGTGGCTACCATATTGGACAACGTGATCCTGAACCTCAGTCTCTGCAACTATAAAATGGGCCTAATAACAGAATCCAGCCTTCTGGGGTCACTGTGAGGACAGAATGAGACAGTGCTTATAAAGCTCTCAGCCTGGTCTTTGGTACAGGGCAAAATGGAATTTGGTCTTTCCTACCCTCTTTGGGGTCCTAGATTCTCATTAGAATTGAAGAAAACCATGGACCTTTCACCAGGATTTCCCATCACAGACACACATGTGCTCAATGCACACACAGGCCACACACGTGCATGCATCGTACACATTGCACACACCTGCACAGGTGTATCACATGCATACATGCAATTTGCATGCGTATTGTGCATGTACACACGACACATATGATTACATATCAGACACACGTGCACATGCATGCACACCCACAACTTCGCATCCAATTTCAAGAGGCTCCAGCAGCTCCAAAGCCAGGTGGAGAGCGCCTTTCGAACATGAAAGCTCCTTCCAGCTCTAAAAACTCCCAGGCTATGAGAACAAATTGCCGAGTCTCCATCTCCTCCCCTCCCTGCCCAGGATCAGGCATCTCAGAAAACCCTTCCTGACACTCAGGGCCAAGCTCAGTGACGGGGCTCTGGAAAAATCCTTGTGTGTGGAGGGCAGGCCCAGGGCAAGAGCGACAGGATGGATTCTGTGAGCTCATCCCGGCAGCCGTCACCAGAGTTCCCAGAGAGGCCAGTGGCGTCAGGAGGGGTGACTGGGTGGGAGCCCGCGGTGGCGGCAGCAATGGGTGTGGGGCAGGAGAGGGAGGCTGGATGGAACGCGCCATAATAGCAGCTTTGTGCTCCGCTTCCCAGCTCCCTGGGAACGCCAGGGAGATTATGAAACCCGGTGTCTTTGGGAATGCCAGGATATTAGCTGGAAAAAGAATAATACGAAAATAAAATAATGCTCACGATGGAGACAGCAGACGATTAGCAGACGGAGCCAGGGCCTCCTGCTCCATGGAGGGAGCCAGGCTTGGCCCCAGCGGAAGGTTTCAGGGAAAGGCTGCCCGTGCTAATGAGCAGACAGAGCCTGCCTTCCAGCGAGACGTCTTCAGGAGGAGAGCTGGCAAGCGAGGCCAGCTTGCTGGGGAAGATGTGGGCCCGGGGAGGGGTGCTACTAGGCAAGGGGGCACCACAGGCCTGGTCCTTGGGCCCAGACACCCAGCAATGTCAGATTACCAGGAGGGCCACCACCCACACACAGTCTTTCCCTAAACTCCTTCAAGCTCAATGTCCTCCTCCAAAAAGTCACTCTGGAATGACTCTTATTTGGCACCTCTGGGTGCAAATTCTACTGGGTTTATGCACATTCACATGTGAAGGTCTCTCTTTCTAACCAGACAGGCATTCCCCAGGGGTCAGGCCTCCACCATCCAATCCGGGGATCATCTGAAGCAAAGAACACACTTCTCCCTCCAAGGAGCAGGGAGAACATGTCATCTTTCCCTGCCTCCCTGTCCAGGACCCTGGCCACACACCTTCAGCCAAGAACGGACACACCCTGCCTCTCTCAGGGTACCCAGTGGGGGTGGGGGAGGAGGGCAATGTGACCACCTCCCTCACCTTCATGATGCTCTGTGCACGTTACATCCTCGATACCCAAAGGTGGTCCTTGGACCAGGAGCATCGCATCACCCGGAAGCTGGTTAGAAATGGAGGCTCTCAGGCCCCACCCAAGCACTGAATGCAGAGTGTGCATTTCAAAAAGATCCCCAGGTGGCTCCTATGCTCCTAAGAGCTGAGAAGCACCTCTTTACATGCATCATGTCCTTAATCCTAACAGCACCCCTAGAATGCAGTGACTTTCCTGATGAGGTAACAGAGTCACTAAAGAGATAAAAGACCGGTCCATAGCTAGGAAGCAGAGAAAGCAGAATTGGAACTAAACCTTCACCATGACCCACCACGCTCCTGCCAGGTGTATCCTCAGGCATCGGTGGCCAGTGGGCAAAGACCAGTGCCTGGGATAGTAGCTGGGTCCTGGAACCCAGGAAACCAAACCTCCTGCCTGCAGGTGGGACTTTTGCCCTGTGCCTGGCTGGGCATCAGTACATCCCAGGATGAAGAACAGCAGGCTCTGGGATAGGAGCCCAGGCTGGCCTTGGTCCTGGCAGGAAGCATGTAAAGATGACCATGGAAGGGGTGTGTGTGTGCAGGTGTGTACATGCGTGTGTGTGTGTGTGTGTGTGTGTGTGTGCTTGCTTGTGTATTGGTGCAGATGGAGGTTCTATTCACTGAAGTACAGAGTGGTCAGACAGCTCCTGTCAAATGGGCCTATGGCCCTGTCCCGATGCCGGCCACACCTAAACACTATCCATCCTGTCTGCCTGGTTCTTTCTCTACGTCAGACTCAGACAGCTTTACTGGGTTTGCTCATCTTCTCGCAGCCCCAGAGCCCATCCACGCTTCCATCCACGTACTTCCGCGCACCTCTGGCCTGTGCACGCTCTCCTCCTGCCCAACACCTCACAGCTGACGCTCAGCCCCCGTGCCCCCTGGCCTCCCTGCCCTGGGCCGCCTGGCAGGCGGCCGCCACATCCGTCTTTCCCACACAGCAGCTCACCATGTGTGTCAGACTTGCCAGGGCCAGCCGTGAACTCATCACTGCCCCAGGTCCACCCCGCCTGTGGCCTGGCGATGGGAATCGCCCCATTGTGCACCCAGCAGAGCCTCTGAGCCCATTTGACCCTTTCCTCCCCAGGCCCTGCCACTCCACTTCCACTCTGGTCCACAGCTCCCATCCCACATGGCCACTGCGTCCTGGTCCCTAACCCAGATTCCTGATGGTCTTCTGATGGGAGGCTCTCCCTCCAACCAGCCCCCACGGCTCCTTCATTACTGGTCCTAAAGCCCAGCTCTGACCAGCACATTCCGCTTAGCAGCCCACTCTGGCTCCTGCTGCTCACTGAATAGGGTCCGTGGTCATCATCTGTAGCTCTTTGCCCAGCACTATTTGCGGTTTTCTTTTCCTCTCCCCCACCTTGTGATGCTGTCAACCACAGAAAAAACTCCTGGCCCAGGACAGCCAATCAGAACACTCGGTTCCTCGCCCAGGCTCCAGGGCCAGTCAGCCACACGGGACTGCTACTGGCGCTACCAAGAAAGTGGCATTCTCCTCTCCTCACGGTCTCCGGTGTGAGCAAAACAGAGGATGCCAGGAGGGCCAAGCTATTCTACCCAGCAGGGCTTTGCTGGTTATAAAGATGTTCTCAGCCTTTTGCCACAAGTGCCATCTTTGCTATCACATGGACGGAGCCGGTGTGAGAATGAGACCAGACAGGAGACCACGTTAGAAACATAGTCCTGGGACACTGCGTGGACCCATTTCCCGCCAAACTAATGCCTCATTCATCTCTTGGGCTCTGTCTAGCTATCTGAGCCCTGAAACACCTCTTCTCCCTCTAGGCCAGTGGTTCACAACCTTCCTAATGCCGCGACCCACAGGTTGAGAACCACTAGCAGGGTCGCCTAAGACCATCGGAAAACACAGATATTTACATTACGATTCTTAACAGTAGCAAAATTACAGTTATGAAGTAGCAACGAAAATAATTTTATGGTTGGGGGTCACCACAACATGAGGAACTGTATTAAAGGGTCGCGGCATTAGAAAGGTTGAAAACCACAGCTTTAGGCATTTGAGTTGAGTTTCCACTGAAGAAAACAAGTCTTGGATCCTTAGGTGCCTGCTCAGCCTCCTCGGCCCTGGCCCTGACTGTTAGGTCTGCCACAGTCTTTATGTCCCGAACCCCCAGCTGGAGCCACACGACCACTGCCAGGCCCTGCCCTGTGCCTGAGCCAGGCTCTTTCAGACAAGACCAAGGGAGTCACAGAACTGCCCCCTGTACTCCCCAGCCCCACCCCACTCTACTCCCCTGCCCCGCCCCGCCCCACTTTACTCCCCAGCCCTGCCCCACTCTACTCCCCAGCCCCGCCCCACTCTACTTCCCAGCCCTGCCCCACTCTACTCCCCAGCCCCGCCCCACTCTACTCCCCAGCCCCGCCCCACTCTACTCCCCCTGCCCCACCCCACTCTACTCCCCAGCCCCGCCCCACTCTACTCCCCAGCCCCGCCCCACTCTACTCCCCAGCCCCGCCCCACTCTACTCCCCAGCCCCGCCCCACTCTACTCCCCAGCCCCGCCCCACTCTACTCCCCAGCCCCGCCCCACTCTACTCCCCAGCCCCGCCCCACTCTACTCCCCAGCCCTGCCCCACTCTACTCCCCAGCCCTGCCCCACTCTACTCCCCAGCCCCACCCAACTCTACTCCCCAGCCCCACCCCACTCTACTCCCCCAGCCCTGGTAGCTGCGCTGCCCCACAAATGGGTACCCAGCCTTGGCCCAGGGTTAAGACTCAAAGCTCCTCACCCCAACCAAATACTCCCACGCACACGCACAGCTGGCTGCACATGAACTCGCTCAGATTCCATCAGCCAAAACAGCTGGTGGGACCTGCTCCCAGGGTCACAACCCAAAGCCTCCAGCTCAGGGGGCGGACAGTTGTGGCTGGATTTTGGAGGGGGTGTGTCTCATCCTGGACATCTCACTCCATGTCCAGGAATCCCCAGGCCAACAGAGCAGGGAACAGGACATGTCCCCACTCAGACTATCCTGGCAGGGCCTGCTCATCTCTTTGGGGGAACACAGCATGCAGACCCTGGATAACTTTGAGCTGACCCCCCCCCCCCCACCCCCGTTCCACTGGCTCCAGAAAGTGTGCACTGGGCAGGACAGCCGGGCTGGGGCTCAGTTTTGGAGGCACATCTCTCCCAAAATTCCTAGGGATACAATGGCCTGTCCCAGGAGACTCAGGTCCAACCAAGGAATTCTGGGGTCATTAAACCTGTAGGCCAAAGCCTCCCCAGCCCAGCCCGTGCCAGCCTCTCCAAGAAGAATGGGGTCCCTCGGCTCCAGGCACAAGGCAGACCATCAGGGGGCCGAGGCCTCTCCCCCTGCTCCCATCCTGACTCTGCACAGAAGCAGCAGGTCTTCTGGTACCAAAACAGGAGCCGTTTTATGGTAGAAAGACTGAGATTTGTGTCCACTTTCTCCACATGCAGCCCCAGAGGACCCGAAGCCACAGTACCTGGTCAATGTTCTGTCCAAAGTTCTATCCTGGGGCCCCTGCCTCCTCTGCATCGGCCCTGAACATTCCTGGGAACCCCAGCTGCACCCCACCCGACCCAGGCCCGGTGGGCAGGGGACATACCAGGGCCCCCTCGAGGGCGAACACAGCTGCAGGCCCCGTCTTCTCCAGCGGCTCCATGCGGCGGCGCCAGCGGCGGCGACGGAAGGCGTCTGTCTTGCGGTACTCCATGTGAAACTTCCAGCCAAAGAGCGAGGCGTACTCCCAGCCCTCGCCCTCGGCCTCTGCCTGCCTATGCTGCGAGGGGAGAACGGGGCCGACTCAGAGGCCGCTGGCGGGCCTGCAGGGAGTCCTGGGCTCAGCTCCAGCAGCACCCTTCCTGCCCTCCACAATTCCCCTCCCACCGCACACCAGCACCCTCTAGATGGGAAAACCTGGGAGGGCTGCCTGGAGGGGGAACCCTCTGAGCAGCTTCTGCAGTGACAAGAACTCTGGGTCAGAACACCAGGAGGGAAAGATACTCCCTAGGCTGCGGGGAGAACTGAGGAGCCAGGAAGGGAAGATAGACTGAAGTGGTGATGACTGAGCTTCAGGTTTGTTTGTTTGTTTGGATTTTGGGTGGATTTCGTGAATCCAAGGTTGTCTTGTCATTTCCTTTTTCTTCTTCACATCCCAGCTTATAAAATGGAAGGGGGTCCGCGGTGCAGAGGCAAAATGGAGATCTCAGTTCCCAGCCCCAGCTCTTCTTCCCCTGATGCTGGGCCTAACTCAGCCATGGAGGGACCCCCCTCCCCACTCTCCCCTTTACCGAGCATGGAGGTGGGCCTGGAAACCCCTTCCTCTCCGGCTCCCAATAAAGGGTGGCCTGTGACTGCCCTAGATCTGGGCCATGAGCTCGGTGACCAGGACCAGTCCTAGGGGCCAGCATCGCCCCTGTCTAGGAGGGACACTGGTGGTGAGGGAGGGAGGCACACTGCCTGGCGGGCCTTCCCTTCTGTCCCCGAGTCCCTTCACAGAGAGTGAAGTCTGTCTCCTTCATGGCACCACGAACAGTTTGTTGCCCAAGAGCCTTGCCTTTCCCTGGACCCAATGACATCAGTCTCTAGATTCCCTGTGCTCAAGGGGAGGAAGGGACATGGGTCCTGCCAAAAGCTACTCCCGCATGGGGAGACCTGGTTCTTGGGGTACAATTCCATATGTGCTTGGGAGGGAAGGACACAGACCAGAGGCCGGGGGAGGTGGTCTCTGAGGCTGTGCAGACATGGGCATCTGTGGGACTCTGGAGCAGGTGTGTGCATATTCAGTGTGAGTGCTGAGTGTGACACTGTGTGTGGTAGGTGTGGGATGTGCATGTGCTGACTGTGATCTGTGTGTGTGGGGGGGTGATATTGCATGTGTTAGGTGTAAAATGTGATCTGTGTGTGTGCTACTTGTGTTCTGTGTGTATCTGGGTTTGTGCTGGGTGTGATGTGTGCATGTGCTGAATGTGATCTGTGAGCATCTCGAGTGAGCTCGTGTGCCTTATACATGTCCTTTGCACATCTGTGTGTGTTTGTTCCCAGCTTGCCTTCCCACACCAAGACCTCACTCCCACCCACCATCCACTGGGCTCACCTTCTTCAGCGCCTCCATCTGGCTGAGGTCCCTCCTGCGCAGGCGGACCCAGCGCCGCCGACGATGTGTGTAGTACATCTTCTCAGCAGGGACCCAGTGCCTTGGCTTCCGGTCCGGGGGGATGGTGATACTGTACTCCCAGCCTGGGGGAGGGACACCCATCACTCATGGCCCAGCCACTCTCCATCTCTCCAGAGCTATCTCTTCATTTGGGGCATGCTCACAGACTCACTAGCGGCCACTGACTCCTAGCCTGTAGCTTGCAGTGAGGGCTAACCCAGGAAGTCCCCAGGCCAAGGTGCCCTGCACTCAGCTGTCCCCATCAGCACACCTTGTGAGCTCGCCAGAGTGGGCGGGGCTCACCGGGTTCCATGTGCCACCCACCTTGCTCGTCAACGGCCCGATTGAGGTCTGTGGACCACTCTTCATCTTCCCACTTCCAGCCTAATGGGCACTCGATGTCCTCCTTGGGAAGCACCTTCTCCCCGTTCTGGGCAACAAGGGACAGGCAAGCATGAGGAGAGACGGGCATGATCAGGGAGGCTGGAAAGATGCCCCAGGTGTGACTCAGGTCAAGTCCTACCCGAGCCAGACCTCACACTGTCCCTTTGGTAACCAAAGCACAGAGGCTGGGGACGTGGGATCAAGAGAGAAAAGGTCCCACCCTTCTCTGAATCACAGGTCCCTCTCAGGCCCCCATTTATAGGATCCAAGAAAGTGGAACCCACCCGCCTGGAGCACCCCCTTACCACGTCCGTGTAGTTGTCACTCATGTAGATCCACTGGCCTCCAGGGAGCCGGGTCTGGTTCTCAAACACCTCCTCCACGAAGCTCAGGTGGCCCGCATCAGTGTCATAGAGCAGGCTGTGGGCGGGGGACAGTCAGCGCCTCTGCTGAAGAGATCCCTGCCCCCATCCACCCACAGCCTCCAGCAGAGCAGCCCAGGCCTGGGCCAACCTTCCTGCAATCGCTTCACCCCAACCCACAATAAGACAGGCAGAGGGGAGACCGTGAGGAGGGGTCAGAATCATGGGGGGAGAGAGAAAGGAGACCAGGGAGACCAGAGACACTCAAGGGCAGAAGAAGACATCGCCCCAAGAAAAAGAAAGAAAAGGAAAGACCAACTGAAGACACCTACGCCTGGGGGTAGTTGAAACTCAATAGATAACTATAGAGATGGGAAATGTTATCAAGTTGTATGCTTAATATTTGAGTATGTAACTGTAATACAAATTATAGTTCAATGTTTTTAAAGTTTAAAAGAAACAGATGCTGAATGTCAACCAAGCTGGAAAAGAGAGGAGAAAGAGACAGAGGTATCAGTGAGGTGGAGAAGGATGATGCTGTTCTGAGAAACACTGAGGAAGAAAGGGCCTCGGACATGAGGAGCATTTACACACCGAGGAGGAAGCGGCTTTCTGTGGTGTCTTGGAGGAAAAGCTGCAACCAACAGTAGCAAAGTCAGATGCAAAGTCTGATGGAGGCCAACTTTGATTTAATAATAAAGAGCCTTCTGATTGTCAGAGCCCTTCCAGAGAGGAACGCTGCCTAGTGAGCCCCAGTTCTGGGGAGCTCAGATGGAGGTCCCTACGACCAGGGCAGAGGTGGGGGGAGTAGGCAGAGGAATGAAAAAGGCCGAGGCCTTTCAGAAAAAGGGCTAAGGCAGAGGGGTCCCCAAGCCCACCCTACCCACAACTCACGTCTTCTCTGGACACACGAACCAATCTCCAGCCCAGGCCCAGCCGGCCGAGGGGCGGAAGCTGTCCTTGGGTAGCTTGATCTTGCCCGTGACATCAGAAAACTTGGGGTAGGTAAGGCCCGTTGTGCCCCAGTTCCCAACCAAGGCCAGCTTGGTCTGGTTCTCATACTGGAGAGCAAGCAATAGAGAAGTGAGTGGGGTCTGGTGGCAGCTTAGGGGGTGAGGGAGCATGGGGAGGGTTGCAGGCACTCACAGTTTCAGCAAAGACGGAGAGCTTGCCCTCGGCAAACTGGTTGAACTCCTTCTCGTCCACAGAGAGCCCAAACCAGAGCTTCACCCGTATCTGCACTGGCATCCGGACTCTGGGCACATCCTCCATTGGATACTGGGTACCAGAGAAGAACAGAAGCCCAACTAGTGGGGGCTTATGGGAGTGGGCATACCAGCCTGACACCCCATTAGGTGTGTGCCCTGTTGAAGGACTTATCAGAATTTCATAGAAGAGATGTGTGTGATTATCAAATGCCTTCTCCTCACCTGCCAAGATTCCTTCCCATCAAAGGAGAAGACTGCATCCCCCCACCTACGTGCTCTCTACAGAGACCAGCATCCCCCATTCTCTCTTCTCCCGCCGCATCCGCATTTCTGTTCTCTTCTAGGAAGCACTGTCCAATGGAATGTTCTGCTACAATGTTAATGATTTCTATCTACGTGGCCCAATATGGTAGACACTAGCCCATGTGGCACCTGACCACTTAAACTGTAGCTAGTGTGACTGAAGAACTAAATTTTTAGTTTTATTTCATTTATTTAATCCTCACCCAAGGATATGTTTTTATTGCTTTGAGAGAGAGAGAGGAAGGGGAAGAGAACGAGAGACAGAGAGAGGAGCTTCGATGTGAAAGAATCAGGGATCAAACCCACAACCCAGGTATGTGCCCTGACTGGGAATTGAACCCGCCACCTTTCTGTGTCTGGGGCAATGCTCCAACCAACGGAGCCAGCCAGCCAGGGCTTGTTTCATTTTAATTAATTTAGATTTAAACAGCACATATGGCCACCATATTGGAGAATGCAGTTCTAGGACGTCTCTGAAGGAGATACGATGATCCAGGTCTGGAAGGTGAAAAGGTTAAAGCTTCTCCCTTCGTTTTCAGTTGGGTTTGTTTGTTTGTTTGTTTTTCGGGGGTTTCTTGGCTGGATGTTAGTGTATCATCTGATACCTCCACCCTTTCAAGTGCTCATCAGCCTTGTTAACCACTATTCATTGGTCTTTTTAGCCTGAAACTTTCAGAAGCTCTGCCAAAATGGAATAACCACAGTGTCCCAACATAGGAGATGCATTCTCCCCAACTACTTCACCGTTGGATTGAAATCAGGGTCAGATATGGCCTGAGGAGCAGAAGTGCCTCACCCTTAGAGAAACACATCACATTGTCCCTTAGAGGAAGTAACGTTTAGTGCCTGGGCTTCATGTACCTGAGCTTGGAGCAGTAACTCCTCTGACAGGGAGCAGACTGAGACAAGAAAGTCATTTTCGTGGGTTGAGAAGAGGAAAGAGAAGCCGGGGTAAGAGGTGTCCCTGATGGAGGAGGCCTGGATGCTGGAGACAGAGCCCATCCAGGTAAGAGGCTGGGGAAGGGCTGCCAGGCCAAGGCAATGACGCTCTCACCCTTCCCCCAGCCTCTCTGCTTTTGGTTCATCCTCAATGAAGCCTGGAGGAGCCCATGACCCCACGTGTCAGCCCCTTGGAAACCGCCCCATGACTGTTCTCTTCAGCTGTCCTCTCCCTGGGGTAGTTAGCAGCCTTTTCCCCTCCAAACCACCAGCCCCAGGGAGATGGCAGGAATGCCTGACCCCCCTTCCCCCTCCACCCCCAGTCTCTCCCCTGCCCTCCCCCAGACGGGGCCAGCCTGCCGGACCCAAAATAGCAACAGCAAATAAAGAAATGTCTAGTTTGGGGCTCCTCTCCCTCTCTGCTGGTGCTCATTTTTTCCAACTTTGGTTTAAGTTAAGAAACACCAATGTTTTCTTGGTCTCTGCTTGCTGCCAACATTTTTGTAGAGCTTGCTCAGGAGCTACTGGCAGGGCTCATAAACTCAGTGGGGAAGACTTCGAGAAACAATTCTATATCTTTTTTTTCCTCTGCTTGGAATCAGGGAAATTTTTCAGTTTGCATTTCCCCAAGGCTGCAGGGCCGAGAGGTCAAAGCCTGGAGCATGTCCCCCAGGCGCCCTTCCGCAACCCCACCTCCACTCCAGCCAGACAGCCTTCCCTGGGTAGCCCCACTCAGATGTGGCAGCTCCCTGACTTCCTGTCCCTTCTGTCCTACCAGGCGAGGAGCTGGCTCAGGTTAGGGAAAAGATCGCAAGGGGAACGTGCCCTGGGTGGCCTGTGAGCAGGTGGGAGGGGAAGCCCACTGCCTAACACACCTCCCACCCTCTTTCTAGGCAAAACTGCCTCTCACCTGAGGTATCAATTCCCCACGTGCAGACATCTGCTCATCCCTGACTGTGGGTTGACCTCCAGTCATGGTGCTCATGGAGCCTCCTCTCCCCAGGGAGCCAGGGAGCTCCCAAGGAAAAGGGGAAAGGAGGGGAGAGAAACTAACATTCATTGGCCACCGAGTTCCAGCAAGACCCGTGACCTGTGTTACCTAATTCAATTCTCAAAACCTATGAAGCAGGCAGCCTGACCTTCGTTTACAGGTGAGAAGACAGCCAGCAGTTCAGAGAGTTCAGGAAATCTGCCTAAGGCCACACAGGATTCCAGCCAGTCCCGCCACCTGTCCACTCACACTGGGCCTTTGAAACCTGTCCTCTCCACCCACCCCAGGCCAGGACAAGAATGATTGGCCAATATATGAATGAGTTGACCAACAGCCACTCAGAGGTGTGAGGCTAAGGTTAGCCAACAGTGACTTGGAAGAGGTGAGGTGTGGGGTGGGTCCTGGTGTGCTGGGAGGAGACACGGGGCAGGGGAAGGTGAAAGCCAGGCAGTGCATAATGCCAACAGGACCATCTGGAACCAATAGTAAGTGGTAAGGGGTTCGCCTGCTTCCCAAGGCCACCCTTCCTCTAGCAGGGCAGCCTCAATGACAGCCATCCCAACAGGGACCCTCCCCTTGCGCCAGGGCAGCCATGGCACAGGGAGGAATTTCCCCAAATTATGTCCTGACCACCAGGCCACAGTACCCAGACCAAAGCAACCTTGGCACTATGTCCCCACATTAACCCAGAGAGAGGATGGAGGGTCCCTAGGAACCCACTCACTTCCCTGTCACCCAAGGCTAGTCAGGTCAGTCCCCTGAGAGAAGCAAGGATGGGTGTTAGAGGAGGAGAGACAGAAAGGGAGTGGGGGTGGGGTGAGACTGGGGGTCAGGATACTTGCTCCCAGCTCTCTGGTGGGGCAGAGCCATGGGCACCCCTGGTGCCCAGACACCAGCCTTCCCACAGGGCGGAACTTGAACCTCCCTGTGCCATGGCTGCCCTGAGGCGCCAGCTGGAGTGGAAGACACTCAGGCAGGGATGGAGGCGGGTCTGTGTCAGGGCTCTTCGAGGCTAGAGGGCAAGCACAGCCTCAGGGGCCGGCTCCGTTCTCCCTGCTCACTCTCTGGATCAGGTGCCTGGGGTCTAGGGAACCCTGTGAGAGGGAGGAGAGGGGAGGGAGTTTCACCTAAAGTCCTCTGCCCTTTCCAAGAGCGGCGTCCTAGAACTCGGAGGCAGAGAGAGAACCGAAGGGGAAAGGGAAGAGGACAGGGACAGGCCTTGGGCTGAGAAAATGAGGAGAAAGAACCCACTTTCAGAAAGATAGTCTGCAGCTTCCCGCAATTCTTGCCACAGTAGTTGGCGCCCCGCCGGGAAAAGAGGACCTCGTGGACCGGCACCCGCTGGTACGCCACGCGCTTGTCTCCCTGCAGCATCCAGATCACGATGTCGGGCAGGCTGTTCTGGGGCTGAGAGAAGGTGGCCGTCGGGGTGGGGACAGTGACATGCCTGGGCCCACACCCCACAGCCCACCATGAGCTGACCACCCTGGCTCAGGGGCCGCACAGGTCTCTCCCCCGGCCTCCACCCCTCAGATGCCCACCCCCGTGGCCTCCCAGGTTCAGCTGGGCACCTCTGATTTCAGCAGCCAAGAGTCCCCAGGACAGGGGACTGCCCCGGGCTCACACGAGGAGCCTGCCAAAAATCACGGAGCTGAGTTCACATTTTCTGGGAAAAGACACTCCTGCCTGGAGCCCAGAGCTTACGTTCTTCGATTCCCCACGCCCACCCCACCTCCACACACTGGTAGATGGATGCTCCCAGCATAGACATACATGGAGGATTTCATCTGACCCGGAAGATAACATTACACCTAAGATGACCGCCTCTTTCCTCACCCCCTTCCTCACCGTCCCCTTCCTCATGCCCAGGAGCAGCAGCAAATCCAGAGCAGAGGCCCTGGGAGCTGGCTCTCACTGGGCCTGGGGGAAGTGGGCTCTGAAAATGGTGACTAGCTCAGAACAAAACTGCCAGGCCCCTGGCCCCTCAGAGCCTCTGGCTGTGAGGGGGAGGTGGCTGGTGGGGTACGGTCCAGCTATACCAAGGTTGGTGAGCCAAGTGCACTGGGAGGAGGCTGGGTTTGCCTCTGACCAGGCCTCAGACTCCTGTGGCACTTGCTCAGCATTTCACAGGCCTTGTTCACGTCCTCCCTGCGGCAGCCCAGGAGGCAGAGAAAGGCAGCCATGTGCCAGGTGAGGAAATTCAGTCTCCACGAGGCTAGGAGCTGGGTTTTTCTGACTCCAAAAACGTGTTGTTAACCATAATACCAGGGGTTCTCAAAGTGTGGTCCCCAGAGCAGAAAGCAAATTCCCAGGCTCCATCCAGATATGTGAGGTGGGAGGGTGGGGACTGTGACCTGTTTTAATGAGCCCTTCTGGGGATTCTGATGCACACTCAAATCTGAGAAAGATTCTCTCTGGGCTCCCATACAGTCAACAGCACCTGTTTGACCTGAACCTCTCCAAACCCTGTTGCAACCTGTGCTGAGTTCTGGGGTCGGTCTGGGCCATGATTCGGGGAGGCATGCCTTGACCAGCCTGAAAAGATAGTCCGTGGCCACTGGGAGGCGTCGGCCTGTGGCTGAGCAACACGCGTTCCTCATGTAGTCGGCCAATGCCTGAGACCCTGCTCAGGAACTGACTCGGGGACCCACATTCCAGGTTGCCTTCCCCTCCTGAGTCTCCTTTCCACTTCCTGGGCCTCCCTCCCCTTCAACAACTCGCTCCTTCAGAAGCTCCTTGCAGGCCCTGCCCTTCTCTGCTCGCTCCTGGGAGATCCTTCCTACCATCACCATCGCCTCCCTGGGGGCCTCATATGGCTCTGGTCAGAGTGGGCAGCAGCTGGTCTGCCTCTGATACAAGTGGACCTTTGTCCTCATTCTAGACAAACCTGTGTCCTGTCTGGGCACCCGAGGAACCGGGTGGGTGCATCAGACCTGAAGAGGGTGGTGCGGGTGGGGAAAGGTGCCCCTGAAGACAAACTGAAGCCTCTTCTCTCTGATTAGATATGACAAGGCTCAGAGTTACTGCACATGCAGCCTCCTCGGGCCTGGGCTCAGAGGCACCCATGAGGGCAGGAAACTCAGGGCACTGGCAGGGAGAAGGAGTTGGGTCCTGGGAAAGCAGGCCCAGCACTGGACCTAGAGCCAGGCGCCCTGGGTTCTGGTCCCAGCTCTGTCTCTGAAACACTTTGTCAGTATTTCTTGTGCACATGTGGGGACGTTTATGGAGCACCTACGACACACCAGGCTCTGTGCTGGGCCCCACAATATCCAGTGTCCCTCTGCTTGCTCTCTCCTCCTTCCACAAATGGGGGCATTGAGGCTCAGAGAGGTTAAGTCACTGGCTCAAGGTCACTCAACAATGGAGCCAAGGTTGGATCGTGGTCCAGACGGTCCCATGTCCCTCCCCATTCTGATGTTCCAGACAGGAAGGAAGGTGCCTTGCCGGGTTAGCTACCTCCTCCGCCAGGGTCCGGAGACGCAGGAGCCAGTCCTCAGCCTGCTCTAAGGTAGCGGGGAGCTCATAGTGGCCAAGCTTCAGGTCCAAGGCCGCCTCGGTGATCTGACTCAGGTGACGGGTGCGCAGCTTGTACAGGTACTGGTCCAGGTAGGTGGCAGAGGGCCTCTCTTGGACATTGCTCAGGGGCTGGCTGTGAGGGACAGATGGAATGTACCTGATGAGCAGGAGCCCAGTGCATACCCAGGTCCAGGCACATACATGCATGAACACACATGGTTATGAGCACGGGCCCCCACAACAATCCTCACACCCTCAGCCCACCTGCTGGGCACTTTCTCCAGCCTGACCCACCTGCACAGTCATCTCTGTGCAACCTGCTCTGTCCTCACCTCCTCCAGGAAGCCTTCCCCAACCACACTGGCCCACGTGCCACTGTTCTGAAGTCCCAGGGGGGCCTGGAGTGGGGGTCCCTCCCTGGCCCCTGCATCCTCCTAGAGCAGAAGCCTGAGTGCTAAGTTGCCCTTGGCTGAAACGAATCCATTCTGTTGTACGCACACTTTCTTCAAGAAGGAAATTTATGGATCCCTGACAAGCCACTGCAGACACTGTGGAGAGGCCGGCAGCCAGCAATACAGATGTGTCGACTTGGGGCAGCCCCACAACACCCCTCCCAGAACCCTCTGTTTAGGAAGCCTTTGGAGAGGGGGGCAGGGGGCAAACAGTCCCAGAAACACAGCCCTAGGTCCCAAGTGGGGGCTTGGATTTAAACTCCATCCTGTTTGGAGGCAAAGAACTCTGACCCCCCCACCCATCCCACTGGGCTCCAGATAGTCCTTCCTATGGCTCCTCCTCACCATACCAACCCTCCAAGGTCAGTCAGTACACGCACAGGGTCCTGCAGGATGCGGTGGGGAGTGGAGAGCTAGCTCCCTGCCCTCCCTCACCAGCGGGACCCCTCTAGATTATCCCCGCTTGAGCACATGGGGGGGCTGCCCCACCTCCGCTGAGCCCTTGACTCCCAAACAGGACATCAGTCAAACCCACTCAGCCAGTTCTGCTCCCACCGATTGCAGCCCGCCCACCCCCACCCCCCCCACCTCATACTCCCCTCCCAGCAGCGTCTCGACTCCGGCTCCCGGCTCCCGGCTGATTTATTTTTCTGCCAATTTCCCCGAGCTATGCAGAACCAATTACCGCCGGAGCGCAGCGGCACCGCTGCCGCCAGATACACCGCTCTGGCAGGCCCTCGGCGCACTACATTTTTCCTGTTATTTTTTTTAATTGAATTTTTAGGGTGGGGGGAGCAGTACGCAAACTCCATCTCAGGAAACTTAAGCCCCGGGACCTGTCTCAGGTCACGTACTGCACACCCTGTAGTAATATAATATTTACTGCCCCGAGGGTGCCTCGGATGGGGCTGCCCCAGGCCAGGAGAGGGACGGCCGCCATCCCTCCAGCCCCAGCCCACTGGAACGTGGCGGAGGGGCATGCTCGGTGGGTAAAGGGGGGCCTGGGCCAGAGTCCTGCCTGGGAAGGAGGCCTGAGAGGGCCTGAAGGTGGGGGCAGGCGGGTCTGGAGTGGGATATGGATTGCTGAGCCAACCAGAGTGATTTATGCTCCCAGCCTGCGCAGGGAGCTGGGAGGGACTGCCATACAGACCACCAAAGGGAGATTTTCACAGAGGCCACCAGCCCAGCCAAGACTCCCCAAGAAACAGCTGGGACCCGGGACTGCCACTAACATGAGCCGCCTCAGACCTTTCCTGCCCAGAAAAGCCCAATGCAGAGAGTATGGAAAGCAGGGGAGACCTGGGAGAAGAGTCTGGATGATACTGTACCCCCAACCGGGGCAGCTTGCTGTGGCCAACCCTGCTGACTTGAAAATGGTAGGCAGCACGGCGCAGGCTGACAACAGCTGAACTGCTCCCATGTCGCTGCCTGCCCCTGCCCCTGCCTCTACCCCTACCCCTGCCCCTTCCCCTGCCCTGAGTGGTGCCGCCAGGGAGGCGGCAGGGTCCAGCCTGAAAGATGAACTGGCCACAGGGTCATTCATTTCACTCCTCAGGAGCAGCAGCTCTGCTGGTCCTGGCTGAGTCCAGCCCTGCCTTCAGGGAGCCTCCACTGAGCAGCCTCGGAATCAGGAGTACTTCCTGGAGGAAGTGGCCCCTAGCTGCACCTGTCGGCCAAAAAGAGCAGGAAGGGTGTTCTCCAAGAAGGAGCAGTATATGCACAAGACGAAACCTCAGAGGCAGGAGGGAGCACATGCAGGGGCTCTGAAGAGGTCAGATGGTAGGGTCACTGGGGCCCACAAGGCAGGGAGTGGGGACAGAGAGACTGTCCACCAGGTAAGAGCTGGGGCTTTTCCTAACGAGGAGACACCACGGGGCTGGAGTGGCGTAGCAGGGCACCGTTTTAGGAAGATCAGAGAATGCATTGAATGTGCTGCAGGACATCCAGTGGAGAGGTGTGGTGGGCAGTCGGGTTAGCCATGCGATAGGGGGATAGGCCAGAAGAACAGGGTGAGCGCCACTGGCCAGGGGGGGAGAGGGGCTCCCAGGGAGAAGAGGCTGGAAAAGGTCCTATGGAACAAAGGACATTCATGGTGGAGGCATGGGCAGGGGCTGAGGAGGGGTGAGCAGCCAGGGTCAGCCATGGCGAGCTGGCTCGGGACCCGGACCCGGCTGCCCTGCAGTGATGATGCTCAGCACAGAGCCAGAAGTGGAAGAAGCCCCCTTGCTGTGGCCCCGGGGCTGGTGGTGGCATTGGGTAGTGCCTGAGGGAGTCAGTCTGATGACTGGCACGCCTCCCCGGAGAGCCGTTCCTGGGTTCCTCAGAGGGTGAGGACCTCCTCCAAAGCTCCTGAGGGCCCAGGCCCCCTTCTGTCCTGAGGACAGTGGCTCGAGGGGTCCAGGCTTTAGCACAAGCGTTTTTAGCCAAATCCTCCGAGAACTTGCGAGGGCAGCAAGGGCAGCCCAGCACAGGGTCCACTCGTCTCAGATGTTTCAGGCACCTCAGACCTGCCAAGGTCCACACAACGCGTGAGTCATGCGTGAAGCCCTGGCCCACCTCCGCACCCCAGCCGGCAGGCCAGGCCAGTGGGGCAGAGAGAGCCCGCTGAGGCCCTCCCCATGGTGGCCGTGTCCCTGTGTGCCCCTCCAGCCTCCCTCTGCCCTCAGAGCACAGACGGGCATCCCACAGGCACCTCCCATTCCACATAGCTAGCCCTGAATTCGTCTTCCCCAAAAGCTGCTTCTCCTGCTGACCTCTCTGGATGGGCCCTGCCATCCACCCAGCTGCCCTGGCCAGAGCCAGGGGATCATTCTCCACCTTCCTTGGGTCCCCAAAGCCAATCCCCCATCACGTCCTGTCCTTAAGGAGCAGTACAGCACCAAGGGGCTCAGCCACCTACTAGGGGTGTCAATCTGGCCAAGTTAATTAACCTCTCCAGGACTCAGTTTCCTCATCTGTAGAATGGAGTCATTCTACTTCCTGCCCCACAAGGTTGTTACGATTAGTTCATATGTGCAGAATTCTTAGGACAGCACCTGGCACAGAACATACTCTTTCTGAGGTTGCTGTCATCTTGATGCCTCCTGCATAGTCCATGCTGCCCTCTGCTTCCTTCTGCCCCCTCCCCTCCCAGAGTCCCTCCTTAGGTGATGCCTGGTCCAGTCTCCCATCCGCACCACCAGCCCATCCCTTGAACTGCAGCCATAATGAGCATTTGAACCATGGGGACTACTGTGCTCCCAGATAGTTCCCAGGGCTGAGTTCATCTTCGGGGGCCCCTGAAGCCTGTCTCGTTTGGACTTGAGCTGCCCGGTGACTGTCCCCTCCCAGAGGCTGCAGGCATTTCAGGCTTCTCTGCCTTTGCCTGGGAGACCCTCTCTCCAGGGCTGACTCCTGGTCCTCCCCCTTCAGAGTTCACATCGGGCATCCCCTCCCGCAGGAAGCATCCAAATTAGACTTGAGTTACATGCACCTGCTCTGAGCTCCTATAGCACATGCCTCCAACCCAACACAGCTGACATCATGTGCTCACTCTTGCATGAGTCACGTGAGGGCTAACGCTGCCCCTTATCAACCTGCTCTGCGTACAAGCCTTCGGGAAGGCTGGGGAATGAATGAATGACCTGCCTGCAATCCCACCACTAGTGCGGGGGAGGGAGGCGATTCTTTGGGGAAATGTTTGTCCTAGTCCTTCACAGCTGAGGTACAAAGGACTAGGAGGACACTGCATCGGGCGGGATGGTGACCCACGTCTCAGCATGAAGGCATTGGTCACACCTTCCATAGGGGGTGGGCGGACAGGACTGAGAGAGACACACAGAACACATTTGCATATGTTCACACTTAACTCGTAGAAAGTAGAAAGGCCACTTTTTACTGTTAGGTCCATGTAACAGCTGAGAAAACTAAGGTCCGAGAAGTGAAGCTGCAGGGCTGGTGAAAGCGACAAGAATCTACATCTCCTGACATTGCTGCTTCTTAATAATAGTCATAGTTACCATGTGTCAAACATGGGGCCGGGCACCTTGTTTGTGCGCTATCTTAAATTAGTTATTCTCTGTGACGGGTTAAAGAGGAGGAAACCAAGGCCAGAGCAGGTGGGAGGTGAGCCCCAAGTCATGGCCGCACAGGGAGGAGATGCTGAGATGCACTGTCTCCCAGGCCTCAGAGCCCCTGTTCTCCAGCACCCAAGGCCCCCTTTTCCTGACAATCAGCCATGTCAGTAGAAGGCCAAACAGAAACCCTGGTCCCCGACATGGCCTTGGGGGAAGGAGGGACGCCGCCTCACTCCCCCCAGCCAGCTCCTCCTGCAGATTCCATCAGGGAAATAAGAGGTCGGGGATCAGAGACACAATGCTCCCCATTCAGGTGAGCGGCCGCCCAGGGCCCACAGCTGCCGCTGCTGCAAGGAGATTTATGACCTGCTCTAAATGTCACCTTTTCAACTCCCCGCACTGGCTCCGCCACCTCTGGACTCAGCATTGCTGGACTGCTGGCCAAGCAGGGCTGGGAGACGTGCCGCCGCTCACCGCCACCCACGAACACTCCCGGGAACGGGCCTGGCTGAGTCAGGAGGGTGGGCGTGGGTGCCGGGCACCCCTACCTGCAGTCTGCGATGAGCTCATCCATCAGCTGAGCCACCAGGGCGTCCACGTCCTCGGAGGAGCACTGCGCCTTCAGGGCCAGGTGGACTTGCTCCAGGCCGGCTTCCTGAGGAAAGGCGGGCAAGAGTCAGGATGGTCACTGCAGGGCGAAGGTGCACCGTGGACCCCAGCCCCAAGCCCCATCACCACACCCAGTCCCTGAACCAAAGAGGAGAGCAGTTAGAGCAAAGACGAGACCGGACAAATCAGGGTCCGTCCTGGCTCAAATCATTCCAGGGCTCCCACACTCAACGGACCCAAATTCTGAACCTGGGACTCCAGCCTGGAGCGCATGTGGTCACAAGGAGGTTAGGCGCTGCATGCAGCTCCTCACAGGCCCCTTCAAGCCAGGTCTGCCGTCTCACGGGGGAGTGACTGCCGAGGCCCTCTGGTTCCCTGCCTAGGATGCACTCTCCTTACAAACCCACCACCCAGCCGGGCTCAGGGCACGGCCTCCCTGCTTCGGGAGCACTCGGAAACTTCCAGTCACAGCGTCCCCATCCTACAAACTCCCACGGCCGGGTTGTGCCAGGGGTTTATCTGGCGTCTTCCACGGAGCGCATCTCCAGCCTGTTCCTGAGCCTCAGCCCTGAGCTGGGAGGCAGAGATCCCACAGAACACCCACCAGGCAGCACTGTCCCTCAGCCCCCCACGCCCTCCCCACCCCTAGCCTTCCTGGCACATGCTCCTCCCTGGGACCACCAGGCAGGACGCGCCCTGGAGAGAACACAGTTCCCAGCCTCAGGGACTGTCCTAGGAAAGAATGGCTGACCCAAAGGACGAAGTGTGGACTTAAAAGGCATCGACTCCAAGTCCTCCTGCACCTCCTAGTTTGCCAGTCTCAGGGAAGGTGTGGGCCACCACGGCCCTCCACCTGGGCCTGTATCCTCTCACAGCCACTCATTCCCCTTCCTCTTCCACCTTCCCTCCTCGCTGCACTCACCTCTTCACCCACAGATGTGCCCAAGCCTTTCACACCCCTTCCCTCCAGCATTGCTCCTCGCTTGCTCCAGCGGTGTGGCCACACCTGCCTCCTCACATCCCACGGGCCACATGCCTTGTTGGTGAGCCTCCACTACAGGCACACACAGGAACGGCCTGGGGCCACCGCCAGAGCACCAGCTCCTGCCCTGGCCTCTACACTTCTGCCCACTGTGATTCCCCTCCACTCTCCAGCCAAGCACCAGGCTGGCCACACCCACCCTCCACAGGCCAAGCCCTGGTAGCATCCAAACCAGGATTTACCACCTGTCTCTCTCCTGACTTCCTAATTCCCAGTCCTCCCCCTTCCCTCATCCAATAGACCCCCAGGACCTCCTAGCCCTGTGGTCGGTAAATTGCGGCTCGCGAGCCACATGCGGCTCTTTGGCCCCTTGAGTGTGGCTCTTCCACAAAATACCACGGCCTGGGCGAGTCTATTTTGAAGAAGTGGCGTTAGAAGAAGTTTAAGTTTAAAAAATTTGGCTCTCAAAAGAAATTTCAATCGTACTGTTGATATTTGGCTCTGTTGACTAATGAGTTTGCCGACCACTGTCCTAGCCCAAGACCGAGGAATTTCCACCCAGGCCATCTCCTTCCCAGTGCTGGTCACTCTCCCCTGGACCACTGCCATGGTCCCTTCCCAGGCTCCTGCTCCCACCCCTCGCGGCTCTGAGACGCCTCCCTGATGCTCCCTGGCCCTCTCCCTCCCGCAGTTCCTGCTACTTGTGAAGTTTAGGACTTCTGTGTGGGTGAGCCTAGGCTCCCCTCACTAAACTGACTCCCTGAAGGCAGGTCAGCTTCTTGTTCATCTCTAACTTCTATCTGGAAGTTTCTAGCACAAGTCCTTTCTGTGGTAACGGTCAAAGGCATCTGTTAAAAAGAATGAATGAATGAATGAGTGAATGAATGAATGAATGAATGGGTGCCAGGCTGTCGCACTCCTCGCTCAGCCTCTCTTGGCTCTTTTTCGGTGCTGTCTTCTCCATCAGACTGAGGTCTCCCCTGGCATAGTTCTCACTCCCTGTCCACTCTTCCCCCACAGCCTGGGCCTGTGAGGACCAAGGGACCCAGGCACCATGAAGGTCTGGGGGCACAGCTGTATGTGAGTGTGTGCACCCGCAGGGGCCGGTCTGACGACGCCCACTGCAGGGGTGCAGGCATGGGCTGCTTCCACTCACCAGCCGGTCCGCAATCCTGAGCAGCTGGTTCTGAGCCTCGATCCTGTGGCTGATGTCCTCCCAGTAAGACGACAGCACCACCACGGGCTTCACGTTGCCCCAGGGGAGGTAGTAGTAGTGGCAGCCTGGCAGGACACAGAGGGCCCGGTGCTGAGCCAGGGGTGCAGGGCTGGGGGAAGGGGGCCAAGGGTGGGACGGATTCAGGCACCAGCTCCCCCTCCCCATAAGAACTCCGTGGGACACACACGCGTGTGACAGTGTTTCCCGGAGTCCAGACAAGGTGCCCATGCTCCCCCTCTGTGCTGAGGACAGCTACTCTCTCACTGGGCCTCCTTAACGCAGCAAAGCAGGGGGGCTGTCTGAAGGATGCTGGGAACCCGCATTCTCTACGTTCTCTACGCCAAGCCCCTCAGCCACCAGGTGATAAATGACCCCACAGGTCAGAATCAAGGCTCACAATAGCCAGTCTGGGCAGGCCAATCTGTGGGTCCTGGCAGCAGGGACCCCTGGAAGGTGATGGGAGAGGAGGCACAGGGGGAGCTAGCAGAGGGTCCCCCCCCAACAGGCCCTCAAGTGGACCTCTGGCAACTTCAAATGGGAGGCAGGAGGTAGGGCCCAGCCCCTCTCCAGGATCTGGGCTCCATCCAGGCACGTGGCCTCTGGCCTCACCGTCAAAGACCGCCCGGCTGTACTGGGTGGTGGAGGCCAGCGGCAGGCAGGTGTTATCGAACTTGTTGCCATAGTTCCCGATGCTGACCTCGAACTGAATGGCATCGTCGACATCCTGCAGCATGGATGCTGAGTAGAAGGCAGCGAAGAGGGAATATTTGCGCCTTCGGAGGTACTTCTGGAAGCAGAGAGGGCGGCCAGAGAGTCACAGGGAGGAGGAAGGGAGACACCGGGGTGGAGAGGGGTCACATGTCTGGCAGGCCCTGGCTGTGACTGGCGCCCAGTATAAATCCTGGCTGGACGGATGGGTGGCAAATGGTCCAGCTAAGCAACAGCGCCCAGATTCGGTTACTAACTGAGCAAACTCATTCCAGGCCTGTGTGCTTGGCCACGTTCCTCTAATAAGGTTATGCCTCCAAGGCCATGCTGCTCCTTAATCCAAACCAGCAGCCATGGCACCACCACCCCAAGGAGCCTGGTCTTCTGCATCTGCTGTTGAGTAGGGGCAAAGGCTCTCAACCACGTGCCCTGCCCAGGGCTCCCAGCCCACCACTCAGGGTCTCCCCGCACCAGCCAGCCCTGCAGTGTCCACAGGCTGCCATGGGCTTGGGACCAATGGATCCCCTTGTCCCCTCCGGGCATCAGGCACAGAGCTAAGGACATGGAAGTGCTCAATCACAAGAACCAAGGTGACTTTCCAACACCCTCCGTGGGAGGCAGAGAGAGGAGGGTCACACGAGTGGGGTTTGGATCATGTAAACAGTGATAACAGCTAACACTGGTTGAGTGCTTCCTGCAATGTGTGTGAATTTAATCCTCACAGCACACGGATGAAGTAAATGTAATGATTACCCCCACTTTACAGATAGGGGAACTAAGACAGCTGGTAGGTGGTCAAGCCAGGACTGAAACAAGCGCCTGCTGGCAACAGAGCCTGAAAGTGCAGACTCCATACAGCTGCCTCTTTGACACAAGGCCCAGCTCTCCCACTTGTTGTTCCGATTCATTTGAGCCTCGGTTTCCTCATCTGTGAAATGGAGACCCTAACAGTAGTCATCTCGTGGGTGCCGGGAGGACTCAGGGACATCGGAGTGTCACTAGCACAGTGTCTGACACATGATGAGTGCTTAACAAGTGTTAGCTATTCTTACATTACTGTTATTAAATAGCCTCTTGGTTTGTATTGAGCTCTAGACTTTTAAAATGCTTTCCTTCATCTCTTTTGAGTCTCTGAACATTCCTCGGGGAGGCAGGATAGTTATAGGGTTACTCCCCCTTCCCAGCTGAGGAGCTGAGGCCCAGAGAGGTGAAGGCATATGAGTGTGGGTGAAGCCGAGCCTTCCTCCACCAGGACACCTCCAGGCCAGCCCCCCTCGACCACCACCCTCATGCCTCAGAGAGCCGCGCCCCTCACCTCCACCCGGAGAATGTCGTCTGCGGGGAGATCCTCCACCTTCTGCTCGCAGTGCTCCACCAGCTTGGTCTCCAAGGACAGCAGCACCCGGCCTCGGTAGGCCACACCTTCCCCCTGAGAGCGGAGGTTGGTTCAGTAGGAGCAGGGGGCATGGAGAGGCGGAGAAGGAAAGGGGCCTGATCTGGCCCTGAGGCTGCTCATTTCCCAGGCACCAAGGAGGTCCCTGAGCCACCCCATCACCCTGCAAATAAGGAAGTGGCCCAGAGAGTCCAGGTCACAGGCCAAGCCTCCCAGATGGTCAGTACCAGACTCCAACCCAGCCAGAGGGGAGATGAAACCTGAGACAGATTGGGGGCAACGAGGAGGGGAGACATGGGCCCCTCGGGGGCCAGGAAAGTGGGGCGTCAGGCTGGCCCTGAAGGAGAGCAAAAGAGAGGGGAGTGGGAGGGAGGAGGGGGCCAGGATGGGGCCAGGCAGGAGGAGGGCTACTGGCCCTGGGCCTGCTCAAGCCCTGTCAGGCCCTTGCAGTCCAGGTGGCCCCCAGTACCGCCAGGCCAGGCAGAAGACCTGGGGATCTAGGGAGTGTGAGGGTCTGGCTGACTCACCTTGCCCATGTTGAGCTCTGCATAAGGGTCTGGGAAGCCAGTGAACTCCCTGGGACTGCCGTAGAGGTTGACGTAGCAGGGCCCAAAGGTGGGCAGGAACCCCAGATGGTCGTCCACTGGGAGGACAGGCAGGGTCAGAGGGCTGGCCACCTTCGGGCCTGAGCCCACCCCTGGGCCTCAGTTCCCTACCCAGGTGAGGCACAGCCTCATACATGCCTAAAGAGCAGTGACACTGATGCATCCCTCTAACCCTCATGCGTCTCCCATGCGTCCCTCTAATCCTCACCACAATGCTGACATGTGGACATTTTTATTACTTTTATGATCTCATTTTATAGATGAGGAAACTGAGGCTCAGGGATGCAAAGGAGCCCATGACTCCAATGTGGCATGACCCAAAAGGGTCTGAGCTCAAAGTCCATGCACCAAGCCAGCACGTAAATCTGGGGCCAGGGTGCTCCCCTGCCCCCCTCTCAGGCCACCCCCCCATCCTTCAGCACCTCCCCAACCGATATATGAGAGTGGGGCGGCACAAAGGAAGCCCCAGAACCTCATGAGTAGAGAAGCCATCTCCCAGGGCACCACGGAGCGGGCCCAGGCAGATATCCTCCCACAAGCAACCCCTGGGCACACATCTCTCCACCACTGAAACAGACCCTAATAGCCCTGACTGGTGCTGGCAACCCCCCCCCCCCTCCCCTCACTATGCACAGAACAGCCTTCCGGTGGCACAGGCTGGAGGAGCGTTAGAAGAACCACACTAACATCAGGGAAAAGCTCGTCTCAACATCCTTTTTAGGGGCCCTCTTTTGTTCATGTCATCATTTTCCAGCTGGCAGCCATTTCCCAGGATGGGACTTCACTGGCTGTACTCTGGGAATATTGGGGGTGGAGGCTGGGGTGGGGGAGGGGAGACAGAACTATCTGGGATGCTCCAGTCCATACAGGAGTAAGGTGGCACAAAACCAATGGCCTCAGCCACGAAGGGCTTGAGCCAGACCTGAGCTGTGATCCCCGAATCCCAGCCAGTGGTGAGACGCTGGTGGGGGGACGGGGGGCGGGAGGGCAGGGACGGAGCCTGAGAAATAAGAAATTCCTGACCAGAAGGCAGGAACAGCATACCTCCCCCAGAGCCAGGGGCCACCCTGTGTCCATCTCCACTCTCCCTCCAGTCGGCACAGACGGGGCTCCGGCACTGGGACAGGGGTGGGAAGCCCAGGCCGATGGAACACGAGCATTGCTGATTATTTGTAACAATCGTCTCAATTATGAGCTACCTTTCAAATTTCAACTTTAAGAGTTTTCAACTCACCCTGTCCTCCTACTCGTCCCCAAGATGTCCCCTTCCCCGCCAAGGACACCCATGCAGGCCCCACCCCCTCACTGCTGAGAGAGTGGGTTCATTTGAGCATCAGATGGAGCCCAGCAGATTTAGGAAGGGGGTTGGGGAGTTGGAGGTAATTGCCTTTAAAGCAATTTATATACTCAATCAAAATTGAGAGGTACAGTCAAAGGTAAACTAGGGGACCATGGTGGAGAACCTCAGACCCACTTCAGGCAAATCAAAACTTCCCGGCAAGCAGCACCCTCTTCCCTCCAGCGGAAACCCCAGGCCCACCCCTCATCTTCCCCACAGCACGTACTGTCCGAGGCTGGAGGAGGCTTGACCACACCTGCAGGCTCCTCTGAAGCGTAAAGAAATGGAAAAGGGGTTAGGATGGGCATGGCTCGGAGGAAGTCTGGTTACGTGAATGGGAATGTGGATGGAGAGCTGGCAGACAGACAGATGGAAAGACAGCTCCCGTGTGGGAAACAGATGTGGCCCAGCCCTGCTGTGAATTTATCACCAACTCAAGGAGCCCCCCCCCCCCACCGCAGCCAAACACAGCCCCCAGCACCCTGGTGAGCCCGCAGGTCCCTCCCCACTGGTGTCTGCCTGCACGTCTGTGTGCTCTGTTTGCCAATTGAAAATTGGACCCAAAACTTGACTCAATACATTCAAGAAATAACACAGAAGAAAATGTGCTTTTCCATATTATAGCCAGAAAAGTGAGGGAAACAAAGTACAGACACAAAGAAAGGGTGGGGGAAGCACGAAAGGTCCAGAGCTAGGCAGCCAGGCACACCCAGTGCTCCACCCAACAGGCAGGTTGACACTGGGGACCCAGCTCCCCGAGATGTGGTAATTCAAGGCACAACATCTCCATCTAGTGGCCATTTCTAGTATTGCCACTGAGGGCACCGTGTTGCATTTTTACAACAGCAGACACTGGGATCTGGCTCCTGGCACCTGCCTCTGCAAGTGAAACACAGTGACAGACACTGTCCATTAGCTGAAGGTTCTCCACACTTGGGCATGTCCCTCAATGCTGGCCAGTGGTGTCTAGAAATGAAAGAAGCAAGGAAGGAGATGTTCTGGCAAACTTCCAGGTTCTTGGAATCCATCCCTCACTTCTAGGCAATTACAAGATGCCCCCAAAAGAGTGAGCGCCCCTCAGTCACCTTCCACAGTCCTCTCTGATTTTTGCCCTTTCCCATACTCCTCCTCCAATCAGCTAAGTGTAACTTAGTTTGGGGTCATGACCAAGCCTGGGGATGTGGATGGTGAAATCCTGTTTATTCTCATTCATTGGTCACCCTTACCTATTGATCTCCTTAAGAAAAATAATAGCCTATGACTATTTTCCCATGGCGCCATGACTGCAGGTAAGAGCCAAGCGTTCAGCAAAACATTGTGAAAGGAGAAGGAGCAGAGACACAGAGAGAGGGTGTGTGGAGAAGAGGGGAGTTTGGAAGTGTGGATCCAAGGACAGAGCTGACCACTGAGCACAGAAGGCAGCCAGGAGGGCGAGGCCGAGCTCCAGGGGGTGTGGGACCCAGCCCCTCAGCTCTCCCAGCCAGGCCTCAGCTAGGAACGCCGCCTGGCAGAAGTCAGCTGCAGAAGCCACCGTTCATGGCCATGTTCATATCCACAGGCACAGGTTCTCGTCCGTGGGGGAGCTTTCAGCAACAGCGAGAGGACCCACATGGACCCGGCTGGAGCCCCGAGGAGAGCAGTGGCCAGGCGCCCCCCGGGGCAAATAGATTCCATTTTAAGCTCCTTCCAAATGATCACAAACAGGCCCAGCCAGTTATCTCAAGCTAATAAGGCCAAGGTCATACCTCCAACCTCCATGTGCTCGGTGCAGAGACAAACTTGCCTTCCCACCCACAGACTGACTCTGGATCCTGGCTGCCCAGCCCAGACACAACTGTCCCCTAAACCCACCAGCCAGTGGCTAGGAGGACCAAGGGGGTGGCTGCAGAGTAGCCTGTTTCCCAACGGTACCTTTCATCAGTTCCTCCATCCATTCGTTTGTTTGTTCAGCAGACCAGCCCAGGCACAGCGCTGGGCACTAGTAAGACATAGCCCTGCTGACAACCTGGGCCAAGGATTCTTAACTTGGGGGCAGGGTGCGAGGGCTCCGGGTGTTGAGGACCACCCCAGGGCCTCTCCCCTGTGTCTGCAGACAGCTCATAAAGTCAAGGGCAGAGTGACCAGTGAAGGCACCCAAGACAATGCGTCTATTTAGTCCTCATTACCCTTCTGCCAAAACACCAAGTGTTTCGGCGTGTTTTCCCTCAGACCAAGGAAGCCCCAAAACACAGATGAATACTCCCAGTTTTGTGGCCTGAGCAGCCAAGCCCAACTCTCTCACCTGGGGAAGCTAAGGAGGGCCAGAGCAGGCCCTCCCAGCCCAACGAGCCATCACAGCTCCCGGACCGTCCCCGGGGGCACCCGTGGCTGCTGGAGACGCTGAGGCCGGTACCTGCGGCCAGCCCTGCCCCTCGGCACACCCCACACACCCACGGTTTGGCTGCCTGACACCAGCCTGCGCCAGGCAGGAGCAGACACCGAGAACTGCTGGGAGATCATTATCATCTATGTTCCAAAGACAAAAAGAGAGGAACTGTGGATTTCTTCACTGTGGAAAAACCGTAGGATACAAGTGCTAGTTACGTAGCGTGGGTTTTCATATGTATAACGTTATAAGAGAATCTCTGTAGGTTTCGTGGGTCTCGTGCATCCATTCCCTTTTAAAAGAACTGCAGCTGCCCTGACCGGTTTGGCTCAGTGGATAGAGCGTCAGCCTGCGGACTGAAGGGTCCCAGGTTCGATTCCGGTCAAGGGCATGTACCTTGGTTGCAGGCACATCCCCAGTAGGGGGTGTGCAGGAGGCAGCTGATTGATGTTTCTCTCTCATCGATGTTTCTAACTCTCTATCCTTCTCCTTTCCTCTCTGTAAAAAATCAATTAAAAAAAAAGAACTGCAGCTTCTGGGGAAAGCACTCTTTTTCAGAAAACAACATTTTTACTAAGTGCTTTGGCGCGCAGGGTCCAAGGAACATTTCAGTGTGCCAGGCAAACTTGTGGGCAGAGGGCTTAAGAGGCTACTGTTAGGTCCTGTCCTCACTGGAAATAAACACGAAAACAAAAACTCCTGGTTGGACCAAATAATCTGGCGAACCATGAGGCAGGGAATACAGAGAAAGAGCCCATTTTTACCGCTCAGTTTAGTTTGGGTTTTGAGAGCAGTGGCAAAATAAAGTACGGTGCATTGTCGTGCTGTAAGCCCCCCACGGTGAAGGAAAACACAAAGAGCTGAACGGAAAGGTGCGGTGGCATCTTCTGAGGTGGCCTCAGGACAAGTGGGAGGAGGTTGGCAGGGAGCGAGGCAAGTGCGAGACTCCAGGGCCTGGGCCAGGGCCATCTCTGCGGCAGCGACACCAGAGCAGCCGTGCAGAAGGGCTGTGGTGTGAGCAGCACGTTTAACTCCTTGACTGTTACAGAGATCGAGCTGTTTAACAGCTCATGTGAAACTGGTGAGCTGCTTGCGGGAAGATTCTCATTTAGTTCCAAAACAATCTGTGGGAGCCCGTGGTCAGCCTTTAAACGCCTCCCTGAACCACACAGGGTTGCCCACGGCCTGAGCGCCATCTAGTGGCCACATCAGCACCTTTCTCAGGTTTCCACTAAAATATTCATCATAACCCTGAAAAAAGATCAAGGCCATCATCACCTCCAGAAGGAAGCCTGAGGAAAGCCAGGGACCTAAACTCCCCTTAGGCGGCTGATGGCAGGCATCGCCGTAACCTCATGAAACAGCAACTGTCGGGAGAGTCGGGAGGTTACTTTGTGCCTCTCCCGGGGTCTGTCCCTGGATTCAGAGACAGGGAAGTGCCAGAAAGCAAACTTGGAGACATTTCTTCCATAGCAGGAGCTTCGGTCTGCGACAGGGGCCAGAGCACCCTCTCTCCCACCCCACCCACCCTCCTCCCCCTCAAATCTTTGTACAGCCAAGACAGCCACTCCAGAAATGATCTGAACAGCATTAGAGAAGGGGGCCACATCCCGGGGCAGCAGCTCCCACAGTTAGGAGGGTGAGGGGCTGGGGCAGGAGGAAGCAGTGCCTTCTGGGAGGCAGTTTTTGTGTGTTTCACTCATTACACGTATCAGCAATCACAATGTTGAAGCTGAGTGAGGAAACCTGGGAATTCATTGTACAATCCTTTCCTTTTGTGTGTGCTTGAATTTTCTATAATTAGAAGTTCTTTTTTTAATGTTTCAGAGAACCTCGAGGGATTGGTCAACTTCCAGGGCACTAGGTGGAGTCTTCTAGAAACGGGGCTCATTCACCTGTCCTCCAGGTAAGGATCTTACCAGATGGATGGACAGGCCTCATAGAAAGACACCAACACTCTTGTTAGCGTGAGTAACTAAGTGGGGGAGGAACAACAGTGCCAATCAGGCGAGGGAAATGGCATCTGTGAGATTCAGGAGCGCGTTCCCCTGAAGATCTCAGGAAATAATTTTGAACCCTCAGTCGAGTGCAAGAAGACAGAGCTTTCATAGAACAAAGCAAAACTTCTGGGACAGAGCAGACAAAGAGGGAAAGGAAAAAATATTAAAAGGAATGACAAGAAAAGAAGGTATGACAAGAAACAAAAATGTAATTGCCAATTTTAAACCAAATGAGATACTAGTACAGTACAAAGCAGAATTAATACAGGGAGGAAATCAGTGATGTAGAAAGCCAATGCTGATGATACTAAACCTTACTTTAGGGTTTCTTGTGTACCAGACACTCTAAGAACTTTACATTTAAAGTCTCACTGGATCCTTACAACGACCTCCTGCGCCTGAGGTTGGTAAGAGGAGACTGGAGCAGCTCACGCAGCTACAAAAAGCAGAGCTGAACCTAAGCTGCTGGCTCCAGAACCCCAGCTCTGTCCCCGCCCACCCTGCCTTCAGCCATCCAGGCTGTAATGGTAGAATAAAAGAAATTATTGCTCAACTCAGATTTAAGAATTCACCATGTCCAGGCAAAGTTCAATAAAAGGAGTGCTGCATCTAGACAGATGAAAGTGATGTTTTAAACTGCAATAAAAACGATACATGCCTACAAGCAGCATCTAGTTAGAGAAAACAGACTACCTACAAAGGAATCAAATCAGACTGCTCTCTGAAAACACCCCAAAATAAATTAAATATTTAGATATAAAAAATAGAGTTAAGTATAACTTTGCGGTTTGCTGAAGGCCAAAAGCATGACATATGGGATCAGAAACCGTATTTACATTATTTAAGTTAGAAATACTGAAAATAAACTCAAGAAGTTAACTAGAAAGCTGAAATAAGAAACAACAAAATACGTATAGAGCTAAAGAAAAGAGTAAGAAGATAGAGAATTAAAAACTAGAAAAAAAATTATCAGAATTGATAAATAATTCAAAAAAACTGATTTTTGAAATGTCCAGTAAAGTAGGGGGTAAGAATTTTCTAATAAGGCTAATCATGAAAAAAAAAGAAAGAAAACTCAAACACATATCATTAGAAATACAAAAGCAGGAAACACCACAGATAGAGAATTGTTTAAATTATTGATCTGTACAACACTGTGTAAATAAATTAGAAGACCTCAATGTAATAATGCTTTTCTAGGAAAATATAAGTCATCAAAACTGACTATAGTAAAAGTAACAAACTGAAAATAACAATGATCACAAGAGAAACGGAAAAGTTTTTAAAGAGCTAATGTTATACTCACTCAAAAAGGGCACCCAGCCCATATGGTTTTATGGGTGAATTATTTCAAGCCCTCAAAAGACTATATTCTCATGTTATATAAACTGTTCCAGATGTTAGAAAAGACTTAAATTTGTCCCATTAATTTTGCAGAGCTAAAATAGAAACCAAAACCTAAGAAATAATAAGCACATGTACCCATTAAAGATAATAGAAAATCAAGAAACAAGCCCGAGGATTAGTACAGCTATCATGGAAAACAGTATGGAGTTTTCTCAAAAAATTAAACATGGAACTGCCATTTGATCCAGTGGTCCTACTTCTAGGAAGATATCCTAAGAAACCGGAAACACCAATCAGAAAGAATGTATGAACCCCTATGTTCATAGCAGTACAATTTACAATAGCTAAGATCTAGAAACAGTCCATCAGTAGATGAGTGGATAAAAAAGCTATGGTACATCTACATACACCATGGAATACTATGCAGCAGTAACAAAGAAGGATCTCTTATCCTTTGAGACAGCATGGAGGGACCTGGAGAGTATTATGCTAAGCAAAGTAAGCCAGTCAGAGAAAGACAAGTGTCACACGATCTCACTCACATGTGAAGTCTAATGAACAAAATAAACTGTTGAACAAAATAGGTCTAGAGACAAAATAGATCATAGAAGCATGGAACAGACTGCAGAATCTCAGAGGGAAGGCGGAGGTAGGTGGGTGGGTGGGTGGGTGGGTGGGTGGGTGGAAAGAGATCAACCAAAAACTTGTATGCACATATGCATAACCCATGGACACGGACAACAGGGTGGTAGCAGGGGGCAGGGGCAGGCTCGAAGTGGTCAATGAGGGAAAAGGGGGATATATGTAATACTTTCAACAATATGTCTTAAAAGAAAACAAGCCCAAGAACACATCTAGTAATTTAGTAAGGGATACCGGTGGTATTTCCAAATGTAGGGAAAAGACTATTCAATATACAGTATAGTGTTAGTATCACCAAAGGATGATTTTGGAAAAAATAACGTTAGCTCCTTGCCTTATACACTAAGGAAAAATATAACAGATTTGGTACATAAAATTTTTAAATTTCTGTTCATCAAAAACTATTAAATGGTAAAATAAAGCTGACAAAAATTAATCCGCATAAATGATGGGAGAAAGTTAACATCCATACACATACAGAACTCTTATAAAACAATGAGAAAAAGACAAACATACCACCAGAAATTTGGACAAGAACATGAACATACAATTTATAACAGAATGTAATAGAATAAAGCATATAAATATATTTAATTATTAAAATATTTTTAAATTTGCCCCGACCGGTATGGCTCAGTGGTTGAGTGTCGACCTATGAACCAGGAGGTCATGGTTCAATTCTCCTGGTTGCAGGCTCAAGCTCCAGTGTGGGGCATGCAGGAGGCAGCCAAGCAATGATTCTCTGTCATCATTGATGTTTCTATCTCTCTCTCCCTCTCCCTTCCTCTCTGAAATCAATAAAAATATAAATATAAAATATAAATAAAATATTTTTAAATTTGCATTGGTCAACTTTATCAGTTTTCAATGAAATGAAAACCAAGGCAACAATGAAATTCACCCATCAAATTAACAAAGTTCTGTTTTAATTTCATTATTTTGCTCTGTGTTGATGAAGGTGCAGCAAAAAAATAAAATAAATAAATAAATAAATAAATAAATAAAACTTCTGCAAGTGATTAGAATGTAAATCAGTCCAATCTTTTTGAAAGGCAATTTTGATATATACCAAAAGCTTTAGAATGTTCAAATCCTTTGACACAGCAATTCCACTGCTAGGCATTCCTCCAAAAGGAAAATTGTGAATTGAATAAAGAGTCAGCTACAAAAATATTCAATATAAAGTCAGTTGTTTATATGTGGAAAAATTAGAAAATAACTAAACAATTCAACATTAGCTAGTTAACATGGATTTTGGTACATTCATATGTGGAACATGTGTATCCATTTAGAATTATATTGTAGAAGCATATTTAATAACAAGAATAAACATCTATGCTGTATTGCCAAGTGATAGAAAGCAATGTTCGAAGCAATTGAAAATTTTTTCAAAACAATGTTTTTCATGTATATAGGTACATACACATGCATGTACGTATATATATATACATGTACATGCATGTAGGTGTAAATACATACATATAGAAATGTCCCAGAAAACGAAGTTAGTTCCTGTCTGGATAGAGGGTAAGCTGGATACAAGGTAGGCTTATGGGTAATTTCATGGCTAAATGTTTTAATCTTCTTTCAGATCGTTTCTTTAACATTTTACAAAATGACCATGGACTACTTTTTAACAGACCAATGAAACTTATTTCAAAAGAGACGCTGCGAGAGCACAGTCGGCCAATACCGAACCCCTGGGTGGTGTGGTGCCGCCCCCATGTTATCTGCAGGAGTGAACTGTCCTCTCTATCCCATCGGAGGTGCATCCCACCCTCTGCGGGTGGAGAATCCTAAGTGTCCATAAGCCCATCTCTCGTTGGTCAGAGCTTGGGAAATGGGCAGCAAAGACTTATCATCTTCCCTTTTCTGCAAACTCTCAAAACTAGAGGTGTAAGATGGGCAGGGGTGGAACGAGGGAGAGCACTGGGTACTAGAGGGCAGAACAGAGCGGGGGCTTACCTTCTATTTCTCCTCCAGGGGCAGAGATCTTCGACATACTCAGGTAGGTGGTGGCCACGATGTCATTGTGGGTAAGGCGGTCCCTAGAACAGGGGACAGAGGGGGCCTGAACGGGGGGAGATTGAAGACACAGCCCACCCAGCAGGAAATGGCTTTGGTTGTCCACATTAAGGGTCCCAGTCTTCACACTGGATATTTCACTGAAGGCTGGTAATACCAGGGAAGAAGAAACTGGGAATAAAGTGTTGCTCAAGCCTCCTCAGGTGGAAACTAGTCCGTTTCACAACCATCAGCACCATTATCAAGCCAACACTGGGCTGCCAGCCTGGATGTCCGTGGGGACACCTCAGGTGACAGGGAGGAGGCAGGAGGCAGGAGGCTGCTCAGGAGCCAGGCCCCAGACCCTGGGAGAGCCAGGCGCCAGGAGCTCAAGAAATATGCAGACCCAGGAGAAAACCAAGTAACCAGGAAGACACTACCTCCAAGACCACGGTCCTAAATTAGCCAACGCAAATGCACTATTCCTTTTGGTGCCTGGGGAGAGGGGAGATTTGAATATATTTTTATTGATTTCAGAGAGGAAAAGAGAGGGAGAGAGAGAGAAAGAAACATCAATGATGAGAGAGAATCATTGATCAGCTGCCTCCTGCACACTCTACACTGGGGATCGAGCCCACAGCCCGGGCATGTGTCCTGACTGGGAATCAAACTGTAACCTCCTAGTTCAGTGGTCGGCAAACCGCGGCTCGCGAGCCACATGCGGCTCTTTGGCCCCTTGAGTGTGGCTCTTCCACAAAATACCACGGCCTGGGCGAGTCTATTTTGAAGAAGTGGCGTTAGAAGAAGTTTAAGTTTAAAAAATTTGGCTCTCAAAAGAAATTTCAATCGTTGTACTGTTGATATTTGGCTCTGTTGACTAATGAGTTTGCCGACCACTGCCCTAGTTCCTATGTCGATGCTCAACCACGGAGCCACGCCGGCTGGGCCACTATTCCTTTTTGTACCTGACTTTCTATGTGACAACACACTTTTGACCTCCTTTATCCCTCAGGATCCTCACAACGGCCTTAAAACTGAGACTTAGAACCAGGAAGGTCCTTGTCCAAGGTCAGCCTGTGAGGAAGGGCAGAGCCGGAACCCAGCCCTGACGTCCTGTCTCCTGCTCAGTATGCCATGGGGGCCTGTCCTGCTTCCCAGGAGGGAGGCTTCTCTCCTCCCAACCAGCATAGGGGACTGTGGTACGAGTTCAAGGAGACGTACTGATGGGTGAACCCATTAGCCAACCATGTCCTGTGCAGACCCACACCTGCCCCCTTTGGTGAGAACATAGAGTAAAAGCTGGCATTTACTGAGCACCTACTGAAAGCCAAGCACTTGCTAAAGCCATCACGGGACCCAGCTCAGGTCCGCACAGCAGCCCTATAAGGTAGGAACTACAATCAGCTCCAACCTCAGATGAGAAAGCTGAGGTTTAGAAGATTAAGTAATTTGTCAAGATGGCAAAGCTGGTATTTGAGCGGGCTATGCCCGACATTTGATTATAGCAACCTGCTGCTTCCCCGTCAGGCTACACCAGGGTCTCTCAATCCAGTGATTTGGACCCCCAGGGGACACTTGGCAATGTCTGAGGCATTTTTGGTATCGGGGGGAAGGCTGTAGAGAGAGGCCCCGGTTGCTGCTAAACATCCCACAATGCATGATACAGTCTCCCACATAAAAGAGTTTTCTGGCCCAAATATCATCATGCTGAGGCTGAGAAACGCTGGGATGAGCAAGAGTTATCTCCTTCTGGAAGTTTCCAGGGTGCATTTCCCTGGGTTTGGTTTGTTTTTTCAATTTTTGTAGCCTGAGGCCCTCTCTCCCTGCTTCCCATCCTTTGGCCCTGGGCGCTTCAGGCGATGATACACAGTCCCACGTGACAGGCACCTGGGCCTGGTGACTTTTTCCTCTTTTAAATCTAAACCCCATCTGGGCTGCTCCCTTCCTTCCTCTTCATGTTTCCAGGGAGGTGATCAAGCTTGGTTTTAACTTTTTCCACCAGGGCGGCAGCTACACTAGGAAGAGTGGATTGTCAGCACTAATCTCTATCACTTCTCCCGGTGAACAATGCTGACATAACCTGGAAAGTTAAAATTCCCTTTTTACAATGGGGTTATTGACACCAGATCACTGACAGTCGGGGGCGCTTTTAAACTGCCTCCACAACCAGCCCAGCACTTGGAGGGGAACCTGTGGTCTTACCTGAACCTGCTGAGGAGGAAAAGCGAATGGGAAGAGAAGTTTTGTTTTTAAGGGGACAGGGGCGGGGTAATTTGGGGGGTTTTATAAAGAAATTCTTAAAGAATTGAATGGAAATTTAAGTTACAGAGAAAAGGCCACATGGACTAGATCATATTTCCAGGACTCAGGTAGGAACACAAGTTGATCTGCATTTTCTGGGAAGAAAGCACTGCTCTGGATAGGAACTTACAGCAGCAGAATGCTTTCTGGCCAGAAGTTGGGTTTTGGGGCTTGGGGTTGCTTTTGGAAAATACAGCAAGTCTGAAAATAGACTCACAATAAAAATGCCACTCCAACCCAAACCAGGGACGCAACCACCAGATTCCGTAATGTGTTTGGATTGTACAGTATGCCGATGCCTTCGACACAGCTCACAGGGACTCAGGCAAGGCCTGTCCCCACGCACACGGGACCACCGTCCCATGGACAGCCACACACACATGCATCCACACACACAGGCACATGCATTCACGTGCACAGCCGTGCACAGCCCATCGCCCCAGGCAACACAACACACACACATGCGCACACGCACTGCGAGCTAAGATGAAGAGATCATCTGTGGACATAAAGCATGTCTCCCCCCAAACCGCTTCCCCACGGAACATACCGGCGGTCAGGGCCCCAGAGGCCTCTCCCTCCCCGCCCTCCTGGCTGCTCCCTTCCTCTCCTCTAATTCTCACAAGCTGTTTGCTTTGGGCCTGGGGAACTGGCACGCATGGTAATGGCTCTGTGGCCTGGGGGTTTTCCCCAGTCTCTCATTATCCTCCTGCTGGGGGTGCCCTGGGCCTGAGACCAAAGGACAACACACTGGGAACCGCACAGCCAAGGCTTTTGGGGGCAGAGAAAGGACAACTCTTTCTGTTTGGAAAGGCTGGTGTGTGGAAGGTCCTGGAGATCAGGGTATGGACCCCTAAGGGCCCTCGGGTGTGGGAGAGACCCCCTCCTCATGGCAGGAGGCAGCACGGCCCCTGGTTAAGTGTGGCTTTGGGAGCAGCCTGGCCTCAGCTGCTCCCAGCTGTCACCTAAAGCAGATTACTCAATCTCTGCAAACCTTCCTCCTCACCTGTAAAGAAGGTGTCAAGCCCTAGCTGGTTCGGCTCAGTGGATAGAGCATCAGTCCATGGATTGAAGGGTCCCAGGTTCCATTCTGGGCCATGGCAGTACCCCAGTTGCAGGCCCAATCCCTGGCCCTGGTCAGGGCACATGTGTCTCTCTCACATTGATGTTTCTCTCTTTGTCCTTCCCCATCCCTTCCACTCTCTCTAAAACTGGGAAAAATACCCTCGGTTGAGGATTAACACACAAAAAAGGGAGTCAAGCTGAAGGTCAGGTGAGATTGTGCATGTAAAGTGTTTGCTGGGCACAGCCTGGCACATAGTAGGTGCTCAACAAGTGGTAGATGCTATTCCTTTTCCAACATGCCCGTGTGGCTACTGCCCTCAACTGTTGCAGGCCCCCCGAGGCACCCCCTGCTTGGACAACCCTGCCACTTCTCAGCATGGGGCCCGCCCACCCCAGTCTACCTGCCCAGGGGGCATCGCAGCCTATCCCCCCAGAAGCTCAGCTGTTTTAGCCTCCTTGCCTTTGCTTATGATCCCCTCTTTACTGAAATGCCCTCATCAAAACCCCACCTCCTCCAGGAAGTCTTCCTGTCCCCTCCTGACCTCAGGGATCTTAGGCTCCTAGAGTCCTCTCAGTCCTACCTGGCTGCCCTCCTATCTGCCTCTGAGCAGGGCTACGAGTAAGCTTCCCAAGAACGGCCCACACCCTCTCCTCCTCTGCTTCCCCCAGAGGAGACTGAGTCACCCAAAACACACATCCCACTGCATGCAGATTGAACTGAAGGACCCAGTGACCCCTGAGGACAGCCACTCTGAGGACAGCTCCTTCTAAGGACTGCGGCACAGAACTCACCAGTCCATGATACGAATCCTCATTTTCTCACACATGGAGGGAAACTACAGAGAGAAGAGATACATGTTGGTGTGGAGTCCTTTTGAAGAACCAGGAGTCTGGGACGTGGGTGGGATGCTGGGGAGGCCAGGAGCCTGGGGCCTCCGGGTGGGCCCACGAGGGCCGTGGCTCACCATGGCAGGCACCGTGATGCTCTGGTTCCACTGAGGGTTGGCCGTCTTCTCCAGGATTTTGCTGCAGAGCTGGAAGACACAGAGGTGGATGGAGCTCCAAGGGGACTCTGGACTCCCTTGGGGAGCACCAGCCCAGCCAGCAGCCGTTCTCTGTCATACTGGGCAGAAGGCCCTGTGTAGTAGGCTCAGACACAGGGAATCTTTGCAGAGACAAAGCTCCATGGTAGGTCAAACCCAGGTCTGGGGAATAGATTGCCTGAATGCCACAACCTTCACTCTCAGTTCGTATTTCTGGCTGGAATTCCCCCTCTCCTACCTCCCATTATGGTCATAACCCTGAATGTGGGGCCCCTGAGACCAGCCTGGCTTTCCCAAGGGCCCATCACCTGCCCCTTTGGAAGACTGTGAGCCCTAGGAGTTTAGAGTTGGGGGGAGGAGAAGGGGATAAGAGAGTTGAAGGGCCAGGCCAGGGCCACGCGCCAGCATCTGAGAGTGAGAAGAAAATTAAGTGAATATACACACCCCATAAGCCACAGTCTGCCTCAGATTAAGCCCCGCTCTTAAGACCTGGCTTTCCACAAACAAGAAACCTAGTGGAGTGGAAATCAGATCCAAGCATTAGCTCCAGTGCTCTGCTCTGCTCTGCTCTGCCCTTGGGTTCCCTGAGGCAGCACCAGGCCCCTCAGCCAGCTCAGGGCATCCTGTGTCCACATGGGGACGACAGGTCAAGGCTTGATTTCAGAGCTATAGATCCTGGTAGGTTTGCATGTTCTAACAGTAATAGTTTGCATGTTCATAGTAAAATGCTTTTTCAGAGCATTTACCATGGGCCCTGCAGTGCGTGAGCATTTTACATGCATTATCGCATTTAGCTGACCTAGATCCGGGGTTTCGGTCCCTTCATGCGACGATGGTGCAACCAAGACTACCTCTGTCCTTGGTCCACCCAGTGCCAGCCCCTGTCCCCACCCTCCTCACCTCCCAGTGAGAAGAGCCCAGGCTGAGGCTGGGCAGGGATGGGCACCAGGATATGGCCCTTTGTGATCAAAAGGAAAGAAGAGAGCCCTACCATCTGGCAAAACAATAGGCAGCATGGGACACAGTTCTCAGGAATGGGTTCGCACAGGGTTGTAAAGCACACAAAAAATGCTCAACCTCCCTTGTAATGCAAGACGCACAAATAAAAGTAATGAAATACCATTTCTCATCCATCGGATTTGTTTTGTAAAAATCTCTAAAGCCTGGCAGTCTTTTATTGGCAGGGCTTTGAGGGAAGCTCGACCCCTACAGAGGGCAATTGGCTACCATCAAAATCACAAATGCAGCCCTAGCTGGTTTGGCTCAGTGGATAGAGCGTCGGCATGCGGACTGAAAGGTCCCAGGTTCGATTCCCGTCAAGGGCATGTACCTTGGTTGCGGGCACATCCCCAGTAGGGGGCGTGCAGGAGGCAGCCGATCGATGTTTCTTTCTCATCGATGTTTCTAACTCTCTCTCCCTCTCTCTTCCTCTTTGTAAAAAAATCAATAAAATATATTAAAAAAAAAAATCACAAATGCAAACACCCTTCGACCTACCCGTTCTACTGCTAGACATTTATCCTAGAGCAGTGGTCGGCAAACTCATTAGTCAACAGAGCCAAATATCAACAGTACAACGATTGAAATTTCTTTTGAGAGCCAAATTTTTTAAACTTAAACTTCTTCTAACGCCACTTCTTCAAAATAGACTGGCCCAGGCCGTGGTATTTTGTGGAAGAGCCACACTCAAGGGGCCAAAGAGCCGCATGTGGCTCGCGAGCCGCAGTTTGCCAACCACGGTCCTAGAGAAACAGCCGCACATGTGCAGAATGGCATCCGTATGAGGTTATTTACAGCCATGTGGCTTCTACTGGCGAGCATGTGAAATAACGCATGTTAAAGGTCCAGCTGAGTAAATGATGGCCCATCCCACGATGGAGTACCGTGCCGCGCTAAAGGAATGAGGGCTGCTCTGTGTTACCAAACAACCTCCAAGTTATCCTATTAGTTGAAAAGCTAAATACTGGGGATGTCACATGTAACACAGAGCATCACATGCGACATCCCCACATGTAATAGTTAACACTGCTGAATGGGACATTTGAAAGCTGTTAGGTGAGTAGATCATAAGGATTCTCATCCCAAGGAAAAAAGCATTGTTTTCTTTAGCAGGTCTCTATATGAGATGATGGATGTCAACTAAACTTATGATCATCATTTCACAATGTAAATCACGTCATTATGCTGTATGCCTCAAATTTATACAGTTCTGTGGTTATATCTCAATAAAACTGGGGGGGATTAAAAAGCAAGGGGCAGGACAGTATAATGTGCAAACGTTTGAATAAAAGGGGTAAAAGCTAAGTATTTATGGTCAGATGTGCTTGCATTTGCAGAACAAAGCCAGGATGATGGGAGGAAGCTAACTGCAGTGCTTTCACCTGCAAGGGAGGGAAGAAATGCCGGACTGTCGGGTGAGGACCGAGCGAGAAGGAGAGCTCTCATGATGGATGGTAGAGACAGATGAGAGAGAGAGAGAGAGAGAGAGAGAGAGAGAGAGAGAGAGAGAGAGAGAGAGAGAGGATAGGTAAATAGATAGGATGGATGGATGGATGGATAGATAGATAGATAGATAGATAGATAGATAGATAGATAGATAGATGTAATAAATGTACTACCTAATTCAAAAATTAGATGAACAAAATTTTAAAAGGAAAAGAAAGGACTCTCTAACTGTTAGAGTCTAACCAGACACAGCTGAGAAACACTGCCAGCATGGTGCCTCACAGCTCCCTGGAGCAAGAAGGCCCAGGTTTGTCCCTACACTCCCAGGAGCAATGCAGGAAGTGACAGACCTCCACCACATCGAGGGAAGCACTTCCACTTGGCTGCCCTGGCCGCCAATGGGATAACAGCTGGTCCCACGGCCACACCCAGGCCAGCACTGCCTCTGGTCCTAAAGTCCCCAACATCCTTCCTGCACCCTTTCCACTCCCCACACACTCAGCCAAGGCAGCACCAAGCTTTTCCTCCTCCTTCGCTCCTCTAAGCCTTTAAAAAAAAACAACAAAAAACTCTTTTACTGGATGATGGAGTATAGTTAGTACAAACGTTCTGGGGGGCTACTTGGCCACCTTTATCAAATACTTAAAAATAAGCATGCCTTCTGACCCGGGTCTAGAAACTTCCCTATGGAAAAGCAATCAGAGTGTGGATGAAGATTCCAGTACACTGATTTATCACAGCATTGTTCATAAAAAAGGAAAATTACAGCAACAAAAATTATCCAAAAATCCTATCTAATAAAAGAGTAATATGCAAATTGACCATCACTCCAACACACAAGATGGCTGCCACAAGATGGCCAGCAGGGGAGGGCAGATGGGGGGAACCAGGCCTGCAGGGGAGGGCAGTTGGGGGGACCCAGGCCTGCAGGGGAGGGCAGTTGGGGGGGACCCAGGCCTGCAGGGGAGGGCAGTTAGGGGTGACCAGGCTGGCAGAGGAGAGAAGTTGGGGGTGACCGGGCCTGCAGGGAAGGGCAGTTGGAGGGAACCCAGGCCTGCAGGGGAGAGCAGTTGGGGGGGGGGGGGACCAGGCCTGCAGGGGAGAGCAGTTAAGGGTGACCAGGCCTGCAGGGAAGGGCAGTTAGGGGGGATCCAGGCCTGCAGGGGAGAGCAGTTGGGGGGAACCAGGCCTTCAGGGGAGGGCAGTTAGGGGTGACCCGGCTGGCAGGGGAGGGCAGTTAGGGGCAATCAGGCTGGCAGGGGAGCAGTTAGCATCAATCAGGCTGGCAGGGGAGTGGTTAGGGGGTGATCAGGCTGGCAGGCAGAAACCGTTAGGGGCAATCAGAAAGACAGGCAGGTGAGCAGTTGGGAGCCAGCAGTCCTGGATTGTGAGAGGAATGTCCGACTGCCCGTTTAGGCCCAATCCAGGATCGGGCCTAAACGGGCAGTCGGACATCCCTCGAGGGGTCCCAGATTGGAGAGGGTGCAGGCTGGGCTGAGGGACACACACCCCCGTGCACGAATTTCGTGCACTGGGCCTCTAGTAGGTTAATATTATGTTACATTCATTTAATGAAACAGTATGCAGTCACTAAGAAATTGTTTTCAAAGGCTATTTAGTAACCTAAGAAAATGGGAGATTAGAAAAGCAGTGTACCAGACTGCAGGGTACAGTTGGTTCTCACTATGGGTGGTAGTTACACGTTCTTTAGTTCACCAAGAACACAGAATTAGCAAGTGCTGACCCATTGCTCCAGGAGAAATTCGGGGTTAGGCTCCTGCCAGCTTCTGTCACAATGTTTTTGTCAACTAATCAATATATAACTTTGTGTTCCGTGTGTTTCTGTTTAAAGACACCTTATTTAATAAATCTTGTTGATTCCTTAACGTTGAATTCATGGTCAACAGCACAATCCCTCATGTTGGAATGAAGCATTTCTAACATAGATTTTTCTCCATAAGGCATGTCACAGCCTTCCTGCACTTAGGAACACGAAAGCAATTTAGCACAAGCCTGGGACTGTTTTAAACAGTGAAATCGCCAATAAAATGCGAAAAACGTCACACCAAGTAGACCGAGAAAGGGACACTTCTTTACAGGCTGAGAGCTGAAACAGGAAGGCAGAGCGTCGCATTGTTCCAACTCGGCTGGCAACGTGCAAGCTAGCCAGCCCCAATTCGTCACCACCCGGCACCCATGCGCAAATGGTCTCGAAATCGCCGTGAGTACTGGCTTTGCAGTTACAAATACATTTTAGCAAGAAGGCAAACTTGCAAATACAGAATCTGCAAATAATGAAAATCAACTGTAACTGGATCTAATTTTTTTCTGGGGATGAAGTGGGGTGACGCCAACAGGAGGAGTGAGAACTGCAGAGAGGAAAACATGGCACAAATGTTAACAGTAGTTGTCTCCAGGGTACCGTGGGGTACAGAAATACAGTTATTCTTTTGTTTCTTTTCCTTGGGTTTCTCTGATTATTTTCACTTTTTTTTTTTACGATTAATAGGTTTTATTAGGTTTTATTCTTGCATTTAGAAAAAAAAGGTTGTTTTAAAGTTTCCTGCTCTGCCCTCCAAGTATCTACACACATATACATCTCTCTCTCTATCTCTCCATCTCTATCTCTCTCTCTATCTCTATCTCTATCTCTCTATCTCTATCTCTATCTCTCATCTCTATCTCTATCTCTCTCTATCTCTCTCTCTATCTCTCTATCTCTCTATCTCTATCTCTATCTCTATCTCTCTCTATCTCTATCTCTCTATCTCTATCTCTATCTCTCTATCTCTATCTCTCTCTCTATCTCTATCTCTATCTCTCTCTCTCTATCTCCATCTCTCTATCTCTATCTCTCTCTATCTCTATCTCTATCTCTATCTCTATCTCTCTATCTCTATCTCTCATCTCTATCTCTATCTCTCTCTATCTCTATCTCTATCTCTCTATCTCTCTATCTCTATCTCTATCTCTCTATCTCTATCTCTATCTCTATCTCTATCTCTCTATCTCTATCTCTCTCTCTATCTCTATCTCCATCTCTCTATCTCTCTCTCTCTCTCTATCTCTATCTCTATCTCTATCTCTCTCTCTATCTCTCTCTATCTCTATCCCTCTCATACTCCCCTAGTAGCTCAGCCAAATCAGGTAAGTTTCACATCTTAGATAATAGTGCCATCAAGTGTCTATAAGAGGAAATGCAAAGAGTACCCGGCTGAGGTGGGTGGGTACACAGAGAGGACAAAACCCCAGGTCTGCTCAGATTAGGCTGTAATTAATGAGAAAAAATGACACACAAGCTGACTGAGAGAGAGAGACAGGCAGAATGAGACAGGCAGTGAAGGGAGCAGGGAGTGTGGGGGAGGCCACGACGAGGTGACTGTGGGGAGAGAGGAGCACAGAGGCCTGGGGGCTCCCAGGCTAAAGCTTTCAGGAGGGAAGGTCTCAAGCAGCAGCGCTGCAGATTGCTTGGTGTAAAGACAAAGATTTTTAAATGAAGCCCTCTGTAGCCTGAAAATTATTTTGGAAGGAAATAGAGAGATTTTCTTCAAACATCTTAATAACTGTAATTGAAAGTCTATTTGGCCTCATAAACTGAAGTAAATAACTTGTTTTTGCCTCCCTGATAAAGTTTATGTTAAAGTTATTTAAAGATTAATTGTAGAAATTTAATTAATGTCATTTATTGTCCATAATCTAGGACAAGTGAAGTTAAAAAATAAACCTTATTTAAAAAAAAAAAAAGAGGGAAGGTCTCAACTGGCTCCTCCATGATAAGCCCCTTCCTTGTAGAGGGAAAGTGGAGGGTGCAGCTTCTCACACCAGCCCAGCCACCAATCGACTTGACCTATATCAGGTCCCCTACCTCCAACACCACCCTCAGACATTTGCACCTGCCTAGAAAAAGAGCCCAGGGCCAGCCAAGGAGAGACCTAGGGAGATAAAGGTACTGACCGGGACCCAGGAGCAGCCAGGAGCCAAAGACAAGTTGGTCTTGGCTGTAACCATCATCAGAGCATCCTACCATCCCTGGGAATGTGGAATAAAACCATCTCGGGACTTTTCGATCCATCTAATTGGAAAAATTGGTCCCAGTCCTTACATGAAATATCCTGCAAGACTGTCCAGCAAGCCTTCCTGCTTCCTTCCTGCCTTCTTGCCCCAGTGCCCCTGAAGGCCGGAAGAGGGCATCAGAACCTGACCCCAAGCCAAACCCAAACTGCACTTGGGTAAGGATCCGCAGTGAGCATTTACCCCTGACTGTGAACGAGTTTACAGTCTGAGTTACCTCTCCCACGTACATTTGCATTGGGACCCTGTGTTAGACTAGAGGTGGAGGAGCCAGCTGGAAGGGGGTCCCAATGGCCAACTTCAGAATGGTTCCTACATCCCCACAATAATGAACACATAGAATTATGGAAATCTGCCATTTGCAATCCCAAGAACATGTTCAGGCAAAGAGGTCAGAGGTTGCAGGAAAACAGGATATCCACACAGCGCCAAGATATCACCCATAGATTACCTGCAAACTAAGAGGAACGTGTGCTTTGGCTAGGGAGAGATCTGGAAACACCACCGTAACTAAGTAATCAAACAATCATCACCGACCTTGGGACAAGCTGGCATTATTGATTCCTGGTGTGATGCAATCTGATGTATCGAACATCCCCTATGACACGTTCCTGCCAAATATTTCATCTGAATCTAATCTCCAGACCTAACTTCCAGTTTACAGGAAACACACGGGCCAAGGGAATAAGTCAAACAACACCAAAAGGAAACAATGAGATAAATCCAGAACATAACAAATGGCCTGGACTCTTCAAAATTTCAATGTCACTGGGTGGGGAGGTGTGAAAGATGCTTATAGGAGAGACTAAAGAGGTATAACCACCAAATGCAAAGCACGAATTCCATTTGGGGGTTAATCAGAGAAAATTTTTATATATACTGGTATCTAAGAATATTAAAAAATAATTATTAATTTCCTAGATGTGTGGCAGTAACACAGTCATAGTAGGGGATTTTAACACCCCATTGACATCAATGGATAGATCTTCCAGACAGAAAATCAACAAGGAAATGGTGGCATTAAGTGACACACTAAAAATTAGATGGATTTGGGAACGCAGATCGGTGCAGCCACTGTGAAAAGCAGTATGGAATTACCTCAAAAAATTAAAAATGGAACTGCCCTATGACCCAGCGATTCCACTTCTGGGAATTTATCTGAAGGAACCTGAAACACTGATTCAAAAGAATATATGCACCCCTCTGTTCATTGCAGCGTTGGGGTGGGGGGTGAGTATCTCTTTAGAGAGAAAGTAAATGGCACAAAATGTTAACAATTGTTTAATCTAAGTGGAGCCCATGTCAGTGGGCAAATGTTCACTAAAACATTTTTTCCAACTTTTCTTAAGATTTTAAAACATTAAAGAGAAAGAAAAACTAGAAATATATCCACTGAACATGAACTTTGCATAGTGCCCTATGGGTAATTTTATTTACTTTTTTCTGTATTTTTCAAAATTCTTTGATAAACATGTACATCAATAACAAAAGCAGGTAGTCTGAACATCAGTTAGATGGTGAAGGAAATATGCATATGCAGGGCCTTTCCCAGGTCTGAAATCACACCTGGACCTCAGCAATGAGCCCCACCCCACCCCAGGCTCCATCCCCGGACCTCAGGGGTCCCTTTGGTGGTGGGATGGACATGCAGACCCTGTGAATGAATCTAAGAAGAAATGACAGGAAAGGAAAATTGTAAAGTACTGTGAATGGGAACCCACACCACCTCCATCACCACCCTTGCCTTTTAGTGTTTATTATTAATGTTTAAACTTTCTCCAATTGTCCTAAATGCCTGGTTGCCTCTGGAGCAAACGGGGAGCCAGCTGCAGAGCCCCGCCCGCCATCCACCTTGCTCACTCAGCCCTCTCCTCTGCCCTGTTCCAATTTCCTATTAACACCCAGGTCACCCACCTCAACCTGCCCAGCCCTGGTAGAACTCTGAAAGGTTGGCAGGACCTGGGAAGATACTGACCCCACCCTGCGAACTCCCTAAAGTTGGCACAAAGCTTAGCGGCTCCTCCGCAGGGCGGCCCGAGAACCAAGCAGGGGCAGAGTCCCCTCCCACCTGATACGTCATTTTTCCACCTTCCCAGGCCTTTCCGCCACAGTGTCTGCTCTGAGCTTATGGAGTAAATGAAAGTGGGCTCTTGTTTCCCCACAAGTCAGAGAAACAGATGCTAACAGATACAGGAACAGGATGCATACGGCGCCTTGGGGCCTGAACTAGTCCATCAGACGTATGGGGGTTTTGGAAGCTGGACATTGAAAGGTGCAACACCTTTTGCGGGCGAGTCAGGAAGGGCACCGGGGTGCACAGGCATGGGCAAAGGTGAGAGGTGTGACCCCGTAGGGAAATGAGAGACTGGGCAGATGAGAGAGGACACACGGCTCTGGAGCCAGAGCCACCATGCCAACAGCCTTCATGGCTTACAATAGCTCCAACCTTGGAATCTGAAAACGTGGCAAACCAAACTTTGGCTGGGCCTAAGCAACCTTGTGCCCCAACACACTGTTCACAAACATAACAAGAAAGCAGCTGTTATGACTACTGGACTGATAACTGCTGAACTGCACATGGAAAGCACTGCTTGGAGTCTGCATCCTATGCTATGCCATCTGCACCAACAGAAACGCCTCCCTTCTATTGATGTAATCCTCCCCTTGCTTTTCTCATAAACGCCCCGCATCCCTTTGTCTCCTGATCAGAACATCATTTGGGCTCCCGCCTAAACCGGAGCTTCCCAGTTATTCTTAGTGATCTCAAATAAACGTCTGTTTGCCTCTCACTTTGAAAGGCCCTTTTTATTTTTAAGTTAATAATATCCACACAAGGGCCCACCCCACCCAGTGCTCCCAGCCGGGCTGCAGCGCTGAGCCAGCCCAATAGGGACACTCCCACAAAGACTGTGCGGGCTAATATTGACCAAGGAGATGAAGAAAGTTTGACTGGGCAGGACCTGGTCAGCCAGGTTATGGATTTTCAACTTCACTGTACACACAGGGCTATGTTTTAGAGTAACTATTCTGGTAACTTTCTTTGGGGAGAAGCTGAACATGAGCTGTGGGGCAGAGAGAAGGGATGGGCCTCCAGACATGTTTGAAGTCAGGGCCAGGGGAGGCATATTTGGTGTAGCAAGGGTCTAAAAGGGGGAAGAACTGACGCAGGCCCACGTTTTCTGCCTTCAATGGCGGTACCTGGTGAGGATGGAGGCTCCCAAAAGTGGGCAGGATGAGGCAGATGATGACTCTTTGAAAGGGCCCAAGAGGCAGTAGATAGAAATGTGCAGAAAGAGCCCTGGAGGCCTGGGGTTGAAGGGAGGGTCAGAGTTAAACAGAGCTGTGGGAGTCCACCTGTGGAGAAGGGACATCTAAAGGCTGGGCATGGCCAAGGAGAGCCTGTAGGCTGGGCAAATGCTGGGGGACTCCATCCTATGTGAGGTGGGATGGAGCAGAAATCAACAGGGACTAGAGCAACAACCCTGCCTCTGGGCAGGAAGGTGGGCTGCAAGGAAGAGAGGCAAAAAAGAGAGGAACGTCAGAGTGATCCAAGGGCCCCTCCAAAGTGGCCTTTCTCTGCCCAACTCCCACCACACATTTTTAAAAATAATCATTATGTCTTTATTACATATTTTTTAGTTTCCCTATCTTTACGCCTTCACATCTAGTTTTTATGCAATTGCTTCATTTCTCTCCAAATAGTCTCGTATGCACCCACTATCCATCTGTCTGCTCCGTGTCCATCCACAAACATGCGTCAATCTCAGAGACCCAAGCGCACCCATCCACATGTGTGCGCTGCTGCCCAGAGAGCTAGGCCTACGCGAGTGTCGCCCCTCGAGTCCCACGATCAGCCTCACCTGTGCGCACGAGCCTCCGTTGGGCGTGGCCAAGGGCAGCACGTCTGCACCTCACTCTGTCCCATGCTCTGCCCTCCCTGAGCATCCTCGCGCTTCTTTGCTCCTTACCATTTTCCCTGCGAAGCTGACCTCCATGAAGGGATCCACCAAGTTCTTCTTGTTGCTGTCAAAGCCAAAGAGCTGCTTCACGTTGTCCATCACGGCATCGTCCACTAGAGAGAAGGACACGCTGGTCACTCACTGCCCACCTGCTGCCCTGCCTCCAAAACCCCGACCTTCGGCCTGCCAGTCTCCAGGTGCTCTTGGCAAAGACAGAGATGCTGAGGCTCCCGCTAAGCCCAGGGTCTCCAGGAGTGAGGGCGCCCAGGAGGGAGGATGCCCCAAAATACTTCCTCACCTAGCCCCCCCACAGCTTGTTCACTAACACCATCACCCCACCCCTCAGCATCTTTCAGAACAGGTCCACCAATTGATGGGTTAGAAATCTACATCAGTGAAGGCAGTAAACTTCCGGAAAAGGACTGGAAGTTGTTATAATATCTCATTATTGGCATCTGTTTGACATTTCTCTTTACATCCATTAGCTCAGTGATTTACCTAAGGTTAACCAACAAGTCAATTCTGGGGTTTTTATGAATTTTTAATCTATATTGCTCCAAATCAATATTTTTACTAAATTAGCCATGTTTGCATATGTATGTAGAGAGAGAGAGATGTGTATTTGTGAATGTAAGCATATGGATATGTAATCTATAATGTATATTAATGAGAAAGGAGATTGACAGTTAAAGATCATAGTCTTGCTAATGTCTACACGACTACAACAGATAACAATTAACAAATATTTATATTCTATATTAGAGGCCTGGTGCACAAAATTCATGCACAGGGGGAGGGGAGGTGTCCCACAGCCCAGCCTGCACCCTCTCCAATCTGGGACCCCTCAAGGGATGTCCAACTGCCCGTTTAGGCCCAATCCTGGTAGGATCGGGCCTAAACAGGCAGTCGGACATCCCTCTCACAATCCAGGACTGCTGGCTCCTAACTGTTCGCCTGCCTGCCTTCCTGATTGCCCCTAACCGCTTCTGCCTGCCAGCCTGATCACCCCCTAACCACTCCCCTGCCAGCCTGATTGATGCCTAACTGTTCCCCTGCCAGCCTGTTTGCCCCTAACTGCCCTCACCTGCAGGCCTGCTCACCCCTAACTGCTCTCCCCTGCAGGCCTGGGTCCCTCCCAACTGCCCTTCCCTGCAAGCCTGGTCGCCTCCAATTTCCCTCCTCTGCCGGCCTGGTCACCCCTAACTGCCCTCCCCTGCTGGCCTGATTGCCCACAACTGCCCTCCCTTGCAGGCCTGGTCCCTCCCAACTGCCCTCTCCTGCTGGCCATCTTTGGCAGCCATCTTGTGTCCACATGGGGGCAGCCATCTTTGACCACATGGGGCAGCCATCTTGTGTGTTGGAGTGATGGTCAATTTGCATATTACTCTTTTATTAGATAGGATAGAAGCCTGGTGCAAGGGTGGGGGCCAGCTGGTTTGCCCTAAAGGGTGTCCGGGATCAGGGTGGGGGTTCCCTTGGGGCGTGGGGTGTGGGGCGGTCTGGGCAAGGGGCCTGTGGAGGTTTGCAGGCTGGCCATGCCCCCCAGCAACCCAAGCGGAGGCCCTGGTATCTGGGATTTATTTATCTTCTATAATTGAAACTTTGTAGCCTTGAGTGGAGCCAAGCCTCCTGCTTGCTCCGTGGCCACAGCCATTTTTGTTGGGATTTATTTATCTTCTATAATTGAAACTCTGTAGTCTTGAGTGGAGGCCAAGGCAGGCCAGGGCTGCGGAAAGCTTGGCTTCCTCCATCACTGGGGGCAACTCAAGCCTCCTGCTCTCTCCAGCTCCATGGCTACCGCCATTTTTGTTGGGATTTATCTTCTATAATTGAAACTTTGTAGCCTTGAGTGGAGGCCTGGGCTGGCCAGGGTGTGCGGAAAGCTTGGGTTCCTCCATTGCTGGGGGCAACTCAAGCCTCCTGCTTGCTCCGTGGCCACAGCCATCTTGGTTGGGTTAATTTACATACTTGCTCCTGATTGGCTGGTGGGCGTGGCTTGTGGGTGTAGTGGAGTGGTGCTTAATTTGCATATTACTCTTTTATTAGATAGGATACCCACCCATTTTGTTTTATTTATATTTAAACATTGCAGAGAATTAAACATAGAGCACCTTCACCTTCAGCAAAGCAAACATTTCCATTTTCCCAACCCCCTTTGGAATCTCACCAGCTTCACTCTGCATAGTTTAATCAGTAAGTGCAGAATGTTTTTAAGCACATATTTTTTGTTATTGTTGTTAATCCTCCCTGGAGGATGTATTTTTCCATTGATTTTAGGGCAGTGGAAGGGAGGGGGGAGGAGAAAGAGACACATCAATGTGAGAGAGCTACCCACACTCCCACAACCAGGGCGGGGAACCTACAACCCATGTACGTGCCCTTGACCAGAAACAAATCCAAGACCCTTCGGTTTGCGGGCTGATGCTCTAACCACTTAGCACATCAGGCAGGGCTAAGCATATATTTTAACGACCATTTAATACTCATTACATATTTAAAGACTTTCTCCATGATTTTGGTTCAAATAAACCTGTACAGAAGGAACCCATTTCATTTATTGCTGTCATCAGTCAAAGCAGAAACCCTCAATTAGCTTTATGCAAAACTTGTAAACAGAGACCCAAGTAGCAAAGGTTCTCACTGACTTATGAGCCACAACTGGCTTATGCCACCAATGAACACTCAAAGCAGCGGCCCACAGCCCACAGAACAGTTGAACCACTTCAGGAGCCCTGGCCGGTGAACAGTGGTTAGAGCATCACCCCGGCACCCCAAAGTTGTCACAGGTTAAATTCCTGGCCAAGGGCAGGTAGCCAGGTGCAGATTTAATCCCCCACCCCCGGGGCACATGTGGGAGGCAACCAATCAATGTGTGTCTCTCATATTCATGTTTCTCTTTCTCTCTCCCTCCCTCCATCCCTCCCCTTGCCTTCCTTCCACTCTCTCTAAAATCAATGGAAAAATATCCTCAGGTGAGAACTAACAAAAATAAATAAATAAATAAATAAATAGGAAAATAAAGACTACCAATGTTAAAGAAATTAATTTAAAAAAAAAAAGACTACCAATGTTTGCACCCTACCCCAAACCAAGTCAATCTGAACCACCAAAGGTATGGCCCAGGCATCCCTACGTTAAAGCTCCCCGGTGACCCTAGCACCCACAGTTCTAGAATATTCAATATACATACAGTACATCCTCACTTAAGGTCATCAATAGGTCTGTGCCTTTAAGTGAACAATATATAATGAAACCAATTTTACCATAAACTAATTGATATAAACAAGAGTTAAGTTCGTATGGCATCACATCAGCATAATAACAAAAGGTGTTGAACAAAATGACGTTCGAGGACCTGCTGTAATTCCCCCAGCATTTACTGAGCACACGGGATGGGGCCAATACAGGGCTAGCCACAGTGAGAAACCAGGCAGTGGCCACCCTGGCCTTCCTGCGAGGACGATTACATGGCCACATAAGGTGACCCACTGCTCCAGTGCCGGAGACTGAGTGATTTCCCGGGACCTGGGACTTTCAGGGCTAAACCAGGACAGTCAGGAGCAAACTGGGTGCTCATCCTTCATCCGCGGAGACACTGAGCTCTCCCAACATGTCAGTGTCTGCCTCCCCAGTCCAGGGTCTGCCAACTTGCAGGCTGGGCTTCCTCAAAGAAGAAAAAAAATCAATGAGATCCAGCCCTGAGCACAGAACAGAGAGTCCGATGGTGCTGACTCCCTGGTGAGAACCAAGAAAATGGGTCCACAGAGGCTAATCAACCAGACCAGGCTGAGGGGATGCGGAAATGGAGCCCAGGGCAGCTGTTCATCTCAAGATGTCTTGCATCTCTGTGACTCCATCAGCATTTCTATTTCTTTTTATTCATTACTAGAGGCCCAGTGCACGAAATTCATGCACGGGGGGTGGGAAGTCCTCTCAGCCCAGCCTGCACACTCTCCAATCCGGGACATCCCTCTCACAATCCAGGACTGCTGGCTCCTAACTGCTCACCTGTCTGCCTGCCTGATTGCCCCCAACTGCCCCCCCTGCCAGCCTGGTCACCCCCAACTTGTCCCCCTGCCAGCCTGGTCGCCCCATGCAGCCTGCTGTTCAGTCATTTGGTCGTCCCTCACTAACCCCCCTGACAACCTGATCGTCCCATGCAGCCTGCTGTTCAGTCGTTTGGTCATTTCCTCACTAACCCCCCTGCCGGCCTTGTCATCCCATGCAGCCTGCTGTTCGGTCGTTACCGTTACTGTGATGGCATCATGGACAATTTGCATATTCCTCTCCTATTAGTATAGATGATTGCTTTTCTGTTAAGAACAATAAACACCCTCGGGAAACCTAGAGAGGGGTTGAGGCTTCCCCAGAGGACAGCGCAGAGGGCTGGGCACTGTTCTAGCAGATTCTGTGAGTGAGCACACCAGGCCAACGGGAGGCAGGGCAAGAGCAGAGGGGCAGCCCCTCCATCCATTCCCTCCAGGGAGCTGATGCGGCCCAGCAGGGTCCCCATGCGGCCCAGGCCTTCAGTCCCAGGGAAGACCCACACTCACTCTGCGGTAAGTCCTCAGCCCTGAAGATCTTCAGGCAGAAGTGCGCCCCTCGGAGGGCCACGCCAGTCGGCCTGAGAAGGTTGCCTTCGATGTCCTCCTTGTCTTCCGAGGGGTCCTTTCTCTCCAGCTACAAAGCAAACCAAATGTGATTCCTGACTCAACGGCATTTTCCCTTCCTCAACCAACACCGCCGAAAGGGCGCATTCTGAAGAGAGGCAAGTCGCACTGGCCGCTCACCGGCATGGACCCCAGGCCAGTTCCTAACCTGGGGCTCGCTTCCTCCTCTGGGCAGTGGAGACAATAACAAGAAAAGAGACCAGGACGAGAAGGTGGGACCAGGTGGCAGAGGACACGGCACAGGGCCAAGCAGGAGGGAGAGCAGGGAATGACAGGGGACAGTGAAGATGGAGACGAGGGAAGATGGATGGGAGTGGGAGCGGAGGGAGGGTCAGCAGCCAGGCCTCTCACACTGTGGGGCTCTCACACTGTGCCGCTCTCACACTGTGGGGCTCTGACTCTCCAAGGGAGCTGAGGGCAGAGCTCAGGAGAGAGACAAGTTTAGAAACAGCCACTATGGGGAATGAGATAAGGAATAAACTGCACCGGTGGCAGCAACCATGGCAACCAGCACCTCCGGGTGACTTCTGCCACCAAAACTGACCACGGAGCAGACAGTGTGTGGTAGGGACAATGGGGGACAGGAGGTATGAGGGAGACCCAGGGGTTAGTAAGCATGTAGTGAGAATTAGGATCATGGGGAGAGGGGAGAGTTGGCAAGGGGGAGCTGATGGACTGGGGAAATGAGAGAGATGGGGGGCTGTCACCCCAGTGAGGAAGAGCTGTCACTCAGCAGATAAGGAGGGAGAGAGGCGGAAAGAGGCTGGTGGGAAGAGCTGTCACTCAGCAGGTAAGGAGGGAGAGAGGCAGAAAGAAACTGGTGGGGAGAGGGACTCCCGAGCTCCGATCTTAGAAGAAGATCAGATGTTGACGGCTCTTCCGTGAGGACACGTCACACTTCATGGCAAAGACAGGAATCCACACACAAGGACCCTCTGAGGCCAGCTCTGCAGGGTAGGTCACAGCCCAGAGGACCGAGAGAGGGGTAAATAGCCAGGGACACAGTCACTGCAGGAGGAGCAGTGCTGGGGCTGGGAAAGGCTGCTGGGCCCACAGTGCACTGCGGTGAGGACCAGAGGCAGCTGCTCTCCAATCCCAGAGGCCTGAGGAGAGCTGGAGCCGAAAGCAGGGGCTTCCTTCTGAGCTGGTTCTAAGAGGAGTGACTTCCTCAGGGAAAACCAAGGTTCCAGTTAATAGGAAGAGGAGGAAGCGTTGTTTTACAAAAGGATAATAGATTCGGAGATGCCACATAGAAGGAGCAAGAAGCACAATGGCAGAGAGACAGGCTACAGCGGGACAGGGCTGGAGGGCCCGGGGTTGGGGCTTGTCTACCTGAGCTCCATCGGCCCTCAGCACAGAACCCTGCGTTCTCCCTCCCCTAAACTTTCCACTGTGGATTCTTGAGCTCTGTCATCAGCCAGCTCCTCCTCCTTGACATCCTCATGGGACTTGCCCTCGGCCTCCACAATTATACGAGGCTTCCCCTGGGAAACCCCACCTCCCACCACCCCTCCCCTGGAGATCACTTTCCCCCTGCAGACTCTCCCACTCCTCCTGGCCAGCACAGGCTGCAAAGACAGGGCCACCCCTGGCAGCTGCCCACCTCTAACCCTCCATCTCTCCTTCCTGTAAGTCCGCACCACCCACATGCACCTCTCTCTCCCACCGTTCTCCCTGCCGTGACAACCAAGCGCAGGTCCTGTGCTCGCCTTGCCTGGATGACGGCAGTGCCTGCCTCACCGTTTGCCTATCTGATTTCCAATTCTCCCATCAGGGAATCCACATCCATGTGGACAAGTCCTTCGCCAGCACAGTTCCTTGTCCTCCACCAACAGCGTCTTCATCTCCCGTCCCCTTCAGCTGCTAGAGGCCTGGCCCCATCTCCAACTTCCAACCACGCAGAACCACTCCTCCAGCAAAACCTTGGCCACTGACGCCCCCCTCAGAAGACAGCTTGCAAGCTATCCGCCTCCTCCAACCCCACTCACAGAGCGAGACACCAGCACACAGCGTAGCACACAGCGTGGCACACAGCAGGAGCTCAATAAGTGTGCATTCCGTATTCTCTGTCCTCTGCACCAGCTCTAGGTCCCGTCCTCCTGCATCTCCTGCCCCGATGCCCCGGCCACCTCGGCCCTGTGCCTCCACCAGGCCTGCCTAAGCCACACCTGACACCTCCACCATCCACCTCCCTGTCTGCTTCTGGGCCACTGAGCCTTATGAGGCTGTGCCACAAAGTCCCCCTCCCAGAGTGGGGCCGGAGACCCTCCGTTTGTATCGAATGAGCACCTCATTCCTCTCCCACAACTACTACTCCAAACCCTTTCTCCTCTCTCCAGACACAATGATGCTGCTATCTCCCCAACTCTAAACCTTTCTCCTTCTACCACCTCCAACAAATAACTGTTCTTCCTGAAATGATCTCACATCTGAAAATATATATATATATGCAAAAGACAGATGATTGCCAGAGATGGGGGAGGAGGGGAGAGTGAGGAAATGGGAAGATGGTCAAGAGGTACAAACTTCCAGTGGTCAGTCATGGGGACATAAGATACAGCATGGCGACTATAATTAATAATGTAAAATTGCATATCAGAAAGTTGCTAAGAGACTAGATCTTAAAAGTTATCACCACAAGAAAAAAGATTTTGTTTGTAAATATGTGAGGTGACAGATGTAACCAGACTTTTTGTGGTGATCATTTCACAATATATACAAATATCGAATCAGTATAACATATAACATGAAACTAACATGTCACATGTCAATTAGACCTCAATAAAAAATTATTAAGAGAAGAAAATATGAATGTATATCCTTCTGAGAAGATTTGCAAAGAGATATTAATAACAGTTCTCTCTGAGTGATAGAATTGTAATTCGTTTTTTACTTATACTTTTCCACATAGTCTACATTTCTCATAATTACTGTGCGTTCTTTTAAAGCAGAAAAACGGAAGTTGTTTGTTTGTTTGTTGGTCCTCCGCTCCCAGGTAAGGAGCTGTGAGGAGGACCGGGGACATGTACTCACAGGCGCTTCGTTCCCAGGCCCCAGCACACACAGGCTTGCTTTCAGGTAGCCTCTGGCCCCAGCGGAGAAATCATCAGGGTCTGAGAGCAGCAGCCACTTCCTGAGATAGGCATGTCCTACGGGAGACAATGCCCACTGGTGATCACAGAATTGGGAGGACCCAGGTCTGCAACCACATCCGGGAGCCGAGGGCGGACTACACATGGATGAGGTGAAGGACCCGTCCACTGGACATGGGGGCAGGACTCAAACTGTAGAATAAAAGGTGCTTGGAGTGTGCAAGTAGGTTTGAGTCAGAAATGTTCATAGGAACCCCAAAGACAGACTCGGGGCCATTTACCTCTCCCCCTCAGGAAGTGACCAGGGCAGAGCAGACACCTGGCTGTGGAGAAATCCTAGACTTGTCACCCAAATGACCCGACCCACCCCTGTCCAAGGTGACCCCAGCCTCCAGCCACCTTTGCTAGGGGCCTTCCAAAATGAGCATCCCTGGCTGACTCGCTGAGACCCTCATGAGGGCTGGATCTCCCTGGGGGGCCTGTTCCACCTGGAAGGTGAAAGCCTGCCCTCCCTCACCTCCAGGACCTAACTCCACCTCTACATTCTAAAACTCCCCAAGAGCAAACTGAACATCCCAAGTGTGTGTCCCCCAAGCAGCCTCCAGACCAAAATGCAAGGACATGGCCAAGTTGATGAGAAGGTGACTCACGGGGCTCTCTGTAGATGGCACCCACATCTATCTGAAATTAAACAGAGAAAACACACATCAAACTCTTGCCCCTGGAGTGTTACATAAAGTGCAGTGCATCAGATCATCCCATTAAAAACCATGTTTTAAAGGGAGTGCCCTTGTGGTAGCTGGATGGGACACTGCCGATTCATGAATCGCTTAATAAAGCCAGTTAGATCTTCCGAAAAAAAAAATCATGTTTTGAAGAACGTATGGAGACATGGGGAGATGTTCTTCCTTTGATAATACATGGGAAGAAAGAAAGCGGAATATTTTGTTGTTGTTGTTAATCCTCACCTGAGGATATCTTTCTCACTGATTTTGAGAGAGAGAGGGAGATACATCAATTGGCTGCCTCCCACAGGCACCCTAACCCAGACTAGGAATCGAACCCACAGCCCGTCCTTGCATGAGTTCATGCTCTAACCACTGATAGCACTGGTCAGGTCAAAGGTGGGATACATTTGGTTAAAGTTTGGTCAAGTACATATGTGCATAGAAAAGAAAGAGGAAAGGAGATACAGCTGTGACTGCTCTTCTGGGTGGGAAATTTGGTGGGTTTTATTTTATTTTTATTCTTTCCTGTATTTTATAACTTTCTATTTAAAAAAACAACCATAGATTAGGGTGATGTTGATGGTGGGGAAACGGGGGACAGGAGCAGGGATATGTGGGAACTCTGTACTGTCCTCTCAACTTTGCCATGAACCTAAAACTGTTCTGAGAAATATTTTTTTAAATCATGGATTACTTTTATCATTAGAAAAAAAAAACAGTGTTTTACCTTAACTGTTGGGTTCTCAGAAAACGAAGTGTTTCAAAGATTAGCGACTCCAGATATAATGAAGACCCATTTGTTACAGAACGACAGGCTCCAGCCCATGCCTTTGCAAACTGACTTAGTGTCCTACCTGGTGAGTTACTTCCCAGAGGAAAGGGGTCACGTTTTATTTGGATAGCAGGGGAGGTTAAAGTATGCCTGTTTCTTTCCATTTGATAAATGCTTGAAGACACGAAAATGAGAAAATCCGTAAGAATCACATTACAACAGCATTCAGGGAGGTCTCCATGGCTAGCTGCCTTCCCTGTGTGCAGCCTGTGAAAGCAATCCTATGAGCTGAACTGTACATTTCTCGGTTCTCCACAAGGGCCTGTTCACTTCCGCACTGTTTGAGACAAATGAGGGGGGCAGGCTGCCCTCGCTCCCCACTGCCCCACCCGAGTCCCTCGCTGCACACCTGGGTGACGGTGAGCCCGGCACAGAGCACTGGCTTCTCTCTGGCCCTGATGGTCAGACCAGGAGGAGCGCTGCCGAAACTCAAAGTGCACGCTGCCTGTCCAGATGTCAGGACAAACACAAATTAAAAATAAGAAGCTGAACTCCCCTAACAGAAATAAGGGAAGTCTCTTCCCTCTTTTTGGCAGAAAATTTACCTAACAACTTACAAATGTAAGTACTTTCTCTTTCTTTGAAATAGATCTTTTTTTATTTTTTATTTTTTTATATATATTTATTGATTTCAGAGAGGAAGGGAGAGGGAGAGAGATAGAAACATCAATGATGAGAGAGAATCATTGATCGGCTGCCTCCCGCACGCCCCCTACTGGGGATCAGGCCCGCAACTCGGGTGTGTGCCTTTGGCTGGAATCGAACCCCGGACCCTTCTGTCCACAAGCCGACACTCCATCCACTGAGCTAAACCAACGAGGGCGAAATGGATCTTTTTAGAAACTAAATAAGCCTTCCTCAGTTTTGTGACCCAGAAGCATCTTGCCCCGGGTTCTCCCCATCTCTGTGGGGAGCGAGGGGCCTAACTTCAGGGCCTGCCTTGCTCCAAGTGGTAAAGCTACCTCCTCTCATGAAAATGTGAGCTTATTTTCTGTTTCCTCTGGATAAAGACAGCTAACACAGACCGTCACCCCAAGGACCAGGTCGCGTGAGGACGCACGACGTGTGACCCATGCTGTCAGGCTCACTCACTGGAGGACGAGTTACTGTTCATCTTGAGAACCTGTAGGGGTTGGGTTCTGACCGCTGGGCGACGTAAAAAGACTTCTGCCCTGACAGTCTCTTGGTGGATTGTCGGGGATGCACATCGCACTCTGGTTCAATGATTCCTCAGTAACACAACCGCTCTTTCCCTTCTACCTTTGTGGAGAGGATTTCCAGGCTGGCAGATTCTGTTTTGCTAATTCTATTTCGCCAACACCGACCAAGACAGGATTTCTGAAGTGCCAACCCTGGCCCATTACCCACAGAGCCTCCACTAACACGGAGAAGCGAGAACTGACTGCTCGCAAAGAAAATAAACCATACCCGGAACTCCCCGATGAGAGCGTCAGTCCTGCGGGAACGGGAGTCCACCACCTGGAGGGAAAGATAAATTAACTCTCATCTACGAGTAAATGTTGCCCAGACAGGGTCCAGCCCCACCGCTCTTCCCCCGTACTCTACTCCAGAGATTGTGCTAAGCCATGTCTAACCCACACAAGAACCCTGTGAGTAGGTGCTATTATTCTCCCCAATTCACAGATGAAGAAACAGAGGCAAAGAAAGAGAGATTACAAGACTTGTACAGAATCACACAACTCCTAAACGGCAGCGCAGGGTGAGAATGCAGTTTGGCTCCAGAGCCCATACTTTTAACCACTAAACTATGTTGCCTTTTAGAGGAAAGGAGAAAAGAGCTGCCGGGACCCAGAGGAAGAAAATCTTGGCCAGAAACGGGCACATGGACAAACAATCCTATATAATAAAAGCCTAATATGCAAATTGACCAAACGGTGAAACGACAAGTGGAACAACCGGTCGCTATGATGCACACTGACCACCAGGGGGCAGACGTTCAACGCAGGAGCTGCCCCCAGCCCACAGGCCCCAGGCCAGGCAAGGTGGGTGCCAGCGGGGTCCCTCCTCCCCCCCCCCCCCGCCCCAATCACCTCTGCAGCGGCGGTGGCAGCGGGGGGCGGGGCCGGCTGGCGAGCAGGGCGGTGGCAGGGGGCAGGGCCGGCGAGTGAGCGGCATCAGGCTGGCCAAGGCAGTTGCCAGTGGGGGGCCCGCTGATTGCCCTGCCAGTAGCCCCACAGATGGGCCCTGATCGCTGGCCAGGCCTAGGGACCCTACCCGTGCATGAATTTTGTGCACCGGGCCTCTAGTACAAGATGAAAATCAATGTTCCCACTACAAGAATGATTTCAGGTCTCTGACCCGAGACACCTGGGGTGCTGAGCAGCGGGCTCTCCCCTCTCAGCTGCTGCCTCTATCTGAACTGCTGGAGGCATTTCTGTGACCAGCAGCTTTGGGGTGAGCCTCTGCACAGCACTCATGCCCTGGGCTTTAAGGCTTCTCTGTCACACACGTGCATGTGTGACGGGCATGTGTGTGTACACAGCCCACAGAGGACGCTCCGATCACTCAAACGTACCGTGATGAAGATGGGCTCATCGAACAGCTCCGCTGGAGAGTCAAACACGTTGAAGAATAGAGTCTGTTGGTTCGGGGCAAAAGGGAGACAAGTGAGTGCCTGCCAATCCCCAGGCCGGGGAGAGAGTCAACTGCCCACCACAGCCCTCGGGCTAGTCCACACGGAAATCGTGGAGTGAGCTCAGCCCGCACTGAGCTCTGGGGCTTGACAGAGGTCATCATCTCAGGGACAGGGTGAGTGGCTGGCCCTACAGGACGACAGGGATGTGGAGCTGTAGGAGCCCAAGGCAAGAATAAGAGCTAAAACCATCTCTCCAGCTCCTCAAATAGCCTGTTCACACCTGGCCCATCTCTCCACCCAAAGTTAGCGCCGTATGTAAACACTGAGTGGCTGGCCGGGCGTCTGCTGTGTGCTCCCTACTCAGAGGGCCCACCAGGGTCCCAGTCCTAATCCCAGCGCCTCCCACCTCATTGAAGAGTGGGCTGTTTCCCTTGTGGATCCGCGTCCGCCTGGTCTGCCCAGCGGCAGTGACCTTGACCACAGGCTTGATGTTCACCCCTGGCAGCTGGCGCCCCTCGATCACCTGGACCCTGATCTGAAAGCCAAGAGGGGGCATGAGCAGGAGGAAAGCAGAAGTGGTCAGAAACACACACATCCCACTCCCACCCCCCAAAAATCAGAAATCTCAGGGACCATCCTAACTGCAGGTCTTGGGAAGGGAATTAAACAGGAGAAACCCGGCAGGCGTGGCTCAGTGTTTGAGCATCAACCTATGAACCAGGAGGTCACAGTTCGATTCCTGGGTTGCAGGCTCGATCCCCAGGCAGCTGATCCATGATCCTCTCTCATCATTGATGTTTTTATCTCTCTCTTCCTCTCTGACATTAATAAAAATATGTATTTTTTTAAAAGACTTAGGAGAGCCTTGTAAAAACAATCCCCACCGAGGTCCCTTGCTCCTATAAAACCCACGGTTCCACACAAGAGCTGCCAGGCTACCCAGGTAAGCTACCGGCATTAATTCCCAGCACCAGGTCAGGCATCCCTCCCCAGGTTCCTGCAGCCGCTGGCACCTCGGGCCCTTTGACGCTGATGTTTTTAAGTGGCTTGAGCATTCTGCAATGACAATTCCCTCCGAGACTGAACTCAAATAGTAAGGCTCCCCTCTCTGCTCTTTATAAGATGCAACGTTGTTCACATTCTGAGAAATAAACTAAGAATTTCCTCCACTGACTATAAGTAAATGAAGGTTTCAAAAATACGAAATTTTAAAATATTAAAACAATTTTCATGGGAAAAATAATGTTTACTGTCTAAAAATAATGTTTAATGTCTAATTTCTAATCAGTAGTTATGTATTGATTGACTTTTTAAAACTAGCATTCTATAGAAGAATATATTATTAATTACAATGGAAAGATAGATGAGTGTTTTTTATTCTCTTCTTTTTGCTGTCTTTTCCAAATTTTCTTTAATATAAATATTAACCTTCTAAGGAGAAAAAAAAGCAATAAGAACATGTCTTGAGAATAATAAAAATATGTTAGAATTTTGTTTTTCAGGCAAACATAGTGCTGATAGCTGGCACGTTTGCCTAAATTACCATGCTTTAAAACTAAAATATATTTTTACAATTTGTTGCACTTACTAGAGATTTGTTTCCTATTTTTTAAATATATTTTTATTGATTTCAGAGAGGAAGGGAGAAAGAGAGAGAGATAGAAACATCAGTGATGAGAGAGAATCATTGATCGGCTGCCTCCTGCATGTCACCCATTGGGGATCAAGCCTGCAACCCAGGTATGTGCCCTGACCGGGAATCGAACCATGACCTCCTAGTTCATAGGCTGACGCTCAACCATTGAGCCAGGCTGGCCGGGCTGTTTCCTATTTTTAACTTTAAAAGTAGTTCTGTAGAGTTAAATATCACTAAGTGCAACTATATCAAAACGGAACATTTTGTAGAAAAGCAAACAGATAAACAAAGGACCAAAATTAAAAGGCAAATAAAATGGAATGGATTTTTGGATAAAAATATGTCAAAGGGTTAATAGTTTTATTATCTGAAGAGGTTAAACAAATTCAAATTTCACAGACTTTCAGAAAAATCATGGCACGAAGGAAGGGCATGGATATAGGGAGAGGAAACATAGCCAGACAGCTTCTTAGCTGATGCTCACACTGCATGTCCAAGGACCACACCTTGAGCAGCAGGAGCTAGCGAGCCAGGTAAACTCTGGTTGGTAAACAGATGTGCTGAATCTCTGCAGTGTACCCCCCTTCCCCCCGCTTTTATTTTTTTAAGAGCAAAACCAGGGCTGGGCAGAGGCTTATACTGAGGCCCCATGATGTGACTGCCTATTGCGCACCTTCCCCGGCCCCGGAAAACCAGGCTTCCCCCAGGAGCGCTTCTGAGGTCTCCCCTGAGTCAGGACAGACAAGCAGGCACCGGCACTACAGCCGTGGGCCCACTAAAGGAGGAGACTGGCCACAGACGGCCCTTACCTGGAAGTCCTGCGGCTTGTCCGACAGCACCTTCCTGGGCACAGGGGCGCTCCTCTTCCTTTTATTCCCAGGGTGGTACGGGGGAGGGTGGGAAGCTGGCTTCTTGGGAGTGGAAGGAGCCCCCGGGCCTGGGGGGCCGCTCTGGTCCAGGAAGGGCTCTGCCTCATCTCCCGTGAGGCCCTGGTCCTCGGTGTCCTCCTCTCCTCCTGTGTCTGGGAGGAGAGGGTGCTAGTCAGTCCTGGTCCCTGTGTCCCTGCCCTGGGGACCCAGCCAGGTAAAGGGGGATCCACAGGGCATGGCACCAATACTCACCACCCACCCCAGCCCCTCTCCTTCCCCCTCGATGAGCCCGGATGGATGAGGAAGGAGAAGAGACGCTTCCAGCAGCTGCACGTGGGGGCAGTCAGTCCAGTTAGTCAACAGGAAGAAGAGAGGATGGCCCCCCACCCCCTGTCCTGCAGGGTGAACCCCTCGGCCACCGCGGCCCACTCTCGTGAGCTGAGACGGCAGCTGTGAGATGGTTACGGGTAACAGGGTGGGATCAGGACAGCCCTGGCTGTGTCTCACCCGTGGGGGCCAGCCACTTCTTTCCAGAGTATCTCGTGTCCACAGTGCTGTCACTGAGCAGGGACCAAGTCTCTGCCCGGCTCTGTGCCCCACCTGGCACGTGGGTGGGCACAGCCCCGGGAAGGGAGGAGGGAGTGGGTGAGGGAAGCCAGCCTAGCTCCCCTCTCCCACTCAACCCTGCTCTCCCTGCCACCCTGGTCCCACGCAAAGCTCAGGAGCAGATGCCATGTCTGTGGGGGACTGTCCCTCTCACCACCTTCCGGCAGGACCAGGAACTGGGCACCTCTAGGAGCTTCCCCTGCACAGCGTGAACCTAACTCGGTCAGAGACACCTCAAAATTGCCCAGCACATTCGGGGCCCTGCAGCTCCCCACCCTCTGTCCCCAGGAGCACCCCTCCTTTTTCCCTCAACCTGTACCCCAGCCAGAGGGATCTCCCATCGCCAAGCTCAGACAGTGCAGGCCTCAACGAGACGGGCACTGCACTGCCCCCTCTCCAACAGCCCACACAGGGCTGGGCTCCAGGACTGGCCCGGGGCACCCGGAGACAGGGAGGGCTCTACCCGGAGACGGGCTGCTCGGGTGGTGCTGCGTCTGCCTCCAGGTCTCTTTACCAGGAGAGAAGCTGTAGACTCTTTTCCCACCTGTGTAGCTTCCTGCCCACCCAGCAGGCCGGGCCACCCAGGCCCCTCACTGGTAAGCCAGCCACCCTGGGCTGGGTCCTCCCTTGACAAGCCTAGCAGAGGCAAGTGGAGCGAGCTGAAGCAACCGTGGGACTCAGTGTCTGCTCTTTTCACAAATGATAAACTATAGGCCCAGAGAGAGAGAATGGCCAGCCCAACGTCACACAGCTACTGGGTGTCAAAGGTAAGACTGTAACTCATGTCCCTGGACTTCAACCAGAGCTCTTTCAAGGAAATTCCAGCCCTTTTGTCACATGTCATCACCCAAGGCCTGCTAGGTCCAGGGCAGGGAAGCACTGGGCTCTGGGGAGCGGGTGGGGCCTCAGGCATCACCTGGGAAAAGGCCCGTCCCACAGGCATGTCCTCTACACCACAGCGCCCACCCGGGCGGAGCACACAGTGCTGAGCACCGGCCCAGGCACAGCCCCCTCCCTGGAGCTGGAGGGGCAGGGCATCCTCACACTAATCCGAGTGGCACCTGGGAGCATGCCTCCCGCCTTTTTCCTGAGTGACAGAGGCAGTTCTCAGGAAACCCCCCCGACCCCCCCCCCCCCCCACACACACACACACACACACACACACACACACACCGGTGTCCTCCCTCCCACCCCCCACAAGGCTGCACAGGCTGCTGAAGCCTCACTGTGGCCCCGCCCCCACGCCCTGGAGCCTGGCTGCGCTTCTTCCCTGGGCCCCTCAACTTGAGGGGGCTCCTCACCAGCCATCATATCCTGGTCAGGCAGCGTCGGGGAGGGGTCCAGAGGAGTGGTGGGTGGGAAGAGAGGCACAGCTCCAGGGAGCGGCGTGTAGGACACCTGCAGGACCAGTGAGGCCTGAAAGAGAGGGGGGCGGGGCAGCAGGTGGGTGCACTGGCCTCAGACCACCGCCCTCCACCATCCTTCCTGTTCCTTTCATCCCTCCACAGAGGAAGATGGCTCTGACGAGGGTCAGGTTTGCAGGAGGCTGTGGCAAAGCCACACCTCGGGGTCCCTCAGCATAAGAGCACAGCATCTGAAGTCAGGTTCCACCACCCAGGAGCTGTAGACTCTCTGTGCCTCAGTTTCCTCCTCTATAAAACGGGGGTAGTAATAGCAATAGCACCTTCCCCAGGGGTCCCCACCTCACCTCCCGCGGCTCCAGCTTTGAGCAGCCAAGAGGAGAGTGACTGGTCACATCACTCAAATGGGCATGGTGGGGTCAGGTGGGTGGGGACACAGGGGGAGGCTGCCTGTGTCCCCACCCACCTGACCCACCATGAGAGCTGCCCTGCTCAAAGGCCACTGCACCCGAAGAAAAGGTACAGTCCCGGCAAGCTCTCCAGCCTTGCAGCTCCTGGGCCAGTGGGGGCCTGGCCAAGCCTTCCCTGGAACCCCAGGTCCAGCAGCCCTCCTGGGGTAGCCTTTTTATCGATCAAAGTAGTAAGTGCTCTATTTAACAAAGGCAAAAGAAAACCAATTGCTATAATTCTACCACTATTTGCATTTAGATATCATTATCTCTCATAGTTTTTAAACAGTGTACAGCTCTGTTATATATAAAATCCTTTTCTTTTACTTAATGTTAGACAGTAAGCATGTCCCCAGGTTTTGACAAACTTTTTTTAAAATATATTTTTATTGATTTCAGAAAGGAAGGGAGAGGGATAGAGAGATAGAAACATCAATGAGCTGGGACCAAGTCTCTGCCCGGCTCTGTGCCCCACCTGGGGCACAGAGAATCATTGATCAGATGCCTCCTGCACGCCCCCCACTGGGGATCAAGCCCGCAACCCAGGCATGTGCCCTTGGCCAGAATCGTACCTGGGGCCTTTCAGTCTGAAGGCCAATGCTCTATCCACTGAGCCTAACCGGCCAGGGCGACAAACTCTTTATAAATGTAATTGTTAAAGATGCATAATATCGTCTGAGCAACTCTAGTATAATTCACTCAGTATCTCTCTCAACTGAGTAATAGTAGGGATTTCCAGAAGGTTCTGGAGCAAAAGCTGATTCTGAGACCGAAGATGCTCCAGGACCTGGATGTAATCCAGCTCTGGGGCTCGAACCCTCAGATTGAGGTCTGAGCAGGGGCAGCCAGTCTAAGTAAAGGCAGGGCTGGTGGGAGGGTGGGGCTCAGAACCCTGAGGAAGGAGGCCGAGTCAGCTCCACATCCCAGGAGACCCTGCAGGAGGCCTGGCAAGGCAATGAGACCCTTCACTAGTAAATATCCGGATCCGAGGCATTGCCTAACCGCCGCTGCAGGTTCCTAAACCACCACCAGGTGTCGCCACGTGCGCAGCCAGCGTGCCTCACACTCGCATCCCAGGAGCCTGCAACCCAAAGAAGGAAAAAAAAAAGAGCAGCCTGGGTGGGTGGGGGGTGGGGGGGTGTCCCCGCCCCAAATACCCAGACCCTTCCCTGCCCAGCCTGACTCCTGGAGACTCCAATTCAGGCTGGGGTGGATCTGGACATCTCTATTTTTCTCCACTTCATCAAAAGGCAATTTTCTGTGCTCTTTGGAGAAATAACTAATTGCAGTGTTAGGCCAGGTTTAGTAGAAGACAACCCTGAAACATTTTTTTATGCCAGAAACCAAGGAAATAACCAAAAAATGATGGAAACATGTCAAAAGGACAAAGAGTCAGTTGCTGCCACTGGCCAAATCTGGGCAATTTAAACATGAAAATAAATGATAATTATATTAAACCATTGACTAAAAGAAAAATACATGATTCCAAATGGAAATAAATAAGTAAATAAAACAGGAAGGAAGCTTTTTTTTTTTTTTACAGTGAAATGCCAACTGATTCACACACACAAAAATAACTGATTTAGAATACCACCATTTAACAATCATCAACACAATAGCCCTGGCCAGTGTGGCTCAGTTGGCTGGAGCGTCATCCATTTACCAAAGGGTCAAGGGTTTGATTCCCAGTCAGAGTATATACCCATATTTCAGGTTCAATCCCCAGTTGAGGGAAGTGGGGGAGGTAACCAATCCATGTTTCTCTCTCACCTCTCTCTCTCTCTCTCTCTCTCTCTCTCTTTTTCTCTCTTCCTCTGCCCCTTCCTCTCTCTCTAAAATCAATAAGAAAAAAATAATAATAAGCCCAACCAAGAAGCAACAGTGGTTATTAAAACTGAGGGGTAGCCCTGATGGTGTTGCTCAGTGGTTGAGCATCGACCTATGAACCAGGCGGTCACGGTTCCGTTAGATTCTGGTCAGGGCACATGTCTAAGTTGCCGGCTCGATCCCCAGTAAGGGACCTCCAGGAGGCATCCCATCAGTGATTCTCATCATTAATATTTCTATCTCTCTCTCCCTCTCCCTTCCTGTCTGAAATCAATAAAAATATTTTTTAAATTGATGGGTAAAAGTTGAATGAGGCACCAGGTCTTTACAAAAAGCACCTCCCCCTCAAATTCTTACTTCTTAGGGCAATGGATTTGGGATTAGTGGAGAAATTCAGCAAATGCTACTTTAACCAAAAAGGAAGCTTAATAACACAGTAATGAAACAAATCAGTCTATCCCACCTGGATGCAATAGGGCAGCGCAGCATCACTGTGTGGTATTCCTGCCATCGATGCACACCCTACATCTAACTGAGGAAACATCAAACTGAGGGACAGTCTCCATGATTACAAGCCTGTATTTCCAAAACTGTCAAGGTTTCAGGTTATAAAAGTCAAAGAAAGACTGAGGAATTCTCCCAGAGGGAAGGAGACCGAAGAGTCAAAACAACTAACACAACACATGATCCTTAATTGGATCATTTTGCCCTAAAAGACACTGTTGAAAAGGTTGGTGAGCCCGGCCAGAGTGGCTCCGTTGGCTGGAGCATCGTCCTGTACACCACAAGGTGGCTCCAGGTACTTGAATGAGACTTACAGCCCAGAACCAGCTCCATCGTTTATACGCCTATCCAGGAGCCACAGGGACATCCCTGGCAGCTTCCAGGGACCTAGAACCCAGGATCTAAAACACATCTTGCCACCAGGGGGCAGAAGCCAGGGGCCACTGCTTCAAAACCAGAGGTGGTTAATACTGGAGGCCTCTAGCTCGGCTGAGGATCTAAAAGAAAGGGGACATGTCTGTGGGACCCGCCCCCAGTCAGGACATCCCACCCTCACCGTGACATCATCATCCCCTCTCCCCAACTCCAGACATAACCAGAGCTGAGCTTTTCTTCCTGTGGGAGTGTGAGCTCCATGCTTTCCTAGACCACATGTCCTTGGCCTACAGCCCCCAGTAGGACCCTCTTTCAGTCCCACCACAGGACAGGCCCATTCCTCAGGTCTCCAACCCCAGCACCACCATTCAGACATCCTAGCAGTCAGTCATGTGTCCACCAACTGGGGGCAGGAACCTTAGTCACCCATGTCTGCCATCTTGGGGTCACGGTCAACAATATCACAGAATTTTGAGGGTCCTGTCTGGCCCCCAGGCTAGGAAGGCCCAAGAAACCAAAGGCAAAGACAGGAGACAACTCATCAGATCCTCCTACAGGTCCCACAGCCCGGCTCTGGGGTCCTTCCCTCCCGCCCTGCTCAGCTCCACCTCAGGTCCCAGCTTCTAACACGTTTCCTCCTGGCTCCCGACCCACCACACCCCTAGTTCCAGGTGCACTCGTCACCGACGGGCTTTTTTCTGATCTGACTCTGGCTGTCAAGGCTGAGGCGATGCCGACAGTGTTCGTGGTGTAGCCAGACTCTCATTAGCAAGCTGCTCTCTCCTAAGACATTTGTGAGCACGTGACTTCTTTCCTCCATGTGTGTCCGCACCCCCGTGGCTGGAGGTTCCCCCAGGACAGGGGAGTGTTTTCCTCTTCAGTCTGGAATCTGAGGACAGATTGGCATCTTCCCACGGCCCGCAGCCCAGTGTGCCAATCTGAAGGGACTTAGGAGAGGACACTGAGTGACAGCCAAATGGACAGCAGCCCCCGCCCCCTCTCAGCCCTTCATGGTCCCACAGGCCCTGTGTTCACTCCTGTCACTCCATCAGCAGGCTCCCGCAGCCCTCTGAGGCAGTCTGGGCTACAGCCACTCGGGGAGGGGAGCCTGGCATGCTTGGCCCCTTTGGCTCAGCCCAGAAATCGGCGTCGATAAACGGCCAGTGAGAAGCTACCGCTTCTGGCAGGGCTCTGTCCTTCTGCCACATCCCTCGTTTTCTGTGCCTCCCACTGCAGTGCAGCCCCAGTCCCAGGAGGGAAGCCCCGGCACAGAGGGTCTCGGGACCTGCCTGGGGCTGCACCGTGACTAATGCTATCACAGGAAGTAGAAGACAGTCCTGAGGCCTCTCCACAAGGAGGGAGGCCCCCTCTCTCCCAGGCTGTGCTCAGCTGGGGGCTCACCCAAGCGGGGCCCAGCCCTCCTCTCCCATCCATCACCTCTGGCTCTCACACCCCCTTCTTGGAGACATGGTCTGTGAAGGATTGACCAGCTCCACAGCCAACCAGGGGTCCCAGTCCCGGGAAGAGAAGGCAGCAGGGAAGGGAAGTGCAGAGTGGGGGAGGAGCGGCGAGGCCTCTGGGGGTGCTGCCAGCCTGGCTCAGCCCATGGACAGGGCCCAAGTGTGAAAAGCTCTGTCTCAGGGGTGGGTGGACCTTTGAGCTCACAGTGCAGCCAGTGCCGAGCCTGCAGGAACCAGTGTCAGGGAGCACACAGGGCTACAGGCAGAAACATTTGAGCAGCTCAGCTGGGAAGTGAGAAAGCCTGGTTGGAGGCGCTGGGGGCCGGACACAGAGCAAAGGAGGAGCCCCATCCCTGACTCAGAGCAGCTCTCAGCAGCCGCTGTTGCCTGCCCCCATTTCTCCATCAGTGCTCACACCTTCACAGCCTCTCCAGGGCCCCTGAAGGGGGAGTTCAGATGTCCCCAGAGTCCTTCTGGACTGTAGTGATGTAATATTGTGAGTTATAATAAGAAATACATATTTGGTCTTGACACCCTGTTTCTGGCACACAGCTCTTAACACCCTTGGAATCTCCTAGGTGTTGAGAGCATTATGTTAATGTTACATTAGTGAGGTGACCAGGAAAGCAACTGGCTGGCGACCATGTGATTAGAGGGTTGAAACTTTCAGCTCCACGTTCCCCCCACTTCCCCAGCCACCTCATCCTCCGGGAGGGGGGGAAAGGGGCTAGAGATTGAGTTTAATCACTGATGACCACTGATTTCATCATTCATGCCTGTGTAATGGAGCCACCATAAAAACCCCAAAGAACAGGAATCGAAGCCCTCTGGGCTGGTGCTTGCACACGTGGGGATGGGGCAGAGCGGTGGGCCTGGAGAGGCACGGAAGCTCCTCGCCCTCTCCCACACCTTGCTCTCTGCATCTCTTCCATCTGGCTGTTCCTAAGCTACATCCTTTTACAATAACCCAGGAATCTAGGAAGTAAAATGGTCCTCTGGGTTCTGTGAGGCGCTCTAGGAAATTAATTGAACCCAAGCACAGTGTCGTTGAAACTTCGAATCTATAGCCAGTTGGTCAGAAGCACAGGTGACAACCTGGGCTTGTGATTGGCATGTGGGGAGGGGGGTGGGCTCCTCTTATGAGTCTGAGCCCGTAACCTGGATAATTGAGTCTATTCAAGTCCCCTGAGAGTTTGGGAGATGCACCCTCTGATGCAAGTCCCCGCTTGGACATCGATTCCCTGTGTGACGTCAGTCAGTCACCCTCTCTCTCTAGGTCTCATAGTGATTCCATTCAGAGCCTTGCCCAGACTGGCCACTTCTGATTCACCAAGCCAGCCAGGAGCCTCCCCACACACACACACACACATAGTCACACTCACACTCATACACACACTCACACACACACTCTCACATTCATACGCTCACATGCCTACACTCACACCCATACACACACTCCATGGGGCAAGGTAGCCCCACTCTGTCTAAAATAACTCAGCCCAAAACCCCCCACCATATCGAACCCCCTGAGATTCCACAGGGAGGAAGTTTTATCTAATCGATAATTCCCCAGGGCATCCTGGAGGCTGACCCTAAGGGAAGGTCAGGAATTCCACTGACCAGGAAGAAAGAGCCCTGCACGGTATATTTAGCTCACTAAAAATAACAGGAGGCCAGAGATGAGGGCTGGAAATTGTCTGGGAGAACTGGGAGAGCTCTGGGAAGGCTGGGGGAGGGGCGGGAGGACAATGGAGGAAAGGAAGGGGTCTGACAGGTCCGGGTGCCAGGGGAGAGGGATGTCTGTCTGTCTCCCTTCCCTTGTGATCTGTGACCCAGATGACTCAGCTTTTCTGGATCTGGAAAAGGAGGTTGGATGGTGAGAAAGGCTGCCAGGGAGACTGGGGTGGGGATACCCCAGGATGCGGGGAACTTGGGAAGACATTGGTTTCCAGTGAAAAACCAACCCCAGGAAGGGACCCAGGGCAGCCAAGCTGGTGTGAGGCAAGGATGACTGAGCCCTGCAGGTGGGACCAGGCTGCCTCTGGTCCCCCTCCCCTCTCTTCCAGCCCAGAGCCCTCCCAGGTACCCTGAGCCCTGGTGGGCAGGCCCAGACCTGGCTGCTGGGAGCCGGAGTCACACAGCTCTGGGGTCAGGAAGGCAAGCAAGGCCTCGGCCCGGAAACTGGCCTGTGCAGAGGCTCCGTGAACACTTACCCCCGTGGGCTGCTTCTTGGTGTCCAGCAGCGGGGCATTGAAGCTGGCAGACAGGCTGGGGGTGGTGAGCACCTCCCGGAGTGGGATCTTGGCTTCCCCCAGGAACCTGAGAGGAGGGAAAAGTAGAATATACAAAACTAGCCTGTGCCCAGCTCGTCTCTCGCCACACCCCTCACCACCACTACCACCACCACCACGCAAACCACACAGACAAGCTGATCTGCCTAGAACACCAGAGTCACTGAGGACCCCTCCTCCTAGTCACCCCATCACCATCCCTGGAGGGCCAGGCCCCTCTCCCTGCACAAGAGGGACACCTTCCCTTCCCCCAAGGTCAATTTTGACCCCTTTCTGCCCCTCCCCAGAGGCCCAGCCCTCCACCCCTGTCTGCCTGGGTGCCCCACAGAAGGGCTGTGTTGGCCATCAGACCTCAGCAACCCACCACATGGGCATCTCCTGAAAGCAGGGCAGTCCCTCATCACATCTGCATTGCCCCCAGGCCTCAGCAGCACATCTGACCCAGTCTACACAGGTTTCCTAGAGCTCGGCCAGCAATGATTACACATGAGAAACAAACAGACCGTCCTGTCTCTGATGGCAGGGAGAAAAGAAAATCAGGGCAGGGGAGACCTGCCCCATGCCCAAGAGCAGCCCATGGCGGTCACACCTCACACACCAGAGGCCGCATCTCTGACTGAGGGAAGGGGCCCCATACACGATGGGCTCTTAGGAATCAGTAGGTCACCATGCGATGATCAGTGAAGGGCCCTTCAAAGAATGCCACGGAAAACGGTTGTGTTCTGTAAGCTATGAAATGGGCCAACGGCATTCTGCAGTGGCAGAAGGACAGCAAGTGGCCTGTGTCAACCACGACCCTGGCCTGGTGCTGGCCCTGAACTTCTGCGTGCTTCCTGCACTCAGCCAAGGAACTGCCACAGGTGTCCTCTCGTCTTTTGTTTCTTCATTTTCTTTCCTCGTGAATAAATAGCACATCTGCTCTCTGTAACAACTGATGTGAATATGAGTTTTTATGCCCTCGTGAAATGAAATTTTAATCTTGATCCAATTAGATGATAATTTTTTTTATCCTCACCTAAGGCTGTGCTTATTAATGAGAGAGAGAGAGAGAGAGAGAGAGAGAGAGAGAGAGATATCAGTGTAAGAGAGAAACACCTATCAGTTGCCTCCTGTCTGCACCCGGACCAGGGATCAAACCTACAACCTTTTGGTATATGGTGGTATATGGAACAACACTCCAACCAATGGAACCACCCAGCCAGGGCTAATTAGCTGATTTTTAAAACTGGCTGCTTACAAGGTCACACTCATTAGGTGGCTACTATTTTACAAAAAGAAAGAAAGGGGTGGGGGAGGAAGGGAGGGAGGGAGGGAGGAAGGAAGGAAGGAAGGAAGGAAGGAGGGAGGGAGGGAGGGAGGGAGGGAAGGAGGGAGGGAGGGAGGAAGGAAGGAAGGAAGGAAGGAAGGAAGGAAGGAAGGAAGGAAGGAAGGAAGGAAGGGAGGGAGGGAGGGAGGAAACTACACATGTTGTTGAAGATGTGGAGAAACTGGAACGCTGTGCACTGTTAGTAGGAATGACAAAAGGTGCAGCCGCAGTGGAAAACAGTACAATGGTTCCTCGAAAACTGAAAAATAGAACTACAATCCGACCCAGCAACTCCACTTGTGGTATTTACCCAAAGAATTAAAATCAGGGACTCACAGAGATACTTGTCCACCCACCTTCACAGCAGCATTATTCACAACAGCTAACAGGTGGGAGCAACCCAAGAGGCTATCAGCAGGTGAATGGATAATAAAATGCGGCATACACATACAACGGATTGTTATTCAGACTTAAAAAGGAGAGGAATTCTGACATCTGCTACAATGGGGATGAACCTTGAGGACATTGTGCCAAGTGAAGTAAGCAGACACAAAAGGGTAAAATCGTATGACTCTGCTTACATGAGATGCCTGAAGTAGGCAGGTTTTTAGAGATAGGAAGTAGAATAGCAGTTACCTGGGGCTGGGTAGCAAGGGGGAAGAAGGGTTAAAATTTGGTGAGTACAGAGTGTCAGTAGAGAGGGACAAAAGCGTTCTAGAGAAGGATGGTGGTAATGGTTGCACAACAATGTGCATGTACTTAAGCCACTGAGCGGCACACTGTAAATGGTGTGAGCAAAGAGGGGGCTGCGTAGAAACCTGACAAGCTCAGGTCACAGCGCGTATCACGTCCTAGGCCTATGGCTTCCTAGCGGGAATGAATCTTTACCTCCGTGGAGCCCTGCCCAGTGTTTTTCCCATCTAGGATAGCATAACTTGGAAATGTCAGAGTAATTTTCCTGTCCCAGAAGGCACAACCCCGGGCTCCAGAGCACTAGCCCACAGAGCACTCCGTTGTCATCTTGTTGCCTGCATACCACTCCACGTGCTGTCAATGCTCACTGTCACTCATCCTGACCCACCAGTGTAAAGGAAGTACGTGTCTGATTTGCAGTTACCCAATCCTAGAGATTTCCCCACTTTGCTTTCTCCCGCCTCCACCACCAAGGGAGTCCATACACCTTCCTTGCGTGTTCTCCTTTGGTTCTGGGTGCATAACAGGGACTGCAAAGTGGGCATTCCCAGGAGCATTTCCTCAATCCCTTGAGACCTTGCTTCTGGGCACGTCCTCAAAATTTGGCTCAAATAAACTCATAAACCTTTTCTTTGCTGACCCTGGTTAAATTGGTTAAGTTTTGTCATGTATATTTTACGATGCTAAATAGATAAACTAGCTGCTTAAGTAAGCTTCTGCACAACAAAATCCCTCCTTTCCCATCCCTCTGGGAACCAGCGGACTCTTGGCCACCTTGCAGTTCCCTTGCTAGCAAGGCAATACGTCTGGTGTATGTTCAACACCAATTTTTCTAACATCTCTTTAAAGAAAGGACTAAAAAGACAGGTGTTCACGAATACGCATTCTGGGTTCTAGTAGAGACCATGCTAATAGCGTCACGTTTTCTAGAATTTGGGATGGTTTGTGTTATATTCCTTCGGAGTGTGGAGCAAACTTGTCCCACAGTTCACTGAGGGCTCTGGAGTGTCTCCATCCCTGGGCCAGTGAGGGGAGATACCTGTCCCCCGGTGTTGCCTGAAGTGTCCTCAGGACCAGGCACTATCAGAAAGACCAGATTGGTTGAACATTGTCCCGTGCAGCGAAGTGTTGCCAATTCGGTTCCCGGTCAGGGCACATACCCACGTTGTGGGTTTAATCCCCAGTCAGGGAGCGTTTGGAAGGCAACTGATGGATGTTTCTCTCTCACACAGTCTCTGTGTCTATCTGTCTGTCTGTCTGTCTCTCTCTCTCTCTCTCTCACTGTCTCTCTCTCCCTTCCTCTCTCTAAGCATGTACTCAAATGAGGATTTAAAAGAAAGAAAAAAAAAGGCCACATAGTGGGTATAGAGGACCTGCATATCCATGCGACACTGGTGACCAGAGTGACCCTGTCCTTCGTGGGAACACGGAGGTTGCAGAGCGGAGAGACTTGCTTGAGCAATTCCTCTTAGGGAGCCTGCCCTGAAACTGGGTCCCCAGATTCCCTGAGGCGTCAGCCTGGGGGAGCAGGAGGCAGGCGGGCAGAGGAGCAGAGGGAGCAGCAGGCCTGGTCATCAGCCACACATACATAGCAGAGCCAGGCCTCCTCGGCCTCCCTTTCTGGCGCCCAGCCAGCCCAGCCACCCCCCTCCCCCAGGAGAATTCCAGGAAGAGGGGCGGGAACAATGGAAGGAAATGCAGAAGGAAGGGCAGGCCCCACCCCTGCCAGCCAGGCACCTCTAGCCACGAAGAACAGCTTGTTATTTCCTCCCTTAAATGTCTTTCTGGGCTATGAAATGCCCCACCTGCCACCCCTGCCGTGGACCCTGGAAGTCCCCCTGAGGAGCTGGTGGCTTCACAGGCTCCCACTCCCCTAGAAGGAAGGGCTGCAGGCAGGCTGCCTGCCCCAAGCCTCAGGAGGGGCTGCCCCTGAGTGGGCAGCACAGAACTGCTCTGGGGGAGCCGAGGAGGGACTCCCTGGGAGGTGGCAGGGGTCTGGGGCTTGATCACAGGAAACCCTGATGGCCACTGTTCCTTCATTTCCCAGAGGATGCAGGAGCCATAGCTTTATTCTGGGGGCCTCGAGAGTGGGAGGCCCAAACCCTTGACTGAGACATAGACCCTAGGGCCCAGGGCTTCCAAATCAGATATGCCCCACTCTCAGTAGGCACCAACCAGTGGCCAAGTATGGCAGATGGGGTTCAATAGGGGTCAAATGAGGCAGGGAGGGGCCTGATGGGGGGCCTGTACAGGCTGCCTCTAGCAGCTCTGGGTGTGTGCAGAGGCCCTGCTAGCTGTAAAGAACCCCCCTCCCCCCACCATGGGCCTTGACCCCACCCCCTACAGCCTACTCACAGAAAAATGCCACTGCTCTCTCAGTCTCCCCAGACCCCTTCCTGCCCACCCCCCCTCCATCCCTCATCATCCCTCCCAGCCGGGGCTGGACTGTGTTCAGAAGCTCCTGGAATGTGGGGGCAGGAGAAGCGTAGGGGCTGAAAGAGCTGCTGCCATCCCAGAAACAGAAGGAGACAGAGATGGCATGCAGGAGAGAGGGAGAGGTCAAAGCAATTTTCATATTCACAGGACACACATTTTTCCTCCATGGAAAAAAAATTCCTTCCCAAATCCACCATCCACTAGGGCCACTGCCCTGTAGCAGATGGGAAAAGAGCTATGGGGTTGTGGCCTCCAAATCTGAGCATTAAGTGTGGGGTGCGGGGAGTGAATTAATGTGGCCAAGTAAGTTTATTTTAATGAAGCACAAAGAAATCTAAACAATATTATTTTAAAACACTAGTGACCCGGTGCACGAAATTTGTGCACATTAAAAGGGGATTATTTAGAGGAAATAATTTAATATTGCTATTTGCCCTTTCTCTATAATAGAAGTGTCAGAGATGAAAGAAAATTAGTGAAATGAATATGAAAACCTTCCTCCTGTCAGAGTCTGGGGCTCACCACGGGACTCAGAGTCAAATCCCCGCCCACCCATGTGTGCCTCAAAATCGCATGAAATCCAGACCCAGCCACCACCCTCCCCCCCACCCCCGCATTGGGCTAGATTCAGACCTGGCCAGCCCCACCCTTGTCAAGCCCTGCTGGGCAGGGGGCATAGCCTCAGGTCCCCTGGCCCGGCACCAGGACAGGGGGCATGGCCTGAGGTCCCCCAACCCAGACTGGGGTGGGGAGCATGCCTTGAGGTCCTCTGTCAAGCCCTGCCAGGTGGGGGACACGGCCTGAGATCCCCTGTCAAGCCCTGCTGGGTGGGGGGCATGGCCTCAGGTCCCCCTGTCAAGCCCAGCCAGGCAGGGGGGCGCAGCCTCAGGTCCCCTGTCAAGCCCTGCCAGGCGGGGGCGTGCGGTCTGAGGTCCCCCGGCCTGGTGCCAGGGTGAGGGGTGCAGCCTGAAGTCCCCTGTCAAGCCCCACCTGATGGGCATGGCCTGAGGTCCCCCAGCCTGGTGCTGGAGCGGGGGGAGAAGCCTGAGGTCCCCTAGCCCAGCACCAGGACAGGAAGCACACCTTGAGGTCCCCCGTCAAGCCCCTCTGGGTGGGGGGTGCAACCTGATGTCCCCTGTCAAGCCCTGCCATGTGGGGGGCATGGCCTGAGGTCCCCTGTCAAGCCCCATGGGGGTGGGGGAGAGTGTAGCCTCAGATCACTGATTGCTGGTTAAGGCTCCTTATGGGAACTTGGCCTCAGCTGTGGGTGCAGCCATCTTTGTGACGGAGTGATGGTCAATTAGCATATTTCCTCTTTATTATATAGGATTGGACCATTTTATGTCATTGTAAAAAGAAAGTACGGGAGGCAATCCAAATGTCCACTGTGAACAAGGGGTAAATATTTAAATACAGCATGGTCCATGCAGTGGATGTGGGAAGTACACCATAAACTTTGCTATGCAAAACCTTCAAAACTTTTTTTAAAAACATGCAAAAGAGGGAGGCTGGGGGAAGGTCAAGGGGGGAAACAAGAAGATATATGTACTACTATTTGTAATACTTTAAACAATAAAATAAAATTTAAAAAAATAAAAAATAAAATAAAAAACGTGCAAAAGAGTGTGTACAAAATGCTACCAATACTTAGAGTAGTAAAAAGCCTGGACAGAGAATCTAGTATCATGGTTGCCAGAGATTAAGGAAAAGGGAGAATGAGAAATTACTGTTCAATGCCTATAGAGTGTTAGTTTCACAGATGAAAGAGCGATGAAGATGGGTGGTGGTGATGGTTGCACAACAATGTGAATGTATTTAATACCATTGAACTATAAGTTTAAAACTAGTTAAGATGATAACTGTTATGTGTATTATACCACAATTTTAAAAATCTACTTAAAAAATTAATATGATACCTCTTGCCTAAAAAGAGAGAAATGTCCGAATCTGTATTGGTGATTAAGCAATAACGTAAGAATTCTGTAATGATAGATAAGACACGAAGAACAGTGGTACCTATGGGGGAGGGGGGAGTAGGGGGCAGGTGAGAGACAGATGACAGGGAGAATTTTTGCTGCATTTTTTTTCTTATAGTTTTTGTTTTTGTCACAAAAAATTAAATGTTCACCAGCTCAAAAATTAAATTTAAAAACGGAACATAAAACTCTTTAAAAATCTTATAATTTATTCATTCAATAAATATTTACTTAGCACATCCAGCCAAACACCGTCCTCGCCCTCACAGAACTAGCTCCTAGTGATCACTCCCCTCCTATAGACTGGGGGTGTATGGGATCAGGTGCCAAGTACCTTCCATACACTGGCTGACCTAAGCTGACACTAGCCCTGTGGGGTGGGTACTGGTACTAGTCAATCTACTATACAGCAAGGAAATTGGGACTCAGAAAGGCATTTAACCTGCCTGATTTCACACACGTAACAGGCAGAGCCAGACTCCAAACTTTGCTTTGTACCGCACCCCAGAGCAGCTGGGACACCTCAGAGCCCCATGAGAACAACATGAAAGAAACAAGAGGGTCCTGGATTTGCTTTATCCATGGAAAAGGGAAGCCAGCCTATAAATTTGATCTGGTCCAACTTTTAAAAAAATCCAATTCCAAGCTGTATTCATGAGCATGCCTTTTTTATTTTCTGTATTTTGGTGCTTTGGTGTCTGGGGCCAGGGCTAGCCAATCTCTAGAGATAGTAAATGCTACACCTGCAAGTGCAAACCAGCCAATCCAAAGCCCATACACCCACCACTATGGGCTCCTACACTCCAGGCACTATTCCCCTGCCCTGATCAACCCAGGGAGGTACCACACAACTCCAGACAGCCACTCCCCTCCAGAACCTGCCAAAATTATTCAAACTAGCCAATCCCAAACCCTCTTACCCTTCCTTGCGTGCCCTTTTCAAAGGAAGCCACAGCAAAGGCTCTGCCCATGGTTCCCCTCACCCCTCTGCCTCCTGACTCACCCTGGTGTTTTCCTAGTGGCCCTCCATGGTACGCCCATCCTATCCTCTAAGTCAAGCATGTCAAACTCGAGGCCCACAGGCCACCTGTGGCCCACAACGAATATTTTTTCAGCCAATATAACGGTATGTAAGAAATTATTTAATTAAAATTTCATAACTTAATTTTTACAATATCCTGTTATACATAATTATTAATAACAAACTACAATGTTCACTAATGACTGATTACTATAATCGTGTTGCATTCATTCCCTTACCCGCCTTACACGCAGGCACACCATTTCTCTCCACTAGTTCTAGCAGCGAATATTTTAGCAACCGATTGCCAAGTCATTAGTCTTGGACTGTCTTGTTTGGTGTGGCAACAGGAAATATTTTGCTTTCGGAGAACAAGAAAAATAGGTTTATTTGCGTTACACTTACTAATTTGTGCAGTTATTCAGTATCTGGTAAGTTAATGTTCAAGAATAAATATTAATTTTTATTAACATGTTCTATTATTTTATGTTCATGATTATTCATTTATTTCAGCCCTTTGTATTCAGCATGTCTCTATAGAAATAAACCTACGTTTCTATGAAAATGGAAGCTTTTGTTTTTTTGCGGCCCACATAAACTTAAACCTTGTTTATTTGGCCCGTGTTAGCCTTTAAGTTTGACATGCTTGGTCTACACTATGCACTGGAGTTTTCAGGGGGTGACTGTGAAGGCTGTGCCCTGGGAGAGGGAGCAGAGATAGAGGGTCGGGTGTAGGGTGCAGGTCTAACAACAGTATATGGATTTTTTTGTTCTATTTTTGCAACTACTCTACAATTTTGAAATTATTTCCTAAAAAATAGCTCCAGAAAGGTTTCCATGGGTCAGTTTCTCACTCTATTTTTTTTTTTTGAATTCTCACAGGAGGATACGTTTTTATTGATTTTAGAGAGAGAAGTGGAGCGAGAGAGAAACATCATAGGCACCCCGACCTGGGATCAAACCAGCAACCTGGGTAAATGCCCTGACTGAGTGGAACCTGGAACCTTTTGGCGCACAGGACGACGCTCCAACCAACTCAGCCACCCGGCCAGGGCAGTTTCTCATTCTTTATCTTTTAAACTAAGAAAAGAGCATACCAACTAAAATATGTGGACACATTCATCAGTGACTCAGCTGCACCTTCCTCTCAAAGTGTCAGGAGTGACGGGAAAGCCAAAGAGCCCCTGTCCTAGCCAGACACGTACACACGCACGCACTTGGGGGAGGAGACACCCGTGAGCCCTCCAGCCCTCAGCCATGCGTGCCTGGCCACAAGGGGCAGGAAACCAGGGACAGCCGGACATTCCCACCCCCTGAGCCAGCCTGGCCTCTGGCAGCCTTCCCGTCAATATCTGATTCCCTGGGGCTGCCTAAGACTCACTCTAAATAGTTTTCCACTTCAATCCAGAGAAAGAAACAAAAACTACTCTGAAAGCCAGGGATGCCCTGGATAGAATCCAGAACAAAATATAGTTTTAAAAATCCTTGGAAAATAAGGATAGCATCAGCACTTCCAAGCAGGCTGAGAACAATGGGGTGATGCACTATAAATATTCCTGCCCAAAGAGCCCCCCAGGATTCCAGAAAGGGGAGCCTGACAACCTGTGTGCTGAAACCCAGGGCCGAAATTGAGGCCTACGTTCCCCAACTTCTAGCTACAGCAAACCACCTCTCTGCCTCTTTAAATGTCCAAATGTGTGTGTGCACGCTCGTGCGCACGCGCACGCGCGCACACACACACACACACACACACACAATCTGCGTGACTGTCCATTTCTGTGTGGAATGACACCATGACAAAGCAACTGACAGGTGATTAGCATAAAATAGACTGAGGGTTAAATATACAAACGGGGGGGGGGGGAACAATGGTAAGATATGTACACATATAATACCTTAATAAAAAAATGGGAAAATAAATGAATAAATAAATATACAAACCACCATGAATGAATAAGAAAAACACAAGCAACTAAAATATAAGGATAGGTAACCGGCAGAAGAAGAAATACAAATGGGCAGAAAACACATGAAAAGATGCTCAACTTTACAAGTAGTCAAGGAAACACAAATTATAAGATAACCATTTTGCCCCCACGGGCACTAGCAAAAATAAAAAAACTGACAGACACTGATTTTACTCTGTTGGTAGTCATAAATTAGGGCAACATGTTGAAAAGTACTCTGGTAGAATCTGGGAAATGTTACATACTCCTACCCTTGGATCCAGTAATCCCACTTCTAAAGGCTGCTCCAAAAGAAAAAATAGTGTAGGGACATAGAAACATTTGGATAAAGATGTTCAAAGGATAATCACTTGAGAGCAAGAAATTGGAAAGAATTTAAATAGCAGTCAGTAAGGGTACTGTGGGCCTGGCCAAGGGCTCAATGGTTGAGCATCAACCTATGAACTAGGAGGTCACGGTTCATTTCCCAGTCAGGACACATGCCTGGGTTACAGGCTCGATCCCGAGTGTGGGGGGCGTGCAGGAGGCAGCCAATCAATGATTCTCTCTTATCACTGATGTTTCTCTCTCTCTCTCTCTCTCTCTCTCTCTCTCTCTCTCTCTCTCTTTCTCTCTCTCTCTCCCCCCCCCCCTCCTCTCTGAAATCAATAAAAATATATTTTAAAAAAATAAGGGTACTGCAGTGGGGTAAAGCCTGGCGCACCCACTTTGTAAAATACACACAGCCATTTAAAATGGGTTGATCAGTACACCCTGATGAAAAGGGTTCATGATGAGGTGACGAAAAGCAAGGTGCAGATCAATATGTAGAACACGATCCCATTTTTTGTGTAGGTAAATGTATACACATGTATGTAAACAGACACTCGCATTTGCTTAGGAAAAGGCGAGGGGGATATGTTCCAAATAGTCAACAATGGACACCACTGGAGGGAAGGGGAGGATGGGGAGTGGGAGGGAGAACTTGCACTTTTCCCTTTATAACTTTGTTGTTGTCGTCGTCTTACTCCTCACCTGAGGATATTCTCTCCATTGATCCTTAGAGCGGAAGGGAGGGGGAGAGACACAGAGAGAGAAACATTGATGTGAGAGACACAGCTATTGGTTGCCTCCCACACACGTCCCAACTGGGGCTGGGGATGGAACCTGCAGCCCTTGTCCGGAATTGAACCTGGGAGCCTTCAGTTCTTACCACTGATGCAAAAATGGAGCTTACTTGAGCCTATAAAAATACTTACAATTTTTAACTTTTTTAAGTTATCCTATCTAATAAAGGGGGAATATGCTAATTGACCATCACTCCGTCACAAAGATGGCTGCACCCACAGCTGAAGCCAAGTTCCCATAAGGAGCCAGGGCTTGACAGGGGACCTCAGGCCGTGCCCCCCGCCCCGGCACCAGGCCAGGGGACCTGAGGCCATGCCCCCCACCCCACAGGACTTGACGGGGGACCTCAAGTGCGTTTCCCGTCCTGGTGCTGGGCTAGGGGACCTCAGGCTGCTCCCCCCACCCCAGTGCCAGGCTGGGGGACCTCAGGCTGCGCCCCCCACCAGGTGGGGCTTGACAGGGGACTTCAGGCCATGCCCCCCACCCCAGAACCAGGCCGGGGGACCTCAGACCTCGCCCTCCACCTGGCAGAGCTTGACGGGGGACTTAAGGCCACGCCCCCCCACCCCAGCACCAGGCCAGGGGACCTGAGGCTGCGCCACCCTGCCTCGCTGGGCTTGACAGGGACCTCAGACCGCACCCCGCACCCAGTGGGGCTTGACAGGGGACCTCAGGCCTCGCCCCAGCGCCAATGGGGGTGGGGGCTGGCCAGGTCTGGGTCTCACATGATTTTGAGGCGCATGTGGGTGGGCGGGGACTTGACTCTGGGTCGTGTGGTGCACCCCAGACTCTGACAGGAGGAAGGTTTTCATATACATTTTACTAATTTTCTTTCATCTCTGACACTTCTATTATAGAGAAAGGGCAAATATCAATATTAAATTATTTCCTCTAATTAATCCCCTTTTAATGTGCACGAATTTCGTGCACTGGGCCACTAGTCTATATATATAAAAGCCTATGCGACTGGCCGATCATTTGACCTTTTGACCAGTAACTATGACACGCACTGACCACCAGGGGGCAGACACTCAATGCATAGGTATGGAAACATGGAACAGGCTGATGAATCTCAGAGGGAATAGGGTAGGGAGGAGGGTGGGAAGAGATTAACCAAAGATCTTATATGCATACTAGAGGCCCGTGGGGTCCCTCGGCCTGGCCTGCAAGATCAGGCCAAAACCGGCAGTCCAACATCCCCAGAGAGGTTCCAGATAGCAGGAGGGTGCAGGCCAGGCCGAGGGACTCCACCAGTGCATGAATTCACACACTCACAATTTTTTAATGACTCAGTGACTCACTAAAGCGAAGTGGGATTTTGAGGGGTTTACACTGTTCCAAGGGCAACACTATGGAGAGTGCCTAGAGAAAAGCTTGTTTAAAGGCAGTGCCTCCTAACCGGCTCCTGTGTAAATCCATGTCTCTTCTCCACTTCCTCACTACGGGGGCGGGGCACAGTCACCCTGGGCATGCTGGTCAGATCAAATGCAGGATTCCCTGTGAAGTTTACATTCCAGATAAACAATGGATCATTTAAGTGTGTCCCCGGCACTTAACTGAGTATCCTGTATGTGTCTTAAATGAAGCTGGCCACCCTCCCTGGGCCTGGCTAGACCTGGCCAGTGAGGTGCTACAGTCAAGGTGAGCATTTTGACCCTGATGCTTTGGCAGGTGGGTGTTTTGACCCTGTGGAGACTTCTGCTTCCATGCCTGTATGCATCAAACATTTAAACCAAAAATACACTTAAATGAATTAATTTTCACCAGGAAGGCATTTTCCAGAACAAAGTAACCCCGTTTGATTTGATACATTTTCTAAACAATGCAATCTTTCCTTTTTTCTTAATCTTCATTTTTATTTTACCAAAATCATTGCCACTGATACAATTGCTCTCTGTTTAAGTTTCCCAACACAGATTTGTTTTCTTTTTGGGGGTTCCTATCAAATTTGGTTCCCTTCCATTTTGAGTTTTCTTTGGTGGAATTATTTCTATTAAAACCCATTTTTCCAGGTCAGTGTTTACAGTTGCCAGCAAGATTCTTCAATCAGGCCCTAACCAGTTTGGCTCAGTGGACAGAGCGTCGGCCTGCAGACTCAAGGGTCCCAGGTTTGATTCGGTCAAGGACAATGTACCTTGGTTGCGGGCACATCCCCAGTGGGGGGTGTGCAGGAGGCAGCTGATTGATGTTTCTCTCTCATCAATGTTTCTAACTCTCTATCCCTCTCCCTTCCTCTCTGTAAAAAATCAATAAAATATTTTTTTTTTTAATTCTTCAGTCAGTTTTCATTTCCTTATCAAGTTTACCATACGCAGTTTGGGCCACGATTATCGTATGGTGATCATTTCCACCAACAATTACATACATAAACTACTACCAGATTATATTTGTTTCTTAGCTAATTCATGAAGAAAATTGAAAGCAATTCCTGGCAGAAGGGCCCGCATTGCTCAACCCTGGTGCACACTGGCCCCCCCCTGGGCAGTTTCAAGAAGTGCTCACGCCTGCCTCCTACTCCAGTTCATCTTCTCAGCCGTTTGCTGCAGCACCCAGACAGGGATGTTTTCCAGCATCCAGGTCATTCTCATATGCAGGCAGGATTGGAACACTGGTCTAAAAACCTAGACCTGCACTGTCCAACAAACAGCCACCACACACATTAGCTATTTATATTTAAATTAAATAAAATTTAAGATTCCGTTCCTCAGTTACACAAGCCAACACAGTTCCATCATCTCAGAAAGTTCTACTGGGTGGCACTGGTCCGGAGTCGAGATGAGGGGGTCTCAGCCCAGGCTGCACACAGAAATACCCAACACCTGGGAGTCTGTAATGATGGCGGCCCCACCCCCAACCAATTAAATCCGAATCCCAGGGTGGGGGCAGACAGTGTCTCTAAAAGCTGCCAGGGATGCTGTGGTGTAGCTGGATTAGGAACCTCTGGGCTGAACATTCCAGGGGTCAAAACAGCTGGTCAGAAGGCACAGTCGCAGAGGGGCCATCAGGAGAGAACATGGGAGTCAACAGAGGTGGGGCACAGACCCTCACCCCCCCCAACTTTGCAGGGGCCTGAACCCTCACCCCTTCTGAGGGAGGTCTCCTGCCCCGATAGCTGCTTTGCTTCCCATGCCCAGCTCAAATCGGGACCCAGGTAACAGACAGAGACTTGGCCGACAGCAGCTGCCCTCTCACTACAACAAGACTTGTTTGAGTTGTCTTGTACCCATGGTGTTGGGAAGTGGGTTTTTGATATCTAAATCCAGCCTATCACCAGGAATGCTCAGGGCCTACTCAAGAAGGCAAATAATCCTTTCCACTAATATTTACAGGGTAAAATAAGATTGTTGTTAGAGTATTAAATTTGACAGTAAAATAGTAGTCAAGTTCTCAGACTAATTTAAATTGGCTAATTGAAATAAGCAAATATTCTAGAAAAATTAATGGTACTGGACAAAACGCTGTTCCTAAAGTGTTAAAATTTTTATTGGTAGTTCATCTCATGGTAAAATTGTGTAACATGTAATGAACCTAAAGCAGTCATATTTTAGTGCAAAAAATTAAAATTTAAAAGCTATCAAGACTACATTATAAAATTTCCAAAAGCCTCCTAATATTTAAATCAAAAAAGGGGGGATAGTAGAAGAATACCATGTAAGGAAAAATATCCTGTAAGTAAATTACATCTAGAAAATTTTTACTTTAGAAAATTAACTTTCATTTGTAATGCTAACAGCAAGACACCCATGAAAAACACACATGGTGTCAAAACAAGCCAAAGGAAAATCATTTGGGCAAAAAATGAAAAAGGATCCCAAGTCAAATTTATAGAAAAGATTCCTTTATTAACTTTTGGTCGGGAATATGTTTGTATATTTTCAGAAAACACCTCCAAGACCATGTGGATTCCTGCAACAGAGAGGAATTGACAGGTCTGCTCCAGCCATGAAGACAGAAGAGAAACAGTCCAGAGATGGAAGACACTGACGACGCCTTGCCACGCTAGCAGTCAGCAGCTGTGCAACGCAGCAGGTTGCCCAGGACCAAACCAGAGAGGGTCGGACCTGCATTACCACCATTTGTCCACCATCCAGAACTGAAATATCATTGCTGACACATACACATAAGGAACTGTTTGACATTGAAATTGGGACTCAAAAGAACTGTTGGTCCAGAAAGAAACTCACTACAGACTGACTCATTTGCCTCCCAGAATAACCATTATTGCTTGTCTCATTTTCGGTTCTTATAAGTGTATTTCTAGTATCACATGATCTCACTCATCTAGGGGAAATAATGAACAACATAAACTGATGAACAAAAACAGACCTGGAGACAGGGAAGCATCGATCAGACTGTCAAACCTCAGAGGGAAGGTAGGGGAGGGTGGGGGTTAGGGAGAGAAATCAACCAAAGGACTTGTATGCATGCATATAAGCCTAACCAGTGATCACGGACAACAGGGGGGTAGGGGCATGGGTGGGGAGGGGTTTGTGATGGGAATGGGGGGATGAGGACAAATATGTGATACCTTAATCAATAAAGAAATTTAAAAAAAAAAACAGCTGGTCAGGGATCAGGGTCCCCTCCCCTCCAGCATCCCTCTGAGACACCCCGAGTAAACAGGAAGTTCGTTGTTCAGTGCAGCCTGGGATGGGAGTCCAGGACCTCCAGCTGGATTTACAATGAGTGCCTCCCATCCGTAGAAGTAGAGTTTCCTTCTATGTGCATTTCAAACCCGATATTATCAACACAAAGTGTATTCACCCCTGCGGTTGGCTCTGGGGTCCCTCAGGCTGAGGGTGGGTGGTGTGCTGAGCAGCCAGGAGGCAGTTCCCAGCCTGAGATTCCCCCTCCCGGCCTGGGACTTTCCAAGATCCCACTCCAGGCCAGTGAGCCAGTCTAGTATAGCAAGGTCACCCCAAACTGACATGAGCCACCAGGGAAACACACAAGTGTCAAGTGCCCCAAAAGCGCTGGAGTAAAGAGGAGAAGAGAGGTGGGGAGACTTGGTGGAGAGAAAGACTAAAAGGAAAGGGGGGTGAGGAAGGAAAAAAAAGCAAAGCGAGAGACTTTGAGACTAAAGAATAAGCAAAGCATGGAGGAGAACTCTAGACACAGATGGAGGCCGAGGAGGGAGGTCAGGGAGAGGGAGAGGAGGCCGGGTAGAGGAGACTGCGGGCGTGAGCAGCGGTGGAGGGCTATGACCTAGGTACACCAGTCATGAGCTCACAGGACACACACCCAAAACCCCAGAAATGAAGGGGCTGCTGCATGACGACCCTGTGGGACCTCACAGAAGCCCTGAGGACCACCAGGTGACCACGGTCACCGCCATGCCTGTTACTTCCCTGTCTGCTGCCTGGCCAGTCGGTGACGACTGGGGGGCAGTGAGTAGGTGTGCTATTTAAAATGTTCGTTCAACTCAGTTCACTGAATTGTTCCCATTTTCTCTTTCAAAATGAAAAATGTCACGGGGTTACTCATGTCACTTCCCGGTATGTTTCTTACTTTCATCGCTTTAGAATTATTACTCTCGAATTCTTTTCTCAGATTTCATGTGTAAGGTGAAAGCGCTGTGAGGTCTCACCATGGAGGCATCACCGCAACACCCGGCACGTATCCTGCCTGCCTGCCCCTGCTCCAGCAGGTCCACCCTCACGCATCCAACATCCAAGCAAACTGCTATCCAGGCTGGGCACCCATTGGCTCCTACACTGACGCCAGAGTTCTATCATTTCCACAGGTGGCCGTGTTGTTTGGGCAACCTCTGAAATGCTTCAGATACTTACAAATCTAAGTTTACATTTTAATTTGATTTAATTCATAGTTAAATTTTTACTTATTGATTTGAGAGAGAGTGAGAGAGAAACACTGATTTGTTCACTTATTTATGCATTCATTGGTTGCTTCTTGTATGTGCCCTGACCAGGGATCGAACCCACAACCTTGGTGTATTGAGGACAACGCTCTAACCAACTGAGCTACCTGGCCAGGGCCAATGTTTAATTTTTAATTGCTAGAAATGCAAAATTGAGGCAAATGTTTAGAAAACTCAAAAATTATATTCCAATGGTTATTAGAAAGAAGTTTCTGGTAAATTGGGAACTTATGTGAATTGCTCTTTTGTAAATGGATGTTTGAGGAACTGGTTTCTAGCACACTGACCCTGCAGTGAACTAGTCATGTAGAGCCAGCTTCCCTCCAGGAGCTGGAGGACTCCCACGGGGGCCAATGAGAGGACCCCAAGGTGCAGTGCAGCCTGGCCCCTGCTGTGACCTCTGACCCATGGCCAGGACAGGCCATGTGTGGCACTGGCCTGGTGTCACCCTGAAGGCCAGCCTGGCCCCTGAATTGATCAAACATATGTTTATGGCCCCTGCTCTCATGCTGCCTTCAGGGTCTTAGAAGTCTCCCCACAGGGTCTGTAAAATGCTGCATCTGATAGTGAAAATGAAACATGCGTTTCCTCTGCGTGCCTCTCAGTAAACAGGCTGCCCCGCCTTTGCCTCGCTAAGCTCTCTCCCTCCACTCCAGCATCTTCAGGGAACTGAACTCTCCAGAAGGTCCCAGCCTCTCCAAGGGCTTCCAGGAGCCTCTGAAAGGTGTAATGATCATGAGCACGTTGCAGATGAGCCCTCCAACCACAGCTCTGCTATCACTAGCCTTGGAGAAAATTACCCATTCTCTCAGAGCCTCAGTTTCTCCTGTAACCTGTAATGATGACAATTATAATAGTAGCATGCAACTGATTTTAAAAGATCTTGTATATAAAGACTCAGCCCAGGGCCAGACCCTTGGCTAAGCTCTCAGAAAACATCAGCTGTTGTGGTTTTGCTACTATTATCCTCAGCCTGGTATTGTAGGCTTCTGTCAATCTGGGCCTATTGCTGCCTTCTCAGTTGGCTCACTTGTCATGTGACTTAGTCCCACCTATAAGGCCTTAGCCTGGCTGCCTCCATACCCAGACACCGGATGCCCTCCCTTCCTCACCTCTCTAAAGCCTACCCCAGCCTCTTAAGTCAGGCTGAGTGCCCCCCACTCCAGGAAGCCCTCCAGGAGTACCCAGTGCTCAGAATCACTCCCTTCTGACCTGTAGGCCCACCATTTGTTCTTGCTGGAGGCTGCTGTGTTTTCTACAAAATGTTTGCCTGTGTTGGGATAGCTCTGTGTGAGCTGATTCTAGTCCCTGCCCCCTGTGCAGTCTCTCCTGTGGGGAGACTTCTAAGACCCTGAAGGCAGCATGAGAGCAGGGGCCATAAACATATGTTTGATCAATTCAGGGGCCAGGCTGGCCTTCAGGGTGACACCAGGCCAGTGCCACACATGGCATGTCCTGGCTGTGGGTCAGAGGTCACAGCAGGGGCCAGGCTGCACTGCACCTTGGGGTCCTGCTGCTGAGGCCCTGGCTCCCACACCTTACAGCCTCACCTTGGGAAGGCCCAGCGGAAGGGACCCCACACATACCACACCCTGCACCCATGGCCAGTAGAACCACAGAGAAACAGTGGCAGTTGGGTTTTTCTTGCAAGTCTTTTAAGATTTCAAACTTCCCAGGTGTTTTGCAGCCTGAGACCCTTATCAGCCTTCCCCAGGTCTCTGAATCCTCCCTCCTTCCCTCTCTCTCCTCCCCCACCCCAAGGTAACACAGCCAGGCCTCCCAGGACTCAGACACCACTGACCCAGTTCCCAAACAAAGGCTCCCCTGTGAGCAGATCACAAAACAGGCCACCATGCCTGATCCTTGCGCCCAGACCTCAGTAAACGGCACCAAGAGCATGAACCCACCCCTGCCGGCACCTAACACAGCTGCGCCTGCACCCCACCTTGCCCAGCAGGCACTGCTGAGACCCTGACAGTCACAGCTGTGCAGCCTTGCAAGCTGCATCTGTCCCCAGGCCATGCCACCCACAATCAACAGGACCCTCTGCATGCTCCATCAGTCCTGCCCACCCCCCACCCCTACCACCAGCACATACAAAGCTCAGTGACAAGAGAAGGGATCACCAGGGAGCCTGCTTTTGCCACCACAATTTTGCATCTGCTATTCCCCCTGTCTGGCAATCCTCCCCTGCTACCTATGTGAAATAACAACAGAAAACACCACCAGGGAGGAGTGCGGTCAGTGGGAACCGTTATTACCGTTCCGACGTCCAAACCACAAATCTCACCTCCAGGCCCACCTCTTCCATGAAGCCTTCCTTGAGAGCTCCCTGCTGGTGGTGTGCCTGCCTCCCGCAATGTGCCGCTGCCCTCTCCAGTCTGGGCAGGGTGAGGAGAGAGAACCACGCCCAGGCGTCCCTGGGCTGGAGCAGGACACAGGGCGCCTTCTCCGCCCCACTCCCTGGGCCACAGGCTGTCTGTGCAAACACGTGCACACCTGATCCCAGCCCATCACCTTCCCTGCAGCCTGGGCAGCTCTCAGGTTTACCCAGGGCTGAGTTTCTGAGGCTGCAGCCAGGCAGCCAGGAGAGGCAGGTGTTCAGTAAATGCTGAGTTGAAACACCAGCTCTCCGGGCCCAAATTCTGGAATATATGTCCACCATGAGCCTACCTGTACCTGCAGGCCACAGAGATCCCCTTGCCCGTCTCACCTGTTCCTCCCCATCATCTCATGGTCTTTGACCACCACATGAAGCTCAGAGCCCTGGTCCAGGGGGATGCCCTTGAGGTCCCACTCAAAGCCCTGGAAGAAAAGGAGAAAAGACATCTCACTTAACCTGTGGCCCCTGAGGAGAAGAGACTGTCTCGTTCACCCTGGTCCTCCGAGGGCACTCAGCAGGCATCCATAAATGATGCTGGTGGATGGGTAGGTAAATGAGTGAATGAATGAATACATGAATGGCAGGGTCCCGAAGATTCAGGGTGATAGTGAGAGCTGGAGGCAACCGAAGAGAGGAGGTCAGACTCCCATAACCCCCTCCCCAATTCAATCCCACCAATCACCAGGCCTAGGAGCACCACTGGGGAAAATGCCTGGGGATCCTGCGGGGTCCTCAGGGGCCAAGATTAATGTGCTCATCCAGAAGCCAGGCCCCTCCCTACTGGGCAGCAGGAGTTAGTGCCACATTGGGGAGGCCCAGCCAGAGGCCCCAGGACCTTCCACAGAGCAAAGGCTCCCCTGTGCATCCACAGAAGGCATCCAGGGCTTCCCAAGGACCACCAGGGAGGCCAATGAAGGGAGCTGGTTAAGGGCAAGGGGCCAGCAGGAGCCAGAGGAGGACCTGGTGCATCTGGGAGCTCGAGGGGAAAGAGGTGGGCGTTGGGCAGGGAGAATGGCCTGTGTAAGGGAGACAAGACAGGCAAGAGAGCCCCTAACCAACCTCTACCTGGCTGACAGAGCTGGAGGGAACAGAGATAGACACTTACTCCTCCCCAGGCCACACCCACCTGTTTGCCTGGCATGCCAGACCACCACCCGTCCTCCCAGGTTCCCAGCGCCAGGAGGATTTAGTTGGCACACGGGACCACCAGCCCCTCCCCTCCTTGACAATACCACTGAGAAAGCCCCCTCCTGCATGAGCCCCTGACTTGTCCCTACAAAGGCAGTGGCAGCAGAGAGAAGAGAGGGAGGGTGAAGAAACGCACATACCTCATTCCACACAGGGTTCACGTTGTTCTTGATGACTTTGGTTCTCTTCTTCACCCCTATGAGAGACACAAAGAGGGAGTAAGAGACTGTCCCAGCCCTGCACCTCCCATCGAGAGGGGCAGCTTCTCAGACACGCACTGCAGCTCACCTGCCAAAGAAAACCTTATAAACCAACGGCTGTCCTGAGAACCCCACCAGTCCACATGGATGCCCAGCGCCGATCACCGACTCCTCTCTCAGCTCTGGGATGGAGAAGCAGCAGCCCATCAGAAGGCTGTTTTTAAAGGAAAATACCCAGGCTAACTTTTCTTAATGATTTGAAATTGTTATTCCTTACTTTCTAAATAAAATTTTTCAAGGGAAACCAAGATGGCGGCATAAGGTATACACCTGTAAATGCTGCCTCTCACCACACCAAAACTACAACTAAAAGACAAAACGTCTATCACCCAGAACCACGGGAAAGCTTGGTGAGTAGAAGTTCTACAACTAGAAGGAAAGAGAAAAGAGCATTGAGACATGCACAAGCACGGAAAAGCTGAGGTACAGAGGTACGCGAATCGGGCTGGCAGCTGGCGACTGGGTACACTGTTTTTTTCAACCCAAAGGGAGACACAAGCTCCCGATTACTCTGAACTTCAGTTTCCGGCAAGACTCTGGGGACCCAGACTCCTACGGGGAGAAGCTAGACCAGGGGTGGGCAAACTTTTTGACTCGAGGGCCACAATGGGTTCTTAAACTGGACCAGAGGGCCAGAACAAAAGCATGGATGGAGTGTTTGTGTGAACTAATATAAATTCAAAGTAAAGGAGAGGAGGGGAGAGCAAGAGAACCCTCCGCTCTTTCGGCTCCACGGGCCGGATAGAACAGCCGAACGGGCCGGATCCGACCCGCGGGCTGTAGTTTGCCCACGGCTGAGCTAAACTGTCTGCCATCAGGTCAGAAAGTGAGGGTGGCTTTCTTGCAGAGGTGCGCCCAGCAATCATTGTTTACTGCTCTGGGGCACGGGAAGCGGGGACACAGAAACTCGGAGACGCAGAGACGGCTGACTGGCAGCCATTGCTGTCTGCCATGCCCTAGCCTAGTGATTCCCTGAGACCCCGCCTCACACAATTTACAAACCCACCCAAGCTCTGCACAGTGGCTTTTGCATATAAATGGCCTGCCCTATCACAGCTTAACCTAACAAACTGCAGCTCTGCTCAGACAACTCCAAAACCTCCAAACCCCAAGCAAAGAGGAGAAATCTGCAGATCTCGCTGTAGCTCCTGCTGGGTGGCCTCAGACAGTAGCTGACCCCATTGGAGATCCAGAAGCCAGTGTACTTAGTGGCCGGTGTGAGATGACACCAGATTTCAACTCCTCACATCCATAAGTGACACATTCAAGAGGCAGACTCAGTGAGCACCAAAGCCCCACTGAAACAAGTCCTGTTCCATAAGGGTGTCTCCAGCACAGCAGTTCTTCCATTATGGACACAGCGGGTCCTCACAGCCAACTGGCCTGGAGGTCAATTCCTCCCAGTGTACCAACAGCAATCAAGGCTTAACTACAACAAGACTTTGCACTCAGCCCACAAAGGGGTGCAGCAAGAGTGTCCACCTCAGGTGATAGGGGAGGCTGAACCGCTGGGCCCTATAGGTCACCTACCACACAAAGCCACTCCATCAACACAGGGAAGCAGCCAAAATGCGGAGACAAAGAAACATGTCACGAATGAAAGAAATGGAGGAAAGCAAACTACTGGACATAGAGTTCAAAACCACATTTATAAGGTTACTCAAGAATCTTCTAAAAACCTCTGAGGAACTTAGTGAGACCTTCAAGGATCTTAATGAGAATGCCAAAAAAATGGAAAAGGACCAGTCAGAAATTAAGCATACACTGTCTGAAATAAAGAATATACAGAAATTCAACAGTAGACCAAGGGACCCCAAGAATCAAACCAAAGATTTGAAATATGAGGAAACAAAAAACACCCAACCAGAAAAACAAAAAGAAAAATGAATCCAAAAATATGAAGATAGTGTAAGGAGCCTCTGGGACAACCTCAAGCGTACCAACATCCAAATTATGGGGGTGCCAGAAGAAGAGAGAGAGCAAAATATTAAAAACCTATTAGATGAAATAATGACAGAAAACTTTCCCTACCTTGTGAAAGAAATAGACTTACAAGTCCAGGAAGCACAGAGAATCCCAAACAAGAGGAATCCAAAGAGGACCACACCAAGACACATCATAATTAAAATGCCAAGGGCAAAAGACAAAGAGAGAATCTTGAAAGCAGAAAGAGAAAAACAGTTAGTTACCTACGAGGGAGTACCCATACGACTGTCAGCTGATTTCTCAACAGAAACTATGCAGGCCAGAAGGGAGTGGCAAGAAATATTCAAAGTGATGAACAGCAAGAACCTATAACAAAGATTACTCTACCCAGCAAAGCTATCATTTAGAATTGAAGGTCAGATAAAAAGCTTCACAGACAAGAAAAAGCTAAAGGAGTTCATCACCACCAAACCAGGATTATATGAAATGCTGAAGAGTATTCTTTAAGAAGAGGAAGAAGAAGAAAAAGGTAAAGATAAAAATTATGAACAACAAAATGACAACAAATACATGCCTATCAACAAGTGAATCTAAAAATCAAGTGAATAAAAAATCTGATGAACAGAATAAACTGATGAGTATAATAGAATCGGGGCATAGAAAGGAAGTGGACTGATAATTCTCGGGGGGAGGGGGTGTGAGGGGTACAGGAAGAGACTGGATAAAAATCTTACACCTATGGATGAAGACAGTGGCGGGGGGTAAGGGCATGGGGTGGGGTGGGGAATCAGATGGAGGGGAGCTATGGCGGGGGGGGAAAGAGGAACATCTGTAATAATCTGAACAATAAAGATTTATTTTTAAAAAAATTTTTTTCAATTGCACATTTTCTGACTCTAAGAATGAATGATCTTCATTGAAAATATTCCATTTTTCTTTTTCAAGCCATCCACCTCCACATATTATATGATTCCATTTACATGAATGTCCAGAATAAGCAAATCCACAGATAAGTACTTTCCAGGGGGTGGGGGGAGATGGGAATGGGGAGTGAATGCTTAACAGAGGTTTCTTTTTAGGGTGATGAAATGGTCTGAGGTTAGATAGTGATGATGATTGTACAGCATTGTGAATATACTAAAAACTATTTAAAATGTACACTTTTAAATAGTTAAATGGTGAGTTTTAGAGCATGTGAATTTTATCTCAATTTTTATTTTTTTTAAATATATTTTTATTGATTTCAGAGAAGAAGGGAGAGGGAGAGAGAGAGATAGAAACATCAATGATGAGAGAGAATCATGGATCAGCTGCCTCCTGCACGCCGCACACAGGAGACTGAGCCACCAACCCGGGCATATGCCCTGACCGGGAATTGAACTGTGACCTCCTGGTTCATAGGTCAATGCTCAACCACTGAGGCACGCCAGCTGGCTATCTCAGATTTTAAAAGATCCAGCTTACCCTGGCCTTGAAGGGGTCTGTCTGAGTGGGCTATCCCAAGGCAGGTCTATATGTTCATGAGGGCTGGGACGAGGTAACACAGAATGGTTGGGGTAGACAACAAGAACTGACACTGTGGTGGCGATCAGACCTACAGCGCCCCAGATGACAGCCAGAGCCTTCCTCTGGAGCCCTGGGCACAAAGGCGTGGATGAGAAGCCGCTAAGCATGCCCCACTCTTCCATTAAGCACCCCAACAGCAATAGTTGTGTTCGAATGGGTGACTAAATATGTTTAGTCAGACACAGAATTCATATGTGGGTTGGATCGTGAATCACACTGTTCAACCCCACCTGTGTGAGGCTCTCCAGGGAGAAGCCCTTGGTCTCCGACTGCACTGCTCAGCTTTTACAGAGTCTGGACCATGAGAGCCCCTCAAGCCTGGGAAACTTCTCTCAGGACCCCCGAGGCCTCCTCAGAAGCCGAGCAGTGTCAGCGCTTATCTGGTTTCCATGAAGTGCAGCCTCCTGAGGGGTCAGCCCCATCTGGGATGTTTCAGAGCAGAAAACAGAGGGGAGCAGAGAGAGGTCAAGGACACGAACAAGGTTTGGGGGAGGATCTAGAGGAGAGAAACAACAGAGGAAGAGCGAGGAAAGGAAAATCATGGTGAAAGAAACGTCTGAGGGAGAGAGGCAGAGCAGGGCCTGGCAGATTCTAAGGCAATTATGTTGAAAATGGTTGCTCAGCTTTGGCAAGTCTCCTTGGAGATTCTGACCAACATCCCCCAATGGGGGAGTGTGAGTTCCCAACCCCCTCTCACCGCCTGTGGCAAATCAGGAATGTAGGAAAAGAACCTGAACTTTGCAATAGCATAGACCACCATAGAACACTTTTTTTTGGAGGCGGGGGTGGAGATATTAGGGCAACAGTTCTCAAACATTCTGGTCACAGGACGTCACTCTTAAAAATTATTGAGGACCTTCCATCGCTATCACTGTAGATGTTAACACAGTGTAAAGGTAAATAGCATCTTAGTGATTCTGTGAAGACAGTTTTGACCTTGCTGACCTGCTCAAAGAGTCTTGGACACTTCCCAGGGGTCCATGTACAACAATGAAAAACCTCTTAGGAATCTTATTAAACACTTCAGCCTCTGTTTCTTCATCTGTAAGATCATAATAATGCCTCCCCGTGGGGCTGCTGTGAAAATTAGACAAGATAGGATGAGTGAGGTGCCCAACACACAGCATACTCATTAAACGTAAGTTTACCACCCCTCCCCTCCCCTCTGTGCCCCACCCGGAAGCATTTAGTGAACTCCTACTGATTCTTCAATACCTAGCTCATTTTCTCCTCTGATAAGCCTCCCTTATAGTTGTAAGCTATGACCACAGGTAGCAGACAGCAGGATAACTGTGTGCTTCTATGGCTGTCCTCCCAACTGGACCATGAACTTCAGAGGGCAGACACCATGCCTTACCATGCTAGTAACCCTACTGGTATATATAGCGAGGTCCCAAGTAATTGGGCGCTGAATGAATGGGTCCTTTTCCAAGTTGGCTGCACATTCACTTCCTCACCGGAGGATGGAATCACTGTTTTCAGAGAATGCCATAAAACTGCATTAACAATATGGCTGTGCATCAACGAATGGAGGGGATGAAAGGAAACACAGGGGGAGGGACGTCCTGGGAGGGACACCAGTTTTCTTATCAAAATGGCCCAGGTCTGCCCCGGCAGAAACACTCTAAATCTCCTTGTGGGCTATGCTGGTGTGGCTCCAGCAGGCATTAGACACATGGCTTTGGAGTCATTCAAATAACAGCCACTACTGTGTGACCTTAGGGAGGGCTTATAACATTTCTAGGCCTTAGTTCTCTCAGCAATAAATTAATAATAATGAGTGTCTACTTTATAGGGTTTGAAAGGATATAAGATGCTATCTAAGCATCTATGTCCTCTCCTCTATCAATTCCTGGGATCTACAGGAGTAACATGGAAAATTCCATCTGCAGCCTCTCTTGAGTTGTGCAGTTGGAAGCACTTCCTGGTGCTCCTGACTAGTATTAATTAAGGAGTGTCTGTGTGCCAAGCCCTGTGCAAAATGGCTTTTAAATAGTTTCCATTTCCTGCCTTCCCTGAGGATGATGGGAACAAAGGCCCTCAACTAGATTTCACTAAGTCCTGGTTAGAAGGGCCAACTCTGGACCCTCTGGATGACACTGAGGGGTCACTGAAGGGCACTAAAGCCCCAAAGAGGAGCAAGAAAGAAATGAAACAGTAACCCAACACAATCACATGCCTTACATGCGCCAAGAAAGGGGAAGGCACGCTGCTAATTAGGAAACAGTTCCTTCCTCATCATGAATTTAGACTTGTCCTGTCCTTGCTAATTAACTCTGGCCTTAAGAGATGTGGTTTTATGCACATATAATAGACTCAATAATTAAAGATACAGAAGAGCTCACAGCTCATGCTGGGGTTTGGGAGGGGGGCTATGCCCTCTCCCCAGGTTGCTCAGCAGAATTTGGGACCAGCAGGCATTCATGGGAATGGTACTGAAGTCATGGGGTGATCCTCCAGACTGAAGGATTCAGTGAAGAGGTATAAACCTACTCTTCTGTTCCCCATGGCAATTCGTCACTTGTTTCCTCAAGCCTAACCCACACAACTCGACCCCACGCTCCTAGACCACAATGTCCCATGACTGCACGGTGGTGATTTTCAATCTACTCATTAGGACCCAATAGAGGGTCATGACATCAGTTGAGTAAGTTGACCAATCTGTCTTTTTAATGACAGGGCAGACTAGAGTAGAAAATCTCAGAGTACATCTTTTGTCAGAAAAGTACTATTACTTAAAACTTTTGATTATATTGGTGATTCTCTCATCATTGATGTTTCTATCTCTCTCTCCTTCTCCCTTCCTCTCTGAAGTCAATAAAGGTATATTTTTTAAAAAACTTTTGATTATATTTTCACATATATATTTATCTAAGTGTACTGCAACTTAATGTAAACTATAAGTCTTGTTGTATGTAACAGTCCAAAAAGTTTGAAAATATTGCCTTAAAGGAAGATTGTCCAAGGAGAACTAGAGAACAAAGAAATCACCATGCTGGCCCTTGAGTGCCAAGAGCCAAGATGTGTGGCAGGAATGGTGTAGAACACGGTCCTGGTCCCCCACTGAAGCCAACGCCAATAAAGACCCTGGGCTGATGGGGCCAGATGGTTTCACAGGGGAGTTTTACCAAACATTCAAGGAAGGACTAAAACCTATCCTCCTCAGACTATTCCAAAAAATTCAAGAGGAAAGAACACTTCCAAGCTCCTTCTATGAAGCCAGCATCACCCTAATACCAAAACCAGATAAAGACAACACAATGAAGGAGAATTACAGGCCAATATCCCTCATGAATATAGATGCCAAAATCCTCAACAAAATTCTAGCAAATCGGATCCAGCACTACATCAGAAAGATCATACACCATGACCAAGTAGGATTTATCCCAGGAGTGCAAGGATGGTACAATATCCGCAAATCAATAAACGTGATACATCACATAAACAAATTGAGAGATAAAAATCACATAGTCGTATCAATTGATGCAGAAAAAGCATTTGACAAAATCCAACACCCTTTCTTGATAAAAACTCTCAACAAGGTGGGAATAGAAGGATCATACCTCAACATAATAAAAGCTATATATGATAAACCCATAGCTAACATCATACTCAATGGGCAAAAACTAAAACCATTTCCCCTAAGAACAGGAACAAGACAGGGATGCCCACTCTCACCACTCCTGTTCGACATAGTACTGAAAGTATTAGCCATTGCAATTAGACAAGAAGAAGAAATAAAAGGCAGCCAGATTGGAAAAGAAGAAGTAAAGCTGTCCTTATTTGCAGATGACATGATATTGTACATAAAAAACCCGAAAGACTCCATCAAAAAACTAATAGACTTAATAAATGAATTCGGCAATGTAGCAGGATACAAAATTAATGCCAAGAAATCTAAGGCATTTCTATACACCAATAGTGAACTTACAGAAAGAGAGACTAAAAAAGCAATCCCATTTACCATTGCACCAAAAAAATTAAGATACCTAGGAATAAACTTAACTATGGAGGTAAAAGACCTATATGCGGAAAACTGCATGACACTGAAAAAAGAGATAGAGGAAGACATAAACAGATGGAAGAACATACCATGTTCATGGATGGGGAGAATCAACATCATTAAAATGTCCATACTACCCAAAGCAATCTATAGATTCAATGCACTCCTCATTAAAATACCAATGGCATATTTCACAGACCTAGAAAGAACTCTCCAAAAATTCATCTGGAATAAAAAAAGACCCCGAATAGCCACAGCAATCCTCAGAAAGAAGAACAAAGTAGGTGGGATCTCAATACCCGATTTCAAGCTGTATTACAAAGCCACTGTTCTCAAAACTGCCTGGTACTGGCACAAGAACAGACATATAGATCAATGGAATAAAATAGAGAACCCAGAAATCGACCCAAATCACTATGCTCAATTAATATTTGGCAAAAGAGGCATGAACATACAATGGAGTCAAGACAATCTCTTCAATAAATGGTGTTGGGAAAATTGGACAGATACATGCAAAAAAAATGAAACTAGACCACCAACTTACACCATTCACAAAAATAAACTCAAAGTTGATCAAGGACTTAAACAGACAACGAGAAACCATAAAAATACTAGAGGAATCCACAGGCAGAAAAATATCTGACATATGCGGAAGCAATTTCTTCACTGATACTGTTCTAGGGCAATGGAAACTAAAGAGAAAATAAACAAATGGGACTACATCAAAATAAAAAGCTTTGGCACAGCAAAGGAGACCATCAATAAAACAACAAGAAAGCCCACTGTATGGGAGAACATATTTGCCAATGATATCAACGATAAGGGTTTAATCTCCAACATTTACAGGGAACTCATGCAGCTTAACAAAAAGAAGATAAACAACCCAATCAAAAAATGGGCAACTGATCTAAATAGACACTTTTCGAAAGAAGACAGAAGGAAGGCCAAGAGACATATGAAAACCTGCTCAAAGTCACTAATCATCAGAGAGATGCAAATCAAAACAACAATGCAGTGCCATCTCACACCTGTCAGAATGGCTATTATCAACAAATCAACAAATGACAAGTGCTGGCGAGGATGTGGAGAAAAAGAAACCCTCGTGCACTGCTGGTGGGAATGCAGACTGGTGCAGCCACTGTGGAGAATAGTATGGAGTTTCCTCAAAAAACTAAAAACGGAACTCCCATTTGACCCAGTGATCCCACTTCTAGGAATATATCCCAAGAAACTAGAAACACCAATCAGAAAGGATATATGCACCCCTATGTTCAAAGCAGCACAATTCACCATAGCTAAGATTTGGAAACAGCCTAAGTTCCCATCAGCAGATGAGTGGATTAGAAAACTGTGGTACATCTACACAATGGAATACTACGCTGCGGTAAAAAAGGAGTTCTTACCATTTGCAACAACACGATGGAGATGGAGAGCATTATGCTAAGTGAAATAAGCCAGGCAGAGAAAGATAAATATCACATGATCTCACTCATTTGTGGAATATAATGAACAACATAAACTGATGAATAAAAATAGATCCAGAGACAGAGAAACATCAATCAGAACGTCAAACCTCAGGGAAGGTAGGGGCGGGTGGAGGTTAGGGGGAGAGATCAACCAAAGGACTTATATACATGCATATAAGCCTAATCAATGAACACAGACAACAGGGGGAGGGGAGGGGGCATGAATGGGAGGTGGGGGGAAATGGGGGAATAAGGACACATATGTAATACCTTAATCAATAAAGAAATTTTTTAAAAAAAGAATGTACTTGAAACACTAAAAAAAAAAAAAAAAAAAAAAAGACCCTGGGCTGAGGGAAAGTGAGGAGGGCTTCAGAGACAGGTAAGAAGCCAGACCATCCTGTCCCAGCTGGGGACCACCTGGCTGATCAATCTCCACTGGCAAGAGCCCCACATGCATCCTGATACCTAAATGTCAGATGTGGCCATGGCCTTGCATAAGAAGCCCTTCTGCTCACCACCTGGTAACATCCCCCTACTAGTGATCAGGGTACTGTGCCCCCCAGTGGTCTGGGCCCATCTTGTGGGACAGATACCTTTCAGAGGCCCAAGATGCTTTTTAGCACCCCCGCCCCAGGGTCTGGACACACACAGGGGTTACAGTGTGGAAGGGAGCACCCAGCCAGCTGTCAATCTCCAGTAGCCAAGACAGGACAGACACCCCCCCCTAACCCCCCAACTCAATTATAAAGATAACGAAACACTTGGGAAGCAGACAAAACACTGGGTTTTGTGACACTGATGACAATGGGATCTTTGGGGCTGGTGGGATCACAGAGAAGACAAACTCTAAGGCAGGGTGCTCACTGAGGGCGCACACCACAGTCTGTACCGTGGGAGAGTTTCATGCCTGACGAATGATGCTTTAAGGAAAGGCTGAGGAATACTGGTCCATTTCCCTTTGCATCTCTAGGCACCAAGGCCCAAATGTCCAGGGACAGATAAATGGATAAACAGAATGTGGAATAGCCATTAAAATAGAATATTATTCAGCCTTAAAAAGGAAGGCAATTCTGACGCATGCTACCAGATGAACCCTGAAAACATTATTCTAAATGAAATAAGCCAGACACAAAAGGACAAATATTATATGATTCAACTTAGGTATGTCAAATTCATAGACACAGAACGTAGAATAGAAGTTACCAGGAGCTGGGGCAGGAAGAATGGGGAGTTGTTATGTAATGGGTATGGAGATTCAGTTTGGGATAAAAAGAAGTTCTAGGAATGGATAATGGGCATGCTTGCACAACAGTGTGAATGTGTTGAATACCACTGAATTGTATTTAAAATGGCTAAAATGGTAAATTTTGTTACGTATATTTTACCACAATAAAAATAATTTTAAGGCCCCAAGAAGTAAAACAACTCAACACTTAGAGTTGCTGTCCCTAGTGTATGAGGGACACTGACTTTCATGAGGGGAAATATGTACAAAAGTACACAGATCTTTTCCCATACCTGTTATGTGCCTGGTACAAGGCTGGGGGCAGGATTAATTAAAGGGGGTGCAGATGCCACAGCCACCCTGCCCTCATATCCAAGCAGAGAAAGAAGCAACCCCACTTCCTGGAGCTGAAGGTGTCGGGGGAGGACCTGATATTCCCAAGGCTGGCCCACTGAACCAGCATCCTGGCAAGCACATCCTTGCATGGTGCCCCCCACATTGATCTGGTCCAGCCCTGGGGCCAAAGGAGGGCCAGCAGTTTCTACGGGCCCCTGGGAGCCCTGAATGTCCATGTAAGAAGTGCAGCTACTCTGCTGGAGGGATGTGCTAGAGGTAGAGAGGTCCAGGGGTCTCCACATCTGGAGGGTGTGGGACTAAAAACAGGGACAGTCACAGGCTATATAAAAACCCAGCAGGGCCCTAGCCAGTTTGGCTCAGTGGATAGAGTGTTGGCCTGTGGACTGAAGGGTCCCAGGTTCGATTTCAGCCAACGGCACATGCCTGGGTTGCGGGCTCGATCCCCAGTAGGGGACGTACAAGAGACAGCTGATCAATGATTCTCTCTCATCATTGATGTTTCTATCTCTCTCTTCCTCTACCTTCCTCTCTGAAATCAATAAAGAAATATATATTTTTTAAAAATCCAGCAGGGACCCAAAGAGATATTTATATGCCCATATTCGTAGCAGCATTATTCACAGTAGTTAAAACGTTTAAGCAGCCCAAGCGTCAACTGACAGATAAGTGGATAAACCAAACGTGAGATGTACATACAATGGAATATTATTCAGCCTTAAAAAGGAAGGAAATTCTGACACAAGCTACAACATGAATGAACCTTGAGGACATTATACAAAGTGAAATAAGCTTGGGGAGGGGGAACGGGGAGATATTATTTAACAGGTATAGAGTTCAGTTGGGGAAGATGAAAGAGTTCTGGAGATGGATGGTGGTGGTGGTTGCACACAATATGAATGTACTTAATGACACTGAACTGTACACTTAAAAATGGTTACGATGGTAAATTTTATCACAATTTTTTTTAAGTCCAGGTGAAAGATGAGAGGACACAGGTTGTGGGGCTGGGTCTAGGCCAGTGTCCAGGTGAGGAAGGGGTGGGGAGTGGCAGAGGATGTCTCGGGTTCTGACTGGGGTGCGTGGCTAGCTGGGGGTGCCAGGCACCTAGAGGGACAGCTGTCTCTGTCCGGGGTGAAGGACTTACTGTCGGGAGCTGTGCAGCCCTTCAGGTCCTGAAGGCAGCCTCAAGCAGCCCCTCATTTGTTCCTCAGTGTTTACTGAGGACTTGCTCTGTACTGGGCACTTTCTTGACAGTTCATTAGAACACCCGGCAGACAAAAACCATGACAGACATTCGGAATGTCAGCAAAAACCAAAGGCAGAGGCAACTGAAAGGAGAAAAGGCAGCCCTGGCTCCTGCTGAAGGGCCGTCTGCTCTGCATCCTGGCACAGATCCTCCAACACAAACAAAGGACAGGCTTTGCCCCGACTCAAGCCTGGGCACCCCAAGAACTGGGCAGCTGTCATTTCCCACCCTGCCCAGCAGAAGCCCTGCCCTCCTCACGCTCAAAAACTCTTACTCCATCTCCATCTTTTTAAATCCTAACTGAAACCACACTTTCCCGGAAACACGCAGCCAGGAAGGGGTGGTGGTGGAATGTACTCTGAGCGGGGTAATCTTGAAACTCAAAAGGCCAATTAGAACTGGGGAAGACATTTGAAACATCTATGATGAAATGTTAATGTATATAAAGAGCACTGCAACTAATTAAGAAAAAGACAAGCCCTGAAGCCCTCTCTTAAGGGTAAATTAAAAGGCGATTCAGGCCCTGGCCAGTGTGACTCAGTTGGTTGGGTGTTGTACTGTGCACCGAAAGGTTGGCATGTACCATAAGGTTGGCAGATCCATTCCTAGTCAGGGCACACGCCCGGGTTGCAGGCTCAGTCCCTACTAGAGGGCATGCAGTAGGCAGCCAGTCAATGTTCTGCTCTCGCATCCATGTTTCTCTCTCTCCCTCTCCCTCTCCTTCTTCCTTTCTCTCTCTCTAAAAAAATCAATAACTTTTTTTAAAAAAGCAATTCAGTAAAAATAAATTCAAATAGGTAATAACTGGAAATATCACAAATGCTATTTGAACCTAAGAAATTATTAAAGAGATTTGCATGATACTGCTTTATGTTAGCAGAATTAGTGTAAGAAAACAAGCCCCCATACTCCGGGAGGGTAAAGTTGGTACAGATTTTCAGGAGAGCAATTTGGAAAATGCAGCAAAGCCTTAAATATGAAAACCTCTGACACAGCAGTGTCACTTCCAGTATATACCCCCCCCAAAAAATAATTAAATATGTGGGAAAAGATTTAGACACCAGGATAATTCTAACAGTGACGGTATCATTCAAGTATTGACTATAAATATGAAACATTTGGTATAACCTAAATATTCATCAACCTAAATAGGAAGTTGTATAACTGAATTATGGTACATCCAAACATTAAAATTCTATGCAGACATTTTTAAAAGTTGTGGAGAATACTGACTGACATAGAAAAATGCCCCTGGTGTACTGCTGAGTGAAAAATGTAAATTGACAAGCATTTGAGAGAAGCTATTACTCGGGAGAGAAAGGCAAGGGGTCTGGAGGTCTCTGGTCAGAGGGTGGGGCCCAAAGACTCCATTCCTTGACCTGGTGATATATGTGGGTATTCCCTTCATAATTTATCCATCAAAGCAGGGTCTCTCAATGTGGGCACTATTAACATTGAGGCTGGATATTTATTGTGGGAGGGGCTATGCACTGCGCAATGTTTAGCAGCGTCCCTGCCCTCTACCCACTAGATGCCAATAGTGGAGCACACGCATGTGGGTACCACCACAACCCCCTCCATGTACACCCCCTGTGATGACAACCCAAAATGTCTCCAGACAATGCCAAATGTCCCCTAAAGAACAAAATCACCCCCAGGTGAGAATCCCTGCATTAAAGCATATAATTGTATTTTAAGTCCTTTACTTGGGTCTTAAATTTCACAACTAAAATGGCTTTATTTTAATAGGAAAAAAATCTTAGAGGATATATGTCAAGTTATTAAAAATTAATTCAAAGTGCCAGGATTTGGGGCCATTTATTACTCTTGCCTCACGCCCCTCTATAATATATCCTTTTATAGACTGAGTGCATATTATGTTCTCAAAAAGAAAGCAGAAGGCTATTTTCAATGCTTTAAAGTCACCTCTAATGTTTAAAAAGCCAGATTCAGAGAATCCAGCATCTCCTTAGCCCACCTTCCCTACAAAGGGGAGTCAGGTCTGCTCCTCAGTTGTATCTCAACCTTCAGGCAGTCCTATGAGATTCCCCCAGGCTCCTGTGTAAAGTCTAGAGACCTCCCAGTAGATAGGAGGGAGAAGAGGAGGAGAAAGGAGTGGGGTTAGCTGGAGAGACACAGGGAGGGATGAGGGAGAGAGAAGAGACAGTAGTGATTCAGTTTTCTGGCTCGTGGGCCCTGGGAAGCCAATAGAAATTCACCAAGTGGGGATACAAGAGATCCAAACTTCAAGGGAATAAAAGTCTAAGCTTCAGGTTTTGTTCTTGGATGCATCGCCAACATCTGGAACATCACCCAGCCTAGTAGGTGCTCAATAAATATGTGTTCAATGAACTAAATGCATGAATGGAGGGACATAATCACATTACAGGACAGAAAATGGGCGGGGCAGAAGAAAGGACAGATCACTAAACGCTACAAGAAATTAAGCTGCTCGTTCACAAAGACCATTAGTCAAAAGTACCTCTACAGCCCCGCAACTCAAGGTAGTTTTAGTTAACTGATTAGTACAGGAACAAGGGAATGATAAATATTCATTAATCACCTCTACCCTGAAGCCTTGAGACAGGGAAACCAAAAAAGTACCCTCGGGGTCGGGCCTTCCAAAGCTCATAGTCTATTTTGGGAGGCAGGTCCTGAAATTACATCCGAGGCTGGAATGCTGGGGGAACAACTGCTTGGGAAGTGGGGCCAGCCAGGCCCATGCACTTGGGGCCCCGCGTGGGAGCCAAGCACAGGGCGAGGCTGGCTTCTCTGCGAACAGGCCACAGTCCCATCTGTGCCATGAGGGGGTTGGGCTCAAGGGTTCTCAATCCTGACAGCACATCTGACATATCTGGAGTCTGTTTGGAAACACCTGTATCTGGGCCCCTCCTCCAAGAGAGAGGAGGGGACAGGGAGGCTGGCAGTGAATATTTTTAAAGCTCCCCAAGTGACTCTGACATGCAGCCAGGTTGACTACCCCCGTCTAGGTGGTCTGTAAGTTCTGGGTCCGATTCTAATGGCCTCCCTCTCTAAGCATCAGCTCAGCCCCAAAATCCAGCATGAATTCCCCCTGGGAAAGGCAGGAAATGCCACATTGATTTCACCTTTCACATCTCCCACCAATTTCTCTCAAGGTGTGTTTCCAAAATGGAAATAGGTGATCAATGCTGACTTTCGGGACCTCTATGGATGGGACCCAGGAGTCTGTCTTTCAGGCACAGGAAAGCGTGAAGACCACTGTCCCAGACTGCGTGATGGCCGGAGGCTGGACCAGAAAAGGCACAAACACTTCAGAGCACCTGTCTGCACCCAGCCCTGGCATTCTGGTGCTAAGGATAGGCGGCTGCTCTCCAGGAGTCACAAGGTCCTAAGTGCGGAGCTGAGTATTGAGCACAGACCTGCTAGAGTGAATGTACTAGCAGACCTAACCAGGTACTGTGCCTCCGGAGAGGAGGGACTAATGCTAGCCAGGGGAATCCTGGGTGTCTCCCTGGAGGAGGTGGTATTGCACTGGGGCTTTGAAAGACTTTGAGAAATCGGATATGTCATATTCTAGATTTCAGTTTTGCTCGGGGCTTGTCAGTGCATAAATAGTAAGATGTTGTAAAGAGTGGCACATGCAGAGGCTGGGCGAGGACAGCAGCCATGCAGGCAGGGTACCTGGCCCAGAGTAACAACCAAGAGGGGGCCTCAATAGATTACCTATGAAGTCACCTACCTGACTCATGGGTACTGCCCACTCCAACACTGGTAGCTCCCTGCCACAACCACAACCTGGACACATCATTTAACTTCCCCACGTTGCCCTTTCCTTATCTGCAGAATGAGATTAGTAGCTACCAGAGACTGTTACAGAACCAGGGAAAGCCCACCTGACATAGCTCAGTGGTTGAGCATTGACCAAAGAACCAGGAGGTCACAGTTCGATTCCTGGTCAAGCCATATGCCAGGGTTGTGGGCTCGATCCCCAGTGTGGGGCGTGCAGGAGGTAGACAGTCAATGATTCTCTCTCATCATTGATGTTTCTATCTCTCCCTCTTCCTTCCTCTCTGAAATCAATAAAAATATATTTTAAAAAGCATAACCAAGGAAAGAGAGCTGTGAACAGCCCCAAAAGAGTTCCAAAGCATCCGAGAGAACTAGGCTGACGTGGGCCCTTGGGCTCAGGGTCCTTTGGGAACTTCTTTTCTAGCCAGTGGTGGCCTCACAATTTCTGCTCAGGAATGGCTTAGGCAGGGTCTGATGGACAAGAGAGAGCTAGCAACCTTGTCCTGAAGTTGCAATTCATAGTGGGCACGCAGGGATGTCACCAATTAATGAAAATTTAGAAAAGCAGTTTTCTAAAATGTTTCAACTCACACTTCTCAAAAGAGAAATACAATGTAAATTATCCCGTAACAAATAATTAAAGCTGCACATAGTTCTCACTTGGCCAAATTGTGTCTTCCATCTATGGTTATTAGTATTTGTGGGTGTTTGGGGGGCAAATGGAGATCATGGGTCAGAGCTAAAAGTGTCCCCATTGTTTTCAAGCTTCATGAAAACACCAGCCATTTCTTCCTATAGAGTTGACCATCTTTTGTGATACATATATTTTTTTAATTCCACAAAACCACAGGATATGCATCCTGGTAAGTGGAAAACTCTCTCCTCTCCTTATTTATCTTTCTTTACAGAACTGGGGTTCTGACTCACAGCCATTGTTCCTTCTCTTAATTTTGACAGATCCTTCCTCTTCCCTTTCCCCTCCTAAGACACCTCCACCCATGGGAATGATTGCCTTAAAGTAGGGGGTTAAAGGTGCCTCGTAAGACCGGGGTTGTAAGTCTTTTGTTGCCCCAAACACAGAGTTGGGGGGGGGGGGCACTCTTATCTAAGCACCACATGTAGGTACTTAGGCTCTTTGAATTAAAAAAAAAAAAAGTCCTTGACAACCCTCAAAATCCTTGTATCAAGGCCATATCTAACCTATTATGCTCCTTTACTCCCAAGTGAGACCTAGTGGATTCAATAAAGATAGGCCAATGAATGAATGAAATAAAGATTCAAAGCACACCAGTCTACAGGCACAGATAAGGACTCGCACTTTACTCCCTCTGGGTATTGGGTAGTTGTAACCGTAGTCCTGGCTGGTATTTCTCAGTGGTTAGAGCACCTGCCCGAGCATCTAAGGGTCACAAGTTCGATTCCCGGTCAAGGGCACGTACCTGGGTTGCAGGTTTGATTCCCGAACCCAGTTGAGGTGTGTGTGGGAGGCAACCAATTAATGTGTCTCTCTCGCAACTCTCTCTCTCTCCCTCTCTCTCTCCCTCTTCCTCTCTCTCTCTCTCAAAAAGCAATAAAAACATTTTTTTAAGTGTTAACTGTTGACATATTACAGCACATGCACTTTCCCCAAATCTCAGAGCACTGTGGCAATGTGCTCTGTTTCATCCTCCTCGTCTTCTGTGGAAGACAGGGCTGAGATTCCTGTCCCTGCTGACAGAGGAAGAAAACTGTGGCTTGGACTAGGGTTAGTGCTGGAGCCGGGGCCGCAAACCATGCGGTGCGGTCGGAGAGGCGGGTGGCGCGGGCGCGTGGGCGCGGTAGCCAAGGGGCTCTCACCTCGGAAAGTCAAGCTGGCGACCGGGTCGCTGCGGTCCTTCTTCACACTAGGGAGGTTGCTGGCCCTCGCCAGCAGGCAGCACAGCATGGTTCTGGCGCCGGGGGAGCGTAGAAGCGCGCGGGCGGGAGGGGAGCGGGCGCACCAATCCAGACACCCACCAAAGGGGAGCTGTTGCCTTCGCCGCGCCTCAGCGGAGAAGTCCGAACGCAGGGGAGAGGCCTCGGGGAGGACACCGGACACTGGCTGGGCGGACCCTCCCCACGGCGGGCGGGGCGGGGCAGGGGCAGGCGCGAGCCCGTGGGAGTCCCCGCCCGCGTCCGGAGTGACAGCGCCACTGACGCGGGAAGCACAGCTCCGCGGGGCAGCAGGCGTACGCACAAGCCGGCCTTGCTCGCGGGAGCCCCCAGCGTCCGGGACTCCCCGCCCAGCCAGGCTCCAGAACCCCATGCGCCTCTGAGCGACTTCCCCGCTGCCGCGCACGTGCTGCGCTCCTCCCCGCTGCCCTCGGGCGGCCGGCAAGCCGAGGGCGCTGGCCGAAAGGCGGCGCAGGAGAAATGAGCGAAGGCCGGGAGACCCAGCCTCGGGGACAAAAGTGTGTCTGCGGGTAACTGCAACTTGGCGCGAGGGGTGTGTGAGCAATGGAGCGCGCTCAGCGCCGGGAGCCCCAGCCTCCGTGCCGCGCATCGGCCCCGCCAGCCCCATTTCCGCGCTTGGAGCCCAGGCAGCCGGTCGGGCTGCTGGGAGCTCTGCGCTCAGACTCCGAGGCCCAAGCCCTCGAACCCGTCCCTGCTCCTTCTTCAGGGCAGTCAGGAGTCGCTCATCTCGGGAGCAGGGGTCTGCGTCCAAATTACATTGTGTCCCTGGAGTACAAGGGTCCACTGGCGTCACACACACACACACACACACCAGCAATCTCCAGGATCCCTCGCCCCCACCGTGGGGGAAATAGATTGTAGCGTGAGCCGTGGGTCACAGCCCTTAGCACGCTTTCCCGCATTATAACTAGTTCCTTTCCAGGTGATGAACTTCTTAACCACAGGGGCCCTGGCTTCTGTATGCTTACGCTCCTGCGCCTAGCACCGGACAGGTCCCCCTCCCGCCTCCCAAGACCTCACTGAGCTCCTTTCTCAGCCTAAATTCGGTAACTGGTTATCATTCTGCACAAAACCGCAGCGCCCTTTCTCTTCTCTTATTTTGAGGATCCAGCATTTTCATGTGGCGAAATCATAACCTGGTGAAATTCACCTCTACCTACTCCACCCCTGCACCCTAACCGCTAAGGGTGCTGGAGAATAACAGCTAACATGCTCCCTGTCGCTTGATATTCGTGACCCCTGACTCCGGTGGACCCTTACTCTGCTAGGCAATTATACTGTATTTCCAGTGTCTTCAGTCTCCCTCTCTCCTAGACTATTATTTCCCTTTTCTTACCCAAACCCACAACAACCCCACCGCCACCCTCACTCTGCTTACTTTCTATTTATACAGTAGAAAATTTCCTCAGGCTCCCAGCCTCCTGACCCCATGAGCCCAAATCCTTTGCCTTCCCTCCCTGTTATGAATGAATCATCTGTACTCCTAAGACCCACTGGCACTGGGGCACTGGTCACTCTCACCCACTCACTGACAAGTCTGAGGCTGTCCTCTCCTCATAAAGACTCTGCCCTCTCTAGCTGGCTTGGGCCCACCACCCCACTCTCCCCGGGTGACCCTGCCCACCTTCTTAATGAGATGGACACCTTTGGTCCATTATTCACACTGGAGCCAGGCGATCTTAAAACAAATACAATCAGGTCACCACCTGCTGAAAACTCTTCAAAGGCCTCCATGCTCTTGGGATGAAGCCCAGATCCCTTACCTCCACCCACAGGGATAGGCCACTCAGCCCCTCACTCTGAGTTCCAGCTCCAGTGGCTCCTGTTTCTGGAACATGCTGAGCTCCCTCCCAACTTGGAGCTCTGCTGCCCCCTCTGCAAAGGATCTCTCTCTCCCTCCCTCTCTCTCTCTCTCTCTCTCTCTCTCTCTCCCTATTTTTTTCTTAAAACATAGTTGGCATGCAATATGATAGTAGTTTCAGGTGTACAACATAGTAATTCAGCATTTATATACCTTATGATGTGCTCACCATGATAAATCTAGTAACTATCTGTCACCATGCAACTTCTCCCTTCTCCTTACAGGGCCGCCCTCATTCATCCCTTAAGCCTCAGCTTAAACATCATGCCCCCAGGAAGCCGTCTCTGACCTCCTGGTCTAGGCACCGCACAGCAGCACTTTTCCCTCTTAGCACCGGCGCAAATGTAAGAATAACATGAGGGTGATTACCTGTTTGGTGTCTGGCTAGCAATAAGGGGACAGGCCAAGGCCGTCTCAGTCAGCCAGGCATTCCAGTGCATAGTAAAGGCCCCCCAGGGTGGATGTCGTGGGCATTGTCCTGGGCTTCCAGTGTTCCTTCCACCCCAAGATCAGGCTAAGCCAACAGTTCTCCATAAGGATAGTACTGCCCCCTAGGGGGCGTTTCAGATATGATGATTTGGGATATTTTTATTTTCACAATGATTCCTGGCTTTGCTCCGGTCCCCCACCACACCACACCACACCACACACTGCCCCATACTTCTGCTGTCAGTCAGCACAGGAAATCTGTAGGCGAACATTTCCAGTGAATCTTCCAAGGGACTTTTACAAACACTTGGCTTGTGTCCAAGGAGCAGGGGCTCCACACACCTGTTCTGTAAACCAGAAATGCAGCAGCTGGTGGCCTGGCTCCTGGACACTTCCTGAGGCTTCTTTTCCACCCCAACCTCCAACTTCCTGCTATGGCTGCTGTTCACTGCCCAGGACTCCTCCCTGATCAGACAGCTGACTGTGCTGGGGGACATCATACTGGGGCCTAGTACTCAAGGGGGCTTCCTCCCATGGGGACTTATATCATGAATGCAGCTTTCATGGAGAATGTGAGTGAGACATCCACTTGTCCCCTTCCTATATGTTCTCTCCTACCACAGAAATTTTCCAAAGAGTTTTACATGGACACATAGAAAGACTGTTTCCCAGCCTCTCTTGCAGCTAGATATGGTCATGAAAACAAGTGATGACCCATAGGATGTGAGCAGAAAAGATGTATGTAACTGCCTGGTTGTGACCTTAGGAAAGGGGCATGCCTGCCCTAGTCACAGTATAGATTGCGATGGTGAGCCGCCACCAACCATGTTGTCAGCATGGGGACAGCAGAACAACAAGCCAGAAGGACCTGGAGCTCTTGACAGCCTCATGGGTCAGAACTTTACCAGCCAGGACTGCCTACACATCAACTGTTATGTGAGTGAGAGAGACTACCATGTTCACACCATCATTAGTTAGGGCTTGCTAACAAACAGCCAGGTCTGTATCCTACCAAAAACCCAGGTAAGAGCAGATCCCTGGCACCCCTGACAATGCCAGCCCCACTGTGAAGGTGACAGAGCTGACATAGGAGCCACGTTGTGTAGCAAAGGGGAGAAGAGACCTGTTTTGAAGCTGAGTTTGCACAGCAAGCCCAGTTTTCACTTACGATGTTACGATAACTTCAATGATATTTCATTGCTAAGAGAAGTAAGGGGGGGGGGGACCGAGGCTCTCCCCCATCACCTCACCGATGCAGTCACGGATAGGTGCTGACTGATAATCCCACGTGAGAGAAGACTGGCTTCCTGTTTTCCAGAGCGCCTAGGACAAAGGTCTCCACGATTAAATGAAACATTGAACCTCGGATGCTCTCACTGGTGTCCCCTGGGGACACATCCAGTTCATAGCCCTGTTGTCTTTGACCAACACAATGTTTTATAACGATATTGTACTTTAAATAAATATTAGGAGATTTCCCATATGGATCTGGATTTTAGCTTCTCTTAAAAAATCAGAGAAGCTGGCCCATGGACCCAAAGTCTCTGCCTAACACTGATCATCTGGCACCTGTGGATGGAGCACTGCCCTCTCAAGTCACCCCACTTGCCACCACTCACCCAATAGGCATGTGCTTTTCCTTCTGGCCTCATCTTAGTTATGCTACCTGCCAGGGTCCCATGGACATCTGAGTTTGTGACCCCTATCCTCTTCTATCACTTGTTGGGGTCCTACCTCCCTGACAGTCACAGAAGAGGTACTTCTAACAGGGCCCCTTTTTGCTGTTGGAGTTGGGCCAGCTGGCCTGCTCGGTCGGGCTCAGGTCTCTGGTTTTCCCCCAAGGCCTGACACGAGGTGTGCAAGAAGCAAACAAACCTTGCCCTTCTGCTCAACACCATTGACCTTGAGGTGAACACTGCATGTGAGTTTACAGGATTCCTCAGGGCACATTTGCCAAAGTCCAAAACCTTCAAGGAGGATGGATGATCCAATGCATCTGCCTGCCCTCTCCCCTCACATTCATTGAAGAATATGTGTGCTATGTATATCCCAACCTATTCAACCAGCGAGGCTGAAGGGCACCTGCGTGTCCACCAGGGCGTAAAATGCACGCACAGGAAGTAGTGATCCTGGCTACAGCCATGACTGTTTCTGCCTGGGAAGCACCGTCTCAGTTCCAGGCTTCCGCCCAGTCCACCTTTTTCTAGCTGTGTGACCTGAGGCATGTGACTTGCCCTTTCAGAGTCTGTCTCCCGTTCTGTGAAATCAAGAGAATGACAGTTTCACACAGGTGTTTGGGAGGATCAAACCAAACACTGCACAGTGCCTGGTGCACAGTAGGGGTAAAATAGATGTTAGAGCTCTTCCTGCTAACACTCATTCTAGTGAACCAATCTGGAAAGAGACTGGCATGCAGGAAGTGGAGAAAGAGAGTGAGTCGACCTGGGGAGAGGGACTGAGGTTTGTGGGCCCTGTCACCAGAGAGATATTTGTTCCAAGAAAGTCCTAGCACCATGGGGAGGGCCACAGGCAGCCATCAAGCAGATAAACAAATGGCTTTGGCTCAGAAGGGTCTGCTCCAGGAGGGGAAGCCAGAGGAGACAGCATCAGAGTCTGGGGACGCACTCACTACTTGGCCCATTGTTCCCACTCTGGTAGGATAGTGGACAGACAACCAGAGCTGATGGTACGACTGACAAGGCAACAAAGATAGTGCAAGGCTTCTTGGATGTGTGCAGTGATTTCTTAGTATGTATACAATACATGTAACTATAATAATTATCATAATAAATATATATAATAGTAATAATAGTTAACATGTGTTGAGTGCCAGGCACTATTCAAAGTGCTTTATATGGAGAAACACAAACTCTTTTTTTTAAAAATATATTTTATTGATTTTTTACAGAGAGGAAGGGAGAGGGATCTAGAGTTAGAAAAATCGATGAGAGAGAAACATCAATCAGCTGCCTCCTGCACACCCCCTACTGGGGATGTGCCCGCAACCAAGGTACATGCCCTTGACCGGAATTGAACCTGGGACCCTTCAGTCCACAGGCCAACGTTCTATCCACTGAGCCAAACCGGCTAGGGCAGAGAAACACAAACTCTTGAGAACCATGCTGAAGCAGGTACTATTATTATCAACACTTCACAAGTGAGGAAACTGAGACACAGCATGGTTAAATAATTGGCCTAAAGACACACAGCTGGAAAGTAGCAGAACTATTCAAAATCTAAGACCCCAGGCAGTATGGGTCCAGAGTCAATGCTCTCAGCTACCATCTTTCTCTCCCTCTTGTTTGATGCTCTTGTCCCACTGGAATGTGACCAAGACTACCAGCTGTCTGCCCTCCTGAGCCCCTCCACCCATCTTCATACTGGACTGGCTAAACTTGGAACCCAAAGTTACACTGCCCCCTTCTGGATGCCCCAGAGTACCTGCCTAACCCATTGCAGGCTGCCCTCCTCACAGCTCCATGCCCATGATCCTGCTTATCAGACCCTGAACAGCCACCATGGGTCTGCCAGAGCCCTGTGAGATGAGATGGCCTGGCATGAGGGTAATGCCTAGAGGGAGCATTCTGGGTCAAGTGATGACTGAGTGGTCCCATGAGATCCAGAGAAGGTGATACAGAAGAGCGGAAACCCCTCTGAGATAAGAAAGAATCCTCTAGACCAGAGAGCAAGAGTGAGGCTGTCTGTGCCTGGGAAAGAAAGGGACTGAGTGGCAGTACAGACAGTGTGTGCGCTACGGCAGGATGTGAGCAGGCAACCTCAGATGGAGACTAGGCTCCAGGGTGTGAGCCAGGCCTGGATTCAGATCCTGCCCTCTGCCCTAGGCGTTTTGGTTCAATGGATAAAGTGTTGGCCCACAGACAGAAGGGTCCTGAGTTCAATTCCTACCCAGGGCACCTACCTCGGTTGCAGGCTCAATCCCTGGCCCTGGTCAGGGCGTATGTGGCAAGCAACCAATCAATGTGTCTCTCTCACATTGATGTTTCCCTCTCTGTCTCTCCCCTTCCCTTCCAATCTCTCTAAAAATCAATAAAATAAAAGATATCCTCTGGTGAAGATTAATGAAAAAAAAATTTTCCTGCCCCTCCCCCTTTACTGCTTGAGTCTTGTAAATCAGAGCTAAGACCACAGGGAGATGGTAGAGTGGGTAAAGACGGAGCTCTGGAGCCAGATCCTGTGGGCTTGCATCCCAACTCCACTACTTACTAGTATATAACATAACCTCTTTGTGCCTCAGTTTTCTCATCCGTAAAATGGGGATGATGATAGCTGCTACCAAATATGGTTGCTAGAAGGATTACGCATCTACATATATGTACTTTGATAAATTTAACTGAAATGTGATAGAGCTCATAATACATAAGTTCTATTTAGAAGAGTGGCTAGCACCTAATAAGTATAACATCAGTTAAATATGCCTTTTTCATAGGATTGTTGGGAGGATTTAAAGAAACAGCATCTGAAAATAGTACCTTGTTCATGCTTAACGAATACCCATCCTCTCTCCTTGTGATTAATACATTTTCAAAATCAGAATCCTCCATCTTTCGGTCATTTGTCTTACACTGTGTTCCCTGAAGCCTTGCACTCCCCCACGTTTGGGCCCCAAGTACGGTCCTCCCCGGTGCTGCTGTGGATTTGCCCAGGTGTAGGCAGCACATGTTATGCTTTCCAAAGCGCTTTCTTATTCGTGAGCCATGGATGCTGATAACAGAGAGACTCATGGCAGAAGTGGGGTCACTGTGTGACCTTGGCCAGGCCCCTGCACTTCTCTAGGCCAATGTGCTCATCTGTAAAGGAGAATAATATCCCTGCCCTTTGACCTGTCGACAAAAGAATGTCCAGCCGTAAGAAAAATTCTTGTAAGAGTTTAAGCCAAACTGATGAGGATTGCAGAGAAGCAAAATCTCAACGGGTTGAGAAAATGTTCCAGAGAAAGTCAGTTTTACAGCTACAGACAAATCTCATTTCTCAAATGTCTCCCATCTGGAACAATTCGGTTCTCCACCAAGTTGTTCACAGAAAAAAATGTCTCAGTCGTCGAACCAAACTTCGGTTTTTGAACTGACAACCTTTTCAAGCTGATACCTCAGCTTGACAAAAAGCATTTCTCAGGCAACCAACAAAGGAGAGAATGTTTTTGTCGCTAGCAAAATTAACAATTAGCACAATTTTAAAATTAAAAAAGCCATCTAGAGTGCTAATGTTGCTAGGAGTGTGAAAGAAACAATGATCACAGACAATTGAAGAGGTAGAAAAACAGTTACATGCTGACCTGAAAGACATTCCTGGACCAAATGCTTAAAGTGACTTTGTTTAAGGCTAGTAGGGGGTGGTTTGATAAATTTAAGAAAAGAAGTGTTTATTTACAGATTAAACAGTACATTAGATATGTACTGTATATAAGAAAGGATAAAGCAGGGAATCATTTGGGGGTCTGGAACAGATTAATTCAATTTACATTATTTCTAATGGGAAAAAAATGATTCGGTTTTTTTAATAAATTGAGTTTGAGAACCGAGGTTCCACCATATTTTATACATTATAATCAAAGGAGGAGCCTTAAGGAGGGTCGCATGAAATTCATTGGTGGTAGATTAGGGAGGCAGGAGAAAGCAAAGGGGGGCGGTCTCTGGGACTGGATAAAGAGTGAAAGGGAGAGATACACACTCCTATTACATTGGCGGGTACAGGATAGTTAACATTTACAGCACATAGAGATGGTTGCGCCCTGAGGGGTTGTGAAAAGGAGATTACTTTGACATTTCAAAGGTATGTTACCTTAGATACAAAAAGACATAGTCAGGCCCCTTGAGGTAAAGCTTGACCTTAGTTAAGGAAGCTACATGCCTGGGACGTGACTGCGCCATGACCCACTTTTAGTCAGGAATTTTTATGTTCATACCATTCCATGTGGTTACTTTCGGTCTCTGAGTTTGCAAGGGCTGCCATGCTGGCCTCCCCTGAGCTCTCGGGTTTAGTCTGGTCCACAGGCCTCACAAAGCTGTTGTGAGCAGGAAACAGATGTATGTGTGCACAGAGGAGACAAGGTGTCAGGTGGGATATTATCATCAGGTAGCCAACCCTAAAGGGCCTGGGGAGGCCAGGTGCGGGCCAGCCGGTGAGGAAGGCTTCCCAGAAGGGAGTTTTGCTCTGGGTAGTGTGTCCCTGAGACCAGAGCCTTCCCTGCAATCAGTCACCAACCTGGCCCTGGCAGGGAGAAGGAGGCCCAGCAGGCTTGAATGCCGCAGCGAGGCCAAATTTGGACACGGGCTAAGAGGTTGGCCAGTGCAGGAGGTGGAATGTGGCCAGGGCTGTGGGAGGGAGGGACTGCATTCCCGGTGACTGCCTGACAGTGACTGTGATGACTTCGAGTGGGGGTTCCAGCCAGCCCCCTCCACAGGCTGAGGGTACTCACAGGCATCACAGAGAACGTTCTTTCTCCCCAGGGAAGGGGGAGCCCACGTGGAGGAGCCAAGCAGCAAAAAACAGGCAGGATCACAGACTGACATCAGGCAGATGGGGGGAGGGGCTCAGTCAGAGACAAGGATGTGGATGAAGGATGGGAAAGACTGTTCCATAGACAGCCCTTGAGGCTGAAATAATGACAAGAGAGAAACCATAACAGCAATACTTCCTGTGGGTGAACTACTTCTGGGTTAGAAAGTGCTTCCCCATTCATTATTCATTCATTCCTTTCTCCTGCGAGGGTTCTGAGCCTGCCAGGGTAGGGGGACCAAGGGGATCCTAAAGTGTGAGGCAGTGTGTGTGTAGGGGGGATATTGGAAGGTGGGGGTGTGATCAGGGAAGGTGGAGGAAAATCTGGACCCCAGAGGAGACAAGACCCCTAAGAACAGAGGCAGGGGCTCAAGGTGGGCCCTCTCAGGGTTCATCTGTGCACTGGACCGACCGCTCCACAGTGCTCTTCACAAAGCCTGCTCAGTCCTTAGGTGAGAGATGGTGATGGGGGAGACGTGCTGGAGGGAGAGGCAGCTGCTTAATGCACAGGGCGCCTGACCTCCCTCCACAGCCTGAGAATATCCTCCCTCCCCTCAGCCACAGGGATATTTTCAGTATAAATAGTGTTTCCTGGAGTTGTACAACAGGGAGCCCAGGGCCCTCAGCCCAGGCTGCAAGCTTGGGCCGTGCAGGTGAGGAAACAGAGGAAGTATGGAGGCCCCCATTCGTGCCCTTGCCCTCCCCCTGGAAACACCTCGCTAAAGCTTATTTCCAGAGGCAACTGTGGGAAACTGGTGAACAGGTCAAAGTGGCACGTTAGGAAAAACACGCAGCTGGAGTGTCACCTCCAAGCACAGCTGGAGAGTCACCTCTAATTCCCCCTCTGTCCCGCCTCCTGGTCTAGGCTGCTTTCCTGGCCGCAGGCCCAGGAGTGTGTGTGTGTGTGTGTGTGTGTGTGCGCGGGCGCCACAGCACCCCTGTGTGTGCTGTTGTGAACGCATGCCTGTGTCCTCTTAGTGTCTCTGCTCCTTGGAACACCGCAGGTGTCACATGCACTCGCAGATGTGCAGGTGTGTGGGAGCATGTGTGCACACGGGCATCTGGGAGCAGGTAGATCCAGGAGCTCATGAAACTGAAAGGGGAGTTGCGCTGGATGACCAGGGACCACGATACTCTGAGTTCCAGGTGCCTGGGATGTAGCCACTTCTCTAGGGAGAAGGGGATGGCTGTAATGGGGGCTGAGAGGATGCACAGGGTGGGTGGGTGGGTGGAGAGGTAGCTCTCACACCCCTGCCCTGGTCCTTCTCCCACAGTATGGCTCCAAACCCAAAGACCCGGCTGTGTAGCCCAGCTCTGGCTTGGCCCTGAGAGAGTGGAGAGGAAGCTAACCAGGCCCAGCCTTCACCTCCTGAAGGAAAGTCCTCAGACCCATGTGGAGATCATCCTGTGTGAGATCCCAATCCGACAGGGGAGCAGGCTCCCAGCTCCGCAAGCCCCCGTCTGCTGATGGAGATACCATCCCCAGGTATCACCGCCACGTGCTCCAGTCTTGAGGTAGGGGAAGAAAGTCCTTAGAGGTTGGTGCTGGTGACAGTTGTTCCTGCTGCTAAATTTTCCCCATCCCGTGCCCAAAGCCAAGGTAGTGACCCCTGGACTGGTGGGCGGTGCCTCTGCCCCTAGTGGCTGCTGGGCTGCCCGCCTAGCCTGTGACTGCGATCAAAGGCCTAGGCCTGGGCCCCGCGGGGAGAGCTGGGTTATAAATAAGCCTGGGACCCAGCCTTCAGGGGAGAGTTGGGGAGCCCGACAGCACAGTGCTTCGCAGCCCACAGCGCACAAAGACCTGTGCTAAGAGATGCCGCCTGTGGAAAGAGATACTGACCCCGCCTTCCAGGCCCACCTTAGCCCCAACCTGGGCTCAGCTTCCGGGCCCGAGAAGCGCAGCTCAGCCACCTCTCCCTCCCTGCCTGTTTTTCTTTGAGTCCCCGAGGACGTGTTTCTTCGCAGCCCTCACAGTCAGCCGGGCCGGGGCGGTGAGTCTTGTCCACAATGGAGGGCCGCGGCGTCCCCTTCCCGACCCCCACCTCCAGGCCGGCCGGGATCGCAGACCCCCCCTACCTGCAAACACCGCGGAGCAGTAGGCATCGCTGATGTCGGTGTCCGGGGTTTGCACATTCTCGGCGTAGAGGATGAAGACCCTCAGCATGACTGGCACGAGTTAGGGCCCTGCCCCCCAGGGCGCGGAGAGGGCTGGGGAAGGGCACGGAGAGCCGCGGTACAGCTCAGGGTCCCTCCCTGGAGAGCGCGGCTCAGAGCACTGGTTCCCTTCGGCAGATCTGCCCTTAAAGAGGAGCAGAGCAGGCCAGCCCGGGCGGCTCCAAGGGGCGGCCTTCCGTCTCCGCTCCCGCTGCGCTCACCCCGCCGCTCAGCGCGCCCTCAGGGGAGCCCGGGGGCTTCTGCTCTTCCTCCACCTTCGCCGTCCTACCGGGCTTGGCTGGGCTGTAATTCAATGCTCCAGCCGCAGACTCTCCCAATGACACGGCATTTTGCACCTGGCCGTGCAAAAACGGGCTGGGCGGCGGCCGTGGTGGCCAGGGCTGGACCAGCGCTCCCAGCAGGCGCTTTGAGCAGCCCAGATCTCTCTCCTGGACGGGCGTGAGGCTCCGCCCCGCCCCTGACCTTCCACCTCCGCCTTGCGCGGAGCTGAGCTTGTCGCCTCCTCCGGGCCCAGGGATTCCAGCACTCCCCCACGGAGCGCCGGACCGCCCCGGGTGGCAGCGGGATCCCGGGGCCAGGCTGGGGAGCAGGCGCTGGGCAGGCGCTTTCCCCAGAGAGGCTCCGGCTGAGGAATTTCATTGACAAGAAGCGTCGGCTGCCTTTAAAACTTTGCTCCCTCCTTTCTGGCTGTAAAAGCAACACATGCTATCTCTCTCTCTCTCTCTCTCTCTCTCTCTCTCTCTCTCTCTCTCTCTCTCTCACACACACACACACACACACACACACACACACAAAAGAAATCTCTGAGTCTAGAAAAAAATAGCATTAACATTTGGATATGTACCAGTCAAAGTTTTTTTCCTGTGAATGTATGTATATATGCGTGGAAGTTACATTATTTATTATATATCTGAGATCTTGTCCTGCTATTTCATGCAACATTTTCTTACATCATTAAAAATCCTTCAGTAACAACTTTCTGAAGAGCTACATGATTTTCTATCCTAAGAATGTACTAGATTCGCAAAGCTTTCTCCTGTTGTTACACATTTAGGCTCTTCCCAGTTTCTCACTAAGTAATTTTTATATGACAGATAAAAAACGTTATATTACTTGGATAACAAACAAACAACAACAACAAAAAAAAACCCGATCTCAGTCCCCCTCTGCTAGTTCCTCAGATTGGATTCCTAGCCCTGGAAAAGGACATGCCTTTTTTAGGTCCCAGTACCTATTGCTACACTGCTTTCCCGGAGCTGTGTAGATCCCCAGGCCCAGCAGTTGGGTGACTCACCTTCTAAAGAGAGCTACACAAATGCTTGCGCAGCTGTCAGCAAAACTTCTCCATCCACCCCCACCCAGGCACCCAGGGCAGGAAGGGTCAGTGGCTGGCAGGGCTGGTTTGGCTCCATAAGGAGGCACTAGAAGGGGAAAAATTTCCCAAGACCTGTAATTTTTTTGTAATCATCACCCGAGGATTTCTGTTGCTTTTTAGAGAATGGAAGGGAGAGGGAGATACAGAGAGAGAAACATCAATGTGAGAAAGACACATTGATTGGTTGCCTCCCTCGCATGCCCAGAGCAGGGCCAGGATCAAGCCTGCAACCAAGGTAGGAGGTATGTGCCCTTGAGCGGAATCAAACCTGGGACCCTTCAGTCCATGGGCCCATGCTGGATTCATTGAGCCAAGCCAGCTAGGGTGGGTCTGTAATTTTAAGATCAGGATAGCAAACATTTCTTGTGGTCACTTATGCTTTTGTTGCAATCTGTGCCTCCTCTTTTATTTGTCTCTAGCACAATATGTGATGATGGGGGAGAGGAAAAGGGAGGGGGGTACATGTAATCATTCATTTCACATGTATGTATCAAGTCCTACAACATGCCAAGCACCATTCTAGGGGATGGAGACTCAATGGTGAGGGCAAGTAACATGGTCACTGTTATGGGCTGAATTGTGTCCCCCTAAAATCCAGATGTTGAAGCCCTTAACCCCAGTTAGGAGTGTGATTATATTTGAAGATACGGCCTTTAAATGGTGATTACATCGTTAAAACAAGGCTGTTCGAGTGAGTTCTAATTCAATCTGGTGGGTGTTCTTATAAGAAGAGGAAATTTGGACACACAAAGAGACACCAGGGATGTGCTCACACAGAGGAAAGACCATGTGGACACAGTAAAGCCATGGAGAGAAGCCTCAGAAGAAACCGAACCTGCCAACCAACAACTTGATCTTGAATTTCTAGCCTCCAGGCAGTGAGACAATACATTTCGATTGCTTAAGTCACCCAGTGTGTGAGCTTTTATTATGGCAGCTTGAGAAAACTAATATAGCCCCTTGTAACTATTTTCTCTCTTTTCCCATCCAGCCCGGCTAGAGAGCAGGTCCAGTTCCTGAGTAGAGGAGCTGGGGATTGAGAAATAAAAGAAAGAGACAAGACACAAAATGGAAGGAAAAAGCTGGGACCGGGTGGGACCACCGTCCTCTTCTGATGGAGGGACAGGGACCCAGACCCAATCCAGTGAGTTTATTTTATATCCCAAATACCAGGAAGTTTCACCAAAAGGTCAAGACAAAAAGAGATTATTTGCATTCTTGAGTAGGCCCGAGCATTCCTGGTGCTTGACTGGATTTACATATCAAAGACCCACTACCCGACACCTGGGCAAAGGTAAGAGTCAGTGCTGATAACACATCTGCCTTTTTTGGTAAATGTGTATCCAAGAGGCGGCTTTGCCTGTCTCCTTGGGTTCAGATGACAATAATTAAAGAAATGCCCATGTGCCTTCCCAGAGGGCCCTCTACAGCCCCTGACTTCAAGAAGTTTCCACTTCAATATTTATGAAATAACCAAGACAATCACAGACCATTACAAACCTGTATGTGTAATAAAGGACAGAAAATGGGTGGGTGTGTGAGAGCAGATAGCAGGGACCCAGGGACAGTGACAGCTATTTGAGATGAGCTCAGAAGGCCAATTTGGAGTTCATTGGACAAGACTGAGGTTGGATCAGAGAGGACAAGTGTGTTCTAAAGAGAAGGAAGGGAGTGCTCTGGGTCAAGGCCCTGGGAAGAGTGAGGAAAGAACATCATGACTACAGTGCAGATTGGGAGGGTGGAGGGGTGGAGGAGGTGAGGCTGTAGAGCAGCGATTTTCAACACTTTTCATCTCATGGCACACATGAACTAATCACTAAAATTCTGTGGCACAACAAAAAATACATTTTTGGCCAATCTGACAAAAAATAGGTACAATTTTGATTCATTCACACCAGACAGCTATTGTTATGTTGGCTGTCTTTTTTTCTTTTCTTTTCTTTTTTTTTTTTTACAATCTAAGGGAAAAGAGGTCAGTGTCCCTAACTAAATAGTCAGGTATTATGTGTTTTAAAAATTCTTGTGACACCCTGATTGAAAATCGCTGCTGTAGAGAACCAGCAGGGCCGATGGGAAGCTACCCAAGGCCTGCTAGTCCATAGGAATAATAAGAACCAACTTACTTTTCAAAAGCTCCCCCTGGCTGCTTTTTTGGGGAATGAAGTGCAAGAGGCCAGAGTAGAGGTGAAGAGACCAGTTAGAAGCTATAGCAGAGGGTCAAGGCGAGACGTGATCTGCGATGGGCAAAGTGGGGCTGGAGCTAATAGAGCTGGAGGGAGTAAGAGAGGCATTCTGCAGACCAGGTGGAGTAAATCAAATATCTTACTGCCTCACTTGGCCATTACGAGTATGTGTTGCTGGATAAAGTGATTGACTAATTGATTCATTCACTCATTCATTTAACCAAGATTTATAGGGTGCTTTGTATGTGGCAGGAGTTTGTCAGATTCAAGTTTTAGAGAAGGTACCAAGTAGGGAGTCAAATTTAATTTTATTGGGAAGAAGGGCAAGGTCCCGTTGATCTAGGGAAAGCCCAAATTATGGTCTATTTAAAAAAATACATTTTTATTGATTTCAGAGAGGAAAGAAGAGGGATAGATAGAAACAGCATTGATGAGCAAGAATCATTGATCGCTGCCTCCCACACGCCCCCTTCTGGGGATTGAGCCCCAACCTGGATATGTGCCCTGACCTGGAATCTAACAGTGACCTCTTGGTTCATAAGTCAATGCTCAACCACTGAGCCACACTATTCGGGCTGGTCTATTTTTAAAGTACAGCTTGACTTATTCAGATGCATAAAGTAATATGAACCTGCTCTAAGGCAGAGCTAAAATTGGATCTAAGAAGCACCTAGCTGCTTGCAAATATGGTGTGACTAAAGTGGTTTGAAAAGAACCAGTCTTTTTTATAAGTTAACCATCCCCCTCACAACTTCTCTACATCACTTATTCACACGGTAGGTTCTCTTCAAATTTTTCATGCACAGAGCCCCATCTGTTCAGAAATGAGCCCAGTGAGAAGGCACCCGATTTTATTCCTCTATATGTAGGACGTGTTTGGGGTGTCTTCTCTACTTAAAAGAACCACGTTATCTGAGACCACCCCCTGGCAACAGGAAAAGACATCTGATTCAAGCTGAACCAATCTGACAATCTCTCCCAGGAATCTGGAATTGAGACTGTGAACTGCCAGCCTATATTTGGCTGGAGCTGGGATGAATAAAACTGGGGGCTTAGAGGAGCCACATGCATGAAATGGAGAATGTTCTGCAGTCAGAGAAAAAGAGATCATAAGTAGGAAATGGGGTGGAAGGAACAGAGAGAAAGGTTGTTCCTGGATCACATTCCTCATGAGTCTGTCTATGAATTCTGAGAGAGGGCCTTGGAGGTGGTGGTCATTTGGGCTCTCAGCTTTCTACTTCTCCTTCACAAAACACTTTCTCCCCACTCCTCGTGAGCAGTTTTTGGGAACAGAGGTGCCTGCTTCTCTCTATGGAAGTTTCAGAGAGCCAGGGCCCTCTCACCACTGTGCAGCATGGCCCAGACTCAGCCAGTTGACCACTCTCCCGGATTTGAATTAAGTCCTTAAGGAGCTTCAGGAAGTCAGATGTGGCAGCTCCAGTGACTGCTAGTGACCAGCCTTTTCCTGCTGTGGCTTCTGCTGCCCTGAATCCTGTCCATTTCCTACCTGAGGCTGCCATTCTGTGAGCCCCCAAAGCTCTCCTGTAATTCTCTTTTGCCTCAGATGTCAAGGCTCGGCTGCTTTTGCTAGCAGCCAAGAATCCAATGGACTACAGTCTTTCTAGGTGATCCCTTCATAGTTTGCTTTGGGTAACTTGAATCATAGTTCTGTTTCTTGCTGTAAAAGAACCTCATTATGACATTCAAGATGCATTAATCATCACTATCATATTTCTCCTTGGGGTTATGGTTGGGATCAGTTCATGAAGGAAAAGAGGAAGTGAAGATATAAGGAGTTAGAGCTCTGATGTAACCCAGAAAATTCCTCAAGAGGATGAGGTGAGGGGTTTGTGTATGTGTTTTACTGTCAGGGCAATTTTTATGTGCTGGGGTCCATCTTTTACTTGGGGCATCATGAGAGAATAATCAGGGCTGCTACGTGTGTATGTCACGCAGGTAGTATACTGAACAATGAATGAGACGTGGTGACCCACCTAGACTATGGCAGCATCAAAATCAGGATCTCTACCTGGAGGAACTAAACAGGCAGGCAGTCAACTTCATCTCAGGAAGGCCCTAGAAATGAACTCTACTCTGTAGATAGCCTGGCCAACATGCAGAAGATATGTATCTTCATGTAGTTAAATGTATTAGTCCTTTCCCTATAGCTTCTACCTTTGTTGGCTTGATAACTGTTCCCTGCCTCATCCCAAGGTTATAAAAGGACTTACATAAATTTATCTAGATTTGCTTAGATTTTACCTATATTTACCAGTTGAGTTTATTCAATTATTAAAACTCTCTAGAGTTACAGTTTTGTTTCTCTTCTGGTGCAGGGAACCAATTCCAGCATGTAATAATTACAAGAGTTTCACCAAAGGTTGGTGAAGCTTTGGGGGCTCAACAAGGGTGAGCCACATATGTAGTTTACCTGTTAGAACGGCTAAACAGCACTTCCCCTAAACATGAATAGGATTGTCTGCTGCCAGACAGCTCAGGGGATTTTATTGCCTCCTGTTGGCCAAACACCTGAACAGCTGTAGGCTATTCCCCAAACTGACAATGCTTCTGTAAACCCTTTTAAACCTTACCCTTTGAAGTGTATACCTCCACCTTGCCTTAGGACAAATTGTGTTAAATAAATAGCAAGGGGTCCTTAGACAAGTGTAGACTTCAGATCCTTTAGCTAAAGATCCTCTGACCCCCAATGCCTTTCAAAATTATCTTTCGTCTTTGGACTCCTTCTTGAATCTACGCATCAGCCCCTTTCTCCAGAATGCTGAACCCTTTGTAACGCTGGGAAAAGAACCCCGGCATTCTGAGGAAGAAAAGAAATAAGTAGAGCACTTTCCGTTGGCAATTTACAGAAATATTACTTAAATCAAGGTTAATACATTTCTGCTTCTGTGAGCTCAGGTCTTCTGGGACCACATGCCTTGTGTTCTGGGCAGAGGAATCTGGTGAGTCAGGATGTACTGGGGGCAGGAAGTGGGGGTGGTAACTGGTAGATCCCAGTTACCATATGACCATTGACAGATTTAACATCTCTGAGCTGTGGTTTCCTCATCTGTAAGGTGAATATAATCAGTGTGTGGTGAGGATAAAATGAAAGTAAAATGTATGCCAAGCACTATTTTAGGGTCTTCCAAATCAGGGGTGCCTCTCTTCTCTGGCCTAGATAAGATTTTTATTTTATTTTTATCATAGCTGGTAAGAAATTACAGCACACCAAGATATAGAAGCTGATCAACATATTTTATTTATTCTTTATTTCCTATGAAATTCCAAAATGTCCACTCCTTTTCTGCCCTCTACTTAAAGTGAGGTTCTTTAATTCTCTGTATGGTCCAGGGCTATGGGGTGGGCTTGTCTTACTTGATCTTTGGGGGCTGACAACACAGGGTACCTACTTCCCACAGCCAAGTGTAGCAGGCAGAAAAATGCCTCCACAAAGTTATGTTCACTTCCTAATCCCCAGAACCTGTGAATATTACTTTATATGGCAAAACATATGATGAAGTTAAGGATCTAGAGAGGAGGCATTTATTCTGGATTATTGCACTGGGCCCTAAATGCAATCACTTGTATCCTGGTCAGAGAGGCAGAGGGAAATTAGACAAACAGAGAAAGCGATGTGAAGATGGAGGCAGAGATTGAAGTGATGGGGCCACAGGTCAAGGAATGCTAGGCAGCCAACAGAAACTAAGAGGCAAGGACTGGATTCTCCCCCAAAAGCCTTTGGTGGGAGTGTGGCGCTGCTGACACCTTGATTTTGGACTTTTGGCCTCCAGAACTGCAAAAGAATCAAGTTGTTGTTTTAATCGCCACATTTGTGACAATTGATTGGAGCAGCCATAAGAAATTAATACACCAGGCCTCTGACAGTGCAACCAGATCCTGTTGAAGAGGGTCAGCTCTCCAACCTCACTGAGAAATCCAGGGACACGTTTTGATACTGATTTCCAATAGAAAATAGCAGCAACAGTTTTTTTTTTAAAATATATTTTATTGATACTTTCAGAGAGGGAGAGGGATAGAGAGCGAGAAACATCGATGAGAGAGGAACATCGATCAGCTGCCTCCTGCACACCCCCTACTGGGGATGTGCCCGCAACCAAGGTACATGCCCTTGACCGGAATCGAACCCGGGACCATTCAGTCCGCAGGCCGACGCTCTATCCACTGAGCCAAACCGGTTTTGGCAGCAGCAACAGTTTTTTGTTTTTTTTACCAGGAGATCATCTGAACACCGACATGATTTTTTGGGAAAGCTTGCTAAGAACCACAGACCCTGGTCACACTCTGATCATCTCATCTGCTTCCCCTGAGAAGAAAAATTCATGGTAGTGTCAGAGTATCAATTTCTTATGGAAGGGGACTTCCTGAGAATCTACCGTAATAAACATTCAGTAAATATTCAATAAATAGAAAAGTGTTTATTTTTGTCTGTTCAGGCCTGGCTGCTGATACAGCAGAAAGGAGTGTGCTCAGAAAGGAGGGTTGGGGTTCCTCTGGTCTGAAATTCCCCCCTGACTGAGCAGGGAGTGGAGAGTGGCCTGTCTGCTGAACTGCAGGGTGAAGCGCTTTGGGACTAATACACAGTCCTCCTTTTTAATTAATTCTAGAGGATGAGGAGTCTCTAGACAGGGTGATGAAAAGTGTGCGTGCATGCACACAGGCTGGGAAAGACGGAGTGAAGGGCAGAACAGGAATTAAACTTTTTCTAAAGTGAGATGATCTCATCTCCTGGAAGAAGTCACAACATCCCAGGATGCACCAATCTTAGCAAATGTGAGGAAATTTGTTCTGGGCCCCAGCAGGGGGAAGATGGTGATGGATGGGTCTCTGCTAAGGTGCAGGATGAGGGCACAGGCAGGGCTGATGCAGATGAAGGGGAGCAGGTCTGAGTGGTCCCTGCTGTGTATCAGGGTGGAGATGAGCCAGAGAGCTTCCTGAGGCTCACATACCAAAGGACTCCCGTCAATTCAGGAGGAGATACCACCAGAAAACGCCTAGAGAATATTCCCAGGAGTTAAGAGGGCAACAAATGGTGGCATTCCCAGTGTTTCTTCTTTGGCACTTTGAAAATGAAAGGAAACCAAAAGAAGTGAATATCTGACTTACTTAGTGTGGCCAATCTGAAGGTCTCCTGCATCAGAATATTCCTGTAAAAAATAGAGACACCAGGGCCCCTGCACTTCCAGACCTACTGAATCAAAATTTCTGCAAATGGCCCAGGACTCTGGCTTTTAAGTTTCCCAGTTATTATGCAAAGCAAAGATGATGAACACTGACATAGGCATTGTCAAAGAACAAGCTTCAGCTCTCTGGATCATAATCTAAAATGCCAGATTAATATACTTGTGAATCCAGATGGAGTACATTCCAACAAGGACTGAGAAGACTGTTTGTCTGGAAATTGGCATTAAGTGTAAAACATAGCATTGGGAGGAGTGGGGAGAAGGTGAGGGATACAATATTCAGCTAAAAACTGTAAAACCAGCAGGACTAGAAAAGAACAATGGCAGCAGTGTAAAAGGATGACTCTGCAGTTGGACCACCTCAATTCAATCCTTAGTTTTCTTTACTAGCTATATGGTCTTGGGCAAGTTACTTTATCTTCCTTAGTCTCGGTTTTCTTATCTGTAAAGTGGGGACTATAAATATATCTGCCTCATAGGATAAGTGCTTTGGTTAACTCTATGTCAACTTGACTGATCTAAGCTATGCCCAGATAGCAGGTAAAATATTACTTCTGCATGTGTCTGTGAGGGTGTTTCTGAATGAGATTACCATTTGAATCAGTAGGTTGAATGAAAATCACCCTCACAATGCAGGTGGGCATCATCCAGTCTTTTGAGGGCCTGAACAGACTGAGTAAATACAGCAGAGGAAGGATGAACTTGCTCTCTTCTTGAGCTGGGACATCCATCTTCTCCTGCCCTCAGACACTTCTGGTGCTCCTGGTTCTTTGGCCTTCAAACTCGGGCCAGGACTACACCATCAGCAACCTACTCCCCCACTCCATCCATCCCACTCTAGTTCTCAGGCCTTTGGGTTGAAACTGGAACTACACCACCAGCTTTCTGGGCCTCCAGCTTGCAGAAGGCAGATCATGGGATTTCTCAGCCTCCATAATCCAAGAGCAATCCCTCATAATAAACCTCTGCATTTATATATACCCTACTGGTTCTGTTTCTCTGAGGAAATTTCACTAATAGAGCTTGACACACATTATATGTGCCTGGTGCATAGTGAACATTCAATAAATATTAGGTATTATTAGTATTGTTATTACTGGAATGTGTAACTAGTATTTCATAGAATTAAAACTTTAGAAATGAAGCCAGATTATTTATGGTCTCTGACATCTGTAAAAATGTTGTTAAGCTTAGAACATTCAGGCTGCTAAAATAACCTAGACCAGTGGTCAGTAAACTGCGGCTCGCGAGCCACATGCGGCTCTTTGGCCCCTTGAGTGTGGCTCTCCCACAAAATACCACATGCGGGCGCGCACAGACAGTGCAATTGAAACTTTGTGGCCCATGCGCAGAAGCCGGTTTTCGGCCCTCAAAAGAAATTTCAATTGTTGTACTGTTGATATTTGGCTCTGTTGACTAATGAGTTTGCCGACCACTAACCTAGACTGTGTGGTTTATAAACAACGAACATTTATTTTTCACAGTTCTGGAGGCTGGAAGTCTGAGATCAGGATGTCAGCATGGTTGAATGAGGTCTCTCTTCCAGGTTGCAGACCTCTCACTGCATTCTCATGCAGTGGGAAGGGGCTAGGAATCTCTCTGGAGCCTCTTTCATAAGGCACTCATCCCATTCATGAGGCTTTCACCCTCATGACTTAAGCACCTATCAAAGGCCCTACCTACGAATACCTGGTACTGTCACCTTTAGGGGTTAGGATTTCAACATATGAATTTGAGGAGCCACAAACATTCAGACTATAATAAAAGCATTTGAGGTTTTAACAGAAGGGGTATTTATAAAAATCCAACAAAGTGATGAAAGATAATCCTTGTTCAAGGAAGCATAACAACCAGAAAGCAGGAGGGAGACTGCAGATTAAGAAAATACGCATCTGCATGGAAATCCTCATCAAGACTCATGCAAGAAAGGCTCTATGTGCGTACTATAGGGGAAGGAAAAATGAGAATGATGATTCTAGTGCAAGGGCTGGCTGAGGTTGTGAGGACAGACTTGCACTCTCTGGACATTAAGGGAAGTTACGAGACTAGCTCAAAGACAAGCATCTGGGAATGTCTTGACTTATCTAAGGAACAATCCCATCTCTCAGAAGTTGAACTCAGAAAGAAATCTGCCCTAACCGATTTAGCTCAGTGGATAGAGCGTTGGCCTATGGACTGAAGGGTCCCAGGTTCGATTCCGGTCAAGGGCACGTACCTTGGTTGTGGGCACATCCCCACTAGAGGACGTGCAGGAGGCAGCTGATCGATGTTTCTCTCATCAATGTTTCTAACTCTCTATACCTCTCCCCCTTCCTCTCTGTAAAAGAGGGAGGGAGGGAAGGAATGGAGACAGGGCGGGAGGGAGGGAAATCTGCTACATGGAACCTAATCCTGACCAAGAACTGGTTGGAAAAGCAAGGGCAGACGGGAAGCCTGGAAGAATCTTCAGGATGGACGCTGGCCAGGGTGATGACCAGTTTTCAAGACCCAAATGCTGTGATTTCCACAACATGCTGTATTAACCAAGCTCCCTCGAGCCTAGGAAACCTATTTAATTCCCTGACCCTGGCAAATACCCACTCCTTCCAAAAGCTTTCTTTCTATAGAGTCAGCTGAGGTTAACCTCTTAAAACCAGGACTGAACCAAGGGCCCTGCTGCGACAACAGGACAAAGCATGCTGCAGTGTTTCCTACCCAGAGTCACAGTACTTCACAACTGCTCTTCTGTTGGCCAGTCATTGCCCGATGTCTGACGCAGAAATCAGATCCTACAGATAGCAACATTTGAGAACTCTTTCCCCTCTAAGGTGATCTCCTTCAAACCTAGGCCCTGAGGTCAATCTTTACTCATATTCAAGTCTCTTAGTAGTTTTAGAATTGGGTACTTGTCAGAGCATCCTGTTTGTTACACCCGGCATAAAACATAATGGGAGGGTTAAAAAAATCATACCAGCCCTAACTGGTTTGGCTCAGTGAATAGAGCATTGGCCTGCGGACTGAAGGGTTCCAGGTTCGATTCCGGTCAAGGGCATGTACCTTGGTTGCTGGCACATCCCCAGTGTGGGGTGTGCAGGAAGCAGCTGATCGATGTTTGTCATTGATGTTTCTAACTCTCTATTCCTCTCTGTAAAAAATCAATAAAATATATTTTTTAAAAAAATCATACCAAATGGTTGCTATAGTCCCAACGTCTGTATCTGGTATCAAGGCCTTCGTTGATAATCACAGTTGAGTTTTTCTATTACTCATTCCATCTTCCTTCTACCCTCTGCCAGCATAAAAGCTGGGTAGATCTGAGTCTTTGCTGGTCTTGTCTTTACTAAATTGCCAGTTTTCCATTGATGAAGACTACTGGGCAAGAGTTGTAAGGGGCACTCGCATGAATCTTCTGGGTTACAAATATAGTCCTTCTTGTCCCCAATGTGTAGAAGCAATTCATGTTCCCCCTGGTAAACAAGACCAATTATCCCACTGGGTATAATGATCTCTTTCCCTTCCTGTTAGTTCTTACATCTATTGACCATCCGTATGTCCTCTTTAGAGAAGTGTCTATTCAGGTTCTGTGCCTATTTTTAAATTGGATTGTTTTCCTGGCGTTGAGTTCTATGTTATATATTTTGGAAATTAACCCCTTATCTGATGTATCATTGGCAAATATGTTCTCCCATACAGTGGGTTACCTTTTCATTTTGTTGGTTTCTTGCTGTATGGAAGCTTTTTAGTTTGATGTAGTCCCATTTATTTTCTTTGTTACTATTGCCTGAGATGTGTCAACGAAAACACTAAGTGAAATGTCTGGGATTTTACTGTGTTTCCTTCTAGAATTTTTATGGTTTTGTGACTTACATTTAAGTCTTTTATCTATTTTTAGTTTATTCTTGTATATGGTGTAAATTAGTAGTCTAGTCTCATTTTTTTGCATGTACTTGTCCAAATTTTTAAAGTTTGGTTTCTACTTGCTTGTTGTTAGTATATAGAAAATACAATTGACTTTTGTGTTAATCTTGTATCTTACTGAAGCCATTTATTAGTTCTTGGAGTTTTTTATGTAGACAGTCATGTTACCTGCAAATAGAGACAGTTTTATTTCTTTCTGATATGTGTCTTTTCTTTCTTTTTTCTAGCAATGATTAGAACTTGTAGTACTATGTTGAATAGCAGTGGTAAAAGTGGACACGCTTTCATTGTTCCTGATCTCAGAGGAAAAGCATTGTCTTTCAAAATTAAGTATGATGCTGGCTGTAGATTTTTATTTTTTGTAGATCCTCTTTAGGAGACTGAGGACTCTATTTTTAGTGTACTGAAGAGTTTTTGTTTTTATCACAAATGGGTGTTGAATTTTGTCAAATGCCCTTTTTCTGAATTTTGATATCATATGGTAGATTATATTGAGTTTCCAATATTGAACCAGCCTTGCAGATCTGGAATCAATCCCCATAAAATGAGTTGAGAATCTCTCTTCAATTTTCTAGGAGAGACTGTATAAATTAATTCTTTGAATGCTTTGTAAATTCTCCGGTGAAATAGTAAGGGCTTGGAGGTATCTTTTTGGAAATTACTTTAATTATAAATTCAACTTGCAATTATTCAGGTTTATTCAGATTCTCTACTTCATCTTGGCTTAGTTTTTGTGGTTTGTAATTTGTCCATTTCTTTTAAATTGTTGATTTTGAGCAGAGTTGTAAATATTTCTTTATTCTCTTAATCCTGCAGAATTTGTTGTAATATTCCATTTCATTCTGTATATTAGCAATTTGTATCTTTTTGTTAACCATGCTAGATAGAGGTTTATCTATTTTATTGTTTTAAGGGACTAGCTTTATATTTCATTAATTTTTTTCCATCTCATTTTCCCCTTTTCAATTTCAATGATTCTTGCTTTTATCATTTTCTTCCTTTTGATTGCTTTGGGTTTGTTTTACTATTCTTTTTCCAGTTTCTTGAACTATGAATTGATTTGAGCTCTTATCTTTTATAATGTAAGCAACTTCACTCCACTCTTGCAGACTGTGAGGCAACTCTTGTGCTGTGATGAGAAAGAAACCTAGAAATATAGTATCTGTTCCCTTCACTCACCCTATATTATTGGTGCACTCTAATCTTGGAGGAGCTAAAAAATCAGGTACTAAAATAATTCAAAGTCAGTAGGCTTATTTTTAAGCATGGCCTATTCTAAAATTTATAGTACTGGGCTGTATCCAGCATTTAACAACCCACTGTATTATTATTTTTTATACCCTTATAATTTCTTACAAACCTATTCAATAATAATTCAAGTGTTTAAAAAGTTATCCTAGTGATGCATAGAAGTAAAGGCTGCTTTGTCTTTGTGGATTCAGGCTAATATTAAATTACTTGCAAGGAGCTACCTTAAGTGGGTGTGAAAGAATAGTAGATATATCCAGAAGCAGAAAAAATATCTTCCCAACTCATTAAAAAAATCAAGTAGAATTTTACTCAAATCTACCTGGGCCAAACATGCTGCAAACTAATTTTAGCCAGCAAAATTGGGAGTTTTAAGAAATCTTTGACCTGTACATAGATAGCTGGAGAAAGGTTTTAACACATGAAGAATTCCCAAACATCCCAAGCCATAATGGTCACAGAGAAGAAGCCTGTCTGCAATCAGATGTAAGCAAGTCTTTAATAAATCAGACACAAACACAACATGCTATTTTAAATATACAGTAGGAACATTTATTTTAACACTTCTAAAAGATATTTCTCCATGCCTGATGATTTGATATAAAAATCAAACACATCATACTTTCCCCATCAGTCTCTCTACATCAAGGGCAATCAGAAATTTGTACAACATGAATTATTTGCTTCTGAAACAAAAATTACAAATTAATGATAACAAAAATACACAAATCAACTGGACCCTAAACAAATTTCTAACAAATTTTTCCCCAATCACCTACAGCTTGAGCTTCTTTCTTCAACCTCATTCTGCTCCTTTTCCTTTCTTTGCTTGGCCATGAACTTCTGTTAAAATCAATTTGTAATATACAATATTTATCAGATGTTGTTTTGCTGTGCATACAAACAAATCTAATCTATTTCACTGTATTTACAATTTAAAAGAGCCTGATCCTATAAAATAAAGATTTGAAACACAGTGCCTTACATTAACATTCCTTCCTTCCATTCATCAGTCATCTGATATTAATGTTTACCAGGCATCATGCTTTGTGCTTAGGGATTCAGTGGTCAAAAAACAGGTAAGGCCCTTTACCTCACAAAGCTTACATTCTAGTGGCAGAAGAGAAACAATAAAAAATAAATAATTTTGGATGGTGGTAAGCCCTATAAAGGAAAAATTAATAAGGTAATTGATTAAGGTTGACGCTTTTGTGGAGGAGAGAACATTCTACTTTAGCTTGTTCTTTCTTGGGCAAAAGCTTTTCTGGAAGCTGATATTTAAGTAGAAGCCTAAAAGACGAGGAACAACCAGCAATACAAGTGGGACTGGAAGAGGGCAAAGGAACAGCAATGTAAAGGTGCAAAGGAAGCAACAGGCCTTTTGTGTATGAAAAATAAAGAGCTAAAAAAAACCCTAGAACATAGCAACTCAGGGTTTAAGTCTAGAGTAAAACAAAGCTTAGTTCAAACCGTAGGTCTGCCATTAACTAGCTATATGACCTTGGGGCTAGATACTTGTGTTTAGGTACTCTTTGAGACTGTTTCCTCATCTTTAAAATTGAATGATAGCACCAACCTCATAAAGTTGATCAGAGGGGATTAAATAAGTTCCCAGCAAGTAAGAACTTAATAAATGTTAGGTGAGTATCTGTGCCACAAATACAATATGGAAAATGTATGAAAACAACTCTGTTTCAAACAGGAGAAACTAGAGCTATATGGCTGATGATAATTCTCTATTGCACGCCCTGAAGATGTGTATAACTTGGGAAAAAGAGAGGGACTATGATTAAATCAGGTTAGAAAATGGGCTAATAGTTAAGCAGTTCTTTCTAACTAGACAATTTGGAAACTTTAATATGCTGTGTGTCAATGACTCTGCAAGAGCGCATCAGAATACAACTTCCTACACTTAATAAATGAAGTGTCACATGGACTAGTGATCTGCAGAATCCACTCAGGCAAATGCTGCCAGAGGAAAGAAAGACTAGAAGTTATTGGCAAGGAACAATGAAGGAGAAGGAATAGTATTCCAAACTTAAAGAGAAATCAACTGGCACACACCTTCAGAAGTTCTCCTAAAGGGAAAGAATGTACATTTTGTGTGGACACTTTAGTTTGACTATAATACCATCACCTGAAAATTTTATGGGGAGTTAGAAATTTACCTCTGTATTTTGCTTATGACGTGTACTCTTGCAGTGATTTATCATTGCTCTTTCACCCGAGTAGAAGAGGGAACAAATTGGACAGAAGAATCCAGGCTTCGGTACAAGAAAGTCTAAATCTAGAGGACAGAAAAAGAGATGGAAAGAGAAAAGAAGAAAATTTATGATACATCATAGCTATGTTAATGAATTTATCTAAACACAACAAAAAACCAAGCACAGTATATACTTACATACAAACATAACATATACCTAGGATTGCTATATATCTAGGGATCAAGAGCAATTGAGCTTTTAATTTAAAAAATGTTTTTATTTCTTTAACAAATTCTATAACATTCCAGAGCCTCCAGGAATACCAGGGAAATCCTTCAGAATAGCAATTCATGGAAAAAGAATCTCATAGAGATTCTTTGAAATAAACCTCTTTGGAATCCCATATTAAAATAAAACAGAAAAGAGGCAGATGATGGGCAACTGTCTGCTTGAGGGCTATTCTGACAAATAAGGAGCCCCTCAGATCATCTTAGCTAGCCATAAACAAAGTTGGTAAGCTAAGCTTTTCAGTATATTCTACTTAAAATGAAATTTCTGCCTGGGCAAGTATTAATTCAATTCTTGCCAGAGCAGTAAACAAAGTGCCAGAAATAAAAAGAGACATATCCTAGACTTCAAGAGTGCAATCAATAAAATTCCTTCCTAGGTGAAAGCAGTGTAATAAACTTTACAAAAATGTCAATGTGCAAAACTTGCTAATTTCCACTTTAAAATAATCATCTATTGAATGAGTTATTGTTACTCATCTAACCAACAAAACCTTCATTATGGCACTGAGTTTTATTTCTCACGGGTTGGGGAAAAAAGCGTCATTGTTACTTTACCTTCGGAGACATCAGCTGCCACTGGTGTCCCTAAAGAAGAGTCCTCAATCTTCTTGCGTTTTCGCTCTGGTTCTGAATCCTTAAAGTCAGATTCTTCATCAACTAAAGTCATTAAAATTTTTAAAGAAAAAAAGGTTATTTAAAATAAATTTACAGACTTTGTAAAGCTTACATTAGATAACCCCTTCCTTCAAAGATTAACTTATGGCTCACCTTGTTTAATCCTACCTGACCACCCTTCTAAGATTCTTCGATGTAAGGACTAAATAGGTAAATCTGTTTAATCTTATTAAATCAATTTAAAGGAAATGAACTAGCCCGGCCAGTGGGGCATAGCGGTTGAGCATTGACCCAGGAACCAAGAAGTTAACGGAGCAAGCCGAGATCATGAGCTTGATCAATAGTAGGGGGTGTGCAGGAGGTAGTGATGGATATTTGTCTCTCTCTATCCTTCTTCCTTCCTCTCTCTCTAACAATCAATAAGAACATATTAAAAAAAAAAAAAAGTTAACAGCTCATTTTTTAAATAAATAGTTCCAGAAATAATTTAAAGGGTAATGGAAGAAGTTCGATAAAGTATCAAGAGTTACCATGTGTATGCAAAGTGTTGGATTGGGGGAAAGAGTGTGGGTTAAGGGGGAAAGGACATGAGCAGAGAATAATTCTGATTCTCTGTACTAAGGCCCTTCCGACCATCAAACAAACAAACAAAGAACCAAAAAACAAAAATAACCCAACTGAGCCAAAACTGACAGACTAAGACCCTTGTTAGACAGAATCACAAGTGAAAATACAAATGTTAAAGCCCAGCAGAATAAATAATATGTAAGAAGCACTTCATGTCAGCAGACACCGCGTAATATGGTCTTGGGGGAAGACAAAGACAGAACTGGTTCCAAGCAATCTTATTTACTACCCTCAGTAGCTGAAATACTTTACACTGTTGCATAGCACTTGACAAATCCCTTTCACATACACATCATTCATTTAGCATTTATCTCATGTGAAGAGAGGCAAGTCAAATCATTATTATCCCTATTTCTTCACAGATGGAGAAAGCAAAACCAAGAGAGGAAGAAACTGACATGCCCAAGGTTGTATGAATAGTTAAGTGATAGAGGCTAGAGCCAAGACTTGTGACTTCAAGTTCAGTGCTCTCTCCAGGAAACAGGGCTACTTTTACTAAATCTGAGGAGACTGCTACGAATTATGATTGCATTTTTTATTTTTCTCTTATTCCTTGCAGTTTACTGGTTATCAAATCCTAAAGAATCAATAAAAGAAAGACTGTATCCCATTTCTTGACTTGATAGTTAAAATAGCCTCCAGTATCTTCCTACAAAAGTTTATTCCCTTATCAAAGGAATAAACTTTTTCAAACACATTTGCTCCTGAAGCTCCAAAGACATTTATCTCATAATAATAAATAATTATATAATAATTTAAATAAATTAAAACAAATATTTTAAGTTTTAAAAATGAAGTCTTAAGCTAGAAAACATATTGCCAAACATATTGTCTTTGTATTAATGGAAATAAGTTGTTTACAGAATCAGTAAATAAATCATCCTTTCTCTATTCTTCATTCTTCAACTAAGCCACTAACTACGGCTTGGTATCAAGGAGAGGTTATACAAAAGAGACAGACAGAGGAGTAACAGTTTGGGAGAGAGCTTCAAGAAAGAGGGCATGATCAGTAGTAACAAATGATGCAGAGAAGTAAAATAAAACTAATTTTAGAAGGAAAAAAACAACCAAGTTTCACAACAACCCAATGTAGGTTCTCAATACCAATTCAGGAAGGTGATTACAAAAGAAGCCAAAATATATCCAGTTCGATAGGAAATGAAGAAGTAATAGATGTTCTTTCTAAATGCTTTGCTCTAAAAGAAAGGAGATAAGATGGCAGCTAGGATTCCAAAGTTAAGGGCATGGTTTTTTAAAGGGGAAAGTCTTGGGCATATTTTAAGTGTGAGGAGCCAATATAGGTAAAATACAAGCTGGCAGAAAGGGGAGATCGTATATTTGCTCTGGTAAATAGAAATGAGAACAAGGTTATACAGTGAGAAATGGACTAGGCGATGCAGAGGGGAGAAAAAGGTTTACATTACAACTGGTTAGGACAGTGGTCGGCAAACTCATTAGTCAACAGAGCCAAATATCAACAGTACAACGATTGAAATTTCTTTTGAGAGCCGAAAATCGACGACTTCTGCGCATGGGCCATGAAGTTTGAATCGCACTGTACGTGCACACCCGCATGTGGTATTTTGTGGAAGAGCCACGCTCAAGGGGCCAAAGAGCCGCATGTGGCTCGCGAGCCACAGTTTGCCCACCACTGGGTTAGGAAAAATGGGAAAGGAAGGAGGCCTATAGATTATGGAGCAGCACTGAAGGGCCAACTAAGATCAGATTCAATGAACTTGGACTGAATCACAGTTAGTTTTTCCTTAGAGAATATAGAAAAGCAAGATGGCAAGAAGGGTGCTGTTAAGAGGATGGAGCAAGGGCTGTTTAAGTCACTGGGTAGTTGATATTTTGCTTTACCTCTGTGAATCAATAAACTTGAGATCTGGAATGGTATGCTTTTTTTTTTTCCTACCCTTTTTAGCATTTTGCTACGAACATAATGGACACAATGACAAATACTTGTTTCATGCCTAGAGAACTGTCTTACACTTAGATAATGTTCCCTATTTGTTCAACATAGTTTTATTAATGTTATTAAGACATTTGAATTCACTGGCTGGTTGCTTGGCAGCATCCACAAAGCAACAAATCTGGTCTACAAGTAAGAGCTAGTTAGTTAATAAATGATTACCACTTGATACTGCAACATGGTCAGAATAACCCCTTTCAGGGATCACTTCTATAAATTTGTCACATTCTATTATAATGGGATTGCCTACTATTCTATTATCCCATTTCATTATATTCCACTATCTCTCTAAATTACAAAAGTAAAAAAAATCTTTATTCAGATCTAATCATTATAAGGCTATGCCCCTCCTCCTCCCAACAAGCTATTTCACTGTTTTTCTACTTTTCTTCTTCAGTGGTAGATCTAAGACCCCGTGCTGTGTTACTCTCTTGTCCCCCTTCCATCAATCCTGCTTTACCTTCACTAATTTGGTAGGCCTCTTCTTCATCTTGCTCTGGTTCTGTCTCAACTGTGTTTTCCAATGGTGGAGTTGTCCCAATTCTAACTCTCTTGGTTGGCATTTTAGCTTTAAAAAAAAAAAGTCTAATTATTATTTACAATAACAATATTTAAATTGCTTTTAATTCTAAGTAACAATTTTAACACCTTTTTTGCAAACAAGATAATACTCAAATTTGGGAAGGAAGCTCATTTCTAATATAAAATAAGAACATTTTATTTAAAAACACTCAGCATTAGTCTAAACATTTTTCTTTTATTTTCTGCTTTATCTTGGTCCAAACTATACCTTCCTACCTGTGTTCCCTAAGAAGCTTATACATATTTTTCTATTTTGTTCCAAAAACCTGTAGGACCTTCCTAGTATTTTTTCTTCTTAGTATGGGTAACTCTTTCAAGATTTCCTTATTGGATATTATTTTGATCTCCCTCAAGTCCTGAAGGTGAGCTGACCTATTATCCTATACTCTCAAAATATTACTTAACAGTGAAATGGTACCTTCCTGAATTCTTCTAAATCCAAAAGTAGAAGGGTCTAGTATAAACAACCTTCTACTTACCAAAGCTGGTTTTCCCCAAAATGCAAAAATACCATTTCATTCCAATTTTAACACTGGTACTCTAGTTTGCTTTTTGGTTTTGGTATCTTTTCTTGAGGTATAATAACTTGGGGTGAGGACTACTCTGTAAGAGAAATCTGTGAAAGCTGTATACATTTCCTTGGCTATAACTATTTGTTGGCTTCTTTTATCAATACAGAGTAAAAGTATTAGAAATGCTACAACATATTTTAAAAATTTTTTTAAATGTAATACCCTCATAAAACAGAAAAACAACCGCTTCTAAGTATCTACCTGCTAAGTGCCTCTCAATCATGGTGTTCAGGTCTTCTTCCGTAACATTCACACTTATTGGACCCACTTGGGACAAGGCTTCAAGTTTTGTCTTCCTTGTGTCCACAGCTCTCTTTTTCTTATCCCCTCTTTTATCTGTGGGATCGTCATTTTTGCTTTGTGCTAATACAAGTTTTAAATCATCTCCATCTTCCTCTTCTCCAACTTCATCAACAGTAACAAAATTAAGCTCTTCTTTAAGGTTATTAAAATCTGCCACAGAGTCTTCATCCTCTTCATTTACTTCATCCAAAGTTACTAAGTGCAGATCACTACTGTCATCCTGTATTTCATCTACAGTAACCAAAGTAGAAGGGTCTTCAGGCATCTGGGAAGAAATGAAGCCAATGGAATCACTTCCAGTATTTCCCTCATTTCCTTTAGCATTTAAAATGGCAAAATTTAAGTCTGCTGATTCATTTAAAGGTAGCTCCTCTACTTCTCCAATTTCATCCACAGTTACCAAGCGTTCCTGTTTGAGAAGATCTTGTTCTTCAGCCACCGACAGTACTGTAACATCTTTAGGTTCACTGTGGGATATGCAATCATCTTGATCAATTAACTCATCTAATGTAAGAAGTGAATTTGAATTTTTTACCATTTCTTCCATATTTATTTCTTCTTCATCAATAACTTCATCTACAGTGACTAGAGCTTGTGCTAGGTGTGCAGCTGCATCATCCTCTTCCCCAATCTCATCCAATGTTACAAAAGATAATTCTCCCTCGACAACATGGGGGGCAGAAGTTTTCCCTTTCTTCTTCTTTACATTAAGTTCAGAGGAAGGGATATTTTTGAGAGCTTCTTTCCTTTTTCCCTTTAGTGGATTCTGTTTGGCTTGCGAAGGATTCACTTCTTCTATAACCTCATCCACAGTAACAAATTCATCCAAATTAAATGGAAATAATGGTTCCTGATGGAAAGGTTTAAAAAAAAAAAAATCAAAGAATTGTGAATAACTACTAATAAACTGACTACATTTCAAATAGTCCCAGTAAATGTGCATGAAGTATCATTTGTGAGAATTTCAGTGCAGAGAAGTTCCCTAAAGGTTGAAATTAGTTATTTTTAAAAGTCCGACAAATGAATTAGCTGTAATTCACAAGGTAAACAATGCCAAGAGTAAAACCCTAGTAATAATCTAATCCCACCTTCACTTAATTTCAATAACACTATAATTAATTTCTAAATAATGTACAAGTTTTAAAATGATTCACAAAAATACTACAAAAGCATTTATCAAACAATATAATATAAAGAATTCACTGTTCCATGTTAAATATCACAATGAAGCTAGAAAGCAAATAGCTACCAAGATAGTTCCATTGACCAGTTTATATGTAATATATATTTTAAGATATGCAACACTGAAATATAAAGTTTACATATTGATAAAGTTATATGGAAAATTACTAAGACCTAGTGGCAAGTATTACTGCACTTAAATAATGCCAATAGTAAAGAAAATAAATTCCCAGCAGGCTTTTCCTGTAACATTTAGTATGCTATCAATGATCAATTATTAGTACATATAATAATGACATTTTAATATATACCCAGTAATTTGGGGAGGAAGAAATCTGTAAGCAGTTGTATTATCAACTTATTAAGCCAATGGAATAACTTCTGTTTCTTAAACTAACATAGTCCCTTGCCTTAATAAAATAGACTCAAATTCTTCCCCTACCAGAGGAAGTAAATAAAATGATTAGGAAAAAAATTTTATGAATGGTGGAATCCTAAAATAGCAAACAAACAAAAAATGTAGCTGTATGTTTGGCAGTGCAACTGAGTACCAGAAAAATAAATCAGAGAGCCCATCCATTTATCAAAATGACCACCTTTTTGGAAGTGTCGCAAAATGAGGGGAAGACTCCAGTCAAGCGCCAGTCTTCTTTTCACATATCATTTTATTCTGTGTTTATAACCTATTCTTGTCAATATGAGATTAAAGGCATTTTCCTACTCTAATTCTCTTTCTGTCCCTGGGTTAACTTTTTGCCCAGCATCAAGAACACAAACTAAGGACTTGTATGCATGCATATAAATAAGGATAACCAATGGACACAGACACCAATGGGGTGGGTGGGGGGAGGGCAGGGGAGGCTGGGGGGAAGTCAATGGGGGAAAAAGGATACATATGTACTACTATTTGTAATACTTTAAACAAACAAACAAAAACAACCACAAACTAGCCTAGTTCAAGGTAAAAAACAAATTGGTAATAGGGTCCAAAGAAAAGAAAACATTTCATTCCTATCCTTTGGATGGATAGAACAGAAGAGTTTGTTTTAATAAACTATTTCTCACCTCTTTAGATTTGGAACTTCTACCAGTGGTGCTTTTAGGATTCTTAGTGTTTTGCCCAACCAAAGTCTGAAATATTAAGTAAAAAATATAGGAAAAAAAAAAAAAAAAAAGAATTTACAACTAGGTTATTAGTGTTCTTTAGAAAGAGAAAGAGAATTCAAACAAACATTATCCAAACACATTCATTTATGCCAATATTTACCAGGTATTCCAAACTAAGTCACCGGTTAATAACAGTATAGACATAATCTATAAGTTGTAGTTAAATTCAGTTTTACTGACCTTTTCCAACAATGTCTAAGTTGGGCAATCAGTAAGCTGATAAATAAAGCTTCAATTTAAAAAAGAAAAGTTTCCCATTCAGAAGCAGAGTAGTAAGTCACTTCAGGAGACTCACTGCAGACTTTATTTTTAAACCACAAAGTTAAGTTTCTGACCACATTTTATCCAAATAATGCTTTCCAAACCTGTTAATAATTATGAACTTGAGCTTATTATTCTAAATGTCTATCAGCTTAGATCAATGGAACCAGAAAGGGAAATGGAAGCTTGGGAGTAAAGTGAGGAGATGAAAGTATAAAACAAGATTACATCTCCTACTCCAAAGCTACAACAGGAGAGCTAATCACTTCAAAAACACACTGAGCTATTCTTCCTACCCTCCTCACCTTATTGTTGCTGTCATCCCGTTTCATGATGGAAGGTCTAGCCTCTGTTTCCTGAGATTGTTTTGTAATATCCCTGTAATCCAGTTTAGAATCCTTGTCTTGCAGGGCCGAGATCCTTCCACTGCCTCCTCTGGTAATACCGCTCTGAGTGGATTTGATTTTACTGCTGCTTTCAGCCAACCTGGCACTTGCAGGTTTAAGACCCAATTCCTTGGCTGAAAGTTTCTTTTCAGCATTTATTTGATCTTTGAGTACAGATTTTAGAAAACTTTTCTGGTTTTCAGATTTGGAAGCTGTAGGTTTTGCCTTTGGAGAAGAGACCATACCAGCCTTGATGCTTGATTTACTGCTAGGTGCATTTGATGTAGCCAGCACACTAGTTTTACTAGTTTCATCAGGCTTACTGGCCTGGCACACTCCTTTATTTGGGTATGCCTTGATCCCAGTGTTTTCTGCAGGCTTTTCTTTCATTGCTACCACAATCTTTTCCACCTTCTCTGCAACCATCCTAGCATCATTCTTTTCAGCCTTCTCTGTTCCTATTTGCAGATCCATTTTGGTTTCCTTAGTATTAAATTCATTCTCCTCCTGTTCATCCATGTTACTTTTTTCAGAAATTCCCTTTTTGCTCATTGTCTTCTCATCTCCAGTGGAAATTCCTGGTACCAGGGTCACAACACAAGTAGATGGTACTATTTCTGAAACAGTTTCATGTTTGTCCACTTCAGCTATAGCTTCTATCATAGCCTGTGTAATCCCAGAAAAGAAGTCTTCTGCTTCAGATGGAGATTCTTCTAGAATTCCTTGGATGTTCCTTTCTTCTATAAATGCACTGTCAGATGTTGCTAATTCTGTTTCAGAATTAATTTCTGCCTCTTCCTTCCCAAAGTCACTGGTATACACCTGCTGATTTAAAACGGACTCCTCTACATTTTCGGTGAATAATTCAATACTGGTTGGAATGGATTCTACAAGAGGAATTTCCACTTTGTCCTCCTCTCCTTGAGTTTCAATTTCCAAGGTTTCAATAGCAAAGTCAGAGTCACATAGTATTTTGTCAGGTTCTTCCTCACAAAACTCTTCCTGCTGTACAGAAGTTTCTGTTTGAATGCTGGGAATAGTTTCTTCTTCAACCTCACTAGGTTTAACAGAGGGACTATCAGCTGCTGTTTGCACCTCACTTTCATCAACTGGATTGTTTTTCAAGTCAGGGCTAAAAGTATTTAAAAACAAAGAAAAAAGAACACAAACAAAAACACAAACAAAAATCAAACTATGATGAGAATTCAACCATCATAAATAATCCTGTTGATGCCAATTGTTAAGACTTCCTAATGCATTAATAATAAGCATAGGGAAATCCAGCCAATCGGCATTAAAATGGTTAAGATGTTTTGATGTAAATATGTAAACAATATAAAAATTGTAAAGAGATCCTTCAGTGCATTGAAGATTTCTTTTTAGTTCAAAGAAAATGGCAAAATTATAACCATTGATCGGATCCTTGTACTCATTTAAGTTATAATAAATTTTTTCCTTCTGTATTAAATTTGCATCTTATTATTAGCTCCTATCTTTCTAACAGTGGTAACTGAAATAATATATGTATAGCTCTACAATAAAACTAATAATCTACGCATTGAAATCTGAAACCTTACCTAAAAAGAACAACATAAACAGAAACTGATAGTAAGTCACCTCTTTCTTTTTGGGGGGAATGAGACAGGTTTGCTTTTAATTTCCCAAGAATTGTATTTATTACTAATACTTAAAACATTCCTTGGAAGTTTTAATACTCTGTTGGATATTTAAAGTTAGAGATGAAACTGATAGTAGTATCACCCTAACATAAATATGAAGTCTTATTATAAAATATGTACCTTTGGCTATATTATGAGAAGAAATATGTTAAGAGAAATGTTTCCAGTTATAGAGAATAATATACAATTCCAATACATAACTTAAAAATGTAAGTAAAATTATTCAGAATAAATGGAGGAAATATATGTAGTTGATCTTATTTCATCGTGGTCTTTCCAAATGAAAAGTAAGCAAAAGTGTGATTCTATAATTAAACTACTTTCATGGAGACAGAGACAGAATAAACTATATTAATGCTCCAAAGATGAGACGTAATCTTGAAGGGTAACAAGGAAAATCCAAGCTTCTGAAGACAGTGTCCAGCATGTTATCAACACAAATTGAAGTACAACAAATACATTCACTTAATTACATCAGAAGCAGCAGGTTGGAGGAAGACACCAGACAGAAAGTGATCATGCCACATCAATACCTCATAGTAAAGAGTATCTACATTTTCCCCCTACTTTAAAAAATAGGTGATGAGACACCCCCTATGATATGCTTCTTAAGAGGTGGCCATATATCATTTATTGAGCACAAGATAATGTGTATCTGTGTCCTGACATGTTAATAATATTTTAGAAGTTTGGAAAAAGTAAGTGCTATCACATAAGGTTCTTATAATTGGAGCCAATAAACTAGTTCTCTCCCTAACGTTGGTAAGTTTAAACTTCCAAAGGAGAAAACTTTTTTTTAAGAGATCGGAAAAACACCTCTTGATAAAAAGTGTAAAGGCAAAGAGGCTGAGGAATTAAGTTAAAAAGCCAGTAACCATAGACCGTAACCAATACATATCTTATTCATTTATATAAGCTATAAGCTACCCTTCGCACACTGAAAGAGTTTAAATGTTATTTTAAATAATTCACATCCCTTATATTAAAAAATACCAATGGCTGATTTTAAGTGTTCCAAATTGTTAGGACTAGTCAAAATAAAACTTGTGGTCAAACACAAATATGACAAAGACAAGAAAAGGTTGTGACATTCAGTTATAGCAGTTACATAAATATGATTTCTCAAAATATAAACTTTTTGTTTTTAAATCACAAGACTCATTTCCAATGATAACGATTAAATTCAAATTCCTCCTCATTACAGAACTGTGTATTAACTCTAAAGCCTTTACAAATTAAGGCTATTACAAAAACACCAATCTACTGGTCTAAAAGACTAGCAATGGAGATTTTGATTCCTGGCTCTAGAATACAGCAAGTCCTTCCCCTTTGCCATATTTAAAGTTTGTCAATTAAAAAAAAAAAAGCTATTATCTTTTCTATAAAATGAATCACTATGCAGCAGTTCCATATTTCAAACAAAGAGCACAGACCTACTTGGAAAATGGCTCAATTCCATATTTGTTCTTGTGCATGCTTTTTTTTAAAATTACGGTGCTTTCTTCAAAGAATTCATTTACCAATATCTAGTTTTCTGGCTAATATGGGTAAAAACCTCAATATTCATCCAGTTAGCTTAGAACTGTGGTCGGCAAACTGTGGCTCGCGAGCCACATGCGGCTCTTTGGCCCCTTGAGTGTGGCTCTTCCACAAAATACCACGGCCTGGGCTATTTTGAAGAAGTGGCGTTAGAAGAAGTTTAAAAAATTTGGCTCTCAAAAGAAATTTCAATCGTTGTATTGTTGATATTTGGCTCTGTTGACTAATGAATTTGCCGACCACTAGCTTAGAAAGTCATTTTGAAACGTCAAATACATGTAATTATTAACATTAGAAGTCAAACAACCAGTCTTTCAGAAGAACAAAGGAAAACAATCGTATTCTGGGAAATGGCACAAAAAATTGATCCCAGGAAGGCATTCAGGATACATTAATTTCCCACCCTGTCCCATCCTCCCAACCCCCATAACACCAGAATGTCAAATCTTCAGAAAAGGCATACAATAAAAGCTGGGCATGAGAACAAATGGTAACACTATACCATAAAATTTACAAGAAACTTTAGACTGAGACTTAACAATACTGAAGATTAGTATTTATTTCAGAGGGCCACCGGATACTTCCCAACATTATGAATGAATTGGTGAAAATCTTATCTTGTATCCTTATTTTGAGCCTTAATCACATGATAAGTAATGTTACATGGGGGAAGACCAGAACAGGCAAAATGTAGAGTTATTATTAAATTTTTAATATATCCATGTGAGATTTCCTTTCAGTAGAAAATATATTTAAATACTTCAACTATAAAAAAGAGGCAAAAAAGCACCCATATTTTCTCAGAATCGGTTTACTCCAATAAACAAATGTGAAGTATTTGGGCTAAAACCCACATCTTTTTCTCTAATGTCACATAAGTAAGAAAAAAAACTGAGTGCAAAATGGCAATTAAAAAGTTATTAGTGCTAGAATTTTTAAATTGATTTTTAAGATTAGACAATTATCTCTAAATTCATTAAGAAATATATTTGATTTTAAAAGTCAAAACAAGAGAGAGGGGAAAAAATGACCAAAACACAGATAAAACCTATTCCTGCAGACCTGAAAGAAATTTTGTCAGATGAAATATATAAAACAGAAATTTCAAAGAACCTACTTTACTTACCAGCCAGAGTTACTGTGGCCAAACTGTAGGTCTATCTTTACTACTACATGTGGCATTCTTACTTTATTAAGCCATTCATGGGCTTTTATATCAAACACTGCTTTTGGTATTACTTCTTAGGCATATGAATATAATTGGTATGCTATACAACTGAAAGTCTGTGCTGACACATACATCAAATTTATTGCTTCAAGTCACCAACATATTTTAATGTACTCATAATCATCTTTATCATTTAAAAATCTCATTTTATAAATATTGATTACTAAGAAGAAAAATCGGTAAAACTTCCTATTTTTCTGTTCTTCAGGCATCTTAAAATTAGTTCATCAAATAAAATAAACTCTCCACATTTTAAACACTTTCAAAATGCTCTTTAATACTTAAAAGCTCTTACTACATTAATTCCAACAAATAAGGTTAAATTACTTTAACTGTATAAGGGAAGAAAAAAGAGTTTAAATCAGTAAATCCCAATGAAAAGTAGTAATAGGGAGCTTAATCATTGGTGGGGCAAAGGTGGTGATATGAGTGGATTCATCAGGATGAGAGAGTGACTAAAAAGACAATGTGGTCAAAACAAAGCTGTGAGTCACTACTTAGTGTAGATTCTGAAGAACAAACTTTCATCCTCTGAAAATATAAAGCAGCATACATATTACTGTTTTACAAATATCCCTTTCCCCACCCCCAGTTGTTTTTAAAAATATACACTGAACATTACCTTTTTGGTTTTAAGTCTAAAATTTTAAAAAATTGTGCAAAAAGATAAAAGTTTTACCATTGTAACTGTTTTGGAAAAGAAAATCTAACATGAAGAATATAAAACTGATCACAGAGTTGAGTTGTTTAAGAGTCTTAGCAAAACATTTAATAAAGAAGTCATATTTATATATTTAACTCAAACTGTGTTTATACAGTTTTTCTAAACAGAAATCTGTAAATACAGAGACAAAAAAACAACAACACAAAAATCACCCCATTGGTCAACAAAGCTAAAAGAGAAAACCACAACACTTATATATATATATAAAATAAACATGTAAAATAAGTATTTTTTGGTACAGGTGAACAATTACTACAAAATACAGAAATGAAATGCAATAATTAACTAAATACTAGATGAAAATGTTAGTAAACTTAAAACCACATACCTTTCTTTTCCTAGTTCTTGGTCTTTCTCAGCTTGAGCCTGTAACATAATTCCACATTTTAGTAGAGCCTATTCTACTGAACTTTAAATATTTAACCCATCAATGCAATGATTTCAATTCTTAAAATCTAAGCAAAGCAAAACAAAACTACACTTAAAATATATTAAAATAAATGTTAATTTTCAGTGTCCACATAACTATCAGGTTCTAAACTTACTTCTATTAAGGTTAGGTTATAGAGAAAAACTAACACATAGCAACTAATGAGAAAAATAAGTTTCCTTAGTGTTGACATAAATAGGAAATAAATTTTTAACATTAAAAGCCTGGAAATACCACCGTTAGCTAAGAATAAGAACAATCAATCTGAAATAACATCTTCATTGTGCAATTATTACTGAAAAAAACTTCTATTCATAAGAGAAACTAGTTGACTTGAAAAAGTCTCCTACTTGAAACACCTAGAAAAGTTGGACAAAATTTAACAATACTAGTAATCTTTTAAACACGTCCGAACCACCAAGAAAGCAATGTTCGGAGCCCAAAATGGAAGCAGGAATTAAAATTCAGTGTCTATGTACCAATCACTTAGGACATACCACACTGAGTAAACAAAACAAGCAAAAATATATGCCCTTTATTTTATTTCCTTTTAGTTAATTGAATTTATTGGGGTGACACTTGTCAACAATAATATACAGGTTTCAAGTGCACAATTCTACCACACATCATCTAAACAATGTACTGTGTTCACTACCCCAAGTAAAGTCTCTATCCATCACCATTTATCTCTCCTATACCCTCCTCCATCTCCACCCTACAATCACCCCACTGTTATCTGTGTCCATGAGTTCTCTTTTTTTTCCTCAATCTCTCCACCCCCCGCAACCTCCCACACAGATGTTAGTCTGCTCTCTATAAAAATATATGCCCTTTAGAGCTTACACATGCTAGCTGGAGGCTTTTTCTGTGGGAATTGTGTTCTCCAAGTTGAGAATTATCTTTCTCCAGATTTTGTAAAATTAAAAACTGATACTTTTACTTAAAAAAAAAAAAAAATTGAGTAATGTGCCCAGAGAGAATTCCTGGTGTGGGTGTTGGGAGTCCCAAAGAAAAGGCTTTCTTAACTGGGGTATCTGGTGGGGTATCCAGACTATATCGTAATGATTTGTGACTGAAATTAAAGATGGCAGTTGATAAGCTCCATCCAGTGTTTCCATACAGTTTATATGACAGTAGAGGAAATCTATACCAGATACCTTTAATTAGCTAATTTGCTTCTTTATTCATCTACACTAATAAAAGAGAAATATGCAAAATGACTGTACCTCCGCAACATCCACCAGCCAATCAGGAGTATGCAAATTAATCCAACAAAGATGGAAGGTTAATTTGCATATGCAGGCGCAGAGCAGCTGGGCAGGACGGGACGCCTGCTATAAGGGGGAGTGCAGGGGGCAGAGGGAGCTACAGGAACGGCGCTCTGGCCAGAGCCGAGAAGACTGAAGGCTCTAGCCGGAGCGAAGACTGAAGGTGGCAGCCAGAGCGAAGGCCTGGGTCCCAGGTGCTGGAGGAAAACCAGTGCCAGCAGATAGGGGAAGAAAGGCCTATTGCATGAATCTTCTACAACAGGCCTCTAGTAAATAGATAAAAGAAAAAACATACAAATGCACAAAAGTGTAGGGGGTAGCCATAGGGCACATATGGCGCCCAACGTGGGGCCTGACTTCGGGGGAAATACAACTGTCAGGTGAAAGGACGCTCCAGTGAAGCAGGTGCAGAAAGCAAAAAGGAAGGTGAGGAGCGAAATTTAGTAATAACTAGGTGTAAAACATGGGAAATTCAGGATCACAGGGAAAGAATTTATATGTATCCATGCTTAAGGCTATGCTCCAAGCACAGGGCTGTTGTGTGAGGTATCAACAGTTTTTTCGATTTATTTTGTAAGTAAAACCTGCCCATGGTTTCCTGAGGAAGGAAAGGTACTCACTGGTCAGCAGAAAAAGAAAGGGGGCTACTTTAACTGTGGTAAACTAGGGCATTTTGCTAAAGACTACAATGCTAGAGATGGAAGTCAAAGGGCTACAGGGAGTGGAAACAAGCAGCCTGGACTATGTTCAGGATGCAGGAGAGGAAAAAGCAGTGGGCAAATGAATGCCACTCCAAGACTGATGTTGATGATAATCTAATGCCCCCTAGGCAGGCAAACTTCAAGCGGGGCCAGCCCCGATCCTACCAGACAGTAGGGTCCTTATCCTTGACCCCCTGCAGCCTTTCCAGCCGGCTCAGTAAACCTTTATCATGCCACCCCAGGAAGCGCAGGATTGGCAAGCTCCCCCTGGGGTGATAGATCAGGACTCAGGCAATAGCAGAAAGAGCCAATTCTACTCCTAAAAAGCAACCATAACAACAAAAAAAAAGGGGGAGAAGAATGTTATGTGTTACATTTTTTTAATTACAATGCAAAGAGTTATACAGCGGCTGAAAGGCATTGGGCCTCCTGTACAATAGCCTCTGTGGGGTTAGCCTGGTGGAAGGATGCACAAACTAGACAATGGTTTGGACCAGATCCAGTAATAATGTGGGGAAGAAGTTGTGTTTGTATCTTTCCAGAAGGAACAGTGCAGCCAATTTGGGTGCCAGAGCGTTACATGTGTCACCTCAATGGAACCAGAGAAGCTCCTTGTCCCATCGTTCAAAAGACTGAGAGTTGCCCCGATGACAGCAAAGCAGAAAAGGAAGATGATGAAGGGACTATGGTGCCAACATGGGGTCAGCTGAAGAAGTTAACAACTGAGGCCCAGCAGATGGTAGAAAAGCAGGAAGTGGAAGCTACTCCCTCAATCATGTTTCTGGCTATGCTAGCATTGGTTAGCTGCCAGTCTTTTATAAAGTCCTGTGCAGTCAAGTCCGAGGACTCTGAGTAAATCAGCAAAAGAAACTTTAATTTAGTAGAAAAATGTTACTGTAGTTTGATTTCTCTCTTATTGCGGTGTTGCATTGCATTGTTTTGTTAATAGCCAGAGTTTTGTTCTTGATGTTTAAGTTTTAAAATGTTAACATGTCTGTAGTTTGGGTTTTACATTGGCATTGTTTTGTTACTGTTTTAATAGCCAGAGTTTTGTTCTTTTTATATATATATATTTTTTATTGATTTTTTACAGAGAGGAAGGGAGAGGAATAGACAGTTAGAAACATCAATGAGAGAGAAATATCTATCAGCTGCCTCTTGCACACCCCCTACTGGGGATGTGCCCGCAACCAAGGTACATGCCCTTGACTGGAATCGAACCTGGGAACCTTCAGTCCACAGGCCGACGCTCTATCCACTGAGCCAAACCGGTTAGGGCAGAGAGTTTTGTTCTTGACGTTTAAATTTTACTTCCATTATAGTGGTTTAAAAATAAAAAAGGGTGAGATGTAGGGAGTGGCTATAGGGTTAAGCCTGACCTGTTGGCAAAGCCACAAACAAGTCCCAGCTTAAGAGGGCACAGCCCTCTTAGAATAATTAAGCTTGATCTTATGATGTCCCCTAGATCTTATCTTGGTAGCTAATGGGCTGTGGGAGATGCAGCAAGTGCTGCCAAAACAAGTGAAACTCACAAGAACATTGTAACTATGGTGACCACTACCTTGTTTACCTCTGGCTATAAAATAAAGGCTCAGCTTGCTGTCTGGATCTTTTTCTGTGGCCTTAGCTAGGCACAGGAGATCCACCTTATTCGCTTTGTCTGTCTGTTCTTCAATCCTTCACCGTCCTCCTCAGGCTCGCTGAACCCTTGGCTGTGCTGGCAAGGCACACAAAAGTGAACAAGTATATAAAAATGGCTGAATGTATTACAGACAACTGAAGAGCTTTAAAAACACCTTTAAAGAATATCCTCTTTAAAGAATTTTTCTAAGAAAAATTCAACAGGATATATAGCATCTGCAAAATTGGTATAGGTGTTATTTCCAGAAAGGCAGAACATTAAAACTGAAGACAAGAAAAAAAGTCAAAGAAATAATAAGAGGAAAACATTCCTCAGATCCAGGAACACAGTAATCTTTATATTTTCACAAATTCCTTCAGTCCTGTAAGCAGGATCTAGAAAATAAGTCCCAAACCAAGATAAAACCTTGCTCACTGCACTAGCCCTATGATCACCCCTGAAGACTTTTGACTCACCAATGTTCTTAACACCTTCGCTTTTCTAAAAACCTCTTGATTTATTCATGGTGTTTACTTCCTTCAGATCTCTCACTTAACTCTACCTCAGAGGGTCTATTCCTGACCACTCTAAAATACACATATTCCCATCCATCACTCTCTATCCTTTTATCTTGATTTGTCTCCATAGCACTTCATTGCACTTTTTACCACTTGACATTATGTATAGTTCTTATCTGTTTATAGTCCATCTCCTCCACTAAATAAGTTCCTTGAAGACTGAGACATTTGGATTCCTCTGTCATCAATGTATAAAGTAGGCTGGCACAGAAATGGAATTAGACAAATATTTGTTTAATGAATAAATGCTAAAAGCTTTCAAAGAGAAAAATAGAATATATAAAGGTATGGTTACACTCAGCCTTCTCAGTAATACTGGTTAGGAAATAATGAAAGAAAAAACAATCTGAGCATAGGATTCTCCACCTAGGCAAACTATCAATGAAATATGTAAAGGCAAAATAAAGTCAGTTTCAAATATGCAGGGATTAATATTTAAAAGTTTACTGCCCACACATACTTTCTGCAGAAAATCATTTGACAATGCACTCTAGCAAAGAGTAAAGTAATCCAAGAGAATGGGAGATGCAGAATCCAAGAAATAACAAAAATAACTCAGAAGGGCAACAACAACAACAAAAATTAAAGATGCACCGTTGCATTAGCTTCCTCACTCCCAAGCTCCAAGGGCTGTTCCTTTACGTTTATAACTTTTTTCCTAGGTCCATTCCTTCTACAAATCACTTTTTCTAGCTCCATGATTTTATAAATAAATGTTCTCATATATATAAATGTTCTCATATATTGCTTTATAAAGAAAATCGCAATAAATGTAGAAAAGGGTTCAGAAGAATAGCTTTAAGAAGAGAATATATTCTATTTAAGTTATATGACCTCAATAACAATAAAGACAATCTTCTTTCAACAAAAAACAATTCCTAAACTATACAGGAAAGCCATCCTATCTAATAAAAGAGTAATATGCAAATTAACCATCACTTCGCTACACCCAAAAGCCACGCCCACCAGCCAATCAGGAGCAAGTATGTAAATTAACCCAACCAAGATGGCTGCAGTCACGGAACGAGCAGGAGGCTTGCATTTCCCCAGCAATGAAGGAAGTCAAATTTTCTGCACACCCTGGTGGGCCCAGGCCTCCACTCAAGACTACAAAGTTTCAATTATAGAAGATAAATAAATCCCAACAAAAATGGCTGCAGCCACAGAGCAAGCAAGAGGCTTGGCGCCGCTCAAGGCTACAAAGTTTCACTTATAGAAGATAAATAAATCCCAGATACCAGGGCCTCCGCTTGGGTCTCCAGGGGGTGTGGCTGGCCTGCAAACCACCACAGGCCCCTCACCCAGGCCACCCCACGCCCCAAGGGAATCTCCACCCTGATCTGGGACACCCTTCAGGGCAAACCAGCTGGCCCCCACCCCACCTGTGCACCAGGCCTCTATCCTATCTAATAAAAGAGTAATATGCAAATTGACCATCACTCCAACACACAAGATGGCTGCCCCCATGTGGACACAAGATGGCCACCACAAGATGGCCAGCAGGGGAGGGCAGTTGGGAGGGACCAGGCCTGCAAGGGAGGGCAGTTGGGGGCGATCAAGCCTGCAGGCGAGGGCAGTTGGGGGGGGACCAGGCCAGCAGAGGAGGGAAGTTGGGGGCAACCGGGCCTGCAGGCAAGGGCAGTTGGGGGAGACCCAGGCCTGCAGGGGAGAGCAGTTGGGGGAGACCAGGCCTGCAGGGGAGGGCAGTTAGGAACAAAAAGGCTGGCAGGGGAGCAGTTAGGCACCCATCAGGCTGGCAGGGGAGGGGTGAGGGGGTGATCAGGCTGGCAGGCAGGCGAGCAGTTGGGAGCCAGCAGTCCTGGATTGTGAGAGGGATGTCTGACTGCTCGTTTAGGCCCAATCCTACTGGGATCGGGCCTAAACGGGCAGTCGGACATCCCTCAAGTGGGTCCCAGATTGGAGAGGGTGCAGGCTGGGCTGAGGGACACCCCGCCCCCATGCACGAATTTCGTGCACCAGGCCTCTAGTATTCTAAATAATGAAGAAAATGAAAACATAATGTCATTTTGAGAAATGATTGGGAATATAAGTCACCTCCGAGCATACAAGTTATAGACATGTATTTCCTTCTTTATAGATCCCCTCTCGTCACTACTGAATTCTGAAGTAAATCTATCATCCATCCATCCATCCATCTATCTATCTATCTATCTATCTATCTATCTATCTATCTATCTATCTATCTATCTAGAACCCTAAGCGACCGTTTGACCAGTCGCTATGATGCACACTGACCACCAGGAGGCAGACGCTCAATGCAGGAACTGTCCCCTGCTCCCATAGCAGGAGTGCCACTCATCTGACCAATGGGCGCCAGACGCTGGGCTCACAGTTGGTAAGCACAGCTACAGCAGCACGAGCCTCTCCGGACTCCGGGGCAGCGCTACCACTACAGGTGCAGCGGGGCCGGGATGAGCGGGAGCAGCGCCCGGACCGGGGTCGGGCTCCTCCCCAGCCACCTGCTGCTTCGTGCACTACTACATCCCCCGAGAGGTCCCAGATTGCAAGAGGGCGCAGGCCAGGCTGAGGGACCCCACCGGTGCACAAATCTGTGCACCAGGCCTCTAGTAACTTCATAATCAAGATGTCAAAAAAATGCAGACAGTGGTTTTCAGTACTCAGAATTAAGCTTTCATGCTTCATATACTGTAAACTATAATTACAGAACTAAAGACTGAAATGTACTACATGTAGAAGTAACTTACAGATAACAGAAATGGGGAGGACCATTTGAAGACAGGGTAATATAAGAATGTTATAATTCATTATAAACATGATAAAGTAAAAACTATTATTTAAAAACTCTGGGAGCAGGAATCATTTTAATTTCATAGTCTAATCCCTAGCTTAGGGCTTTCATTCTTATACTAGAGGCCCAATATATGAAATTCGTGCAAGGGGCTTGGCCCCCACCACCGCAGCCCCTGCTGCCATGGCTTCGTCCAGAAGGACGTTTGGTCTAATTAGCATATTACACTTTTATTATTATAGACCATTATAATACCTTGAAGTCTACCTGCCTCTACTATCCAATATGTCTTTTATTGAATAGATAAAATAGACACTATGTGTGACATGCTCAAGATCACAAGGCTAACTTATTAGTGATGTAGCTAAGACTTTTACAATAAGCCAAATGGGATCTCCAATCTACTAAGATGTAAGAATAAGGATCTGAGTAAGGGTTCAGGAAGTAAAGTAGCAATGTAGGCAGAGGTTTTATGTAATTACTAAACTTAGTTGAACAAAGCAATAACTTTAAAATGCATAAAAAATAATTTTAAAAACACAATGTTCTGTTGAGAAACAAGGACTAAAAATTTCCAAATTTTTACCTGAAATAATCAGGTTAAACAACTCCTTCAATTTGTGTTTGGTGAGTACCTATAATGATGCATTTACTTATAGGTGCTCTATTTAATTTGGTTTTAATGTGAATTTTCATTTTCTTGAGTTACACAAGATTTTTGGCATATTAACAAACAAAAACCATTCAGTCACCAAATATAAGCCCTATTGTTTACCCACTGCTACTGATACACATACAATGAAACTGTTAGAAAACATGAATTTGAATTTCAAAGGTGGACTATTTGTAGTGTTCATACATGTATTATTACTGCATAAGCCAAGAACCTGTAAAATCTTATTTCTTATACAAGAAGAAAGTTTATAATAAATATAATTTAAATAAATAAAAGAATGAAAAAACTTCTTTATACCAGTGCAAAGCCAAAATGAACTCAAAGTAATCTCTGCATTCTGGAGATAACAATATTACACAAATGGAATCACTCTACACATATGTCCAAAATAAGTTTTATGCTGACTTTCCAAAATTACCTCAATTTATTCTCAAATTTATACTACTCCATAACATAAAAATTGGCAGTGATTGCAAAACATATTTTTAAATGAAAGAATCTAAATGCAAAACCAGTTTGATTACTGTCCAAGAGTATCGTTCTTGAAATAACCTTTAGTGTTTATCACCTAGCTTTGGGAGAATGACCTTTATGCTTTATTTTCTAAAAGCACAAAAGTTGATACAAAAAAAAAATCTTACCTCTAATGAGTCCACCTTTGGAGATAATGTACAGGTCAATACACGGTCACCTATGTTCTGTGGATTTTGTTTCAGAAAGCTGTACATTGACTGAGCAGATTCAGGACTATCTAACTGAAGAATTGCCTTTGGAGAAGATAAAAAAAGGTAAGAATAGTTCCTAAAAACATTAAAAAAAGAATTACCGCATCATCCAGCAATTCCACTATTTGGTATATACCCAAAAGGATTGAAAGCAGGGACTTGAACAAATATTTGTACATTGATGTTCATTATTCACAACTACAGGCCTGGTGCACAAAACTCGTGCATGGGTAGGGTCCCTAGGCCTGGCGGGCGATCAGGGCTTTCCTTCCCTGGCTTCCCTGGCTGCTAGCCGGGGCCTTCCTTTGCTCCGCACCACCCCCTGGTGGTCAGCACACGTCATAGTGAGCAATCGAACTCTCGGTCTCCCGGTTGAACTTCCTAGGGGACACTTTGCATATTAGCCTTTTATATAGATCGATAGATAGATAGATAGATAGATAGACAGACAGACAGACAGACAGACAGCCAGCCAGCCAAAAGGTGACAGCAACCCAAGTGTTCATCCACAGTGTGATATATACAAACAATGGAATATTATTCAGCCTTAAAAAGAAAATTCTGATATATGCTACAACACATGTTGGGAGACATTATGCTAAGTGAAATAAGTCAGTTACAAAAGGACAAATAATGTATGATTCCACTTATATGAGGTACCTAGTCAAATTCATAGAGACAGAAAGCAGAATGGTAGAATGGTGGCTGCCAGGGGCCAGGAAGAGTTAGAATGTGGAGTTACTGTTTAATGGAAAGATGGATAGTGGTGATGATTGCATAATGTGAATATGCTTAATGCCACTGAACTAACATTTAAATATAGTTAGGTAGTAAATTTTATAATCAAATATTTTTTAATTTTTAAAAGTATGAATATACATTTTTCCAGATTTCAAACATGTGATTTAAAAGGTAAGGTTAATCCTTATTTCAAAGTAAACAAGAGAAAACAATCCTTAAAATGTTGCAAAGTCAAGGCAAAATGAAAAGGAGTGTGGCTCAGTTGGTTGGAGCATTGTCCCGACACCTATTGGTTCAATTCTGGGTAAGATTCCTGATCGGGGTGTGTGCAGGAGGCTAATAAGAGAATTCAAATTATAAAACAAAAAGTTAACTAAGCAAAGTAAGGGATGAGGAAGAACCAAGAATTAAAAATGTCTAAAGTAATTATTTAGAATTCCTTATTGCCATCTGTCATCTCCCTTCCATCCTATATCACTATTTCTAAAGTACCAAACAAGTTCTATGTATCAGTTAAAAGCATGTCAGAGAAATTAATAACTAGTTGTTGGTCAATTAGCTACTTTTGATAAAGCAAATATTTCCAATTTTCATATGAAACCCTAATTTTCTAGGTTATATAAGGTTGATCTAAATCTACTTTTAATGGACATGTATCTGAATTAAACATTAAACACAGAGGGCATAGCAAATGTAAAGAAGTTAATGTCTTTTAAGGGAAGAAGCCAAAGCTTAGAAGTAAAGAATGATCATTTTATATACTTCTTTCCATATAACTAAACAGAGACCCAACTCTCTAGGTGTTTTATGGCTGGAAGGGACTTTAGAAAATACCTGGCAACACCCTTTCATTTTACAAATAAAAAGTGTAAACCAACTTAGCCAAGGTATAAAGCTAAATGAACTCAAGTCTAAAACTTCCCCATAAGTTAATGCTCTTTGCAGTATTATCTTTCATGTGTTGTGCAAGTTTTATTTCCCCTTAAAACTAGGTTCTAGGAGAGAGAAAGTTCCTCTTCCTTCTTGTCACAGCCCAAAGAAAATACACTGTTCTACCATAATTCTGCTATGAGGCTGAGCAATACTTATAGGTGCTTCAGTTCAGAAGCTGAATTAAAAGTTGCAGACCATAATAATACAGGATTTAGTTTTATATTCTTTACAGAACATACAAATAAAAATAGAACGGACTTTGTTACCTTGTTTTTATTACTCAAGAATACATGGTGATCCACTTTTCCAAACTGAAGTCCAACACAAAGTACACACTGAAGTCCATCTTCTGGCAAGTTATTAAGATGTATAAATCGATTGTATATTTTTTCTATGTTTGCCTGTAATTTTTTTTGAGAGAGAGCATAGGAAAAGAAAAACACAGCTGAAGTATCAAATGTATAACGTATCAAATGTATAACACAGATTAACAGCATTTAATTTTAAAATTAGTGCTAAGGTTTACTTTAATTTCTAGCAGGTGAACACATAAACAACCAAGGCTTCTATTAATTAAACAAGTCTAGGAAAACACTTAATGCAAAACTCACCTCTGGATTATTTTCTTTAATCAAGGCTGTAAATATAGCTTCCTAGGAAAGCAAAATGGAACAAGGCTGAAGGTGTACATCATTCCTCATTCATATTTTTAATTAGTCAAGATTTATAATAAAATAGCATTTATGAATAATCATTAAGCACTGTTTCATAAAATGAATTCAGCAAAAGTTCTGTTACTTTCACATCTTTCCTTCTTCTTAAACAAGTTATGCAAGACGCACCCTACCCATAAACCTAATTTATCCTATTCCCCTAAGTAGTACATTAAAGATTAATAAGGTTGTACCACTTAGGGGAGGACATTCAAATTCACAGACAAGAAATAAGATATTTAATTTAGCAGATAGTAAGAGATTCAAATTATAAAACAAAAAGTTAACTAAGCAAAGTAGGGGATGAGGAAGAACAAAGATGTAGGCTAGTAAAAAAAAAAAAAAAAACACAACAAAACACAGACTATTAAGTGTATAGCAATTTGGTGGTAATTATAAAGAAGCCTAGAGTGGCGTGAGACAAGAGGGTCAAAGCTAATCGAAGGCTCACATGTACAAGAAGGAAACTTTATCTTATAAGACTATGGTTCTTAATACTACTAACATGTATAAAACAATCCCAGTAATTGCACCACATTAAGTGAGTCTCAATAGGCTTTTTCAAATTAGATTTCTGCCTCGTGCCTCTTAGCAGCTGATAGTAGGCCACACAGAAACAACGAAGCATTTCTAAATCAGTTAAATTTGAACAGATTTGAATTTTATGTCAGTCTCGGGACTTTGTGGAGAAAGATTTTCAGGGAAACAAAAATGGAGGTAGAGCTAAGTCCTGTGCACCACAGGGTCGTGGTTCCATCCCCGGCCAGGCACACTCAAGAGGAAACCAGCCAATCAGTGTTTTTCTCTGACAATGATATTTCTCTCTCCCCCCCTCTCCCTTCCTCTTTCTAGAATCAATGAAAAACATATTCTTGGGTGAGGATTAAAAAAAAAAAAGGGCCTAGCAGGTTTGGCTCATTGGATAGAGCATCAGCCTACTGACTGAAAGGTCCTGGGTTGCAGGCTCAATTCCCAGCCCAGGTTGTGTGCGGGAGGCAACCAGTCAATGTGTCCCTCTCACAATGATGTTTCTCTCTGTCTCTCCCCCTACCTTCCACTTCCTAAAAATCAATGGAAAAATATCCTCCAGTGAGGATTAACAACAACAACAAATGAAGGTAAAGGATACAAAGAACTACTTTACTAGGAGGTTTTAAGTGAAGCAATGGTGAAATGGTGAATGGAACAAACAGGGAACAAACTCCAGAAATATTTAGAATTTAAGAGACAAGACTTAGTGACAAATGGTTTTTAAGAAATGAGAGAAAAAAAACTGAAGATAACCTCTGGGTTTGTATGACAGATAATGGCAGAGATAAGGATCCAAACAGTGGTACAGACAATACTCCACAAACAATAGTTCACCTTCTCCCCAATCGAACATACAAGAGGAATAGGATTCCCTCAAAATGGAAGTAACTCTAAAATAGTGAGATGGCAATCACTGGAGGGACAGAAAGAATCTTTCTCACTGTCTGAGAGAAAATGTGAACCAAAGAAGAAAACTAAAAAATATAATAGACTACAGTAAATTTAATAAAAATGTAATTAAAATGATAGTATTATTTACCTCATCTTTTACACTCATGTTTTCAGGAGCCATACTTATTGAGAGTTGATTTCCATCCACTGATATTGGGAAGCAGGTATAAAATTTTATCATAGAATCTGCAGATTTTCTATCTATTTCTATAATTGCCTTTTAAAACAAATTACAAGAATGGAAAAAAGTCTTATTTAAGTTACTTTTTCTTGAAAATATTTAATACTTAAGAAATCAAATAAATTGAAAAACTTAGTAAATATTTTGAAGAAAAAAATGCATTCCTCAGAAACATGAGGCCAATAAATTCAGTATACTACAATCATAAGCATGAAATAATGAATAACTGAACTCATAATGCAACACTAAAGAAAAAAACAGATGACATTCTAGTAAATGACATTAAGAAAAACCTTATTTATCACTTATTTTAAAAATTCCTTACCTTAAAACAACTTAATTATTTTGAGGTACTACTTTTAAACTTTTTCTTTGTGAACTTAATGTTTTTCAAAATGTGCTTGAAGAGAAGAACAGCTATCTGTTATCAACACTTACCTTTTTATGAGATGATAAAATCAAAATATCCTTTGTATCACCAAACGGTTTTACTAGGTTGTAAACTTCTTCTATAGAATATCCTTTATTTGGCAAATTAGAAATAAGTACTACACACATTTCCTCTGTTTCCTTCAAAACAAATTTAAGAGCTGACATTAAAAATTTTTTAACTGCTTTTATATTTACCTAAGCTTACATTGCAGATAATGTTATGTTAGTATTTAAGTTGCATTTAATATTAAAATTGACTAATTCTGAAAGTTGGTCTGAACTTCAAATTAAAATCAAATTTCCTATCTTCAAGTACATAGAATGATTTCAGCCATACCGCCTGTCATCTAATTAAGATCTTTAATTCGTTTTCTCAATAATGGTTTAAAAACACGAGTTTGTCTCTGACTACAATTTCTTCCTTTTAGCTACATATCCTTTTATCTTACTGAATAAAATAATCACTTTTAGACAATATGAAAAAAGCTTACCTGGTCTTTTAGCATCCTTAGCCCATAACCCATTTCCACTACAAAGTAAATACTTTCTTTTCTGCATTCTCTTCTATCGATCTATTTTATTCTTCAAGATGACTCATCAATGCCAATATTTCCTTTAGTAAATGTTGGGGAAATCCCCAAAGATTTACAATAGTAAATTTGTCAACTTTTGACTTTTCTTTTGAAAAAAAGGTGGAAAGTTATAATTTTCATAAACGAGATGGGAATGATTTTAATTAGTACGTCAACTGTGTTCATAAATGGTTCCTTCTAAAGTGCTTTAAGTAAATTTAAAATACTCTATTAGTGCTTTAAAATATTCTTCCTAAAACAAACTAGGAAGACATACTACTTCCTACTTGGAAAATGGATCTATCAGTCAAAAGTAAACTTATGCTTAGCACCTGAATGATCTCAAAATTTTAACCAATAAAATCTAAATTAATGAGATTTTAATATATTCATAATACCAGATGTAACTACAGGAAAACAATTAATGACGACTTTATGCACTTCAAATAAAACTGCAAACCCCACTTGCTCCTCTAAAAACACAACGAACTGGTATTCTAAATATTAACACATCACCCTAGCTGGTATGCTCAGTGGTTAGAGCAGGGGGTGGGCAAACTTTTTGACTCGAGTGCCACAATGGGTCCTTAAACTGGACCGGAGGGCCGGAACAAAAGCATGGATGGAGTGTTTGTGTGAACTAATATAAATTCAAAGTAAAGGAGCGGAGGGGAGAGCAAGAGAACCCTCCGCTCTTTTGGCTCCGCAAGCCGGATAGAAGAGCCGAACAGGCCGGATCCGGCCTGCGGGCTGTAGTTTGCCCACGGCTGGGTTAGAGCATCAGCCTGAGCACTGAAGGGTCTCAGGTTCCATTCCTGGTCAAGGGCAGTAACTGGACTGCAGGTTCGTCCTGGCCCAGTCCACCCAATCAGGGCTCATGTGGAAGGCACCCATTCGCTTGTAGAGATGTCTCTCTCTCTCTCCCCCATCTCCCATCCCCTTCTATTCTCTCTAAAAAGCAATGGAAAAATATTCTTGGGTGAGGATTAACAAAAAATAATAAAAACATGTATACTTATTGATATTCTGTTTCTAAATTTTTAGGACTTAATCTGCAGCTCAAGCTTTTGAACTCAACCCATATTTTAAAAGTTTTTCTTTTTATTTTTATAAAGTGGGGTTTTTTCACCATGCCAAATCATGCACATTTTTGTTGTTGTTAATCGTCACCCTAGGATATTTTTCCATTGATTTTTAGAGAGTAGAAGGGAGAGGGAGACACAGAGACAAAGAAACATTGATGTGAGAAAGAGACATCGATTGGTTGTCTCCCACACGCACCCCGACCAGGGCCTGCAACTGAGGTATGTGCCCTTGACTGGAATCGAACCCCTAACTTTTTAGTCCAAGGGCCATCATTCTATCCACTGAGCCAAACTGGCTGGGGCTCTTGTACATTTTTATGTGGATTTATAGTAAAAGAAAATATACTGCGTCAAAATTTCCTAAACTTTAAAAAAGGTGAAAGATAAAAAAGTGAAATATGAAAACTGACCTTGTTATTAGCTGTTTCATTTTCTGTGACCACCAAAGCAGCTTCTTAAAATACAAAATAAAATAAGAATTCATGCGGCTGTATTTCATTTATCAAGATTGTAAAATGTACTACATAGCAACTACATGAAAATGTATAAAACTGACAAAAGAGTAAAGAATTTAAGTAGGAAGTAGCTACAGAAGTAACAATGGGTTTTAAATAATACATTTAGTTTTATCCCAAGAACAAAATTTCAGAATAATCAAGAGACAGGGTGCAGAGCTGAATCCTAATAGTCTTAATTTCACTTAGGTTGTGACCGTGGTATTTAAAAGTATACATACATACATACATCACATGAAATTAAACACTTTATTTTCTTAAAATTTAAATTTTCTATCTCTAACGTAAGAGAACAAAATAAAATTTCTATTGGCCTACCTGAAGTAGTTTCTTTAGCACTATTTTCAGTGGCTTTGACTTCCATACTGGTCTTTATTTCAGAGTTTTCTGCATGAAACAGTCTGCTTTAATAGTCTAGAAAAACACACTAATATAATTAAACTAATGAATCTAAACAGAAACTTAAGCTAGTTTTATTTTGTCACTTCAACTCTCTTTAGGATGACCTGGTTTAAGTCAAAGCTAACACAAGTTTCTCTTTGAAAAGAAAACAATCCCTTTGAAGATGTTTAAGCAATAATTTCAAAATATATCTTGAGTGTATACCAAGAGAATCTAAAGAAAACATGAAATGACAGCATTTCAAGGTTACCTTGTATAGTCAGAGGTTTATTGGCATCTTTGTTTTTGACAATGCCAGCCTTTTTGACTTCTAGAGACTTCTTTCCACTGGACTTTGCTGTCAAAAGCAAAATTGAACCATTATTCTAAGGGTCTGTTTGGTCATTTAGTATTTTTCACACTAATATATTAGTAAGCAAGTAGTTCACCTTAATTATAAAAGCAGTTATTTTCTACATATTTACTTCCATTTATTTATTTTTATTGTTTAAAGTATTACGTATGTCTCCTTTCCATTTATTTTCAATACCTGTTTACCAATAAGATTTAAAGCAAATGTTAACTGAGATACAATTTTTGTTGATGGCCATTAATGAGCCACAAATTTAACCCTCAGATGACAGAAGCACATTATAATCACACTCACACAAATCATATTTTATAACTTCTACAAAGGTTCTTTACATTAGTCTATCTGGAAAAATAGTAATACTAAACAGAACATGTTAAACATTATGTTTATTTAAAACTAGAGGCCCAGTGCACGAAATTCGTGCACTCGAGGGGAGGGTGTCCCTTAGCCCGGCCTGCACCCTCTCGCAGTTGGACATCCTTAGCACTACTGCGGAGGCGGGAGAGGCTCCTGCCACCTCCGCTGCGCTCACCAGCCGTGAGCCTGGCTTCTGGTGCACTGACCACCAGGAGGCAGCTCCTGCATTGAGCATCTTCTCCCTGGTGGTCAGTGCACATCATAGCGACCGGTTGTTCCTCTGTTCGGTCAATTTGCATATTAGCCTTTTATATTATTATATAGGATAGTGTTCCATTTCTTTATAAAGGAAATACCTTCTTGTAACATGGAAAGAAAAAAAATCTTCAGAACTGTACAAGCTAGGGAAGGTAATATGAAGTGATAGCTCTTAAAAAATAAGAAAAACAAAGACTGAACAATTTGTAGGGGGAAGTGGCAGAGCAGCCTGTAATTATACAGGGTAAGGCAAAATAGGCTTATAGTTGTCCATATGGAAAATAATACAATACTTAATAAATAACAATACAAACATGACACATGAAATTTTTGACCCTGTATAGCTGTCAAAAATGTTTCAATACAAAATATGTCAATGGTAGAAAATGTCAAAGACCAAAGTACCAAAAATTTAAAATCCTGTATGTTTTAGGTTTTAAATATCAAAGCAGTATCTACTAAACTTTTCAAGATGTTCTTAGGTACTAAAAGCTACATAAATTTAAAACTTGTGTATTTAATTTTATTGTTGACAGTATTACAGATGTCCCCCCATAACTGCCCCCCTCCCAGGCCTTCACCACATTATTGTCTGTGTCCTTTGATATCATTGTATTATATTCTTTAAGGCAGTTTAAGAATATACTTAAAATGGAGCCAGAAAGAGACTGCTTGGAGCAATGGGTGCACCAAACAACTATTATATGAACATTCTGGCTCTGCCACTAACAATGATATTTGCCAGTTCAACACTGCTTCCTTTCCTTTCTACAATTATAGGGAAGATGCAGTGTACCGATGATGTTTTATTGAGTTGTACGCTTGAAACACAACCAATGTCACCCCAATAAATTCAATAAAATGAATAAATAAAATATAGTTTGAAGTAGGGAATATAGTCAATAATATTTTAATTACTATGTATGGTTTCAGGTGGGTACTAGACTTACTGGGGGGAATCACTTTGTAAGTTATATAAATGTCTAATGACTATGCTGTAACTTGAAACTAATACAACATTGAATGTCAACTGCAAAAACAAACATACTTAATAACACCTCTCCCTCCCAACAGTCTTACCTGTTTTGATTGAAGCTTTATTAGCTTTAGCAGCTACAGTTACCACAGATTTTACAGAACCCACTGATTTCCCTAAATCAGAAAAAGCTGTGGTCAAAACTGGTTTATTTTTAACCAATATCAACAGTCCCCAAAAAAACTCACAAAGAACGAATATAAGAGCAACAGGCTATGTTTTATTCAAAACATAAAATGCTATCACCTACTGGCACACGGCCTTATTTATTTATTTATTTAGTCTCACCTGACATACGTTGTTTTTTATTTATTTTTTAGAAAGGAAGAGAGTAAGAGGGAGAAGGAAAGGGAGGGCAGAGTGATGGGGAGAGGGAGAAACAGTGATGTGAAAGAAACATCAATCAGCTGCCTCCCTCAGGCGGGCCCCCACTATGGGTTGAACCTGCAATCTAGGTATGTGCCCTGACCAGGAATCGAACCAGCACCTTTTGGAGTACAATGCTCCAAACAACTGAGCCGTCAGGCCAGGGCAACACAGGCCATTTTTAAAAATACAGCAATGATAATAATGTCTTCAAGAAGAAAAGCATCACTGAAGCAAGAATTCAGGAACATAAAAATGGCATTCAGGCAAGTTAAATAAATCTCTGAATGCGTGGATCAACTTGAAGCAAAATTACTAACTGCAAGGATATAAAAATAGCGCCATGTAGTATTTGTTTATTTATTTATTTGTCTGTCTGTCTATTGTTAATCCTCACTGGAGGATATTTTTCAGTTGATTTTTTTTGGTACTTACATTGCTCTGACCTTTCTTTCTACATTTCCATCTATCACTGCTGCTTATTTTCCAAGATGTTTATAAAGACTATGATTATCAAAGTGTCACTAAAAAGATCACCACAAAACCCTTTCCATTCAGAAAACAACAGGAGATTTAGCTCTGAAAATTAGGATTCATAACAACTAGCAAAGTAGTATGAGGGAAAAGCCTAGATCAGAAGTCGGTAGCTCCAGGTTGAATTCCAAGTTAAGTTGTGAAGACTTGGGGGCATTAATCGGTTTCTGTGCACTTTTTCCCATTTATAAATAAGGATGGTAACTGCCGTAATTATCTAACAGAGCCGTGTGAGAATATGATCATGCTTAGAAAAGTTATATAAAGGAAAAGAATTACTGACATCCACAACAACCAACTGAAAATAGTTTATAAATTTACCCGTATACCCAAAGACAGACCTAATCTTTGCTCAAAAAGAACAATACTAATCCTTATGAATTGTCACTTGTCATTAAAAATATTGTCACACTGCAGTAACCTGAGTACTAATGAGCCCTTAAATTATTTTTCACCTATCTCTATGTTATTACCACAAGTCAATTCACTTTACTACTTCTAAAGGGGACCAGAATGTAAGAAAAATATCTAAAATTAATTTCCAATAGTTGAAAGGGGCTTTAGCATCCACTCACCTAAATCCCCACCAGTGACTCACATATACTTAATATCAAAGCAATATCAAGCTGTTTGCTAAATAAATGCATCTTCAAAACAAGTTTGCTAGCATCCCTGGCATCCTCAGGTTACTGCTTCTAAGCAACTATTATATGAACATTCTGGCTCTACCACTAACAATGATATTTGCCAATTCAACACTGCTTCCTTTCCTTTCTACCATTATAAGGAAGAATTTAATACACTGACCTCTATCCACTTAATTAACTGGCATTTAGCAGAAATGGGAGGGAAAATAGAATGGAAAATAATGCAAGGGGAAAGAAAAAAATTAAAAATTACTTTATAACCCATTATAGCCCATAAAAACTGCAAAGAGAACATAATTTGCAGTAAATTCATCTGGATTATTTTTTATAAAATAAACAGAAGGAAGACCTAAATAAAAGAGAAAGAGGGAACTATCTCTGACAACCATTATGAGAAATAGTTTCCCAGTCAAATGATCTTATTTTTATAATTACTGCAAGGGAAGAGCATTATCTACTAAATCTCATTCCTAAAAATTTCTAAATGACTATAAATTTCAAAGATTAGTATACATTCAGCACATACCATTTCACATGAAATCCAACACTACTGCTACATACTTCTTAAATGACTTAAAGTTTACTAATATGTCTAGAATTCTAATAAAAAAACATACCTGAAGATTTATTCCCTTTGCCTACAGATGTCTTAGCTTGTCCAGTTTTGGCTAAAATAACAACAAAAATATATCAATAATACATTACAAATAATATCATTTAGATTTAGGAAAAACATAACCTGGCAATGATTTTGAAAAAACACTGCAAGAAATATCCTTATACTCATCTTTGTATACACATGGAACAGTAACTACAGGTAAATTCTTGGACACAGACTTGCTGACACAAAGGCATAGATTTAAATTTCAACAATATTAAATTGTCCTCCAGAAAGGTTGTACCAATTAATATCACTAATAGAACATAAGAGTGGGGCTTCCCCATTTCCACACAAACACAGTATGTAAAAAAAAGTTATTACTCACTCCAATCTGGGATAGAAACTAGTATAATTTTTGTCTTAATTATGAATAAAGTGTCAATTTTCATATGTGTAATTCATCTCTATGATTTGCCTACATTTGTCAATTTATTTTGGGGACTTGTTGAGGTTTATCTTATTGTTTACTAGAGCTTTTTATATATTAGGAAGATTAGTTTATATCACAGAGATAACAGAATATTTCTTCTGTCCTACTGATCTATTTATTTATCCAACAATATGAAAATATTTTGAATCTTGAACTGTATAATCTTATATAATAAAAAGGTAATATGCAAATTGACCGTCACTCCAACACACAAGATGGCCACCCCCATGTGGTCAAAGATGACCGGCCCCATGTGGACACAAGATGGCTGCCACAAGATGGATGCCACAAGATGGGGAGGGCAGTTAAGGGTGAACAGGCCTGCAGGAGAGGGCAGTTGGGGGGGGGGGACCAGGCCTGCAGGGGAGGGCAGCTGGGGGCAACAAGACTGGCAAGGGAGGGCAGTTAGGGTGACCGGGTCAGCAGGGGAGGGCAGTTGGGGGCAACTAGGCCTGCACGGGAGGACAGTCAGGGATGACCAGGTCAGCAGGGGAAGGCAGTTAGGGGTGACCAGGCTGGCAGGGGAGGGCAGCTAAGGGCAATCGGGCCAGCAGGGGAGCAGTTAGGCGTCGATCAGGCTGGCAGGGGAGTGGTTAGGGGGTGATCAGGTTGGCAGGCAGGCAGGTGAGCGGTTGGGAGCCAGCAGTCCTGGATTGTGAGAGGGATGTCTGACTGTCCGACAGGTGGGATTGGGCCTAAACGGGCAGTCGGACATCCCTCGAGGGGTCCGAGATTGGAGAGGGTGTAGGCTGGGCTGAGGGACACACACCTCTCCCCTCCCCCACCCCCCGTGCATGAATTTCGTGCACTGGGCCTCTAGTATATTATAATATGTTAGTGCTAGTCCAGTGGTCGGCAAACTCATTAGTCAACAGAGCCAAATATCAACAGTACAACGATTGAAATTTCTTTTGAGAGCCAAATTTTTTAAACTTAAACTTCTTCTAACGCCACTTCTTCAAAATAGACTCGCCCAGGCCGTGGTATTTTGTGGAAGAGCCACACTCAAGGGGCCAAAGAGCCGCACGTGGCTCGCGAGCCGCAGTTTGCCGACCACTGTGCTAGTCCATCCTACTCTTCCTTTGCAAAATTTTCCTGACTATTCTAACTTTTTATGTATAAAAAATACCAACTTATAATAAGCTTACATGTTTTTAAAAAACTCTTATTGGTATTTTACTAGGTTCATAATATTTATGTTTCAATAAATGAAAAAAAGGGAAGATTCTAACGGTGAGGCTGTCTATCCAAAAATGAGGCATTTTCTCTTTTAATTTCTCATTTTATTTTATGCCTCTTAGTAGTATTTTAAAGTTTTCTTTTCATAGCTTTTACCTTTTTTATTATTGTAAATGGAATATTTTATTAAATTACATGTAAATTGTTATTCTTATATAATAAAGCAATTAAAGCCTTTGTTAATTTAGAGAATTAAGATGGCTAATTATATTAACAGCATTTCAATATTCTCTTGGATTTTCCATATATACTTGAGTTTTCCACCATCCTTCCTATATAATAAAAGCCTAATATGCAAATTGTCCCCTCAACCAGGAGTTCGGCCAGGGGGTGGGGCCAGCCAGCCAACTTCCTGCGTCCCCTCTCCCCGGCCACCTCCACCCTCAATTGGTGCCCCCACCCCGATCGAGGGCGGGGATGGCTGGCCAACCTCCCGCATCCCCTTCCCCTGGCTGGCCCAATTGGCCCCAAGTGGGGTGGGCCAGCTGGACCCCACCTGTGCACGAATTCATGCACTGGGCCTCTAGTACATACACATTTGCAAATAATACTGTATCCTACGTTCTAATTTTTATGCCTCTTAACTTACAATGCACTGGTTGGTGGCTATTATATTTTAGAATAATATTTATGGAATTCATAGAAGTGATGAGTATTCCTTGTTTCATTGATAATTTTAATGGAAACACTTCTATTGTTTCATTATTAAGCATATGCTGGCTTCTGACTTGATGTGTATATGTTTCTATGTATATGAATAAAAGTATGAATACACACATACACTATCATGTTAAGAAGGTAATTACCTACTTTAAGAACTTTTTTCAATGCTAGGAATGAATGAATGTTAAATTTTACTAAATATTTTTTTGCAGCATTTATCTTTCTCTAATATGGTAAAATGAATTAACAGATTGCCTAATTTTGAATCATCTTCATATTTCTGATATGAACCCCTCTTGGACACAATATAGTATTTCTTTAATGTGCTCCCAAACACTATGTGCTAATATTTTACTTAAAAGTGTTATCAATATATTCATAAGTAAAGTTATTCTACATGGAATTTCAAGAAATAACTGGGAGAGATCCCATATGACCTTCACCCAGTTTCACCTAATGGTAGTATTTTGTATAACTATAGTATAATATCACAAACAAACTGATATCGATACAATCTACCATTATTCAAATTTCCCCAGTTTTACATGCACTAATTAATGTGTATTTAGTTTTATGAAATTTTATCATAGTGTGTAGATTACTGTGACCAGTAGTCAAGATACAGAACAGTTTCATCACAAGGATCTTTCCTACTACTCATTTTAGCAACAGCCACCTCCTTCCTTCCCCTCAAACCTTTGCTAACCACTCATCTGTTGTTATCTATCTCTATTAATTTTATCATTTCAAGAATGTTACAGAAATGGAAGATTATACTATTAATGAATCAAATTTAAAAACTTCCAACATGAATCTTCAAGGCATTCTATAAAGTGATTCCTCAATTCTGTTACCTTTGTTATGTCATCTCCCTAACTGAAATATCTTCTGCCTCTGTATGTCATCTGTTTTCACATTCACATTTAAAACTTTAGTCAAAATTTACTGCCCTCCAGAAGCCATCCAGAGTCACCTTCACTAACTTCCAATTCCTTCAGTATACTATCCAACTAAACATGATGGACAAATGAGATACTCTATAAAATCCAATTTTCTAGTCACCTGAATATCAGTTTTCAGAAAACTAATTAGTCTATTCTGAATAGAAATCCAGAACACTCTATACACCTGCCTTTCCAAAAGAGAGCAATTTAATATTCTGAATATATTTTACGTCTACTTCATTTTAGCTTTTGTTTCTTATCCTTCACTACACCAAGGTGTTTATTCTCCCTAGACTCAAGTATATATTTTAGCAATAACTTCTCTGTCTCCACCTTTTCAATCCTAAATGGAATAAGAAAAAAATGTAATCTAGTTTATTAAAATTGTATGAACAATTCATTTAGCTAGATTCATAAAAAAAGGCCTGAAGTGCTCTCCTATGTGTAAAGAAACAACTTTTACCATGTGAATATAATATTTATTTCCATTTTGTCTTTTTTGTTTTACTTTCAAAAACAAAGTGGAACAGACAAGCAATCTTAACATACTTTGTTTTGTCTTGTGGGTTTATTGGGAGGGGATAAAGAGAGGCATTGCAAAACTAATGTAAACAGCTATTCACTATAGAACTGTGATAGGTACTTCAGAAGAGGTCCCTTAACTACATAGTAAATAGCCTAATACAGGAGCCAATTTGGGCCCCTACTACTAAAACACAATAAATAATGTTTTTCTGTCATCATCTTGCAAGAAGTTTCTAGTAAAATGACAAAATACACATATTTGGAGAAGGAGTATTAAAAATAACAACTTACTAGCAGAAGCTGACGTCACAATTTCAACAGCTTTGGAAGCATCTGTATCTTTTCTATTTAAAAGAAGAAAAATTTAGCAAATTCTAAGTTCTAAAACATCTAAAGATGTAATTTAAATCTAAAAAAGTTTAAAATAATTCAATTTGAACACTGTCCCATTTAAACTAGAGCCAAAGTAGTAAAACATTAAAAATGCAGTTGTAAAATTGAAAATTTTCAACTCATGTGCACATTCATTCTCACATGAAATTATAGAAATCACTTACTTTAAAGCAGATGTTTTCTTTGAATCTATCTTTTTCTTCACCTCTTTGTTCTATGAAGGAAAAATATTTTGAAGAAAAATTTAATTTTTCTCAGTTCTAAAAAGCTTTAGACTAGAGAAAAGCGTAAGAAAATTTTAAAAAACATTAAAAAATCTTCCTACCCTAAAGTGGAAATGCATATTACCTTTCTCTAATTAGATAGAATAAAAATAATCTCTTCAACCTGTAATCACATATGACATAATTTTACATCCTACCTTTTACCATCTACATCTTCTTATCACTATCTTTTAAAACATTTCAAATAGCACTATGACATTTAAGATGTCTAACTATCATGCTGATCCAATCTACCACCATCTTTTGCTTTGACTACAATAACCTTGTAACAGTCTCTCTGCTTCTGTCCTTGCCTTTTTACCCACCCCCCCCCAAATCTATTCTCAGTATACAGCTTGCCATTCCTAGACTCAAGACCTTTCATCACACTCAGAAGAAAAGCCAATACTTACAACGGCCTGTAAGTTTACACATGTTCCACACACCTGCAAGCCCCAAATCACCACATACCTCTTCATATACTTCTCTACTTTCAACCCCAAGCATCCTTTATCCTCCTCAAACAAGCTGCATATGTGTAGATCTCAAAAGCCATTTGAAGTTGCTGTTCTTTCTATCTGGAATGCTCTCAACCCAGAGACTGGCTTGCTCCCTCACCTTCTTCAGGTGTTTGCTCTTCCTAACTATCTTATTGAAAGTTGCACAGTGCCTCATTCCCCAACAAGAGCACTTCTATTCCCCTTTTCTGTTTTCTCCACAGCGTTTGCTGCTAACAGACATAATATGTGTAAATTCTTAGTTTCCTTGTAGTCTTTCTCTCCCTAACCCTTGAAGTTAACCTCAGTGACAACAGATTCTTATATTAATTACTCTCCCCAATGCCTAAAATCGTGCTTGGCAATTAGTGAAAATGCAGTAAATATATGTTAAAATTGACCTGAACTTCATTTCTTTTGCACTATATGGGATTTTATGTCAATCACCTCCCTCAACCCAATGAGTTTCAGGGGTGGGCAACTTTTTGACTTGAGGGCCACAATAGGTTCTTAAACTGGACCAGAGGGCCGGAACAAAAGCATGGATGGAGTGTTTGTGTGAACTAATATAAATTCAAAGTAAAGGAGCGGAGGGGAGAGCAAGAGAACCGGATAGAACAGCCGGATCTGGCCCGCGGGTCATAGTTTGCCCACAGCTGAGTTAGATGATATTCATCCTCCAATTTTTTTATCCTACTAGTGGTTATTTTCCATTTTTAAAGACATTTGAAACTATAGATTTCTTCTGTATAAATTTAAAATTTCAATCCTTACCCTTTAGCTACATACCAATTTTTGATGATATATTTTAATTTTTTTTTGTAATTTTAAGTAACATTTTAGCAATTGTTATTTTATAAATATATGCTTACTTAGATTTTATTGTTTAAATGGTTTCAATGCTCATGACCAATCATTTTATATCACAGTTTCTCTATTTCTTAATGTTCTGCATTTTTATAACAATATTTTAGGAAAGATGTAAAGATGAAATACTTTATGAGCCCATGCATGTCTGAAAATACTGTCCTAGCTCACAATTTAGTATTTGACTTGATATAGATGTATTGAACTACAATGAATCAACTTCTTCCCATTCAACCTTGAAAATGTGGTGCTCTGCTACCTAAGGCTAGACTCTTCCTTTTTATAGTTATACCATTTCTGGCTGAACCAATATAGGATACCATCCATAAGTATGAAATTTAAGATCTTCACCAGTATTTAAGTGGTGTCCCCTTTCCATAATTCCAGTTAAATGCAGTTTGGATCTCCTATTCACCATGTCTTTTCTCTTCATCATGTTAGGAGTTTTAACCTTCTAAATAGACTAACCTCCAAGAAAGTTGAAAGCACATCTGTTTCGTTCACCACTGCAGCATCTACAGATACCACAATGTCTGACACTTAACAGATGTTTAAAAATAGTTTTTGATTCAAATGAAATTGAACTCTCATCTGAATTGATTGTATCTTTTTGGTTTTATGTCCTGTTACTCACTAGATTTCCCATAATGTTCCCCAGCATTGTTTTTCATTTCCATGAAATCTTGAACCTTATTTAACTGTTCTAGGTTTTGCATGTAATGTTCCCATGAATGTTGCTGAAAACATTAAATTAAAATTTTAAGTCTTGAATTTAGTTCTGTTTGTTTTTGCAGAGGGTTGAGCTGCAGCACTATTTAACAGCTGCAAAGGTTTATTGCTTGTGGGGAAATTGATATTTTTTCTAGATCAAGGGTTCCTGCTTCTTTAAGAAAAATTTTGTAAGTTTGGCCATGTGTCCATTTCTCTGGGAAAAATAGAATGCTTGCTTTCATTATATTATTGATAGTGGTATTAGAGAGAGTAACTAAAAAAAAAAAAAAAGGATAAGAATCACTGTAAAAGATTGATGTTTAGGCTGGCTTGTAATTAAAGAACAAGGTAACTCAGTTTCTGTCACACTGTGTAGACCCATACTTTAATCCTTCAGGTTTAAATACAGGGATGTAGGCCCTAGTTGGTTTGGCTCAGTGGACAGAGCATTTGCCTGGGGACTGAAGGGTCTTGGGTTCTATTCCGGGCAAGGGAACATGCTCAGGTTGCAGGCTCAATCCCCAGTAAGCAGTCGACCAATGATCCTTTCTCCTCGTTGATGTTTCTATCTCTCTCTCTCCCTTTCCCTTCCTCTCTGAAATCAATAAAAATACATTAAAAAAAATAAAAATACAGGGATGTAGGAAATTTTTTACCTTTTCTGTAACATTTCTTTATTGATTCCAAGAAGCAACAAAATGGAGAGCATGTTTTGTGAATCACTGCCAGAGTCAAAGGCAGTCCCAACAAGAAACATCAAATGCAGGCAGAAAAGTTTTTCTTGGTTTTGACTATTCATATCAAAATTATGATCTGACCAAGAAAGCTATAGCACTACTCTTCTTTTTCCTAGTTTGAAATTCCAGCTTCTTTTGGACTTGCTCTGGCAGGAAAACTTGATGTTGTCCCTATGATTTAACAGGCTAAAAAGATTGTCCCCATATACTTCCAATCTGAAGAAGCCATAACCAGAGTTCAGCTGCCGGTCTCCCTCCAGTCAATCCCTAAGCCATCTGATGCTCTATCACAACAAGGAATCTTGAGGTAGCCTTCTAAGGCTCCTTTAACTGAACACCATCCAAATCATATTTAGCTGAAGAGCATCAATGTTTCTGAAAGGTAGATGGCATGTTTTCTAGTTTCCAAGCTTATACTTTCCACTATACATTTTTATGAAAACCAGAATAGTACTAGTAAATACGGTTGGGGTCTTGGACTTATATTGCTTCCTTACCAATCTCATCAAAAAGTCGTCCAAGAAAATATTTTACTCTAAAACCTTAAATGTAGCCTTACTCATCTATTTTCCCAGAATGAACTTTTCAGAATTAAAAAAAAAAAATTGACCTTTCTTCCCAGTTCTCCAGATTTAATGATCAGCTAGGTCTTGCTCATGAACCACTGGTATAATCTGTTTCTCCTTTCTATTCTCAAGGTCTACCTAAAACTGTTCTATTATCACAATAGATTGATGACTACATGAGTTGTCTGGACTTGGGTGATCTTTTCTCTTCTTCCCTTCAATCAATTTGCTAAGCTTTCTTAAGAGTTAATTGCCCCAACTAATTCATTCTTCCAGATGAATCTTTCTAATCCATTTCATTATACCTCTACTCAAATAATGTTTAATTGTCTATAGGATAAAGTTTAAGGTCTTAAAGTATGCATTTAATTCTTGCTTCCCCTTAACCTCCTCTGTAACCAGAGGTGACTATGTGTCACAGTTCTGGTAAATCAAATGTGGGTAAAAGTTGCCCATCGTTCCCAGAAGAAAAAAAAATAAAATCAAAACCCATTTTGCTCTTGATTTTTATTTCTTTCTTCTGCTTAGAAGAAAGAAATTATGCTAGAAGGTACAGCAACCATCTTACAACTGAAAAAAAGTACAAGCTAAAGATGGTGGAGCAGATAAATAAAAAGGCTGGGTTCCTAAAGACAGGAAGCTCCTATACTGGACAGGGACCACCTACCTGCAGATTTCCTGCTACGGGTAAAAAACCTCTTATTTAATAAACCTGGTTGAAAATAAAAAATCCTTTCTCTAATGGCAATTTAAATACTCATAATAAATACAAGGAAATATAAGAAATAAATTTAACATTCCCTCCAAGAAGTACAAGAATGTTATGGGAAAAAAATGGAAAACTTTCAGAAGAGATAAGCCATGTTTTTTAACAGAAATCAGTATTATAAAAACATCAATACAATTTCAATGAGTATTGACTAACCTCCCAATAAAATTTTTCAGAGAACTTAAACTGATTCTAAAACTAATATATACAGGAGTGAATGTTCAGAATTAAGCAAAATAAATTTAAATAAAGAACAAAGAAAAAGGATTCTACTAGAAAAACAGGCAAATATTATAAATTTTATAGTTATAACAAGTGAAATCACACAGCACTGGCACAAAAATAGACTGACATGACAACAGTCTGAAACATATCTATGTATACAAGGTAGTTTATAGACATGAAGTTAGCTTTTCAAATAAACAGGGAAAAACAAATTAGGCACGTGTTAAAAGCGTGGCAGAAAGTCATGCCACAGACAACCAAATCAACTACCCGTAATGTGGCTAATCATTTGCCAAAAACTGTTTAAGAGCGGTGACTCTTGGATTTTTATAGTTGTAGATATGTAGTATTTATTTACGTCAGGGAAACTACTACAGTGTTTTTTCCAACATGTGGCCTTTTCAATAAAATTTGTTGAAAATAACTGAAATAACAACGAAAAATAACCTGTTAATTTAACTCAACTATGGTAGAAATAAAGTTAGGGGCTACTTATGGGCAGAAAGAAGGGTCGTAAGGATTTGCAAGAAGTATGCAAGGGGCTTCCAAGATGTTATCAATATTATGGTTTGTGACCAAGGCAGAGGTTTCACAAATACTTCCTAATTTTGTTAAGTATTTCCTCATAGTCTATTGCTCACCATTTAATACTTTGTATAAGCTATACAGTCATGCACCACATAATGACCAATAACAAATCACATATATGATGATGGTCCCATAAGAAGAACGCCCAAGAAAATTCACAGTGAATGGATTAGCAAAAGCTTTTGCAGATTTCAACAAGCTCCTTAAAAAGTTTGAAAACGTGGACCCTACACTGAAAGGTTTCATGGTACATTATCTTATTACAAGCAAATCTATGATGAAAAAAAGGAAGCAAGCAAACCATCATAGACATATTCCTGAAAAAGAGACACCTCCTCAAGAAGAGCCTCAGGCAGGTCCTTCTGGAGGTATTCTAAAGAAGCTAAGTGTTATTACAGGAGTCCAAAAGTTTAAAATTTTAAAGGTTGTAAAAATGTTACAGTAAAGTTGATTTATTACTGAAGAAAAATATTTTATAGTGTAGCCTGTGCACAGTATTTATAAAGTCTACAATAATGTACAGTAATGTCCTAAGCCTTCACATTCACTCACCACTCAGATTTATCCTGAGCAACTTCCAGTTCTGTAAGTTCCATTTAAGTGCCTTAAACAGATGAACCATTTTTTATCTCTTATACTGAATTTTACTGTACCTTTTTAATATACAGATAAGTTTAGACACACAAATATTTACCACTGTGTTATAATTGCCTGCAGTATTCAGTACAGTAACATGCTGTACAGGTTTGTAGCGCAGGAGCAACAGGCTACCCTATATAGCCTAGATGTGTACTAGTAAGTGCATTGTGGTATTACAACGATGAAATCACCTAGTGACATATTTCTCATAACTTACACCACTCTTTCAGCAAAACATGATTATATATGCACATATTAAAGTTATTGATTTCAGTGTATTTGAATCTATGTGTACAATGTTATGTAAACATCTGCTTTATGCATTTTTCTGTATGTGCCAAACTTACGCAAAAACAAAAAACCTTAAAACTAATACAATAATGAAACTTAAACAATAATGAAACGGGTCTAAATCCAGTTTACCTGTGCTTTTTTCCTTCCTGGAACAGATACTTTCACATTTTTCCCTTTTACCAAAAGAGGTGTTGTTTCAATATACTTCATGACTGCAGTGACTGCCTCCTTAAATTCCATTTTCAAGTAAGCCTAAAAGAATATATGTCATTAGTAAAAAGAATCTAACTTAAAATTCTCTGCATGACTTAATTCTATTTTGTGTAACATAAAACTATGAAATTACCTCAAGTCTTGATTTTACCTCTTCTTTTTTTTTTTTTTTTGCTCAAGTGTAAATTGATCTTTAGGATGTTTTCACACATGAAATGAACTTTTAACCTTATACCATTACAAATGGACCTTTAACCTTATACCATTACAAAAACAAGAAGAGGGAAACAGCCTTCCATTTTAGGCTCATAGAACAATTAGAAATGGGAAGACAGGGGTCAATTAAAAATCAATCATAAGGCAGGATCTGGTCTAGCTGCTTTAAGTCTGACTTTAAAAATCCTCACCCGAGGGTATGTTTAGAGAAAGAAAAGGGAGAGAGAGAAACATGGATTGATTGCTCTCCACACAAGCGCCGACAAGGCATCGAACCCACAATCTAGGTATGTTCCCTGATGGGGAACTGAACCCACCACCTTTTGGTAAACGGGACAATGCTCGAATCAACTGACCCACCTAGCTAGTTTGATGAACTTTATTACGTGAATTAAAGGAATAAAACCCACATATAAAAAATACTTACTGTACAAACAAAGTCATTTGTTTTAGTATAAGCTTACTGGTATGCTAAAACAATGGTTGGCAAACCAAGGCCTGCCAACTATTTTTTGTTTTGTTCTTAAATCCTCACCCAAAGATATGTTTATTGATTTGAGAGAGAGAGAGAGAAGGAGGGAGACACAGAGACAAAGAGAAAAATTGATGTGAGAGAAACATTGATTGGTTGCCTCCTGTTCCTGCCCCAACTGGGGATCAAACCTACAACTTAGGTATGTGCCCTGACTGGAAACTGAACCCACCACCTTATTTTTTGATGTAGGGGACAATGCGCCAACCAACTGTGCTACCTGGCCTGGGCTTGCCACCTGTCTTTTAATTTTTTTTTTAATACAGCCATTCTCATTCATTTATATATTATCTATGACTATTTCTGTACTATAATGGCAGAGTTGAGTAGTTGTAATCCTATGGTATGCAAAGTCTAAAATTTTACTGTCTAGCCCTTTATAGATCAAGTGTGCCAACCTGTCCTAAAGAATATTAAACAGTGTTCTGGGACCTTGTTAATTTGAAAACAGATATTTACATAACTTTCAATTAATAATTTATGTATGTTACTAGAGGCCCAATTTATCTTCTATAATTGAAACTTTGTAGCCTTGAGCGGAGCCAAGCCTCCTGCTTGCTCCGTGGCCACAGCCATTTTTGTTGGGATTTATTTATCTTCTATAATTGAAACTTTGTAGCCTTAAGCGGAGGCCAAGGCAGGCCAGGGCTGCAGAAGCTTGGCTTCCTCCATCGCCGGGGGCAACTCAAGCCTCCTGCTCTCTCCAGCTCAGTGGCTGCAGCCATTTTTGTTGGGATTTATTTATCTTCTATAATTGAAACTTTGTAGCCTTGAGTGGAGGCCTGGGCGCCAGGGTTGCTGGGGAAACCCAAGCCTCCTGCTCGTTCTGTGGCCACAGCCATCTTGGTTGGGTTGATTTGCATACTTTCTCCTGATTCGCTGATGGGTGTGGCTTGTTGGTGTAGCAGAGTGATAGTTAATTTGCATATTACTCTTTCGTTAATTTGCATATTACTCTTTTATTAGATAGGATGTTGTAGTAAAAGTAGCTAAAAGATCAAACAATGATTTTTTTAAAGCAATAACTTTTTATGTATTTTCAGAACAGACTGAATGGCTCACCTCTTTTCTATATGGAACAATTAGTACATCATTAACTTTTCCAAATGGTTGAAATAGTTTTTTAATATCTTCTTCAGTATAGCCATCCTCTGGTAATTCAGATAAAAGAAGAACTGAACCGTAATACAAAGGTTGGTCTTTCCGAGGCTATTTTGGGAATGAAAGAAAATTAAAAATAAGCCAAGTTATGCACAAAGAACAGTAATAATAGTTCCCAATATAAATTCTTCTACCATAAATGTTACTTCTTTAAAGTCTTTTCTAAATATTTTAGCACAAGTAAAAATAATTTTTAATGCTAAAAAACGGTGGTATTTTCCACTCAACAGTGATAATGAGTTTATAGGTAACCAATCACAGATGCTCTTTTCTGTTTAGAAACATTTTATAACAAGCAAGATCTATGAAATGGTCCAAAACTATTAAAATTTTTCTATATGAATCTGCATGGTCCATCACTAATGAAGTGAAATTACAGCTTTGTTCACTGTGTTCTAATAATTGACAGTATCTTAATATTGTCTTAATGTCTTTTTTAAAAATTTATCTTTATTGGTGAAAGTATTACAAGTGTCTCCACTCCCTCCCCCCCCCCCATTACTCTCTCAACTCCAGCATCCCTCCCCAGACCTTCACCACACTATTGTTTGTGTCCATGGGTTATGCATACATGCATATATGTTCTTTGGTTAATATCTTAACATCTTAATAGAGCCCGACTTCAAACAAGGTATGTGCATGACCAGGAATCGAACCTGCCACCTTTTGGTGTACGGAACAATGCTCCAACCAACCAAGCCATGCTGGCCAGGGGAGACACTCTCTATAGCTTACTAACAAAGATAACAAAAATATTAATGCTGCTGCTGATTTCATTCACTTTCCTAATAAGATAGCAAAATTCATCCTGAACTACTTATGTGGCTAGCCAAAAACACCAAACCACCAGAATGTTCTCCTTTAATAGATCAAATGCCAAGCCTCTAAGATTTATAAACTATAAAATTTTGGATTATTGGACTTTTAGTATATTCATAAGAAAAACCAATAAAATATTCCATACCAATAAATTTTAACAAGTCATGATTTCAAACTTTTGGAAAATTAGAATAAAAAAATTCAGACAACTCTGTTTTCTCTGTCATAATAGTGAATGTATGCACACACTTGCACTAACAAATTAAAGAACTACTGACCTTACGCTGGCCAGAAACAGCTTTATCAGACACCTGTTTACATTCTGATAAGGTGGCATCTTCAAGATTCTTTGATTTGTAACGAGTAGAATATCCTCCTAAATTTGAATCATTCTTTGTAGAGCTTACAGATTTAGCTGATGGCTTTGATCCACTTCCAGTTTTAGCCTTTTGTGCTGGTAACTGTCCTTTATCAACTGCTTCAAAATGCTTCTCTTTATTGGATTCTGGCACATGCCCTGATCGTTGTGCTGCATCTTCTAATGCTCTTTTTCTATCTAGTGAAAAGGATATAAATACTACTTTAATTAAAAAGAACTTAAGGTAGAACCATTTCATCACATTATAAAAAAAAAAAAGATTAATCTCTCAACTGCCCAAATATTTATCACATAGAGACACTGTCCGGCCAAACAGGGAGCAGATATACACAAAAAATTCTTAGTCTTTTAATTCTTCACTCAAAAGGCTTTTACATGAACTTCCTTTATTTAGTGAGCTTCTATTACACCAGCGGTCCTCAAACTTTTGTTTTCTGTATGCCTCTACACTCTAAAACATAAGGACTACAAACAGTTTTTGTGTTAGGTTTATCAATAGTTACCATAAAAGAAATTAAAATATTTTTAAAACACTTATTCATTTAATAATAAACTCCTGTGTTAACATAAATAACTAATTTTTATGAAACACTAGAACTGCCAAAACAAAAATTAGTTGAGTAGCACTGTTGTACATTTTCCCAAACACTTTAATGTTGGGCTTAAGAGAAAATACCTAAATTCTCATATCTGCTTTTGCATGCATTCTGCTGGATACATTCTGGTCGAAATATATAAAGAAACTACATGTCACACAGACATGTAATTAGTTGAGAAAGGGAATACTTCGCAGATCTCTGAAAAGACCTCCAGGTATATATATATGTTATATATACGAACTATTTTTGTAAAGATCACTAAACCAATAATTATTAACACCAAGTTAAAACATGAATAATTTCAAAAAGCTTTTAAATTAATTCACAGAAAATCTATAATAATAAAAGGGTAATATGCTAATTAGACCGGATATCATTCCGGATGCCCTTCCTGATGAAGCCAGGGCCTGAGGGAAGCCAGCCTGGGTCCCGGGTGCTGGAGGGAAGCCGATGCCGGCAGCCAAGGGAAGGAAGGCCTACTCTTGCACAAATTTTTATGCAGCAGGCCTCTAGTAAGGCTATAATCAATTACTAAGGCAAGATGTTTGTATATCCTTGGTTTTTAAAATCGATGTTGGGTGGATATATACACTCCTGCACATTTCTTCTAATAGTTAATAAAGGGGAGAAAAATAAACTAGGTTGAGATGTGGGTCAGACTTCATATAGCAATTCTAAAATTTAATAAAATATTTCATTTCTTAAGAAGTTTAAAAAGAGCTAAGGCAAATAGCTCAGATGTCAACTTTTGTTAAAACTTAACAGTACATAAATCACCATTTCAAACTTATTAAAGATATACAAATATAAAAATTCAAACAAATAAAAAACCTAAAAAAAAATAGTCAAAATAAGTAGACTTATTCATGATCATAAGTGTACCTGATGATCTCACTGATCTCCTTGATATCCTTTCAGGGCTAACTGATCGATAGCTTTTTGGACTACCTCTAAATGGATTTCTCATTCGATATGGTGAACGGGACCTGGATCTATATCTAGAAATGAAACGATGGCAAATTCTTGGACTTCGACTTCTTGGTCTATACATATAACGTGTTGGGCTTCGAGATCGATGGAATCTGTGACTTGAGCTTGATCTCCTAGAATGTCTAGGACTGAGAGAATGAGAACGTCTTCTTGGAGTTTCATTTTCTTTTCTATTGCCTTCATTTCTACAAAGCGCAAAAAGAAACACACAAATTCAGCAATTTAATGTAAATTTAAGCTATTTAAATGACAGAAGTATATTCTTAAAAACAGACTACTAATAATACCAAATTCTGATACTGTGTATTTATTACAACGCCACCCTGATTGCCCCCAATTGCCCTCCCCTCCTGGCCTGATCACCCCTAACCGCCTCTACCTCGGCCCCACCACCATGGCTTTGTTCTGAAGGACGTCTGGAAGGTCTCCCAGACTAATTAGCATATTACCTTTTTATTAGTATAGATATGTTCTAAAAGTATTAAGTTATATGAAAAATTTAGGACAAAAAATTTTAGGAAATGATTTATATCAAGAAATGCTTTTCAACTTTTTTTCCTATAAGATTATGCCACTTACAAATACTTCTCTGACTGCTGTATTTGTATATATGCACAACGAATAAGGATCCCCCCCCCCCCAAGGGAATACAAAGCTTAATAAAACCATTCCCATCCTTCAAGGCAATTTATAATCTAAGATTCCACAAGTATAAAGTAATAATAAAAGCATGAAGTATTTTTTAAAAAGACTAAAAAGTAGAAGAGGAGAACTTTAACATTTAAGCTGGGGTAATTAAAACAGGACTCAATTCAAAACAATGCCTTTTAAAAAAAGTACTTGCTTACTTCTAAAAAAATTGTTTCAATAATATCATTGCTAAAAAAATAATTACCTTCCATGGTGATTGTGGGGGTGGGGATGTGGGAGAAGGGTGGAGATGTAAGAGGGCATAGAGGGGATAAACGGCTGTGGAAAATAATAAAATAAATTTTAAAATAAGAATTACCTTCTTGATGGGAGGATCTCAGGATTCCAATCAGGATACCTATTTTGAGAATAAACAATATTAATTAACAATCAAAATAAGACTGTAAGACTCCACTGATCTTTCTCTGCAATTTATTTGTTCAAAGCCTATGTTTACATAGTAATTTACTAGTATATTAAAGCACAAAAATTTTCTTAGGAAGAAAATATTTTGAGTGTGTAATTCAGCAATTTTCAACCGATGCACTGTAAGAATTTTAAAACATGCAGTACCTGACTATTTAGTCAGGAGCACTGATCCCTTAGATTGTCAAATTTTTAAAAATGACAACAGCCAACGCAACAATAGCTGGCTTGTATGAATGAATAAAAATTATATCTATTTTTTTTTTTTTTTGGTCAGACTGGCCAAAAATGATATATTTTTCAGTGTGCTGCAGAATTTTAGTAATTAGTTTATGTGTGCCATGAGATGAAAAAGGTTGAAAATTGCTGGTCTAATCCAATCAAGTATTATATGCAAGTAGACAATTCAGAGAAAATAAACAGAAACACCATACTTTATAAAGACTTCAAAATTTTTAAAAGTTGAACAAGGAGTACACATAAAAGAGGTACAGAAGAGGTCAAGATACAAGCTCATGTAGGGGTTAAAAGAGGGAAGACACTTCACATACTTTGCAGAATTCCAGGGGACACTATTCTACATTGCACCAAGTGGTCCTCAGAGAGATAAACTAATCTGGCTGAAGCATGGAAATGACGAAAAGGAATTATGAAAGGGAAAAACCTGGAAAGGTATCTCAGAGACCAACTGTAAAGGTCCTTGAAATCAGTAAAGAGGGTGCATATAAATAAATACATTTCTAAAGTGAAGAGAATATAGGAATGGTTTCAGAATAATCAGAAACAAATATCTGGAATGTGGGGGGGGGGGGGGGAATGAGGGTTGAGATACTTAGAAATCAGGCATGTAGAAGCTATGCTACAGTACTAAGAGTGAGAAACTAACACAGAATGGGAGGAATCTGTAGGAAAAAAGAGGGTTGAGAACAGAATTTTATGCAAACAAACACTTAAGAGTACAACATACAAAGATAAAACTAATGAAAGAGATTAAGGGGTATTTGCAGAAAGGAAAAGTAGAAGAGTAACATCGTAGAAGCTTAAGAAAAAAACATTTTCTTCCTTAACTTTTCTAGAGAATGTGGACTCTAAAGGTTCATTGGAAATGGTGATTAAAATAAAACATCAGAAACCACCAGTATTCAAGAATATAATTTCAGTAATCAAAAAAAAGAGCCAGATAAGGAAATGGAAGCAGCAGACTCAGCAGTCACCTGGCAGGAAAATGAAGTTAGGTCAAAACCTTAGTAAATGTAAAGCAGGTGTTTTTGTTGTTGCTATTGTTTTTAAATGTGTGTTTTTATTAATTTTAGAGAGAGAGGAAAGGAGAAGGGGAGAGAGACAGAAACATCGATTGGCTGTCTCCTGCACGCCCCCTACCGGGGATCAAGCCCACCACACTGGCCAGGGCTAAAGTAGTTTTTATTTATTGTTAGCAGGTTAACTTGACAGCTATTCTCAACTCCTTTTTACCTTGCCTGCCTCTACTACAAAGGCTAACAAAGCTAAATATTTGTTTTCCCAGCTTCCTTAGAAGATAGCCAGTGGTAGATTCTAACCAATGAGACATAGGTACAAAGCAGACTTCTGAGAAAGCTTTTGCTCCCTTCTTCTTGAAGTACAAATTATGACACACAAAAAAATTAACTTTAAATTCAATGTGTTCATCACCTAGCATCAACAACTGTCAAAACATGGATACTTTTGTTTCCTCTACTCCTACACTTTTTAAAACTTTCGTTACTCTGTACCACCTAAAAAGATCCATTTCTAATTTTGTGGTATAGTGTTTTAATGTAACATCTTTGGAATCAAACAAAGTTGGATCTAAGTGTAGGTGCTGCTATTTAATGGCTGTGTATCTGAAAGCTAGTTACTTAATATGTTTAAGCCTTAGCTATCTTGTATGTACAATGCTGGAAATTATAAGCTAGTTGTCAACACATGCAAGTTACTGGATTTCTAGAGCTTTCCAGTTTATGTTTTCACAGAGCTTGACGCCTATTATTCAAGAGTTGGTAAATAATGTTTAGTCCTTCACTAGGCTGACTGCTAGAATGCATGTTCTTGTCTCTGCTGCCTAGAGCAGAAAGATAAAGCATATAAACTATTCTGCAAGTAGAGTTTGGACTGTCTATGTATTACCTATCTAGTTTAAAATGTGTTTCAGAGGCATAATACTGTTTACATATGCTGTTTAATATACTGGCTAAGAACATGAACCTAAGTAACTGACATTATCTGTGTCAATGTGATGATATAATAAGCATACACATGAAAGTTGTGAGCAAAATGTTCAATCTGAATTTAACAATGAGGAAACAAACAGAAGAAAGTACAGAATGTAGTAAATGCTACAAGACAATTTTCTTGGATGTTTCAAAAGAAGTCAACATCATGAAAATATTGCCAAAAATAAAGACCACAGGGTGGACTGTTCTAGACTAAGAGACTGAAATGCACAAATCTTAATTTGAATACTGAACTGAGAGTGTGGATGGGGGGAGGAGGAGAGAGGCAGGAATAGTTATAAAAGGCATTTGAGAAACAGCTAGAAGACAGATGCTGAATTGAGCAGAGAATTGTCAAATAGTTAAAAAATATATATATAATGATATAAATTAGATATGGCAAAGTTTAATAATTGGTGAATAAAGATATAGAATATATGTTTATTGACTTCAATTTTTTGCAGCTTGGAAATTTTTCAGAATAAAATATTTGGGGGGGCAGGGAGAAGCAAAGATCCATGAACTAGATAGACTAGTTGTGCCAATTATTTGTTGTGTGAGTATGAAATTTACGTCCCTGTGCCTCAATTTCCTCACTGGTAAAATCACAAATAATCATTATACATCTATCTCATAGGGTTGCTTTGAAGTGTAAATAAATTATGTAAAGCACTCAGAATAATGCCCAGCAAATAAGCAAAAAGCTATTATTATTTATTTTTAATATTAAAACTATGATGAACTGTATCTTTTCTCAAGGTAACCAACAATTCTTGTGTCCAGAAAGACCCAATAAAGACACTGAGAATAAGAAAAGAGTAAGAACTTAAATATACATTAGATGAGAAATGACTAAATAGATGAAAGTATATAAACACAATGAAGCTTAAAAAAACAAACACACAAAGAATAGAGTACCATATACTATTTGGCCATGGAAGGATCCCAAATGCCTAATATTATCTGTTAATATTTTGCAGTGGAGAGAAAGCCATGAAGGAATTATTCAAGAACATATAACTTGAAAAAAGGTAAAAATGTAGGATAGAGTATTAAAGTGGCAGGCATAGAAAGCACATGTTTTAATAATATATGTGCACGGCCCTGGCTGGTTTGGCTCAGTGGTAGAGCGTCGGCCCGCGGACCAAAGGGTCTGGGGTTCGATTCCCGGTCAAGGGCACGTACCTCAGTTGCGAGTTCCATCCCCGGCTGAAGTCGGGGCACATGCACGAGGCCAATAGATGTGTCTCTTTCTCGTCGATGTTTCTTTCTCTCTCTCTCTCCCCCCCTCCTCCCTCCCTTCCACTCTGTCTGAAAAATCAATGAAAAAAATATCCTCGGGTGAGGATTATAAACAAACAAACAAACAAATAAAATATGTGCATGGAAAAAGGCTTTATAAATCCATGCCATTTGTTCTGGTAAATTACTGACAGCACATGTAACTAGAATCCTGTTACTGCCATTAATGCCTATCTACAGCAAGTAACCCATTCCTACCTAAATCCCTGCATAAATAACTCATCCCCACCTAATTCTCTCACCTTCATAAAAATTAGACACCCTATTGGGTATCTGTGGGAAAATTTGTGGCTTAGAGATTTTCCATTTACAGTGGCAATAAAGCCTATCAGGTAACAATTATATCTATATGATAACCTATGTCTTTCTGCACAGCATCTATATAAGGAAGCAACTCCAATCTCCATTCTTAGTCTTTATGATTCAAGTAGGGCTTATATCATACATAACACCAGGAGTAGGTATGACAATAACTGAGTTAGAATACCCTGTTCCCAGAATCATTATAATTGGTTCAGAGATGGACAACTAACCCAGAGTAGACCAAAGGAATCAAACTAAAGACTTCTGCAGCAGTTATGAGGAAAGAGGTGTTTACTTTTTTTAAACTCCTGGAATTTGCTAGCTATACAGATCACTTAAGTCCAGAACATGGGGGTCACTTTGCTCTGTGAAGAAAAGAGTGCCTGAGATCTCATAAGGCCAAAGCAAAAGAGAACTGCCAAGAAACCAAAATATTTCTCACACTTTGATTTTTGTTAAGCATCCAATTCAGCTGCTTTGAAACTAGAACCACTCTTTAAGCTTCCCAGTTAAATGAGATACTAAATTATCATACTTTACTAGTAAAAACTACTTTGAGTTAGATTCATCACTTACAACTAGAGTCCTAAATAACCTCAAAGAAAATTGGGATGTTTTCATAAAGAACAACAACAACAACAAAACCCACAAAAAAACAGCTGCCACATATCTATTTGACCAACAACATGTTACTGCAAGTCTAGTGATAAGGAACTTGACATCCAACTGTATCAGTATGTTTAATGATGCTAGGGGGAACATTTAATTTTATGTTACTCCAAGGGACATAAGAAAATACTGTTAAAATCACACTTTCACTGCACAGGTACCCTGTCTTAAAGAAGGAAAAGTTGGAAGAATTAAAGAATCAACTTGAGCCCAGCTGGTATGGCTCAGTGGTTGAGTATCGACCTATGATCCGGAAGGTCATGGTTCAATTTCCAGTCAAGATACATGCTCCTGGGTGCATGCAGGAGGAATCAAATCAATGATTCTCTTTCATCACTGATGTTTCTATCTCTACCTCTCCCTTCCTTTCTGAAATAATAATAATAATAATAATAATAATAATAATAATAATAATAATAATAGAGAGCTATTTTAAAGAATAAATTTGTGGAACCAACACATCTAGCTTATTCATCTCCTACGTAAGGTTTATTCTGAAAACAGGTTCTAAGCCGGAGGAAAGCTTTAGACCTGAAATTAAATACTAGTATTTGGGATGGGTAGTTTTTAGTTATTCATTGTGGTTTATATTTGGAGCAGGGAGGTGGATAGATAGGAGAATGGATGACTATCTACTCAAAAATAGATAAACCTTTTCAAGGAACACAAGCCAGCAAGGAATGAACCAATGATATTAAAATATATACCTGAGATTAAATTAGGAAGAAGTCAGAAGAAATGATCATACTGAATTCCTTTTGGGAAAAAAATTAAATACGCTTCTATAAAATGAACACTTCAAATAGGCAATAGCTTTCTAAAAATATTTTTCTCCAAAGTACCACATGAAAGGTATTAAAGTTATATCTGAGCATTAACTACTTTTATAAATTTGCTACCTATAAAAAAGAAAAAACTGTTCTTACTGTTGACGTAACTGTCGGCAGTTCTCAATATGAGTAGATGTATTTTGATGCTGAATCCAATCCTATTGTAAAAGAAGAAAAGTTCTGAAATTAGAATATTTCTCATGTTGAATTATGAACTAGGCTTTCTGGGTTGATACAGCATACTCCCGCCCCCCCCCCCCCCACACACACCCCACCCCAATTAAACAAATTTAGTTACAGATAGCATTTGGCTACTCAATAAAATCTTTTACAATCAAAAATAAAGGCTTCCAAACAAAGGCAATTAATACCATATCTCATTTATGCCATTTTAAACATTTAAGTATTTTTTAAAAGATCATACCCACGAATACTCATTTTGAAATAAAATATATAAACTTGGAGAAAAATAAATGCATTGAACAGAAATAATTCATCTCAGATACAAAAACAACACACCAGAGAACACCAAAAACCCTATAAATAAAATGGTATCTGACTGAAATGGTATCTTCAAAACACAGGGTGACTTTTACCTCTAAAATTCAAGCTAATAACATTAACAATAAAAAATCATACCTCATAGGCCAGTACCATTCCAGACTATATTGGCAAAGAATAAGATTAGTAAAAATATGAAGAGATGATGATCAAATCTAATTTATTTTTAAGATTTAAGGGAAAAGTAACACCATTTCAAAGACACAGTATCTCTTACACATAGAGCTTTACAATAAACAAAATGCTTTCTTATACATTACTTCCTTTACAAATCTGCCCTAAAATTACATTCTGTACCCATAAATAGCTCCTGGAAGATACATCTGATTAAAAAAAATAAATAAATAAAAAAAAGCAATACAGTTTTCAAAGATACAGTCCTCCAAGTGACAGTTAAAAATAACATATTATTTAGTGTTTTATTGTTTTTCCAGCATTTGGATAGGCGGAAAACTTACCAAACAGTTCTGTATTTGAAAACTTTCCTTGAGAAAAATGTTACTCATTTCCATTTCAAAAACACTTTATTCTGTTATTGCTAAAGATGAACTAGGAATTTCCAGTTAAAACCACAGTTGACACTATTTATAAAATCTGCCTTGTCAAGAACTATCTGAAAATAAGTGAATGCTATTTACAATACTCAACAACAGGTTATGACAAACCCTAAACTATTTCATTAAGCCATGGAACCAATTGTGCATTGCAAAAAAGAAATGTTTGCACATCTTGCTCAGTGATACAAGTAGAAAGCTCGTAGAGATTGGCAATTATCGAGTCTCTAAAACTGCTAAACCCATGTCTTTGACAGTAACTGGACACTGTTTACATCAAACAGACACACTGGCAGTAGTGGATTGGGCATGATTTATTTGGACTATGAAGTGTTTTATATGAATAAGTTGCCAACATTTAAAAATCCAGAGATTTACCCCCAAATCTAGATTCCCAGCTTTTCTTAAATAAATAAATAAGTAAATAAGTAAATAAATAAGGACATAATATTGGACATGTATTCTATATAGCAATTATCAGCTGATGTTGATAGCTGCCCTATTTAAAGCATATTCTCTCCAGTGCTACAAACACATATACACATGCCCCACTGTTTTTTTTTAATAGGTCCACTCACTTGCTGACATTACTTGCTTTAAGCTCAGTAAATATATTTATGCCACCCGTTTTGAGATTTATAGTAACAGTATGAAGATTAAAAGAAGGTCCCAAAGCAGTACTGCCTCTCCAAAGAGTGATAATTACCTAATGAAGCAGGACATGCTACAAGGACTATAGAGTTGAGAGGGCCCAGAATAAAACTGAAAATATCTACCGGTTCAGAGCTCACTCACTATCCTCCAGTTACCTCAAAAATCTCTTGTCAGTAAGTCCTTTCTCAACTGAATTATTTCAGTCAGAAAAACAGCTTTTAAACCAAACACAGCCTTTGGAACCAAGGATAGTAAAACAAACAAACAAACATACCTTCTAAACCCAGGACAGCTCCTCCTCCAACATCTAAATCCCAATTTAGAAATAGAAATACATTTCACGTTATATAGTTGCCTTTTTCAGGCTACATTTTTAAAGACTCCAGAGGCGGGGAGCATCTTGCCAGATGTTACTTAGCAAGAAAATATTTGCTATTGGTAATTAGTATTTATTTGCCACATATTCATGTCATATATATGCACTCATACAAGGCAATAAAATATATCACAGAAACAAGAGAAGTAGTTTGTATAAGTCCATGTTTGTTCACAAATTCCTATCACTTAGTCATCTAGTAGTGAAACATTCATTGATTAGATCTATTATGCTGTTTTGACTGTTAAAAGGTATTTGTCTTAAATAGCAATCAATCTCAGTGAACTCTAGTGATCCCTAAATGATTTCTTTTCCACTCTAAATTTTACTTTTATTATATTAACCCAGTCTTTCACTAGGGAAGCCTCAAATTAGTGCCCTGCTCTATCTCTTCTCATTCCCATTCACACTGCACATGTCAAACAGATTTATCTCCCTAAAATATACTTTTTACATGTCACATATCAAGAACCTTAATTAGCTTTCTAATGCCTCTCACCTTAAGTCTAAACTTCTTAGGCTGGCTTTTCAAGTCCCTTTGTACTTTTATTTGTTGCTCTCATCTGAAATGTAATTCCTCCTCCCCCAGGTACACTGAAGCCTATTCATCATTCAGGACCCATCTTCAACCTATTCCACGAAGTCCTCCCTCCCAGATCATTAAAGTGCAGAAAGATTTAGTGCAGCTATTCACCATCACTCAATTAGTCTTATTTAACTAAACTATACAAGTTTCTTGATGTTCAAGTATATTCATACTTCTTTTTAGTTACATAGTGCTAAATACGTAATAGGAAATTAGATAATGCTGGCCTGAATTGATATAAGCCTGAAATCAAGATAAAAATATGAAGTATCTCTCCCTTAAGCAAATCCAAACAAGATAAAAACCATCACCAAATCATTTGTTGTCCTGTATTACTTTTTAATTCCTGAGGTGAATAATTAGGAGGCAGTGAGATTCTATAAACTGTACCTTTTCTAGTCTACAGAATAAAAATGAAAACTTTTAAGTTCTTTATTTTAAGGAATTTTCTTTGGATTCATCATGACTAACTGAAAGTTCAAAATAAATGGAATACAGAAAGCCTAACACTCAATTCAGTACTTAGGCCAGGAGTACTTACAGATTATAACTAAGTGTTATAAATTATTCTGAGATTTTTCAAGACTCTGCTATCCTCTTTGGCAGGATCAGGCAACTATTATTTTATTAGAACTCAGCAAATCTGGCTAAAATGAGGTAGAATGCTGCTTTCCTTTGCTGGAGTTAACCTTATGACAAAAGCATCAGCTCTAGGTATCAGATTCTTGTTGGCTGAAACCTGATGAGTGGATAATAGACAATAAAAGGGCAGCATTGGAAGGAGAAAAAACAACAAGAGAATATCTATGGATTTTTAAGCCTATTCAAAGTATACAATGCTATGACCTTGAATCAATGCTTATTATCATGAGAAGTACATTTCTTCTTGGCCATTTATGATATAAATTTACAAATCACATCAGTAAATGGAAGAAACAGTGGTTTCCAAATATATATAAGTAAATAAAACATACTTGGAAATTCCTACTCAAATCTACCAATGATTACTAACAATATATTCTACATTACTCCTCAGCACCTCTATAAAACGCTTCCTTCTAACTGTACTAACCATGAGAATACCTAAGGCTTCTTTATTTTAAAAATATTTTTCTCTAAATTTTTATCATTTTACATTCTATTTGCTGAACCCACAACTGGTCTCCAAATAACTCGTCGACTCAGTTTTTGCTATGATTAAGTTATTTTAGGAAGCTCCTTCTCATGAAACACTGAAAATCCTAGTCCAGAGAGTCAGAAAATGATTAAATTGACATTAACTGTCTTTAGCCCAAGACACGTAGATACATGCAAGGCTACAACATACTGTCTCTTCAAAGTGTATAGTACAAATGCTTTATTCCAACTTTTTATTTTTATACTAACAGATTCTCTATTTAAAGTGACTCATGTGACATTGTCTTATAAGAATACAGTTTATGTTATATAAATTTTATGCTGCATAAATTTCTGGGATAACTAATCAAAAGTTCAAAATAAATGGACGAACCATGTGGTGTGCCCAGTCACAGGAATACAGAAAGCCTAACACTCAACTCAGTACTTAGGCCAGGACTACTTAGATTACAACTAAGTGTTGATGTTGCAATCAAAATTAACTCCTGCCATTTCCATAATGCCTAGTTAACACCAATGTACTTGAGAATAGCGGAAACTTGGGCGCTGTGTATCATTATACAGTGATGTTTAAAAACACTCACCTTCAAATGACTACATTCTACGTTACAGAGAGAACAGAAATGTGGAAATATTCTTGGAGATGCTGCATAATAGTCATTCATCATAGAAGGTGTTGGGAGTCTCTTCATCTTTTGGACATCAGCATGGGAAAGCTTGGGGAGCCAGGACGCTTTCACAATCCCAAAGGGAGACTGAATGGGGATGTCAGCCTCCGACTGATAATTCTTTTTATTTCCTCCTGGTCTGTGGACATTAGATGAATTAATCACAGGCTCACGTGGGATCCGCTCTTGCTGGCTTACAGCTGAAATTAATTCCGATGAAAAAGGTTGCTGGTTCAGAGATGGTGGAATCAGAGACCGACTCATTGCCTGGTTAACTGTTTGGCTAATGGACTGGCTGACACATTTTACAGGTTCAAGGACTGGCTGTCTTCCTGAAATGTGTAAGCTTGGCATCTTAGTTCCACTCTCAACTGGGAAAAAAGACTGATTATTGGAGGACTCACTGGGGAAGTCCATCTGTCGAAACACATCTTCAACAGGAAACATAGAATTACAAATCACATTTGGTGCAGGAACAGATGCAGAAATGCTTTGCTGTGACCGAAAATCATTCTTGACCTCATCAGTTGGAATTTCAGGATCATAAATACGTACTTCAAGTGGATCTTCTGTATAGCCATATTTGCTTGCATGCCCATAATCAATCACATTACTTGAAACTGCCTCACTACCAAGTGTTTCTTTATTTCTGCTCTGAGAAGGTAAGTTAGGTAATCGGCGCCCCATTTTTCGCATTCTTATATCCCTCAGAATTAATGGCATATTTTCAGGAGTTAGCTGTTCATCAGGATAGCGACTGAGTTCTTCTAAATCTTCATTAGATAATCCAAAACTTGCTAAGATACTTGAGGCACTCTCTTTTGTATAACGGCTCTGCACTTTAGGACTCTGCTCTGTAACCTGTGTTAGAGGACTCTGTTTCACTCCCACTGATGCAGGTATCTGAGACTCATCATCCCACCGGCTACCATGAGGTTTCTCTTTCTTTTGTTGTGCTTCATGAAAATCCAATTTTTCTTTGGTCAATCTTGGATCAGTTCGGTGCTGAGTTACCTGAACATTCATTCTCTGTGGTCCCATGTTCTGATAAGATTCATGGCCAGCAAATCTGGGTGGAATTCCACGGGCTCTCCCTGCTGGGTAAAATCTTGGAAGACCCATAGCTCCAGGCCTCATAAATGGTCCTGGAGGCCTCATCCCAGGAGGGTTAGGTGCTCGTGGCCTCTGAAGTGGAAAGTTTCCTCGAGGATTAAACCTGGGTCTCGACATGGCTATTTTCGAGAAAGCCTGATTTAATAAAGTATAAGGTGTTGTTGAACTATGTGAGGCAACGGCATTCAGCTGCTGAAGCGCCAATTGAGTCTTAATCTGAGCAAAGTGCAAAGGAGATGGGCCCAACAGAAGTGGGTTTGCAATGCCCAGGTTCAAGGAATTCACAAGTGGTGCGAAATTTTCCAAGAATAACACAAAGCTGAAAGTTAAAACACAAATATTAGATCATTTTAACTCAAACTACTTCATGAAGTGGGTCTACAGCCAGTGTAAAACATTTTGAAACAAAGCCATGAAAGGATTCTGCATTTCATACAGGTTGAGATTAAGTGCTTACAAGGATTTTAAACTTTCCCAAAAACTTTCTCTTCTTCTTCCCAAATGCAGAACACAAACCCAAACAAACCTCAAGCCAGAGGTTCATGCATACTGTTACAATGGGTGCTGTCCTAGGTGCTGAGCGATAATTACAACTCCTAAATAATCTTGAAAAATAGGATTATTTCATGCTTTAATACGGAGAAAAAAAGATGAAAGCATTAAAATACTTAGAAATGCACACACAATATTTATGTTATCAGATATACAAACAATGAAAATAGGAACTGTAAACCTAAAATTTTACAAGACCCAGTTCTCTAAGACACAGCTTCCTTGGAACCACATGTAATTAAATTCCATATAGCAATTAGACTATGCATAAGGATCTGCTGTTAAACAGTTGTTTCTTTTAAGATGCAAATTTGTCACCAATAACTTGACTACAGAGTCTGACAAAATAGTGTGCAATAGAATGTATTTGATTATAAAATACAGAAAAATATGCAACAAAACCAATCATCTTTCTCTTGGATTCCCTCCAGGATGAGCATAAAGACAAATATAGGGTGGGCAAATTGTGAGTACATGTAACAGTTTATTCTTGTATTATTATTATTATTATTATTACATTATTTATGTGTATTACATCTATAAACCTACTTTTGCCTACTCCTGTATATGTGGACGATTAACTATAATGTTATAGAGTACTGTACATGTACTTTACACAGACTGATTCATTTCTCACAACAACCCCCTGAGATATGCACACTTTTATGAGGAGGATACTAAGGCACAGAGAAGTTAACACATTGCGGACCAGTAGTTTTATTGCTAGCTTTACCCAGTGGCCAGATAAGTTTCTACTGAACAAGTACAAAAAACGTTTTACATAAATGTTAAAGGCACGCTTTAAAATTAAATACCCATTGCATTTTGAAGTAATTTATTACATGTTCTTACAAGCTAATATCTTTTTAAAGTATGATACTTTGTAAAACACTGTGTAATATGAAGTGGGAATTCTCGAGATCTGTCTGCAATGTGTTAAGTAATTTACATAGATAGGTGGCCAGGCCAAGATTTGCATTCCAAGTATTTTGGCCCCATAATCCATGCTCTTAACTACCAATAGATGTGAGCAAGAATATCTTGCAGTTCCCAGGCATTGTATTAGTTAAAACTGGTTGCTGCCCAACCCTTCGGAATGCAGCATAACTCACTCCAACCCACTTCTCAGAGAAATCGCACTTTAGCTATCATTCAGGACCAAGGTCAGCAGTCAAAGGACGTGCTGGCCCTTTTAGTTAAAAAAACAAAACACAGACCGTGCCTATTTCTATCAAGTCCCCCTACTTTGATAACCAATAGAAATGCAGGGTGGGAAACATATATAATGTTAATGAAATGGAGATTCAGCTGAGATATAGGTTTTATCTGATAACACTCTTCCTTCCAACCATCTCGCAGGCTGCCACTACATTTAATTTTTATAAAAGGACATTCTTGCCACATCACCCTCTATTAAAAAATCCAATAGAATCTCATTCCCTTTATGTCTTAGTTTTATGTGGAAAGTATACTCAACCTAGTCAATTTCTACCCTCCTAATTTTACAAACACTTATTCCAACTAGGCCATTGCTCCTATTTCTGTCTTCTTACTTCCCTTCATCTCTTCCAATCAAAACACATGAAGGAAACAACTTTGCCTTGACCTGATTTATTTGATTTTACTCATTCTTCAAGGTCAGTCTCCATTAAACCTTCCTTGACCACCAAGGCTCAGAGTGAGTCTTCCAACAAACTTTATTGCTTATACCATTTTGGGACTCGTATCTTTTACTATCTTGTTTTTCTGTTCATATGAATGCAGTCTTTTTCAACAACCTAGTCTCAATTGAAGGCATGCTCATTGTTGTCTTATCTCCCAAGGATATAACTCTATTCCTACTTGAAATACCCTCAAATATTTAAGCTATTTGAATTATCATATCCAAAGTCCTCATACTTGACACAGACTATTTTCAAAGTATAATAAACACAAAAATACAGTAAGTATTATGTAGGCTTCTAATTCATTGGGTGCAAGCAGCAGACACCAGTTACTAAACAATGATATCCAAATTTTCTGTAAATAATGTTCATTTATCACAAATTCCAGGTCTTTTTAAACAATCATAAATCACATAAAACTGTACCTACCTTCTACAAAATAAAAATACTTCCAAGAACAACTCTGTATTGACCTAGTCCTTAAAAATAATCACTTATGCAAGCAGTTTGTCATCTACTCTTTCTGCACTATTTTCCTGAATTGGTGAAGATTCCTTTCACTACTGCAGAAGCACAAACTTTTCCAAATACCGTTTCTCCCCCATAATAAACCAAAAAGGAACAGATATCAATCGGTCATCTAATTACCACATAGAATTATAAACATGTATCATTAGAAATACCCACATTTTAAGTTCCTTAATAATAAAAAACCTATGTATGCACGTTAATATTCCCAGCACCATCTTAACACTGATGTAAATATACATTAATAGACTGCAAGAGAGCAGCCCTTCATATGGTATATTCTGCAGAAACCAGTGTCCTGTAAAATTGTAGGTCTTCTACAAAGGCGTTTCCTGGTCAAGAGAGTGTGAAATGCATTCTTGTGCAACCCTTCTCAGAGGGGCACAATAACTATTGCATATTAAAGGCTCTGAGGTGCCCTGTTGTTTACCAAAACCCTTTTTTTCATTTTGCACTTCTCAATCTTGAGTAGTGTATATACCCAGGAGTGATATTTGGAATATTTAGTAATTAGTAAAGCACAAGCAATTAATAATCAACAGCAATTTGAGCCCCTCCTTCATCCACTGCCCTTCAGTTTTTAGTTGCTGTGCATAAGGTGATGGTAGGGCGGTCCTCAGGAAGGAAGTACTAAAGTGGGGAAAGTAGAAGTCCACCTTTGGGGTAACAGCTATTTACAAATCATGGCAAAATTATTTCAATATTTTAACAACTAGCGTATCTGTACCAGTGTGTAGTCACTGAAATCAGTCCTGAAAAAACACCAATCTTTCACGCAACAGTCTAAAATATATATGAAGAGGAGAATTAAAAGGCCTTTTCCTAACTAAAGAATTTCAACTATCAATAAGCAGAGGTTTGGCTTGTTTGCTTTTAGGAGCCTTAAAAAGATCACACCAGACTCCCCATATCGTTAGTCCATTGTGAAATCTAATATAATGAGGACAAAATTAACAGTCCTAGCTCCCCAAAGAGACCTCTCCCGTCTCTCGGTAAGACAAATTAGAGGCCTGGTCAGCCATAGCTATTTATTAAGCATTCTGATACCAGGACCTGCTAGCTAAAGATACAAAAATTTCTCTCTTGGCATGAATACTGTGGAAAATCCATCATTACACCACAAATGTCATATTCAACAGGTATCCTCCACCAACCTCCTCTTTGAGAATAAGTTTCTTTAATCCTCCTTACTTTAAGCCAACACTTCTCCTAACCTTTATCCCAAGTCTCCTTCCAAATTTCAGACTTTTAAGTCCAGCATGTTTTATTTCCTTTAAGTTTGTATTTAGTAACATTTTCAGACAGTAATCCACTAATACAGAATCATCAAACACCTTCTTACACTACACCATATCATTTCTAATCCTGGTAGAAGAGTTTCCGACAATGTTGTTCATCAAAACATCACTAATGAGAAACTATATAGCTATCTGCATTTCTATTCTCACTACAATGATTTAAATTTTAAATCAAAGCATGAAACACAATATTGGGCATTAGCAAAAACTGACAAATACATTTTTGAAACTCTAATAAAAAGTCTGCCTACAATCTATATTTCAAATAACACTATCTTCAATGGGTAAAAAAAAACCTAAGTAATCTTCTATTTTCTTTGTGAACGGAATTTAAGTATATTCATATTTCACTTGCATTACTCTTAAAGTGTAAAGCACAGTTTTAATCATTTAGGTAAGTTACCGTTTAACCTTCTTACAGCTATCATTCACATTCACTCCAAATGCTTTAACTAAAAAGATGTTTATATTTATATTTCAACCTTTCTATTTATAAGGCATTATAAACTTCATTTTGCAATTATATAATTCTGAAGCCTTATTTCTTCAAATCTAATTTAAGACAAGCCCCACACCATCAGCTTCCTTTTGTTACATCTTTTCTCCCCTTTCTCATGTTTAACCTTTAGACCTATCAATGATGCCCCAGCATAAAACTACTTAATGCAAATACTAATACCTGATAGAAACAGAGGAATTTATGGCATTCTCAATTGATCCATGGGAATAAAATTCTAAAGAGCAAGTATCAGGTCTTTTGGATATCTTTTAAAAATACTAAAAAACTTAAGAGGAAACTATCCTCTTAAGAATAAATATATCAGAGTCATTTCAAATCCAGCTGTTACTCATACAATTTAAAAAATTGTTTTAGGTGAGGAAGTAGAAGGTTCTTCCTTCATAGAACTAACACTTAAGTTTTAAAGATGGAGCTAATATCTCATAAGAGTTAAAGAAACCAAAGTGATAAAATATAGTTAGAAATCTCGTGGAATTTTCCCTTTTCACACTTTTGTAATTAAGAGGGTTTGCAGAAACTGGAAGTTGGTTGAATAAACTAAAGTATATTCATATTATGCATGTGTAAAAAAAGGAATGCTACTATTCATCCCTGTTAAGATAGACCTTAAGGATAAGAACTAGTGGATGAAAAAACTCAAGTTATTTATATTAGCATATGAACAAGAAACAAAATAAAATGCTGTTTAAAGATGAAATGCCCATACAATGGTATTATATATATAAATATGTAAACAGTATTAGTTCACATCACCTATGTCTAAAGTCAAGTTGGTGTGAGTAATGTAATAGAGTTCTAGGTATTCTAAATCTGCTATTAGAAGTAAAGAAACCAAAGGCATTTTTGCCAACAATGGCATTTACTAATTTGATAGTAAGTTTAAATATTGTTAATATCACAGAATTTATACAAACAAGGTAACAAATGATAGCCATATACTCAGAACACAGGCTTGATACAGTAAATATAATTTTCATTATCCAGAACTATTAAAGAATATGCCATTTTCTGGATAACTAATAGCTAAAAAAATTAATCCTCTACATTTCAATTTAAATTTTTTTTTAAATATATTTTATTGATATTTCACAGAGAGGAAGGGAGAGGGATAGAGAGCTAGAAACATCGATGAGAGAGAAACATCGATCAGCTGCCTCCTGCACACCTCCCACTGAGGATGTGCCCACAACCAAGGTACATGCCCTTGACCGGAATCGAACCCGGGACCTTTCAGTCCGCAGGCCGACGCTCTATCCACTGAGCCAAACCGGTTTTGGCTCAATTTAAATTTTTAAAACAAATACTTCCTAACAATATGCTACAATACGGAATTTTGAATTTTTCTTATTCTTCCAGCCATGCAATATACAGAAATACTGCCTTAGGGAGAAATACTGCTTAATTTTTTTTTTAATTAACTGAGGCTCTAAATGAAAAATATTTTTAAGACACAGAGCACAGGCCACAATATTTAAAAGCTTTTAATGCTAGGCTTGGGAAGCACAGGGAAAAAAGGGTGTGTGTCTGAGTAGGGGATAGGAGTAGGTGGTGGGTAAGAAGTTTGATGAAGCAGGACTAGCAAACATATTTGCTGTGCAAGCTGAATGAGTTTCATAAGGATTTATTACTTTTCCTCTCTACTTTTTTACATATTTGAACATTTCCAAAATAAAAAGTTGAAGTGCTAAATATTAAGTATTACATTAATAGAAAACAAAAACAGGAGTATAAAACCAACACAACTTCATACTTCTCAATCTAACATTATCACACCAGTCTAACAAAAGCCAATATCAACTAACTTGTTATGATTAATGTATAAATATAACAAATGCAGATTTAAGTAAAAAAATCTCTTTTTAGTTAATTATTCCCTACACCTGTCCTTCCCACCTAACTGACTGACTTACCCATTACTAAACAGTTTCATATGCTACTCTTTTTGTTTCATTATACCTTTTTAGTGAACAAAACTAATTTGTGAAACAAAGAAAGTAAAATTAAGCAAAACAAGCAAATGGTTCTTCATAAGAAATCTCTGATTAAAAATTAGGTTATGCCATACCCAAGAAAATAAACCCTCTCTGTCTTTTGAGAATATATATGGTATAACTTAAAAACAATGTGAGGAAACAGTAAGACAAAGGTAAATTTGGCATTAACACCTGGAAACAACTGAAATAAACACAACCATTCATTATTAAGCCTTTTTCATTTAACTCCAAAAGCTCTGGCCATAAAGAGGTTCATTTAGCTAGGGGAATTTACAAAAGCCAACTTATGAACTTGGAAAATCTGGGTTGAGATCTGAGTTCTTAATTAACTCCTTTGAAAACAATTGCAGTTAAGTAGTATTAACCCTTTAAAATAAATTGTATTCCTGATGACATAAGAAACGTAAGCTTGTTATAGAAAACAATAAAAAGTAGTAAGAAATCCTTACCAATAAAACCATCACCTAAAAAAGAAAAACAAAAAACAACTCATCGCTTAGAGTGAACAAATATTTTGATATGTCTTCTAGTTCTGTGTACATGCATGGATGGTAAGGGAAGGAGGGCACACCAAACTTTATTGTATGAAATTAGAACTATACTATTTACCATTTTCAATCAACATTTTGTTTTCCTGTATTTAATATTTTTCAGGCCCTAGCCAGGTAGCTCAGTTGGTTAGAGCATCATCCCGATACACCAAGGGTGAGGGTTTGATCTCCAGTCAGGGCACATAAAAGAAGCAACCAATGAATGATAAATAAGTGGAACAACAAATTGATGTTTTTCTCTCCTCCCTCCCACTTCTGCTCTTTCTCTAAAATGAAATAAAAATTAATAATAAAAAACTTCAAAAACAGGACATTTAATAGCCACAACACATTGTGAACTCCTGAAATTTATTATTTGACAAGTAACAGTTAAAAATTCTTTTTTATGTTCTTTTAGGACCTAAAACATATCACACTGAAACAAGAAATATTCAATAAAATGCCAATCATAAAAATTCTTTCAGAAATATCTAGTAGAAACTGAGTTCTTGAGACAGACATGAAAAAATAGTTTGATGAACTAAAAAGATATCACCATTAGGTCCCATGAGGTATTTCTGAGTTATACAATCAAGAACCGCCTGTTACTTTGATGCACTCTTTCAGAAGAAAAAGAATCCTTAATTTTCTTTAGATATTGGTAAAAAAAAAAAAAATCTAAAATCTATAAATACAAGTGTCGTCAAAAATTAATCAGCTAGATCCATGGTCGGCAAACTGCGGCTCGCGAGCCACATGGGGCTCTTTGGCCCCTTCAGTGTGGCTCTTCCACAAAATACCACGGCCTGGGCGAGTCTATTTTGAAGAAGTGGCGTTAGAAGTTTAAGTTTAAAAAATTTGGCTCTCAAAAGAAATTTCAATCGTTGTATTGTTGATATTTGGCTTTGTTGACTAATGAGTTTGCCGACCACTGAGCTAGATCATAATGGCTTCATTGAAATAAAGAGATTTATAGCAAATCCCACACTTGAACTTTACAGCATGTCATGGTTTAAAAAGCACTTTAATATTCATTATCTCATTTGAGCCTCACAACAACCTTGTAAGCAAGGGCGTCCCAGTTTACAAATTAAGTAAGGCCTTGGAACCAAGTGGTAAGATCATAACTAGAACCTTAACTCTCAGTGTTCTTTCCATGCCATGTTCTAGCTATTTTAAATTTAAATTTATTTTATAGCTTTGCTTTTCTAATTATAGAAAATGTATGTTCATGACCACCATCCCCCAAAAGAAAAATAATCCCCATGACATACAGAAAAAGAACAAAAAAATTTTGTATAATCTTACCACAAAGGGAAAACTATCATTAACATCACTTTTCTAGGTATATACCCACATACCTCAATCAGTACTGCTTTGTTAGAGGAACTGTTTACCTCAGAATAAATAAATCCATGTTTGCACCTAAGAATGCAAGTATTACACTAGTTAATAATACAAGAGTACATATCTTCTATGCTTTCCTCAGTTTAACTGGCACTCAATCTGCTAATTTCTTCTAGTATATAGATAGATCCACTTAGCCAACTCTTTTCTACCATGTTTTGTACCGAGATCTCAGTTTTGGGGTAGCTAGGAGAAAGGAGAGAACTACAAAGTGTACGTCAATCACAAAGGGTATGCAAATTCTGAAGGTGCCATTAAGTGTGGATAGAGTACCATGCTGTATATTAAAATGCCAAAAGTGTGGTGCCTCAAGGAAATTGTCAAAGATACAATAAGCAGACAATTAGAAACGTTTGGTAACATAAAGGGCATTACAAACTTCACTATCTGGAAAGATTGATAAATATGATTTCAGATTAGAAAGGAAATGGAATATCAACTTGCTAATGACAGGAACAAATTACCACGAGAACCATGCATTAACAACCCCAGAGCAATTATTTAATAGTTAACATTTCCAGGAAGACAACTTTTTGATAAACAGGATAAATGAGTACAATCAGATATATACTTTTTTTAGGATCATATGAACTGCATACATAACTGTATTCATAGTAAATAATGCCCAGAGACGTGCACTGGCCCTGCTAACTTTGCTACCCTCAACAAATATAATACATTAGTCCAAGAGAAACCACTTAATCCAATTTTGAATAAAGGAATCTTTCACCCTAGCCAGTTTGGCTCAGTGGATAAAGCATCAGCCTGTGGACCAAAGGATCCTGGGTTCGATTTCCGTCAAGGGCATGTACCTCAGTTGCAGGCTTCTCCCTGGCCCAGGCTGTGGTCAGGGCTCGTGCAGGAGGCAACCAATTGATGTGTTTCTCTCTCTCATCGATATTTCTCTCTGTCTTTCCCTCTCTCTTCCACACTCTCTAAAAATCAGTAGAAAAATATCCTGGGGTGAAGATTAAAAAAAAAAAAAGAAAAAGAAATCTTTCCTGGGATTTTTTAAAAATCAGAAATGGGAAAAGTGATGGATGCTGATAAAACTCAAATGTTGTTGACAGCATATTTACTATTTTAGTGAGAAAGCATAAAACAGAAACAAAATGTAGTCAATACAACAGAGGTAAGCAGGACCAAGAGATAAATACAGTACTGAAGACATCCAACTACCCAGTTCCAAAGGTTCCTGAAGCCTAATTGCATGCTTGCCGTGCCTGCCATTTGGATATTCACTTCGTTCATGAAATGCACAATCCAAAAAATGTTCCCATTTGCCTGAAGTAAGTTTCCAAAATCTTTAATTATGGATAAACTGCCAAATGTCTTAAACTCTTTACAAAGTACAAAAGAGCATATTTAGTATGTTACTTTTTGTATAAGGAATGGAAATAAGAAAACACATATCTGTTTATGGTTACAAAAGAAAACAAACACACATAGGTAGGATAACAGAAAACAATAAAGCTGGTTACCTGTAGAAGTAACTGAAAGGCTTTTTAAAAAGGGGGAATATTTCATGGAGTAGATCTTATTACATAGTTTTGACTTTTAAAAGTATGTTAACAATCTACATTTTTTAAAAATTAAAACAAGAATGGCAAAGAGGGAAAATCTAAAATTAAAAGCATACTAATTCAATCATTTAACTCACTGAAGGGGAAAAAGAAAACTAATGTGCCTGGCCAGTGTGGCTTCATTGTGGCTTGAGCATCATACCATGCACCAAGAGATCACCTGTTTGATTCCAGGTCATGGCACATGCCTAGGTTTGGGACTTGATCCCCAGTAAGGGGTGTGAAGGAGCCAACTGATATTTCTATCTCTTCCTCTCTAAAATCAATAAAAACATTTTTTAAAAACCTAATGCAAGTGCTATAAAACCTATATTTGATTTATATACCCTCAATTTAGGGGTAGCTAGGAGAAAGGGGAGAGCTACAAACAAATTCTTACCTTTTTTAGTTTTTTGGGTGGGATTTGGTTTGGTTTGGTTTTGTTTTGTAGTGGTATAGGTAAAATAATTCTGAAATTACTAGCTATAAGATTGAGTAAGTAAATGTTTTTTAAAAAATATATTTTATTGATTTTTTACAGAGAGGAAGAGAGAGGGATAGAAACATCGATGAGAGAGAAACATTGATCACCTGCCTCCTGCACACCCCCTACTGGGGATGTACCCGCAACCAAGGTACATGCCCTTGACCAGAATCGAACCTGGGACCTTTCAGTCCGCAAGCCGACACTCTATCCACTGAGCCAAACCGGTTAGGGATGTAAGTAAATGTTTTGATAGTGGTGAGAGCCATGGTTCTCACTGTGGAAGACAAAATATATAGATATAAAATAGGAGCAAGTAAGAAAGAACTGGATAGCAATAAATTATAAACCTTATAAACCACTGAGAAAACCAGGGGTTCTTAACTCCATACCAATAGAGCAATGTATTTGTAGAGAGACTGCTTAGTTGGAGAATCATCAGTTTGTAACCATCATAATAAAGATTGGTTTGAGTAAGAATCATCTGTGCATGTTAAATCCAGAGTGAAATTTTGATGAAGAGTAGAACATTTGCATAACCCTAAAATGTCTTTCCACAGGTCAGTTAATTCCAAGAAAGTGGGGGTGGGGGAGAAATCAAACACTTTGACCAAAATGAGAAATGTTCTATTAAAAAAAAAAAAGGTAGATTGTATTCTTCAAAAATGTCAATTTCACAGATAAAGAAAGGTTATGGAAATGTTCCAAAGTAAAGAAGACTAAAGAGACATGACAACTAAAGGCAATTATTTAATCCGACCTAGACTGATCCTGTACTGGGGGTGGGGGGTAGGGGGAGAACAAAAACAGAAACTGATATAAAGGACATTATTGGGTCAATTAACAAAATCAGAATATGGTAAATTAAAGTTTTATTAATGTTAAATTTATGGAGATAGTAACTATACTATGACTCAGAAAATATTCTTAGAAAATAAACTAGAGGAGCACAATGTAGGCTTCTCTCAAATAGTGTGGAGGGAGGGGTCGGGGTGTGTGTGCGTGTGTGCGTGTGTGCGTGTGTGCGTGCGTGTGTGTGTGTGTGACAATAGAGGGAAGAAAAAGAGCGAAAAGCGACAGGAAATTCCTGTCAGCCAGGGCTTTACTTCATTCAAAAATAGTTAATGGCCCAAAGTTTTAAATCCAACACTGGACTATCTAACTTCTTAGTTATATATGATATACTAGGTCAGTGGTCGGCAAACTCATTAGTCAACAGAGCCAAATATCAACAGTACAACGATTGAAATTTCTTTTGAGAGCCGAAAACCGACTTCTGCCCATGGGCCACTAAGTTTCAATCACACTGTACGTGCGCACCCACACGTGGTATTTTGTGGAAGAGCCACATTCAAGGGGCCAAAGAGCCGCATGTGGCTCGCGAGCCGCGGTTTGCCGACCACTGTACTAGGTCAAAAAAAAGGACTGGACTATAAGCAAGTATGGCAGTAGGAAGAAAACCTCCAATATGGTAAAGAACATAAGCCTTAAGCAAATGTCTGGATTTGGCCCTTTTTTCCCTCCTGCATCATGCTCACTCCCTAACTATTGACTGTTAGTCAGCCCATTATGCAATTCATAATAATCTGATCTTTGGGGAAATTTCCAATGATCTTAAGACACCCGCCCTGTAGGAGGGTGCCACTGAATGACTTCATGCAAAAGTGGTTAACTCCCATAAATAAAATTTAACACTAATGTAGCATAGTATTTTTAAAGAACATAGACCCTAGATTCAGTGTTTTAACCAAGCCTCAGTTAGATTGTGTGAAAAATGGAATAAAAACAATACCCACTTAAGAATGTTAATGTGAAGAATAATTAAAACTATACCTCCTGATATACCGTAGGTGCTCAAAACATGTTAGACAGTAAACAAAATGCTTTATTTAAGAAGCAGGTAGGAATCTGTTCCTTTTATTAAGACTCAGATAATTTTTAAAATTTCCAATATGGTAGTAGAAACAAATACATTTATGCACACATGTGTGTGGTATATGAGACAAACTGGGAAATTTGAGTACTGATTGGTTACCTAACATTAAGGAATTATTATTTTAGGTGTGTTAAGCATGTTTTTCTCTAAATATTTAGAAAAAACTTCTGAACTACAAATTTATGAATGATATGGGATCTGCTTTAAAAAATTAAGGTGGAGAGTAGAGACAAGATTGACCATTATTAGCTTGTAATTTTTAATGCTGGATGATAGGTATACGGGTAGTGAATCATTGTATTATGCTTTATTGTATGTTTAGAATTTTTCCATAATAAAATGTGGTTTTTTTAAGTAAAAAAATTCAAAACAAAAGCAAGTTGGAAATATATGCTCATTAGCAGGGACAATAGGGCAATTAAAGTTTAAGAAAATGAAGACTGCAGAAATGAGGCAGGAAAAAAAATAAAAGCTTTAACAAGACTGGAACAATATACATATTTTGGTATTTAAGGAGTTCAAGAGTTAAAAAATAACCCAAAATGTAGGTACCCCAAGGTCACCACTATGAAAATATCAAAATATATGTACCTTAAAACTTTCTATGTTCCCCAAGTCTTTTCTTTCAAAACAAAACCTTAGAGATCAGTGAGGGAATAACCCTCACTGATTTCTATAGCTGTGCTTTATTTCTAACACCTCACCTTTTCCTTATGGTCTTCCTTTTCATTATTCTCTTTATATCTTCCATATATCTATTAACTTCCCATTTTAATTTTCAACCACAAAATCAGATCCCAGTAAATAAAACTGAAGCAATGAGAGAGTCAGTCAAGCTGGATACAAAGAGGTGCTTACCAGCATTCCACAAATATAACTACTTTCCGTTTTTGGAGGACCTCTAAAGTACATTTCAACACTCAATAGCTCATTTTTACACAAAACAGCCCAAATTATGTTACCAGGCACCCATACTGGAAGCACTGTGTCTTAGTATGTACAGCATTTTATTAAGAATTTGGAAAAATATATCTAAACCTTCAACAATATGCATTTAGTTATAGAAGGAGTAGAATTTGGACTCCAATAGTCTGCCCTGTGTTCTTATCCTGCCTCTGCAACTACCAGCTGAGTTCATTCACTGTAATTGTGAGCATCTAGAAAGGGTCCTCAAACTTTTTAAACAGGGGGCCAGTTCACTGTCCCTCAGACCGTGAGAGGGCCGGACTATAGTTTAAAAAAAAAAACTATGAACAAATTCCTATGCGCACTGCGGACCCGGGACGAGTCGGCTGCTAAGCAGGACAGGCAGCGGCACCAGGCGGGCCGGATAAATGTCCTCGGCAGGCCGTAGTTTGAGGACCCCTAAATACATATCGGACACTGGGACAGATACAAAGGTGAACATAACAGTCACATAAATAAATGGTTACGCCCTGGCTGGTTTGGCTCAGTGGACAGAGCCTCGGCCTGTGACTGAGGGGTCCCAGGTTCGATTCTGGCCAAGGGTACATGCCCAGGTTGTGGGCTCAATCCCCAGTATGGGGCGTGCAGGAGGCAGCGGATCAATGATTCTCTCATCTATCTCTCTATCCCTCTCCCTTCCTCTCTGAAATCAATAAAGAAATATATTTTTAAAAAATAATAAAATAAAAAATAAATGGTTACAATGTTTTGATAAGTGCTCCAAAATTTTATCAATTTAACCTAAATTCCTTAAGCTCCTTCTTTTTAAATAAAAGGGAGTACCCACAGGTTGCAATTTTGTATCAAAAGACGCTAAAAATCTGTAATAAAAGTAACAGCTGACATTTATTCAACAGCTCCTATATGCCAGGAATAGGAGCTTTCCATACACTGTTTCAATCTTCACAACAATCCCAAGTAGGTAGTATTAATCACCATTTTACAGATAAGGAAACAGAAATTCAGAAAGACTAAAATAACTTACCCACAATCTCACACATATATTAAGAGGAAAAACAGGGATTCGAATCCAGATCTTCTGATTCCAAAGCCTATTATCTCTCCACTAAACTATTTCTCTCATTTTCTTTCACTACAGGAAAACAAAATTTCCAGAGATCACCTTCTTAAGAGCACGGAAGAGAAAAATCTTTAAGACAACCGTGAAATACAAAGTAATCACCAATCATAAGAAGTGTTTCTTTAAACCAAATTATCTGACATATACAGTCTCCATAATGAAAGATGACATGCAAGAGACTGAAAAACTATTAATATAACCAATATTCAAAGTAATAGACATGTGACATAAATAACAAATGAGTATGAAATTTTGTGATTTCTCCCAACTGTTTTATCTTTACCCTTACTTGCTTGAACACGAACAACCAAGGAGGAAATGGCCCAGCTTAGTGTAATGTATTACCATGTTGAGCCCATATAAGAATTTACAAGTGCATATTACAGTGTATGAAAATACAAAATAAAGTGTAATGAAATGCTGTCAAATATTTTAAATGCAACGTAAGCTCACTAAGTGTTGAATAACTAAACATCAACGAAATTTAAAGCTATGTTGAAATAATGTAAATTATGTGTTTATTTTTTCTGTATAAACCTCATTAATCCTTTAAAAAAATCTTTTTCCAGTTTATCAATTTGAATGGCAAATTTGAACCAGTGTTAAAATAAATCAATACTTTATATCAAATAAAGGAAAAAAGAACATTTTTTGTGTACAATTCCAAAGCCCGTTAGCAAAAGAATTTGAACCAATATAAATCGCCGGATCCTAGTAACAAATTTTTCTTCAGAACTCCTCAGATTAAAATAGCATTTCCCTCAGAATTTTGCCAAACAGTAAAATTTAATTTTAACAAAAATTAGCTTGATGCCGCCTTCATTGACTAATCCAACTAAAGATTTTGTAGGAATATGTCTCCTTCGTTTGCATTTACCTCAAACAACAAAAGGTAAGTTTCAAACGTCCTCAAAGATTCATGCATGTGGTTTACATTTGCCCCCCACCTTTAACAGAAGGGGGCCCAAGGTAGGAGTTACACAAAAATAAAACACTGAGGAGCCGTATTCAAGACTCCCCTGAGAGATTTGGAAATAAACATCGAAGCCATTTACGCGCCCTCCGTGTCCCGCACCGAGGTGACAATTTATTTGCTTTCAAACCCGCACAAGGCAGGCATAAGAAACACCGACGGCCAAAGCCGCTGGATCCTGCCATTTCCCTTTTCTCCCGACTCCCGCAGCCCCAGCCCCAGCCCCGATCATGCTCTTCTCTCTCCACGCTCTTGCACAATGTCGCGAGCCCAAAGGCTCAGCTCAAGCTCCACCGCCTCTCTTCAGGCCCAATGGGAAAGATCACTCCCTCCTCGGTGGGGCTCACCACCGCTCGCTGCGGCTGTCAGGCCTGGCGCGCTCCCGGCAGGCCCGGCGCCGATGGGGAAGGGGCCGCCACGGCCTTGCCAAAGGGTTGTTTCTCGTTCCTCCGCCCAGTGCAACGGCGTCAGGCGGCTCTTTCTGAAGCACGATCCTAGCACCGGTGCCCGACCCGGCCCTCCCGGGCGGTGAGGTGAGCCGACGGGGTAGTGAGGTGGCCAAGCTTCCCTCCCCATCCCGGGGGTCCCCCAGCCTCCTCCCGCCCCCGCCGTCTGCTCGCCGCCATTTTGTGCGCAGCCGCTGCGACACATACAATAGTCGGCCAGGATCTCCTAGGAAAGGCTCAGGACCCCCACGCTATGGGCTCCCGCCTTCCAACCCCCTAGTCCCCACAAGGCAGCGGTCCTACCTATGCCTACCGACTAACAGCCGGATCCCATTTGCGCCCCACACAGTTTAGCACTCAGCCTCCAGTCCCGACGCCGACGAAGCCACTGCCTCCACAGCACTGCACGCATGCGCGCCTAAAGGGCCTCAGCGATCCCTTCCCAGCTCCCGGCGCCTGCGTACAGCCCGCACCACGCTCGCCCGGAGGAACGAAAAAGGAGCTTGGTTCCAGAAGGGGTCGCTCTTGCATCTACTCAGGCATCTTGTGCTAGTGAAACTAAAGCACTAGTCGGTATCAATACCTAGGCCTGTTCTGTGGCAGTCCTACCCAAATCACGGGCCTCTCTAACCTGTATTGTCTCACCTCTTCCATGGTCTTCCTTGATTATTGTTGCCTTCAACAATACATTAAATTAGATAATATTCACCTTGCACCTGATGTCATGCTTTACATGGCTAAGATTTTACCGGCCTTTATCCTTTCCCCTTGTACTTTTCTTTTGTTTGTTTTTGCATCCCTATAGCACATATCAGAGCCACTCAAAATGTCAGGAAATTAGAATTCAATTAAAAGTTATTCAGTTAAGAGCTTAACACTCTCAAAGTCCTTTCATATGTTATTTCACAATAAAAATATGAGTGGTAGATATTTTCAACCTTTATTTTACTGACGAAAAACCTTGGGTTGAGATAATTTGAGTAATTTCTCAAGCTCACTCTACTTACTACTTCAACATAAAATCAATCATTGGGAAAAATCTGGGGAAACTCACGAGCCCTGCCTTATGAATAGCAAACAAAATACCACCTACCCTGAGTCTCATGCATCAGGTTTACCTAGCACCAAGCTGATGTATTTCTTTTATTCACATTAGAAAAAGCTGAAAGAAAAGTCTTTTATAAAATGTACTAGAAGCCCAGTGCACAAAATTTGTGCACTCAAGGGGGGAGGGTCCCTCAGCCCGGCCTGTGCCCTCTCGCAGTCTGGGAGCCCTCAGGGGATGTCTGACTGACAGGAAGCGGGCCTAAACCTGCAGTAGGACATCCTCAGTGCTGCCGCGGAGGTGGGAGAGGCTCCTGCCACCGCCACTGCGCTCGCCAGCCTTGAGCCCGGCTTCTGGATGAACAGAGTTCCCCCTGTGGGAGTGCACTGACCACCAGGGGGCAGCTCCTGCATTGAGCGTCTGGCCCCTGGTGGTCAGTGCGCATCATAGTGACCAGTCATTCTGCTGTTCGTCAATTTGCATATTAGCCTTTTATTATATAGGATTTTATCAGATTTTCCTTTCAAACTACAAATCCTGCCTAAGGTAACAAGCCAAAAACAACAAAGAAAAAACCAGCAAGCTCTCCCAAAACTCCAAATAACCAATGTTAAAATTTGTAAAAACTCAGTGGGTGTTTCCATCAATACATTTCTTCCTATTCATACAAATATACACAAACAGGCTACCTATAAATATTGGGAAATATTCTTTATTCTTTTTTCCAAAAATTTACATGCAAGGCTGCATTTGCTTTTCTGATCACTGGTGTTTCTCCACATAAACTATACATCCTCTCTTTTTAAAATTGTGGCATAAGCCCGGCTGGCATTGCTCAGTGGTTGAGTGTCGGGCAACCTATCAACCAAGAGGTCACAATTCAATTCCCAGTTAGGGTGTGTGCAGGACACAGCCAATCAATGATTCTCTCTCATCATTGATGTTTCTATCTCTCCCTCTTCCTTCCTCTCTGAAATCAATGAAAATATATTTAAAAAAATAAAACATAAAATAAATAAAATTGTGGCATAATATGCATAGTATGGCTCCATCAGCAATTATTCAACCTGTTATTGAACACTGTAGTTTTGAGTAGTTTTTATACTACAAATATTGCTATATACAAACAGCCTTGTGAACTGATATTTTTATTTCTAAAGTCTAGAATCCTAATAGTGAGACTGTTTGATTAAAAGACATATAATGTAGCTCTAACCAGTTTGGCTCAGAAGATAGAGGGTCGGCCTACAGACTGAAGGGTCCCAGGTTCAATTCTGGTCAAGGGCACATGCCTGGGTTGCAGGCCCGATCCCTAGTAAGGGGCATGCAGGAGGAAGCCAATTAATGATTCTCATTATTGATGTTGCTATCTCTCTCTTCCTTCCTTTCTGAAATCAATAAAAATATATTTAACTAGAGGCCTGATGCACGAAGATTCGTGCAAGAACGGGCCTTCATTCCCCTGGCTGCTGGTACCGCCTTTGCTCCGGCCAGAGTTGCCTTTTCACTCCAGCCGAGAGCCACCTTTCCGCCTTCCCATGCTGCCCAGAGGCCCAGAGCGGCCAGGGCGGTGTGGAACACAAGCGTCCTGCCCCGACACCGGCCGCTTGGCGCCTGGATATGCAAATTAACCTTCCATCTTTGTTGGATTAATTTGCATACTCACTCCTGATTGGCTGATGGGCGCCACGAAGGTATGGTCAATTTGCATCTTACTCTTTTATTAGTGTATATAAATAAATAAAGACATATATGTATATAAATTTAATAGATATCGTTGGAATAGTTTCCGAAGAGTTTATACTGTACAAATTCCACTAAACATATAGGAGAATGACAATTTTTCCACAACATCTCTTCTTTCTCTGAAATAAATATCATTGGAACTTGACTAGTTCTTTATTTTTATTTTTTTCTTTTGACTGGTTCTTTAAAGGTTTGGTAGAATTCAGCTCTGAAATATTTCCTCTGGTGCTTTTTCTAGGGGCTGCTCTTAAACAACTTTCTCTAGATATTTTATGATATGTAATTTGATTAGAATTTCTCTTTTTCCTCCACAATCATTTTTGTAATATATATTCTCCTAAAAAAGCATCCATGTCATCTAGATTTTCATTTCTCTAGAGTTGAACAAAATAACCTCTTAAATTCCTTTTATTTCCTTTATGTTGCCCCCTAACAAGGATTTGTTTATTTCTATGACATTTATCACCTTCTAACATGTCATATAATTTATTTCTTATGGTTTCTTATCTATTTATCTCCAATAGAACATGCGCTCTCTGACGTCAGGGTATTTCTCTGTTTTCTTCACTGCTTTGTCTCCAATACCTAGAATGATACTTGGCACACAGTAAAAACTCAGTGTGTGTGTTTTAAAAATATTTATTTTTTTTTTATTGACTTAGAGAGGGAGAGAATGATAAAAACATCAATGATGAGACAGAATCACTGATTGGCTGCCTCCTGTATGCCCTCCCCCACCCCCACTAGAGATCGAGCCTGCAATCTGGGCATGTGCCCTGACCAGGAATCAAACCATGACCTCCTAGTTCATAGGCCGACACTCACCACTGAGACACACCAGCTGGGCAAAACTTAAGTGTGTGTTTGATGAATGAATGAATGAATGACCCTGATGGGTATAAAATTGTGTGTGTGTGTGTGTGTGTGTGTGTGTGTGTGTGTGTGAATGAAACTGTTGAGCATCCTTTCAGATCTACTAACCATGTGCATTTCCTCCTTTATTTATTTTTTAAATATGTTTTTATTGATTTCAGAGAGGAAGGGAGAGGGAGAGAGAGACAGAAACATCAATGATGAGAGAAAATCATGAATCGGCTACCTCCTACACGCCCCACACTGGGGATTGAGCCCGCAACTCGAGCATGTGCCCTGACTGGGAATAGAACTGTGACCTCCTGGTTCATAGGTTGATGCTCCGGGCCATTTCCTCCTTTAAAAAAACTTTTTAATATTCAATATTTTGTCTGAGGGTCTTCTGCTACTATAAAATTTAAAAGTAATCAATCTTTTTCCTTATGACTTCTTAGTGTTCTTTTTAGCTAAGAAGCCATACCCAGAAGCATACACACCAAGAAATTATACAAAAATTATCCTAAGCTTTTTAAATTTTTGTTTGCAACTTCACAATTTTCTTTTTATACTTAGATATTTAATTAATCTAAAATTTATCATTTTTGTGATGTGAAGTAGGGACCTAACTTTGTTTTCTTCCAAATGTATTAAATTAATCGTTAAGTTTTCAGATACTAAGTAAACCACTCTTCTCTCCACTTTCATTGAAGTGTCTCTTCCCTTTAAAAAACAAGCAATAGCAACAATAACAAATTATTAAATCCCACATGGGAAATGAATTTATAGTCATTCTAGCCCGTCTTGCTAATCTAGTTCTCCACCCATGGACCACTTCCATTTGTTTATTCATTAACTGATCCAATAAATATTACTCAGGGCCTACTCTGTGCCAGGAACTCTTCTGGGCACCAAAAAAATCAGTGGCAAAGCAGATGACAACACTAACTCCTGCCATTATGGCATGTACAGCCTTCATGGAAAGACAGCTCTGAGGTGAAAGCCAGTTTGGCATACTTAGGAACAGCAAGAAGGCCAGAGGCTACAACAGCATGAGTAAGAGGGAACACTGAGAATGAAGTGATAGTAACCAGGAATGCTTACAGGCTGTATTAGTCTGCTCAGGCTGCCATAGCAGAAGCTGGGTGCCTTAAACAACAGGAATGTATTCTCTCACAGCTCTGAGGACTGGAAGTCCAAGATCAAGGTGTGGACAGGTTCGGTTTCTCCTGAGGTCCTCTCCTTTGCTTACAATTGGCTACCTTCTTAATGTGTCCTCACGTTGCTTTTCTTTCTTTCTTTCCTTTTTATTGATTTCAGAGAGAAAGGGAGAGGGAGAGAGAGATAGAAACATCAATGATGAGAGAGAATCATTGATTGGCTGCCTCCTGCATGCCCCACACTGGGGATCGAGCCTGAAACTCAGGCATATGCCCTTTGACCAGAATAGAACCTGGGACCCTTCAGTCTGCAGGCCGAAGCTCTATCCACTGAGCCAGACCGGCTAGGGTCTCATGTGGCTTTTCTATGTGCATATGTATCTCTGGTGTCTCTCCCTCTTCTTATAAGGACACTGGTCACATTGGATTAGGTCCCACCCACATGGCCTCATTTAATTGGAAATACCAAATATATTCTAAGCTGTGCCGGGGGTTAAAACTTTAACATATGAATTTGGAGGGGGGCACAATTCAGTCCATAACATAGGCAATTTTAAGAGCTTTGGTTTTGAAATGGGAAAGGTTTTGAGCAAAAAAGTGACACAATTTGACTTACATTACATTGAATACATATTCTGTGTATTTTAAGCACTAGAAGATATGGCAGTCAGCAAAAATCAAGTGACTGCTTTCATACAATTTACATTTTAGTAGAAAGAAACAATAAACAAATAAATATATAATGTGGTAACAAAATAAAGAAAATAAAGCAAATAAGGGTAAAGATGAATCAGCGGCTGGGTAATGCTGTAAACAGGATAGTCAGGGAAGTCATCTCTGCTGAGGTGACATCTGAGCAAAGATATAAAGGAAGAAGGGGAAAGCCATACAGATATCTAAAAGAGGAGCTTTCCAACAGAGGACACGCCAAATGCAAAGGCCCTGGAACAGGAGCATGTTGGGTGTGTTTGGGGAATAAGAAGGCCAGCTCGGCTGAAGTGAAATGATGTGAAAGGACAAGATGGTGTGGCCGGAGCTAAGGTTGTTCCGGAATATGTCCAAAATTTCTTTGACACATTTCACTTCAAGAAGTCAGTGGTTGAGCGAGGATCTATGAACGAGGAGGTCATGGATTAATTCCTAATCAGGGCATATGCCCGAATTGCAGGCTCGATTCCCAGTGGAGGCAGCCAATTGATGATTCTCTCATCATTGATGTTTCTCTCTCTCCTCCCCTCTCCCTTCCTCTCTGAAATAAAAAATAATAAGTTTTTAAAAAATGGAAAGGACAAGATGAAGGATGAAGTATCAAGGAACCAGATCATGCAAAGCTTTATAAACCACTCAAGGCAATATAGAACATTGCATAAAACACTTACTGGATTTAGGAATCGTAAGTGTTACTTTTTAGCCCCCTCGATACTAACCTCACTGGACTTCAGCTTCTAACAAGTGAAAAGTGGGGAAGGAAGGGGATGAGATGAATTAGCTTGCCCATAAGATGTGAGTCTGGAAATCTCCTGTAAACTGAAAGATGCTCATAAATATGTATAGCATCCCAAGAAAAAAAGTTTTTTAGCTAAGAGTCTATTATTCCATGTTACTCCAAACTTTTATGTTTTCTACTCTCCTTAGACCACTTACAGAAATTCTCATTCCCATCTAAAAATGTCAATATTCTTCAGAGAGAAAAAAGCTATCTTCTTCCACATCCTCTGCTTACCATCACTCTATTCCACAATTCCCCACCCTCTTCTTTTACCCACTCTATTTTCTGACCAGCCAGACAAGTACTGAGCAGCTCAATCCAGAGCTCAGTTTCTGCCCAACTAGCACAGTTACTGATCAACGCCTTAAAGTATTAGAAAAAGAACAGTCATCACAATCTGTTTCTGTGATCTGTTAACATAAATGGGGCTTTTTGTCTCAACGACATCAAGAATCTCATCACCATTTCATCTCAAATGCAAATGTCCTAATAAATAAAATTTGGAACAACTATTGCTCTCCTTCTGTCTTAAGAATCTGAATCTAATTTTTGAGATAGACACAGGGCTGAGATCAAAGTTTGAGAAGTAGCATAGCCATTTGATGTCCTGCATCAGAACATAATCATGAAGAAAACTTAGTTCTTACTGATATTTGCATTTTGCAGTATTTGTGTCAGACTATAAGGTGAAGACCCAGGTATAGTATACAGAGAAGTTTAGAATCTAACTCAAGAAAACAAACAGTTATTTGTCTGAGTGCTTATCAAAGCTAGTACAATGATGACCAGAAATAAGTTAAGGTTGTTCCTGAATATGTCCAAAATTTCTTTGATACATTTCACTTCAAGAGATGGAGCCAAAATCCACTCTTCTTGAATGTAAGTCAGACTTAGCAAACTGTTCCTAATGAACAGATTGCGGTGAAGTGATGCTATGTGACTTCCAAGGCTAGACCATAAAAAAGGATAACTTTTCTGCTTGACTCTCCCTTCTTTCCCTTGGATTACTCACACAATAGAAAAAGCCAGCTGCACTGTCACGAGGACATTCATACAGCCTGTTGAATGTCTTATAAGGAGAGGAATTAAAGCCTGCCAACAACTACCACCAAATCCATAGCCATCTCAGTGAGCCACTTAGGCGGAACATCTAGCCTCAGTTACGCCCTTCAGAGGACTTCAGCTTAAGTCGACATCCTAAAAGCAATCTCATGAGGGATTCTAGCAAGGACCGCCTAAGTCAGTGCTGAATTCCGGACCTATCTACACTAATAAAAGAGAAAGATGCAAATTGACCGTACCTTTGCGACGCCCACCAGCCAATCAGGAGTATGCAAATTAACCCAAGAAAGATGGCGGTTTAATTTTCATACACAGGCGCCCACTGGCCGGGGGCAGGATGCAGGCGTTTCACACCACCCAGCCACTCTGGGCCTCTGGGCAGCATGGGAAGGCGGAAAGGCGGCTTCGGGCGGAACGAAGGCAGAAAGGCGGCTCCGGGCTGGAGCAAAGGCTATGCCGGCAGCCAGGGTAAGAAAGGCCCATTCTGCACGAATCTTCGTGCATCGGATGTCTAGTGCAAATGATAAAAAAAAGCCCTGGCTCAGTTGATTGGGTGTCATTCCGAGCACTGAAAGGTTGCTTGCTAGTTTGATTCCCAGTCAGGACACATGTCCAGGTTGCCACCTTGATCCCCAGTAGGGGGCTTGCTGGAGGCCACCAATCCATGTTTCACTCTCACATTGTTGTTGTTCCCCCACCCTCTAAAAATCAATAAAAAATATTTATAGAAAAGGAAGTTTTAAAAAATGTAATGTACATTATTCATTTGAGCCAATAAGTTTTGGCGTACATTTTTTAAGCACCAGTACAAAACTAATGCACTTGTGCCAAAACCGGTTTGGCTCAGTGGACAGAGCGTCAGCCTGCGGACTGAAGGGTCCCTGGTTCGATTCTGGTCAAGGGCATGTACCTTGGTTGCGGGCACATCCCCAACATTGACATTTTAGAGGTGTGCAGGAGGCAGCTGATCGATGTTTCTAGCTCTCTATCCCTCTCCCTTCCTCTCTGTAAAATATCAATAAAATATATTAAAAAAAAAAAAAAAACTAATGCACTTGCTATCTGAAGATTAGGGTCTCAATTCATTAAAAATACACACAAAAACATGATACATCAATCAGTGAACAATCATCTGGGGTTTAGAAACAATAGAATTTTGACTAGAACTCTAACTTAAGTAATGTTAATAGTTTGCTCAAGCATAAAATAAGAATAATCCTTACTTTCAGGATTTTCATATTATAAATTCCTTGCCCCTCTAGCACTGTATGCAGAGTTTACACACTAACTACAAAAACAATTCACAAAAAAGCTCCACTTCAAGAATGGAAGCATGAAGAGTTCTCCCCAGTGAACCAACTATACCAGTGAAAATTATTTTTTAAAAAGAGCTACTTAAAGTCTCTGTACATTGTCCAAAGGGCATACAGCAAGTGAAAAAAAAATGTATTCAAGAAAATCTACTAAATCTCAGTAGAGAGTCTGTAGCATGGAAGTTCTATTCCAGTTAGTATCAATAAAAAGATGAGGTTCCTTCTTCCCCTCACTCCTAAGGAATATGGTATCCCTCCAGAAGGTCAGGCCAACAACTTTTCTTTTCCCTCCCAACTCCGTGTTACAGAAAATAAATTTCCAGCAAGTGCAGAGAGCAGTTCAGGGATCCCTTCTTAAACCAGCCCACAATCAAAAGTTGAGAGCTTGATCGCAGCTGAAGCAGGTCAGAAATATTGTGGCTTGGGTGGCCTGCCCCAGCACATTGGTAGGGCAGAGGTTCCAATCCAGGAGAAGCAAGTCAAGAAGACCAGAGGCTACTGTCCCACCCAGAGTCCTGCTCATAAGCCAGTGCTGTCGTTCCAAAAGAAGTGGGCCACTGTCCTGAAAATCGACTCTAAAGCAGTGGCTCAGAGATTTGGGCCAGGGGGAAGGGCGAGCCATAACAACAGAGAGCTCTTAAGCTCTCCTCGGAAGTAATAACTTTATTTGAAACAGAGTGTAGGAAAGTTGCAAGCCCAAAAGCAATCTCAGATATAATGGAGAAATTGGGTAAGAAATTAAGAGAAAGCTGGTAGCTTCATGATAACAAGCTAAACTAGTCCAGCAGGTTTAAAAGAGAGAACCAGGAAAATAAAAAGCTAGAAGAGCCTCCTGGGGACATAAAAAAAGTGTCAGAAACTGTCTCAAAAAGTAGCCCAGCAAAGGAACCCAAACTGAATTTTAAACTGTGGAGAAATTTATGTCTTAGGGCCTGGTCAGAAACAACAGAGCAATCAGCCTAAATACAAGTGTGATACCAAGAGAGGCAAACAGCTTACCAGAGAGATTAGAGAAAAGAGACAGTCAGAGAGAGCTCTGCTAAAACACTGTCATCCCACAGTGCCCTACGCACAACCAAGACTGCCACCCTTGAGGAGCAAGAACATAGGTTGCTCATTGCAAGGGCAATACACTTCACTAAAATAGTTCAGGTAAGTCACTAAAAAAATAAGCCAGCAAACAACAACAAAAACAAGTCCTAGGTGGGACAGATAATCAATAACCAGGTTTGTTACAATATGTTACCTAAATGTTCAATTTTCAACAAAGAAAATTACAAGATATACAAAGAAATAAGAATGTATGACTCATACACAGGAAAAAATATAGGCAACAGAAACTGCCTTTTAAAGGATTGCATTTAATAAAGACTTTATAATTACCATTATAAATATACTAGAGGCCCGGTGCATGAAACTCATGCACGGGGGGGGGGGGGGGTGCGGTCCCCTCAGCCCAGCCTGCACCCTCTCTAATCCGGACCCTTTGGGGATGTCAGACTGCCGGCAGTCAGACATCCCTCTCACAATCCGGGACCGCTGGCTTCTAACTGCTCACCTGCTTGCCTGCCTGATCACCCCCAACTACCCCCCCTTGCCAGCTTGATCGCCCCCAACTGCCCCCCTGCTGGCCTGCTCACCCCCAACTGCCTCCCCCTGCCAGCCTGATCGCCTCCAACCGCCCCCCCTGCTGGCCTGCTTGCCCCCAACTGCCCCCCTGCCAGCCTGCTCACCGCCAACTGCCCCCCTGCCAGCCTGATCGCCCCCAACTGCCCTCACCTCCTGGTCTGATCGTCCCTAACCACTTCTGCCTCGGCTCCACCACCATGGCTTTGTCCAGAAGGATGTCCGGAAGGTCTCCTGGTCTAATTAGCATATTACCTTTTTATTAGTGTAGATTGGAAGAACTAAAGGAAACCATGCTAAAAGAAATAAAGAAGGTATGACAATGTTGCAATAAATAGAGAATGTCAATAAAGAGAAAGAAATAATTATTTACAATAACCACATGGACACTGTGGAGGTGAAAAGTACAATAACTGAAATAATTTTACTAGAGAGGTTCAATACTAGATTTCAACTGGCAGAAGAAAAAGATCAGCTATCTTGAAGATAGACTAATGGAGATTATGCAACCAGAAGAACAGAGATAAAAAGGAATGGAGGAAAGTTAACAGAACCTCAGAAATTTGTTGGGTACCATTAAGTACACCAACTTATGCATAATGAGAGTACCAGAAGAAGAGGAGAAAGGAGACAGAGAAAGGAGCAAAAACAAATTTTCAATAATAATGACCAAATAATTATTGAATTTGATGAAAAACATTAATCTAAACAGCCAAGACGTTCCACCAAGTAGTATAAAACAAAAAGACCCACACACAAAAATATCACAGTAAAAATGCTGAAAGACAAAGAACTCTGAAAGCAGCAAGACAAAAGTGACTCATCATAAAATGATTTCTCATCAAAAGCAGTGGAATGACATATTCAAAGTAGTGAAAGAAAAAACTGAACCAAGAATATTTTTTCTTTCAAAAATAAAAGTGTAATACAGTCATGTGTTGTATAATGGCAGGGATTTGTTCTCAGAAATGTGTCATTAGGCAATTACATCATTATGCGAACATGATGGAGTGCTCTTAAACAAACCTATATGGTATAGCCTATTATACACGTAAGCTACAAACATGTAGAGCATGTTACTGTACTGAATACTGTAGGCAATTGTAACACAATGGTAAGTATTGCGTAACTCAACATACCTAAACATAGAAAAAGGTACAGTAGATATCCTGTATGATATGCCCTGGCCAGTACTATATGGCTCACTTGGCTGAGTGTCATCCCATACACTAAGAGATCACTGGTTTGACTCCTGGTCAGGGCATATGCCCTCTGGTGCAGACTCGATCACCAGTAGGAGGCAGCCAATCAATGTTTCCCTCTCCATCTCCCTCTGTCTCTCAAATCAATAAAAACATGTGTTTTAAAAACACTGTACAATAGATTTAAAAAAGTGTTATGTGTTTGTGCACAGGCACATTGGGGAAGCAGGGGGAGGGCTGTGGAGGAAGTTACCCTCTCCCCTAGCTCCTCACCAACTCCAGGCCACAGCTGTGGGCAGGGTCAAGGCAGATGGAAAACAGAGCCTTCTCCTCTATTTAAACCACCCCGGACAAGCAGTAAAGTCAACATTCGTAGGGTAGAGCCTTCTCTTTCAACATTGCAAGCAAACTTCTTGCTTATAATCCATTATATTCTTACGAAACCACCAACATATATGTGGTCCATCATTATATAGCACATGACTATAAAGATATTCCAATAAACAAACACTGAGAGAATTTGTTACAAGAACACCTATATTACCAGAAATGCTGAAGGAAGTTCTTGAGGTGAAAAACAAGAGATCCCAGACAGTAATTCCAATCCTAATGAAAAAAGAGACACCTGTAAAGGTAATTATAAAAGAAGATAGAGACAAGTTAGGAGGAAGCTACACTAACCTCCTCCCAGGACCAAACTGGAATTACATGTATGTTGTGGAGCAATCATCCTGAATAACCAACAGAAGACTAGCTGAAGAGAAGTCTTACAACCAAAAACCAAAAATTTACAGAAGCCACACTGAGACTGGTATAAAGGGTGGAGATTTGAAAGGGGCTGGCCCTGCTTCCACAGGCTGCATGTGGGGTGCACCCTGAGAAGTGTGGGGTCTAAACTCCAGGACAGGCTCCCCACCCCAGAGTGCCAGAGCTGGGAAAAGGTGCCCACATAGCATCTGGCTGTCAGCCAGGGAGAAACTGGAGTCTACTGGAGACACAGGCACCCTCTTAAAGGGCCAACACCCAAAATTTCATCTGCAGCCACACACTGGAGCTCTGGCAGAGGGAAGGTGAAGCAGACTAGAGCCATGTGAGAACAGTCTGGAATTTGTGACTCTGCACCACAGAGTCTCCTGCACCACAGACACCACCTTTCTTGGGTGTGGCACGCCACTCCAAAAAACATCAGCCTGGGGAAAAGCAATAGCCCCACCTTCTGGACTCCCTAATTACCCCACCCTGTGGAGCTTACGCCTTGCTGAGGATTCAGCTGCCTTGGCCAGGATGTAGAGGTCTGGGCAGAATCAGGGGGTGTCAGTGACTGAGTTGTGTGGCTTTGGGGAGGAGGCCATTCCCCCACTTTCCCTATAAACCTGACTAATGCTTTCGCCTCACAGAGATCTGCTAAAACCACCCGCTGGGCTTCCAGCAGACACACCCTCTGTGCTCTGGCTCCAGAGGCTCCACCCGCTTGAATCCTAGTGGCTCTGCCCTACCAAGGTAGGGACAAAATCTGAGACATACCCAGTGGTGTGGCTCTGGGCAGGGGCCACAATCCCCAGCTTCACTGAAGCCTGACCACCCTGCTGAACTCCTCCTCAGGGAAGAATCTGGGACAGCCTGAGTGGTGTGAGTCTGGAACAGGTACCATTTTTTTCCCCTCTCGAATGCCTGACCAGAGCAGAGATCTCCCTTCATAGGGCCAAATCTTAGTCTGTTGGGTACTGATAAACTGATCACCTCACCCTGATGACCCCCTGAAACCCTGCCCCACCACAAAGGTGTGCAAGCACCCAGCGGGTGGCAGCTAGACATGGTATACACCCTGGGACATTTGCTAAGTGGCCTCAGACCTAACACTGGCACTGAGTTTGAACCTGTATCAGACTGGTGAATACCACTTGCCTTTACTTGGTGACTCACTGAGAACCTATCTAATGCAACTCGAGTACAGCCAGAGGCACTTTTAGTGACTAAGCCTAACAGGCAGCCAGCAGGCAGAGGCAGAAAGAGGCGGATCACAGGGTGCCTTGGGAGTTTTGCTGACCTGCTCCCAGGCTCATTGCTGGTTAAAGCTGGCCTTGGTGTGCAGCTTGGTTTCTCCCAAATTCACCCAGAAGAGGCAGCCACAAACTGTGGATCACTTTTTAGATCCAAACAGGCTGCCCAGGGCCAGTCACAGTTGGCATCTGACACTGGACTTCACCAGAGTCCTCCCAAGAGGCCCCAGCACAAAAACACCCAGTGGCCAGCTTCAGACAACATCAGATCCAATTAGCTTCACAAGTGGCATCTCCAAAGGAAAATATCAGCAGGAACCAGACCCTGCTGAGACAAATTCCATTCCATGTGGTCAGCACCTCCACAGCAGCTTGTACCCTGTGGTCAGGGTTAATCCTCACAGTCAACTACCCCAAAGGTCAAACCCAAGCTCGAAGGGGGCAATAGCAATAAAGGCTTAATTACAACAGAAGTGCTCACATAACACATAAAAGAGACATTCCTGGAACACCCAGCTGAGATAAACAAGGAGACTACACCATTGAGTCCCACAGGTCACCCACTATATAAGGCTACCCCACCAAAACTGGGAGTCATAGCAGATCTACCTCATACATAGAAACAAACACAAAGAGAAAGCCAAAATGGGGAGACAACGAAATATTCCCCAAATGAAAGAACAGAAGAAATCTCCAGAAAAAGAGCTGAATGAAAGGGAGGCAAGCAATTGATCAGATATAAAGTTAAAAAAAATGGTTATAAGAATGCTCAAAGAACTTAGTGAGAACTACATCAGCATAAAAAGGAACATAGAAAACCATAATAAAGAACCAGTCATAAATTCATAATACAATATCTGAAATGAAGAATACACTGAAAGGAATAAATAGTAGGTTGAATGAAGCAGAAAATTGACTTAGCAATTTGGAAGACAAGGTATGAAAACATAGCTACAGATATGTTCACGTGAAATTTAAGTGGCCAATCACTGGAAATAACTTGAATATCCCAAAATTACCAAAATTATGTCTTTCATTTCACAAATATTTATTCTGTGTCTTCTATATGCCAGCCACTGTGTCTTCTATATGCTAAGCACTGGAAATACAACAGTACACATCAAGTTAAGTACAAAAATTGAGTGTTCAGAAACTTTCATACATTTGACAGCAGTTGCAAGTTGTTAAATCTAATAAGTCTGCAACACTTGTGTTTTGCATATCTTTGTTTTTAATTTCAATTTTTTCAGTAATTTATTTTTATTGTATTTTACAAAGATATTGGTCTGTGACGAATTGAAAATTTTTTAAGAACTGGTCCTTCACCACAGATACTTGGAGAAGCACTTTTATAGAGAATTTATAAGGTTATGTTGGGTGCAGGAAACCAGATGAACTGGCAAAAGAACATAGCATAGACTAAGATATTGATAGTGAAGACACTAAGAAATTGAAAGACTTGAGATATTTAGGAGAGAAAAATTGGTAATGCAATAGATATGGGAGAGGTGAAGAATGTATCAGTGGTAATTCCTAATTTTATGGTGTTGTCAGTGCAGCAGATGATCTTGTCATTCACTTAGATAAGGAACACTGGAAGACTGCCAGGTTTGGGAGAGGGGGATTCATTAGTTCCGTCCAGGGTGGATATGCAGAGTTTGAGGTGTCTTTGACACAAGAAGAAATGGTAAATAGGCAGTTAGATGCCTAGGCTGGGACTCAAAAGAGGCTTTTAAGTTATAAATTTGGAAGTCACTGACTGGCTTGTATCTAATAATTGATGCTGTGAGCCATCAAAGAGATTACATGGGGAGATAATACTAAATGAGAAGAAAAGATGGTCAAGGCCAAGTGTTGAAAATAGGTAATATTTAATGACTATAATAATAGAATGAGCTCGCAGAAATAACTGAGGACAAACAACATAATTGTTTCTTATACTACCTAATAAAAGAGTACTATGCAAATTAACCATCACTCCACTACACCCACAAGCCATGCCCACCAGCCAATCAGGAGCAAGTATGCAAATTAACCCAACCAACATGGCTGCGGCCACGGAGAGAGCAGGAGGTTTGGGTTTCCCATCAATGGAGGAAGCCAAGCTTTCTGCACACCCTAGCAGGCCCAGGCCTCCACTCAAGGCTACAAAGTTTCAATTAGAGAAGATAAATAAATCCCAACAAAAACAGCAGCTATGGAGCTGGAGAGAGCAGGAGGCTTGAGTTGCCCCCAGCGATGGAGGAAGCCAAACTTCTGCAGCCCTGGCCTGCCTTGTCCTCCGCTCAAGGCTACAAAGCATCAATTAAAGAAGATAAATAAATCCCAACAAAAATGGCCATGGCCACGGAGCAAGCAGGAGGCTTGGTTCCGCTCAAGGCTACAAAGTTTCATTTATAGAAGATAAATAAATCCCAGATACCAGGGCCTCCGCTTGGGTCGCCGGGGGGCGTGGCCAGCCTGCAAACCACCACAGGCCCCTCGCCCAGGCTGCTCCACGCCCCAAGGGAACCCCCACCCTGATCCGGGACACCCTTCAGGACAAACCAGCTGGCCCCCACCCGTGCACCAGGTCTCTATCCTCCTATCTAATAAAAGAGTAATATGCAAATTGACCATCACTCCAACACACAAGATGGCTGCCCCCATGTGGTCAAAGATGGCTGCCCCCATGTGGACACAAGATGGCCGCCACAAGATGGCCAGCAGGGGACGGCAGTTGGGAGGGACCAGGCCTGCAAGGGAGGGCAGTTGGGGGCTATCAAGCCTGCAGGGGAGAACAGTTAGGGGTGACCAGGCTGGCAGAGGAGGGAAGTTGGGGGCTACCGGGCCTGCAGGGAAGGGCAGTTGGGGGGGACCCAGGCCTGCAGGGGAGAGCAGTTGGGGGGACCAGGCCTGCAGGGGAGGGCAGTTAGGGGAGTGACCAGGCCAGCAGGGGAGGGCAGTTAGGGGCAATCGGGCTGGCAGGGGAGCAGTTAGGCATCAATCAGGCTGGCAGGGGAGTGGTTAGGGGGTGATCAGGCTGGCAAGCAGAAGCGGTTAGGGGCAATCAGGAAGGCAGGCAGGTGAGCAGTTGGAAGCCAGCAGTCCTAGATTGTGAGAGGGATGTCCGACTGCCCGTTTAGGCTTGATCCTGGTGGGATCGGGCCTAACTGGGCAGTCGGACATCCCTCGAGGGGTCCCAGATTGGAGAGGGTGCAGGCTGGGCTGAGGGACACACACCCCCGTGCACAAATTTCATACACCGGGCCTCTAGTATCCAGATAATAGAATATTATTCAACAAATAAATTTTTTAAATTTGCAAGATTAACTGAAAAAGTTTAAAGTATCCATTAACATATATACGCATATATATGTAATCATATATCCAAAAGTATCTATAATAATAAAAGCATAAATGCTAATTAGACCAGACAGCCAGATGTCCCTGACCTTCTGGATGAAGCCGGGGCTGTGAGGGCCGAGGCAAGCTGCTGTGGCTGTGAGGGCCGAGCCCCTTGCATGAATTTCGTCCATCAGGCCTCTAGTATGTTATGAAAAGCCTAATGTTGACAGTGAGGGAGTTTGAGGGTTTTTCTTCCTGCTTATTTTTATATTCATTTCTACTTCCTTATTTTTTTTACTGGAGGCCCGGTGCACGAAATTCATGCATTCATGCACTGGGGGGGGGGGGGGAGGGTCCCTCAGCCCGGTCTGCACCCTTTTACAGTCTGGGAGCCCTCAGGGGATGTCTGACTGATAGCTTAGCAGTCAGACATCCTTAGCGCTGCTACAGAGGTGGGAGTGGCGTGAGCCTGGCTTCTGGCTGAGCAGCGTGCCCCCTGTAGGAGCGCACTGACCACCAGGGGGCAGCTCCTGCATTGAGCGTCTGCCCCCTGGTGGTCAGTGATCATCATAGCAACCGGTCGTTCCACCATTCGATTGATTTGCATATTGGCCTTTTAGTATATAGGATAATGACCACAGTTTTTCCCTTGTGCCCAAACAAACTTATAAAAACTTATGTGTATGTCAAGATACACTTCCCAGATTTAAATTTTTACCTGCCTCACAGAGCATATATCAAAAAGAGTCCCAAGTTTTGACTAAAGATCACCAAAGTCACATAAGGATTCTTTGAAAATACAAACTCTCAGGCATGGTAAACTTGCATTTTTTTTCTGGTCAGGCACCTATCACAATTACATATGAGCACCATGGAAAGAAATAACTTATCAAAAATGTTCACAAAATCAGAAAGTATGAAGACATTATTAAAGAGTAAATGTATCTAGGAAAATATTTGTAATTTTTATTACAAAGGACTAGTTCAGCCCAGCCAGCATGGCTCAGTGGTTGAGCGTAGGCCTATGAACCAGGAGGTCATGGTTCAGTTCCTGGTTGGGGCACATGCTCAGGTTGTGGGCTCTGTGCAGGAAGCAACCAATCAATGATTCTCTCTCATCATTGATGTTTCTATCTCTCTCTTCCTTTCCCTTCCTCTCTGAAATCAATAAAAATATATTTAACAAAAAACAAAGGACTAGTTCAACTACATAACACCCACAAGTCATAAGAAAAAATAATAGTAAAATGGGCAAAGGCTATGAAAAAGAAGTACAAGAAGCATATGAGAAGATGATCAACTTCAGTTATAAGAAAATGTAAGTTGAAATTACATGAAGATACTATATCTTCCTTATCAGATTGGCACAGACAAGAAAATATGACTATGTTGATTAGAGTATGAATGATCATCACCCCCATATATTTCTATTTGGAATGTAAATTGTTGTGATCTCTGTGAAAAGCAATTTGGCAATATCTAGAACATACAAGACTATTCATTGAGCACTATTTGTTATTTCAAAAAATTGATAACATCTCATATATTTACCAATAAAGAATTAAACTATAGTATATCCATCCAATAAAAATAGTATGAAGTTGTGGAATGATCATTGAGCTATATTTAGTAAAAGCTAAGAAATACAAGGCAGAACACTGTGTATAGTGGGTGGCTAGAGTACACCCTTTGTTAAAGAGAGAACTACAGGACCAAAATGGCGTCACTTGGGCTAAATCCCAGGATATTAAACCTAGACTTAATATCTCACTTAATTGCAGTTTAGATCTTCACCGGAAGTGTAATGTTAATCAACCCATGTGGAATTTTCTGGTCAAGCACCAGTAAGGTAATCTACCATGTGGGCCCTTACCTCACCCCCACACACCCCATAGAAGATGCAATCTACAAAATAAAACCCTTGCCATTTGCTGTCCCCCAAAACATGTCCTGGCCTAAAAATAATTTTTTCTTTTCTTTTGCTAACAGCTCCCTTGCCTCAGCCTTCTTCCTATAACAACCCTCCCATTTTGTACAACCTCTCTGAGAGGCCTTCTGGTTTCTAGATGGGATGCTGCCCAACTCATGAATAGCTTAAGAAAGCAAACCGGATCTTCACATTTACTCAGTTTGAAATATAGACGTTCTTAAACTTTCTTTTCCTTGCTTCATCAGGAAACATCTGATCTCTCTCAAATCTAGGTTTAAAAAAAGAAAGAAAAAAGGTATTTTAGAATTCTTTTGCCATCTTGTGGTCTTTTACAGTATTGCTACTGAAAACTTGAAATGCCTCTGGCCTAAGCTCCAGAAAAAAAAATTCAATGCCAATCTTAGGGCTGATATTTTGCCTACTTTTAGTTTTAATAACTTCCAAATTTATCTACATAGTTTCTTTAAAACGTGGTGACCAAAATGGGACACAATCCATTCTATTCCTGAAGTACTAGACCAAGGCTGGTCACACCTTTCTGAGGAAAGCTGTTCGTTCCATCAGGCCCCTGCTCAGGGGAGGTCTGTGTGCCTTTTCACAGGTGGAACACTCTCAAGACAATTCTTTTTTTAAAAAATATAATTTATTGATTTTTTACAGAGAGGAAGGGAGAGGGATAGAAAGTTAGAAACATCGATGAGAGAGACACCGATTCAGCTGCCTTCTGCACACCTCCTACTGGGGATGTGCCCGCAACCAAGGTACATGCCCTTGACCGGAATCGAACCTCGGACCTTTCAGTCTGCAGGCCGACACTCTAACCACTGAGCCAAACTAGTTAGGGCTCAAGACAATTCTTTATGCTGAATTCATTCTGAGTTTCCTTAGTCTAATCCAGTAACACAGCAGATCTATGATTTGTAAATATTTCCCCCCATTCTACAGGTTGCCCTTTCACTCTGTTACTAATGTCTTTTGATGCACAAAAATTTTTAATCTTCATTAAGTCTAATTTGTCTTATTTTTTTTTACCTCTGCTTTTGGTGTCATTATCAAATAAATCACTGCTAAATTCAATGTCGTGAAGCTTTTGCTGTATGTATTCTTCTAAAAGTATTATTGTTTTAGGTCTTTCAGTTAGGTCCTTGATACATTATGAGTTAAATGTATATGTTGTGAGGTAGAGATCCAACTTCATTCTTTTGCATTGTGAATATCCAGTTTCCCCAGCACCATTTGTTGAAAAGACTGTCCTTCCCCCATTGAGTAATCTTGGCACTCTTGTATAAAATCATTTGACCATAAATGCAAGTGTTTATTTCTGGATTCTCTATTCTGTTCCATGGGTTTACAGAATGTCTGTCTTTATGCCAACACCATACTGTTTTTTTTATCACTGTAGCTTTGTAGTAAATGTTAAAATCAGGAAGTATGAATCCTCAAGTTTTGTTCTTTATTTTCAAGATTATTTAGGCTATTAAGGATCCCTTGAGATTTCATATGAGTTTTAGGATGGGTTTTTCTATTTCTAAAAAAAAAAAAAAAATCATTGGCATTTTGAGACAGAGTGCATTGAATGTGTAGATCATTTGGGGCAGTATTGACATTTTAACAACAGTAAGACTTGCAATCCATGAGCATGGAATATGTATTCACTTATTTGTCTTCTTTAATTCCTTTCCATGATGTTTTATTGTTTTCATTGTACAGTCTTTCACCCAATTCCTAAGTATTTTATTCTTTTGGATGCTACTGTAAATAGAATTGCTTTTATAATTTCCTTTCAGATGTTCACTGTGTATAGAAATGCAACTGATTTTTGTGTGTTGACTTTGTATCCTGCTACTTTGCTGAATTCATTTACAAAAAAATTTTAAATTAAACTTAAATTGTAGACTCATATGTAGCTATCTATATATATAAAAGCCTAAGTGACCATCGCAACCGAATGAACGACAGAACAGGCTGCGTGGGGCGACCAGGCCCGCAGGGGGGTCAGTGAGAGGTGACCAGGCTGGCAGAGGGGGGTAGTGAGGGATGACCAGGCTGGCGGGCAGAGCAGTTGGGGGTGACCAGGCTGGCATGGGGGGGCAGTAAGGGGTGACCAGACTGGCGGTGAGGCAGTTAGGGGTGACCAGGCCGGCGGGGGTGGGAGGAGGGCAGTTGGGGGCGATCAGGCTGGCAAGGGGGCACTGAGGGGCAACCAGGCTGGTAGGGGAGCAGTTAGGGGCAACCAGGCTGGTGGGGGGGCAGTTGGGGGCGACCAGGCCGGCGGGGGGACAGTAAGGCATGACCAGGCCAGCAGAGGGGGATGTTAGGGGCGATCAGGCAGGCAGGCAGGTGAACAGTTAGGAGACAGTGGTCCCGTATTGTGAGAGGGATGTACCAGATTGGAGAGGGTGCAGGCTGGGCTGAGGGGACCCCCCCCTTGCTCGTGCACAAATTTCGTGCACCGGGCCTCTAGTAAGAAATAATACTGAGCCCTAGCCAGTTTGGCTCAGTGCATAGAGTGCCAGCCTGCGGACCGAAGGGTCCCGGGTTTGATTCTGGTCAAGGGCACATAACTCGGTTGCAGGCTCCTTCCAGCCCGGGCCCTGGTCGGGCTCGTGCAGAAGGCAACCAATCAATATGAGTCACGTGGATATTTCTCTCTGTCTTTCCCTCTCTCATCCACTCAGTCTAAAAAAAAAAAATCAATGGGAAAATATCCTTGGATGAGGATTAAAAAAAAAAAAGAAAGAATACTGAGAGACCCCTTGTAGCCTTCATCTACTTTTCCCTAATGGTAACATCTTGCAGAACTATAGTAAAATATCACAACCAGGATACTGACATGCGAGTACCCCACGTTGGGCTGCCTGTTGCGAATATGATCACCCCACGTTGGGTGCCAGTTGCGAGTGCACCACGTTGGGCGCCAGTTGCAAATACCCATGCTGGGCTGCCAGTTGCGAGTGTCCCCCCCACATCCCGCATGGGGTTCAGGGTTCAGGTTCAGGGTTCGGGCTCTGGAGGAGGCCGCACACAAATGAAAGAGACTAGACAAGAAAATATTAATTTGGGAATTGGGGGCCAGGTGGAAGCCCAAGAGAGGACTCTGCTTTGCTCTGGCCTTGCAATCCCTTTTATTCAGGTTTGGGATCCACCTATAGCCCTTAGGCAGGCAATTTCCAGTAACAGCTCGATGATAGCCCATCAGCAAGGATTTACATGAGACTAAAAGGTGGAAGTTGCTTCAGCTACCATTGTCTCAATTAGACAGTGGGTGCATGGCTCTGACCCTTGCCAGAGCCTCAAGGCTGACCAGCCTTCCGGACTCCTTGTCCACACAGCTCTGCTAGTGAAGGCAATGGGCAGCTTCCAACACTGACATTAATACGGTCTATATAGAGAGCATTTCCATCACCGCAGAGATCCCTTGTATTGCCCTTTTATATCCAAACCTACTTCCCTCTTGTACTTATCTCTTTCATGAGGGATATCAGTCTGTACTTACCTTTTTTGTTCTTTGTCTAGTTTTGGTATCAGGCTAATACTGCTTCATAAATTGAATTGGAGGGGGAAAAACAAATGATCATCTTAATCGATACAGAATGTACTTGACAATATTAAACATCTTTTCATAATAAAAAGACTCAACCAATGAAGATGGGAAAACAAAACTGTTAAAATGTTAAAAATTCCCAAATGATCTATTCAATACATAGGCAACAAAAGAAAAAAACATATAAATTGGACTTAATCAAAATTAAAAAGTTTTGTGGCCCCGGTCAAATGGCTCAGTTGTTTAGAGCATTGTCCCGATATGCCAAGGTTTCAGGTTCTATCCCCGATCAAGGCACATACAAGAAGCAACCAATGAGTACATAAATAAGTGGAACAACAAATCAGTGATAAATTCCCCCCACCTCTCTCTCTCTCTCTCTCTCTCTCTGTAAAAATCAATAAATAAAATTAAAAACTTCTGTACATCAAAGAATAGTATCAACAAAGTAAAAAGGTAACTCACAGAATGGAAGAAAATATTTTCAAATTGTATTACTGATAAAGTATTAATACCCAGAGTATATAAAGAACTACTTCACGCAAAAACAAAAAAATACTGTAAGCAACCCAATAAAAATAATGGGCAAAGGACTTGAATAGATACTAGTATTTCTCCAAAGATGATACACAGATAACCAATCATGAATAGATGCTCAACATCACTAATCATTGGGGAAATGCAAACCAAAACCACAATAAGATGCCACTTTACATGCATTAGGATGGCCATTATAAAAGAAAAAAATAGATAATAACAAGGGTTGGTGAGGATGAGGAAAAATTGGAATCTTTGTGCATTTCATTGCTGGTAGGAATGTAAAATGGAACAATCACTGTAGAAAACAATATGGCTGTTTCTTAAAAAAGAAAAAAACACACAAAATTATTACATGATCTAGCAATTCTACTTCTAGGATTATACTCAAAAGAATTGAAAGCAGGTACTTGAACAGATATTTGTATACCAATGTTTATAGTAACACTAGTATACAGGTTCTATCCCCGATCAAGGCACATACAAGAAGCAACCAATGAGTACATAAATAAGTGGAACAGCAAATCAATGATATATTCCCCCCACCTCTCTCTCTCTCTCTCTGTAAAAATCAATAAATAAAATTAAAAACTTCTGTACATCAAAGAATAGTATCAACGAATTCGTGCACATTGAAAGGAAATTAATTAGAAGAAATATTTTAATATCGCTATTCGCCCTTTCTCTATAATAGAAGTGTCAACCAAATTCACAATCAACAATGACAGATCGAAACACACGCATGCGATGGCACCAGTGAGAGCTTTATATGTATCGCGCATGTGCAAGTCAACTTAGCCTTTTATAGATATAGAACAAAATTGCTTAATTAGACCTGCTTTCTGATTTAGCTAAACTTTTTCCAGCCCAGTGAAGCACCCCAACTTCTCTTTCAGGTAATTGTCAGCAACACAGCAGTAAATATCAACATGAAGCAGATTATTATTGTAGATCATGCAGGGAGAACAAAGGGTAAAATATTTAACTGCAGCAGTGTTTGACTATATTCTGCGCAGTGCGAAAACTGGAAGTCATTTTCAAGGTCTACCATTTCTTACTTTTCAGTCGGGTCAAGTTTCTAAACTTTCTAAATCTCCGTTTTCCGGCTAATGAAAAGAAAATAGGATTACACTGAGTCTCCTATCTACCTACTCCAGGACTTCTGTGAGGATCAAATGAGATGAGGCACGGGAAAATGCTTCACAGACATTTGGTTAAAGTGTAAAATGTTTCCACCTGCTATAATATAAAGCAAGTCGTGTTCCTGGACTGAAGAAACTGCAAGGAGGCTAGTCGCTAGGGAGAAGAAGCCGGGCATTGCTACGTGACACCATTACCTGGCGCCCACAGCCACTGTTTCTGGGCTGGGCTGTGGGCCGCATTTTGCACCATGGAGTCTTGACAACATCAGCTGGGATTTGGTGGGATGTTGGGGCCTGTGTCCCACTTGTGGGAAGCCGAGTGTTGCTTTGTGGGCGCCAAGTCTGCGGTGCCGTTTCTCTGTAAATGGCCAGTGCGCATCACGGTAGTTCCTGTGTTGAGCATCTGCCCCTTGGTGGTCAGTGCACGTCATAGTGACTGGTTGAATGGTTGGACACTTAGCATAAGAGCCTTTTATATATATAGATTCTTCACAGAAGTCAAAAGGTGGCAACAATCTAAATGTTTACCCCCAAGTCAATGGATAAACAAAATGTGATATATGCACACAATTGAATTTTATTTAGTTTTTAAAAAGTATGAAATTCTGATATATGCTGCAACATGTATGAATCCTGAAGACATTTATGAGGAATCTAGAATACTCAAATATATAGGGAAATGAAGTCAAATAGTGGTCATTTGGAAGTATAGGGAGAGAAGAATGGGTAGTTATTGAATCTCAGTTTGGGATAATGGAAAAGTTCTGGAAATGATAGTGGTGGTGGTTGCTCAACGTGAATGTACTTAATGCCACTATACACTTAAAGATGGTTAAAATGGTACATTTCATGTTATGTACATTTTACCACAATAAAAGAAAATGAGCCCTAGCCGGTTTGGCTCAGTGGATAGAGCATTGGCCTGCGAACTGAGAGGTCCCAGGTTCGATTCCGGTCAAGGGCACATGCCCAGGTTGTGGACTCGATCTCCAGTGTGGGAATTGCAGGAGGCAGCCAATCCATGATTCTCTCTCATCATGGATGTTTCTATCTCTCTCTCCCTCTTCCTTCCTCTCTGAAATCAATAAAAATATATTTTTTTTTAAAAAGAAAATGAACATACAATTTCACCTACAAAGTCATATACTGACTTTTTTTTCTCTCTAATAGATACTTACATTAAGTAACCAAGATGAGAATAACTGCTCTTAACCAAGTCTCAAAACCAGGTTTCCTTCTGATCAATTGTTCCTGGGATGCCAGATCTAACTGACATCTCCAGGAAGTGTCCAAAGCATCCCTATCTCACCGGTTACCTCAACAATCAGTAGTTGTCGCTCAAGGCATTAATTGACTGTAGCTACCACAAAGTCCCAACCAGCTGGGATAAAGGTCCCCAGTTCACCACAATATATATTCTAGCCCAGACTCCCAAAGTAATGAAAGGCAAGCAGGATGCACTAAAGGAGTTTGAAAACTTCTGTAGGTTTCCATGTACAAATCTAACATGGGTACAAATCAAGTTATATAAAGCACACTTTACATACATCAGAATCACCTGGTTGTTGCCCAATCTTACTTCCCAAGAGTTTCTCATTCTGTAGGTCTGGGATGGGGCCCCAGATTCTGCATTTTCAACAAGTTCCCAGGTGAAGCTGAGGACTGTTGGCACAGGGACCATATTTGAGAACCACTGAAAAGCATATTAGAAATATAACTCCCCAAAGAAGGATCAAAAGGGAGCAAGGGGAAGTGGAGAGCTGCCATTTTACCCCTTGATATCATAATTTCTTTAAATATATTTTTTCTAAGCATTCACAATATTAAAATTTAAACACCCACATAGACACTGAACTTTAGAGAGGAAAAAGGGCTATCTTAACAGTGACAATTCAGTACCTACAAATTATTTAAGATTTACAAAAACATTCTTTCAGAAAAATGTGTTTCACTGTCCTCTTTTTCTTTGTTTTCCTTGGGCTAATTTGGGAACTTTAAAAATAATTTATTTCTGTCATCTAAAAAGCTTTACTAGAGAGTCTTTACGGCCTATAATTCTATGAAAATGCAACACACAACAAGCAATTGAGAAGGCAGAGCCATAGCTGCATCCGAGCCAGGGTGAGGATAGCACCGCCAGGGAGAGGGGAGCACCAGCAGCTTCTCACAGCCGGCACACAGCTTTCCCAAACCAAAGAATTTCAATGAGGCAACAACAGAAACTCAGGAGTTACTGCAAAACACAGCACAGCCTCTGATTCCCCATCCACACAGAATTACATGTCTAAATACTCTGGGTGAACCCTCTGATGCTATCAGATCTAATAGCTATCATTTTTTTAATGGTTTGCCCTGAAGCTTTCACGGGGAATTCTCATTGAAGCTTCTACAGAAGGTGAGAGAAGGATCAAGGGGAAAATCTCGTTTCATGACATGGGACTGTCTAACATGTACTTACAATGTTGAAATAAATAAGCAGGAATTTTCGATTTTCCTTTCCTAAAATTGCCACCATGAAACCAGCCAACATGAAAATACGTTTACTGCCTAAGTTAATGAAAGGTGGTAACAGCATAAAATTAATTAGGAAGTTGTGACCACTGTATTTTCATAGGCACGTTCCCTAAGGATATAGCTAAGATTTTACCTTTCACCTATGACAAGAGCCACAAACCCAAATACCTAGAGGGGACAAGCTGGTAACATAAACAATTGAAGTGATCAAGATAAAAGAAAGTTTAAAAGCGAGAAATAAAATGTAACATAATACAAGCACTTATGATATTAGAGATTATAAAATTGAAACTGGTTGCCGAAACCGGTTTGGCTCGGTGGATAGAGCGTCGGCCTGCGGACTGAAGAGTCCCGGGTTCGATTCCGGTCAAGGGCATGTACCTTGGTTGCGGGCACATCCCCAGTGGGAGGTGTGCAGGAGGCAGCTGATCGATGTTTCTCTCTCATCGATGTTTCTGACTCTCTATCCCTCTCCCTTCCTCTCTGTGGAATATCAATAAAATATATTTAAAAAAAAAAAATTGAAACTGGAAAAAAACACAAATTAAATATAGGAATACTTAATTATTAAATATTTCTTGTAGCTCATAACATCTTTGATCTAAATCAAAAACTTGACATTTTGCCAGTAGCAAGATGTCAATATTGTTCCATGAAACGTGTAATATAGAATTCAGACCTGAATCCTTGAACTAAGAGCAGTAATTTTTAAAACTGAGTTTCAAAAGCAAAAACAGCTCCTCTTAAACACAGCCATTTTCAAACCAAGATGAAATTTTTGCATAGTGAATTTAAAGTTAGGGTAATTCAAAGGTATTTGCAAAATTCTAGTGTTCCAATGTGATATTTAGTTTTTAATACTTTCACTTGTAGCTATTCATTTCACATTATTGCTATTAATGGAGAAATGTTAGTTCATTTTCATAAGGAATAAGATCAAAGAGCCTGCCTTGGAATGCAGTCTTACATTCTATAATTTAGGGAATGAAGTTAAGGTCATAATTTTCGTTTCTAGAAACCAACTTTAGCATATGAAAGCAATCCAGATTATTCCATATGAAAGCAATCCAGATTATTCCTTACCCCAAAAAAATGTTTATAAAAAGAACATATATTTACTACAAATGAGAGAACTAAATCATATACATGTGACACTTCTTGTGAATGTCTCTGTGAAGCAGAGGTGGACCTGTGGGTCGTATAAAGTCCTCGAAATCATTTGCTCTAGCCCTGCCAAGGCATTAGGGGTGAGTTAATTAAATGTTTGACCAAATATAGCAGGCTAATTTGTTTTGTTTTGTTTTTTGTGGGTTTTTTTTCGCAAGCTAATTTTTAAGTTGATAATTTTGTATGGCCCTCAAATGATGTTATAAATATCCAAATAGCCCTTGGCAGAAAAAAAGTTCCCTACCCCTGCTGTAAAGAAATATTTGCAGTATTTAGATGAGTTGTAATGTCAACCAAAAGAGCTAAGTCTGTGACATTCTTCATTGGTAAACTGAGACAAAGATTTTCCCTTGAATGATAAGAACAGATTGATTTCTTTTAACAGTTAAAAAAGCATTACAGCCTCAACTACATGTAGAAGAGTAGAGTTGTGCATACCATGAATCCTGCAAAACCTAGAAACATCTGAAGTTCAAGAATCAGCATCCAGTTTATGGTGATAATTACGTTATTGATTGCATTTTTTAAGCTTTCAGCCTAAAATTACTACTAGTAAAATCTACAATAAACAAATTATTAAATCCATCTCTTATCCTTACAACATGTCATCAAAATCCAATGCTAGCCTCAACTTTTCATTATTTCAGGAGCACTATCTACTAGTATAATCAAGCTCATAGATTTTTACCCTTTTCATTAAATTTTGACAGACTTTTCTAACACACATAAATCAGTCATTTGATACTGGCCCTTTCATAGGCAATAAATCCAAAAGTTTTTCAAACCATTACAATTTTTGGATACTACAAATATTGCTGACTGATTGATATTCTATATATGTGTTTTCATGAGTTAAAGTTTAAAATGCCATAAATAGTCCCAAGTTTGTAATGTAACCTGCCTCTTAAGTCCTCAGTCATATCTTCAACATGCTAGTGATGTCCAATTAAATGTACATTCATTTACATTTTTTTATGTTTGAGGTACATAATTTCTGCTCTATCCAAAAAGAATTGCTTAGTAACTTACCCTACCATCATCTATAAAAGATACTGATGCCCAGAATTTTTTTTTTCCAAATAAATAACTACATACCATAGAGGCAGCTCTTATTTACCAGTAATTCCCATTCCAAAACAAACCTTATCATATCTTTTCTGTAAACTAGTATGGTGCTTACTATGTATGGGTTGGTTTTAAGATGGCATCTTAATTTGGGTTCTTTCAACACAGATATACTTCGTTTGCATATTAAAGCATTAAATACACAAAATATTTCTATACACAATATCTCTTTTCACCCTGACTGGTGTGGGTCAGTGGACAGAGCATTGGCCCGTGCACCAAAGGGTGGTGGATTCAATTCCTGGTCAAGGGCACATACCTGGGTTGCAGGTTTGATCCTTGGCCAGGTCAGGGCACATGAAGGAGGAAACCAATTGTTGTCTCTCTCACATCAATGTTTCGATGTTTCTCTCTCCCCCTCACTTCCTCCCTTCCACTCTCTCCAAAAGTCAATGAAAAAAATATCCTTGGGTGAGGATAACAAAAAAATTTCTTTTCTTTAAAAATAATAAAATAAAAAGCCTTTTTCCTTCCCCACTTTTAAAGAAAAGTGGACCCAGAATATACTGCCCTTCTTTCTTGAAAACTGCAGTGGAAAAACAGCAGCACAAGTGCAAAGTATAAATGACTACTTACACTTAACCAAGATATTGGGGGCAAGAGAGAATGGTGGGGACTATAGAAGTAAGAGTACCTACTTCTCTAAAAGAGACAGGCGATCCCAGCCTATTACAGCCATGTGCTAATGTAATCTCAGAGCTTCCACATCTTTAAACACTGGAAATGCAGGTGTGTGTGTGTGTGTGTAAGTGAATGGCTGCTTTATTTTAAAGTGTTGCCAACTAATTAAAAAAACATATAAAACACTATGAGGACCCAATGAGAGTGGTCCATAGCCCATCAATTTGGCATACCTTCCCCTCCATCCTCTCCACCATGCCACCATGAGATTACGTCCTACCAATATCAATCCATATTCTTAGTAAAACTAGCAAAGCAAACAGTATTTCATACAAAAAGGCCACTCCTCTTTGGCGGAGCTTAACAGTCTTCTACTAAACCTTGGTTAACTGCCCAGAATGCCCAGAGCATCTAAAAAGCCCGTTTTTTTGTTTTTTACTTTTTTAATGGCCTCACCTCCAACATTTTGTCACCCAAACTGCCTGCGTTTTAAGAAAACAGCTCAAAATGGAGCTGTTTAGCTCTTCTTCTAAACTAAGCTTTGTAGAGAAAAGCAAACAAGAAAACTCCTGGGATGAGAAATAGAAATTGTTCTATTTCTGACGCCAGATTGTGTCAAAACTCGTAAATACATAGCACACATTCTGTCTGAGAAGCAATTCGTAATTCCAATCTTCTCTATGAAAAGTGAAAAAAGCCTACAGAAAAATGCTCAACTATGTCATTAAAGTAAACAATGGATGAAAAAAAAATTTAAAGAAGTAGAGCTTTTACATGTCATGTTCTCTAATCATTCAATAAAATTCCAAATAATAAAAAGATTTTTTTAAATCACAAATACTTGGAAATTAACAAACATCCAACTACTAGATAATCTTTGAATCAAAGAATCAGAACTGAAATTACAAACCAATTAAAGGTGATGAAAAGGAGAAAAATTTAGACCAGTGAGATACCACCCTAGTAGGTAAAACAGACCTCAAAGGAAATTTTAGAGCTTTAAATGCCTTCAGCATTAGGCAGGGGTTTTAACAATTATTATTCAAAGTAAGAAGAAAGTATAAAAAGCAATAGACAATAGGAAGCAGGAATAAATAAGAGTACATTTTTGAAATAAAAGCAAAGATATATAAATCCAAAAACTTGTACTTTGAAAGAACAACAAAACCAAACCTTGATTTTGGCAGAGTGGAGACGGAGAGAGAGGGTTGAACAAAAATGAATAGGATCATAAGTAAGAAGACATCAAAAAGCTTAAATAAAGTACAAGAACATATCACATGTATCTCCACAGCAAAAAAATTTAAAAACCAAAAGAAAATGAATGACTTTTTAGTAAAATAGAAATTATGAAAGTTGACTCAAGAAGTAATAAAAAATTTTGTTAGATGAATTACTATAAAAGGAAAAAAAACCTCATGTGTGTTATATCTATATGTAATACATATATATGACTATGAAGAAAACACACACACATATATATCCACATTGCTAAGATGTATATATTACATTGTTAAATAGGGTTACGTTGCTTAGATATGGAACATAAGGGAAAGATTAACCAAAAAGTGACTATCTAAAAGTGCCAATATGATCTCATTTATGTAAAATTAAACATATGCATATCTAGACACATAAGGATATGCATAAAAGAATAATAACCAGAATGTTACCCCAAGATGAAGGGATACCCCTGCTTCCAGACTCATATCTCATTCCTACCTTCCTTATCAAGTGGTGTCAGCAAATACTGAGCATGGAGGGTGATGGGAGGACAGTAATGGTGAACTGGCTTACTTTTCAAGGGAATCTCCATTCTTTTAAGGAAGTGTTGCCCAAACTTGAACACACATCAGAATCACCTGGAGGGCTTACTAAAACAGATTACAGGCCCCCCCATTAGGATTTCTGAGTTAGTGGGTCTGAGGTGAGGCCCAAGAATTTGCATTTCCAACTAAGTTCCCAGATGCTGTTGCTCTAGGGACCATACTTTGGGAATCAATGTCCTAAGACAACTTTCAATATTCTAGAAGTTAGCTGAAACCATTGTAGTTTCCAATTCCATTCTTTTTTACCTTTTGTATTTCTTTACATTATAATTTTATTAAAGTTTTGAACTAAATTCTTAAATATTATATTTTCAAGCTTCTGAAACGTACCTTAAATTGTTCACTGTAATAACAGTAATTTCCATTTATTGACACTTAGTACGTAATATTCTCAATAATTTATCGGCATCTCATTTAACCCTCATAAAACCCTGGGAGGTAGGTACTATTATTAGACCAATTTTACAAATGAGGGAACTAATTTAAAGAAGATCCTGCCCTAACCGGTTTGGCTCAGTGGAGAGCGTAGGACTGCGGACTGAAGGGTCCCAGGTTTGATTCCAGTCAAGGGCATGTACCTTGGTTGCGGGCACATCCCCAGTATAGGGTGTGCAGGAGGCAGCTGATCGATGTTTCTCTCTCATCGATGTTTCTAACTCTCTATCCCTCTCCCTTCCTCTCTGTAAAAAAATCAATAAAATATATTTTTTTTAAAAAAGAAGAAGATCCTGCCTATTCTCATAGTACACTTTACTGCTTCAAGTCTAATAGTTAAAAAGAAGAAAACCAACAAAACTATAGCAAACTACCAATATATGCAGTGAGATAAAGCCTGGTAGCACCTTGGTTCAATGATTATGAGATATTAATTAGAAGTGACCATGCCCTAACCGGTTTGGCTCAGTGGATAGAGCGTCGGCCTGCGGACTCAAGGGTCCCAGGTTCGATTCCAGTCAAGGGCATGTACCTTGGTTGCAGGCACATCCCCAGTAGTGGGTGTGCAGGAGGCAGCTGATTGATGTTTCTCTCTCATCGATGTTTCTAACTCTCTCCCTCTCCCTTCCTCTCTGTAAAAATCAATAAAATATATTTAAAAAAGAAGTGACCAAATTTTGAATCAAATAATGTTAATATTTACACAATTCACAGTACTGGTAATCACAATGTATTTGAAGATGGCAGAAGGGTAAAAACCCATTTTTATACTCATGGGTTAACAGACCAAGGTGATGTGGAACTAACAGAACAGAAAAAATTTTAAATTTCTAAGCAGTTTTGAAGAAATGGGATGCATTTTTGTTAGAATACAAGCTAAGCTTCTACAACGAAGACCCCAAAATAAGATGGCTTAAATAAGATCAAAGTATGTTCCTTTCTCAATCAACTGTCTAAGCATAGGCTAGTAGCTTTGTTCAGTGGTGCTATCTAAGCCGCCAGCTTCCTTCTATCTTGTTGCTTGCATTCTTTTTTAGTTTGCCTAAAATTGCTCCCCACACAATTCTCCCTTCCAGCCCACATAACGGAAGAAGAGAAGGAGGAGAGAGCAAACCCAGTCCCTTTTTAAAAGCATTCATTCTCTCGTCTGGCTGACTTGGCTCAGTGGTTGAGAGTTGACCTATGAACTATCAGATCACGGTTGATTCCCAGTTAGGGCACATGCTGGGGCTCCATCCCCAGTGTGGGACGTGCAGCAGGCAGCCGATCAATGATTCTCTCTCATCATTGATGTTTCTATCTCTCTTCCTCTCTAAAGTCAATAAAAATATGTTTAAAAACCATAGTACTTAATATTAGCAGTTATAATAGTCAAAATTATTAAAGTGTTGTATCATCACTTCCCTTTCTTGGAGGAGAAAATGCCATAATAGTCTCTGCTGGAGCTGACATTTCAACAAAGGAAACTAAAAATTTTAATACAACTTATAAGCCCCCCACTTCCAGAAATAGTACATTCAACACTATTAATGTCATTCCAAATTTGGAACCTGGGTATGTAGCTGTGGGTGAAAACAGGCCTAAGTATATTGGAAAAAAAAAAAATCTTTTGAACAATGATGATTCAAACAATATACTTTTCCCCCTGCATTTTTCAAATTTTCTTTAATGAAAGAAAGTTATTACCATAAAATAAGAAAGCTCAAAACTTATTATTTAAGAAATATAAAGTGTCGTTATTGCATTCAAATGATTACCCTTGTGGACGAAAGGGGCCACATGCTAACTTGACAAACTCAGGGAAGGCCTGCATAGCAGTCTTGCAAACTCAGAGACCTAAAGTAATCCCAAAGGACCGTCTGAAATTAAACTTTAACTAAAAGCAGTTATGGTGGGTAGTTACATCCTAGGCTGTTATCTTCACTGACAAAGTCAACCTTTACCTTAACTGAGTCTATCTGTCTTTTTGCATCTATAATAACATACCCTTTGAAATGTCTAGGTAACGTGTAACTTCCGTTTTCTGGACCCCTTGAGGCACAACCTAATGTGCTGGGCTCCAGGACAGACACCACAAATTCCTTCATTATCATGTTAATTGTTCCTGCACCCACCTAAGTATGTGTCTATCATTTTACTTTTTATCCAATCCCAGGGGTTTCCCTGCTTTGCTTTCTCTGGCCTCTCTAGTCTGTCACCAATGGATTTCATGTAACCCCTTTCCTTTGATTGCAATGTATAAATACAGATGTAATCCGCCAATCTCCGGAGCATTATCTCAATTCGTTAAGGTTCTGCTTCCTGGCATATGTTGGCAGTTTGGCTCAAATAAACTCACAAAAATTCTTTACAGGTTTCAATGGTTTGTTTACATTAACACCCTAACATCAAAAACTACCTTTGGCCCTGACAAGTGTGGCTCAGTTGGTTGGAGCATCAGCCGGTGCACAGAAGGGTCTAGGGATTGATTCCTGATCAGGGCACAAATCCAGGTTTCTGGTTGGTTCCCCAGTTGTGGGGGCCAGAATGGGAGGCAATCGATTGATGTTTCTCTCTCTCTCTTTCTGTCTCTCTCTGTTTTAAAAGCAATAAACATATCCTCTGGCGAGGATCTTTTTAAAAAGAAGAAAAACTATTTTTAGAACAGATACAGCATACTATGCAATTCTAGAAATCATAATGAATACAATGTAACTAAAAAAAAAAAAAAAGCAATCCCCAATAAATTCTTTAAGCTATCCTATTTTCATAGATCAGTACTAAATAAGTTTTCTTGGCCACCACAAAACATCCCAGAGACAAAAGGAGAATTATTACATTTTATAGCTTCTTCTCCACTCCCCTCCCTAAAATACACTTAAAGTTCAAATAAGAAGTCACTAAGAATCCTGACAACTAGGGACAGCAACACACTACCCAAGTCCTGTAAATATATGCAAAAATATAGTTATAGAAGAGATAAATTAAAGGTACTTTTGACTGTACAAGAGAATTCATAGTAGCATTTGGAATTTTAAAGGATGCATTTCCTAATTACTGAATTAAAGAGTGGCATTTCTATTTTCCAATCCCCTAATAAGACTAATAATTACAATATTCTAGTCTCCAATATGCCCTCATTCTTTAAAAAAAAATCCATAATCTTCTGATCCTCAGAAGGCGACACACTAAATTCCCTACACCTTTTTCTGAAGACAGCAATCACTTTTCCTAATCCTGAGGGGATAAGAAATAGGCACTACTTTTTGACGCAAACTAACCCACGGAGACTTGGAAAAGGGCAAAGCTGGCTGAATAGGTATCACCAGTACTTAGACTTAGAAACCAGCGCCAAGAAGCATGACATAACTTAAGAGAGTTCCGTTCTGCAAAATGTCTACCATTCTCTCCATTCCTGGCTCCCATCAACTCGCATAAAAGGCCACAAAAACTGGGAGAGGGCAGTACAGTACTGGTATTGGGTTGTCAGAGCAATCTGTTCAGCCTGCTCCAGGCTGAAAGGACTCAGGCCACAAGGATAAAAGAAAGAGCTATTGCTGCTTACAAGGGCCCCCCAGGCTGAAACGTGAGCAGAGTCTTAACCAGTATGCAGCTAGGCTTCCTGGGGCTCTTGTAACATGCAAATCACAGCAATGAACTCCAGACAGTCCCGAGTCTACAGGCCTAGCGAGGGTCCGGGGCGTGGCCGACTTTCTCTGGGCAGTCCAGCCGCATGGGGGTGGAGGCCCACGCGCTATTTACACGATTCCAAAATCTGGAACCTGGGTGTGCAGTTGTGAAAGCAAGCCTAAGCAAACGGGGGCGGGAATCCCTCAAAACTGATGACTCAAGACACTATGCATGGCTTCTTTATTTTTCTGTACTTTGAGAAATTCCTTTAATGAAAAATCTTAAAAAGACAGTTCAAAACTTGTTTAGGAAACAAAAATGTCAACGTTGCATTTAAATGACTACTCAGCCACCAAAAACCAATTTTGGGTGACATACAGAATATTATGCAATTGTACAATGTCATTTTTAAAAAAGAGTCGGAGCTATTTTCCCTGAGTTAGAAGCGAACATGAGACCATTTGACGTAGCCTCATCACCCCCCGCCACGCCCCAATACCCCTGCAGAATAAATGATCCTTTACTTAATCTTGGGCTCCCAAGATCCAGCCGCACTGCGCCGCGGCCACCGAGCCTGTCCCATCCGGAGAAGAGTTGCTAGCACTGCGAAGCCAGCAACAAGTGCCCGCGAGGCGTTCCACTGCAGCGCTGACCCGCTAGCGCCTCCGCGCAATTTGTTTGGCGCTAAAGACTGGGGAGTGACAATCACCCGAGGGTGGGGGGGCGGAGCGGAGTGATCTGGACCTGAACCCCGATACGCGAGGATGTCCGGGCGCAGACCCGGCCGCCCGCCCGCCACGCCTGGCCCATGGCCAATTGTCCCTGAACACAGGCGAGGGCGTAAGCCCGGGGAAGCGCTCACCTTTTCAGCGGGTCCGTAGCCTGCGCCACCGCGGCCGTCCCGAAGACGGAGCTCGGCGCCGCGGCCCCGGCGGCCGCCCGGGTTGTAGCCCCGGCAGGAACGCGGCCCCCGGACATCGCCGGCGGCGCGCACACAGCACCCGCGCACCGCGCACGCCGCCCCTGGGCCCCAGGGCGGAAGGCTCCGCCCGTCGGGCACGGCCCACTCCCGAGGGCGGTCAATGGGCGCGGAGCGCGGGAAGCCGGAGGCGGGGCGAGAGCGGGTCAGGCGGCCGAGCGACGACACTGGCTCGGCGGTCCTCGCCCACCGGCGTGGAAACGTGTTTCAGGGGGATGAGGAGGGAACAGGAAAAGATCATTTTGCAAACAAAAGATCTGGTAGTGTCTAAGACGTTTGGGACACTTCTGATTTTTCAGGACCTCTCTCTTTTTTCTTTTGAAGACAAATATTTCTCCGTAGTTTATAGAACACCTACTGAGGGCCAGCCGAAGTGCTGGGGACACACGGGAGTGAGGAACACCCCCTACTTCTGAGGATTTCCCAGCCAGTCGGGAGAAGGAGCAGATAAGAACACAGGTAAGTGGAGGAGCCCACAATAAGGCACATTCCGATATCAAAAGCCCTGTATTGCACAGGGCGGGGAGGGGGCGGGTATTTCAGCCAGAGGAGAACTAAAAGGCTTGTTACCCTGAAATTCTGGTGGCCATGATTCACAGTACAGAGCAGTACACACATCTCTTCCTTTTTGCTTAAAGACTAAATAATATGTATGACAGTTAAATTTTCAGTAGCGTCAAAAATACATGCTATGCAATGAAAATAAAGTCTCCATTATCCTCTGCCCTCAGTTTTCTTTTAGGCTACTATGGTTAACTAATTTCTTGCATATCCTTTCAGAGACTATATATATATATAT